>NC_137893.1:34334964-35804562 GCF_963455335.1 Martes martes
AGCATTTTGGAGGTATCTCTGAGGAAAATATAATGCATCGTTTTACCTTGAAAATCTTTTAAACATGAATCAATTTATCATTTGTGGTATTTTTAAATCATATCACATGTATTTTGTTCATTCAGCACAATGCTATCCTGTTTTATTTCATCTATTCATAATTAAAATATATTGCAAGTGGATAGAAAGAAAAGAGAATGATACACTTGTTAGAAGCATCTTAAAATGAAGTTTAATTAATTCCTGACCTATGCCACCCTAATTATTACAGCTTTAGATTTTTGTACAATACTTTGCATTTAATTAAAACCTTTTCTATTTCAGGGACCTTTGCCCTTATTTGGAATTAAGCAGGATTTTTCTTTATAAGTATCCCTTTCTCCCACTCAAATCGTTAAATGTCACGCTCCTCATGAAGTTCTTCTCTGACCTCTCAGCTCATCCTGTTCCTGAATGATTACTTTAGTTTAGTAATTACCATTAGGTTTGTATTAATTACCCTCTACAGAACATGGGTGCACTAATTATGCTCTCCACTTGCTTTGAGGGGGTCTGTGTAATATTTGTATTTATGTGTGGGTATCCCTGCATGTGTATCTTAGAAGACACAAAGAGATGGAAGAGCATTCCATGCTCATGGATCAGAAGAATAAACATTGTTAAAATGTCTATATTGCCTAGAGCAATCTATACTTTCAATCCCATCCTGATAAAAATTCCACCGGCATTTTTCAAATGGATTGGATTACTAAAATTTGTATGGAACCAGAAGAGACCCCGAATTGCTAAGGAAATGTTGAAAAAGAAAAACAAAACTGGGGGCATCACGTTGCCTGATTTCAAGCTTTACTACAAAGCTGTGATCACCAAGACAGCATGGTACTGGCATAAAAATAGACACATAGACCAGTGGAACAGAGTGGAGAGCCCAGATATGGACCCTCAACTCTATGCTCAAATAATCTTCGACAAAACAGGAAAAAATATACAGCGGAAAAAAGACAGTCTCTTCAATAAATGGTGCTGGGAAAATTGGACAGCTGTGTGTAGAAGAATGAAACTCAACTATTCTCTTACACCATACACAAAGATAAACTTGAAATGGATAAAAGACCTCAACATGAGGCAGGAATCTATCAAAATACTAGAGGAGAACATAGGCAGTAACCTCTTCGACGTCAGCCACAGCAACTTCTTTCAAGATATGTCTCCAAAGCCAAAGAAAACAAAAGCAAAAAATGAACCTTTGGAACTTCATCAAGATCAAAAGTTTCTGCACAGCAAAGGAAACAGTCAACAAAACAAAGAGGCAACCCACAGAATGGGAGAAGATATTTGCAAATGACACTACAGACAAAGGGGTGATATCCAAGATCTATAAAGAACTCTCAAACTCAACACACACAAAACAGATAATCACATCAAAAAATGGGCAGAAGACATGAACAGACACTTCTCCAAAGAAGACATACAAATGGCGAACAGACGTATGAAAAAATGTTCATCACCAATAGCCATCAGGGAGATTCAAATCAAAACCATACTGAGATATGACCTTACACCAGTTAGAATGGCTGAAATTGACAAGACAGTAAACAGCAAGTGTTGAAGAGGATGTGGAGAAAGGGGAACTCTCTTACACTGTTGGTAGGAATGCAAGTTGGTGCAGCCACTTTGGAAAGCAGTGTGGAAATTCCTCAAATAATTAAAAGTAGAGCTACTCTATGACCCTGCAATTGCACTACTGGGTATTTACCCCAAAGATACAGATGTAGTGAAAAGAAGAGCCACCTGAGCCCCAATGTTCATAGTAGCAATGGCCACAGTTGCCAAATTGTGGAAAGAACCAAGATGCCTTTCAATGAAAAAATGGATAAAGAAGATATGGCCCATATATACTATGGAGTATTATGCCTCCATCAGAAAGGATGAATACCCAACTTTTGTATCAACATGAATGGGACTGGAGGAGGTTATGCTGAGTGAAATAAGTCAAGCAGAGAGAGTTAAAAATCATATGGTTTCACTTACTTGTGGAGCATAAGGAACAACATGGAGGACATGGGAAGACGGAGAGGACAAGTGAGTTGGGCTAAATTGGAGGGGGAGACAAACCATGAGAGACTGTAGACTCTGAGAAACAAACTGAGGGTTTTGGAGGGGAGGGGTTTGGGGGGTTGGGCGAGCCTGGTGGTGGGTATTATGGAGGGCACGTATCACATAGAACACTGGGTGTGGTGCATAAACAATGAATTTTGGAACACTGAAAAGATATAAAATAAAATAAAATGAAAAAAGATTATCATTTTTCTACTCACCTTTCCCAAATTAACTCTATAGCATCCATATAGCCATTGTAGGACCATATTAAACTGAAGAACTTACCAGTAATAGACTTGGTGCAGGCTGCACATTTTTTGGCATAAAGATGATTGTAGCAGTCCAGACAGAATGGATAATCATCTCTGGACATAAACTCTTCTTCACAGAGCTCTTTCCTACAGCCACTGCAAAGAAAACACTCTTTATGCCACGGCTGGTCACGAAACGTTATCCCACCTGATGTTATCACCTGCCAAAGGATGACAAAAAGGCAGTGACCATGGGAGCTAGTATGATTTGTCATGATCCTCTTCTGTGTCCGCAAGTGGTACTTTGGGCTGCTCTATCACCTTGTGTCAGGATGTCCTTTCCCTGTGATTTTTTTGAATCAATATGAGAAGCAAAAGGCTATAGGGATTAAATAGAACTGGCTAGAAATTTCCTAATTTTTCTCCTACAGTGGAATAGAAAAGAAGCAGGGTCATCATGGACTCAGGAAAATGAAAAAGAAGTAGAGCCTTGATTCCTTTTCTCATTGTTCTCTTTATTGGTTGGGCTTCAAAGATCTGTCATCAGAACTAAGATATTTTCTGCGCCAGGTTCTTATTTCCACGTCTAACTTTTAAGGATGCTGAAAAAAGTGACTTTTCCCTGAAAGCTTTAATCCAGCAGTAACAACCCTGAATGGCATTGTTAAGCACCATCATCCACTAATCATGACTAATATTTCTGAAGTGAGCTTTCAGTCCTCAGCCCTGTGCTAAGGGATGACCTCTTCTTTTATTCTTAACACCCAACACAGTGAAGACTATTATCTTTCCCCCTTTAAGAGATGAGAAACTACTGAGTGTTAGAGTGGTCAGGTCACTCGCCAGGTCTCACAGAACTAGCATGCAAACCTACACAGTCTGACTCCTGGGCCTGTGTGCTTAGCTAGTAAAACAATACTGACCAAGCTTACTTTTCGCTCATGAACAGTTGATAAGTCCTTGTCGAATGAGTGAACAAATGCCAAGGGAAAAAACATTTGGACAACAATTCTGGTATTGTATCTAGCACAGATGGAGTGCTATGCCAACTGTGTGGGTTTTCAGCTTTAGAACTCTATGTAATGAGCACAGCTTGTATGTTGAAGCTTAATGTGTGATGTGTGAGTGTTTGTTCAGACATACTTAATATTTCTCCGTAATATATATAACAGAGGAATTATACACACACACACACACACACACACACACACACACACACACCCCAAACCAGTTTATTTATTTATTTATTTATTTATTTATTTATTTTTAAAGATTTTATTTACTTATTTGACAGACAGAGATCACAAGTAGACAGAGAGGCAGGCTCGGGGGCGGGGAAGCAGGCTCCCCGCTGAGTGGAGAGCCTGATGCGGGGCTCAATCCCAGAACCCTGGGACAATGACCTGAGCCAGAGGCAGAGGCTTAACCCACTGAGCCACCCAGGCGCCCCATATACCAAACCAGTTTAATCCATGGGTTGTAATTTTTAAAAGGTGGAGACATCTTTATTTAGAATCAGATGGGTAAATATTGGACAACTGTTCTTGGGTAGCAATTTTTAAGTCATAGTGTCTTTAGAACTCATGGCTGTTGAGCTCTTGGAGTAGCTCTGGAATCTAGAATGTGTTCATCTGCTCCCTGAGGCAAGTCCTGCGATCTCTGTATTCAAGTTAACTGGATATAGAAAATGTAGAGACTCTTCTAAGCCATCTTATTGATGAAAAATTTAAAAAAAATGTTGTCTATGATACATGCTTTTGAAAAGATGATTCTAAAGATATTTTTGAATCTACAACAAATATCTTAAAAATTAAAGATATTTGATAGAAAAGTTACTTTTCCTACCGGAAAAAATGTGTACTAGTCTAAATAAGTAATGGGAAACATAATGGTGTGTGTGAACTAAAGCAATTTAAAATACCCCCTACTGATTTCAAATGCCTCATTGCAGGCACAGCAGAATTCAAGATGCCTTTGAATTGTTTGGTCAAATTATTAGGAGGCAATGCTTTAAAGATTCCAAGTTTGAAAAATGTATTCACAGCAAAAGAAAACTTGATACATACACCAAAGACTGTTTAATTAGAGAGAAGAAACTCTGGAACATTAAAATGATTTGCTTGTGATGATGTTCCCTTTGAAGAGGCAAGCCCGCTAAGATGAAGCTGAATATCCGGGCGTAATGTTTGCCATTGGTTGATCCCGGGATTTGGAACAAGCTTCTTCTCTTGCAAAGTGGAGGCAGTAGTGGTTTTGTGCTTAGGAGGCCGTAGCCGATGAATCAGAGAATACTCTATTTGAACCTCGAGGAGTTTGGATTCAAAGCACCTGTGGTTTGAGGTTACTTGTTTTTGGTAGAAAATAAGTTTTATCTATTTATTAATCTATTTCTATTTTATTATTATTATTTTTAGAGAGAGGGAGGGAGAGAGAGAGTAGGGGCGGTGGGGGCAGAGGGAGGAAGAGAGAATTCCAAACAGTCTCCACGCCCAGCAAGGAGCCCGATGTGGGGCTTGACCCCAGGACCCTGAGATCATGACCTGAGCCAAAATCAAGCATCAGACCCTTAACCAACTGAGCTACCCAGGCACTCCAGAAAATAAGTTTTAGTTTCACAAAATAAAATCTATGAAATAAGTTCTAAGGGGCTGGTGGTCCAGTATTTTTTGCCCATTTTTGTTTGTTTTATCTGGTCTTTGGTTTGAGTTGAAACATTGTTTTTCTTGATCAGAAACATTTATATCCAGCTTTCCTTAAAAGACTTGTGGTTTTAAAAATTAAATAGAAAATAATCTGGCATGTCGTGGTCTGTCTACTACCCAGTATAAATATTTCACAAAGTTTTGGTGACTTCAAATCATATTCTAAATATAGGACAGGCTCCTATAACTTGGGAAATGCCAGTGCTTTGGCCTCAAACAGTGCTTAGCATGGAAGTACTAGAGAAATTCCCCCTTTTGAATTTTTATAGCATTGAAAGAAACTTTATATTGTATGCCCAATAAATGATTTTAAGATAATTTCCACAAGTCTCATTCATATTTTAACTGAAATCTTTAAGAAACATAATGTGAACATGGCCCACTTAGTTGTCCTACAAAACAGTGAGATAAATCTATTTGTTCCCAGCATCTGTTTCTAAAGATTTTATTTATTTATTTGACAGAGAAAAAGACCACAACTAGACAGACAGGCAGGCAGAGAGAGAGGGAGAAGCAGGCTCCCTGCTGAGCAGAGAGCCCAATGTGGGACTCAATCCCAGGACCCTGAGATCATGACCTGAGTTGAAGGCAGAGGCTTAATTCACTGAGCCACCCAGGCGCCCTCCAGCATCTGTTTCTAAAATGGATGTGTTCAGGGGCGCCTGGGTGGCTCAGCCGGTAAGCAGCTGCCTTTGGCTCAGGTTATGATCCCAGGGTCCTGGGATTGAGCCCCACATCGGGCTCCTTGCTCAGCAGGGAGCCTGCTTCTCCCTCTTCCACTCCTCCTGCTTGTGTTCCCTCCCTCACTGCGTCTCTCTCTTTGTCAAATAAACAAAATCTTTAAAAAATATAAATAAATAAATAAATAAATAAATGTCTTCAGGGTGCCTGGGTGGCTCAGTCGGTTGAGCATCCAACTCTTGATTTCAGCTCAGATCATGATCTCAGGGTTGTGGGATGGAACCCCATGAGAGGCTCCATACCCAGCATGGAGCCTGCTTAAGATTCTTTCTCCTTTTCCCTCTGCATCTACCTACCTCCCTTGTGTGTGCTCTCTCTCTCTCAAAAAATAATATAATAAAATAAAAAAAATAAAATGCAGGTCATCAGCTGTGGTAAATCGTCTGAGCTACATATATTGCAGGGGTCATAGGATCTGAGGGTTGCCTATAAAGTCATTGTCTAAGTCAGTGTTTCTGATGGAGTAATGGAAGTCTTTGGGTATAAGATGGTTTTCTATCATGTTACTAACAATTGTAATTTCAGCCATAATTATAGTGTATTCTAATGGTTATGATGTAGGAGTTTATTGTTTTCTTTGCAAATGCAGTCCTCGTGTTTCAAATACATGTGGAAAATTACCGTGCACATGCACTCCCATAGAAAGCGGTAGTGAGGCTTCTAGCTGTCTAGATGCAATTACACAAATGGTCTTGAGATCTGCCAAAGTAGCCCATAGGTCAAAAATGTTTAGACACCACTGCTTTCCCATCACAATTTATCGTGTTATTTTAAACTTTATGATGCCTTATGGGTCAAGGATTTCTTCAAGTACATCAATATATATTAAGAAATACAGACAGATTTTATCAAGGTGATAGAGATGAGTGAATTTTCACATTAATGCTTAAAGGCTAAGGAAGGTTGGACAAAGTTTACTTGAAAGCATAACTTTTTTCTTATTGGAAGATATGGTTCGGATGGGTGTCCCAGTCAGAACAGTCTGGAACTGGAAGCAAACCACTTGCTGCCCTTGTCCTCTTTCTGTCTTTCTGTCTAATGAATTTCCCTGATGATCTTGTCACTCTCTTGAGTCTACTTATCTACTCTTTAGAAATATTAAAACTTCAAGCCAAGAAGACATTTGTGTTGCTGGGACATAATGTGAGAAGTTAAACCCCGTTTAAACTGGTTCCTTTAGCGACTCTGTGAGAAAAATCGTATTTCTCTGAAATGAAATGGATCCAAAACTACTTTCTAAAAAATGTCTTGTATTCTACGAGAGATGTGTGCCCTCTGCCAGAATACATGAATCTTGTGAGGTAGCAGCGAATGGAACTGGACTATCTTCAGCTTTTGGAACCTTACGTTCAGTTCTGGGTGGAATTTTATGATGTTGAAAGTAGATGGCTGTCTTCATCATGATGGGCAGCGTGTTTCTGGCCATAATGGAATTCAAAACTAACGTGAACATGTAAAGACAGACAGAACATGATGGTATCGGTGCATTCCAAATACCTAGTGGGTTTAAAAAGCAATGGTCTGGAAGGTTCCATAAACTTCATCCTCTTTAGATAATTACCTTCTTACAAAAGCTGCAATAGTGAGCGAACTCCTTCTCAAAACATGGCACACAATAATTGCTGCTCTCTTTGGAAATCAAGGGTTTAGTTCCTATTGGCTGTCGGCAGTGCTCACACACAAAGCAGGTTTCATGCCAGTAGTTTCCCTTAAATTCCATTTTGCGGGAACCTGTGCCCCCCCCAATAAGAACCTGTTAGTACAAACGAAACCTCATTTAATTTATTTTAAGTAAAGGTATGTCAAATTACTCAAACTGTATATTGTAACGTTAAGATGATAAGCCTAATTGTCCTCACAGAAAAACAGTGTTTTGTTGGCTTCTAAAACACTTACCTGGGAAAAAGAAGGTAGAGTTCAGCCACGATGAGGTTGAGTCGCTCATTTACTCACTCTCTTGTGCTACGTAAACTACAATTTTGAGATTTGAAAGTACAACTAGTGGAGATTCTGAAAGGCTACATGGGGTTTAGACAGACTGGGCCATAATGATCAATCATGGGGTATTAGGGATGCCTGAGGCACAAACTCTTGAGATTGATGTTGTACAGTTATGGCCTTCTAGAAACTCTTTGAATTCATAATAAGAAAATGAGAGAGAATCGTGTTTTATGCTGCTGTCCCTGGGGATTTAGAAGAGAATCAAAACAGAGAAGGTGCTTGCCTGGAAGTATAATGATGTACATGAATCCTTGACTTGCCTAGAAGGAATAAAGATGAGGGACCCTCAAACCATTTTTTTGTCCCGCTACAAAATGATGGTTGGCCCCACTCTCCTATGATGAATTATGCTTCCCGATGCCATTGTTTATGCCCAAGACAGGGTGTTTAATGCAGCCTTAGTGTTACTGGTTTAGATTTTATCTTTATTCTACGGCCCAGATTGTGGTTGAAAATGTCTCTGTGAATTAACTTCATGAAAATACATCGAACACTGGAATTTACCCATACGGAATAATTACCCAGAAAGAATAATCCTTTACTTTCTAAAACTGTACAAAATGACATCAAGAGATAGCAAGATAGATGTCTTTCTCCAAAGGAGGGCTTTCTTAGCTACTCTGCTCTTCCTGTGCCTGGGTGTGATTCAAAGCCTGCAGCTTCAGTGAGAGACTGGAGCTCCCTTGGGATCTTACCAGGCATGATGGTCTTCTTGCAGTGGAAGCACCTGCAGGAGCACTCGTTAGAATAGCACTCCGAGCACAGCAGGCGCTCATCCTTGGCAGCAAAAGGCTTTTCCACCAAAGAGTGATTGCATTTGGCACAGTTGAAGCATGCTTCATGCCAGTGTCGGCCTTTGTAACAAAGATCCTTCGAGGCAGTAAATATGAGTTAATTAAATGTGCTAGTGACAAAACAGGTCATTTGATAAGACAAAAATGAACACTCCTGGGACTCTGGTGTCAGTAGTTTGTGCTGGTAGCTTGAGGGAAAGTTGTCATTGATACTATTACCCATGGAGAGGAGGCTCTCTGGGGCAATTAAGAGCTGGAGCCTGGGGCTTTCTTAGTTGGTCACTGAAGACAGATGGAAAATAAACTCTTATTTCTTCAGATTTCCTCTTCCTTCCTTTTGTAAACTGTAGGATCATGGAAATCATGGAATGATTTTTATTTTTAGGTTGTAATATCCTATTATTATTTGAGATTAAACAAAATCTCAACACGACAACACAAGGACAAAAAGGAAAAAAAAGAAAAAAACAGTAATGTGCATTGTGGGAGGAATGGGCTATATGAGGGCACAATGGACTTAGGGGAGATGAGCCTGATTCAAAGTCAGAAAATACGGATTTTTGAATCTCTACACTAGCAATGATTTATGTATTTATTCATTTATGCTCTGGTTATTCCAGAAATAAATCAGCATTTTCTCCGTGTAACATAACCTCCTTAATCTTTAGCATCTTTAACTCTCTTCTAAGACCACTGTGAGGATTAAAATGTATGTTGTGTGTCATAGTGCTAGACACCATACCTGGTCATGATGGTAACTTTGAAGGTGCTTATACCCAGTAGTGGAGTAATACAGCATTAACAGTCAATACTGAAGGAAACGAGACATTCCCAAGCATTGGTCTGCTTGTTTGCATGCAATCATTCTGTGAATTGAAGACCTACCTTGGAATCTGATTCGATTGGTTCTTTGCACTCCTCACAATAGTTAGAAAAGATACGATTGTAACATGAAACACAATATGGATTGTCATTCTTTAGTACATACTTCTTCCCAAGAAGTGATGCTGTGCAGTATTGACAATCAAATTGAGCAGTTGTCATTTTGGATCAGTCCTGTGAATAAGAAAATGATTCACGTACATGAAAGCAAATTTTTTATAAGAGAAATTATAAAACCTTAATAGGAGTCAAACACTTGAATGAATTTATATCTTAAGCAAAACAAACAGACAAAAAAACCCCCAAAACCACCAATTTAGGAAAATATGCTGTAGTCATGGTGATATTTGGAGTGATTTGGGAAAGGCTCCTCTCCCATTTTGGCAGTTCCTGTGTGTTTTGCTAACAAAATGCAGTAAGTCAGCAGCCAGATTGTGCAAAACATCTTGTATTCATCATTCACTAATGTGAACTTCAATGAAAATGTGATATGTGTTGAAAGAGGACAGTTTCACCTCAAGGATATAAATATGAACTGTTGATAGGTCTTTCACTAACTGTCATCACTTCCTAACTTGCTGGAGAGTTCTGGAGGTAGAGTCCTTGGAAATCACAACCATCTGAAATAGAAGTTACTAATCAAGCACATTGTCATTTTCTAGGCCATTCTTTAATTTCTCAAATTATTATTGGGCACTTAAGGAGAGTTCTGCCCATTAGTCCTTAGATCTGCCTGTACTACATACTCTGTTGGGACAGCCTCCTTCCTTGTGGCTTGAACCTCCCCAAATATGCTGTCGACTCCCAGATCCATAGCTGAAGCTATGCTTGCCTCCTGGGCATCTCCTTTGGGATGGCCCACACTAAACTGGCCAAATACAACTCCTAAGCAGGTAAGACTTAGTCCAAGCACTTGGTCTTTCTGGTTGCTGTTGAGCAATTGCCCAGACGTAGAAGCACAGTGGAAACCATCAGTGGTAGGAAAGAACTCATGCCTTCTTTAGGTTTTAGAACTAAACTAAAACTAAGATGTATATAGAATGGTGAATTGCAGGGGCATTTGCTGAATGAGAAACTGTTATGAAACATAAAGCAAAGGCAAGGATAAGAAACCAGTAAAGAACAGAACATATGGCTTTCAAAGGTTTAATTAGGCATCGAACATGAGTTTTTCATTGTCATCAAAAGCACTATCACTGATTTTCTTGGAAAATGAGATTTGTTATCTATGGATTTACTGGAATATATTAGGAGCTATGAATATGTCCTAATTCTCTACCTTGGAAATTTTTTTTTTAATTTTAGCAAAATCAGAAATCCATTAATTATTGTGATGCTTTTTACAACATTTTTTGAAAAATGTTTTATTATGTTCAGTTAGTTTTTACAACATTTTTAATGACAGTTTTTATTTAGTACATTCAAGTTGTATTCCCATACATTTTTGCCTTCTTTTATTTAATGATGAGGTATTCAGAAGACTGTCTTGCTGAATATATATTGTCATTAATTCTGTATGTGGCAGCTTTGCTATATTGTTCTTCACTAACAAAGAAAAGACAGGATTTAGAACATGTGGGGTTTTTTTCCCAGGGAAGATGAAAATTCATACTAGAAATTTCCCAATGGAACATGCCAAAATTATCTGCAAGGAACATTGAATTCCCTATTTGATTAATTCCACAGAAATGTCCTTTCCAAGTGAATACAAACACACTCAAAGAGTTACTGAGGACTTAGAAATGGGAGGAAAACAGATCTGATTCCCCTGAAAGATTTTGAAATACGAGTTTTATTCACATTTACAACGATCATGTGTTTATCTCTTAATAGTGAAATAAGGTATATATATTTTTAACTTTCATCACTTTGTATGGAAAATGCCATTTTCATTATTAGTATTTATTTGGTGTTAGATGTATATAATAGCATCGTGGAGCAAGGGCACTCCCAGTCTACTTCCATTTTGTGAGGCTTTTAGTATCTGATAAAATGAAGAAGCAACTGAAGGGATTACAAAACTGGTAGTGTTTCAGCATTTTAAACACAACACTGCAATACCTATATCTCATTTATTTTATAAATATATACATATAGATATCAAAATATATATCAATAAATATAAATATTTATCTAAGTAAGTATCGTCACCCTAACCACATAATAGGTCTTACTCCCTAGAAAATTCTTAACAAAATGGACCGTATTTTATTACTTTTTTAAGAAGAAAGTTATTTCCTTCTTTTTCTTCTAAGATTTTATTTATTTGACAGAGAGAGAGAGATCACAAGTAGGCAGAGCAGCAGGCAGAGAGAGAGAGGGGGAAGCAGGCTCCCTGCTGAGCAGAGAGCCTGACGTAGGGCTTGATCCCAGGGCCCTAAGATCATGACCTCTGAGCCAAAGGCAGAGACTTAACCCACTGAGCCAACCAGGCACCCCTAAAGAAGAAAGTTATTTCTTATTTTGTCTTTTTTTTTCCTTAAAGCACCATCAGAGAGTTGGGTAAGGCGAGAACAGTCATTTCAACATCTCAAAACCTTGTGATTTTGCAGTATACAGTGAGATAGTCAACATGTGTTGAATATCTACTCTGTAATATTTGAATTCCCTGCCCTCCAGAAGTCTGGATTCTCTTAGTTTAACTCTTATCTTGGTCGTAGTGGACATAATTTGAGGTAAGAGAACAAACTAAATGTTCATTTTCTTATTCTTGGTTGGGGAATATACACTAAGTAATTCAGTCCTCATTTTCATGAAGTCTCTTATTTACCTGTAGGTATGTGAACAATGTCCAAAGAGGTGTTATAACCATATAAGTGATACATATTCTACTGGAACCATGGAGTTCTTCTTCTTCTTTTTTTTTTTTTTAAAGATTTTATTTATTTATTTGACAGACAGAGATCACAAGTAGGCAGAGAGGCAGGGAGAGAGAGAGGAGGAAGCAGGCTCCCTGCTGAGCAGAGAGCCCGATGCGGGGCTCGATCCCAGGACCCTGGGATCATGACCGGAGCTGAAGGCAGAGGCTTTAAAACACTGAGCCACCCAGGCACCCCTGGAACCATGGAGTTCTTAAGGAACTAATAGAGAAGAGGGTGAGGAGCTATGGCATCAGTAAAACCTTCCTAGGGAGATTTTAAGAATGTCAAGTTGTTGGAACTCCGGAAGGAAGGGAGGGAGGGAGAAACATTCTTGATTTGGGCAAAAAAGGAAGTAGAAAGGACGAATGAGAGAATGGCACCGGGTCTCTTCTGAAGTTGGGAAATGGTGAGTCTTGGGAACAGATTTTCAAGACCTTGAAACTAAAGCTTCTTAAAGCTATTTGAACTTTTAATACAAGCAGCTCTAAATGGGGTGGGGGCAGGCAAGAGAAACATTGTATTTCTCTAATCAAGTCGCTTTTTACCTAACCTTATTCTTTTCTCAACATCATTCTGTCCTTTTTCCTCTCTTTATCCCTAACATTAATGTTTTCAAGTACATGGGAAATAACTTTGTAGCTGGGAGAGCAGATCAAATGGCTTGCTTTTAATCATTTCCTATCACTCAAAGCTGTAAGAAAGGGGATGAGGACCATGTGATTTTTGTCTCAGGAGCCCCCATCTGAGGATTAATTTGGCAATGATACTGGGAAAAATTTCCCTTTCAAATATTTTAAATCTTTCTTTCTTTCAAAGATTTAAAAAACAGATCTATAATAATAAATGATAAAAAATCTTAATATTAACAATGTAACCCAGTTGGATAGCATTTAATTTTTTAGGTATAAATTCAGAAATGCTGGTATCAATATCAAGTAGATGTTCTTGTCAAACTTCTTTCAAAGGGATTATATATTTCAACTAGATATATTCTAGTCAAACTTCTTTCAAAGTCATTCTGTAATTATACAATAGTTTAAGTACAGAATTTTAATCTTTGCATACTGGGGTTTTAAAAGATAGATTTAGAGATACACTGATATAGCAAAGAACTGATATATCTAAAAATAAATAAGTAGCTCAGAAATCCAGTGTCATGATCAGTGTTCCCTCCTTTATTTCAGATTTCTACTTAAAAGGGTGTGAGTTTGTTGGCAATAGTTTCCAAAAACTGAAAATGCCATTGCTTAGATGTTATTTTTTCAAACCAAGAATAATTTTGTGTCAAGTTATATTTTATGGTGAATTATTGATTATTTTATGGTGAATTATTGATTAGAAGACTAATGCTGTGAGCAATATATCCATTTATGTTTTTACTATGCTGAGCAGAATTAATAGATTCACAAGAAATGTACTTGAGACAATGTCAAGCAGGAGGGAGGCAGAGACTTGACGTGTGGTATCTTTAATATGCTTTTGTTTGCAAGCCATCATACATCATTTATTCATGCAGTCAATCAACATTAAAGTTTTTTTTTTTATTTGCAAAGTAATCCACCAGAAGTTGTGAAGGACATAAAAGAGAGTAGATTCAAATCCTATCCTCAGAGAACTTATAATCTAGTAGGATAGGTAAGGACATTTTATAAATAACTAAACAGAAGTTAGGAAGTGATGAGGAGAAATGAAAGATTGTATGAATTTAGAGCAGTGGTTCTAAACACAGAGTGCACTTGGGCATTTAAAATTTTCCATAGTGCACCCCTACCCCAAACCAATTAAATCAGAACTTCTGGAGGCGAAGAACAAGAATAAGTATTTTTTCAGGTCCAAGGTGCTTTAATGTCCAATGAGGTTTGTCCAATGGTGGTGAACACCACCAATTTAGAGGAGACGGAAGAATGATGACTTTTAGCTAGGAAAAATCCAGGAACAAGTTGGAGAAGGTGGAGTTTGAATGAATCATGCAGTGGATATTATAGGTTAGCTCTCTCAACCTTGGCTTTACCCTCCTCGCTCGAGAGGTCAGGAAGCTAAAAATATTTCCTGGCCCCTCTTCAGCTGGTGTTCAGGAGACAAATTTGGCTCTGCTAACTCAAACCATGTGTGTAAACTGGATGCTGGGAGGGAAATGGAGGATGTGTTCCTGCTGCTGTTGATGCTGGCAGACTGTGTCAGAGCTATGGGAGTGGCTTCTACTATTTTGAAATGCTTGGGACTCAGGTTGTCCAGGGTTCAGTGACTGGAGTTTTGGCTGTGAGAAACAGTGGTAATGGTATCAGGGGCAGCCGCAGCAGGTCTCTGATCTCTGGATTACAGAGCAGAATGGATGTAGAGGTGGGCAAAGATTGGTTACTCCTACCCTTGGTATTTTATAATACAAATATGGCCAATGATATCAAATATTCATGTTCCCTGAGTCCCAAGGGCTGTATTAACCATTTTGTATGGATTATCTCCATTACCCCTCACTTAACGCTCTATTATTATTATTATCCCCATGAGTATCCCCTTAATGAAGAAACCAAAGCTTATTGAGGCCAAGAGCACCTGACTGGTAAAAACGTTGGATCTAGAATTCAAATCTACTGGTCAGAAACGGAAGCCTAGGGTCTCAGCCTGTGCAAACCTCTCTTTCCCTGGAGATGTGGGGAAGGGCACTTAAGATAGAGCAACAGAATTAGGGCAGACATTCATACTTGGATATATGAGGCAGGTATGGGAAGTGACAAGTAGTTTATTCAAAGTGGCTTACAGGGCATGAGAAGGCAAATATTGGAAGACAAATTAGAGTTGAACATATTTTTTCTATAGAAAAGAAAATAACCACTGATGACTGAAAATAGATGACTGAAATTTTTTGAACTGAGACTCATGAAAATTAATTTGAAAATAATGATAGTAAGGGTTGGAAGATGAACATACCACAAACAGGCAAATCAATTGGGATTCTATTTTTGAATATTCCATTTGATCAACAAATACTATTGTTCTTCCCATGTAAAAACAGTGTGTTTTACATGTTTTATGGGGAACATGAAGGAGAATTCTTTTCTTCTTCTTCTTCTTCTTCTTCTTCTTCTTCTTCTTCTTCTTCTTCTTTTTTAAGAGAAGGAGAGAGAGATGGGGGGGAGGGGCAGAGGGAGAGAGAGAGAGAGAATCTCAAGCAGGCTCCACACCCAGAGCAGAGCCCCCGACAAAGGGCTCAATCCCAAGACCCTGAGATCATGACCTGAGCTAAAATCAAGAGTGGGACACTTAACTGAATGAGCCACCCAGGCATCCCAGGAGAGTTCTTATTGAAGAAATAATGGCCAGTCTTCCAAAACTGACAGATTACATCATGCTACAAATTTATAAAACAAAACAAAGCAAAAACTATGAACCTCAGCCAGGCTAAAAACACACACACTGAGGCATCTCAGGGCAAAACCCACTAAAAACCAAAGGCACATAACATCTAAAATATAGGGTTAAAATATTATGTGCATTGTAACAATAAATTAAGAAGTTACCTACTTCCCGATAGAAAAATATGAAGCTAGAAATGGGAAGGTAAGGTAAAAGTTGCTGAAGGAAATTAGAAGCTAACCTATTTTATCCTCAGGTAAAACGGTTTTTGATAATGGAGATGGACAAAAGACATTTTTTGGACAATCAGAAACTGAATATATCCAGAGCACACCCAAATTAAAATAAATGCCAAAAACCACATCTCAGGCAAAAAAGCATTGGTCTTAGATTGAGGCTCAGAGATGAAGAAAGCAGTAAAAAAACAACAATTGTAAACTGTAATGCTCTAAAAAAAGAAAAAAAAACAACAATTGTAAATATGGAGGTATATCTAAATAAACATGGACTTTGTGGAAGAACTTCAGTTAAATAATTAGAAAATTTGGATAAAATGGGAAACTCCTAAGATAAATAAAATATTAAAACTGATACAACAATATAAAATTATAACTAGTTGGTAACTATCAGAGAAACTGAATTTGTTATTCAAAGCCTAGGATCACAGTAAAATGCAAACCCAAATGGCTTCACCAGTGAATTTTACCAAGCCTTAAGAAATAGCGCCATGCCTAATAAGGTATGCCAAATATTATGAACAGGAAGCATGTTGTGAGCCCATTAAAATTCTGATACCAAAACGTGAAAATATGAACGAAAAAAACTTATAGGCCAATTATGCTTATAATAAACAATAAATTTTGCACTATACACAATCTTTCCTCAAATAATAACTAACTGACCCTAGTGATATGTGAAAATGTTAATCATATCATGATAGATTGCGTTTCTCCCAGGAATGCAATTTTGGTTTAAAATTGAAAAGAGAATCACTATATTTCACCACATTTAACCAGTAAAAGAGAAAGCCATATAATTATCTTAGTAGATGCATTAAAGGCCTTTGATGAAATTTGACTTCAATTCATAATCAAAAACTTAGTAAACTAAGAATAAAAGGAATTTCTTTAATGTAATTTGAAAAATAGCAAACATATTTAATGGTGAATGCTGATAGCTTTTACTCTGAGATCAGAAACAGAAAAAGAATGTCTGTGATCATCACTTCTATTCAGTTTTATGTGAGAGGTCCTGGCCAGTGCACTATGATGAGAAAAAGAAAAATATCAGAATTGAAAGGGAACAAGTAAACTGTCATTATTTGCTGCTGACTGATTTTATTTGAAGAAAATCCAAATGATTCTTTAATAAACAATTATAATTTGTAAGTGGGTTAATGGAGTTGTTGGATAAAAGGTCTATAAGCAAAAATCTAATTCTTATAACAACAAACAGAAAATGAAATATAAAAAATTAATTGCAGGTAATGCATCCTCATAGATGAACTTTACAATATGGAGTGAAGCAAGTAGGTTGCAAAAAGTGAATACACTTTTATAAAGTTCAAGAACAGCCCAAACCAATTATTAGGAATGATAAAAAATAGGTTAACATATTAAAAATGCATGTTACTATGTTAGTTAACATGTCATTAAACATAATAAATATGTATTATCCAAGCTATTTTAAGAAGCATGATGGTGATAAATACAAAAATCAGAATGCAATTTAAGATTAACTTCTGGAATTAGATAGGGTATTGAGAAGTTGCAAAAAGGGTTTCAAATATGTAGGATCTAGGTATTTACCCAAAGGATACCAAAACACTGATTCCAAGGGTTACATGCAGCCCAATGTTTATAACAAAACTATCAACAATAGCCAAATTATGGAAAGAGCACAAATGCCCACTGACTGGGCGCCTGGGTGGCTCAGTGGGTTAAAGCCTCTGCCTTCAGCTCAGGTCATGATCCCAGGGTCCTGGTATCGAGTCCCACAATCGGGCTCTCTGCTCAGCAGCGAGCCTGCTTCCCTTCCTCTCTATCTGCCTGCCTCTCTGCCTACCTGTGATCTCTGTCTGTCAAATTAAATAAAATCTTTGAAAAAAAGGGAAAAAAATGCCCACTGACTGATGAATGGATAGAGAGGTTGTGGTATATATACACAATGGAATATTACTCCGCCATCAGAAAGAATGAAATCTTACCTTTTGCAATGACATGGAAGGAGTTAGGTAAAGTATATTATGCTAAGCAAAATAAGTCAGAGAAAGACAAACATCATATGATTTCACTCATATGTGGAATTTAAGAAATGAAACAGGTGAACATAGGGGGATAAAAAAAGAGAGAGGCAAACCATGAAACAAACTCTTAACTGTAGAGAACAAACTGAGGGTTGCTCAGGGGATATGGATGGAGAATGGGTTAAATGGATGATGGGGATTAAGGTGGGCACTTGTGATTGAGCAGTGGGTGTTATATGTAACTGATGAATCACTAAATTCTACTCCTGAAACAATATTACTATATGTTAACTAACTGCAATTTAAATAAAAACCTGTAACTACAAAAAAATCCCACATGGATCTATAGGAAATGTTTGATTTCTTAGACTAAGTTGCTATTGTACTTTGCGTATATATTAGAAATATTCTTTCCTATATGTGAAATGCTTTATTATTTTTAGAGATTTCAAAAGATGAGTTGATGATAAATAAGGAGAGTAATATGTATTAAACAATCCTTTCTTATGTTTTTCAAAAGAGAAATAATCCATAAGGGTGTAGTAATATCTAGAGAAAGGCTTTGCCCTCTGGTGGTGGTCATGGAAATTGTCTAAACAGGGAAGATCTGGGATGCATGTTGACTGAATCAAAAGGGACCTGAGGGGGACCATTTTATTTTACTTTTTATTTTTTAAGATTTTATTTATTTATTCGAGAGAAAGAGAGAGAGAGGGAGATTGTGCACCCATGAAGGGAGGGGCAGAGGGAGAGGGAGAAGCAGATTCCTTGCTGAGCAGGGAGCCCAAAATGGGCTCAATCCTAGGACCCCGAGATCATGATCTGAGCCAAAAGCAGATGCTTAACCAACAAAGCCATGCAGGCAACCCAAGGGGGACCTTTTTAGATGCAAAAAAGGGGAGCAATTGTCTCTCACACATTCTGTATCTCTCAGTACCGTGGAAGTGTGCAAAGCAAGAACATGGTTACAATATGCATGAGCTTTGTGCAGGAACATTGCGCAAATCAAGGACAATTCTGTATGTATCTTATGACTCTCCTGTCATGGATTACAAGTTTCAAAAGTAAGAGGGTTTTTCTGTCTTATGGTGGAGTTGAAATGTACAAAGATATAATTTGAGTCTTCTGGCTTCCAGTAACATCTCTATTTTGGGTGTATTTTTGAGGAATTTTATTTATTGAGATGGTTGGATTACCATATATTTTTTACTCTAAACATCGATTATAACTCATGTTGTTTGGTAGCAGTTTTTTGTTCCCTACAGAAGCGGGTGATAATGTATAAAATCATCACATTGATTGTAATCCTGAAAATAGAGGATATACAATAAATGGTATTTAAAATTACTTCTGTCTCTGATACATGATCTGTAACTTTGGCTAAATAGATGCAAATGATGCCATAACTACTACTTTTGCACATATGTAAAAGTGCACTGCTCTTTAATTCAACGTTCACAGGGATTTCTGGCTTAATTTCCATCGGGTTATTCCAAGCAGCTTTGCTCAGTCTGTATGAATATATCCATGGTCCTAGGAGAGTGTGGTATGACTATTTCAACTGCCCATTCAGGCTTTCTTTGACTCAGTAAAGTAGACTTGTTTCTGCTTTCCTTTAGGGAAGAACTCGGGGAGGAACTAAATCTAAATGGTGTAAGGAATAGTCAAATCCTCTCAGGAAGTGTTAGTACAAAATGATGAAGTCTTTGAGATTTGTGATTGATCTACCAAACTTCAGTGGAAACAGAAACAGGATGAAGAATCTTAATTCAGACTATACTTAACTGAATTTATCTGTGATTTTCCCATTTTGGATTTTATTATTATTATTATTTTTAAAGATTCTATTTCTTTATTTGACAGAGATCACAAGTAGGCAGAGAGGCAGGCAGAGAGAGGAAGGGAAGCAGGCTCCCTGCTGAGCAGAGAGCCCGATGCGGGGCTCGATCCCAGGACCCTGGAATCATGACCTGAGCCGAAGGCAGAGGCTTTTACCCACTGAGCCACCCAGGCACCCCTCCCATTTTGGATTTTAATTTGAATTGTTGCTCTGATGGCCAGTCAGGAGCATTTTGGAAACCTCATTGAACAAAATAGATTTCCCTATGCTCTGTGGTTATAGAAACCATCTACAGAGCCTTGTTAGATAATCACCTACACTCCTGAGGCAACTGTTTCTACCATTCTCCTCTCCTCCCTCCCTGCCTGCACCCCCTACCTATGTTTATTGGGTACCACAGCCTATTGACCCCACTTCGGAAGCATCCTTTCAATCTTCGTTTAGGCCCTTCTCATATCTCAGATGGGTCATAGTGGTTTACATTGACCTGAGAGATTATTAAAGATTTTGTCTTCTATTGAGTGGAACCAAGCACATTTCTACTACATGACTTTTGTTCTCTAATGATAAGCTCAATTTCCCCTAGGGAGTTCTAGAACATTCTCCACATGCTCAGGAAGAGTCTTTCTCAGACTCCTCTGATCATCTCCCCTCTGGGGAAAAAACCCCCAGTGGCTCATGTTTTATTATAAAATGAAGTCTAAACTCCATTACTTAGCGTAAAGACCCTTTACTACCTTGCTACTTTCCCCCCTCTCTCCAGCCCTTTCCAGACCAGCACTGCCCAACACACCCTCATTCCATCTATGCTTCAGCTCCTGCCAGTGACTCTCAGGTCTTCTAATACATTACATCCATTTATGCTGTTGAGCATCTACCCAGGGTTTTTCTTCTGTATCTAATGCCCTCCTCCCTGTCATACTGACCTTGTCTGCTTGATGCTTCTCCTCATCCATCAAGGTCCAGGTAAAAATCCTTCTCTCTGTAGCTTTCTCATATCCCTCAGGAAAGAGCTGTTGCTCTCATTAGTTCATACATATGTCTGCTTTCTTTTTGCCACATTTTGTGACACTATTTTTGTCCCATATGTGTCTCTCTCACTTGTGAGCTCCTCAAAGAGTAAGGATGTTGCTTATTTCATTTGTGTATCTCAGGTCTGAGCAGCACCTCAGAACATGATTTATGACTGAATAAACAAATGCCTGGAAAACGTCCTGGTCTCTGAGGGCTTGGAGTCCAAGACAAGTACTGATGGAAACACATATCTAAAGAGGATTTCTGTCAACAGAATAAAGCATAAAGGCTCAAGTAGAAAAGAGCTAAGAATTAGTATGCTAAGTGTCTGTCCACTTGAGTAGTGAATTCATTTGTATCTGTTACCTCTGTGGCAAATATGTCAAGGGCCTGTCTGTGGCAAGGAATGTTCTTTCACTTTTCCTGTGAGGGCAGCCAAAGAGGACAACTGGAGGGCTCCTCCACTACCAGCCGAGGAAGGTATCAAAGAAATAGCAGAAGTAGGTGGTTTATCTGCTGATATTATTAAAGAGGTTTTTCTCTAAACTAGGAGGACTAATACGCTTCTGTTAAAAGTGTTTTAAAAAAATGTATGTGTGTATTTATGTATGTATTTATTTATTTATTTAAAAGTGAGAGAGCGTGTGCAAGGGGAGGGGCAGAGGGAGAGGGAGAGAGAGAGAGAATCCTGAAGCAGGCTCCCTGCTGAAGGTGGAGCTTGACATGCAGCTCTATCCCAGGACCCTGAGATCATGACCTGAGCTGAAATCAAGAGTTGGCTGCTTAACTGACTGAGCCACCCAGGCACCCCTATTAGCAGTTTTTGAGCTGTTGAATCAGATACTTCATTGTCTGTTGGAAGTTATACCAAGCTTTTCAGGTCTGTGCACATAGCATTTTGAGACAAACCATGTCTTTACCAAGATCACAAGGTCTTTGTCTTCTGAGATCTCTGATGTTAGCTGTTTGATTGAGTGACTGAATTTGACAAAGTTTAGGGAAGTTAAATGAGATATATTAAAAAGTAAATCTTCCAAAGTCTGTAAACTAGGCCAGATGGGGCAAGTATGTGTTTTACAGCAGAAGCAATTAAAATGCACATATTTTTTAAAATATGAAGGAGTTAACTCATAAAGAAGTTCTACTTTTAGGTTTTCCTCTCTTCTCCTGGTTCTGAGGGTTGAGTTGAGCAGACCTGCATGTACTTCCTTAGCTGCTTTTGCTTGTAACCCAAGACAGAACATATTCAGAAGAACTAGGTTAGAAATCAGAAGCTGTGGATGGTTGCACCATTTGCTTGAGCACTAGCATATAACTTATCCGCTGTTGCGGAAACCATTTAACCTTCTGGGTCCTTATGTTCCTTAACTATAAATGAGAACAATAATAGCTGCTCATGATCCCACCCAAGTATTAGCTGAGATGTGAGAATGGAAAAGTCATGGGTAAATCAGCTGTAGGTATACTTGACTTGATGGAAAATGTGTAATTATAACTAGTTCCCATTTTGAAGAAGGAAGCTATTTCCCCCCGCCCCCAAACACTACTTTTAAAAAACTCAACAAACAATTTTTAAAAATAACTAAAGCCATAACTTCAGGCCATCAATCAAAAATAACCTAAAACAAGCTTCATAGAATTGTGGTGGAATGTTTGATATTAGTCTCTAGGGACATATTTGCAAAACCAGTTTGTTGGAAGCTGAATGTCTTGTGTGGAAAGGTCAAATACGAATTCTCCTGAGAGCTGATGAACTATTCTCCCATGAAACAAAACAGCTGACTAGAGCCTTCCATCTGGTTAATTTGTTCTATGGATACTAACAAAGGAAATAAAAGATGCTTTGATGGTTTTCTTGGAGGGATTACATTCAGAATCATCTAGTTATAGCAGTTATTACTGAAATAGTGGCAAGTAGATCATGGTAATATATAACTATATTTTATCAAACATTATATTCTTTAAAAATAAGTCATAAAATATGTAGGTTTAATACCATCCTCGATTTCTTTTTTCCTCACTGGGGTATAAGAAAATTGTCAAGACTAAAGAAAAACAGTCCTTTTAAGATGAAACTGGATTATCTAAATCTCTGTCTATTCAGATCCCAATTTTCTGTTTTTAAATTCGTCATAAAGTTTGCTTCTGTATTTTGAGCACAAAGGAACCAGGAGCATTTCAGTAGGTTTAAGCTGAGTTTTCTCTTCTACTTCCTGCAAAATTACTGTTATTTCTGTAAAATGTGTATTGAAAAAGCACATCTGTTCCTAGGTTGACTTAGGGTCTCCTCAAAGTCTTGAGGTTCTGATTAAGTGCAGGGTTTGGTAAACATATGTTTTTAAACATAAAAGAGACATTTTATCTAAAAGTATTTAGCATAGGTCAGCACTGGTAGGGGCAGGGACTCAATGTTTCTTGTGTATGAAGCCCCCAAATTAACCCCATTTCCTACAGATGGAGTCTATGAAGACACTGCACATCTAATATGAATATTAGAAAGTATTTCCCTGGCGTCTTCTCTATGCTTTTTTGGAAAATTCAACGAATGCTCTTTGGAGTAGTAATTGTATCCTCAAGGGTAGTAATTGTATCAGTTTGACAACTACAAGCTTCTTTAGCAAGAAGCAGAATCTGCCATTGTGAAAACGAAAGCTACTGAGGAAGGGCTGAATCTGAAATCTCAGCCATGTCTGTAACACACACTCATCAGCTGAGTCACCCCCACAGGGCCAGCTGTTTGAGCGCACGAGATCGTATGAAAAATATGCTATGGTCTGGGGGATATACTTCATCAGAGAGAAAATACAATGTCTTTTGTACCTCTTTTTCTTTCCATTTTTGAGTTCAGTATCATGGGTTAGAAAAAGATTGTGAATTAATCACTGTAAAGCCAAGATGGCTATTTTATTTTCCCTGGTGTTTTAAAATAAACTCTAATTTCCCTCCATAATTAGTGATGAGAAACTCAATCCTCACTCAATTAATTCATCTTAAGAGGTTGACAGACATGCTCAATGTAAGCAGGTTAGGTTAATAACCACGGATCCAGGCACTGTGCCAAGTGCGCCAATCTTCACAGAACAGTCGGTTCATCTGAACCCTATCAAATCTTGAAAAACTTAAAGTACATACTCCTTATAATATAGGAGAACCAAACAAAAAAAATACTTCCTATTATTTTCTTTTAAACAAATATGTTTTTAAATATAAGAAATAAACTATCTCTATTCTGATAAAACAGTATTAGAAATTATCCAAGAAAAGTAAGGGTGTTCTTTATTTGGAAGGTGGGCAATATAAAATGATAGATGTATTCTTTATCCAATAAAGCCTATAAAGTAGTTTTTTAAATCCATGACTTACCTAAATGACAATTCCATTTAAACAAATTAGTTAGAAAGAACTTTTAGCCATTCAACTAAGAGCAATAAATAAGATTTCATGATAATCACATAATTCTTTCCTGAGAATAAGCCAAGTCTAACCATACAATATATTGGTGTTCATATATCCTGGCATTAATGTGCATTATAGCTTCTGTTGGTTTATGATCTTCAAATTCATAAAGCACAATGCTGAAAGAAGAGTTCCTTTTTGAACCTTCTGAAACAAGGGCAGCCTGTCAACAAGTTCTATTTCACCTTGAACTTATAGCTGCAGACATTTCTGAATTTTAAGGTATATAAAGGCACATTTATAAATTGTATTAGGAATGTTTGATGAATGCCCTTTTTGTTTTTCTTAGATACTGTTTATATTCTACCTTGTATGATAAATGTTCTGGAGGTTTGTTGTATTTCTTATAACCATAATATAAATTCACTGAGGGCAACCACTGTGTCTTACTCATTTCTGCACTCTATTTGAAGCCTAGTGATGCCCCATACTTGGTGGGTGATCTTTCAGAATGTCTTGGATAAAACTGATGGTAATTGTTAAAGGATTTCTACGTAATTGAAAGTGATGATGGCTCAAGATCAGGAAAATAAGCTGTAACACCTCCAGTCTTAGAATCTTCTGTTGGAGGGGGCAGAATATCACATGATTCCTCAGCAACTAGAAGTGCTCATCAAGTACCTTTTCCTTGATTTCCGGAGGGGAGGCTCCAGATACTCTCTTTTTAGCTTGGAACTAAGAGGCCAAATTAAAGGATAACAAGGGTCCTATCTCTTTGCATGTCTACCAGCAGTTTTGCAGATGATTGTAGGCATGGAGTAGGTATTTGCTGTCTCTTTGGATCTTTTTGTTCTGTGTTCAAAATTAGTGATACCTGCAGCTTTTTGACTCCTACAGAGCCTATGGCTGGGAGGGGAGTGCTGGACCTTAGATGAGAGGAACTCTGCCTGGTCCTTTACAGACCTGGGGAGGACAGAGTCCCAAGCACTTCTGTGAAGCCCAGCAGCCTGTTACTAAGGCCTGGTGTTAAGACATATGCATCCCTTGTCATATGCATGACATTTCTAAACTATCACCAAATTAATTAATTAATTAATTAAATTTTTAAAAAACATTATTTATTTATTTGAGAGAGAGAGCAAGAGAGAGGGAGGGACAGGGAGAAGCAGACTCCCTGCTGACCAGAAAGCCTGACTCAGAGCTTGATCCCAGGGCCCTGGGATCATGACCTGAGCCAAAGGCAGATGCTTAACTGACTGAGCCAGCCAAGTACCCCATCACCAAATTCTTATCTTTCAGTTGATTTTGGGGGACAGATAACAGTAACATTTTATAAAACCACTCAATTATTAACATTCTAATTTTTGGTATTTTGACAATGCTAAAGTACCTATATGATAAAAAAAATAGCATTTATATTTTGCCTTGCAAAGTGGTATATTGTAAATGATGTCCATAAATGGTGCTTTAGAGCAAATGAGATAATACATATCAATATGTCTTAAAAACAATCATGCAAGTATATGCAAGTATAAACATTGCTGAGGAGGAAAGCATATAGGAATGAGAATAATTATAGGTGGACAATGACAAAATTTTAAGAATATTTACAATTTGTTATCCTAGTAGAGTTGTAATATGTGGTATTGATCAAAGCCAATCTTGGCTTCTTAGCAACTAACATTTCACTTAAAAAATACTTAGAGTCAGGGAACCAGGGTGATTCAGTCATTTAAGCATCTGGCTTTTGACTTCAGATTTCAGCTCAGGTCATGATCTCAGGGTCATGATCTCAGGGTCATGTGACTGAGCCTGTGTGGCCAGGCTCAGTTTTGGGCATGGAGCTTGCTTAGGATTTTCTTTCTCCCCCTGGCTCTCTTCCCCCCTCCATGCCCCATCTCTCTCTCTCTCTCAAAACACACACTCACAAAACAAATAAACTTGGAGTCATTCTTGGAGAAACCACAAGATGCAGTGTGATGAATACAGGAAAGATGTACTTTTCACAGTATAGTGAAATTTACTTTTCACTGTCTATATAGCCCCTTGTACCTTTTGAATTTTGTTCCAAAGGCATGTGTCTATTTTAAAAATTAAATAAAATCTTAACACAAATCAAAAGACTAAATATATTTTCACTTGTTCCTAATCATAGAATATAAGGCCTAGAAGAGATAGATTAGTTTCAACTCATTTTATGGATATGGAAACTAAATTCAAAAGGTAATACTCATAGTTACTTTCCAGAAAAATTAGGAAAAATGGAATATATCTTCCAAATAATATTTTGTAGGCACTTAATAGAAAATACCCACATTGCTAATCAGAATGAGTTTTTTAAAATATCACCAACTATTTTATTACCACATCTGTCATTTGCATGAATCTTAACAAGTTTCTTTTTAGACTAGATTACTACTTTGTAATGAGTGACCTATACAGGACGAGGTTGTTAAATCAATATGAAGAATTTTCTTTAAGATCGGCCAAAATTGATTGCCAGTTTAGTGACCCACTTAAAGAATCTTACATTTACCACCATTTTGGTAATTTTTCACAATTTGTTTCTCAGCTCTGCTCTATGTGACCTTGTTTTCTCAAGGACAAAGAAAGTATTAACTTCCACCCCCCAATAAATTAGTTGCACAACCAGTCTTTGCTATAATAGTTTACCCAAAAAAACCAACAAACCAACAAACAAAAAACTTGACCATTAGATCTAGGAGGGGGAGGAGGGAGAGAAAGAAGGGAGGAGGGTGATCCCAGAAGAGAATTTTGGGAAACTCAGGAAAAGGAATCCCCTCTGGGTACAGTAAGATATTTAGAGATAAAACCTCTTAGTGCCCCAGTCCTTTTGATATTTGTCCTTCCCTGTAAAAGCATGCTTCTGATCCAGTCCCATTTTGACAGAACCACTAAATCTAGGAGCTAGGAGGGGTTCTTGAAATTCCCTGGTTTGTTCCTCTCCTCTAATAAGTGAGAAAAACTGAAGTCCGGGCTGGCACATTGTTTTTTTAAAGCTGACAAAGTGGTTCCTGGAAAAGCTTCCACTGGACTTCCGATTTCTGGCTGGCGATGGAAGCCATTTCATGTATATAAAAGCTCGTATGGAGGGACGGCCTTGGTTACTGCTGTGATTTTTTCCCAAAGGTGAAGAAAAGTGAAATCTCTCCTTACTTGTATCTGGCACTTGAGGTTTGAATTACTGACCAGGTGACAACCTCCCATGTGTAAGCAGAGAGGTTCATTCTGTCGCTCAAGCCGAGCTGCCATTAGCTGTAGAAAACAAACCAATTATCCTCAAAAGCAAGTACATGTCCCCTCCAACATTCAAGGCAATTCAATTTCTCTTGGGTTTTGGTTCATTATAGCTATTGCTGATTTACTCTGGAGTTGGGACGAAAAATCCAAAACCACATTTGGTTTTATTTTCTGGATCCTCATCTAAACAAAACAAAACAAAACAAAACAACGAGGTAGCGATGTGTGTGTATGTGTGGCTTGTATATTTGTGTGTATGTGAATACGCGTGGGTATGTGTGCTGTGTGGCGTGTGTGGAAGTGTTTGGGTTGAGCATGGGGGGGGCGGGTGGTGGAAGTTGATGTTAACTAATTTTTCCAGTATTTTTGCCTGAAGCAAAATAATCTTCTTCCTACAAGAATGTGATTTAAAAAGACACAAGGCAGATTTATATCCTTTTCTTTGGTGATAACACTAATCAATACTTTCAAATTACCCTCTCGACAGTTTAAAATTTGTTGGTGATAGAGGGGGTGACCACTTGAGTGGTTGTATGGTGATATTTAAAACCAGCTTTTTTTAAAAGATTTTTTTCTTTTTTTTTTATTTGACAGAGAGAGAGAGATCACAAGTAGGGGGAGAGGCAGGCAGAGGGGGAGGAGGAAGCAGGCTGAGCAGAGAGCCTGATGCGGGGCTCGATCCCAGGACCCTGAGATCATGACCTGAGCCAAAGGCAGAGGCTTAACCCACTGAGCCACCCAGGAGCCCCTAAAACCAGCTTTAATTTAATTTTTATCTGTTCCCAGTCTTAGAGATTTAGACAAAGTTGGTTCTCAGCATCTATCAAAGGGAAATGACCACAGTCAAAATGCTCACAGCCTCACTGGGCAACTGTGGCTTACACCTACATGATGTGTTGATCTCAGGTTGCTCGTGCTAATTTTGGAGAGAAAGTAAATAGGAAAATCTGTTATCATTCCCTTGGAAACCACATGTTCATAGTATTAGCTGACAAATATTGGTTATGATTTAGTATTATTTTCATTTTCACCCAAAGCCTCACTCAGTGTGTGAATTTTTAAGGCATGTCAATGTGTCACACACACACACAGGGGCAGAGAACTTTCCTGCCTGGTTCAGGGCTGTGTCCCTGGCATCTAACACAGAGCTTGGCTCAAATATGTGTTGAATGAATGCAGGAAGAAAGAAGTCAGTTGTTTGGCCACAGAATCTTAAAGGTTTAGAGCCAAAGAGCCACTTTCCTCCCGTTTTATAAATAGAGGCCAACCCAGAGTCTTTGGATGACTTGTGTTTGAGTCATGCTACTTTCTGTGACCTTCATAATCCAACCTCGTTAGCATAGCATTCCAGATCTTTCATAATCTGGTTTTTTTTCACTTTTACACCCAACGATATCCAACAGCTCTCTGAACACAGTGTACTTTAGGTCTGTGGGTTTCACAAAGAGCTCTGGAGTGCCAGCTTGGGCCATCCATGGTGCTTGGCAGTGAAGGTAAAACAGGTCTTCCCTGTGAAAAGCTTCCGTCCTGGAGTGGGAGAGAGACTCACAGAAAATTTCTTTACTCTGACCTTCTACCGTATGAGGAATCTGACTCTTACGTTCTCATGGCTCTCAGTACTCCTCACAAACAGTTGGCCTTCGCTCTAGTTCATCATCTCTCGTACTCAACAGTAAACTTCAGGTGGGACAGATGCTTTGTTCCCACTAGACTCCTGGTGTCTGGCATCATACCACCATATGCTGAGTACTCAGTAAATATTGCAGATGGAAGGAATGAGGACAGAAAGGAGAGATGACATGCAGAAATACTTGAACAAACACATGGGGTGCTCTGGAAATTTCAGGAAATTTCTAGAAAACTTTAAGAAAAGCTTCTTCCAGAGCTGCATCATGAAGGTTGAGAAAGGCTAGTCCCTAGGAAAAGGTGGAGGAAGGTTCCTAGGCAGTAAGGAGTCCACGGGGCTGTGGAGGTGACGTGGGAGCATGGCGATGGGTGTGGGAGACAAACCAGGGAGCACTATGACAGCCCCTTTAAAGACCACAGCTGCAGGGCAGGATTTCGACCATAGTTGGATAAGAAAAAAGTCATTTAGAAACTAAATATTTTTACATGTCAGAGCTTTAAAAACTCAGCTATACATTGCCACAAATATATTTAGCCTACTGTTTCGCTCTTTCAACTGAAGACCACACTTTGTAAAAGGAGGTCTTTGACATACACTTTTAACTAAAAATCTCTGACTCAGCATTTCCGCAAGTCACCTCGATGACTTAAACTTTTAAGAAGCCAGGAATGCTTCTTTGAATTAAAAATCATGAAAGGGAAAAAAATCATATGAGAGCTCTCATTTCCTCAGGTTTCAAAGTCCTCAGAAACAGGACTTTTTCTTTTGAAATTATGTGGATAAAATTTCCCCACCCCACCCCGCCAGATCTCTGGGCTCTCTGATTCTTTCACACTTGAGTGACTTAACTGATAAGTACCCGGGCAAAGGGGGCCTCTCCTTTGTGAGTGAGGGTAACGCACTCTCTTCCCCATCACTCTGATGGAAATTGCCAGTGCACAGGCTTCCATTCTGCTCTCCTCCCTAGACACAGCCCAAGGCAGCCACTCAGCTCAGCCCCATGAAGGCCACTGTCACTGTGGGAGCCCATGGGCTCTTCCTGCCCTGGCCTGGGAGGGGCAGTCTTTGGAAGGAAACCTTTTCCAATTGAGCTTTAGTAACAATAAAATTGATAAGTTGATTCACATATGACACCTGTGTCTACTTCTCAGTTGTCTTAAAACTTGAAAAGTAGAGATACATGATTAAGTGGCGCTTTCAAATCCACACATATGTTGCAATAAAGGTGGTTTTATTCTTCAGTTTCTTTCTTGAACTACGTATATGTATATGTGGGGGAAAGGGAGGAGAGAGAGACAGGAATACATATACCAGCTTTTATTAACCAGGATGTTGAAAATTGGGATTTTTCTGGTTATGCTAACTTTGTGGTTTAAAACTTAAAAACAAAATGAAAGAATAATTAGCATTATTTTTAAGCTCTTTGCTCAGCCAAAAAATAAATGAAACAATAAATATTCTAATTACCTCGATCAGAGTAACTGTTAATTCTTCCTTTTAGTGTGTTTGGGAATGTGACTTAACTATTTTCTCTTTAAGTTCTAGTTTATAAGGTTTTTGGATTTCAAGTATCAGTTTCCTAGGTGCAATTTTGACAATGGCATACATTTATTTCTATTGATCAATTTTTTCAGGTCATTTGGGGTTTAATTGAATAACGTCGTAAGTGAAATACCAATATGTGTTTTAATAAATGATTTATGGTTGAGATGCCTGCTTCTCCCTGTCCCTCTGAGCCTCCCCCCCCCGACTTCTACATGCTCTCTCTCTCTCAAATATATGAATAAAATCTTTAAAAAAATGACTTACAATTCACAAAGTGTTTTCATGTATATTATCTGAAACATGATTTTTAAACATTTTAGTTTAAGAATTTGTTTCGCATCTAATGAAAGCTACTTACCTCTTCTTAAGAACATTTATCTATGCATGTTCTCACAGAAGCTTCTCAAACCTGGTGAAGCCAAAGTTCTTGGAACCAGGCTTCAGATTAGAGGTTGCCTTCTTAAACCCAAGGACCAAAATCTAGCCATTGCTGTGTCTGTATGGCCTTTGACCTAAACATAGCTTTTACGTTTTTAAATGAAGAAAAAAACACATAAATCCAAAAGAAGAATACAATGTTTTGACGTGTGAAATGATAGGAAATTTAAATTTGTGCCCATAAATAAAGTTTTATTGGAACATGGCCACACTTCCATTTATATACAGTCTGTGGCTACTTTATTTTTTTTTAAGATTTTATTTTTATTTTAAGTAATCTCTATATTTATTGTCTGGCTCTTTACAAAGAATGTTTACTGATCCCTGATGTAAAGTTTCAAAGCATATTTTGTGTTTTTTAGTTCTATTTTGTTAACTGCTAAATTGTGTCTAAGTTTAGGATTTGAAAAGGACTTCTACAGGCTGCTTAAAAGAATATGAAATTATTTACCAAATGACTTTAAAATAATACTAGAAGTCACTAATATGGTGTTTGGAAAAGTATTTAATGATGTGGCAAAATGGTTCTGATATTGCTTTAAGTAAGAAAAAGAGTATGAAGTGAATAATTAGTGTGATCTCAACCACGTAAGTACCATTAGAGAGTAGAAAACAAGTTTAGAAGAAAATACACTCAAATGCTAGCCCTCTTGATTGAAGTTATGGATTTTTAAAAACATTTTTACTGGCCAGTACTCTATAGAAATTGTACAATGTATCCCTTGATAATAAGAAAAATAAAATATTGAACAAAGTTAAGAGTACAGTTGTTTAATTAAAAAAAAACTTTCAAAGATTAGAATCTTATGTGATAGTATAACTCTAAAAGTATTCAAGAGAACAGATTAATAGAGTGAATGTAATTATAGGACCAGAAATCATTTTTAAAAATTAAATCTTACTTCATTTAGGTAGCATGACAGCTTGGTGTCAGATGCTTTATTTTTCCCTCCATGCAAATTATACCCACGAATCTGCTAAAGAAGTGTTGGTCTTAATGTTAAGACACAATTTTCCACAAAACTGAAGCATTGTGAGTTCTATACTGAGAGTTCTATACTGAGTTTGGTCAAAATGTATGCTAGACCATTCTTTGTTCAAAGGAGACTCAGGAAATGGTCATCATCATAACGCAGAGATTCACGCTCTACAGAAAACTGAACGGTTGACTAGTTTCTCTGTAGGTGCTATGCTGGCTTGGTCTGCTTGATGAATGAATGAGTGAATATATGAATGAATGCATTACCTTTATGTATGACTTTTTGGCTCTGTAAAAAAAAATGATTAGTATTTTTTTAAAACATGCTAGGAGATACATGACCATGTTAATTAAATTGTCTTATTTAGGAAGGAAATAAGGAAAAGGAATCATTAAAGAGAACAGGATCAAGCTGGGAGACGGGAATCCCAGAAGCCTGTTCTGCACCATCTTCAGTGCTATAATTGTGATTAAATTGCAAATAACCTCAGAAAGTGTATTGTTAAATAACATGAGGAGAGAATCTGATACATCAAAGTGATCTACTGAAAAATAAAACTCGGGATCCATTTGGTGAATCTGCTCTGGCAGAATAAACAAGGAAAGCAATATCTCAAATCTTTGCTAGTAGCAACAGAATTGTAGCAGAAGAATTTGAGAAGAAATAAAAATTAAAAATTACTTTGCTCTAATACAAAATTCTACAAGATAGGTGTTTCTATTCCATCATTAAGGCAGGGAGGCAAACTCATCTGCCTGAGTTCACAGGGGACTCAACATGGACCGGACTTCAAAGTCTTGACTCTCTTCTCTGTATCACACGATCACCATTTCATTGACTTACTAGCCTTATTTATTTATTTTATGAATTTGAATTTTTTTTTCCTTTCCATTGTGTTAACAGTCCGACCGAGAGCATTTGGAGGGGTACACCCGATATTTCCCTTTTCTCAAACCAGATTTTAAAGCTCTCTGTTCCCTATCTCCATTTCTCACTTTACAGGTCTTCGGAAATGCATCTATAAAATGCACTCATTCTTGGGGCGCCTGGGTGGCTCAGTGGATTAAGCCACTGCCTGCAGCTCAGGTCATGATCTCAGGGTCCTGGGATCGAGCCCTGCATCGGGCTCTCTGCTCAGCCGGGAGCCTGCTTCCCCCTCTCTCTCTGCCTGACTCTCTGCTTACTTGTGATCTCTGTCTGTCAAATAAATAAGTAAAATCTTTAAAAAAAAATGCACTCATTCTTTACTGATCCCTGCAACCTGCAAAAGAGTGTGAGATGCTAGAAAGTCAACAGTAATTGCTGCAGTCCTTTACTCTAATGGGACAGATAGTCTTATAGGAGATACAGATAAACAAATGAGATAATCTGAGACCAGAGGGTACACTGGTGATGTGAGGATACTCAAAAGTGGTAGGAAGTGTGGACTCAGATGGAGCATGGTCTGTAAGTACTTCCTGGAAGATACATCATCTGAGCTGAGATCTAAATTAAGAAGAGGGGGACTGAGTTGAGTTAGGGCTGTGTGCAGAGGGCTCTGCCAAAAAGTGCTTATGGGAACTTGACAGAAAAGAGGCATTTGCTCTATTCTTAATTTTCTAAAGGTCATTTGATATGAGTGAGCAATAGTGTGTGTGTGTGTGTGCACGCACGCACACACATCAGTGCCATAGTAAAAACTGGTTTGGAGAAGAATGGAGAGGCTAAGTTATTGAAGGTCTTGACTAATGACAGTAAGTAGCACTTAACACTCTGTGCTAGGCACTGCAGCAAATAATTTTAATATAACATGTTTATTCCTCATAACAAACCTAAGAAAAAGGTATACCATCATGATCCCCATTTTAAATACAAGGCAAAGGAGACATACAGAGGCTAAGTGATTTCTTCAAGTTCTTTGACCAAGTGAGTGACACACCTAAGACTTGAGCTCCAGCCAATCTAGCATGAGAAGCATGGTCCTTCAACGAGTATCATTAGCTTCACCTGGAAATCTTGTTAGACATGTAAAAATTCAGGCATCAATCCAGACCCACAGAACCAGAATCTGCATTTTAACAAAGACCAGGTCCTACCCGAGCACCTTAATGTTTGAAGAGATCTGCGGTAATCCCCTAGACTCTGTTGTTTCTCTTTAACCTTGAGAAGGAATCTGGACATTATCTTAAGGTCAGTGGAGTATTAGGGAAAAGTGTGAAGAAAGAGGTTGGCAGAATTAAATGTGTTTTTAGACCAATTGTTTTAGGTCAGTTGTTCTGGCTTCGGTATGGAGAATGTAGTAGAAGAGGACAATTCTGGAGGCAGGGAGACCAGTGAAAGGGCTGCTGTTGACCGAGTGAAAGAAGATGGCAGCCTCAAGGAGTGTGGTGGTAGTGTCAGAGGAGAGGCGTAGGTGAATGAATGAACTTGGAGATTCTTTGGGTCTCCAAGGATACATGAATTGAGGGAGGGAGGAGTTCCCCCAAATTTCTGGCTTGGGCAACCGGTTTCATCATGCTATCATTTACCATGTAAGAGTATACTTTAGCAAAGTAGGGAGGGGAGTAGGAGAGGGAAATGATGAATTTACTTTTAGATTAAATCATGAGATTTGAGACTTTGGGGTATCCAAGTAGAGTTGTTTAGCCAGGACTAAAGAGAGCATTGGAAACATATAAATGACAGGGAAACAATATAAATTACTTGGGCATATTGGAAGGGGTCTTAAAGAAAGTCCTCATTGTTCCTGATGTCCCTTCCCTCCTTCCCCATTGTACTCACCAGGCCCCAAGCCTGCTCTACTCAGTTGTGTTTTCAGCAGACATTTGAACACATAGGTCTATAGTTCAGAAAAGATATCTCAGATCTAGATTTTTGGATTCGCCTATAGAATGGATGATAACTGAAGCAGTGAAATTGCCCAGGAAGAGAAAAGGAGTCCAGCATACAGGGAGAAGAAGGGGAACCTGCAAAACAGACCAAGAAGAGTGGTCTTAGTGGGAGAGAACCGTGAGTTTGGTATCATGGAAGCCCTGGGTAAAGAGTGTCTCAAGGTGGGGAAAGTGGAGAAGAGGGTGAAATTGATTTGAGACCCTGACTAGATAATGAGAAATGTCTTCTGGATTTAACAATACACTAGTGATTGATGACCTTCATGAGAACTGGGGAAAACTGGTGAGGACGAAAGCCAGACTTCAATAGATTGAGAACTGTGACTCAGGAAGTAGAGATTATAAAAAAGTGTAGACAAATTTTCCAGAGCTTGATCTATGAAGCTGAGGGAGAGGGGAAGTGTAAGACCTCAGTAACGAAGGAGAGGCATTTTAAGACGGAAAATTTGAGCATGTTTAAGTGCTGATGGAGGGAGCCAGTAAAGAAGGGAAGGTTGAAGACGGTGAGCCCTGAAGGGTAAGTTATGCCCCGTTAGGGCACTGGTTTGGCTTTTCCCTTTTAGGTTCCAGTGTACCAATAGGTAGGTATGGAGATTTAGGAGGATGGTCAGAGAAAGAGGAAGACATCTCTACAGTCATCTATTCCACATTCCGGGGTCCTCAGTGGGTTAATCCTATTCCCCTTCCATCCTAAGCCTTGTTCTCCACAAAAGGAACTGTTCTGCTACTTGAATACTCCGCTTTTATTTCCGTGACCCGCTGTTCAGGACAAGTATGGCCATGAATTAACTGAGCACCTGCTTTAAAAATTAACCCTTAAACTGAAATCCTTGCCTTAGCCTTACCTGTCTTCAGGTGAGGACAGTTTAAAGAGACAGTTTAGGTGTTCTTCCACCCGAAGACTTCTGAAGATTTTGGTGAACCCACTGGCACCAATGTACGTCTAAAGCTGAAGTTTCTGGCTTCACAGAAAACAGTGGTTCATAATCAGGACCTCCAAGAATACTCAAGGACAGATTTCAGGGGTCTGTCAACCCCGGAAATGTCACTGAAAAATCTATTTGCAATAAGCCTTTTTTGTTTGTTTGTTTTTAGAAGAGAGTACACTGATTCTGTCAGATTCTTATTTTTTTTTAAGATTTTATTTACTTATTTTTGACAGAGGGAGAGAGATCACAAGTAGGCAGAGAGGCAGGCAGAGAGAGGAGGGGAAGCAGGCTCCCCGCTGAGCAGAGAGCCCGATGCGGGGCTCGATCCCAGGACCCTGGGATCATGACGTGAGTCGAAGGCAGAGGCTCAACCCGCTGAGCCACCCAGGCACCCCTGATTCTGTCAGATTCTTAAGGGCCCCTGTCATCAGGGGAGACAAATAAATGCCCAAGCTGATCATTTCCAGGGCATCAAAAGGTAACCAAGAAAAATTATGACAATCACAGAGGAAAAAGACAATTACGGGAGCACAGAAATACAAGTTTGTTGAACTGATATCTGACTTAGAACTCCCCATGCGAACCCAAGGATTTGGTTTTCAATTCTAAAGAAATCATGTTTCCTAGATTGAAAACATAAAAAACAAATCAGAGCTTTTCCAACGTGTTCTAGATGAACATTTATTTTCAACATTACAGTAGAAAGTTACTAGGCTTGCCTAAGGAAGGCAAATTAATCCACCTTTATTCAAAATGTTGTTGGCAAGTATAATAAAAATAAGAGGTAAACTTGTCAGTGAGGTGATGTGACATTAAGACGCAAATGTGCCCCTCTTGGTTAGGTAGAACAGACTCAGAACTGGCAACTAATGATAACATATGGAAAGAAATAGAGCAAGTGTGGAAGATAGACGTGGGTGTTTACCTTCCCCATCAAATGATTCGGAGTATGGCTTCAGGCATATATCATAACAAATATGGTAAGAAATACCGTGTATAAAACATTTTTGCAGTGTTTGTGTTAAATATTCATCTATAGCCTTCGCTAATGAAAACGCTAGAATTTATACATGACGATATTATGGATGTGAAATGACAGCTAAAATGACTTGAGGATTTTCTTACATTTTATTTATCAGGATTACACATTTTATTAATGATTCTTTTTAGTTTCCACCTTTCTGAAACCCAGACTGACAGTTGAGGGTTTGCATTTGGTTTTTCAAATGGCTGACAGACTCTGAAGGGAGTCTGACTATATACTGGTGAGAAAGCGTAAACACATGTGGGATGCATGCTTTTGCTGCAGTAACCGTTTGCTTCAGGAAGCAATGCTTTCGATTCCTGTACTGGATTATATATTTGTGTGGGCCAGACACACAGACATTTCAGTTCAATCTTTGAAAACCTCACATTAGGAATGGTGTTTAAGCCTGCATCTGGAAAGTAGGCAGATTTTTCTTGAAAATAGCAGGAATCTCACTAACATTTAAAATCTGTAAATGACTTTGAATTGTGCTCTGGATATATAAACCCAGCCATAAAATAACCACAGTAATAAAGTTAGTCATTCAAATAAGTTAAGCCAAGTAAATCCCCAGAATCCTGCCATCTCCTTTTCACGGCAACAAAGCTATACATACTCCCATGTATAAAGACCACTTTCAGAACAGAGGCGACAACTCCGAAGAGTTCTCTGACCACTGGGTAACCTCCGCATGCATATTATTGAAATGAGACATCTGAAAAGCTCATCTTATGAAATTTGACAACTGTTGGCTCAACTGGCTTTTGAAGAGTTTCTAAGAAACTTCAAGATACGCATTTACTTGCCAAGTAAGCATTTTCTCATAAGCAGTCCCTAGAAAGTTTATAAGAATCTCTCATACTTAAAAAAACAAAAAACAAAAAAACAACTAAAGCTGAAATACCACATAAAAAAAAACTACAAAGGAAATATTACGGAAAAGAAAACAGAACTTACTTTTTCTCAAGGCTGCCTTTTCCTGTGATTTAAAGAGTATGAAAGGAGAATGTATGATGATGATTTTTGTCCTCCAACACTTTCAAATGTCAACTCCAAAAGGAACAGAATGGACCACCAGAGCTATCTGAGGGTCCCTCTCCACTGCAGCTTTTTCAGCTTTGTAGAAGGAAATAGGAAAGTGAGTTGGTTTCCTCCAAGTCTTGTGATGTGCACATAGCTGACTCCTACTGGACTGAAAAAGCACTCCCTGTCAATTTTTACGTCAAATTGTGAGGAACAAATTCTCTGCAGGATATTCTTAAAGGGAAATCCTGCCAAAATTAGTACTTGGAATATCTGGATAAACCCCCAAAAGTTTAAAATACAAGTGTATATACAGACAACTCACATACATACACAAGAAATTTCCACTGCTTAGGCTAAATTAAGGGCATATTTAAATTTTTAAAAATTTCCAAAAGGATGATGTATTTTCTTTTTCCTTGATTAATATATTTTTTTAAAAAAATTTTGTTTTGTCCTGTTTTCTGATGACTCTCTGAACCTATCTTTTAGGTTAGAAATGGTTGCATTACAGAGCTTTTCTGTTGAACTATCTGGAAAGAGATGAGGCCCCATGTTCTTACCTGCAGAATTTTTGGTTGCTTGAGAGAGAAACCTTGGGGTATGGCCTCTATCACTGCGTTCATAGGAAATTTGAGAACTTAGAGCTTTGGATTTGACTAGAATAACTATAGGTCGTTACCTGCTCCCTGAACCTCACTGTGGACTCACCATTCCTTGCTTTCGCCTATTGCTCTATGACCTGGCAACAATTGTTATGTCACGGCATGGCTGTGTGACTTCATTTAAACAGAGACTTGTCTGGTCTTTTGAAATCTTTGATTAAAAAATGAGGAAAAGTGGATTGGGATCCCTGGGAGGCTCACTCGGTTAAGCTTCTGACTTTGGCTCAGGTCATGACCTCAGGTCATGACCCCAGGACCTCAGGATCAAGCCCTGCTTCTCCCTCTGCCTGCTGCTCCCCCTGCTTGTGTGCGTGTACACTCCCTCTCCACCCCCCCCAACCAATAAATAAATCTTAAAAAAAAAAAAAAGGTGGATAGAGATTTCGAGAGTTGAATCTAAAGAAATGGTTGAATATTGAACTAATCCAGGACAGGAACTTTCCGTGGGTCAATTTGATCCATAAAGCAAATAATGTTTGTTCCTAGAATCTCTACTTGAGGCCATTTCTTTGTTTTATAAGGTGGGGTGAGAGGAGAAGTATTCTGCCTTCATCCCATTTATTCCCAGACAAAAACTGTTCTTGTTCTAAGTGCTAACGGAATTACATACTAACATTCTCTGAGATCGAACTCAGGTAGATACAATAAAAAAACTTGAGTTAGGGAAATGCAAAGCCAGTCAAGTGTGTGCATTGCTATTCACTTGAATTCGATGATTAAGATATGAAAATGAAAACATGAAAAAAAAAAAAAACATGGCAAGCAGCGACAACAAATCGATTCAGTGAGAGAACACAAATACATTCAACTAGTAATAGATTTTAACCCTCATGACACTACTGCTAGCCAGGAATTACTTTTATCCTTTTCAGAGTGAGGAAGTGGAGTCTTGGAGATATAAAATTGCATATGTTCCCACCTAATTATGGGGCCATCATCCTTTGTTTACTCCTATGCTTCCCGAGAGGGTGATCTATATTCACTGATAAAACTTCTGATCCTGGGGCACCTGGGTGGCTCAGTGGGTTAAAGCCTCTGCCTTCGGCTCAGGTCATGATCCCAGGGTCCTGGGATCGAGCCCCGCATTGGGCTCTCTGCTCAGCGGGGAGTCTGCTTCCTCCCCTCTCTCTCTGCCTGCCTCTCTGCCTACTTGTGATCTCTGTCTGTCAAATAAATAAAATCTTTAAAAAACAAAAAACAAAACTTCTGATCCTTCTGGTTCCTCCTCAGACAGTTGCATGAAGTCTTCCCCTTGAACCGCTCCACCAAAATAGCTTCATTAAGTTTATAAAAGGTCTTAAGGAGCACTTTAAAGGGTGCTGTCTTTAACCTTACCTGAAATTTCTCATCTTTGGCCCTATTTCTTTTTGAAATTTGCCCTTGGTTTCCCTAAGTTACGTGCTCCTGATTTCCTCCTTGTTCTTACCACCCTCAGCATCCTCTCCCTTTATTCATCTCACCCTTCCCTGGAGCTTCCTCCTCAGGTCAGCAGGCTTCTCTGTACACTCTCCATGGCACTCCTGATGGAAACCATTAGCGATTATATGACTCCCAAACCTGTATTCTCACTTGTTATCACTCTCTAAGGTTTCAGACCTGTCTCCTGTTGGCTGTTGTCTGTCTTTGTCTACAGGTCCTCATGCACCTCAAACTGAAAAGTCCCTAATAAATCATCTCATCTTCTCCCCACTCCAAACCTGCTAGTTTACTGGAGTTCCCCCTCAGGGCATGACACAATCATCCAAGCCATCATCTTAGACCATCCTCCCTTATTCTGCACCAGCCCCATTACTTATCCCCATCCCCAACTTCTGCTGGTTCTACTTCGTTAAATCTCCCCCTCAAGTTTGTCATCATCCCTGCATTCTGGTCCTCACTTTTCTCCCTTGGATTACTGTATCAGTCTTAAAATGGTCGGTATCCCCTCCTGTCATTTCTCTACATCACTGTAAAACAATATTTTAAATTTATCAGTTTATCAAATTATAAAATACATGCTTCTTGCAGAAAACCTGGATTAAGATTTGAAACAAATAAAGTTTAAAATGACTTGCAATCTGAGAGAGTCACAACCCAAATCTCTTTAGAACATTTTGTATGCATGCATAGAACTATACAAGGAAATGTTTATGTAAATGTACTTATGCAAATGTTTATACAGTATATTTAATTAGAAAACCAAGGCCACATTATATATATAGTTCTGCATCCTTTTCTACTTAACATACTGTGAATGATCTTCCAAATCAAACATTTTAAAGTGGTTATGAATTAAGACTGCAAAATAATGAAACACATGAAATATATTGTGGAATAGTGCACTTCTGTCTCTCTGATTTGTTTTCTCCAATACCAAAACTTACCCTGAGCGTTTATAATGTATGAATCACAAGGACTTAGATTTCAGTAAGAAATGGGGAAGGAGAAAAATACAGAACACTCATTTTAAGTTCATTTACATTCATTAGATACTATTTAAACCACTATGTATTCTATACTCACTATGTGTCCTGCCTCCAAGCAATCTATAAGTCTACGTGATAGAGTTAAGGTACAGGTACATTTTAGGTGAGTAGACAAGCTCAGTAGGAAAGCAATTTGACTAAGCACTTTTTCTTCTTCACATTGAATGGCAAGAAATATAAGAGAAAACCTTTGGGAACTTTGTTTTAGCTTGACTAGTCAGAGAAAGGTGTTTTTGTTTGTTTGCTTGGTTTCATTTTGGTGGACTGTCATCTGAATAAACACTAATATTTCAGAGCCAAGAAGACAACCTCCTTTCTGTGTAAGACAGGTTGTCCATGCTCCTCTTTGACTACAGGCTGGGAAAAAGACTCCTACACACTAAGTCCCCATATTACTTTTCAGATAGGAGAGACACTGATTTCACAAATACTATATTTTAAAGGATTTTGGTAAGTATCAAACTGCCTTTCAGAATGGGTGGTCTTTCTAAAAGACAGATCTCAAAAAGGTTCCCCTTATTTTCAGGAAAATGGCTAAACTTTCTTGCTTAGTGTACATATAAGGAATTTCAGGATCTCTCTCTGGTCTCTTCAGCTTCCTCTTACCCTACTTCCCCAGACCATTTTTCATATTTCTCACACTTAGGGTTTCCAAAATGTCTATTTCATGTTAGTTCATGTTTTAGTACTTCCAGATCTCTTCTGTCCCAGAAACGCCTGCCTGCTTTCCCTTCCCGTTTTCCCAAGGCTAGTCCTCCTTTTTTCTTTCAGGACTCAGTTCAGGAGGTGATCTCTAGTCTGTTTAGTTCCCTCCCGCTGTCAAAGACATTTGACTTTCGTTTCTTCCCCCACATCTCCCTCTGCTTACTTCTCTCAAAACGCTATATTGAACTACAGTTGTTGATTCTTGCCATCTCCTTGAAAACAAGGTGTATTTTTAAGACGTACATTGGTACTTCTAGTACTTGGCAGTCATATCTGTATTCAGGAGATTGTTGCACCAAGGATTTAAGTTTACCATGTCTCCCTTTCTTCTATCACACAACATAATCCCTTCCTTCCTGCTCTTTAAACACACATCAAGGTTAAGTCTTGCTACTAATCAATGAAGGGAAATAGAGGTACAAATAGAGGCAAGGCTGGTAAAACAAGTAAAACACAACACTGGGAACTTATAAAAATTTAATACATATCCAAAGTAATCATTCCCTCTTGTTTGGTGATGTAAATGAAATAAACACTGTTATTTCTGAAAGCCTGAAAGTCAAGGGTTTCTTTTTTCGATGGTTTGGAGTAAGTCTCTCTTGGGTTCTATCTATTTTTTTAGTGTGGTCTTCAAGGTAGAACAACTTGTGTGAATCCTTAGGCCATTTTAATGGCCACTTTCATAGTGGTCCCAGATTTCTGTGGAAAACATACATCCCAGAGGAGTTTATCTATGTATCTCTTTCATCTCCCATATACACTGGGATAAAGGCTTCATTGGTATTTGTCAAAGAAAGCAAACCTTCCATTGACCCCACCCTTTACCCAACTCACATGCTAGTCCTTGATAGAAATAAAGTCCCATCTGGCCCTGGGTTGAGTAGCGTTTCTGGGGAAGGAATGAACTGCTCCTTCTCAATCTATACGCTGTACTATCACGGTTGCACTTTGACCTCATCTTTGGCGCTTTATGGTCTGACTAAAATATATTCTCTAAAGAATTCAAGATGGTTCTGTATTCAGTTTAAGCAACTTCTACACTTATTACTCTGATCCAGTATTAATGTCTTTTCTGAAAATTCACTGATTTTGATAAGATATGCCACTGTTCACTGAATTCTTCTGATGACCAGAAGTGGGTTTCCCTTGACTCTTCAGAAACACATGGTCTGGAGACATGAAACATGAACACATTATTCAGGTATCTCTATTGTATCTGCAATAGTAGGAAGTAGCAGATAGGAGAGTACAGCTGCACATTTGCTGAAATTCAGCTAACTGAAAATGATTTACTAAGGTGAAATGGTTCATGAATGGTAAACATTCAAGGAATGAGATACTGAGGCCTATGGAACTATTTTTGCATAAGAAAAATTTAATAAAAACTTTGAAAAATGTTCAGTATCAGAATTTTAAAATGTAAATACACCACATATAACACACACACAATGCATTCTAGTAATTAAAATAACGAAAGCTTCAAAGTACCACAAAATTTAATAGAAACAGAAAACTTTATTTTTAATAACATCCTTAAATCTGCCTACCAAGATCATAGTAGATAACCATTTAAGAATTATTTTATCGAAATTAGAATTTTACATACAAAATCAGCTAGATTTTTTTCAAAAACAATAAAAACTCTTATTTACTGTGGAAAAATATGAACCATTTTGATGAATGAAAAAAAATGAATGTGAACAGGACAGAATGGTTTTCTTTTTATTTGCTTGGTTGTCTCTCCTATTTTTATTCCTACAAATTAATAAAGTCAGAATGATTTCATTTGCTTCATTGTCTATGATCTAGTTTGACACAAATGTGGATTACTTTGGTATCTGCTGAAACATAATTGAGAAAGTTCTTTAAGACTGAATAAAACATTAGACTGGGTATTTAGTATTTTGAAAACAGAATAAACAAAACTAACTGAAATCTGTGGTCACAGAGGATTTGTCATTTTTCTTCCTTTGCCCATATGAAAATACATTAATAGAAAATTACCAATGGAAAAACATTTTTAAATTTATGTTACATTCCTATCAACTTTAATAATAATGCTTAGTTAGCAATTATATCAATTTCTTTCACTCAGTATTAATACTTTGGAATTAGAAGTAGACTGATATTTGTAGTCAAACATTTTGAAACACATACCATATAAGGAATTACATAAAATAGTACTTTCTTGATACTTGAGATTTAACTTACTATTCTATTCAAAATAAATTTCTTTTTGATATATAATAAATTGTTGCTTAAATCTCACTTGCTTGAAATTATTACTCCAAGGAACTATTTGTTACTTTTAACTACTAATAATCTTTAGAAAATAAGAATACCTATTTTCTTATAAGGATTTTCATTTTTGGAAAAAAAATAAAGTCCTAATGACTTCAGTGCACTTATGGATCCTCCCATAACAAAGAATTAGGTGCCAGAGTGACTACTGTTATTAAAAAAAAGGACATTTAGAAATGCAAACTGGGTTAAAGAAAAATACTTGTATTACATTTTTAGTTATTCTAATGTTAAAATGTGACTTATACCTCTTTAAGAAGCAACTTTTTTCTCTCACTTGTTAGCATCTTGTGTTAGAAAAGACCACAGCAGTGCATGGGCCCCTCTGGTATTCTGCACCTTTAAAGATATCCCCAACCGCATAAAAGTTCACTCTTGTGGGGGATCTGGGAGGCCCTCTATCTGCCAGAAATAAAAGCAAGGGCCTAGTAATTTAAAAAGTTTTTGTAAATTTCTGTATTTTAGGTTTGAAGCACTCTCTATTAATTTTAAAATCCATGATTTTTATTCTGACACCAAAGGGTTTTCTTTTCCTTAAAAAAAAAGACCACATTTTAAGGTGCTGCCTAATATGTATATAAATGTAAGAATGTCACTTGATATTTAACAACACAATGCATGAGTCCTTTTCTAGATCAAAGATTTCAGAAAATTTATTCTTCATTCAGCATCTGAAAATAAAATAAACCTGAAATGGTAATTCTTAGAATTATCATGTGAAAAAGAAGTCTTCCATGGTTGAACCCAATTTACAAAAATTTCACATTTTTCTAAGATTTACACTGAATACGACGACATTCCTCTTTAAACTGAATTGTGTGTGTGTTGTGGGGGTGTTATAGGGGGAATCGAGGGTTGTGAAGTGAATATTTTTTGGTAACCACTCACTTTAAACTTCGGGAAAAATGTTTACTATATGACAAAAGTAAATCAAGATCATTACTCTTCTGTCACAGATGATTTCCTGGACTTGAGAACAAGGTCTTTAATGGATGAAGAAAGTTCTTGAAGCTCTTTACGCGTAGTGTTGGTGATATCTTGTTGTTCTTTGTCTAATTCATCACTCAAGGGATCATCTCCCTGTCCAGTCTTCTTATTTTGACTAACTAAATGCTTTACAACTAAACCTTGATACTTTACCAAAAGAGTATGCTGATCCTGTGAAAAGAGAAAAGAGAAGAAAGATTAACAAACATGACTTAATTTTCTATGGAACAAACTGGATTTGTTCAACCAATACACAGTGAAGGTCTTCATCTTTACAAATCACTGGCCAAGTAAGTAGAAAGCTCAAACTAGTAAGGTCCTTGCAGGCAAGGAGTTGACAGGTTAGGGGTGATCAAACATGTATACGCATCATTTTAATGTAAATTGACTCAGCTAAATTCTATTAACTAGAGATTAAGTCAAAGTGATATGGAAGTTCAAAGAAGCCAGATTCCTTTTAGCTGAGAAATTTCTCAGAAGAATTTGTGCAGGATAAGACTTTTAGAACTGGTCCTTGAAGAACAGGTTAAATTTGCATAAGCTGAAATGGAAGACTTCTTTTTACCATAGATCTTATAGAATCCCCAAAAGATTCTTGAGCTATGCTGAGTTTTTAAAGATCAATCTTCTAATTCACTGTTCACATTCTTAGAACAGGGAGTCATATTAATATGTTTTGTGTCTTATTGTTCATGATGATTTATACCTATCCATTCAAAATTTTCAGAATCTAAAAGCTTTAAAAGTTTCAAGTGCATGGAAAATGTAATACCTCTGGAATTTTACTATTAAGAAAAGCAATGATCTGTGGGACACATCTTCCAGGTGCATGGAGCATGCTGTGGGTCGAGAACTGAAACAGAAGGACTGCTGTGAGGTGCAGAATAAGAGCAGGGTCTTCCGTGACTTTTAGCTGTTCAGCCAGTGCTTGCCGATGCTGGAACAGTATCTGCCTAAACAAAAATAAAATCACAAAAACACATTCTCATGTGTTAACAAGCTCTCACCAATTTTAGTTCTTCCCTTCTGTATTCATTTTTAGCTTCTCTAGTTTAATTATCTAGCTCTATAAACATCTTCAGGGACATTTTAAATATGAAATATAGACACGTAACCCTAAATGCTGTGGATAAACTAATATACTAGAACACAACAGAGAAAACGATATTGCTGGGATCCTCAAAGTGTACTTTTTATTTTGAGTTGCTGGGGATCAAACAGAAGTGCACTGTAAGTAAGTAAGTAAGATTTCCTGTAAAGAAGGTCTCAAAGCTGGTATAAAGTTCCCAGGCTTGGGATTAAGGAGCCTTGCTACCTTACTGATACTGGTCAGAGAGGGCCACCTATGTATTGAATATGCTGGACGGTATGCAGCAGTTTGGAAACAAGGGTTCTTTGTGCAAGATTCAGAGAGTCAAATTCCAACTTCGGACATGAAATATCACACATCTAAGAATTTATTAATAATACAGATTAATTCAATGTTACCTTTCCCTTTTTTTGTCTCCTCTTTTCACCATAATATCGCAAGCTTCTGCTGCAGAATCCAGACAAGAAAGAAAGTCTTCTATGCTCTGAAACAGGTATTTAATACAGCGATTTACTTTTATTAACAGGTTGCCTAAAGAAATATAGTCACTAAATGGTTTTGTAATTTTACATCCTAAATACAATTCTTTTTTAAAAAGATTTTATTTATTTATTTATTTATTTGACAGATATTTGACAGTCACAAGTAGGCAGACAGGCAGGCAGAGAGAGAAGGGAAAGCAGGCTCCCCGCTGAGCAGAGAGCCTGATGCGGGGCTTGATCCCAGGACCCTGGGATCATGACCTGAGCCGAAGGCAGAGGCTTTAACCCACTGAGCCACCCAGGCGCCCCCCTAAATACTATTTTTTAAAAGGTGATTTTGTTATTGAACTTGAAATTATGATTTAGGATAAAATGTTCCCAGCCTGTTCTCCCCCTTTACCTCTAGAAGAAATTGAGTTTATATTTATTCTGATAAAAATCTACTCAAAGATCACAAGTTCTAGTCTCATTATCTAAACAGAATCAAACTTTACTTACCTTTTCATTCAGAGAGCTATGGAGTTTTGTGAGAGCTACTTTGGTTTCTTCTGATAATTTACTTAAAATTTTTTTCCTTACCTATAAAGGGAAAAAAGTTCTCTTGGGATTGTGACTTTGACATGTGGTAGATAGAAGATCAAACAAAAGAAAACAAAGCATATTTATTACTATAATAGAATGCGGAATGGAATTTATCCTTGTTTGTGAATTTCAGCTTTCAAACTAGGGACAAAAATATGCTAAAAAACATTCTAAAATTGGAGAGCTAGCCAACAGCCAGTCAGCCAATCAAGCTAGGTATAGCCCTACTCCTCCCTTTTGGCCCAGAAGCGGAAGAGAAAGATGGGGAGGGGAGGGAGAGAGAGAAAAGCATTCATCTTTTGGGGAAAAGAGAATTTGGGGTTAAGAGGCTACTCCCTCCATTTTCCAGTGGGGTGGGAAGAATGTTCTTCCCTAATGCCAGATGAGGGGGTTCCCACTCCTAAGTTCCAGAATGCCTATACACTAGAGAACTTGCTCCATGGCTAGCTGGCTGTTATACTCTATGGTGGGTGGAATCTTTTCAGCATCCCTCTCCACATAGATGTGTCTTGTGAAATCTGATGGCATTCTTGACCAGAGTCTGATGGCCCTATGAAGTGTGAAATTTCTGGTGGAGGCCTAGTGGAATGGGTTGGCTGAAAGTTAACAGTGAATCTTGAAGACGAGGGAGACCTACTGACTCCCTGCCACATGCCACACCAGTTCTTCTGTAGTCCCCGAAGGGCATGGGACAGGAACCCATGTGTTTCCCACAGCAGAGGTTGGCACAGAGGCAGGATATATGGAATTGTCCAGGCAGTTGGAGAGTCACTGCTCAGGCTGAAGGAGGGAAGGGGTATAGTACTGTGCTGGGGTAGGAGGGAGAAATAAATGTGTCTCTGTTTGGAGGTTTAGGGGAAGGTCCTTGCTAAAGGGGGAGTCACATGCTAAAAAACAGCCCCAAAACAACCTACACCACCTGTGGGGCAAGAGACACATAAGGCCACAGCATTGGACCTACATGATAACCAATGATAAGCAGTCACTCCTATGAAACACTTTTGCCTCCTTCATTTTTCCTAAATCTCCAACTTTAAGTGGATCTATAGGGATAGAGAAGAGGAGGAGGAGGAGTCGTAGGGACAGATCACACCCTTCCTTCTCTAAGCAACTGGGAGCCATAGCTCTACCTTACATTTTGAGAGAGGAAGAAATGAACTTTGACTTTAGTTTGAGATTAGCATTTTAACAAAAAACTGCAATTCATCTAAATATTGAAATGAGATGGTGTCACTACTCAGAAATGACTGCGAAATTACGGAATCTGGCCAGAAAACAGTCAAGGGATTGGCAACTCAGCTAGAAAAACGGATGTGACATAACAAAAAGTAGGAAAAAAATAAGTGTTGATTCCAAAGTAATTAAGCATTATTTTCAACAGACTGGTTATATCATCAATTTAAACTAAAAATCTGATTTTTTTTTCTTAAAAACCCTTTACTTTATTTTACTTTCCTTTAGACTATTTCTTATGTGAGAAAATAAAATATGCTTTTATTTCAAAACATAATGCATCAAGAATACAAAAAAATCACTATCATACTTCACTTGTAATGGCTGCAGGATCGTCTACTGCCATCATTAAATCCGAAGCCAAGAAGTTGAAAATGAGGTTAGTGATATCAGTACATACTGTCTTCAGCAAGTGCTTTGTAAGAGCAGCTTGTGTATCATCTGAAAAATGAAGGTGCTTTATTAAAATGAATGTCCAGGAACAATTATGAAGATCAATGAAACAGCAATATTAAGTATACCTGTAAAGAACTTCACCCCTTTTTCAAATAGCCGAATATTATTGTATAGGTTTGAAACCTCTTCTTGCAAGTCCTTGATGGTGCGCTTTCTACCAGTTCCAGAGGCAGAAGAAGTTGAAGACATGAACACTGAACGTACCACCTCAAGATAAGTTTTATTAAGAGGTCTGTGCACAAGATAAATATATTTAGTTTATTAAAATGTACTGGGTTTATGCATATAAGAAATTTTGCTTCTATGGAAATAAGCCTTAAGAAAATACCTCTAGATTTTCTAAATAAATAAGATTAATTTGGACAATAGTTCATAAGAATTTGTCCTCTAATCCTAAGACTTAAATAACTTAAATGCATTATTTTTCTCAGTTTTAAAGTACTCAAAATTACTGCACTAAAGACAGCAAGAATAGCAGTAACAAAAGCTTTAATTCAAATTCAGTCCAAAGTAGTTTTTAAAAGTTAATTTGGAGAATGGGACATATTCCACACACTGGAATAATAAATTCTCAATTTCTAAAATTCTAAAAAAGATAATATATTCAAAACTTTTTTTAAAAAACTTTTTATGCTCAACAACTTCAGAATAGATTATTTTAAGTAATGGCAAATGGTTAGTAGTAACTATCTTTTTACATATGAAAAATATGATTATGTACTGTATTCATGCATCAAAAATATTCAGTGAAAAGAAAAAAAAACTACAAAAGCTGTATTTTTAAATTCAAAGTTAGATGCACTGGGCTCCTGGACTGCATTTATCAATGCTTACACACTGGAACTAACTTGATGGGAAAATCATGTTAGTTAGTAATGGTCAAATTATACACAATTTCTTTTACTTCTGTATAAAAATAAATTTAGCCTGGCTCAATTATAAGCTGGTGCTGTCTAAATTTGTTCTCTGAAAACAGTTTGTTACTTTATTTCTCCCTAAAAGTGTACTGCGTACTCTCTGTCAAGTCTAGATAGATAAAGGTCTTTTCGTTCTTTAGTTGTTACTTTTCAGGCTATGTCAGAGAGCAGCCAGTGACTGGTGTTGGTGTTTTTCTCCCAACTAGGACTGAAACATCAACGACAGAGGATGCCTCCTTGCCTTTTATTTCCCACACTGCCTCACCCAAAGCACTTACATGTTTGTTAAACTGAACAGCCTCTATAGGCAAACAAAATCTGGAATTTGGTGGCTGGATTAAATTCTAAGCTTTGAAAAGTAAAGACCTAAAATCTATATTTTCCATGATGTTGGGTCAAAATTTTATTTAATAACTTATTGAATTTCTATCATAAAACAGAAAAAAAATGTTTTTATACTTACTTTATTAAGTACTCAGCAAGTTCAGAAATAAATTCCTCAGGGGCATCTTGTATGTGTTTTCTCAAAACATCTTCAATTTCATCCTGGAACATAAAAGTGATCTCTGGCTTCTTCTTTCCTGTAGTAGAAATGCGTAACAGGAAAAAGAACAAAACATAAAGCACCCTAAAAGCAAACAAGGTTCATTAACGTATTTACTAAGATGGTAATTCATTCACTGCCTACCATAAAGACTCCGACATTGCCAGTGACAGCAGTACCCAATGAAAACAATTTTTAAAATAGTGGCATTTCTTATGAGTAATAATTTTCTAACTTTAAAAAAAATTTTTTTTTAACTTTTTTTTTTTTTTTTTTTAAAGATTTATTTATTTATCAGAGAGAGAGAGAGGAGCGAGAGTGAGCACAAGCAGACAGAGTGGCAGGCAGAGGGAGAAGCAGGCTCCCTGCTGAGCAAGGAGCCCGATGTGGGACTCGATCCCAGGAGGCTGGGATCATGACCTGAGCCGAAGGCAGCTGCTTAACCAACTGAGCCACCCAGGCATCCCATAAAAAAAATTTTTTTTTTTAACTTTATTTAATGACTGTTTTAATGTCAGTCAAAAAATAATAAAGATGATTTTCCCGATCTAAATTGGATGATGCAAATCGTGGCAAATCAAAACAATCAACTGGATGGAAAAAAAATCTTTTAAGAAAAAGATAATTTCTCTTTGTTGAACACTATATACTGAGCAGAATTTCCTTCTTTATAAAAATGAATAGTTACTAAAAATCAAATCATCCTTACAATTTGTAGAAGATCTTCAGGAAAAGTCTTTATAATCATATGAACTCAACTCCAGTAGAATTAAGCTAAAAATTGTCCTTTGGGAAAGGCAAAGATGAAGAAATATCATAGTTTTATACTCATCATTTATTTTTCTTCTTACAAAAATAATTCTTTGTATTTTTGTACACCATGCCTGTGTGGCTCAGTGGGTTAAAGCCTCTGCCTTCAGCTCAGGTCATGATCCCAGGGTCCTGGTATCCAGTCCCGCATCGGGCTCTCTGCTCAGCAGGGAGCCTGCTTCCCTTCCTCTGTCTACCTCTCTGCCTACTTGTGATCTCTGTCTGTCAAATAAATAAATAAAATCTTAAAAAAAAATAATTCTATGCCAGGGGAAATTTGTATGCAGCTACTATAATGGAAATAATTGTTAAGTGTGGAATTGTCATGCCTTCACACCGACTTAGATAAGCATGGGTTGCAAAGAAAGCTAATGATATTTCTATTATTAATGTTGTAAAAATATAAAAGTGATTATTTCCAGCTAAATTTGGTTATTGTAAAAACTTAGACATAAAAAATAGTAAAATAAAAAAAATTAAAACTAGCTCAAAAATCACTCTTCACTTCTAAGTAAGTTGCCATCACAGCTTTAAAACAGATGGATATGTTAGAACAGATTCACTATCCTTTCTTTTTGAGATCTGCTATCCTCCATTCCTGATCTTTCGCATCACATAGTTTCTGCTTTCTCTGTTTGTTTCCTGCATGCATTTTACAAGTTATTAAATTATATTTTCATCTAGTAATCTTTCACACTGAGTTGATCCTGTATTTTAGCTGAGAACCTAATTATATCCCCCATTTCAGAGATTATAACACAATCCCCTTTCAAAGGCACTGAAATTATATCTTTTTAGGTAGAATGGTTTTACTACCTTTATAGCCCCTCTCCATAATTTGTGCATAAAAGGAGTATCACATGCCTCATTTAACAATTACTTACGGCTACAGATATTAGAGAAGTATTTTATGAAATGCCCCTTTTCTCCCACCCCTTGTACATCTTAGGAATAGAAAAATTCATTTATCAATGAAAAATTAAAACCCACATAGGACAGTCTTAATACTATTTAAAATAAGAACAGGGCTAGTAGCTTCAAGTTTTAATTAATATTGTTTTATACATGCTGAGAACAGTAGCTATTTTTACCTATGTTAGAATATTTTAAAGATAGCTCTTAGGCAATGATGCTATGATGAGTAGTAGCACATTAACTGCTGAAGCCATGTCACCTGATACCTACACCTCCCAGCGCTAGCCCATACATAACGAGCTCTGTGGAAGAGGTAAAATAAGAAATTTCAAATTATCATCATTTCAAGTTTTTTTCTCTTTTCAGTTTTGTTAAGTAAATTTATTTAAAACACAAACATAAAAGAATCATAATTTTACTTAGAAAAACTAACATATCCCTTGCTAACTTAACTGTGCCAAATGCTAACAAGTCTCCAAAAAGGGAGATGGATATACTTAATTCTCCTGTTAGAAGCAATCAACCAATTAACATAAAATCAATGTTTCCTACTTGAATATGCAGAAATCCACTTTTTAATAAAATATTGTAATTTGTTTTGTAGGGCAGTGGGAAAGCATAAAAATGACTGTGTAAGCTGAAACTGTGCAAGGTCTTCTCATCAAACAATGGGAAAACTTATGATTGTTCCGTGATTTTTTAAAAATGTCTGTGAAAACATTAAGAGCTCTTATGTGTTGGTTATAAATGTAGAGGGAAATGAAAAAGAAAACCAATACTTATAATTTAGTATACTGTAATTTAGCTTATCAGAAACACTGGGCAACAAAGTATTTTATTTCTTCATGAAAAACTTATCAAAAATAGTCTGAACAGAGCTTGCCTTCTTCTAAGGCTATAACTTAAAATACAGAGCAAGCATCTTTTCTATGCCTTGGCAAGATGTCATACTCCTTTCTTAACTCTGGATCAGCTCATAGCATTTTATCCGTTCCCCTTTCAATGTTGTGAAACATCTCTGAGAATTCCTTTAATATGAAGTTTTCTGCCAACTTCACATCCTCTAAGACATTTTCATCCTTTCTGTCAAAACCACTTCCCCCATTTACTCCAATAAGTGTGCCTTTGCCGAGCTCCTGTGGCTGCATACCTAGTCTCCTGAACAGTGGCAATGCCAACATTCCCACAATCAGCTAGTTCTTCTTGAGCACCATTTATTCATGATTCATATTTTATTTCCAGTGTTATCACTTTTCATTCCTTGGCTGCATTTTCATCTTTGTTGGCTAATTCCCTTTTGATTATCCATTTTGCAAAATGTCATATGGATTCATCACTGGGAGACAAGGAGGTAACATAACTACATGGTTTGTTGTCTGTGCATAAAGTGAAGAAGAGACACACAGTGATCAGACTTTGAAATAAGTGATGCGACTGTCATAGCTCATGATGCACATGTATTATTTATGTGCTGATCAATGGATTGAGGAGCCAGCAGCTATGTCTGTACTTTATGCAATTACTCACTGTTAGTACACCCTGGTAACTAAAATATGAACCGTGTTGTTGGGGGGCTGGGGTCAGCAACTAAGCTGTGGTAACTGAAATTCGTGTCCACTCACTGGGCAAAGCAACGTCTTCTTGCATTAGCATATACATCTAATAATATACATCTTAAGAAAACTGTTTACAAAATCACACACATAAAAAAGAGGAGTAAAATAAAGCTACATACCAGTGTGAGATGACTCATCATCACTATCCTCTTCTTTCCTTCCTTTCTTCTTGATTTTTTTGATTTTGTACTCTCTGGCATTGCCGCCACCACCTCCTCTCACACTTCCACTGCCCTCTGGTGGAAAAGGGTATTAGTTAGTATTAGCTAACTAAATAACCATTTTTAGAATACGATGACACTACATTGTCATATTTAACTTTACAGCAAAACAATAAAAGCCAAATAATTAAACTTTTAGCTGCTATTTAAGGTGGGAGGGTTTTTTTTTTTTTTTTTTTTTTTTAGTTATAATGGAAGTTTGTAGTATGGTCAATAAAAAATTAATAAAATGTGAAATCTCTTGAATTTGAGCAACTCACTTAGATAGCTTACCAGCTCTAAAGGCTATCTCTTCCAGTCTCTTCTTCCTTCTCTAAAAATACTCTTTTCTATAGCTTTGTCTGACTTTTCCTTGGCCAAACCCATTCCTTTACTGGTTCTTCTCCCTTCCCCAAAAGAAATGTGCCCTCATTTGCCATCTTTGTTACTACAGCTTCATTAATATCCCATTACAGTACTTCACAAGTTTAATTACCCTCAGTTTTGTCTTTCTGGTTGAAAGATTATTATTCTTGTTTACAGGAGACATCCTGAGTCTCCCACCACCCAATGAGATAATGAATTTTTGAGAACAGGGAGCATGTGTCACTAATGTTTGTATCCTTGGGGTTAAAGCAATGCTTGACACATTAAAAGGTGTTCGATAAATGCTTACCACAAATATTAAATTAGATGAGTAGAGAAATATAGTTATCAATCACCTATTGGCTAAAGACTAAAAAAATACACATTATGAGACAAACTAAAACACTGTATATAAAAGTAATGTTATTGAGGTATTTCTCTGCTATTACATATTTATATTTAAAGTATCTATTCAACAAAATAGAATACTTATCTAGAAATGGATTGAAACATGAAAAATAATAATACACTTCATAAAAGATTCATTTTTCAATAAAGTAAAATGACATATAACTACAGATCTTTTTCTAAATTCTAAGTACAATTCCTTTAAATTTTATCATGTCCTATAATTTTAAGTTCTATTAATTTATTTTCCCTTGCTTTTATGATAGAAAAATACAATTTTCAAAAGCAGACCTACGGCAATAAATTTCTTATAGGGAAGACATTTATATTTGACATTATTCCATGCACTATACCTAAACTATTACAATATAATAGTACTATAATTGAGATGATGACCAGATGACTCTGAATTTTTAGAAGGAAATAAAATAGACTAGTTATTCTGACATAAGTGCAACCAACTGATTAAGGTGAATTTATAAGTATATCTTCAAATCATATGATAAAATATGCATGGCTGTGAACAGTACTATGATTTATTGGAGTAATCTTCCCAGAAAAATAGAGAGGAATTTCAAAGTATCAAAATCAAAAGATTTTGTAGAAAAATGTGTTTGAAGAGGAAAGAAGCAATCTCAGAGATATAGGAGTGAATTTCCACAACAAATAAAAATGAAGTTTTGGGGGTGCCTGGGTGGCTCAGTGGGTTAAGCCTCTGCCTTCAGCTCGAGTCATAATCTCGGGGTCCTGGGATCAAGCCCCACATCAGGCTCTCTGCTCAGCAGGGAGCCTGCTTCCTCTTCTCTCTCTGCCTGCATTTCTGCCTACTTGTGATCTCTCTCTCTGTCAAACAAACAAATAAATAAAATTTTTAAAAAATGAAGTTTTTATAACACATATCCAATACAGCCGTATTAATGAAACATGTTGAATATCTAGTTTCTTTAACCCTGATAGAGCACTAATAAAACTGTTCCTACTATAGAAAGTGTGGAAAACAAATTAATTTCCAAATGCAAGTTACTAGTATACCAGTGCTACCTCAAATCATTTCCAGTGACTCTTAATTACCAAAAAGAACAAAAAAGAAAGAAATGAGATGTCCTTAGGAAATTCAATAATTTAATGAATATTTATAGAACACCTAAAATACACCAACAGGTGCTCTAAGAACTAGGAAACAATAAACAAGATGTACAAGGTTTCCCAACAATAAAACACAAGACAGTGATAAAAGCAATACAAAAAGACTGGAAGATAATATATGGAGAATGATTGTGTCTACAATTCCAGGTGGTGCGGGAGGCCTCTATGAGGAACTGACATTTAAAGATGAGCTCTGAATGACAAGAAATCTGTTACCTGAAGTTTGAGAGAGAACATTCCGGTAGAGGGAATAGCTAGTGCAAAGGCTTTCAGGTAAGCACAAACTTGCCAAATCTGGGGGGGAAAAAACGCTACGGGTCTGGAACATAGACAGTGAGGGGGCAAACAATGGGACATGGGCCAGGTCATGAAATTGACTTAGTTTTCATAAAAAAATAAAAAGAATAAGTAATCACTAATATTTCCATTGTCATAATCAAAAGTTAATTCATTAGCAAAAGATTTGGCTAATATTAGCAATTAAAAATAAATCAACCAAATAAAAGGGTATAATAAATGTAGAGTTCACTGCAATAAATAAACAAAACTCATCTTTGAATCTTCTTGGTTAATAATAACTTATTACCTGTTGCTTTTCTCCTTCGTTCATCTTTCTTATCCTTTTTACTTGTATTAATGCTTTCTAAAATGGAGACCTGTTTCAGGTCTTCTTCAGTGATTAAATGAACAGGATTATTTTTCATTTCCTGAAATAAAACATGCTTTTCTTGGTAAGCAAAAATATATGGCATTACAGAAAACATAAAATAGTTACATACTCAATTATTATTATTCATCCTAATTATTCTTGTTTGATCTCATTGCTAAGAACTATAGAGCCTGGTCCAACAGTTGCCACTCTGAGACTATTTCTCCTTGCCAAAGATCAGTCTCTTCCCTTGCTGCTCTTGACTTTTTGAATCTGTGATCAAAAAATAAAAAATCCTGTCTGGTTCCCGAAAAACTGATCATACAACAGATGCAATCCTCTTTAGCTGATTTGGCTTCTCTACCACTGCTTACTGGGTGACCTTGCTCTTTTTCTCTTTGAGGCTCCCAAGTCCAGTGCCACTTGGGTACCTGAGATTACAAAATCTCTATCCTCCAACCTAACAGAACGAGCATGTAGGATGAGTTGTACACTTAATCATATAATCTGTTTTTTCCTCCAGACTCATTCCTGATCTCTGCTTTTTAAAAATTTATGTTAAGACTAATGAACTATTTCCATGTTCAGAAACTGTTTTTTCAGCATGGGACAGGGTTCTAAATCTGCAATGAAAAAAGTATATTTTTATGTTAAAAATGGTATTTCCCCCCCTGGGGATAAAAATACATTATATGTTTATAAAAAAATAAAAATTAAATTTAAAAAATGGTATTTCCCTTTTGGTTTCCTAAAGAAAAATGTTTAGAATGTTGACAGTTCAAACAGCAGAATCACTTTTTTTTTTTTCCTCAAAGTTATTTTTGTAGTTGGAAGGAGGAGCACAAAGAATGAAAACTGATGACCACGTTTTTATCTTAGTGCAAATAAAAATAATGTAGCCATTTAGTGACTTGGGAGAAAATATGTACTAGACTTTTGGTATACATCTCTTCTTTATTTAAATTTATCTTTAGAAAGGAGAAAAGAGACATCATCATCCTTCCTTTGAAGATGTGGAAACTGGAGGTCTATTTGTTCAAAGTCAAACAGTAAACAAGGTGAGAATGGAACTCAGGTGTATTGGCAACAATCTTACACACTTTTACTCTGCTGCTTTGCAGGCAAGACAGAAAATTATCTCTTTTTTAAACTGTTAAAGAGCTTAAAAGGAAGAGAGATGAATACAAATTATTTACATACTTAATAAGCTCTCATGGATTTATTAACAGTCTAAGATAAATAGGCTTGTTCTGCCTATCCGTGAGCAGGCTTTATAAGTAGATGGGGTTGCTAACTAGAAACATGAATTGAATAGTCATTAAAGCAGACCTGACTGGACCTCTGCTTCTAGAAACTATGATAGCACTTGCTCTCAGGAACTAATCAATTTTTGATAGTATCAACAATTTCTTTCCTCAGTAAGTTATCCCATTTGTGCATCCTAAATAGGTAAAATAAATAAGGCTCTACCTGATTTAGTAAATAAATAGTATAGTGATTGATAGCTATACTGTAATACTTGTACATATAATCCACAGATACAATTTTTGTGGATTTCAATGTTGGACCAATACCCTTAGGTAACTTAACTGTGAAATGTATAATTTCATTTATATGATTTCAATTTATAAAATTATTATAAATTATAAAATTATAAATGTAATAATCATAATTATAAAATTTATAAATTTTATAAAAATATAAAATTATATAATCAGCTTCCTAAATTCTAACTTGTATGTCCTGATGGGAGTGAAGAAGAGGAAAAACAAATCGAGAAGAAGTAAAAAGGAATGATGCATTAAAAGGAAATGATGCATGAAACACAGTGTTCACTTTCGGGTGTATGCTGCTTACTCCATTTTTCAAAAAATGTCAGATGATTCTAACATGAAAATCCTATTAAGATTAGTAGGAGAAAGGAAATCTGGCTTACCTTTTCAGCTTTCTGGTGCATCAGTTCACTGAAGAGTTCTGTGCAGTTATTTATGAATTTTTCACTGACTACAACAGTGTCACTAAAAACTACAGCTGAAGCCTGCTTGCTGAATGCTCTCATCACCTGCTGAAGCAACATGGCAGCATCTTCAACTGATAAAGAACTGGGTAACAGAGGCTAGAAGCAGAAACAAAGTGAAAACAAGTATAAATACAATAACATACAGATAAACCATTTGTTACATATATGCCCTCCCTAGGTGATCTCATTAAGTCTAAGAGCCTTCAGAACCATCTCTATGCTGATAACCTCCCAAATTGTATTTCTGCTTTCATTATCACTCTGAGCTCTGGAGTCATATGCCCTCTGTCTCCCTAACATCTCTGCTCTTATGCCTAACAGGCATCTCAAATTCCACATGTCCAGAACGACACTGATTGCAGTCGCCTACCCACCAACACCTAGCTCCCACCCACCTTTCTCAATTGTTCCCCCATCTCAATTAATGGTACTGTTCTCCATGCAGTTATCAGGCCCCAAACCTATTTGTCACACTCAGTTCCTCTCATAAAGCCATAAACAATCCATCATCAAGTCCTGACAACTTTACCTACAAAATAGACTTCTTAGCTCTTTGGACTATCTGAAATTACCATTTTCATTAACTATCTCCACCTAGGAAACTTGTGTGGGCACCACATTCCTAGCAAGTAAATGGTTCCTGGCACACAGATGATACTTAAAATTTGTTAAATGAATGAATGGAACACCAAAATCTGGAACCTCTGGAAACTTGTGTATCCAAAAAGTAATTTTTTACTTTATAAAGACAATCTGGGCCCTGCCTAGTAATAATGGGATGGCCTCTTGTTTCTTTCTCTTCACCTGTACTTTTCTCTTTGGCATAATAAAGGCAGGTCAATACTGAACACTGAAGTAAAAACACTAACAGGGCTAAAGCAGGTCATGTTAATACATGAGCAAAGATTAATGAATGGATAAAGGATACACAAATACTCTAAGTGGCTAATGCCAATAAACTTGTAAATACTTGGATAAGATTGTGAGAAATCTCATCAGTATCAAGGGCAAGACTGTTATGAGTATTATATTGTTTGCTTACTTGTTTTGAAATTTATGGAATTCTGGATGTTGACTATCCATATCTAAAAGGTCATTCTACCTCAAAAGCTAAAAGTCTTTAAGCATAATTAAGATAGTTTTTGCCATAACGATGTCTGCTAGAATTTGGCTACAAAGCCAAGACTATCTTTATGTATCCTAATTATTAAAATGACCACATACTAGTGAATATCAGTTATCATTGGTTTAAAGAAAAATTAACAAGAAGAAGATAAAACATACTGCAATATCAACCCATGTTCCAGAGCTGATGGCTTCCTCTACTGATGCTTCCACCTGATCCACAAGTCCTTGACCAACACAAGCTGCTTTCAAAAACAAGAGTTGTGTCGTCTTATATCTTTTCTTTATGTAACTCACAGCATCTGGGATTCCAAGTCTGGACAAAGCATCAAATTCTAAAAATACATCACAAATAGAATATGGAATAGAATACATTAGAACAAAATTGTCAATCATTCCCATCTTTTAGAAATCCTAGAAAAAATAAGTTCTACCAATATTTATTCTTTGTGAATGCACTTCCAAATTTTTATTACTAAACATAGCTGTAGAAAAATTAGTTCAAATACTTCCTCAATCCCAGCTATGTCACACCCTCTCCAATTGAGGGGTCAAAGGGAAACATGAGAACTACAGATCAAAAAAGTAGAAATGGGGGTGAAGGAGAATGTAATAATTTACAGAAACAAAAAGGAGAATTTATTTTGCTTATTACAGTTAACTAAAGGTATCAGACAACTTAAGACAAAGTAATTCCCTAGTTTAATTTAAACTAGACTTAGCATATAAACAAAAGTTAAAAAAAAAAAAAGACTTAAATTTACAGCCATTAAGGCTATTGGAGGTATCTATTATACTCTCTGCCCCCAAATAATCTATTTAAGAAAATTAATTATAACAAAGTTCTAATCCAAGTCCATGGTTGAAGAAACTGAAAGGTACATAACAGAAAGTGAAGAAAACATTAAGTGAAACCCAGTATTCTAGTGTAGATTTAAATTGCTTGAACCATTAGTATCTTACAGGTTTATTACTGAGAAAGCAACTAATTTCTACATGATTTGACTTGGGTTATGAAACTGATCAAACTAAGTGAGCTACACATACATACGTATATGAATATTATAATAATACACATATGCTAATTGTTTTAATGATTAAGTTCAGTCAATCTACTTTACCCAAATGACAGAACCTCAGGAAAAGGAGTGAAAATAGCTTCAGCGTTTCTGAGGAAGTGAGTGACTAATAAAAATGCACACTGTAAAGCTGATAGCCGATAAAGTATTTCTAAGATTATGTATCTGAATAATTGGGCAGCTTCATAAAATATAAGATATAATAAAATAAGATTATTTTTCGTGACTTAAAATATACTTGAAGTTGTAATAGTATCACATCACTGGAACACTAGTAACAATCAATACCAGTTTTGGCCTTCCCATATTACAACTGTTCAGTAACTATGAAATTAAACTCAGTTCCAAAACCAACAAAAATCTGCAATTCGGCTACTTTTACATTCACAGAGAACCATTATAATCTTTTGTCAATAGCAGAGCATGTGTGTACTCCCAGGACTAATAAAATACTTTTTAAGAACGTGTACAATATAAGAAAGAAATTTTAGTTTCAAAGACAAAAAGAAATAGTTACCTAGATAGCCATTCTGCCTGAGAAAGGAATCCACCCAAGTACTCTGTGTTCTGGAGTAAATGTCAGGGACGAACACCGCCTTATCCTGTCTCCCACCAACCACAGTGCCTCGTAAACGTCCACTATTAACGAGTTCCTCAAGCACAGCTTAAAACAAGACCAAATACAAATAAATCAGAGCAGGTATAAATGTCAAAGAGTAAAATACTATTTCACAATTTAGTTATTCTCCTTTAAAAAAGCAATTTTAAAGTTTAATTGTATAAATGAAGACATTATATTTTAGACAAAACTTTCCTGCCATTTATGAGAATATTCAGGTCACAAATTTAGGAAATTCTGGCAACTAGCTAAAAGTACTGAACTTGTAACTTAAACTGGTTAATATTAACACTGAATTTTTTTTTAAGATTTTATTTATTTATTTGACAGAGATCACAAGTAGGCAAAGAGGCAGGCAGAGAGAGGGGGAGGGGAAGCAGGCTCCCCACTGAGCAGAGAGCCTGATGCGGGGCTCGATCCCAGAACCCTGAGATCATGGCCTGAGTGAAAGGCAGAGGCTTAACCCACTGAGCCACCGAGGTGCCCCTAACATTGAATTTTTTAGTTAAGAGCAATTTTGGGGGAAAAAATGCCATTATTTATATGTTTGAAAGTGGATGACTAAACACTTTGAGAATAGATAATATGCAATCACTAAGTGTTTCCAAATTCAGTTTTCTCATATTTAGAACATTTAAGACACCTGGATCACATTAGAATCAACTGTGTGAAATAAAGCCATGAAAAAAATTTTTTTTTAATTTTTAAAGATTTAATTAATTAATTAATTAATTAGACAGAGACAAACACAGTGAGAGAGGGAACACAAGCAGAGGGAGAGGAAGAAGCAGGCTTCCCACCAAGCAGGGAACCCGATGTGGGGCTCGATCCCAGGACCGTGGGATCATGACCCGAGCCGGAGGCAGATGCTCAACTACTGAGCCACCCATGCACCCCAAGCAATGAAAATTTTTATGTTATTATATTTCTACTTTTTTTTTATGTCATTTTATTTCTACTGTTTAAATTGCAACACATGTAAGAGAAGTATAATGCTTGGGTTAAAAGGATGGATTTAGATTTGGACACCCTTTAATTCCAAATCTCAACTCTGTCACCTATTCCCTGACAAAAACTGGGCAAGTCATTTTACTTATGTTTCCATTTTCTCAGCCATGAAATAGGGATAATAGCAAGTGTCTCCAAGAATTGTTGTATTCAAGTCAAGTGCTTGGAATAGTAGCTGGCATATGATAAGCACGCAGTAAATTTTAACTAAATATCACCACCACCACCACACATCATCATCATTAATCACCCTCATCATCATCAAAAGGCTAACGCCAATCTGAGATCTGGATAGTACTGCTGTTAACATAAAATACATGCTTTTTTATTTAAACCATAATATTTAACTAAACATTTCATTGTTTAAATACCAAAATACCCTGAAAAAGACAAAAGCAGATAGGAAGGAGTTATTTCTAAGCAAATTAGAAAGCACAGTCAATACATGACTGGCAAAGAAATGTTTATGAAAATCAGCCTTTACCAGAAATAAAAATTAGCTTATATGAGTTACAAAATTTTGGTGCTGAGTAAATTAGGATACATTAGAAAAGTCTAGATTTTTCAACAGACTGCAACAAATAAATTTCTTGACAGTACAGCACAAATCTGTGCTAAATTAAAAGTTATCAAGTTATCAATTATTACTTGAAAAACTACATGAAATCCCACCAATCGCCAATTCATAGGTTCTAATATATGTTACGTTTTTAATTTTAAATCTATTAAACAAAAAAATTTAACTCCATATTCTGAAAAATATAAGGAATTAAAACTAACTTTTGGTTTTAAACGTGAATTTCTTTTCTATCCTTCATTTTAATTCTTCTATTTGCACAGATATCTGAGCCAAAAGATTAAGTCACTGTTTTTAAAACTGTTTTATTCCACCAAGACTTTTTAAAAAGACCCTCAAAACCTGGTAACAGCTTCACAAACACACACATAATATAGGTAATGAATCAAGACTATTTTGGAGATACTATCATGTTGTTTAAATGCTAAGAACATATTTTTACTGGTATTATCCTCTTTGTAAAATGTTTTTATTTCTTAAAATATTTTATTTACTTACTTATTAATTAACTAAGCTCTATGCCCAATGTGGGGCTTGAACTCATGACCCTGAAATCAAGAGCCACATGCTCCACTGACTGAACCAGCCTAGCACCTCTGTAAAAATTTTTTAGACAGACACTATTTACTTTCATGTTAGAAAATGTAGCAAGAATCTGTAAGAAACAAAGTGAAAATTATTCTAAACCCTACAATTTAAAATATCTCTCTATAAATATATATGCATAGCAGTATTTTACACACACACACACACACACACACACACACACACAGAGTTTGTTTTTCATTCTATTCCTCTGGGGTAGCCAACACTAAATGTTTGGTGGATATAACAGATATATACATGAAAATTGGTATAGAGAAGCTTTTCAACGAGAAATATTTTAGTTATATAAGTTTTAAGGTTAAAATAAGTCAAAATGTGAAAAATTAGTTAAGTTTCACTTTAATAGTCTATTTAGCAGCTAATTAAGTGACATATAATTTAAAGCAAACTCACAGTAAAGCAGCTGCTCTTGAAATCCATATTTTGAAATGAGAGAATTTACTGCTGTAGGCCTTTATGGAAAGAAAGAAAAAGACCTTATTCATTCTAGAGTTACACATATTTATGAATTATAAAAATAACTAGGATAACTAGTTTATGGAAAACACCAATTAATTTAAAAGAAAAATAAAGGCAAAAATAACACCAGATTTTACAACATTAATCAGAATTACACTACTGAAATTCTAGGAGAATTGATTTGTATTCACAATCCAGGATCAATTCACTTTCTCACCAAACTCCCATCTCAGATTTAGTGATATCTGATCAGCTTTTATTTTATGTTTTTCTTTATTCTAGTGTTTCTCTCTGGGAGGCTCTTTCTCCACCTAGGAATAGCCAGGTGAATGTTATCTGATTCTGTTTTTGAAGAAAAGTGAAATTATATATGTAGTGAAAGGAATCTGGAATGATATTCTCCCAGATTAGGTGGATGACTGGAAGGGAGCCACTTAAAATGCTCCTTTTTGTTTATCACTATTTTCTATAGTGACTGCTTAAAAAAAACAAAAACAAAAACAAAAACCCCAGCTTTAATGAGGCATAATTTACATACAATTCAAGCATCTTAATAAATTTGTGAAGTTGAGGAACCATTACTATAGCTCTCAAGTCTAGAATATTTCCATCACCCAAATAATTCCTGCACAGATGTTTGTAGTTAATTCTTGCTCTACCCCTAGTCCTAGAGAACCACTGATCTGCTTTCTGCAACTACATACTTGCCCTTCTGGAAATTTCATAGAAATGGAATCAATATATGGTCTCTTATGTCTGGCTTTTTTCACTTAGCATCATTTTGAGGTTCATGCATGATGAAGCCTGAATCAGTATTCACTCCTTTTTATTGCTGAATAGCATTCCCTGTATGGAGATACCACATTTTGTTTATTTATCCATCAGATGATGGACATTTGGATTGTTTCCAGTTTGGGGCTATTATGAATAGTGCTGCTACAAACATTTTTTTTTCCATGCCTTTGTGTGGACATATCTCTTCATTTTGGGGGGTAGATCCCTGTGAATGCTTTTCTTTTATAATAATTATCTTTTTTTTTAAAGATTTTATTTATTTATTTGACAGAGATCACAAGTAGGCAGAGAGGCAGGCAGAGAGAGAGGAGGAAGCAGGCTCCCTGCTGAGCAGAGAGCCCAGTTGCAGAGCTCAATCCCAGGACTCTGGGATCATGACCTGAGCTGAAGGCAGTGGCTTTTAACCACTGAGCCACCCAGGCACCCCAATTACCTTTTTTTTTTTTTTAAGTAAGGGAAATTATAAAGAAAACAACACAGACTTTCTTTTTATGACTATATTTTTTTTCCCTATTCATTTTAAGCCAGTTATGCTTGTTTTCTGGTTTAGGTTTATAGTCTATGCTTTTATTTTTATGCATATAACTAAGAGACTTTTAAGTTATTCCAAGTACTCAATTGATTATTTAAGATGTTATGAATTTTCTCTATAAAAAACTTGGGAGAGCAGAAACATTTGTCTGAATATGAATTGATATTTAAAACTCCTATGCTTAGGAATTTTGGCTAAATTATTATTTTTACCAAATTTTCATGCAGATTATTTGTTTTTTACTAAGTTAATTTATCCTACTATTTCAGCTAAATTATCTAGAGCCCCCAAACCAATCAGGTCCATTTAGGTGCTTGAAGTTTGCTCTCTACTTATATTATAATTATTACAACCTTCTCATGTTGTTTTTTGTTTTCTGTTCCCGTCTATCTGAACACATCCCTACAAAAATGTGGAGAGCTCCTTGAAGGACTTAAAATTTCTGCGTATATAACTTATTGTGGGTTTTCAGTAAACATGTAATTGAACTGCACAAAATTTCTAGCTTCTTTTGTACAGTAAAACTTGGCTGTTGAATTTTTATTTCAATTTGGAATACAGTGTAGTTTAGTATACCTATATATGTCCCTGTTCTAAGTATTTCCCGTTCTTCTTTCTGGCTACCTATAACAATGATCTAAACCCTTTTAAAACCAGAGATGAAGGTGATTTCTCTAAAGTTAGACCAGAAAAGTGGTGGGGATGGGGGGCTCCTTACATTTAAGAGACAAATATGATGATGTGGAACAATAAATGGAACTATTTGGAAGCCACACAGCCTAGCAAAATCCTTTGAGGCTCAGAATTTGTTTTGCCCTCACGCTTTAGTAATACCTCTTCAGGGCTACTGTGAGTCAGAAAAAATATTATTTGCCAAACCTGATGGTAACTACACTCACTACAATAATTAGTCAAAGAAAAAAAAACTGTCAATAGGAAATTATGTTTTGTTCTTGTTTTTTGATCAAGTAATAAACACACACAGTACAAAAAAGGTACGAAACTGAATCCCCCTTCATTCTCATCACTCAGCTACACAGTTCTCCAGAAACAACTACTGTAACCAGTTTCTTGATTCAGGAGGGCACAGGCTGTCAGAGCCTATGTGGACAAAGGAGGGCATCCACATGGGGATGAGAGCTGCAGCAGCAATGGGGTATCAGTTACATAAAGGGGAATCACTCAAATAAGCAAATTTAGCTGACCCTTGAACAATGTGGATTTGAACTGCATGGGTCTACTTTATATGTAGATTTTCTTTTTTTAATATTTATTTATTCATTGGAGAGAAAAAGAGTAAGAGAGTGCATGAGTACAGGGTAGAGGGGCAGAGGGAGAGAAAGTCCAACCTGACTGAGCATGGAGCCTGGTGCTCGGCTCGATCTTACGACCCTGAGATCATGATCTGAGTGGAAACCAAGAGTCAGATGCTTAAAACCAGCTGTGCTATTCAGGCGCCCCTATATGTAGATTTTTAAAATATATATATAGTACAGCACTGAAAATGTATTTTCTTTTTCTTATGATATTCCTGGTTTTTTTTTTTTTAAGATTTTATTTATTTATTTGAGAGACAGAGTGAGTGAGCACGAGTGGGGGGGATGGGCAGAGGAAAAGGGAGAAGGAGACTCCCTGCTGAGGAGGGAGCCCGATGACATGGGACTGGATCCCAAGACCCCAGGATCATGACCCAAGCAGATGCTTAACTGACTGAGCCACCCAGGTGTCCCATCTTTCTTACGATATTCTTATTATTTTCTTTTCTCCAGCTTACTTTATTGTAAAAATATGGTATATAATTCATATAACATACAAAAGATGCATTATTCTACTATTTGTCACTGGTAAGGCTTCTGGTAAACAGTAGGCTGTTAGTAGTTAAATTCTGGGGGAGTCAAAAGTTATTCCCAGATTTTCAACTGCAGTGTGGGGGTTGGTGACCCTAACCTCTGTGTTGTTCAAGGGCCAAGTATATATTAAGGATAATGGGAACTAGGTTTCTGAGGGCCAGAGAAGGGAGCTGCAAATATGGAAAAGGAGAAAACTAGGACAAAACTAACTAGGTGCTTGGAAGGGAACTGGAAGTATCAGTGTGAACTCATGGTTTTTGATAAAAAATACAAAAATATAGGCAAATAGAGGGGTGTATACTAATGTGTCTGTGTATTCCCTAACTTGTCTGCTGAGAGGGCTTGGGAGCAGTGACAACCAAATAGCAATAACCAATTTAAGTGTCCAGATCTTGGTTTCTAAATAGTATACTCAACTAAAAAGAACCAGGTAGGGTTCCTTAAGGAAATGGCTGATTCTAGGTTTGGGGCAAGGAAAGTATGAGCTGAGCTTACAACTTCTTGTTGTACCCGAAAGAAGAGACGTGCTCCAAGAATGATGGGGTCATATTAAAAGGACACAGAAGTCAGCGTGAAGGGTGAGCCAATAGCTAAATCAGAGCCAATTTAAAAGTATCTAAATAATGATAATAATAGATTTTAATCCAATGGATAAAAAAATAGGGAGCCATGAGTCCATACTGATTTAAACAAATGAATAAACTGAAAGTTTAATTAAAAAAAAAAGGTACTGGGACGCCTGGGTGGCTCAGTTGGTTAAGCAGCTGCCTTCGGCTCGGGTCATGATCCCGGCGTCCTGGGATCGAGTCCCGCATCGGGCTCCTTGCTCCGCAGGGAGCCTGCTTCTCCCTCTGCCACTCTGTCTGCCTGTGCTCACTCTCTCTCTCTTTCTCTGACAAATAAATAAATAAAATCTTAAAGAAAAAAAAAAAAAAAAAAAAGGTACTTATAAGATCTCAAACTGCCCTCCCCACAAATACTTAATTATAAAGGAAAAACAAGTAGCTTTACGGCAAGTCTAACAGATATCTCCTTACTAAGAAGTTACGCTGCATACCATCAGTAACTAGAAAAATCTAAACTGTCTACTCCCTGCTAGGATTCAATAACAAGAACACAGAATCACTTTGGTTACATTCCTGTCAAAGATGCATAACCTGAACATCAGCATGAAAAAAACAGCAGACAAGAAAAACTGAGCATTTTATAAAATAACTGGCCTATAGTATTAACAAAAGTGTCAAGGTTATGAAAGTAAAAAAGAGACCATGTTTAAGTGTTCCAGATTGAAGGTGACTAAGGAGACATGACAATTAAATGCAATATGTGATTCTGAACTGGGTCCTTTTACAGTAGAGGACATTATTGGAAACTGGTAAAATGTGAATGAACTCTGAGGACTAGACAGAAGGAATGTATCAATGTCAATATTCTGATGTTTGTATTATAGTTATGTGGTTATATAGGACAAAGCCCTTGTCTGTAGGACACAGACTAATGTATCTGTGATGATGGGATACATGTTAGGAAGGAACTTCCTCTCAAATGGACAGAAGAAAAAAGGTTCTCTTGCAATTTTTCTGTAATTGTGAGATGATTAAAAAAAAAAAAAGGAAAAAAGAAAATGGTTGCATTAACTTGCAAACTTTCTTCTCTAACCTAGTCTTTTATACCAGTGCCTTGCACATATTAGGTGCTCAATAAATGCTTTTGATTTGCTGAAGGACAAAAGAATAATGTCCCAGAAAGTAGTAAGAGTAGAGGAAGTGAGACTGGTTAGAAAGCTACTATAATAGTCCAGCTAAAAAAATGGACTGAAGTGGGAAGAATGGTCATGTCACATAAATAAAGATACATAAATATTTAGAACACAGAATTCAAAAGCCTTTGTGTTCTGGAAAAGGGGAAAGTGAAACAAAGAATGGTGTAAAGGATGACTCCCAGGACCGTGGCAAAACCAACTGGATTAATAACATATACTAGTAAAATGGAAACAAAAGTGGAAGAATAAATTCAGGTGGGGTAGGGTGGGGCTCAGGGACAATGAGTTATTTTAAATATGTTTAAATATGCTGAATTAGAGGACTTATAAAACATTTCAGTAGAGATCTGTGTGGGTAATATGAGTCTGAAATTTAAAAGAAAGATAAAGTCACCTAGGAAGACAGTGCTAGACTAAGAATAAAAGATGGCCTGAAACAAAACTTTAAAGGCTAGGAAAGGAGGAATACCCAGAAAAGGTGACTTATAAGGTACAACCAAAGGAGGTAAGAAGAATGCAGTAAAATGTTATGTTAAAAACAAAAACAAAAAGGAGAGGAACATTTTAAGACTTAACTGAAGTTAAATGCTGCTGCCAAGTCAAGGAAAACAATGTCAGAAAGTATCCATTAAAGTTCATGATATTGACATCATTACTTTTTAAACTGGTAAAGGCCAGATGGGTGAGCTGAGAAGACATCAACTCTTGAGATGGTTTACTTTAAGGAAAGGGACAAACAAGGTGGTAGACAGAGTGGAATATGGGGTTGAGAGAGGTTTGATTGTTTTAAAATGGGAGAAATTTGGACCCAAAAGCCACTGAGATAGTTAATGTCACAAGAGAGGGGACATAATTGAGAATGTCCTCCATACTGGAGAGTCACTCAGGGTCCACACATTTCAGAATTTTTTTTTTTTTTGAAGATTTTATTTATTTGAGAGAGAGCAAGAGCAAGAGAGAGGGCATGAGTAGGGTGAAGGGCAGAGGGAGAAGCAGACCCCTGCTGAGCAGGGAGCCCAGTGTGGGGCTTGATCCTGGGATTTTGGGATCATGATCTGAGCTGAAGGCAGACGCTTAACCAACTAAGCCACCCAGGAGCCCCCATTTTCAGAAATTCTTATTTTAGAAAAGTTCAAGTGATTTTGAAATGAACATTGTTATTCATTAACAATGAATAATTATATTCAAAACAATGAATAATAGGATGGCATTTAGTCTAAAATCATCTAGTTCCATCTGAGGTTCAAAGGAGTTAGGTAACTGAGGAGTTAGTTATCTAACTTAGGAGTTAGATAAGCAGACTCATCTGCTGCAGCTCACATGGTTACTGTATTATAGAGCTAGGGCCCGAGGACTTCTGACTTTAAACGGCATGCTCCTTCCATGATCCCAGGATGACTTCATATACTCCTCTAGTTGTTCTGTAGACCCACATCTGGGGTTATGAGGGTGATTAACATGGGCAGTGGAAAGAGATGTGGGTTGGAGAGAGTCTGGCTACATTCTAGGGCTCTGGAATCCCCATTCCTGTTTCACAGAAGGAACCAATCCTTCTATATGTCTAAAAAATTAGAGTCCTGAATGAGATTTTAATTAAAAAACAAAAAAAAAAAAAGAAAGAAAAGAGAAAAAGCTCATAGGGGAAAAAAAAAAGCAAACCGTGGCCAAAGATATGTAAAAATATACCTATTTTAAAACAGGCTTAAAAAAATGAAATAGGCTTACCGGGTAATGGCACTGAAGAGTCCACGGATGCGTGCTTTATGTCGAGCTACGAAAGCTTCAGTAAATATTACTCCTCTGTTATCAAGATCAATGTGTCCATTAATAATTCTACCTAGTCGCTGAGTTAGTGCCTGGGGGTAAAGATGCAAATTTTCATTAATTTGAAAGAACAAACTTATACATATATAATTGTATAGTCTTAATAAAGTCATGCTGCTAGTTGATGTTGTATTACCCATATGACTGAAAATTTCAACAAACACAAATTCAGAGGCTCTATAAGCTAAAATGAAGATTTAGGATCTAGGAAACTTCATGTCAGAGCAAAACCAAGAATTCAGTGAGTCAAATAGCTGGTATCTTAAAAGGCTTTGCTACTTGCTAAGAAGGGCTATTTTTTTTTTTTAAGATTTTTAAAAAATTTATTTATCAGAGAGAGAGCGAGCGCACGAGCGCACAAGCAGGCCGAGGCAGAGAGGGAGAAGCAGGCTCCCTGCCAAGCAAGAAGCCCAATACAGGACTCGATCCCAGGACCCTGGGATCATGACCTGAGCTGAAGGCAGCGGCTTAACCCACTGAGCCACCCAGGTGTCCCAAAAAGGACTATTTCTTATGTAAAATAAAAGTGACTGCTTAACCAATTTTCTAGATGTAGGCAGCCTAAAACATAAAGGCAGCCAACATATATACATGGGTCTTCAAGAAGACCCTATCTGGAGCTTTGAGCACTGAGTAAAATAAATGTAATTCCAAGATTCTGAAACCTACGCAAACATTAAGACCTAAAAAGTTCTCTTCTCTGACGCAAATATTAACAAGTTTATCTGTGCCCAGAGATCTATACTAGCAGATAACATGATTCCCTGGTAATCCCGAGAGTATTTCTAGGACTAGGGCTGGGGTCAGGTACATCTGAAATAAGTCTGGACATATTTCACATCCCAAGATGAGTTAGAACTACTCAGGGGAGTAGCTGATACTTTTCTGATATAGAAAAATGCATTTCAACAATTTCTTAATGAGCTTTTAGAATACTGCCTGTGATATTCAGAAAAAGTAGAACTGAAAAATGTTAAGAAAACATACACATTTCCAGAATGTGTCAACAGTACAGTTTTCTAAGAAATCATCTGGGTCTGTTCTGATACTCTTAAAATGTGTTTTAAAAATGTATTTTTGACCTTTTGTGATTAAAATATATTTGCTCACTTAAAATAGAACTTAGGCTCCTGAAATGCTATATAAAATAGGTCTGTATTCAAATGGTATTTTAGATGCCATAATAGGAAATCACTCTCTCAAAATGGGTGAGTAAATCTGTTTGTATTATAAATTAGTCTCATGCAATTATGGTTTGTATAATTTTGTAAGCTGAATTTTCTTAAAGTGATATATACCTAAGAAGAGATTTGGCTTTTCTCTTATTCCAGTAAATACAAAACAAAATAATCATTTATTGAGTACCTCCATTGTTCCAGACATCGCACTAGATACACCATGTGTATAACCTTACTAAGTCTATGAAAAAGCTAATTATTCTCATTTCAAAGATATGTAAATTGAAGCACCAAAGAGTTGAAATAATTTTCCTAACACTAAATAACTAAACAGTGGCATAAACGAATTCAAATCAAAGTGTGTTTAACTCCAAAGCCCATGCACTTTCCATTGTACAAAATAAATGTCTGTAATTCTAAAATACCAAACTACTTTAAGAACAAAGAAATAATCATTTCTAAATTATCTCATCAGAGCCATAAATGTTCAGAAGTATTCCCAAAATAAACTGCTACAACAGCAATAGTCAAATACTTGCAAAAAATTAAGTAATGATAAGAAAATCTAGTTTTTTTCTTCCAATTAAAATTCTTTATTTATCTGAAAAGATATTATACTATTAAGAAAAAATACCTGTGTCAGAAAGTTTCCAGGAAGATCATAGGTTTTACACAGCTCTGATATGGTGACCTGACCACTTTCTTGCAATTTATCATTTACCTCTTCTGCTAACCGATCCAAATAGTTCCTAATAGTTAAAAAAAAAAAAAAATTACAAGTAATGATTTTCCTCTTTTATGTTTAATTTCTGTGCAATAAAATATGCCAACAAAATAGTGAATAGGGTATGTTTAGGTAAACTTGATTCATGACTCATATTTTCAAGATTATTTTTTTCTTATCCATGTAAATATGTAAGGTCAATCAAATGATAAGTGCTGGGGTTTTTTTTTTAACAATGTAAATTCCTTCAGTCATTTTTCATTAATATTTTTGGAAGAATGTTTTGCTTTCGGAGTTAAGATCGTATAGGAAAGATCATAAAAGTTATGTTTTGTGCTGCTTTAAGATAACAGGAAAAAAAATCTAACTTTTTATTATTTCCAAGTACTCCATACAATCAAGTATTTATTAAGTACAATGATCCTAATAATGAGAATCAGCACTATGAGAGTTCTAAACAAAATGCCAAACTGGTCACAACTGTTCTAAATTTAAACACTAAATTATTTAAATTTAAACACTAAACTGTTCTAACTTTAAACATGAAAAAAAAATAAAGAAATACAAAAAAGTGCTCTTAAATACTGTACTTACTCATCTATCAGTTGTCCCAACACTAACTGAACATGTTTTTCTGATTTTATAATGTCACCAATTCTACTTTCAATATGAGTCAGATCCACATTAATTACCTGGAAAATAAATAAAATTCTGTTAATGATAAGTTCATATTGTTTCTTGAGTTTGTTACATATTAGAACTATAATATTACATATTAGAACTATAAATACAGTTACTATTAGAACTATCTTCTTAGAAACTTACTTTCTCTTAGATGAATTTCAAATTAATTTGAAATATTGTGAAAAAGTCTCAGTCAAATAAAAAATTAGAAGCTTATTGCTTACTAACTTTCATTTCTGAACAATATATTTTCACTTGCTAGGAAAGTTTGCATTAAGAAGCTGTATTTTCATACAACAGGCACCACTTACACAAGATTTTCCAGCCTCTTGTATATAGTGTACCTTGCTAATGACATGAACACTTATATTTTCTAGAAATATCTTCTACTTTTAAAAATATTTCTCTACTCCTTTCATATACTAAAAGCATATAAACATGAAAATTATTTTCCTCTCCAAATTACATTAACTTTATGACTACATAAAATGACAACTATGAATTTATCTGGTAAAGAATAAGCAAGTAACTGAGAAAGAAGAATTTATTATTTATTTATTTATTTATTTTTTAAGATTTTATTTATTTATTTGACTGACAGAGATTACAAGTAGACAAGAGAGGCAGGCAGGGAGAGAGAGGAGGAAGCAGGCTCTCTGCAGAGCAGAGAGCCGGATGTGGGGCTCGATCCCAGGACCCTGGGATCATGACCTGAGCCTAAAGCAGAGGCTTTAACCCACTGAGCCACCCAGGCGCCCCAGAAAGAAGAATTTATTAAATCATTCAATATATTAGAACTTATTAAATTGATTAAATTTATTACTGAGGACTATAAAACTATTTCTTCACAAACATTATACAAATACGATACCAGCATTAATGAATATTTAAGTCACACTATCAAAAACTTGAGAAAGGAAAAAATTTTATAAATTTAAAATTTACCTGTTGCAGATCAACAATGTTCACTCGACCTTTAAAGAAAAGACATTTATTAATGTCATATTTACATGTAAGTACACACAAGCCCAAAACTGTAAATGTCAACAGATTTACATTATGGGCAGTTGAAGTCCTCCTTCTACAAAGGACATAAAGCCACAATAATTAATGTTTTCAAATACAAACCATTAGCTGAATTATTACTTATGGCTGAAGGCACAGGCAATAATTTATTTTTGAAGTTTTATCTGTCACATCAGGCCAGTAACAAACATCAACTGATACACAAGTTGGCCAGACCTATAGACTTAAGATTTACCTCTCATCACAATTTATCTACTGTGACCAAAGGGATACAACTAAATTCAGATGAACTTTTAAAAAATTTTTGGAATGAGTACATTTCCACCTATTGGCAAAAGAAAATCTGCTAAGTATTCCAAATTATAGCTAATATTTTATTAATATTATGCTGGAAAATGAATCAGCACCAAGGGTATTTCTGATAACATCTACTGAAGAGTTGTTTTCATAGTTGCTTCTATTTTAATCAAATAGTATTCAAATTAGCTCAGTAGTTTGTTCAAATTTTAAAAAGACAAAAACTTCATGTGCTTGTAATAGCGTTTCCTACAACAGGTGTAGCACCATACTGCTTGCTAATTTCCAAATACATAAAGTAAGTTTTTAAAAAGAGTGTGGTAGTATAGCCCCATGTTTCAACAATCTATAATCCTTTAAAATCTCTGTTCTCCTTTCATAATTACCACCTGATAATAGATAGCTAAGTAACCTCCCCTGAGTCATGCAATAAACTCATGAACTGTGAATGGAAAAAGTTGATTAATTCACCTATAGGAAATATAACTCCTAAAAATAATATTATTATAATAATAATATAATTGGGTGGTCCTATACCCTCCAAATAATTTATTATCTATGTTTTAAGTTGTTTTTTCTCTTCCAAATAACCAGAGAAGAAAAGTAAGGAATTACTTACCACCTCGGACATGTAGCTCATCTCTCATTTCTTTACTAATTTGAGCTGGTGTAATATATTCCTTCCCATCAAGTGTGTGAACTACTTCTAGCTGTTTTTGAGCAATCAGTTTATTCACAATCTCAATGCAGTTCCGCTCTGACAACCTGAGAGACACAAGAAATTTTAAAATGCACTTGATACATTTATGCTTAACAAAATTAACAATGCATGAAAACGGGCTTTTAAAAAAAAAAAGTTTGAATAGTCACTAGGTTCTATATTACAAAATCTGTATCTCTTACTAGTAATAACCATACTGATTAGGTAAGTTAAAAAAAAACAACAACAATTCTTGGGAGCAAGCAGGTTTACATAAACTTAAATCATGTACCTAATTGGTACAAACCATTCTATTACAGAATTTCAAGTTTGCTCCCTCCTCTGGACCGGCTTCTACTCTTCAAATCTGAATAGAAAAGTGAGGATATATAATTTAGATAGGAAAAAATCCTGCTCTTTTAAGTTCAATTTACAGCTTAAGGTCAATTAAAAAAAAAAAAAAAAACCAGAATTTTCTTTTAAATTAAGTGTGTGATTGTTTCTCTACTACTATTGGTCCGTAGGCAGGATATGGCCTAGGAAAACCATGATGGCAACTGTTATCCAAGCACTTAAGTACTTGCCCTAGTTTGCTCTCAGAGCTACAAAATACCGTATTAAAGGATTTAAGGTCTTCAGGCCCCAGAAGGCACAAAAACATCAAAGGTGAGAGACAGTCCACAGATAGATAGCATTCTGTTAACACTGTGTATGTGTTCTGTAACATAAAAAGCAGTTAGGGAGCCCAGAACACATCCCCCCAAGGTTAGAGGGTTTGCAAGAAATGCCAGTGTCCAAGGAGTCCTTAAAAATGACAGATGGGACCATGGGTCTGGCCTAGCACAACTCTTCTGGTGCACAAAAAGGCAAAATGTTTCAAAAGAGTCAACATAACATTCGCTAAGTACTGTATTTTGGCCTTAGCCTCTCATCTCCGGCTTATTCTAGGTCAGGTAATGTATAATAGGCCATGATGCCATAGGGACTTGACTGGTAAATAAGGATCAGAGGGACACTCTTAAAACAGCTAGAAGTCACCAGCCTCGGCCAACGAGAGGGCGGGGCGCGCCAGCTCTTGGCTTGGGCATGGCTGGGGGGTTCGGGGCATAGAAGCTTTCGGGCTTCACCGCCGAGAAGTATACTTGGAACTGCAATCCAGGCTACGGGAGATAGGAGAAGGCAGAAATGGTGACACAGGGTGGGAAGGTGCGGGGTCCAGAGCCAGGGATCCCCGGCCTCAGATCTCGGCGTGGCTGCCAGGGGCTATTTTGGACTCCGTAACGGAGAGGGAGGGTCGGCACCTCTGTGTGGCCTCGGCGAACTGCGCCCGCTGGAAGTCAGCCGCCAACCGCCTGATCTCTTCCCAGGCGTCCGCCATCACGGCCCCACTCGCCGAGCCGCCGAAGAACTGCCGACACGTCAGCCTAGAGGCAGCGGGAGCCGAAGCGGAACAGGCCGCGCGGAGGGACAAGAGGCTCCTCCCCCGACGCAGACACCGAGGGCGCGCGGTCCGCGCCGGCAGGGGCGTGCCCGGAAGAGCCGCAGCCCCGCCTATCTCGCACGGGCGGGGCGTTCCCTGTGTTGTGTAGCTACAGGTTTTAGCTTTTGGGAGACAGTACTGAAGGTAGGTACGCAATTTTTTTTTGCGTAAAGATGACTAATTCGGGTATCATAAAGGCTGGGGATTGCTTTCATCTCATTCTGGATTTAGAATGTTACTCTTTCCTATTTCTCTTCTGGGGAAGTTTGGCTGCATCAAGCAGTGAAGAAATAGAAACATACGATGATACGTATGTACAGTGATGGATGAAATAGAGAAGGCAAAGGGCACGTTTATTTTGCTTTCCCCTGCATAGATACCAGTAAAAGGTATTTAATCTGGAGTAAATTTCTTGTCCCCTTTTACTTTCATACCAAACTCTTCACTTTAAAAGAAAAATTTGTCATTCCTTTTAACTGCATGCCCTATAGAGTTGGTGAAGGGGGATTGTTTCAGTTCTTTTCCAATCTCAGTATCTTATTTGGGGTGACTCAGATCCAGTGCCACAAACGTACTTGTCCAGTAGGGTTCCCAGCTTTATTTAAAATGCAGAGAACACAGTCACGAAACCTGTTACTAAGTACTGCCGCCAAATAGCCACACCATCTGGCCATGTGATTGCCAACCAAGAGGTGGAACAGAAGTCAAGGTAACTTGGAAGAGAGTGAGTGGTGTGGTTCCAAAGAGTATCAAGCTTCGGAACAACCAGAAACATTCATTCATATAACAAAGACTTACTGATTCTCTATCAGATACCATGGAATACCTTGGTTGGTAAGGCAGACATGATTTTGCCATAAACAACCTATAAAACTAATAAAGCAAATTTTTAAAAAATGTACTCAGTATTCACTGTAATGCAGTAGGGAGGTATAGTGTACCATGTGACCACTTGGCATTCAAACTTCTTCCTTACCATATAAGTCTCCATGAGCCTGGATTCTACTTTTTGGCAGCATCACACCACATGTGAAGTACTGGCCTAGACACACCAAACCCTTTCAGGACTCCATATCATTCTGGAATGCCTGTTCTATTCCTCACTGCACCATACTCCCATTTATTTTGTAAGTTATTTTTCCATAATGTCCCAGATTAAATAAAATAAAACTTTAATGAAATTAAATAAAACTCTTTTTTAAAATAAAACTCTTTAATGAAATCTTTTTAAATTCGTATAGTTATTTTGTATGCAGTGTCTCCACAATTCTTTATTCAGGTGTCTATAATAGCAAGCAAAACTGCATTTCATTTTTACTTACTACATTTTTAAATAGTTTGAACTCCTCAATGTTCCATAGCATTAGTATGACAACTGGTACATAGTGCCTGATATATTTCATATATATTTAATAAATAAATCAGTGTAAATGTTTTGGTGCAACATTTTACTTTGGTTTAATAATAACATTTATTCTTTTTTTTTTTTTAAGATTTTATTTATCTGAGAGAGAGAGTGAGCAAGAGAGAGCTGGAGTGAGGGGAGGAGCAGAGGAAGAGGGAGAAGTAGACTCTCTGCTGATCAGGGAGCCTGATATGGGACTCAGTCCCAGGACTCCAGGTTCATGATCTAAGCTGAAGGCAGACACTTAACCAACTGACTCACCCAGGCAACCACATTTACATTTATTCTTAGAAGGCAATAATTTCTAAAAAAGGAATAATTTATGATTGTATTTTCTAGAGACTAGACTAAAATGCTTGCCACTAGCAAGATGAAGCTATTTAAATTTTAATTAAAATTAAATAAAATGATGCCAACAATGAACAAGTAGAATTTGAAATTGAAAACACAATGTAGACTACATTAGCACCCCTCAAAATGAAATACTTAGGCATAAATTTAGCGAAATAGCTATAAGATCTATATGAGAAAAACTACAAACTTTGATGAGTGAAATCAAAGAAGAACTAAATAAATGGGAAGGTATTCCATGTTCATGGGTAGGAAGACCAAGGGGGGAGGGAATCTCATATTGTCAAAATGTCAGTTCTCCTCTGATCTATGATTCAATGCAATCCCAATCAAAATCCCCCCAAAATTAATCGGTGGATATCAACAGACTTATTGTAAAGTTTATATAAGTAATAACCAGAATAGCCAATACAATATTGAAGGAGAGCAAAAAGTTGGAGGACAGGCAGTACCCGACTTTAAGACTTACTATGAAGATACCCTAATCAAGATAATGTGGTATTGGTGAAAGAATAGGCAAATACATCAATGAAACAGAATAGAGGGACCAGAACTAGACCTACATAAATATAGTCAACTAATCTTTGATAAAGGAAAAAAGGCAATACAATGGAGAAAAGAGATTTTTTTCAACAAATGTTGCTAGAATAATTGGACATTCACAGACACACAAAGGAATCTAGATGCACAACTTACAGCCTTCATAAAAATTACATTTGGATCACAGATCTAAATGTAGAATGCAATGATAAAGCCCCTAGAAAATAACTAGAGAAAATTTAGATGACTTTGGGTATATCAATGACTGTTTAGATACAATACCAGAGGTCCAACACATGAAAGCAAGAATGGATAAGCTGGACTTTATTAAAATTAAAAACTGCTCTTCAAAAGTCAAAGTAAAGAGAATAAAATATAAGATAAACTTGGAGGAAATAGTTGCAAAAGATATATCTGATAAAAGACTGTTATCGAAATATATGAAGTCCTAAAACTCAACAGTAAGAAAGCAAGGAACCCAATTAAAAAATGGGCCAAAGACCTTAAGAGACACCTCACCAAAAAAAGGTATACAGATAGCAAAACAACATACAAAGAGATGTTCTGCATCATGTCATCAAAGAAATGCAAACAAATAAGATACCATCACACAACTATCAGATTGACCAAAATCCAGAAAACTGACAATGCCAAATGCTGATGAGGATGTGAAGCAATAGGAACTCTCATTTGTTGCAGGTGGGAATGCAAAATGGTACAGCCACTTTGAAAGACAGTTTGGTGCTTTCTTACAAAACTAAAAATACTCTTACTGTATAATCTGGCAATTGCACACCTCAGCATTTACCCAAATGAGTTGAAAACTTATGTCTATGCAAAAACCTACACACAGATATTTAAGGCATCTTTATTCATAATTGCCAAAACTTGGAAGCAGCTAAGATTTCCTTCAGTAGGTGAATGGATAAATGAATAGTGATACATCCAGACAATGTAATATTATTTGGCACTAAAATGAAATGAGCTATCAAGTCCTGAAAAGACATGGAGGAACCTTAAATGCATGCAACTAAGTGAAAGAAGCCAATCTGAAAAGGCTACATACTGTATGATTCCAACTCTATGACATTATGGAAAAAGCAAAATTATGGAGACAGTAGACAGACCAGTGCTTGCCAGGGGTTGGGGAGGGTGGAGGAATGAACAGGCAGAGCAGTGAGGATTTTTAGGGCAGGGAAAATACTCTGTATGGTATTATAATGATGGACACGTGTTACTATATGTATGTTCACACCAGTAGGATGTAGGACACCAAGAATGTGTCGTGATGTAAACAATGAACTTTGAGCGATTATGATATCTTAATGTAAGTTCATAAGTTGTAAGAAATGTTCCTCTCTGGTGGGGGATTTTGATAATGGAAAGGCTATACATGTGTAAGTGTGGAGATTATATGGGAAATCTCTATACCTTCCTTTTAATTTTTCTATGAACCTAAAGTTGCCCTCAAAAATAGTGTTTAAAATATTAAATAAAATTTAAAAACTAGTTACTCAGTCACAATAGCTACCTTTCAAATGTGTAATAGTCATATGTAGCTCATAGTTATCTTATGGGACAGTATAGAAAACCATTTTCACCTTCACCAGAAGTTCTGTGGGACAACTCTGACTTCGACCTTTGATAAATGCACGTTTGTTTACTCTGAGATCCTAAGACTCAAAACAACTACCTGAACTTAGCAGCCATATACCTTAACTGCAGCAGTATCAGTTATTTTGAAGGGGGAATAAGAATTTGAATGGGGACCATTTCAAAGTTGGCTAACATTGTGGTACAGAGTAGAGGAGCTTTAAGTGATCTAATGTATGAATAGGGTAATGGTAAACAGTACAAGTGGCCGCTGAATAAGAGATGAGAGATTCCTTTCAAGAACAAACTTCATGTAGATTTAGAAAACAGAGCTTCAGTTCTCTAAAAAAAAAAAAAACAAACCTTTCTAGCAGCTTGTGTCTACAAACGTAAGTAAAATTTTGACATGTATTATGTGGGAGGGACTCATGGTCTTTTCAGCTACACTAGATCCATGATCTAGTCCTCAGACTCATTTTAAATTCAAAGACTAATAAAACATTCTAACATAATGTGGATTGATGGTTTCTTTGATAATATAAGATTTGATACTGTAAAGTCCCTCCAATATAAACTTTTCTTTTAATAAAATTTGAAGCATTTTCCCCTGTTTACTAGTATATAATAAAATTTGAAGTGCTTTCTCTACCCCAACTAGGAAAATAAACCGAAACAACTGCAAAATGTATATTGTCAAGTCATTGCAGAGAAATTACAAAGACATTGTGTTAATTATGTTACCGATGTTATCTTATTGTAGTCAGGGACTTAACAATAACTTTAATACCACCATCAAAAATGGCAGTAAAATCTTATACATAAAAAGCATTAATACCGTAGGAAACCACTATAATTTACGGGTGGAAGAAAAGCAAAAAGGTCAGGAAAAAGATGAAACTGAAGAACTAGCAATAAAGGAAACAAGAAGGTATAGGGGATGGAATAGTTAATACCTCTACGGAGTCAAAAATAATGAAAATAGATGCAAGCCCATTAGCTAGTAGAGCAAAGAGGTTATGACTTTTAAGAGGGGATTTTTTTCCTGCTCTGATAGCAATGGAAGTCAGATTGTAGGATACCTCATGAACAAAATAACTGGAGCAAGAACAAAGAGACCTGATCAGATGTTGCATGAATAGAAGATAAGTCAGTGAAGAGAGAGATTATGATGATGTTGAAGAGGTAGGCAGCAATCACTCAGGAATCAGAGAATCGCAGCATTATAGGGCAGGAAAGGCTCTTCAGATCACTCATGCTAATATCCACCCACAGTAATAATTTCTCTGCGAGGCCCTGGCAGATCATGCACTTTTTGCTTGACCATTTAAAGTGATGAAGTATTCCCTTTTTTGCAAAGTATGTTAATCCATTTTGGGACAGATCTAGCAGTTAGAAATTCCTTCCTTGTCTAAAGCAAGATCTCTTTCTTTGTAGCTTCCACATTCTTTCCTTGGGTCCACAGAGTGACTAATATATCTTTCCCATGACAACCCTCCAGATATTCAACATGTCCCTCCTGTTTTTGTTCTTCAAGTTAAGCATCTCAGATCCTTTGATTATGTCTCCTGACTAAAGTTCCAGACCTCTAGATGTCCTGGCCACCCTCTCTTATGGAACTGTAGTTTGCCGATATCACCTTTAGAAGGTGATGCCCAGAGGAATGTAGTATTTTGCACGTAATCTGACTAGAGCAGATAACAGTGAGATTAATTTCCCTAGATGTTATGTTTCTGTTAATTGGACTCTTGGCTTAAATGGATCTGGTAATGCACTCTATCTGACTGATCTTTATCTAAATTGCTATCAAACTAGGTCTACTCTACTCTGTACCTAAAAAACTTAATTTCACCTTGTTAACTTTGATTGATTGATGGATTGATTCATTCATTCCTTTGTCCATTATTTCAACAAATAGTATTTGAGGTTGACTATCTGCCAGGCTTTGTGGTATGCCTTGAGAATACCAAGAAGAATAAACTGTTCTAACCAATTGAGATTATTTAAAAAATTAAATACCATTTTACTTTGTTCTTTCTGACATCACTTGTCATTTATATATTTTAAAAAATATAATTAAGCTTTTATTTAAGTTAATAATAAAATTGATTAAGAGAGAAATAAGGATATATATTGTGATAAGCTGATGACACTGGTATGTTAGTATCCTAGACTCAAAAAATTTTAGAGCTAGAGGGGACTTTAGGGACATCTAAAAGTCTGATTCATTTATTTTATAAAGTAGAGTTAACATGTATCTTTGAGTGTGATTGTCTTAAATATCATATTTCTCCTTTTGTCTAAGGGGAAAGTCATGGAATGACAGCTTTTAGGGACTAAAAAATAAAACTTTTATGGAATTCCAGAATTCAGATTTATCAGTCTTAGAGGGAGCAAATTTTTCAAGACTTAAAGAACTCATGCTATTTTATAATAATCACTGTTTTCTTTATCAAGATCCTACAAAAAGCCATCTATTTGCTATCTTATTTTAGAATATCTTTTGCCTTCCTATATTTTTCTTTTTCTCCTCATTCCAAAATGAGGGTTAAAATTTTTTTTTTCATATTTGTAGGTTCTGTTTGGGGGGGGTGAGAGAGCAAATTTCTGCTCATTGTGACCTTTCATCTTTATCAGTAAAGCAATAACAGGTGTTTCTTCTGGTTCACATCATTTTATCATTGGTACATAATCTTTATATCCTGACCTATGGAGTCAAATGCATGTGAATACTTTATAAAGCATAAAATTATCTATGAATTTATGCCCCCCCTTACTCCTCACTACTGTTGTGACTCTATTGTCATTTCATTTTAGAGCCATATTTTGTGAAAATTCCTCCGCAAATATATATATTTATTCCCAAAACATGAAGTATTCATTTGTTTCCAAGGGAACAAATTCTATATTAGTCTTTTCTGGATTTGTACCCCCCAATTTCTTCACAGTGCTGTATTTAGAGTCAGACTTATTAGCTCCAGGCATCACTTGCTTTCCTGTGTGCATTTTTGCACAATATAACTGCCAGGCAAAATGACAAAGGCAAATGCGCAAAGGAACAAGTTAGTGTTCTTGTCAGTGCTTGGGCGTTGCTCTCAAAGGAACTGAAATTCTTCTATTTTATTAACCAAATGGGATGTAAAGGAATATGTGGGCAGTTTGTGTCACTGCTAAGGCAGTGGTGTCTAGAATGGTATGTAGAGTTAGTAGTCAACAGGGACACATTCTAAACAAATATATAGTATCTGGGTTTCCTGCCAAACAAGGAAAAAGTCACACTGGCTCAAATCTCCAGGAATGACTTGAGAGTCTTTCTTCTTCCTCTTGGTACGTTTGACCACTTTCACCTACTTCGCCCACCTCCAACACCTCACCCTGGCCACTGACTATCTGATCTCTATCTATCTGATCTATCTGATCTCTTTATCTATGAGTTTGTTTTTATTTTAGATTCCACATTTAAGTGAGATCGCAGAGGATTTGTCTTTCTCTGTCAGTTGTCTTTCTTCTTTGTCTCTTGTTCCTTCTCTCTTGATTTTCTCCTCCTCCTCTTCTTCTTCCTCCACGTATTAGTCATTAATTACACCAAGAGGGTATGTTATAAAGAAACTGAGGACTTGTAACAGATGCCACATTATAGCAGCAGCAGTGACAACATTTGGAAGTTGTTAAGAGCCACAGCTGGCATTCCTAATAGTCACCTTTTTGAATTCCATTCTGAGGAGATTGTTTCTGAAAGTAATTTCTGATCAAGCTCCTAAAAGTGCCAAAAATCAAGGGTAGTTGGCATTTATCCTAGTTCATGTGCGAGGTAAAAATGTCTTCAGGTATATAGGTGCAGTCTATGTTACTATAAATCTTTAAGGTAATTCTTATGTTCTCTCTAATTTGTTTCTTTGAATCTTAAAATCTGTGTTCATATTTTAAGCAGGTTGAGTTTGTTTATGAGAGATATTATTGCTGCCGATAACTGTTATTCATCATAGTAACTACATTCCCACGTAATTTTTACATGGATTAAACACTGAATATCTTGGTTACATCTGTTTGACCATAGCAATTCCAATTGATTTCATTTGGTCAGCAAATACAAAGCTCATAAGCTCACACTCTTCCTTTTGGTGCCCACAGTAGACCTCTAATCAATTACGGCATTTGTCTTGCTAAGCCTGGAAATGCCCGAGAATCTTTCTCAAACAATATTCCAGCCAACTGCTAACAATATATCAGAGTTGGCACTTGCTATGAAATATATTCCCCATTCTAGAGCAAGGCCATACCTCTGAGAAATATCCTGATGTAAAAAGACCTCTGGGCAGTGGCATCAGAGATATAAAGATCACCCGTGGATTATGTCGATGCCTCTCTGAACGGGGAATTGCACCAGGAGATTCAGATACAGATCCCAATTTCTCGGGAGCCAGGCGAAAAATAATTCTGGTTTGGACTTAGAGTAAACGTAGGATGGAAACAAAAAGAGAAAACATACTTTGGGGTTATATCTGTGAATCTATAAATTGTGTGGCCGTCACTCATATTCCTCTTATTCTACTGAGCACTTTTTTGTATCTCACAGTGATACTTAATTGTGATATCATAGGTGTTTCCTGGGACTAAGGATCCAAAGTAGTGAAAGGGGACGCATTTGCTTTCAGTTTTGTTTTACCACAGCAGAGAGGAAGGAGCTTCTTAAAAGACAGAGTTCATTCTTTCTCTAGTTGTTCTCACTGTTTGGTCTCAGGAAACTTTTGTGGTCTTAAACAGTCTGAGGATCTCTCAAAAAGCTTTTGTATATGGGTTATAACTATTAATATTTCCTGTGTTAAAATTAAAGCAGAACTAAACGAGTTATTGAAAATGACTACAATAAAATGACAACATAAATAATATATTTTTTTGGAAAATTGATCTGTAGAACAAAAAATTTAGTGAGAGGAGTGGCATTGTTTTATGTTTTTCCAAATCTTTTTAACGTTTTGCTTATTAAAAGAAAATTCAGAGAACTTTATTTGATATGAGTATTTTATTGAGAAGAAACAAACTATTCATAAGCAGGGAGACTTCAAAACTAAAAGTGGTGGAAGTGTGGCTTTCAGTGGTTTATAAAGCATGAATGAGGGAGTGTATTGTTTTCTGTTGTGATTTGTTAAAAGAAACTCGCATTCCTTTTAGGGTTGTAGCACTCTATGTACTGATTGGTTTGCCTGTCTGCTTCCTTGACTGACTAGGAAGCTATAAAGTCATGCTGATATGAAGAAAGCCTAAGTTTTATTTAAAGTCAGAGTCAGCACTTCTGGAAATCAGGACAACTTTAAACTTTGGTTAATGACTATAAATGTTTGGTGTTGGGGTATATTCAGATTGTGTCCTTCATTTTGAAGCTTAATAGAAGCTTCTTAATTTATTATGATATCCCATATCGTGTAGTCTCTGGAAAACTTCACTATACACTCAGGAAAAAATAAGTATGAAAAAGACAAATAATGACCTAATACCATTTTGAAAATGGTTTTCACCTCACAGACCCCCTGAAAGATTGTAGGGACACCAGTTGTCCCTGACTGACCCTTTCAGAACTGATGCTTCAACCCCTTCTGTGATGACAGCTGACCTGAGGTAGAATGAATATATGAAATTTCTTGCTAGGGCTGTTCTTGGCATTTCATCATTTAAAAGTATCAGATCTGTGGAAACAACATAATCAACTGAGATAATCCATTCAACTAAATGTTTATTAAAGAGATTTTCATAACTTTTACAATACTTATATTCATAATTTAGAGAAAGTATTACCCCCCCCACAATATAAGTAAACATAGAAAGTCAAGATCTGGGGAAAAAATATTGCAGGTATTCAGGCCATATAGCTCTATAAAGTTGGCTCATTCATTTATTTAATACATACTTATTAAACACCTATACTGGGCGTAGGGGATGCCTGAACGACCTTCACTGGTTGTTACCTTCACTGAGCTTACATTTTAGTTGTATGACTTGCACCCCAAATACAGCTTTTTTTTTTTTAAAGATTTTATTTATTTATTTGACAGAGAGAGATCACAAGTAGGCAGAGAGGCAGGCAGAGAGAGAGGAAGGGAAGCAGGCTCCCTACTGAGCAGAGAGCCCGATGCGGGGCTCGATCCCAGGACCCTGGGATCATGACCTGAGCCGAAGGCAGAGGCTTAACCCACTGAGCCACCCAGGTGCCCCCCCAAATACAGCTTTTAAGCAAAACAAAAACAAATGTGTCAATTACAGGATTATCATTGGCCAAAATTGAAGAGAGACCCTCAGGGGAAGCAAAGGTTTTTGGAGATGTGCTATAGTAAATAGTTTTCCTACAGTAAACGTCACAGTGGATTTTGTGAAGCTATTTATTATAGCCTCCATTGATGAAAGCTGAGGACATGAGAACAAAGTGGAGCTGAGAGTATCACGGACACTGCTTTCTGTGAAACTAACATTATCATTCATTTGTTGTCGGTCTTAGAAGATGGTGACCCTAAAATGAAATTACTTTTATTTTTTATGTCCACATTTCATAGTATAAGCCTCTATTGGTCCATTAGAGCTGTGGCACAGCTTCCCCAAAATTAGTCCCAAGGTTACACCTTATAGCAAGAAGGCCAAGAAATGTGGAGAAACACAGATTATTTGATGGGAAGTAAATATTTGATACAGTTGATACTTTGAGGGAGTATTTCTTTAGATGGAGGGTTTTATGTTCTTGTTTTTTTTCCAGAATAGGAAAGAATGGACTGTGTCATGGAGTGAAATGTGTTTTCTCCAAATTTATATGTGAAAGTCCTAAAACCAGCACCTCAGAATGTGACTGTTTTTGGAGCTAGGGTCTTTAAGGATATAATCAGGGTACAATGAAGTCGTTAGGGTGGGCCTTAATCCAATATGACTGGAGTCCTCCTAAAGAAGGAAATTAGGACACAGAAATGTACAGAGGGAAAATCATGTGAGGAGAGAGAGAGAAGACAACCATCTACAAGCCAAGGAGAGAGTCCTCAGAAACCAAGCCTTCTCCCACCTTGATCTCAGATTTCTGGCTTCTGGAATTGTGGAAAAATAAATTTCTGGTTTTTAAGCCACCCAATCTGTGGTACTTTGTTATAGCAGCCCTAGCAAACTAACACAGCATGGATATATGATGAGGGGAAGGAACTATTGAAGGGGAAATAATCAAAGATGAGAGAAAGGGAGGAGGCAGCAGGAGGGTGGGAATCAAGGGGAGAAAATTCCAGACATGCAGAAAAGTATGAGATAAAATCACAGATAGTTGATGTGTGGTCTTTTGAAAAATAGCACCAAAAGATATCCAGGTCGATTTCCTGGAATTGATGAATATTACTTTATTTTATTTTTAAAAAAGATTTATTTATCCATTTGAGAGAGAAAGAGAGGGAGAGAGTGTGCCCACCTGTGTGGGGAGGGGCAGAGGGAGTGAATGAATCTCAAGCAGACTCTCCACTGAGCTTAGGGATCAGACCATGACCCTGAGATCACGACCTGAGCCGAAAACAAGTTAGTTTTAACCAATCGAGCCACCCAAGAGCACCTATAAATATGACTTTGTATGACAAAAGATGTGATAAAGTTAGGTCTCTTGAGAGGAAAAGTTTATCTTGGATTACCTGAGTGGGCCCTTACCATAATCATGTGTGAAAGGGAGAAGGGAATGTGATGTTCCCAAGCTGAAGAAAGCTTGTAGCCGCCGGAAGCAGGATGAGGAAAGGAGAGAATGTATTTCTGGTGTTTGAAGCCACCAAGTTTGTAGTCATTTCTTATAGCAGTCATAGAAAACCAATAAAGATGGGCTAAGATTGGATATCACAAGGAAAATTTTTTTCTTTTAGACATGAAGTACAAAAGTAGCGTTGTTTATACACTAATTATCTTGGAAGGGTGAAGTAGTTGGCATAATTAAGACTATCCATTTTGCAAGTACTAATGCCTCACAAGCTTATCTGATTTTTTTTTTTAATTTGGTAGAGACCCCAGAATTTAGACTGAAGTCCAAATATAATAGAAAACATTGAGATTTTTAAAAAATTTTTGCCAACCTTTTACCAACAGACAGTAAAACCTCTTATTTTACTTCATGAAGTATTCATTATAAAGTTTTAAAAAATCAGACAGTAAACAAAGGGTCAGTAATGAAATACCCAACTCCTCAAGATATGCATGTTTTATAAGTAAAGTTAGAAATTTACAGTTGCTTTTCCTGAGGTCAAACCACATTCATAACAAGATTGCTTCTTTGAAATTCTGTAACAGTACAATGTTCTAGATTGTGATATACTGTAATATAGCAAAGTCTAATGGATTTTCTTCATGAAAATCTATAAAATTGCTATGATTGAACATGGCTTCAGAACTTGGTAAATACATTGTTTATCTAAAATCTTGTATGTGTTATCATACTTATTCTGGCAGGTGGGTGGGGGAAATTTGAGTGAATGTTTGTTGTTAGCAGAAGGATGAATTAGTTTTGCAGTATGAGTTGGCATCCCATAAAAACCCATTCACAAAATAGTTGCTTACTGGAGTTGTTCATCATTATGACTGAGAAAGATAGGCACATCTGTGTTCTTTGCAATATGAGACATTCATCTTTCAAGCAAATGATATGCACTAGAATCGATAGCGATATGAGAGAAAAAAGACTCGGTACATAGTTTTATTTGAGACCTTGATTCTAACACTAGAGACAGAATTGAGATTCAGCCCTATAGCTACAGTATGAAAAGTCACACATTTCACTTCTATGATGTGGAGGCTTCACACATTTCTCTTCTGTCTATGATGGTTTTCTTTTGAGTAATTTGGTAGAGAAAGCAACATGTTGGGGCGCCTGGGTATCTCAGTCAGTTAAAGTGTCTACCTACAGCTCAGGTCATGACCCCAGGTTCATGGAATCATGCCTGCTTCTCCCTCTCCACCTGCCCCTCTGCCTGCTCGTGATCTCTCTCTCTCTCAAAGAAATAAATAAAATCTTAAAAACAACAATAACAAAAAAGAAATGTGTTTAGAAATCCTTAAAGTATTTTTAAAAATATTTTATTTATTTATTTATTTGACAGAGAGAGAGAGAGAGAGAGATCACAAGCAGGGAGAGAGGCAGGCAGATAGAGAGGGAAGAAGTAGGCTCCCTGCTGAGCAGCGATTCCCGACGAGGGGCTCAATCCCAGGACCCTGAGATCATGACCTGAGCCGAAGGTAGAGGCTTTAACCTACTGAGCCACCCAGGCACCCCCTGAAGTCCTTAAAGTATTACTAATTATTTGTTTAGCTTGGTTTCAGAAATGTGATATGTTGCTTTCTTAAACAACAAATGTGAAATTCTCTAAGCATACAGCATGAAATCATGTTCTAAACCCAAAGTGGTTTTTCTTCCTCATGGCATTTGTTCAATGGCACACAGCCAGACAATGGAAAGGGACATTGTATATATGTGCGTGTGTGTGTTTGTGTGTGCACGCACGTGCTAGGGAGTGGTTAGAAGGTATGGAAAAACCAACCACCAGGGACATCTTCTAGCACTTCTCGAACCCCAAAGATCCTTTGCCTCTAATCTCTGACATGCTTCACCTGTTTCAATTCTCTTTTCAAACACCAGCAACCTGTCTTATGAGTTTCCTGGCTTTAAGGTCAATGTCATTCATTTTTGGACTCACACATTCATATAGCACAGTGCCTGGAGGTGAGAGATTGTCACATTATATATTAGATTATTACAGTAGTCACTTACCTGTTTTGCCAATTTCAGTTTACATTTCTATAACGTATTTATATTAAAATATAATTATTTTGAAAGCATGGTTCATGCCATACATGCTTTTAAAAATACTTAATGGCTCTGCATTGGTCAAAACAATGAAGTACAGACTCCTAAAAATCTCCTGAAATAACCCTATACGTCCTGTCCCCAATTTACTGCTCCAGCAATATCCAAATCTTCCTCAGCACCCTTAATGAAGGCTGGGATCCAGCCACATGCCACATTGTTGTCCCTCTCAAAATCTGCAGGATTCCTGTAGAGCTCTGACTATTTGTACCTAATAGTTTGTCTTTCTGAAAGGCACTTTCCTCTCTTCTTTATCCCTGGCCATGTAATTTTCTCCCTCCCGTTCTCTAATAGCCTTTATCTGCTCTCCTCTTGAATAATAGAAGGATCTTAGAAAACTTTAATTTTTTTCCACCTATATAATTTTTAAAGTTTATTCCATTATCTTATTCTCCAATTAGTCCATAACATTCCTCCCCCCCCGCCCCCCCCCCCCCCGAGTTTCATCTTCCTTCTGCTCCTTCTTTCTTGGTTTAAATCCCTTCATTATGACATAGATCCATTAGAAATACTCTCTGAAAATAGCCATCAGTAGTGAAACTATCATAGTCTTTATTTGTTCATCAGCAAATCCCATTTGATCTTCAAAATGGCTGCAGAATCTGACCACTTTTGCAACATCTCCCACCAGCATTCTAGTCCTCTTCAGATGGGTGATGGGAACAGCTTGCTACCTGATCGTCCTGCTTCTATTCTTATCCTCTCAGTAAATATTGCTAAGTACCTCCCAATGATGCATTCTCTCCTCTTCTGTTAAAAATTGTACCCTATTATACTGAAGTGACATAGTAGTGAGCTAAAAAATGACAATTCCTTACCTCTCTTGCAAATGAAGTAGTTGAGGAGGTGTTACAGTTGTCTCTGGGTGAAGCTTTGGGGAAAGCTCTCATTTGAAGGAGCTGACAAATCTGGGAAGAACACCATTTTTGTATTGCTTCTTCCTGCATTTTAATGTCTATCATGTGAAAGTGGTAGCAAGAATTTCAGCAAAATCTAAAAAGTAAATCCAGACGAATGACTGAGACCAAGAGTCTGTATTAGCAATCTCCTAATTGACATAATTAATACATTTTAAGACTACTGCCCACAAAGCAACCAGGGAAATATTTTGGAAATGTTGGTTTGTAAGAGAAACCATAAAGAAACATTTTTTTCATCTTTGGAGTAGGAAAAAATTCCTTATACATTCTCCCCCCAAAAGACTAACCAAAAGGAAAACCATGACAAATTGAAGTACATTAAAATCAAAAACTTTCATCAAGGATAACAATAGATTTTGGAGACACAGGGTGTTAGAAAATAGTTTCAACACATACATCTGACACAGAACTTGTATGCAAGAAATATAAAGGACTTATACAAATCAGTGAGAAAAATACTACAACCCAACAGGAAAATGAGCAAAAGACTTAATAGGTACTTCAAAAGAGAGTATTTAAATTACAATTAAACATTTGAAATGGGCTAATGTGCTCTACCTCATTAATTATTAGGAGATTGCTAATGACATGAAATGAAAACTAAGGTAATGATAAAACAATATACCTCCACCAGAATAGCTAAAACTAAGACTGATGGTACCAAGTATTGGTGTGTATGTGAAACACAGCTGGTGGAAGTATAAGTAGATACAACAATTTAGAAACACTGATTGGCTTATCTTCTAATGCTGAACATAATGAATATTTTATACATTAATAGTTGTACTGCAAGGTAAAATCCAATAGAAATGCATGTGTATTGTAGTAGGATGGATAATGTCCGCCTTAAGGATGTGCACATCTTAGTCCTCAGAACCAGTATTACCTTACATGACAAAGGAACTTGGCAGTTGTAATTAAGTTAATGCTATTGAGATGGGAAGATTACCCTTGATTATCTGGGTGGGCCTGATGTAATCTCTGAGTCCTTATAAAAGGATTGCAAGAGCAGTGAGAGAGAGGGCAGAGTGGAGTGAAGCAATGCCAGCAGCCTCTGAAAGCCTGAGGGGCAAGGCCTAGAATTCCCCCTGGAGACCCCAGAAGGAACCAGACCCGCTGACATCCTTATTCTTATCCCATGCACTTCATTTCAGACTTCTGAACTCAGAACCATGAGAGCAAAAACTTTATTTTCATTAACACCATGTCGCTAGGTCTAGATAAATGTAAGTGTCCAATAATAATCCTTGGGGGAAAAAATGTGTGAATGAATGAATGCAAATATCTTTTATTTCACTCTTACTCTGATGGTTAGTTACCATAGTGTACAATTCTAGGTGGACAGTTACTTTCAGCACATTAAAGAGTTTTCTGGCTTCTCTCTTATCTTTCAATTCTTTCCTTTGCAACTTCAACTGGGTGTCTAGCCTCTGTCTCAGTTTTACATGGATGGAGTTTCCTGTGATTTGCCCTGTCGCTTATGACCACTCAGACCTACACATACACAGGCAGGCTACAGAATGTTGTTTATGAGGCTTGTGACGCATAAGTGACTTTTATTTTTCATTTTTATTCAAATATAGTTATTTTATAGTGGCTGCTCAATAACTACACTGTTAGAAGTTTTGGAGAATATAATCTGTTGTTTATTGTGGGCTCTTAAAAAAGAGAGCTCTGTGTTTGCATCCTAGATTTCTTTCTTTCTTTCTTTTTTTTTTTTTTTTAGGATTTAATTATTTATTTTGGAGAGAAAAGGAGAGAGAACACGCATATGAGTGGGGGAGGAGCAGAGGGAGATAATCTCAAGCAGATTCCCTGCTGAGTGTGGAGCCTGGCCTGGGGCTCCTTCTCACAACCCATGAGATCACGAACTGTTCCAAAACCAAGAGTCAGATGCCTAACCGACTGAGCCACCCAAACACCCCTAGATTTATTTCTTAATAGTTGTGTAACCTTAGGCAGTTTGCCTAAATTTTTAAGGTTAAATTTCCCTCATCTCTTGGAAATAGAAATCGTGTTAAATATAATTCCCATAGTTGGTTGCAAGGTCGATTTTTGTTTTTATCTCTTTCGTTAATATAAGGTGAGGAAATTTGGACTGATTCTTTTTTCTAACGAAATAAGTTATAAACGTTTTGTTTTGTAGGTCTAGAAAACTTTGTATTTTGGAGCTCCCTATAATCACAACGATTCAGTCTGACATTATCTTGATAGACAGGACTTCAATCTTACTGTTCGAGAAACCTGAGAATTTTTGCTCCTAGCACTATGGAGGACTCAATCTCCTACTACAAAATGTGCTGGACATAATGCAAAAACTTTTTAAAATTTATAAGGGAATTCCTCATTGTCCATAAATAAAGAAAAAGCAGGAATCTGATGTGGTAAGCCAACACTGGATTTGTGGCTGCATGAAGGTATTTTCTGATGCAAAGAGGCTTGTATTCTCATGGCTCAAAAACCTTGTACCTGCGCAAAATGATTGCAATAGTCAGTTCCTTCAAAGGAATATTTTCTCAGTAAAAAGTTAAGCTAGAAAAGAAAATATTCCCATCAGCAAAGATACATGACAGGGTCGCTTGTTCATCCTTGGTTCTGGTTCTGGCTAGGGCAAAAAGAAAGAATTTCTTAAGAATTCCAAAACACAACACTGACCTCTTGTGGAATTGTTATTCAGATTTATATAATCCCAATCCTAGGAATTAGAATAATGTGGTCATGGGTATCTGGCAGAAACAAATACAATTGCTCTCCAGAAAAGTCCACATTTAACTCCAATCCTATCATTATTTCCACTGGTTTAGATTACCAGAGCTCAAAATTCAGAATTACAAAACACCTAAGAAACAAGCCATCATGAGTGAGAATCGGTATGAACAAAAAGAGAATTTGAAATTTGGTACAGCATCCATGGGAGTTTTTGTTTTGCTTTGTTTCATTCTTCATTAAGATGGAACAGACTTAAATTAAGTATGCTTCTAAGACAATATCAAAACCAGATTTAGATGGAAAGAATCAGGGCAAATCGTTGACAGAAATCCTGAACACACCAGAAGAATAGAGAACAGAGGTTGACGGAAGAGAGCCCATTTATGCCTTGAGGAAGGGAAGCTGAGGTTGAAATATGAATTAAGCAGGGACAAGATCGTGACTGATGTGTAGTTCAATTTTCTCAATGTAATAGGAAGACCGATGGAGGTGAGAATGAGTAGTGGAATCGAAAGCTCGAGGTCATGAGTAAAAGTTTAGATTTTGTAGGGAGGACAGGAAGATTAACAAGAGAAGGACTGATGATCAGTGTTGAGTGCCTGAATGTGGACTTGAAAATTTGAGCTATATTCAGTTTGTGAAGTTGTGGCATTTTCTGCCAGGCGCGGGAAGATGGAAGCTATAAAAACCAGTTATAACCAAAGGCATATTTAGAACAAGGGCAAATGAGTAACTGCAATTCTTGCATCAAGAAAAATATGAAATTCTATTTAATATTCAGATTTCAAGAAGGAAGGAATTGTGCATAGGAATTTTGAAAGCTTTTGTTGAAGTTGAAGTGATTATAAATTTTAAAGTTTTTATGTTACAAAGAGTAAACATTAGCTATCCAAAAAATTTATTTACCTGAACAAATACTGGACAAATGAACTCTTACTGAATTTCTTTATTTTTATCCGATTATATTGATTGCCACAAATTCTAAATTGTTTTCCTCTTTGCAAAGCATGGAACCAAAAAATCAACCTTAAAACTCTTTTAAACAGTATATTAAGAAACTGGTTGGTTACTATGCATGTTAATTTGGAATCTTGACAGCCAAAGAACAAGAACATGTATGAATTTTAAGTGATTTCCTCCATCATCATTTTAATGCTCCTGGAATCATTCACTCTGTTAAGTGCTCTAATCATTTATTGATTTTCTGGTAACTAGCAAGGCAGCAGCAACAAAAGCCTTACCACATTTTTGTCTAGAATTGCTGCTGTATCACAGCACCTGCTGTGAGGAAAATTAAGTATAGATGAGAGATCCTTGTTGATTTTACTCCCAGCAGGTTCCGCATTGGAAAAAAAAAATACATTGGTCCAGGACATCCTGAAACAAGAGAAAAACGAGGAGAAATGAAGAGGATCTGAAACAATAAAAGGTAAAATAAAGTGGAAAAGTAAACAAGGTAAGGCATAATTTTAAGAATTGTGAAACTCAGAGGCTGAGAAGAAAGGGCATCCCCAACATTGGTCTGGGAAGTGCCCATCGTCAAAGGAAGTCAAGAGCTGGTCTGATGCCAGTGCCCTTGGCATCTCACCCAGTTCTTTGGCAAGTGCGTCTCCTCTGGAGGCTGCTAACCGCTGAGTACCCCTCAGGGGGAGTTTACGAAGAGCATTAGGTAATATAGAACCCTGTTTAACTTAGTTGCTACATTCCATTTTGCTACTAAAGATTTCATAAGTTGCCAATATTTTCCTTTTGTTATTTTAACATTGTACTGTTTGGGAAGGCAATGAGAATTAGGATGAGGTATATTTTAGGCCTGACTAAAATGAGATCGGGGCCAAGAAACTTCTCGCCAAGCATCTCGTAGACATGAGTCTATTTTGACTTAGCCTAGGAAGCTCAACGAAGCTCTTGTTTCCAAACCACCCAGTTGTTACATGCTACTCCCTTGACAGCACACTGCTTCAGCCCATCTATTCCCTGCTTCTGTTTCTGCCTTGGGCAAAGGAAGCACCCTATGTGGAGTAACTGAAAATGAACAGAAACATGCTCACTGAAAATATGGTTAAAGGAAGTAAGTTTTTAATTTATGAATGTAAAGGTGACAGGTTACAAAAAATGGTGCTATAAAAAAAAAAAGAGTCCAAAGAGAAAGTAAAATAGATATCTCAGTGTTTAAACTTTGCACATAAGCCCCTAATGCTTTTTATTTTTATTTATTTATTTTTTTTTAGAGGAAATCCCCTTAAGTCCTCATCCAGAGGTCACCTGATTGTCTACTTTTCCCCCCACTTACAAATGGTACATGATAGGAAAATCTAGATAATCCTGAGAAATCCACTCAATTGCAGACCCCATGAGGGCAGAGACCATATTTATCTTATTCAGTTTTGGATTTCTAGTGTCTATGTCTACCACACAGTAGCAGCACAATAAATATTTGTTGAATAAGTGAATAAATGAAAATTAGTTACGGTGATCAGGAAATCTAGACCTTTCCCTTTACCCAGATGTGTGCCATATCCTGAGAGACCTGAAAACTCAGTTATGATTTTAACAGTCTTGCCTTTTAGAAACAACTGGGATGGAAAATGTTTTACTTTTTTCCTGAGGTCAGTTATGATGTTAACAGTCTTGCCTTTTAGAAACAACTGGGATGGAAAATGTTTCACTTTTTTCCTGAGGTCTGTTAGCTTTGTGTTGAATGACCTAAATTGTGAGATTAATAGTTGAGAATATTGGCAACTACTTAGATTGAAAACAAACTATATTCAAAAAATAGTGATCTCCAGGGAGAAAATTGATTTTCTTTTATTAGCTTCTTAAGCCAAGCTTATTTTTAATGTGACTCGTATGTCTAAAACATAGACTCTTTCAAACTTAACTCTAAGTTATGATGCAATAACATAAATATTGTCTCAACTAAGAAATTTTTGATCAAAATAACAAGCTACTTATTGCCTTATTTCAATGTAAAGTAGTTGGACCCCAGAGACTAATCCCATGACAGCAATAGACTTTGAGTAGTGTAGATTCTTTTTGCTTCTATTTCTGAAGAAAGATCATGAATGATCTTTCTGAATGAAAGATCAAGACAGCTGTAAACAATAGAAAACAATAGGACCCTATTCCCTTACAACGTGGTTTTAAATGAAAGAGAAAACATGTCAGAATATTATTAGTATGTGTTATAATCAAGGATGTATGCCAGGAAATAATCTTTCCATCTAGAATGAGTGAGCTAACCATAAAATATACTGATTAAGAGCATAGACTCTGGAACCAGACTGAGGCACTGATGCCCTGGCTATACCACTTAGTGGCTACATGATTTTAGTAATCCTTAACCTTTCTAGGCTTCAGATCCATATGTAAAAGGACAACCCTATTATATAGGTAATAATATTACCTACTGCTAACCCATTTATACTCTCTGCATGAGATTTAGAGTTGTCTAAATTTCCACCACAACACTTCGAAATGTTTAAGTTTTACTGGATGTTGTCTCTTAACTAATTTTAATATCTAGTGCTCATCATATCTTGGTGCCTCAGTTAAAATTTCGTTTTGTCCTTTTACAGAAGCAAAGCTTAGTTCTATGAGGGCATTAATGATAGACTTTTTAAAAGTTTTTTTTTTTTTTTAAATCTAAAATTTCTGTTTCCTGAAAGTTTCTTTTTGCAGGATGTGTTGCTGTCCTCTGTCTTTCATCCTGGCCCTTCCCTCAACAGTCTGGTGGTCCCTAACTGCTCACATTTCAGAGTGAGACCCAAGTAGGTGAGAGGAAGCCTTCTCTGCATGTACACAGACTGGAATACTGACTTGTGGGGTTCTCTGTAGCATAATCCAGCCAGGCAGTTTCACTGCAGAACACTAGTCATAAAGGGATCTGTTAGGGCTTTCCTCTAGGGATGGTCACCCCAAGAAAGAAATCCCCCAGTCGCCTGCTTTCGGACTTATGGATTATTGAAACTGGATTGCCAGTTTTCTCCAAGCCCAGAAGTAGAAGGGTATTAGGGTTTCACCACTTATAATGTAGTACTTGACTAGCACAATCTGTGGAATCAGCCCTACCGTCTTTGTGGAAGTGACATTTAGATGACAACCTGAAGATGAAGACAGGTGACCGATATAGCGAGTAGAAAAGACTGGTTTAGCCGTGGGCACAGCATATCTGAAATTCTTTTTTTTTTTTTTTAAGATTTTATTTATTTATTTGACACACAGAGATCACAAGTAGAGCAGAGAGGCAGGCAGAGAGAGAGGAGGAAGCAGGCTCCCTGCTGAGCAGAGAGCCCTATGCGGGGCTTGATCCCAGGACCCTGAGATCATGACCTGAGCTGAAGGCAGAGGCTTTAACCCACTGAGTCACCCAGGCACCCCAGCATATCTGAAATTCTTGAGCAGGGTTATTGTTTAGTAAGTTTAAACATTTGGGGTGTTGGGCGCCTGGGTGGTTCAGTTGGTTAAGCAACTGCCTTCGGCTCAGGTCATGGTCCCAGAGTCCTGGGATCGAGTCCCACATCAGGCTCCCAGCTCCATGAGGAGTCTGCTTCTCCCTCTGACCTCCCCTCTCATGCTCTCTCTCACTCTGTCTCTCTCACAAAATAAATAAATAAAAATCTTAAAAAAAAAAAAAAAAACATTTGGGGTGTTACCAGACCCTGATGGACAAATAGAGCAGGTAAGTTGGAGTAGAAATGGTGGACAGAGGGCAGCTGTGTAAGTTATTAAAGACTCTACTTAGAATTCTGGATTGATTCTGGGTGTAATGAGAAGCCATACAAAGATGTTAAGGAGAGTGGCATGATTAATACTGGGTTTCTAATAAAATAACTCTGGCTGCTGCAGGGAGAATATATTTTAACACAGCAAAATTGTGAGTCAAAGAAGAGTTAAAGGCCCTTGGGAACTAGAGGCTGTTGCTGTAATTCAGAGTGATGACTTGAAAATGAATGCCGAGGATGGAATTCCAATTCCAGTAACTGCAGAAAACTGCACTGACTCTTCCAAGATAACAATTATAATACACACACATGTATGCATACATGTCTACATGTATGTATACATACACATATGCACACATGTATTTGTGTATATATGATTAGAAAGCATTGAAAAATGGCCAGAAGCAGGCAGAACTTAGAATTTAATCCTTAAAAGGAGACAGTCATACACACTGGGTGAAATCCACATTTATATAATTTTTTAAAAACACAAGTCACATGCCACCTGCATGATATAGAATATCTATACCTAAACCGAAAGCCAGAATTCTACTGGTTTGACAAATGAGAGGATAGAGTTTGAGAATGCCAGAGTGACTGAAAATTTAGAAGAACCTCCTGCAAAGGAGGAGTTTATGGAAAGGGAGACTAAACATATGAAGATGAACTCTCTTCAAGTCCTTGGCTGACTTCTGAACTATATATGCATGGGGAAGATGCCAAGAAATCCATTAGAAAGTTAAGAGCTGAAAGGATGGCAAATGGATAGAAATTTTAGATGCTTCTCAAAGCAGAGACGACAGAGGTTGGAATTTGAGTCCTTTTATTTTTTATTTTTTTAAATTTTATTTATTTATTTATTTTAAAGATTTTATTTATTTATTTGTCAGAGAGAGTGAGCACAGGCAGACAGAGAGGCAGGCAGAGGCAGAGGGAGAAGCAGGCTCCCTGCTGAGCAAGGATCCCGATGTGGGACTCGATCCCAGGACCCTGGGATCATGACCTGAGCCGAAGGCAGCCGCTCAACCAACTGTGCCACCCAGGCGTCCTGGAGTTTGAGTCCTTTTAAATTAGGGAATTTGGGGGGGAAATGGACATTGGGGAGGGTATGGGCTATGATGAGTGCTGTGAAATGTGTAAACCTGGTGATTCACAGACCTGTACCCCTGGGGATAAAAATACATTATATGTTTATTAAAATAAAAAAATTTAAAAAAAAATTAGGGAATTTGGTAAACCGCAAGGATTTCCTACCCACCCACCCTTGCAAAGCATAACACTAACCCTCCATAGATTCTAAATAATCATCCAGTAATTTAACTTCCTTCCAGAAAAAAAAAAACAACAACATTTTCTGGAGAAAAATAATAGATTCCAGCATTTCTACAATGAAATACAGTATCTAATATACAACACAAATCTTTAGACGTGCCAAAAAAAACCCAAAAGAATGTGGCCCATAATTAGGACAAAAAGCAAATGAATCAGATGTGAAAATTAGCATACAAAGACTTTAAACTTGATTTTGTAAATATGTTAAATGACCTGAGGGGAACAATAGATATCAAGGGTAAACAGATGAGAAATCTCAGTAAATGTTGGTTCACAACTTACAGAGTTCCCAGAGTGAAATTCAAAACTGGCCCCCATACACATAAGGCAAGCAGAGACCAAATAAAGAGGCAGACCACTACAGGTTGGTAGATGGTAATTTTAATAAACACCTTGGGCATCTGCAAGATGAATAGGTCTCCATAACCAACCACCAGAATCTAAAGTTTATATAGAAGCCTCAGTGGGGTTCAATCATATCAGTCCAGATAGTTTCAACAACACATTCCTCTAGCAAGTCTGTGTCCTTGCAATGGCTCCTAGAATGGCTGGAATGTACATTTCAATGACAGGGAAGGGAATGAGGAGCTTCTGATTGCCTGGGTCCAGCTCACGAGTCAATTAGCGGTTATGTCTTTTTGATGACCTCCTGTAGTACTAAGGAATGACAATCTATAAAAAACTAGCCATTTCAGAATTGAAATGTACAATTTCTGAAATGATAAAAATTCACAGAAAGGGCTTAACAGCAGATTGGAGGAAGCAGAAGAGAGTCAGTAACTAGACGACAGGTCAATAAAGATGATCTTATTTGAAGAAGAGAAAGAAAACCAACAATGGCTTCAAGTTAAGTGAAAGACATCATCTGACAGATCCAGGAAGCTCAGCATTTGCCAAAAAAGATAAATATACAAAAAGGAGTCACACTTAAGGCTCATCATAGTCAAAGTGTTGGAAAGCAAACATGGATTTCCGTCATGTTGTGCACACAGGACTGGTGATATGAACGTTAGGTGCCTTCTCATTAGAAACACAGGAAGAGGGACGCCTGAGTGGCTCAGTTGGTTAAGCTGCTGCCTTCGGCTCAGGTCATGATCCAGGGTCCTGGGATCGAGTCCCGCATTGGGCTCCTTGTTCAGTGGGGAGCCTGCTTCTGTCTCTGCTTCTGCCTGCCACTTTGCCTGCTTATGTTCTCTCTCTGTGATAAATAAATAAAATCTTTAAAAAAAAAAAAAAAAGGAAACACAGGAAGACTGAAGACAACAGAATGGCATCCCCAAAATGCTGAAAGAAAAATTAAGTAATTGTTGAGCTAGGGTTCTATATCCAACAAAAATACTCTTAAAATATGAGGGCAGGGGCACCTGGGTGGCTCAGTGGGTTAAAGCCTCTGCTTTCAGCTCAGGTCATGGTTTCAGGGTCCTGGGATCGAGCTCTACATTTGGCTCTCTGCTTGGCGGGGAGACTGCTTCCCCTTCTCTCTCTCTGTGCCCACCTCTCTTCCTGCTTGTGATCTCTCTGTCATAAGTAAATAAAATATTAAGAAAAATATCAGGGCAAAATAGAAATATTTTCAGATAAATGAAAGCTCAGAGAATTAGTTCTCATTAGGCCTATACTTTCAAGAAATATTTGAGGCTGGTCTTTATGCCAGAGAGAAAGAACACCTGATGAAAATTGAACTTACTGGGAAGAAGGAAAAAGCAAGAATTGACAAACATGTAGGTAAATATAAAACATTACTCTTTTTTTCTACTCCTGTTTTCTGCATAAGATAACTGACTGAGGTTCATGACATCTATAACACAAGTAAAATACATAAAAACAATAGCAAAACAGTAAGAAGTAGTTAAGTGGAATTTTACTCTCACAAGATTGTTAATTTTACATGAATTAATACATCATTAAGTCTAAGTAGACAGTGGTGTTAATCTCTAGGATAACCACCCAAAATAATACAAACAGATATAGCTAAAAAGTTGATATATGAATTAAAATGAAATACTGACAACTATTTGGTAAGTCCTTTTATCCCCCAAAAAAGTCAGGAAAAGGGGGTGCCTGGGTGGCTCAGTGGGTTAAAGCCGCTGCCTTCGGCTCAGGTCATGATCCCAGGGTCCTGGGATCGAGCCCCACATCGGGCTCTCTGCTCAGCTGGGAGCCTGCTTCCTCCTCTCTCTGCCTGCCTCTCTGCCTACTTGTGATCTCTTTGTCAAATAAATAAATAAAATCTTTAAAAAAAAAAAAGAAAGTCAGGAAAGGAGGAACTGAGAATCAAAAAACAGGACAAATAGGAACCAAGCAGCAATATATCCATAACTGCATTAAACTTACGTGGTCTGGCAGGCCAATCCAAAGGCAAAGTCGGTAACAGGAGAGACGAAATTGAAGGTTGAGATGGAGAGATGCGTTGGTAGTAGATTCTGGCTAATGTAGAAAGTGTGTATTGTGAAAACTATCTGATATGAAGTGTTTTGCTCTATTTTATATGTTAGAGCTTTCACAGATTTATCAGGCCTAACGTTAGAGCCATGAACAGAACTCGCTATCCCTAATGGTTTACTTCATCCCCTGCATCCGCTGGAGATTAAAGCTCCCACCCAGGTACTAAATTATCTTTTTCTTTTGGATGTTTACAGTCCGGAAGGCATTGAAATACCTCAAGAATAATAAAACAGGAGAATGGGGGCCGATACACCCTTGGTTATGTCTTTCCAGAGTTATTACTTTCCTTTATATCATCCAACACAATGTAGTCTGTATCTATTTTTAATTACACCCAGGGGATAAGATTCCTCTTGGCAACTTAGAGCAATGCTTAGCAGGTTTCTCTGGAAAGGAATGTTTTAGATGTACCATGAATCCCTAGTGTTGCTCTTTGAGTTTATTTGAGTAAATTAAGCATTTGTCAAACACCTGCTCTGTGTAGTACACTGAGGGATGACAATTAAAGGCAAAAACAATAATAAAAAAGTGTCTCTATTTCTTACTAAATTTAAATATATGTATGGGGAGAACTATATAAATATTCAAGTAGTTAATTAAAAATATAAGAAATATGACAAATATTTATTGACTGGTAAAGATAATAAATGTAATATAACTCCCTAAGAAGTATAGACAACTGTGAGATGGGCTGGTTAGGGACAGCTTCAGAGACAACATAAGACTGTCCCTGACCCTGAAGTCAAGGTAGGGTTCAGACTGATGGAGAAAAGGATGAGAGCTCATTCCAAGCAAAGAAAATTGAAGAAGAGTGCTATGTGCTAGTGGGTCTACATGTGCTTGAAAACAAAGGGCCAACTAGCCCAACGACAGCAGAGGTTTTGAGTGGCTGTGCACCAGGGTCTGAGACAGGAAAGGCAGGCAGTGGATACCGGTCAGGTTATTTTGACTATCACCAGGAAGCTGTTGGCTGTAGCCAAGGAGAAATGTAATATGGTGGAGACAGTATGCAAATAAACGTAGTTTTGAAGAGTTGCCTGGGTTAGAGGCACGAAGATTCCTCTTGTTTTGACTTGAGTACAGTCAGAGGAAGATCTGAGTAAAGCAGAGTACCATGTGAGAAAAGAACAAGTACATTTACTATAGTCCACCTTTATAAAGCTGATAAGAAAATGCTAATATTGTTAATTGTGGAACCGTTCTAATGATAACATTACACTTGTTGAGTATCTGTGAATTTTAGCTCAAGGAAATTTATGTGACCTTAGTTATGATCTTTTAGTAATCATACAGTTTTATCTTCTAATAGCCTAGAACTCAATTTAGATGAACTACCCTGGGTCCCCAGGAGAAAGGCTCAGAATTTAAAAGTCTGTCACTGCTGTGACTTTATTCTCTCTCCTTTGTTCACGGGGCATAGAAGCTTTCTATAGAAATGCAATTTTCTTATTAATAAAAATGAATTAATAATGCTTCCATAGAGGCTTTCATTTTGTATTTCATTTGGTTTCAGGCTTATTTCAGCCTTCTTTGTGATAAAGTGGAGGCACACTTTTATCTTTACTTATTTGCTGTGGAAGATTCATGTAACTCAGGTGCCAAAATATCTAGAGCACCTGAAGGAACATGGAGACTTCAGAGTGCTAATTGGCAATATGGTACATCACCAGATAAGCACATCGGATGGTACTCTTCGAAAGAAGTATCAAAAGCTCTTTTCTTCTACTTTTCTTGATAACAGCTTTATTTATTGTGAAGCGCTGTGGATTGGGTCATAGGCTGCGTTGGGAAGGAATTAGAGTAGATATTTTAATGTGAAAAAAACTTTTGAGAAAAATGGATTCTTTTGAGCTTTTCTCGTGATACTGTCATCTGTACCCGTGATGCTAGTGGGCGTCAGTCAGTGAAATTCCCTATGAATTATTCTCTGCCTTGCTTATGTCTCCCTGGCATATCAACAAAACTATCTATGTCCAAGAGGGCCCTGGCAACAGTATGGAAGAGGACTCTGCAATTTGATGATGCAGTGACACTACCTGTTAGATCATTTCAGGGAAAAATTTGGTAATAGGTTGGTTATGATTTATATAGTAATATAATGGGTGAAGATGTTAGGAAACTATTTAACTCTGATTTATTTTCATTTTTGGCTTTTATATATGGGTTTGAATCATATGTGTTATTAAGATTTGGTGAATGCAGAGCTCATTTAAGGTTATCCAGAATTCTACAAGCCTAATGCAATTTGAGTACATTAGCAATGGTCAGAATTTCTGACTTTTAAATGAATGACTCATTATATGCTTCAAAGTAATTTTATATGTAGAAGAAAGTTTAGTAATTATTAAGATGTAGCTTTTTAAAAAAATTTTTTTATTTCTTTTCAGCGTAACAGTATTCATTGTTTTTGCACCACACCTAGTGCTCCATGCAATCCATGCCCTACCTAATACCCACCACCTGCCCCTTCAAAACCCTCAGGTTGTTTTTCAGAGTCCATAGTCTCTCATGGTTCACCTCCCCTTCCAATTTCCCTCAACTCCCTTCTCCTCTCCATCTCCCCTTGTCCTCCATGTTATTTGTTATGCTCCACAAATAAGTGAGACCGTATGATAATTGACTCTCTCTGCTTGACTTGTTTTACTCAGCATAATCTCTTCCAGTCCCGTCCATGTTGCTACAAAAGTTGGGTATTCGTCCTTTCTGATGGAGGCATAATACTCCATAGTGTATATGGACCACATCTTCCTTATCCATTCATCCGTTGAAGGGCATCTTGGTTCTTTCCACAGTTTGGCGACCGTGGCCATTGCTGCTATAAACATTGGCGTACAGATGGCCCTTCTTTTCACTACATCTGAATCTTTGGGGTAAATACCCGGTTTGGATTGTTTTCCTGGTCTTACATAAAACCTAGCTTTAGACAAACCATTACAAGAAATCAGGGAAAATTTTCTCACAAAAATATCCTGCTCATTAAAATCTGGACAAAACCTTGGCCAGGCCATTTCCACCATGGGGAAATTTCAGGATAATTATTCTCCACTAACCTTTAAGAAGTGTGGAGAGGGCAGCCATTCAGAGATGGAAAAAGATTATTTTGTCCTCCATCCTCCTGTTCAGAGATTTCACACGAATAAATTTTTAGTTTGCATGAAATGGAAGAACACCACATACAAATAAGAGTGATGAATATGTGATTATTCACATGTTGACTTTTATCTGCATTTCACAATGGTTTAGAGATGTCTTAGTTTGGCATGGCTCTATTTCTGGCTATTTTCACTTGCATTTGCAAGTATTTGTGTATGTCTGGGTTTCTGATCTCCAGAATACTATGCTTCCTTACTTTCTCTTTTTGTAATTTCATGTGGCTTATGAGTCTTTTTCTCATACATTTTGCCTACTTATTTGAAGTAGCACATTAACAAAAGGCATTCAAAAACATTACTTATAACAGATATTATAAAACAGCTTCAAATATTCAATTTAGCATGGAGTTGGCAGAGAAAACAGAACCTGCTTTGTATTCTCTTCAAAACAGTGGAATAGTCCTGAGTTTGGCTGTAGCAGAGCAAAATCATGGTAAGATAAGGACAAAAAAATTAGAAGAACTTCTCGTTACTTACATTTTTTTTTGTCTTTGGTCTAGCCTTCCAGAGCAAATGTGATACAGTGTTATTATGATGCCTGTTCCTAATTGAAATCTATTATTTTATTGTGATTGCATTTAGACACAGGCAATCAAATCCTATCCTGTAAACTGATGGTTATCAGAGGGAAGGTGGGTAGGGGATGGGTTAAATAGGTGATGGGGATTAAAGAAAGCAGTTGTGATGAGCACTGGGTGATATATGGAATTATTGAATCACTATATTGTATGTGTGAAACTACTATAACACTGTATGTTAGCTAACTGGAATTAAGATAAAAACTTCAAAAAATCCTATCCTGTTGTGAGCACGGAGACCCAAGTTTATATCTTATCTCTGAATGCATTACATGCTATATGAGAGTTCAGTCACTAAATAGAGGGGACGGGGTTGCAGTGATCATGCCTCTTCCCGAGTGTATTTGGGAAATCGGATTGCCACTTGGCCCAGTGTCCAAGGAAAGGAACACCAGCTTTTATTCACTTTAGATTTCTAAGTATCTTCTGGACTGTAGCTAGGATACTGTTTAGGAGTTAAAATTATTATTTTTTCCTAAGTGTGACACCTTTCTATCAAATGACCTAAAAATATATCTGATATCACCATGACTTTGCTTCATTCCATCTTCATTGTAGGCTGGACGGTTCCAGGTGATTATGGAATGATTCTACTCCTAAAATTTGTAGGTGAATGCAAAGTAGACCAGAGTGTAGGAAGGGGTTAATGAAGAAAACGGGGGGAAAAATTGGTTTGCCTACCAAGAATCAAAGACAGTAACAGTTTATGAAAATGTCATGTCAGCAAGAGAGATTTGAAGGCTGGAAAGGAGACATTGGTCATTAGTCATGGAAAACTTCAGTATATTTATGGTTGGATTTCCCCCCACCCCATGCATAGTGGGGTGGAAATATGTTCCTTCTATTTTCTTCTGACCCTCATGCAATTTCTAATTATAACCAAAAAGTTTAACTAGCTGCTTATGTCCTGTCCTCTATTGTGTAATTTCAATCCCTGAACCCTAAAAATGGTTTACCCAAAGTCGTGTGCACAGAGAAACCTGTAGAGAGATACAGAAAGCCTGTAGATGAGGCTCTAGGAAATGGCCAAGGTATATACCATCTGGTCTCTGTTCTCCTGAAGAGTGTGGTTTATCAGAGCACAGCAGGTGGGACTTCCACCCCCACGCATGGGTGGTAGGCCAGAAGGCAAGAGGTTCAATCTCCTAGATAGTCCTGTTCTGTTCTAAATGATTATTCCAGTCATTAAAAAATAAAAGTAGTACATGCCTGTGAGAGACAACTGGTTTAAAAATATTAGTTAGAGCCGATGCTGTTTATTTCTATTTTGAATTACTTTCCCCTTTTTCTTGATCCTATGTATCTTATATAAATTAGGTAGGTAACCAATTTACATTATAGAATTATTTTATTGTATTTTGTTATTTTTATTATGTTCAGTTAGCCATGCATCTATAACTATAAAAGTATAGAATTTTAAAATGGCATTGTGAATGCACGGCCAAGTTCTACTTCACTGGTCTTTCAAGATCACTGCCTTGATTAACTTTAGGAAATAACTGTCTCTAGGTGGCAGCATTTCAAGCCTTTGTAGTATATATTTTTAAATGTACAGAACAAGGTGGCTAGTGACGATTTGAGGAAACTGCCTAGTTTGCTGAGAAAAATCAAGGACTTGTTCAAGTTTTAGGACATATTTGACATTAATTGAAACCAAACTGGCAGGGAAATAACTGCCAGTGAAATAAAATAAGACTGGGGGCACCTGGGTGGCAGAGTCAGTTAAGCAGGTTAAGCATCTGCTTTCAGCTCAGGTCATGATCCTGGGGTCCTGGGATGGAGCCCCACATCGGGCTCCCTGCTAGTCAGGGAGTTTGCTTATCCCTCTCCCATTCTTCCTGCTCATGCTCTCTGGCTCTCTCTATCTCTCTGTCAAATAAATAAAGAAAATCTTAAAATCTTAGAGAGAGAGAGAAAAGAAAAGAAAGAAAGAAAGAAAGAAAGGGACCAAGACTGTGTTTTTGTTCGCAGCTGGGCTTTCTAAGGTGATTCTCCATCCATCACAGCATCTAGAGCTTTGATGGAAAGAAGACCCTCTCCAGGCAACCTTCGCAGAGTGTGTGAGTGCCAGGAACATTATCTGTTGCAGTGTCTGTGTGGCTCCCTCACCCCTTTAGCAAAGGGTAGGAATTAGGACCTGGCCCTAGTTGCATGCCCTAGATGATACCAGGTTGGATGTCTTTCATTACCACTAACATTTATGGATTGCTTATTGTGTGCTAGCTTCACTGTCTTTACTTACATATGCTCACAGTAACCCTGACAGGTAGGCACTTCACTTTGCAAATGAAGTACTAAGACAGAGAGAGCATAAGTGATCTTGTCCAAGGTAATGTTGCTAGAAAAGTGGCAGAACTGAGGCTTGCAGTCAGCCATTGTGCTCCGGAGATTTTGCGCTGATCTAGCATGTTCTACTGTATAGTCCTGACCGGGGAAAAGGCCTGGAGAGAGTGAGAAAAGTATAGCAACTGGTGTAGCATAACTTTTATTAGGCTTAAGGGAAAAATATCAATTCTTTATGCTCAAGGCTCTGCAGGGGATTCTTCTGATGCTTTGGCATCTACTTTCTGACCCAGTAGTTCAGTTCAATTCAACATACATTTATCGAGTCTCTCTTATGATCTAGGAATCATGTAAAGTGCTAGGGACACAAAGACAGGTAAGATACAGATGAAACTACATATTAAATCTCAGAAAGGTGTTCTTTATTTTATAAGTGTCCTCTGATGGCAATTCTTTGCTGATGTCCTTGAAAGAGTGGAATGATACAGCGAGAATGCAAAGCTCCAAATGCATGCTTATTTCTTAGTGGAGGTCAACCTGCCTTTTTGTGCACATCTCAGGTCATTCAGTGAAAAACAACTGAAGATGTACATGTCAGATGAATCTGATTCACAGTGTCCTTGCTGGCTATCAGTAGTAAGCCATGATTGCTCGAAGCTGCTTATTAACCTGCTGACTCCAGATGAGCTTCTCAGACCACGGACATGCAATAACTTTAATAGAAGAAAAGAGTCAACTCTTTTTTTTTTTTTTTATCTCTGTATTTTAGATCATTTTTGCTTCGAACCTTGCTTCATTTGTTTTTTAAAATAGAAAATAGCATGTAGATACTTGACTTTCTCTGTTTGACTTATTTCACTCAGCATAATCTCTTCCAGTCCTGTCCATGTTGCTACAAAAGTTGGGTATTCGTCCTTTCTGATGGAGGCATAATACTCCATAGTGTATATGGACCACATCTTCCTTATCCATTCGTCCGTTGAAGGGCATCTTGGTTCTTTCCACAGTTTGGCGACCGTGGCCATTGCTGCTATAAACATTGGGGTACAGATGGCCCTTCTTTTCACTACATCTGTATCTTTGGGGTAAATACCCAGCAGTGCAATTGCAGGGTCATAGGGAAGATCTATTTTTAATTTCCTGAGGAATCTCCACACTGTTCTCCAAAGTGGCTGCACCAGTTTGCATTCCCACCAACAGTGGAAGAGGGTTCCCCTTTCTCCACATCCTCTCCAACACACGTTGTTTCCTGTCTTGCTAATTTTGGCCATTCTAACTGGTGTAAGGTGGTATCTCAATGTGGTTTTGATTTGAATCTCCCTGATGGCTAGTGATGATGAACATTTTTTCATGTGTCTGGTAGCCATTTGTATGTCTTCCTTGGAGAAGTGTCTGTTCATATCTTCTGCCCATTTTTTAATATGATTATCTGTTTTGTGTGTGTTGAGTTTGAGGAGTTCTTTATAGATCCTGGATATCAACCTTTTATCTGTACTGTCATTTGCAAATATCTTCTCCCATTCCGTGGGTTGCCTCTTTGTTTTGATGACTGTTTCTTTTGCTGTGCAGAAGCTTTTTATCTTGATGAAGTCCCAGAAGTTCATCTTTGCCTTTGTTTCCTTCGCCTTTGGAGACATATCTTGAAAGAAGTTGCTGTGGCTGATATCAAAGAGGTTACTCCCTATGTTCTCCTCGAGGATTCTGATGGAGAGGAGAAGGGAGTTGAGGGAAATTGGAAGGGGAGGTGAACCATGAGAGACTATGGACTCTGAAAAACAACCTGAGGGTTTTGAAGGGGCGGGGTGGGAGGGTGGGGGAACCAGGTGGTGGGTATTAGGGAGGGCACAGATTGCATGGAGCACTGGGTGTGGTGAAAAAACAATGAATACTGTTACGCTGAAAATAAATAAAAAATTAAAAAAAAAAAAGAAAAGAAAATAGCATGTAGAAAAATCCATCATCTGTTAAACAGTCATGCAAAGAATGACATGGCCATCCTGCCTCTCTAGCAATGAAGACATCCTCTGAAATACTACCATCAAATCTCATGACTTACTTGAAATAAATAAATGGAAACCCCATCTGTTAGCTGTTTAGCAGCCTCTGAAATAACCTCATCCGTTAGCTGCTTAGCGCCACTGAAATTCTTGATTCTGTGATTATTTTCTACAAGTGCCTTTGAGAATTAATTAGAAATGCTTGAACCTCACAGATAGGTTCACAAGACAGACTTCATAAGACTTCTTATCTTCATCTCATATCTATGGGTTAAGGGACACATTTTGAGGGAGGGGTAATTTGGGGCCATGTTATTGGTATCACCCCAAGTATTTCATGATAGTAACCACAATAACCAGTAGGTATTGAGCCAGGTCCTATGCTAAGTATTTAACAACATATCATCTCATTTAATCCTCCAAAACATCGATTTTTCATATAAGAAAACAAACAGCCTCAGAGAGGTTGCTTTTCCCAGGTCACAGAGCTAATGCGGCAGAGTGGGGCTACCCGCCTGGGAGATGCTCAAAGTCCATATTCATTGCTACCTTTCCAAAATCTCTAAAAAAGTTATTTTATTTATTAACTCTAGTTAGTGCCCACTCACTCAGCATATCATAGCCATAAGCCATTCCCGAGTCTCCGAATTTTTATGGATTTATTGTGAGAAATAAATTCATCCCCTAATTATATACCGTCACTTCTTCTGCTATCTTCATTTTACAACTTGCCATAGTCATTATTTTATCTTCACTTGTGTTGTGGATTTCACTAGTGTCAGTATTAGTTATCTATTGATGAAACAAATTACTCCAAAACTCTGTGGCTCGATGCAACAATCACTTGTTATGTTTCCTGGTTTCTGAGGGTAAGGAATTCAGATAGAGTACAACAGGGATGAATTATTTCTGCTCCATAATGTCTGAAGCCTAAGCTGGGCTGGAATCATCTGAAGGCTCGCTCACTCTAGCGTCTGGACGTTGATGCTGGCTGTCAGCCGAGGGTCTAGCTGAGGCTTTTGTTGGAATATCTATACAAAGCCTCTCCATCAGTCATGGGCTTTCTCACAACATGATGGCTGCTTTCAAGAAATTATCTCAAGATAGAGACCACCAGTGCAAAAGCCAAATTACCTTTTTTTTTTTTTTTAGTGTATGTGTGTGTGTGTGTGCATGCAACTCTATTAAGGTATAATTCACATATTATACAGTTCACCCGTTGCAAATGTACTGAATATCTTTCAAAGTCTCTACCATTGGCATTCATAAAAATGAATGCATAGTTAAATAAAATACATGCTAATGCTGGGGTTATTGATAAAGTGAAGATAATTAGGTGTTCTTGTAGCATTCCATAAATCATCTCACCATCTCAGATTATAGTTGCCTTATTTGAAAATATCGTCCTTGATAGAAGAAAAAGCCTGTTGAGTACCTGGGTATCATACATACATACATACTCTGTGTCTTTGTCAGGAACCTTCTATTTGCGTATGACTACCCCAAGAATAGTCACACAAAATAGCTGATAAACGCGACTTCTATTGTGGAACAGTAAGGAGTTCCAGCTATAGACACTACTGATGGGCTGTCCTATATTTGCTCCTCCCACTTCATTGCAAACAAATCTCTGATTTTGTTCAGATATATGACTGAAATGTGAGCAGGGAAGGTGGAATTCCACTCAGGCCCTCTGGCTCCAGGGAGTCAACAGTAGAGTGAAGCCCATATTCTTTCATGCCTTAGGAGTTGTGGTGTGAGGGCAAGGTACTTGGAGGTGTGACAGCCATTTTGTGACCATAAGGGCAGAGCCAATAAAGTAGTAGAGAAGACCACCCAGAGCCCTGACAGTTTTGAGCAGCTATAGTAACCAACTCTGAAACTTCTATTTCAAAGAGTTTTGATAAGATACATAAATGTCCTTGATGTTCAAGACATTTTAGAATAATTCTTTTTTTTTTAAAGATGTATTTATTTTAGAGAGAGAGAGAGAGAGGAGGGGCAGAAGGAGAGAGAGAGAGAGAAACCTAAGCAGACTCTGCTTCTGAGCGCAGAGACTGATGCGGGGATCAGTCCCGTTATCCTGAGATCATGACCTGAGCCAAAACCAAGAGTTGGATTTAAAGGACCGTGCCACCCCGGTGCTCCTGTTCAAGCCACTTTAATTCACATATTTTGTTACCTGAAGCAGAACTACTTCTAAATGACAAACTCCTGTGGAGAAAAACCAGTCATGCTTATCAGGAACAGAACGAAAGTATATGACTACTTACTTCCATTAACAGCATTGCTACAAACTGTGAATTAATTTAAGGTTATTATAACTTCTAATTTTTCTTTTGGAAAATCGGTGTCAGTAACAGTGTTTGTATCTTCTAGGCACCTGAGGCCATAATGACTATGTTAAAAAAGTATTGAATTAAGATTAAACTAAACAATAGTTTACCCAAGTTTTGAATTTTATGCTTTAAAATATTACAGGAGACGAGGAGAAAGCTCTAAAGATCTGAGCAAATGATTTAGGAAATAAGAGGCTGGGGTTGGAAACTATAAAATATCTTTATGGGAGAGGCATAGACTGCTAGGCTAGGGATCATTTTGTACTACCAAATTGTGTGCAGGACTCCCACTGGAGTCAATCAGAGTCATATGCAAAAATCAATGTCAGGATCTTTCCCTGAAACCATAAATGAGGAAAGCTGAAAAATCTGAACTATTTCTTGATAAATGTCTAGGAGAGCACCAAATGTCAGGAAGGCCAGGTGTTTGATGGAAATGAATGTGCTTGATACTCTAATATTGCTGGATAAATTAACAAGAAAAGAGAATTCTATTCACTGTCTTTCCTTAAACTTGAAATGATTTTTTAAAGCCCTCAGAACTTCTTCAATAATTATTTTTTCCAGATGGTTGAGAATTTTAATGAATAATATTCACTCTTTGTAGAAACAATATGAGTAGCCTTTTTTCTTTCCAATAATTTTAGAAAAAAAAAATCCTTTCCTTTTAGACCTAAATTTAACCTGTGAGAGAGTGGTTAACTTCTGTGCACTCTTGTTTCTGGAGTAGAAAGTATTAGCTTAATATGCACTGCACCAACCACTTTATTATGAGGTTCTTTAACTGTTAGAAAGGAGGGTGAGGTAGGGAGGGTGCTGCATTTGGCAATGTCAGGTCTCTGAAAACCAACTTTTTGAATAATTTTGTCATGGAGTTTCCGGAGAATAATTAAAAATCATCTTCTAATGATTAAAAATCATCCAGATATTGTTATGTAATTTAAATAGAAGCTGTGATTTATGAAAAAAAATAACGCTTTAATTGAGGAGGTATTTGAAGAGCCAGTGCATAGAATTTTGCTTGAAGTCCGTGTTGATTAGAACTCTTTCATATCAGTTGTGATAACAAAGGGGATTTAAAAAAAAAATCTTGATTTTAATCTTTAGTTATGAAAATTTTCACTGGCTTTACCAGGCTAGTTCTGTAATTTATAAGCTCATCACTCATGGGGATAAGTGGTTATTGTATTTTTGTTGCTGTCTCTTTCTTGTGGGACACACTTCATCATTTTTTATTAGAATGTTATCACTCTATAGTATTTATTAAGTTTGTAACAGAGATTTATACCATGCATCATTTTAGGGTTTACTGTGTGAGCTCTAAGGCAATTTTGATAAAAAAGTAATAATACTGATATATTGATTGAATGATCTAAGTTTTTTTGTTTGTATGAGACTTCAAAGAGGTTCTTAGTGGGTAAGACCAAAGGTGTAGACAGTCTAGTATTTGTAGACAGAGTCCTCAAGAAATTTGCTATTTGCAGGAAATGTGACTTTCATGGTATTAGAATATAGGCTCTACAGATACTGCATTTGGCTCTCTTTTATATTCAAGGGACTGGAGGAGCACCTAAGAGATCCCTTATGTTGGGGACCATACAGTGGGTTAGTGTAATAGGAAAGGAGGCCCCTTCTTCTTCTTCTTCTTCTTCTTCTTCTTTTAAAAATGTTATTTATTTATTTGAGGTAGAGAGCACACAAGCAGTGGGAGCAGCAGGCAGAGGGAAAGGGAGAAGCAGACTCCCCACTGAGCGGGGAGATGCAGGGCTCAATGCCAGGACCCTGGGATCATGACCTAAGCTGAAAGCAGGCACTTAACTGACTGAGCCACCCAAGTGCCCCAGGGTGCCACATGTTCTGACCCTTGTCCAGAGGTCCTTAGACCAAGGCATAATATCAATCTCAGATTTTTCTAATAATCTACTGGGGTCTATCATTTTATAGTTATCCAAACCCTTGTTTTTCAATGACATTTGCAGACTTACAGGTTCAATTAAAGTATCAGTACACAAAAATTGCATTTATTATTTTTGTCTTAGAACAATCCTTAGGGGTGCCTGGGTGGCTCAGTTGGTTAAGTCTCTGCCTTTGGCTCAGGTCATGATATCTGGGTCCAGGGGTTGAGCGCCACATCAGGCTCCCTGCTAAGGGGGGGAGCCTGCTTCTCCCTCTTCCTGTGCCCCTTCCCCAAATCATGCATGTGCTCTGTTTCTCTCTTTCTTAAATAAATAAATAAAATCTTTAAAAAAAAGAAGAGTCTTCAAAATTTCAAGGTTATTTCTAGTTCCAGTGTTTTGGGATTTAATAAACTACTGCGTAGTCTACTTCCACTCTTCATAATATAGCTCCTCTGGGTTGCAGTGAGCTCATCATAAAATGAGGATATTGCTATAATTGATCTCAAAGGTCCAGCACTAGAATTCTATTAATCTGTATGCAAAATCTGCTTATTCTTCGGATGAACTCTTCCTGGTATTAGTATTTTATTGTGTTTCTCTCATTGAGTAATAAAGGCTTACTTTGTGTATGTAAAATAATTTTAGGCATGAATGGTTAGAAACATTTTTTTGGCAAATAGCCTCTTTATTCTTGAATTAAATTGGATTTAAGCCTGACCCTGAAGGTAAAACCACTGTAGTCTTGTAGAATGCTCTAGAGTCTGGATTGGAAGTCAAGTCCCTGGGCTAGCTTCCGTCTTCCATGTTCTATAACGCAAGTCTCTCTTTTCTGATCTCTGAGTCCTTAAATTCTCAAGTTCCAGAAATGCAGAGCCGTTACTCATTCTCCCTTCTCCTGCCACCTGTAACTGCCTGTATTTACTGACCTGACCTCTGGATAAACTATGGTCTTGTTCTCTAAAATTCCAAAGTCCTTAAAGCTCTCTCTCACCCAGTGCTCCTGGGCTTGTCAGGGGTGGTCTGGTGACCAGGTTCTCAAAGACTTCTCATATTGTGGTCATGGGCCTGGGACAACACTGATGGGTATGAACACGTCTAATGTCAATACTAGGATGTGAGATGGGAGTCAGTGATACTGGAACTCCAGGGCCTGGTTTTTCTAATAACTCAGCACAGTGTTGGTGCGCATGTGATTATACTGTTGATCGTGAAGAGAACTGAATTATAAATGTCATTGGGGAGGAGTGCCTGGGTGGCTCAGTGGGTTAAAGCCTCTGCCTTCAGCTCAGGTCATGATCCAAGAGTCCTGGGATCGAGCCCCACGTTGGGCTCTCTGCTCAGCAGGGAGCCTGCTTCCCTCCTCTCTCTGCCTTTCTGCCTAGTTGCCATCTCTGTCAAATAAATAAATAAAATCTTAAAAAAAATGTCATTGGGGAAAACTGGAAATCTGTGCTCATAACAGATACAATATAAGTGGGGAAAATTCAAAATTTAATTTGGTTACGAAAAAAATATTAATTATAGTACTTTTGTGACCCAGTTTTAACTTAGGTTTATTTTTTGAGTAGCAAAATAACAATTTATATAGATATGTATACACACACACACACACACACACACACATATATATATATATAGCTATAGCTATATATGTCACATGGGTTTTATTACTTCATCGTTCAATTTTATTCATATACTTTTGGTGTTCATATAATTTAGTTCTCCACTCATGCAATGGGATAATTGTTTTATATCTTAAAGGAAAATTAGATTGCATCCTGACCAAGGTAATTTTGAGCTTAAAGGATTTGTGTGAATGCTAATGAGTGCCCACCTGAGAACTGTCAGGTGCCTACAGGCAGATCTTGGGAAGCATTTTGAAACAGAGAGCTTTTAATCACACATTAATTCTTTGAACAAATTTTTTAAAACAACATCTCTTGTTTGTTTCCACACATTCATTGCAAAAGTAATGGAAATAGAGAAAAACTTATTATGTGAAATGATTATTTACCCACATAGCTCAAAGATAAGTGAACACTAGTTAACATTTGGTGTAAATTTTTATAATTCTTGTAAAATTCACATATACTTTTTTTTGGATTCCAAATTGCTCCCAATCTATTTCTCTTGTTTCTACTTTAAAATATTAACCTTTATAAAAATTTTTTAATTTTTTTATTTAATTTCTTTTCAGTATAACAGAATTCATTGTTTATGCACCACACCCAGTGCTCCATGCAATACGTGCCCTCCATAATACCCACCACCAGGCTCCCTCACCCTCCAACCCCCCGCCCCTTCAAAACCCTCAAATTGTTTTTCAGAGTCCATAGTCTCTCATGGTTCATCTCCCCCTCCAATTTCCCTCAACTCCTTTCTCCTCTCCATCTCTCCATGTCCTCTGTGTTATTTGTTATGCTCCACGAATAAGCAAAACCATATGATAATTGACTCTCTTTGCTTGACTTATTTCACTCAACATAATCTCTTCCAGTCCTGTCCATGTTGCTACAAAAGTTGGGTATTCATCCTTTCTGATGGAGGCATAAAACTCCATTGTGTATATGGACCACATCTTCCTTGTCCATTTGTCCGTTGAAAGGCATCTTGGTTCTTTCCACAGTTTCGTGACCGTGGCCATTGCTGCTATGAACATTGGGGTACAGATGGCCCTTCTTTTCACTGTATCTGTATCTTTGGGGTAAATTCCCAGTAGTGCAATACTGCCTAGAGCAATCTATACTTTTAATGCCATTCTGATCAAAATCCCACCAGTATTTTTCAAAGAGCTGGAGCAAATAATCCTAAAATTTGTATGGAATCAGAAGAGACCCCGAATTGCTAAGGAAATGTTGGAAAAGAAAAACAAAACTGGCGGCATCACGTTACCTGATTTCAAGCTTTACTACAAAGCTGTGATCACCAAATCAGCATGGTACTGGTATAAAAATAGACACATAGACCAGTGGAACAGAGTAGAGAGCCCAGATATGGACCCTCAACTCTATGCTCAAATAATCTTCAACAAAGCAGGAAAAAATATACAGTGGAAAAAAGACTGTCTCTTCAATAAATGGTGCTGGGAAAATTGGACAGCTATGTGTAGAAGAATGAAACTCAACCATTCTCTTACACCATACACAAAGATAAACTCAAAATGGATAAAAGACCTCAACATGAGACAGGAATCCATCAGAATCCTAAAGGATTCTGAGAACATAGGCAGTAACCTCTTTGATATCAGCCACAGCAACTTCTTTCAAGATATGTCTCCAATGGCTAAGGAAACAAAAGTGAAAATGAACTTTTGGGACTTCATCAAGATCAAAAGCTTCTGTACAGCAAAGGAAACAGTCAACAAAACAAAAAGACAACCCACGGAATGGGAGAAGATATTTGCAAATGACAGTAAAGACAAAAGGCTGATATCCAGGATCTATAAAGAATTTCTCAAACTCAACACACTCAAAACAGATAATCATGTCAAAAAATGGGCAGAAGACATGAACAGACACTTCTCCAATGAAGACATACAAATGGCTATCAGACACATGAAAAAATGTTCATCATCACTAGCCATCAGGGAGATTCAAATTAAAACCACATTGAGATACCACCTTACACCAGTCAGAATGGCCAAAATTAGCAAGACAGGAAACAACGTGTGTTGGAGAGGATGTGGAGAAAGGGGAACCCTCTTACACTGTTGGTGGGAATGCAAGTTGTTGCAGCCACTTTGGAGAACAGTGTGGAGATTCCTTAAGAAATTAAAAATAGAGCTTCTGTATGACCCTGCAAATATTAACCTTTTAGGTCTTAGTAGATTTTCCAAAAAATGAGGGTGTTGCTATAATTGGTCTCTGAGGTCTAGCCCTACCAATTCTATGGACCTTAAAAAATTTCACATATTCTTTGGATATAATCTCTTGCACACCAATATAAAAATTCTTTTGAATCCACCATTTCATGCCTAACAATATTTTGTGAACATTTCTATGTCATTGAATATTATTAAACAATATAATTTTAGTGGCTTTATATTATTCTATGATTATAGTGTAGTGTTTTACCAAGCTCTTTTTAAACATTAAGGTTTTTTCCCTAATTTCCCAGTTATATTTTACCCTCAATTATTGTCTTTATAATAAACTCTTCTACATATGTCTGATGATTTGTGTATAATAAATTTTTAAGTGTATAATTTGTAGAAATCTAAAGTTTCCCAAGGTTTAAGAATTTTATAAATGTAGTGAAAATTACCTCCAGAGATGGTGCTCCAGTTTTTTTACTCCTGAATTTTAGCTCAACTTATTATCATTTGAAAATATTTGTTGATCAAGTTTAATATGATGACAAATTGTTTTATGTTCCTTTGTTTAAGAAGTTTTTCTTTTGGGGGCACCTGGGTGGCTCAGTGGGTTAAAGCCTCTGCCTTCGGCTCAGGTCATGATCCCAGGGTCCTGGGATCGAGCCCCGCATCGGGCTCTCTGCTCAGCAGGGAGCCTGCTTCCTCCTCTCTCTCTGCCTGCCTCTTCATCTGCTTGTGATCTCTCTCTGTCAAATAAATAAATAAAATCCTAAAAAAAAAAAATTAAAAAAAAAAAAGAAGTTTTTCTTTTGTTTATTAATCATCTGTATTCCTTTGCACTTTCTTTGGTACTTATCTGCTTTATTGATTCCTTCACCTATTAGCACCTTGTCATAAATATTGTAAATATATTTTCCTGAGTTTAGTGCATGACACCCTAGCTGTGTGATCTTGGGAATTCTGTGTATTTTGCCCATGTCTCAGTTTCTTTAAAATTGGACGGATCTAGTCCATTTCTTCAGTTAATGTGCTCTGGACCTGGGGATCTGAGTGGGATTGTGACTTTTTATTGGAGTGAGCACCCTCACCTTCCTGCTCTCCCATTCTCACCCTTGTACCTGGTTATAGAAATGAAGCAGCACCACTGTAGGCTGCAGGTCTATTTTGCCCCTAGAGGTGTCAAGGTCTTTCAACAGTTCCCTGTGAGTCAAAGCCTGGGGGTTGTCCCTCTGGCCCTACCAGTTGTTCAGACAACCGTGGCCTCCTGGCTTCTGTTACTAAGCACCGCCATGTGGACTCTCATGGCCATGGATCTGAACAAACCCAGCTCTGGGTCTGCCTGTCCCATAGTCAGCCCTGGCCTGCAGAGAGGGCCACCCACCATACAACTTCTTAGTGATGCTGGCATCCTTCTCATCAGTGCTTTCTTCATGGCCTTGCTGAATGGCACAATGTTTGCTGTCCTGTTCTTCCATTGGAACATGATTCTCTGATGAGTATTTTGGTCTTAACTGATACATTTTCTTCCAGCTCACCCACCTCTCTGAGACCCTTTATTCTTTACTACCTGTCAGGCAAGTCAGACATTCCCACCTCATTCAGTGGGGGCCATTACTCTTCTTAGACTTCCAGGAGCCACTCTGGCAACAAAAGTAACCACTCCTTGAACTTCCTGCCAACTTGTTACTCTCTTGCTGTGGAAAAGTGACCCAAGTAAATAAATCTTTTTTTTTTTTTTTTAAATCCAGTCTTAAATTCCAGCTCCATTTATTAGGTTCCCTCTAAATCCAAAACCTGATTCAGTCTTCTGGCTCCTGCTGGTGTGAGGTATAGCTAATTCTTGCAGCTTCTTGGGTATATAATTTCTTTCCTTTGGTAGGCCCAGTGTGGCCCACACAGGTGAGGCTGGGATGTAACCCTAGCCATCAGGCTGGCAACCATGAGAGGAGGTGCAGGCAGTTTCTGAGAGGTATACCTGTTGCTTTGCATGGGAGAGGTCTCTGCAGCTTCTTCTAGCACAGGGACCTGGGAGTCAGGGTCCCATGTTTTTCTGCCTAGGGCCCTGACTTGAGGACAACAGACCCTCCTTGACTGAGTATTTAATCATTTATGGAGCTCTGACACTCTAACTTTCAAAGCTTCGATTTCCTGCTCAACTGTGTCTTCTCTTCCACTTTGTAAGCTATTAAACAGGCCAACGGCTCTCACACTTAGCCTTTAACTGCTTTTTCAAAGCGCTTTTCTTGTTAATCTTTTGTAGTTAACAGTAAAATTTACCTGTAATCAACCAACTCGGCTGTCTTTGTAAGTATCGTTCCTCCTTATCTTCCAAATGCCTTTTGGGTCACTATTGAGGACTGTTAGTAATGGGGCTGACTTATGCCAGGGACTATTCACGTCCCATATACTACTCAGGATGGCGTCATCTTTGCCTGTGGAGCAGTGAGAGACCACATTCCCCAAACCTATCTTACTGCCTCTTTTCTTGGATCACAAGTGACACCAACTGTGCTTGTTCAGGTCCTCAGGAAGCAGGGGCCAGAACAGAATTAGACATATGTATTGGTCTCATATGGCTGCTTTAACGAATTACCATAAATTTAGTAGTTTCAAAAAAAAAACCACACTTATTCTCTCACAGTTCTGGAAGCCGGAAGTTCTGAGATCAGGTTCCCTGGCTGAAATCGAGCCGTCAGCAGAACCACAGTCTGTCTGGGAGCTCTAGGGGAGAATCTGTTCTTTGCGTCTTCCAGCTTCTGGTGACTTCTACCACACCTTTGCATTACCAGCATCTTCAGGCCTCTCTCTCTCTCTCTCTTTCTCACTGCTAATCTTCGCATTGTCTTTTCTGCTTGCATTTATGTCAAATCTTGCTCATCCTCCCTCTTTTGAGGGCATCTGTAATAGCATTTGGACCCACCGGGGTAATCAATCCATCATCTCCAAATCCTTAACTAATTACAGTTGCAAAGACCCTTTTCCCAAATTAGGTACATTTACAGATTTCTGGGATTATGAACTGATATCTTTGAATATCAGGATATTAAAATATAGCCTTCTATAAAATGCAAGCTATTTATTAGGGAAATAGATCCATGAGGAAAAAAGGGGAGGGAACTAGAGACAGTGAAGAAAGCCTTCACTACAGTCTTGATGTCTCTGAAAGAGAGTGAGAAGGAAGGAGCAATGTGTATAAAGTGTTTCAGACTGCAGTGTAATTCCAGAAAATTTGTGTAGGCTTATAGAGAGTCCTTGAGTATTCCACTGAAAAGGTCTTGTATCTGCAGGAAGGGGTCTATATCCATAAGCCCATTCGCAATGCCACTGGGTTAGTGCAGCCCATGGGGATTGTGGCCTGGACAGGAAGGTGGTGGTAGATCCAGAAAAGCAATAGCTTGAGCCATAAGTCAGTTATGCTCCCGAAAGCAGGAGAGCTGGGTATGCATTTTCATGGCCACCATATTCATCCTTATACCTTTTCTTCAGATATTGTCATCAATCTTCACCTTTCTAAAGGTCCCTGACTAGCGAGGCAAACCATAGCCATTAACCTATAACCATTAGTGATTCACTGACTCATGCAATTTACTTTTGCTGTGTAGAACTTCTGGAGCTTAGTTTTGAGTGCACCTGCCACATCAAATAAGGCCTAGTTCACGATGGGCAGTCCTGGTCACATAGTCAGTATATAACAGACAGTTTTATATATAACCTTGCAAATGGGTTGGGGAAGCATATTCAAAATATATTCTCTCCAAAATCTGAAAAAAATCCACCAAGCACTGTGCCTCTTTCTTCATGGTGGGAATGCCAAGTGCAGACCTGCCAGAGACCACTGCTCCTCTAGAAGCTTCACCTGTGTGGGAGGTCTCTGAACTTTCGGGGGGGGGGGGTCGCTCACCTCCCTTAGGCATATATGCGCATTTCAAAAGCATCTTCTTTTACTACTTCCTGATCCCCAGGTCTAATTAACATCTCATCATCAGTGTAATGAACCAGCATGATATTCTGTGGAACACCAAGGCAATCAAGGTTCCTCTAGGACATCAGACTGATAACCAAGGGCTCATATAGCCTTGAGGTAAAAGAGTGAAGGTGAATCACTTCTAATTTTCTTTATTACCTGGTGTAGAAAAGAAAATGTTGCTGGGTCAATGACTCCGTAAAAGGTGCCAAGGGCTGTGATGATTTGCTCCAGTGACGATACCACATTGGGAATGCTAGCTGCAATTGGTGTCACAACCTGATTAATTTTACGATAATGCGTAAGTATCCCTGAACATACATCTGGCTTGTGCACTAATTAAATAGGGGAGTAAAAGGAGGATATGATAGGAATCATTACCTCTGCATCTTTCATGTCTCTGATGGTGGGAGTGCCAAGTGCCAACCTCCCAGAGACCCCTGCTTCTCTAGAAATTTCATCTGTGTGGTAGGTCTCTGACTTTTCAAGGGGTTTCATTCACCTCCCTTAGGCATGTATGTGCATTTCAAAAGCATCTTCTTTTACTACTTCCTGATCACAAGGTCTCTGCACCATACAGGGATACAGTATTGCTTTCAATAATGAGGGAGACATAAAAGGGCCTTTTTCTGTAATGGCCCTCACACTCTGCATTATAGAACTAATGTGTGGACACCCCATTTTGGAGGAAAAGAGCCACAAAAATGGGTCTGCAGTCCCAGTGGATCAACTGTGAGATGGACTTGGGCCAAACCTCCAACTATCACCTTACCTCCAGAAGCCCCTCTGACTCTCTGACCATGGTGGCATTTTAGGCTTTGGGGGTGAACATGAGTTCAGGGTAGTATCTGTTAACCCCTGAATGTCTGAGTATTCCCCTTTCTCCAGTGCACAGACAACCTGGTGCACGGTCATATGTGCCTCTGGGGAAGGCTTGAAGGACGTGTTTAATAAACATGTGTGGCACGTGGAGGGCCTTCCTTAAGCCCCCATCAAGGGACTCTGGGTCTGAGAACTGGCTTAAATTTAGGAACCACTTAAGTGGTCTTTTATCCCTGCTGTAAGTGCCTCGCATTAAGTTTATGCCACTAAACCTAGAATTTTTTCACTTTTATTTGTCAAGCAGTATTTTAATGTCCGCCCATTTTTTTATCCCTCAGAATTTTCATACTCAATTAGCCACCACCAGAGATCATTTTAGGTTAAAAGACTTTGATTACTGCTCCACCCCATTGGCTTATTATAGTAATTGCACACAGCAAGTCTCTAGTGATTAAACAGTGCCACCTGGTTGCTATCCATCTGGAAATGAAACTAGGGAGCCCAATTTTATGACAGCATCTGCAACGTCATGTCTATCTTATAGAGAACAGCCACCATAAAGCTTTTTGAGAATGTTGGTCTTTCCCACACCAATACATTTGTTAATACGTTGGTAAAGGCAATGTCCTCTGGGTCCCAGCAAGAGGAATGGCTAGAGATGGCTACACAGATTGCATATGGTAGTTTTATTTGAATGTTCTCTCCTTAAATCTTCACACTCTTTTATTCTATGCCAGGGTCCAGCATCCTCACTCTCCTCACTCTCTGTAGGCCACTAATGAGCTCATACTTTAAATTTTATCCCTCATTTCTAGGGCCTTTGTATTTGGAATGATTTTTTTTTTATTAACAGTCTGTCAGATTGCAGGAACTGGGTTATTCTATGCTCTAAGATTAAAGTTAATATTAGTTACATTTACTACATTTATTCATTATTTCATATTTCTCTTAACTACAGGGACCGTGTTATGCTTTAATTATCTGTTAAAAATTCCTTACCATATTATTAAAGTTGTTTAAAGTTTTTGAGTATAACCCTTTATTATCAACCCACAAATAAGTTTTAATCTTAGTCTTTTGTGTTTTTATAAATCTCTATGATTATGCTCTGCATTCCAGTGAGTTTCTCAGTAATGTCTTCCTACTTGTTAATTCTCAATTTGTGTACACTATAAAGTTTATCCCATTTTATTTCTCATTCCAATTGCTATATTTTATATTTCTAGCATCTTAACTAAAAAAATTTACATGCAGGGCACCTGGGTGGTTCAGTTGGTTAAGCATCTGCTTTCAGCTTAGGTCATAATTTCAGCGTCCTGGGATTCCAGCCCCACATTGGGCTCCCTGCTCAGTGGGGAGTCTGCTTCTCCCTCTCCTTCTACTCCTCTCCACCACTTGTGCTCTCTCCCTTTCTCTCAAAAAAATAAATATAGTCTTTAAAAAATTTTAAAAATGTATGTTTGCCTCCCTCCCCAAATAATCTATAATACACATGTGACGGGCAGACTTCTAAGATGACCCTCAAGGTTTTTGTCCCTTGGTTCACATGCCACGTATAATCCCTCCCCTTGTATGTGACAGTTTTTTTTCTCTTACTTGTTTTTGTTATCCGTCTCTGGGGAGTGGTTTTGCTGCTGCCTCCACTTAGCACGTTTGTTCTAGTCTAGAACAAGGTCGCATAATCCTTTTAAAGCCAGTGTCCTGTGATGATATTGGAGATGGTGAATACAGAGTTAATGTGGTGGGGGAGAGAAAGTTCCTTGGTTTTAGATCCTGGTTTAGGGACTGTTCTAAATCCTCTGCCTCCCTAATTTGGACTATAATCCTAGACAGCATTCAGCTTTCTTTCAGGAGTTGGCATAGCCAAAACATAGACGCTGGTTTCAAAGTGAGCCTGGCATTAGTTTTATGTGGAATTTTTGAGTTTCCTTTGTCCCCAGTATCAGCTTCTGGCCCAAAGTCCAGCCATTCTGTGGCTTCAGTCTCCTCACAGTATTTTGTTTTTCTGTCCATTTCTAGTCCATCATGTTTAACTGTTAAGTTGCTTGTTTTTCTCTTTTATATTACTTTTCTATCATTTGTATATCTCTGAGACAGAGACAGTTTTCAGTGTATGAACTTATTTTGCCATTTTCATACAGAAATCTCTCAGCATGATTATTTTCTTATAAAATGTATTTAGTTTATTATTCTTTCTGGTTCCAAATTAAGCATTTTGTGATTGGATGGGGGGAATTTAACCCATTTACATTTATTGCTTTATAGACAGTTTTGATCTTTCTGTTATATTGGCCATGCCTGAGAGTCCCATTAGTGAGATGAGATGACTATAAGAGATTTCATTCATGAATAGAACCTGGTGAATAGGTCCTGTTCTTCTGAATTATTGTGTTGATTTTGCCCCTTAAGGACATTTGTACATAAAAGAAAAAAGTTGTCACTGTCTTCATTACTAGAAGAAAGTTGATTAATTTAATAAAACAGAGTACTATAAAATTTTTACATGAAATTTAAGAGCAGACTAAATATAAGTCTTCTTCAGAAGATCTTGACTGAAGATCTGCCATTGCTACTGGCTGCTATCTTTCCTTCAAAATCTTTTAGTATATACAAGGGAGTGGCTTATTTTAGTAGTTTTCTGCAATTGCTATCTAGGTCTCTAACTCCCTACTTCTTGGACCTCATGAGTAAAGGATTAAAAAAAAAAGTAAAATTTTGATTTGGGGTAATTTTAGATTTACCAGAAAATGAAAGACAAAGATAATACATAGAGATCTTGTATGCCTCTTACCCAATTTCCCCTAAGGTTAACAACTGATCATTCATGGTACATATCTCAAAAAACTAATGGTACTTCACTTTAACTGAATTCTAAACTTCATTTAGATTTCACAAGCTTTTTCACTATGTTCTTTTTCTGCTTCAGGATCCAGTCCATGACACTAGATTGCATTTAGTCATGGTGAATAGATCCAAGAAACTAAATAACATAAATTCAAAAACATTGGAATTTTGACAACTCTAGAGCAGAGAGTCTCACTTAAGGCCATAGACAGCATAAAGAAAAATTTTCTTTTCTTTTCTTTTTAAAATATTTTTTTATTTATTTGAGAGAGAGAGAGAGAGAGAGAGAGAGAGTGTGGCAGGGGGGAGGAGAAAAGGGAGAGGGATAGAGAGAGTCTTAAGGAGACTCCTTGCTGAGCATGGAAACAGACACGGGGCTCGACCTCATGATCCTGAGGTCATGACCCTGAGATCACGACCTAAGCAGAAACCAAGAATTAGATGCTCAACCAACTGTGCCACCCAGACACCCCAAGGAAGCATTTTCAATCAGTTGCCTTGACACTGTGGAGTGCAATGAAAGTGAAGAATTAAAACATCAAGACATTGGCACCATATGTAGTTTTGCCTTCTAATGGATAGAGATTTGTTGCTAATACAGAAAAAAGTATCAGGAATTCAGGACAGGTCATGCTGACCCAAAGGAGCATCTCAAGATGGATGGCAGACCATTTAACATCCTAGAATGCTGGACTCTCTAAGCCGGTTTCCCTGGCTACTGGAAGCCTCTCTACTCAGTGGAGTTGAATGACCAATTGTTGAACATTTGAAAAAGGGGTCAGGGAATGAGCTATGTGTTAATATTGGGGATACATAGTTACTAAGAAGACAAACTCTTTTCAGAGGCCTGTAAGCAAATGAAAGAAGATGTTCTTCACAAAGATACATACTGATTTATCAGAAAAATCATACTTTTGTATGTTTGAGACTCTAGTATCCTTCCTAGCACCTAGACAGGGTGGAACTTTTCACTGTTAAATGTTCTTACTCTTGGCTGACCAAATGCTTATAGGATTCAGAGGGATATGTAAAGTAACACTTCTGTGTCTGTGTCTGTATTGGAGTGTCTCCTTGAGTCAGACACTCCAACCTACAGAGTCCAGGGGATTTAGGAATGCCTCCAGTTTTTTAGGCTCAACTCTGGAGCTCCCTTATGGGTTTCCAGTCTCATAGTTATTGGGAAATTCAAAACCTCTGCTTTTTTTTGACCTCCTCTGCTTTCTCTTCTCACCTCCCAGCTACCCCTAGGCCCTGTTTTTAACTCAGTCTCAGGGGAATGATTATTCAATTCTCTCTGTTTCTCTTTTAGATAGGGTTGGAATTGTGTGGGTGGGGGCAGCTGTACTTTGGACTGCATGGAAGGGGAAGCTGCAAAGCAAACACACGTATTACTCGGACATATTATAGTGCATATGTCCTGCGCACTTTTATGCTAGGAGCACCCTGGTTTCTTTCTCTAGCTTTAGTTGTAATACCAAATGTCTGCTTTTCTTCTCCTTGCTTACATATGTAACAGGAAGCCAGAAGAGAGCTGGCACTTTCTAGAAATCAGGAATGGAACATGGGGGAAGTGGGACGAAGATGAGGAAAATACCTTGTTCTGACTTACTTATTATAGGCTTTTATGTTCTTCAGACTTGCTAGTTTCTCTTTTTCTTTTCTGTGTTCCAATTTGGACTCAGTGTGTTGGCTTGTTTTTCTCCTCTGGTGAGTTGGAGAGTCTACTCCCTACTTTTATTATACTAGTGGCTATTTTTGACTTTTTATACCATATTTGAAGCTCCTTCTCTCTATTGAACAATTCTCCCAAAAATGAGAGAATGTTTACTGAAAAACTAAAATTCAAACCGAAGCAGTTTCATTCTAGCATTGTTGTACTTAATTATTACGCTCATAAACCTGCACAATGATGTTTCAATCATTTGAGCCCTATTTAGGCTTTATATTTAGCATTATTTCCTAGCCTTTTTAACACAAATTATTTAGAGTGAGATTTCTTGAACTGAGGTTACATTCTCCTAGGGTATTCCTTACCTAAGGTTATCTTAGCCAGCAAATGATGGTTTGTTTTACGGGAATGCTGTTTCTCTGAAGACTTAGGGAAATATTGTCAAGTCTTTGTTCTCATGTATATTTACAAAGAAATCAGCAGAATCCCAGTTCTGTACATATCTTTGTACATTGTACATTGTGTGTGTGTGTGTGTTTATTTGATTAGGGGCAGAGAAAGAGGTAAATTACATAAAAATACACAGGGAGTATATGGAAAACTTGAAACAAAGTGCAGTATGCCATAGTGTTAAAAACATATGCTCTTGCCATCCACTCTCATAGCTTTTGCAAGTCTGTCACGTAGAGGAGTTGGGCTGTGTCATAGTTTACTAAGTCTGTGGGGGTCCATATAGCTGTTTTGTTTTGTTTTTTTTTTTAATAAAATTCACCACTTCATGGAGCATTGCTTCATTCCTCTGCTTTAATTAATTACCAACCTACCAAACTCAACTCCATCAATTGATCAATTAAAATTTGTGCTGAAATTGTGCTTCAATACATGTTATACATGTTAATTTATAAACATAGGACTTTGCTCTCTTGAATTTCCAATCAAAATGAGTTTCCTTTTCAAAAAAAATGGCCTTAGTTATTGCCTTTTATTTTACTTGTCCTTCTTTAGCTTACTTAAGTGTCCTCATTTACCTTTCAAAATTTTTAAAAATATATTTCTCTTTGAAACCTGGATGTGTGAAGCACAATCATGAACAGAGTGTAAGTACAAAGCATCATAAGGAAATTGAGAACAATATGAAATCATCATATATTGTGGTAGATGAAGGCATTATTCCTAAGCTTCCCATGATGAACTTGGCAACAAAGAAGATGATAGCTTTTTCCAAACACAACCACTAAGTAGATAGCAAGCAGTAGTCAATCGAAAGAAATTTTGGATGTACTTAGATACCAATTTAAAAGTATAAGCTTTTATTATTGTAAAGATGCAAATGAACATAAATTTCAGTATCTTTTATGTAAGGAAACAATGAGTGATAACTTCATGAAATAATCATTCTTCTCATACCAGTAACAAAGACTGGATTTACTCTCTTTGTGCATGTAATCTTTTCCTATTTCCTTTTTTCCAATCTCTGTGTTCAGACATTTTATCAGAACACATCTAAATATATATTTTTCTCATTGATTATTCTTAGAACTCTGAGCTTTTTAATCTTTTGATTTGCAGACTCAGGGTTTTCTTTAGTGAAGAAGAACATTTTTTGATCAGCTTTTTTTGCTCTTTAACTGTTCCCTTTCTTCCATTTTATTTTGGAATTCTTGCTTTATAGGTTGAGTATTTCATATTTGTCTTTCAGGGATCATCATTTGCATCTGCTAAACTTCTCTTCCTCTTATAGATGATTTCTTTAACTTTTGGTCACCTACTTAACATATTTAACTTTCCTTAGACAACACTTTCTGCTACTCTTTGGGTTTTGGAGCATTTTTTCTTTATTATTTTTTAATAATACGCTATTTGAAAGACTTCTGATTCCAAAAATGGTGAGCTAGCTAATTTGGACAAATGAAGAACACCTAAACAGATTTGTTAAACAAAGACAAGAGTTAGAAAGGTAAGAACCAAAGATCTGATTGAAGGCATTGCAGAGCTGCCTTGGTAGAGAGGACTGGACAGATTAAGACATGAAGAAAAGAGAAGCCCAGGGAAGTGTATGTCAGACATTGGGTCAGTCCTGCTTTTTCCCTTCATGCACTTGTCAGTTTGAAAACAGTGACTGAGAGCCTAGGAAGCTGTATAGAACTTCTATCACACTCATAGAATTAGCAGAAAAAATACTGAAATTGGGCAACAAGGAAGTGTACTCACAAACAAACTAGGCTTTCAGTTGAAACCCTGAAGAACTACATGTTAGGAGGAAGGGTGAAAATATCAATAACTAGCTCTTGCAAGGTCTGACCTCACCTTCACATCATTTTGGATTAAGGGGATATTTTCATAGACTTATTCCCAGCAGAGAAAATGCAAATAAATTTTGATTGAAGAAAAAAACTATCATATGTTCAAATGATCTCTAGATAGTTCTACCTATAATTTGCAACACTTGATTAAAAAGTAACAAAACATAAAGGTAACTAAATAAAAACCAATAAAAAAACTAAACATGTCCAAACAAAATGTAGATATTAAAGTTGGCAGACACAAATTTTAAAGGTACTGTATTAATATTTTAAGACATTCAATGACAAGTTGACATATTTAACTAGAGGACGAGAAATAATGAAATACCTGAATGGAAATTTAAAACTAAAAACCAAAATAAATAAAATTAATTATGCAATCTTTGGCTTTAACAGCAGATTGGAAGCAGTTCTCAAAGAAAAAAGTGAGCTGGAGAATAGGTCAGAAGAAAGATGCAAAGTGAAACAAAGAGATACAAGGTGGAGAAGATGCAACAGTGGGAGAGAAGATGTTATGAGTGTGACATGCAGATAAAATGTCTGCAATTAGAGTCTTTGGTGGGGAGGACTGAGAGAATGGGGCAGAAGAAATCTGGGAAGACTTACAAGAGAAAATTTTCCAAAGCTGATGAAAGATATCAAATCATGGATGCAAAAGTATAAGTTTTCAAACAAGGTACGTATGAGGAAAATCCCACACAGTAACACCATTACAAATGAAGACAAAGGTAAAATCTTAGGAGAAACCAGAGAAAAAGTTATATCATTTCAAAGGAACACTATCAAACTGACAGTTGGCTTCTCAAAAGACAAAGGAATAATATCTTCACAGTGTTGGAAAAAAATAACTACCAACATAGAGTCTATACCCAAAGGAAATATTCTTCCTAAGGGAGGACAAAAAAGACTATCATAGAAACAGAAACTGAAACTTCATCAACAGTAAACCTACAGTAAAGGAAATTCCAAAGGGGGATAATAAGACAAAAGGTAAATGACCATAGATGGAATGTTGGAGGTAAAGAAGAAATGAAAGGTATCAGAAGGAATAAATATTAGGTAAATAGAAATGAATATTATCTTAGAAGGAATAATAATAATAATGTCTTATGAGATCTTAAATATATTTAAAATTAAAACACACAAAAATGACATTAAAAATGTTTAAGAAAGGAAATATACACGAATAAGTCTTTATTAAATCAAGTAGTCAGGTTATAATTCACAGATAAGGGTTCAGTTGCACAGTAATAGTAAAAGAATATATAAACCATACTCTTAGTTGTGGGGTTTAATGAATTAGATATATTTAGTTAGTCCAAAAGAAGCTAAAAGAGAAAAATGTAGTGCAAGTAGAATAAATAGTAACTAGAATTTATATGTGAGGCACTGGGTTAGGGGCAGGAGATATATTTAACAACTTATTCTTTGCCTTTAAGGATCTTAGAGTCTAGGTATTAGGGAGTGTTGTGGGACTGGTAGGAATATTTGGATTCCCCAGAAGGAGACCTGAAAAGGATTTCAGTGCAAGCAGTTTGTTTGAAAAGTGCAGGATACACTGGCAAGAGAATGAAGAATGAAACAGTAAGAAATATTGCAAAAATAGGTGTGCTATCAACCAGCTATTACTATGAGCTAACAGAGCTTAATTCCAAAGGAAAACTCTGGAATATGGTATAGAAGAAGCACATGAAGGAAAGGGGCTACCTTATTTCTGTCAATGGTTGGACAATGGTTCCCAGATGGTGTTGATTCCTTGTTGCTTCTGGCCCGATGCTTTCTCCCAAGGCTTTGGAAAAAACTGTCAGACAGATGGAGATACTGGTGTCTGGAAGTCAGGAACACCAGGGTATTGACAGCTTTGGCTACATTCCATCCATTCATCATTTAGAGACACTCTTGTTCCTATTAAGTTTCACTCTGTCCAGTCTTCTTCAGGTTGGCCAACACTCAAAATTTCTATCAAAAATGATTTACACAGAAGGGTTTGTAGGACAAGCTATACTTTGTCATGCTGCTGCTGATGTTGAGGCCACCATTCATACTCATCACCTACTTTATTTACCACCCATTCAATATATTCCTTACCCTCAGCCAGCATTTCTGTTGATTTAGAATGCTTAGTGAGTGGGGCAACCCAGATCTTTATGCCCAAGGGATCTGAGACTGTGGTTTTTGTACCCCTGTAAGGCAATTGTTGCTACAGTTGTCCATTAATTCCATATATGGAAGTGCTCAGAGGGAAATCAATGACTTTGCTGAGTCCTTCACGAGTCCCACGAGAAAGTCGGGGGAATTTCTGCCCATGATCTAACAGCAATTCTATCTCTTCATGATAATCAGGGAGTAGCTGATTATCAATCACTCTTGTTAATATAGTATAGCAAATCTTTGTTTTTGCCTTGTGGTCTTCAGGCACGAGGAGCTTAAAATGGCCAGGCATTAAAAAAAAAAATGCCAGGCATAAGACATAAATTTAGATTGAGTGGAATCTTTGCTGTGCCCCTGATGGAAGTACCTCCCCCTCTACTCCCAGGAAGCAGAGCCAATCAGCAGAGTCAAAAGATGTGGGAACAAGAAGTGTGAATCCTCCTAGTGGATTACCGGGAGTGACATTTAGAAAAACCACCCCTAGATCTACACTTTGGTTCCCAGACCAGGGGCACAATACTGTAAAATTGGTACAGTGCGCACACTGCACCACAGCCCTGCACACACAAGCTGGGACCTCAGCTTTACTGTTAAGGGGCCATTACAATGTTGAATTAGGAGGGGAACTTTGGAGTGATGAAGCTTGTGGTAGGACCAGGACAGTCTGTGTGTATGTTCATCATCATGCTGTCTTTCCTCTGAAGTGGGTCCCTTGGACTGTAGTGACAATACAAGAGATCCCATGACAATAAACACTCTGTAAGCCCTTACAGAGTGATGCTGGTAAAGGGACTCCCTACAAGGAGAGCAAAACTAGACCCAGAATATGTGCTAATTTTGTTAAAGGGTGAATTGCTGCCCTGCTGAGGTAGACAAGATCTGAAATAACAAATTTGTTATCAAAGCAGCTGGTTGGTCTCCTAGAGGGGTGGTATCATATTGAAGACATAGTGTTAGTCTCCATAGCCAGTCAGCTAGACTTCCAGCAGCAACAGCAGCTAGCTCAGTAGAGGTGGGAGGGAGCTGGTGCTTTAGACAATGTACAGCCTCTGGAACAGAGAGTAACCTGGTTTGGTTGGCCTTCCTGGGTTGATTAGATGTGAGACAGTAACCTTCTTCTCACCACACAAGCTCAGATTGAATTCCTCTGACTATTTCCCTGTAACTGAGTATAAATCTCAATACTCTACTCAAATTCATATTCCTGGTATTTATTTGAAACAGATACATTTCTGCCTTGGATGTATTGCTTGCTCTAAATTTTGTATCTTTAGGTGCCTTATTTTCAGTTTGTATTTGTCTGATTTATTGTTGATTGTAAAATCTGAAAGCATAAACATTTTTTTAATTCTTTTTGAATTAAAATTACTAAATACGTTGTATTACTATAGTAATGACTAGTTATTATTGAATAGTAGCAGGCAATATTCTTGAATTTCAAGCCATCACAAGGGCAGGGATCTCTGCTATGTTTATGGTATATTCCAGGGATCTGGAAAAGTGCCCAGCACATAGTACATGTCAAGAAAGTTTAGTTTATTAACTAAATAGATTTTCCATAATACTCTTGCAAGATATTGTTATCCTTCTCTTACTGATGTAAAGCTTAAAGCTCAAAGTGGTTAAATGACTTTCTAAGAGTAACACAGCCAGTGAATGGCAGAGGGAAAATTTGAAACTTAATTTAATCTGACTTCACAGGTGTCACTTTCTCACAACTTAATAGAGACTACAGGGTGACCCTGATTGTCAGACAATTCATTGATTTGTGTTTCCCAATATATGGAAAACTCAATGGGGGCAGAAAATTAACGTATCGGATTTTGTAGCCCCAGGAGTTAGCAAATAACTTGACGAAAAATAGGCCTTCTGTAAATATTTGTTAAATAAATGGCTCTGATTTACTCAAATAACTCGGGCGAGTTTACTGCCATGGGGAGACTGACATTAAATTTGCTTTGTCTATTTATTGATCATGACAGTGCTCTTTGAGTATAATCATTCTGCTGAAGTTTTTAGCTTCAGTCACACAGGACTCAATGAGATAGCCTCAGACACAAAGAATGGGAGGCTCGTTTGCCTACTAATCTTGGAAATGAGAAGGTATGGAGGAGAGGAAAAGATAGATTCACAATCTCTTTCCCCAGTACTTGAAGGCCACATAAGGATTTCTTCCTTTTTTTTTTTTTTAAATTTTATTTATTTATTGGACAGACAGAGATCACACGTAGGCAGAGAGGCAGGCAGAGAGAGGGGGGAAGCAGGCTCCCCGCCGTGCAGAGAGCCTGATGCGGAGCTCGATCCAGGACCCTGGGATCATGACCTGAGCCGAAGGCAGAGGCTTTAACCCACTGAACCACCCAGATGCCCCCACATAAGGATTTCTTAACGCCTTTAACAGAAATACAACCTATAGTTCTTGGTTAGAAGATTATCAGTGACATTATTTTGACTTATGGTTATGATTATTACCACTAACTCAGTTATTCCTCTGGATTGATTTTTTTTTTTTTTAATGATACTCAAGTGGTCCCCAATGACTGTGCAGTTTTTCCCCATGAAAATGAACTTACATGGAATTGTATTCACTATAGAATTTAGAAATGGGAACAGAAAACTCCTCCTTGAACTTGAGCTAAGTGGCTATATATTTCTAAGCTAGCATATTCAGAGAAATGAATCTTCTGTGCTTGTATTTGTTTTCTGTAGATCCTACATCTTTTGAGATTTCTTATTGTAATGTGGGAATTAGCATTTAGTTTCCAGAAGGCCTTACTGAAAACATTTTTTACTTTCACATAATCCATGGAGATATGTTTGTTTTGAAGTATGAAAATAACTTGTACAGATATGACAAAAATGCAGAAAAAGAACAAAAAAGAAAAATTAACAAACTGTATTAATGGGATCAAGGAAAATAAGAGGTAGTAGTTCTAGTCACAAGAGTGAAAAAGAATTAAGCAAAATTACCAATCTATTTCATGTTTTGATTCAATAATTCAACATAAACCCTTATTTTCCCTAATAAAAATATAGCCAGAAAAATTTGGCTTATAGATCAGCACTGAGAGTCTCAATATAATTATCAGTGTAAGAATGGCTAAGGCAATGAGAGGAGGTTTTGCTAGTAACAGGCAGTCTAGTGTGACAGACAGACAGCCTTGGAACACAGTCCAGGTGCTATGACAACTGACATTTACAACAACTTCCTCAAATACCAGCAAAGAAGCAAAGAGAAATTTTGCCTTATTTCTCTTACCTCAGAATTTGACTGTCAAAAATTAGATTAAAAAGGGAAAAATACCACCAGCAAACTTAGATTGTTTTAGAAATTTAGAATTTCTAAGTTTAGAAATTTTAGTTTCTAGGAAGGAAAGGAGAAACAGTTTCATTGGCATTCAGTCCTCTGATTTCATACTTGAGAATACATCACTTAAATATATATTTTAATATCCCATGAGCTCTGGATTGTGTGTGTGTGTGTGTGTGTGTGTGTGTGTGTGTGTAGGTGGGTGTATTGCTGGTTAAATCTATCATCTGTCATTTGTGCTGGAATAAACTTTTGATAGATTTAGTCTGAGGAACATCACTATTAATCAGTTTTTTAACAGTAGAGGCCAAAATATGAATGCATAATATTAGATTGTGTCCCAGTGGGAAAGAACTAAGAGAATTTCTGAAGCAGAGTAGGGAAGTTTGAAGCATTTTGTTATAATTAATGCTTTTCCTGGTCTTTGGATAAAGAGGCATTTATTGCCCTCTGCTCTAAGCTGACATCTTCTATGATGAATTCGCTTTGAACTGTAAAACAAAGAGATTTTTCAAAGTATAGACTATAAAGAGATGATAGTTTCTAAGAGGGTGACCAGTATAAGGAGAAAAATATTTCCATTCATCATGTAGGTTTATATTTTACACTATAAGATTAAGAAAGAGAAAGTTATTCTTCTTATGCAAGGATCAGTGAAATAAATCCCAGTAACGAATGCAAAGTTGAATTTTTAAATTCCAAATTAATTAATATTGATAACAAAAAAGTAGCTCAAAATCAATATTGATCAAACATTTAAAGTAATTTAAAACCATAGTAACATCAATACCATCATATGGATATTGCCAGAATCATATGAGGCATGATGGACCAGGTGACAGAAGGATTAGGAAATCCATGAGGTATTTGTAAGAGATTTCATCCCAATAGGAACCACTCCCAAGTATTATAGGGTTCCTCAATCTGCTGGCTTTATCTGGTCCTTTCCAGTGTTTCTACTTGGCAGTACCTGAAGAGATTCTTTTAACTTGGAACTTTTAGAGAGCCACTGAGTCCGCAATGTGGCATGAAGTATGTAGAGTTCACCAAAAGTTAAATGAAGTTCCAAACACCAGTGTTTCCAAGGCTTAGCTTGAAAACCTATCTCCTGCTGATGTACCCACAGTGGTATGAGGCATAAAAATCTGAAATCATGGACATGTAGGGAAGATGGAGAAGCCAGGTAGTGAATCAGATACAGTATTTGAGACCTAGGGTATGCATGTGTGGAAAGGAGCCAAGACCGGATGCCAGCAGTGAATGTTTAACAGAGAGCTGAGCCAGAGCAGTGCTATAGATTTTGCCGAAACAGAAACGTGGAAATCAGGTGAGATGGCAGGGGGTGGAGATTCTGGGTCATCTAAGTTAATTAAGTAAACTGCATCTCTTCCTGGCCTAGGGCTGTTTATAATAGGCTGGCTGGGTGTGTGGCACAAGGAAGTGCTGACTGGTACCTCAATAATAGAATACTGCTGAGATCTTAAATAGGATTGAGTCCAGTAGTGCCTTTGAGGCAATTCTTTCTGCATTTATCTTCTGGTTTACCTTGTTCTCTGCCAGTGCCTCTCCTTCGAAGGTCCATGTGCCATGCTCATCTGGTTGCTTCCTGATGTCTGCACAAACTGATACATACGTGTGTGTATGCGTGTGTGTATATAGTCCTGTTAATAGGTGTCTTGTGGGAACGAAAACGTTCTGGTTCAATGAAGGCGTAAAGACAGAGAGACACTGGGGCACCTGGTGGCTCAGTCAGTTAAGTGTCCAACTCCTGATTTCGGCTCATGTCATTATCTCAGGGTCGTGGGATTGAGCCCCACGTTGGGCTCCATGCTCAGCATGAAGTCTGCTTGAGTTCTCTCTCTTCCTCTGCTTCTGCCCCTCCCCCCAACTTGTGTGCCCATGCTCTCTGTCTCTCCCTCTCTCTCAATAAATACATACAGTCTTTAAAACAAACAAACAAACAAACAAATCGGGAGATCCTAAAAGTTATATGGTATGAGCACTAAGGCAAACTCTCTGTTCCTTAGTTTTCCTCAGGACACCACTGCTCAAATCATATGGCAGAGTGTGAAAAATATATCAAAGGTGAGTTATGATCCAGAAGTGTTTACCTTTACTGGGAGTTGGAAGTTCATAATTTTGGGCTAAGAAATAGCAATTTTATTCACTTAGTATGTATATTAAGAGCAAGGGAAGGAGAGAGCGAGGAAGAGAGGAGAAAGAAGGAAAGGAAGGAAAGGAGGGAAAGAAGGAAGAAAGATGACTTCAGAGATAACAACAGAAAACCCCATCCAAGGTGGGGTGTCAGATGAGACTTCTAGAAATGGGTGACACCTGAACAGAGTCCTGACAGCTGAGTGGGAGTTCCAGGGAGGAAAGGTGTGGGTGAGTAGAGATTTGTGGAGAAGGCTTTCCAAGATGAGGAAAAAGCCTGAAGATGAGGGTGTGGGACACAAGACAGGAACTACAAGTAGTTAGATGTGTTGAAAGTGAGAAGAGGGTGTTGGCGAGGGATGATGTTGGAGGCATAGGAAAGGGAAGCTGCACAAGGGGCTTTTGCTAGGCTAGGGGATTTGGACTTGGTCCTCGTGACCATGAGGAGTCCAGAAAGATTTTACGTGGTACAGTGTCGTGATCTGATGTGTGTCTAAGAGTTATTCCGATGGCAGTGTGAAGCATTGGTTGGAGGTGAGCAAGGCTGAGAGAGGAAGCCCAGGTAGAAAGCAATAGCAGAAATTAAGGGGAAACTTGGTGGTGATCAAGACTGTGGTAGTGAGGTTGGAACTCAATAGAAGTGGGTGGATTGGAGGGGTATTAAAGAGGTAGAATCAGCTTTTTGACTGCTCTGGTTAATATTTTTTTTTCTGAAAAAGTTTTAATTTTTAAGATTTTTTTTCAGCTTTATTGAGGTGTAATTGATAAAATTATAAGCTATTCACATTATTTTATTTTTTAGGATTTGTTTATTTACTTGAGAGAAAAAGAGAAGGCACAAGTAGGGGGAGAAGCAGAGGGAGAGAATCCTCAAGCAGCCATCTCACTGAGTGGGAAGTCCAACAGGGGGCTCAATCTCATGACCCATGAGATCATGAGGAGCTGAAACCAAGAGTTGGGCAATTAACCAACTGAGCCACCCAGGCACCCCAAACTGTAAGCTATTTAAAGTGTACAACTTCATGATTTGATACCCATATACATTGTGAAAAGATTCCCCCTTATGGAGTTAATGAATTAGTTAACACATTCATCACCTTATATATTTACTTCTGTATCTGGTGAAAACATTTAAGTTCTACTCTCTCAGAAAATTTTAGTTGTATAGTGTAGTGTTATCACCACATTGTACATTAGATCCTCAGACCTTATTCAATTTATAACTGAGATTTGTACCCTTTTACCAACTTCTCCCTATTCCTCCCCCACCCCTCAACCCCTGGCAAGCACTTTTCTCCTGTTTCTATGAGTTTGAGTTTTTATTATTATTATTTTTTAAAGAATCCACATATAAGTGGTACCATATAGTGTTTTTTATCTCTGTCTGGCCTATTTCACTTAACATAATGATCTTCAGATTCATCCATGTTGTTGCAAGTGGCAGGATTTCCTTATTTTTAAAGGCTGAATAATATTCTGCTATCTTTTGCTGGTGAGGATGCGGAGAAAGGGGAACCCTCCTACACTGTTGGTGGGAATGCAAGCTGGTGCAACCACTCTGGAAAACAGCATGGAGGTTCCTCAAAAAGTTGAAAATAGAGCTACCCTATGACACAGCAATTGCACTACTGGGTATTTACCCTAAAGACAAAAATGTAGTGATCCGAAGGGGCACGTGCACCCGAATGTTTATAGCAGCAATGTCTACAATAGCCAAACTATGGAAAGAAACTAGATGTCCATCAACAGATGAATGGATAAAGAAGATGTGGTATATATACACAATGGAATACTATGCAGCCATCAAAAGAAATGAAATCTTGCCATTTGTGACAAGGTGGATGGAACTAGAGGGTATCATGCTTAGTGAAATAAGTCAGTTGGAGAAAGACAACTATCATATGATCTCCCTGATATGACGAAGTGGAGATGCAACATGGGGGGTTAGGGGGGTAGGAAAAGAATAAATGAAACAAGATGGGATCGGGAGGGAGACAAACCATAAGTGACTCTTAATCTCACAAAACAAACTGAGGGTTGCTGGGGGTCGAGGGGTCGGGAGAGGGGGGTGGGGTTATGGACACTGGGGAGGGTGTGCTATGGTGATTGCTGTGAAGTGTGTGAACCCGGCCATTCACAGACCTGTACCCCTGGGGATAAAAATACATTATATGTTTATAAAAAATAATAATAATAAAAAAATTAAAAAAATATTCTGCTATCTTTATATCCCATTATCTTATCCATTCATCTGTTGATGATCTCTTAGATTGTTTCTATATCTTGGCTATTCTGAATAATGCTGCAATGAACAGGAGAGTACTGGTATCTCTTCAAGGTAATGGTTTCACTTCCTTTGGATATATACCCAGAAGTGGGATTGATGGATCATATGGTAGTTCTACATTTAATTTTTTGAGGAACCTCCATATAGTTTTCCAGAGTAACCGTAACAATTTACATTCCCATCAGCAGTGCACATAGGTTCCCTTTTCTCCAAAACCTTTTCAGTGCTTGTCAACTCTTTTCTGTTTGATAATAGCCATTCTTAAAAGTGTGAGGTGGTATCTCATTGTGGTTTTGATTTGCATTTCTCTGATGATTAGTGATGCTAAGCACCTTTTCATATACCTGTTGGCTTATATCTTAAATGTTTGCTATTACTGCTTAGGTTTGTGCAATGTTGAAAAAAATAGAGATGTGATTTTCTATGCTTTCTTCTCAATATGAACATCTCTGCTAGTGTCTTCTGCAAAAGGTCTCCTAGAAAAAAACGCCTTTCATGACTACATGGGTGGGATTTCATATCCTTACTTGAATTTGGTGGCAAAAGTATCTTTCTCATAGTGTTCAATAGAAGAATTCCATTATTTAGATAATTTTGTTTGGTAATACTTGTCATCTCACCCCCTGGTTACTACAAGTGTGTTTCAGGCTTTTCCCTGCAGCATTATGGAGGACATTCTTGTTGTCTGTTTCATGCTCAGTCATGCTGAAAAATATCCTCCAGGAGTCTGAAGGAGTGTCTCTGATGGCACTTCAACAACAAGATGTGATTAGCAAACATCTGGGTTCATCAGAATCCCCTGGGGAACTTGTAAATAAAAGATTCCTAGGCTCTGCCTTTAGGTACTCCCAATTCAGTGTGTGTAGGATGGGCTCAGAATCTCCATCGCTTTTTTTTTTTTTAAAAGATTTTATTTATTTACTTGATAGAGAGAGACACAGTGAGAGAGGGAACACAAGCAGGGGGAGTGGGAGAGAGAGAAGCAGGTTTCCTGCAGAGCAGGGAGCCAGATGTGATGCAGGGCTCGATCCTGTTCTGGAATCACCACCTGAGCCAAAGGCAAAGACTTAAGGACTGAGCCACCCAGGCACCTCTTGAATCTCCATTTTTAATAAGTGCCCTTAGGTGATTCTGAAACAAATGGTCAGATAATTACATTACCCACTCCTCACAGAAAACCCCTTTTCTATAATTTGATTGTTTATATTTTACCTGATTTCTGAAATGGAACTTGAAATAAATGTATTACAATAAATAATGACTAAAAAACATGATTTTTGTATTATGTTCATTTCACTATTTATTTTGTAAGCTCTAATCAATTTAAAATAATAAGAGTATGGAGCTTTTTATGTCCATGGTAAGGTATTCCAGGATGTTAAAAGTGGCTTTGCATGACATTTAGAAATTAGAATATCCTGATGGTAGGGCAAGGAGCAGTTGTATCTCGCTGTAGGACTTACAGAATGCGCATATGTTGGAGGTGGAGGTGTGTTCTGGAGCTGTGAGACCTGGTGTGTGGGCGCAGTCAGGCAGCATTAGCATCACCCGGGAGGCTATTAGAAATGCAAATTCTCAGCCCCACCCTGACCTACCGAATCAGATCTTTGGGGGTTGGGGGTTTCTGTGTTTTAACAAGCTCTCTAGGTGATTCTGATACACAACGGAAGTTGAGAATAACTGGTCTAGTGCACTTCTGTCTCTCCATGGAGATTCTGCTTGGGTTTTTAAAGTTTAGTAGTATGTCTTAAAGTGTGGAGGTATTGCCTGACTTGTTTCTCTAGAATAAATCCACATCTTCGAGTGTATTTAATTAGGATTTGGTTCACCCTAAAGGGACAGCAAAACCAAGCAACAGTGGGTTTAAAAGGTAGAAATTGCTTTCTCTTTTAAAGTACAAGTTGGGAAGAGCATTCCAGGACTGGTTTGACCCTCCACAGTCTAAGAGTCTCTGGCTTCTTTCACTTTATCCTCAGCCTTGCAAGCATTGCATTCCCAAGTCCACCCATCACCTTAGAAGACGCTCTGTCTGGAGCATGGACATCTATGTCCCAGTCAGCAGAAAGGGGAAAGGAGAGGAGGGACACTTCACAGGACATGCAGACACCACTGTCCCTTACATTCCACTGGCCAGGGCCAAGCCATTGGTCCTCTTTCACTCTGTAGAAGGTGGGGATGTGGAGTCTTGATTCTAAAAGGTGACGTGTCCAACTGAAATTTAAGTTTTATTATTGAGGACGATGAGGAAAAGAGAAATAGGGTGAGGAGTGGGGGGATGGATTGGTTGTTTCTGTCACAGTGGGCGTGTACACGTACCAGGGAAGTATACATTTCTTCTTCTTTTTAAACAAAGTTTACTTCTCTTATGTATAGTTACTTATTCATGCTTTCCATCTTTCCACTTCAGATTTCAATCTGTTTCTTTATCAATGCCTTGGCGAGAAGGATGTCGAATCCTATGGAAATTACTATGATGAAATGATTCTTATTGTATCTATCTAGATCGATTGATCTATCTATCTTTGTATCTATCATCGATCTATCTTTGTGTCTGCCTGAATGTGTACATAATGTTTCCATGACAAACTTTGCTTCTGTTAAATATTGTTATTTACCAATTTGTTATCTATGTGAATGTATAAAGAAGTTCCTGTTTTTTAAAGTAATGCTTGTAATGGCCCACTTTCTCAGAATTTATAAGTTATGCCATGTCAGAGAATGACTCCCAAACCTTTAGGGAAATATCAAATTTACATGATAATATCAATGACTTATTTTAGGCCACTTTAAATAATTCACTCCTCATTTTTTCCAACTTAGTATTTCCTGACATTTGAACCAGACAATGGCTGAATACAAATGTTTTATGTGCTCTTTAGTGGAGACACCTACTGTAAAATGGTTATTGAAAAGCCTATGAATCATCCCTTCTCTAAAATATTCAGTTCTTTAAGCTGATTGCTATTAGCTGTTCATATTATTTTAATTAGAAGAAAACATGGCTGCTGAAAATCAGCCCAAGGTTCTATAAATAAAAGTATCCGTCCTGCAGAGTCAAATTTTAATTAACCTTTTAGTATGCCAACCTTTCTGCTAGCATTTTTCAGGGCTTGCAGCCATTCATTTTGTTCAAAAGCCATATGGGCTATTTTTCATCTGTATATAATCCAAACCTATGAGAGAGTGTTCCTGGAATACAAACGTGCTATTCATCAGCTGTCCCTTCAATACCTTTATTTAAATAAGAAGACACACACATATGTGATACAGTGTGGTGTGGTACAGGGGAAATACACAAGGTGGAATAAGATAACTATCTCTTCTTTTTCCCATTTATCTCCTCATTTTAGTCACAATTTGTGTCCTGACCTGCTCTGGGCAGGGTAGTTTTCTTTCTTTCTTTCTTTCTTTCTTTCTTTCTTTCTTTCTTTCTTTCTTTCTTTTTTAGGGTAGGTTTCTTAACGATAGACTACTTACTGGTGATTAAAGCAACACCAAGCTGTAATTACTGGGAATCAGTCTATTTTTCACTTCTAGTCATTATCCACATGAAAGGTGTTTTCATAAGCTATTTGTTGGAAATCTATAGATGCCATAAATAAGCATTTTCTGCTGATTGATTTTGTATGTTGCTGTGACCGTGACTGTGGAAGAAATGCCAGATCAAAGTACAAAAGGTGGCTGGACCTTAATTCACTTCAGTCCCTGGTTACCAGAAAAATTAGTTTTTAGGAAAATGTTTCTAATTGTTATGCAGTCAATGAAAGCCATCAAACACAACCATAGCAACCACTGTCAGAACCTGACCTTAATAAGCAAAGAGGACTGATATTAATGCAGTTTCTATGGTTATAGTCAAAGTAAATGTGATATTTTTCTACTTAAAATTTACAATGCTCTGTGATTATTATAGTAATTGAACATCAACTATTTCAAGTTTATTAAACTTACAAAAGAACCCGATGATAAAGAACTGCAGTTTGTTAGTAATACCCTGGGTCTATAGTGGTGATTTGGTGAATCCAGTTTTGAGTAGAATACACAAGGCTCACCACTGAACTTAAATCAACTCATTGCTATGATCCCGCACTATCTGGACATTTCTACTTCTCTGACCACTGCTTTTCTGCCTTCTGGTTATATATCTTTCTGAAACTCAGTTCCTTACAGGTAAATGCTTTATATTCTATGCATATACCAACATATACATGTTAGCTATTGGGTAGGACAGAAAATTAGACAATCAGTGCAAAAATGGCTAAAATCAAGGATTCAATGAGTATACAACCTCATGGTAAAGACACAGTGAGAGTATAGGGTGAATCAAAGGATTCAGGAAAGGATAGATGTGGATCTGGAATACGCAAGCCATACAGCCAGGGTGGTCGGCAGCCCTGACATAGCTTCCAACCCTCTCTCTCTCTCCTCTGGCCTCCAAATACTTGCCCTCTGCTTTACTCTAAGCATGCTTGGTAGGTAATCTCTGAAATGGTCTCCAGTGATCCTCACCTCTGGGTATTTACACCCTTGGATAATCCCTTCTCCTCCAATGGGTCTAGTGACTTGCATCCGATGAGATGAACACAGCAAAATTAATTGGCTATTACACCTGTGATTTGATTAGAGAGAGTGAATCCATCGTACTAGCACTCTCTTGCCTTATAACTTGTTTCACTTTCAGGGAGCAAGCTGCAAGGTTGTGAGATGCTCTCAGGAGAGGTACACATTGCAAAAACCAAGGGAGGTCTTCTGGCTAACAGCTCACAAGGAACCAAGGCCTCAGTCCAGCAGCTGTGAAGAACTGATCTTTAAAAAATATCCTCTCCAGTTGAGTTAAGCCCTGGGAGTTAAGCCATGCCTAGACTCCTGAGCCACAGAAACAGTGAGATAATTGCTATTGTTATTTTAAGCCACCAAGTTTGGAATAACTTGTTATACCACCTTGTTAAATACTGCAGCCAGACTCTGAAAAGGTTATAAAATCTGGCCTCATAGAGGGGGAAAGTGTTGGAGAGTGGAAGGGAAGAGTCTGCTCAGCATAAAGACAGGGATCAACATTCAGAGGTCAGGAAGAGTGGGAGGGAAGGAGGGCAAAGGAGAGAAAAAAGGAGGAAGCAAAAAGCACACTTTTCCTTAAAGGCCAACATTTAAACTGGAAACAGGACAAGGGCAAAATGAACATCATCTACCAACAAGGGAAGAGTTGTATCACAGTACAACCAGAGAAAAACTTGACTTTCAAAGTGGAGCATGTCTCAAGATCCCCTGCTCCTTATAGGTTACTACAGACCCAAGGAATGATAATCAGAGAATAATAATCCATTATATTTGTGATAGATCTCTCCACAGGATCCTTGGTTTAAGAACTTGCAAATATTTGTACTGCCACAGGACGAACAGAATCACCAATTATAGACCTCGTATTTCATGACCTATCATGTTTTATATTTTAGATTGTAGACTTGTCTTTTTCCTCTGATTCACGCCGATGTTACAGGATGATGTGAGCGCATGTGGGTATGACATAATCTGAAGAAAGTACACCATGATATGCTATCTGAGGTGCAGCTGTCCCACTGAGATGCCTCTCATTCACAAAGCTTGATGTTTGCAGTGTAAATGATTCAGGGGAAAAAAAAAAAAAAGAACTCAAATCCCCCTTCCCCCCAAAAAAAACCCTGTTTCTGCAGACATCTGTGGTTTAACAGATAATCACAAAGAGCTTTCTATAATTGTCATCCAACTTGGGGTCTAGAGCATTCTCACAATTCCATCAGAGACTCTTGAGAGAACTGTTTCAGGAATATGGTGAGTGATAATCTTAGATCTCAGATATAAAAATTCCTGTTAGGTCTTTCAAATTGGAAGTTTTTCCAGGAAGACTTGTTTTAGCAGTTTGTATCTACTTCTAGTGAACAAATAACTTCGTCAAGATGACTAGAGGCTCTCAGCACACCCTACTTCTTGTGTCTCTCACATTTTCCAAAAGAGATTTGGCTCCAGGGTGGGTGGAAAGAACCTGTAATCAAGATCAGAGTCTCTGCTGGCCTTTGCTCCAGGTACTGATTTGTGCGTCCTGAGGAGAAAGAGATGGCTGAGATATTCCTACTGATGGCTCCAGTTGGCCTCCCCGTGGGTTAGAGCTGAACCGTACTTAGTGTTACAGGCTCTAAGTGTTGGCATTTTCTCAGTATTTATTCTAGTGGCTTACAACTAGATGAACTGTACTCTCTTCCTATCCAGCTCAAGATGAATTCACCAACTTTGGCAGCCGGAGATCTTTGTGAACCACTTCAAGTGCATGTTTCTGCTACCCCTGGAACCACAGCTTGTTCCTAATACTCAAGTCATGGTGCCTAAAGGATGCTTTCTGACAACTCACGATCATTTTCAAAATTTCTCTTGATTTTCTCATCTCTTAGGACTTGGCTTCCATGGGAAGATGGGAATGGGCATTTTCCTCACACATTTCATTATAGATCTAAACTCCAGCTATAGGTATATGAAGATATGTTAAAGAAACAACTTTTGAGTATCAATTTCAAACATTGTATGAATTTATCTCACTTATATTACCCCCTTTTCCTTTCATTATAATTTTATTATTTTTTATTTTATGTATTGGCTACCTTGTAATTTTGTTTTGATTCATCATTTATAGAGTGTTCCTCTTTCTCCCTTACTGTCACAGATAAGCTAGTATTTAAGTTATAAGTAAACAGTTTATTTGTCAAACTCTGGCACGAATACCTGTGTAGAATGATTCCATTCTGCACCCCTTTCCAACGGTGCCTAAGAAAGGGAGGATAATTCTGTGAATCTTTGCGTATATAAAAATATCTTTATTCTATTCTTACCCTTGAATGAAAAGATTCTTGGTAGAAAATTACTTTCTTTCTGAATCATCAGGTGCTGCTGTTGAAAAGCTTGATGTAATTCTGATTCTTTTCTTCGGATGTGACTTCTTTTTAAAATTATTATTATTATTATTATTATTATTATTAATTGTTTAGGTTTGTCTTATTAACATGGTATTCTGAAATGTCATGATAATATGCCTTGTTTTGGACATTTAAAAAATTAATTGTGATGGTACATTTTTGGGTTCTTTTAATCTGGAAATACACATTTTTTAGTTTTGGAAAAGTCCGCTTTTAAAAAATATTTTTATCTCCATGACTTTCATTCTATGCTCTTTATGAAACTCATAGTAATTAGTCATTTGAGCTCTGGGTTTGATGGTATTAATTCTCAGCTTTTCTCTCCTATTTTCCTTCCTCTTGATATTTGTTTACTTCCAGGCTTCTGTAGAAATTTTTGTTTCAACTATGTTACTTTGGTTCTTCCTTCTAAGTGACATACATTTTTATTGATGCAAAAACTTCTGTCTCCCTGGTACATTAATTTGCAGCATGTTTTCATTTGAAATGTTCTTGCATTTCAGGCATTCTCTCTCTCTGGATTACTTTTCTTGGTTTGCTTACTTAGCCCCTCTCTTACATTCTGGAGACTTTCCACACGTGTTTCCTGACCCTTGACAATCATTCCTATTTAACAACAAGGCCCTTGAATTTTGATTGGAAGCTCTGTGATCTCTGCTGCTTGCAATGAGTACTTCTCACTCTTGTGAAATTGGTCCGAAAGATGGACAGTCACTCAGGCCTCATGTATCCATGCAAGGAGGTCAATGTCTGGAATCTTTTAATTTCTCCAGAAAAAAATTCTCCACTCTTCTACATGGAGCCAGCCTATGGGTTTCTAATCACCTGTGTAAGGTAGGACAGGTCTTGGGATCAGTCTGTCATGTTTACAGTGGTTTAGTAATTACTCTTATTTTCAGTTAGGTACCTCATCCTTGCTCTAGTATGTGCCTCATATTCTGATGATTTTATCTCCACTATTCAATATTGTCAGTGACTAAACCTTTATACCTAAGCCTTTCTGTCCCTAGGGATAAGGTACCTGACCACTTGTATTCAGTGTATGGAAATGGAAGAGGGAAATTGAAAGTGCTGAACATAGAGAGTCAACTTGTCTTCTGTATCCCTCCTTCACCCCTGCCCCGTACCTGTTTTAGACTCGAATTTTCTGCCTTTCTCTGTATCAAATGCTTCCAAATCCTGTGCTTTTCTGGATTTTGGAAGGGGCTGGTGGTGGTAACGAGCTCGTTTTTCATCAATCCCTCTGCATGCCACTGGTCTGGGGTTCTATCTCCCAATATGTTTTTGCTGCAGGATTGGCTAAAATTCTTCTGAGATCTCTAGTTTCTTGATCTCAGAGCTAATAAACATAAGCTAAAAACAGTAGTCTTAGCTTAAAGTTGTTGAATATAAAATACTTTCTATCTTTGGATCCATTTATTGAGCATTTATTATGTGCCAGTCATTGTACTAAGCACTTTATATATGTTATTTCATTTAATATTTCTAATTTTCATTTTACATATGAGGAAACTGAGGATCAGAAAGATAATAAAGAATAGTATAATTATAAGATGTCCAACAGAAAATTTATTCCAATGAGAATTAGCTGCTTTACTTTAAAATTTTTTTAAGCAACGATAAGAAAATAGACTTATATGAATAGAGTGTCTTTCATCCCACGAGGTACTAGCCTTAGCTGATGGCAAAATTATGAGTACGTATTCTATGATAAGTTTATATATTAGGCATTCTGTGTCTAGCTGAATGATAGGAAATGTCACTTCCAATAAATATTGCAAATTTGGAAAAGAATAGATAATTTATTACTGTAGATTTTTTCCAAGAGTTACTGAGGGCATATCTGAAAGATACATCTCCTTTCCAGTGTAAATATCACTTACAAGGGTTGAATTCTGAGCAGGGTTCATTTGTGAGTAAAAATTATACCATACCTTATGACGTAAAGACTATGGACTACAAGACACAAATGAATAGAAAAAATGTTCTGGCAAGGAAAAGGATATAAATGCCCTGGCATTCCACTCCCAACAAACTCAGTCCTTTTTTTCTCTCAAACAAAAAGAATCTTGATCTCCCTAAACAGAATGCTTAAATCTCACACAGTTAATGACAGACAGTACTCAAACTGCTGTGTGCATTTCGAGTCTTCAGCATAGCTGTAGGCTCACAAAAATCCAGCTACTTTAGAAAAAGTTTTCTTTATCATTCATAAAAAATGCATCAAAACTCTTTCACCAACAATGAAAGATTTTTTTTTCCTAAGGCAGGAGAATAATTAGCCTGATTCATGCTTCCTTAGTCCTATTCTTGCAATCAATCAAAATAGAACCAGACTTGAGATGAAGGCATGTATTACCTTCAGGGTCTGTTCCTAGTAGGGCAAAAGAGGAGCTTTCTTCCACCTTAAGTTTAGGAACTACCCTCCAAAGACCCTGGAGCTAGAAACACTGGAATTTTGTACTATTCTTTTTTGACTCACTGATCTCCTGTGTAACAGCTTTTTGGGGGAGGGGAGGTGGTATGGTGGTACAAGAATGAGTTCCTGACTTTTGATTATTTATTTATTTGTAACTTCTTATTTTGATATACTTTCAGACTTAACAGAAATGTTTCGGGAATAGTACAGGGGACCAGAAATATCACATAACCCAAATTCTATTATTTTCATTTTGTCTCATTTACTTCCTCTCTGTACACTTGCATATTATTCTTTTTTCCCCCTGAGTCACATGGAAGTAAATCGAAGCGATCACAAGTTCTACCCCTAAATAATTCACTGTGTGCTTCCTAAGAGCATGTGCTTTCTCTTACCTATTGACAACATATTTATCAAAATGAGGACATTTCCTTATTTTTTGCCAATTGAAGATCCAAACCAGGAACATGGATTACATTTATTTTTTATGTCTCTTCAGTATCTTTTAATTTGGAACAGATCATCAGCCATATTTAGTGTTTCTGGCCTTAAATTTTTGAAGGATTATAGATTAGTTATTTCATAGAATGTTCCTCAACTTAAGTTTATATGATATTTCATCATTATTAGTCTCAAGTTACAGATTTTCATCTGGAATTTCACTGAAGTGTTAATTTAGCCTTCTCAGTGAGTCATATCAGGGCACATGATTCAAACTACATTAATATTAGTGATATTAGCTTTGATCACTTGAGTAAAGTGATGTCTACCAGGTTCCTCCATGGTGAAGTCACTATGTTACCTTCCTAATTAATAGGTAGCTTGTAGAGAGACTATGTAAATAGCTTGTTCATCAAACTTTTATCTACTACATTTGATATTTGCTAATGGTTTTCTAACTCCATCCTCCTTTCTTCTTTTATTGGTCTACATTCTACCAGAGATAGTGCATTTCCTTTTTTTTTGCATTTATTTTTTATTCATTTATGTATTTACATTAGTATGGGGTCATGGATTCCTATTTTACTCACTAGGTTATAATCCATTACTATTGGTATTTACTTGGTGGTCAGATTTTCCCAGATTTGGCCAGTATGAGTCTTTTGGATCTGTTCATTTGATATGTTCCCTTATTCTTTATATCCTCACTTTCTGTCACAACAAGATGTTCCATACATTAGCATTGGTATCATCTGTTTCTCCTAGGAATCCTGGTTCCATTTAATGGAGAATAAATTTAGAATCCTGGTTCCATTTACTGGAAAGTAAGTTTGCCATCGCTACTGGTGTCTGTGCTCCTATGCCTTTTCAGTGGATAGAAAACGTGTGTGTGTGTGTGTGTGTGTGTGTGTGTGTGTGTGTAAGTGAGAAAACTTCTTCCAGTTAGCTTCAGTATATTTATTCACTTGCTAAAACCTAGAATACACAAAAGAGAATTTCAGAATTGGTAAGCTGCAAAACAAACCTACTTATTAGAGTTTAACATTTGTTAAGTTTCCTTTTTGAGGTAAAATTCATACAAATTGAAATATATAAATCATAAAGACACAATTCAATGAGGTCTGAAAAAATAATATACCCATGTAGCCATATCCATAACAAGATATAGAATATATTCTTTACAAAACAATTCTCTGATTCCTCTTCCTGGCTAATGAACCCTCTCAAATTCCAAGAAAACCACTCTTCCGATTTTTTCACCTTGGATTGGTTTTTGCCTTTTTAAAAGCTTTGCATCATTGTAATATCTATATCTATATCTATGCAGATAGATATAGATATATCTAACTCCTTTTTGCCTGACTCTTTTGTTAAGTAAAATGTTTTTGAGGTTCACATGCTGTTGCATGTATCAGTAACTCATACCTTTTTATTGCTCAGTAGTGTACCATTATATAAAATACCAGTTCATCCCTTCTGTTACTGATGGACAATTGAGTTGTTCCCAGGGTTAGGCTATTATGAATAAAGCTGTATGAACATTATGTACAAGTCTTTGTGTGGATATATATTTTCATTTCTCCCGGTAAATATATACGAGTAGAATTGCTGGGTCATGTGGTAAGGATATGTTTCATTTGACATGCAACGGCCAAACTCTTTTCTGCAGTGATACCATCCTTTTGCATTCTCACCACAGTGTATGAGAGTTCCAGTTCCTCTATATCCTTGTTAACATTTAATATGTTCACTCTTTTAAATTTTGATTATTCCACTGAACGTGTAGTACTATCTCATTGTGATGTTAACTTGAATTTTCTTGGTAACTTATGATATTAAGCACTTTTCCAAATGCTTATTATGTATTTCCCTTGTTATTTGTTAGTTCCACTTATTAATATCACTAAGTATTGACTTTTGTAAAATACTTTCTGCAGCGATTGAGATGGTTTTGTCTTATTTTATATTCTCTTAAAAAGATGAGCTACATTGATGGGTATTTTTAAGGACCCAACTTGTAGTTTTGTACATTAATGATTTTTCTATTTTATAGTATCCTCTTATCTTCTTTTTTTTCTTTGTTCTACTTGCCTTTGTTTTCATTTGCTCATATTTTACTGGATTCCTTTCATGGACTCTTAAGTATATGATTTCAATTCTTACTTATTTTATAATATAATCACCTAAAACTATGAAATTTCATCTAACCACTGCTTTACTTGCATCACAAAAATATTGACATATTTGTGTGATATATAGATATAGATATAGTGTATTTATCATTATTCATCAGAAATGCTGTCCAATATTCAACCATGAAATCTTTTACCCATTAAATGGTACCCATACCATGTTGGTGACTATATTTTTTCCTTCTGTGTAAGGCTCCTGGTATTTGCTTTCATGGCCTATGTTGGCCATAGTTACCAAGTTGTAACACAAAACTTGTACCTAATCCCAGAGCCAGTCATCCAAAATTAACTAATGTTCATTTTGTCTGTGTTCCATTTTTGAAATTGATTCTACAAATTCATTATCCTGGAATCTATGCTCCCCTCTACATCAACCTCCATTATGATAGAGTTATGATACTGTTCACATGAGTAGTCCTTGGGAAATATGGTAGAAAGATGCTTCCTCCTTTTACAGCTGTCCATCTTCCAAACCCCTTTTGTATTTTAAGAAATATTCCATTCCCAAAATCTTGGTTGGATCCAGAGCCCCAGCTCCCGTTATCATAGCCAAAGGAGGCCAAACTTTCTTTCCTCCCCTCTGCCCCTGGCATTTAAGGTATATGAGTAGATGATATTAGCTCAGTGGATTGAATTCTTCTGCCGGGTATATTGACTCCAAAGTAGTCAACATGAAGCTGGAGGGACAGTTTCGAATATAGTACTAGTTGCAATGAACAACAGTAACTACAGTGGTACCCAGTGGTTTCTCCAGTAGTTCCCAGTGATAGCAGCAGTGGACAGTTGTGAGGGCAGCGGAGCTAATGGTGACTTTCTGACCAGACTGGTTTTGCAGAGTGACACCCTCACCTGATGCTCTTCTGCCTGTCTGGTTCTTGCCTGATTTGAGAGCCTGATATCCAGTTTTCCTAACAATTCTTAATATCCTACCTCCTTCCAGTAAGACCCACTTCTGCTTAAATTAGAACTGATTTTTCTTTCTTGAAATCAGGAACCCTAACCGTTCTAGGACTCAAGGACAAAGGTCAGAAGGACAGTTTGTTGCCAATAAACAGAACTTCAGTTATGAAAATCCAGTTTATCTCTCATTTCTAGGTAGCAATAGCACCAACTTCCCAGCTCAAAGCTATAAGTCAGGTGAATATATGTGATGTACAATGGTTTAGAATTTATTCTATTTTTAGGTATAGAATCATGAAATTTACAGATTATTGTAAATGGTGTGTGGTGGCAAATGACAAAAGGTATATCCTAATTCTTGTACACATATCACTGTTTTCATCAATAATGTTAGAGGTAGAGAATTATTAAAAACAGATCATTCTATCATGGGATAGCATAATATAACATGCACCCTAAAAATTCTATCAGAAAATAATATTACACCTTAAAGAAAAATATGTATATGGTCTTATGGCAAAAATTGCTCAGCATATTTTTTTTCTATAAAGTAAACTGTGTGTGTACCTGAAGTTGTATGGTTACAGTAGCTGATATGGCTTTCCACTACTGAAGTGTGGCCTGCATGGATACTAACAGTAATAGCTAACATTTGCTTTACTATTTAGCTTCTGTATAATTTAGAACTTTTTTTTTTTTTAGCATTAATTGCCTCTTGAACTTTTTTTAAGGACATTAACATTAAGATTCAACATTAGAAGTGAAGGCTACATGAGCACATGACTAGAAAGACACTGGTGTCAGGCAAGCAATTAGGCATAAGTAACATTAAACACTGTGCTCATTTTTTCTGCAATAGTGTAATTAATCTTCTAAAGTCCATCTCCCAGAAAATGACACCTTTTAAACTTTTAAATCTAAGATAACTTAGAAGTTCATAGGCACATATTGATGTTATTTCATATAGAATCGATTCGGATGTGGAATCAAGATTATAGCCTTGATGGGGAGGCAGGTATGGAGGGAAGGAATCAGCATTTTTAAAAAGTTCCCTCCTAACGTGTAGGCAAGTTTAAGAAACTATGAGCTCACCTATGGCCTCAGTGTTTTACCTTCTACCCTAAATTGCTTTTCCTAGAAGGAATTATGGTGCTAGGTTTTTAAAAAAAGGAAAACAAAATCACCTTCCATTTTAACTGTGTAAATGAAGACTATTTTTAAAAAGTTATTTAATATTTGATTATTGCAGAAACACTTTAGTCATCGTGGAAAAGAAAATAGTCTTCTGCTTAAATATTTAATTATTTAAGAATCATTGATCGACCAAATATACCATATTTTCTCACATAATACATTCTCTAGGAGTTTTTACTTTTAACCTAAGATTATATGAGGAATAATGTCAGCTAATATTCCTATAGCCACTGCTGAGAAGGTGAAAGCCATATACTTTGGGTCAGATGTAGCTTCAGCTTTGAGTGAAATTACACTCCTTTCTACTTTCACCCAGGTCTTTAGTAATTGATATGACCTCTGGGAGAAGTATTGGGAGTGCTTATAAGCTGTTCTCTGTTTCTTTTTAGCTGCTTGACACCTCTTCACCTTCACTGACCAAAGTCTTCTGGGTGATTCTATAGCCACTGACAATCACAGAAGACTGCCTTGAGAAGTCATGTGGAGAATAAAAATACATTTCCTCCTCAACTCTGGAAGTGGAGTAGGGAGGTGGGTTATGGAATATATAGGTACATACACACACACAGAATTTTGAACATAAAAAGCGTATTTTTGTAAAGTACAGTAAAATAAAAGAATAAGAGTGAATAAGTGCTATAAAAGGTATAAAAAGTAATTATACTTCATAATGGTAGTGAATAAAACTGAAATAAATACGTACACTTTGGATAACCTGAAAAGTTTAACATTACGTTTTATGTTTTTTATTCAGAAGTTATCTGGAGAAAAAAATCCAAATGCAAACTAAGTATATTACTCACGTGTGTGCTACTCAAGTTAGAATGCCAGTGAGGTGCCCGTGCCGGGTGGCTGGGGTGAGGACCAGAATCCACTGCTTTCTCCAGTGCTTTATTTCTGACTGCTATGCAGCTAATTGCCCAATTTCCACTCCCATTTTACCATTTGATTGTAAAAGAACTGGACTAAATGGGAGTTACTCATTTAGCTGGACTAAGTGGGAGTTACTCATTAAGCTGTAAGTTTTGCCGTTACAAAACTGCATTTTCTAGCAAAATCTAAAATATCCACAGACAAAGGTGTGTATTTGAATACTTTATATTTTAGGAATGCCTGGATGGCTCAGTCAGTGAAGTGTCTGACTTCAGCTCAGGTCATGATCTTGGGGTCCTGGGGTGGAGCCCTACATTGGGCTCCCCGCTCAGCAAGGAGTCTGCTTGTCTCTTTCTCCCTCTCTCTCTGCCCCTTCCCCTGTTCCTCCTCTCTCTCTCTCAAATAAATAAAAAAATAAAAAGAGAATAATTTACATTTTAAGAATGGACTGTATGAGTTCTTTTGGGAGGAACTCTCCGTACTCTTTATAAGAAATCGCCTCTAGGCACTTTTCACATTTCTACTCAAATAGCCAGCCAAGTAGATTCCTAAACTAAATTCATTCACCAGGTGTTTTTTAAACACAAAATACTTTTGTAATTATTTCTAAGTTTCTTTTCATCGTGAATAAATTTTATCAGTCCTAGTATTTATCAGGAAGCAAATCTAATGAAAAACTGGGGAGATGTTCCTGAAAGAGTTCAACTCTTTTAGGGACAACTGGGGAGTTGTCCCTAAAAGAGTTAAAAGACTTTTGCTTGGTTTTCAGAGTTTAACTCTCAGTTTGGAGTGAAAAGTTTAAAACGATGACTTTGCCTCGTATGCAATGTCAGAATACTGAGCTTACAGCCTGTTATATGCAGGGTGGTACCCAGAGGAGAGGGCAAAGAGACAGAACACACTCCGGATTACTGAGGCATTAGAAAACTCCCTTCAAATGATTCCCCAAACAAAATGAAGCTAGAGGAGGGTTTCTCCAGCCTCTGTTTCTCAAGGGGAGCTTTGGCCCTTGCAAAGTAACGCTTTCACTTTGATTTCCCTTTAACGAAGCAGGTGAAAGGCCATTTGGCACCAGGCGGTTCCTTTTACTCCAGCTGCCTGTGAAGAGCGCGGTTGCCAGGCAACCAAGTCCCTGGCTTTCTTTGTGCCTACATCAGGCTAGGAAATCTAGAGGTTTTTAAAGCTGTTGTCTATTGCGGACAACGTACACTGAGATGCCTTTAGGTTTTTAGGACTATTTTTTAATTCCTTGCAGTAAAATTACATGATCTCTCCTAATTTTCTCTCTTTTGTAGAAGAGAGTATTTAAGTGTCCATGGCTATATTTCCACAGGAAAATATCAAGACCTTGACTTCAAAATCACAAGTAATTTACATTTTAAAAGAGCAAATGAGCATCACAGCTGCATTTCATATGTTCCTTCCTGTTGGCTTAATTTTTCTCTTTTTCTTTCTACTCTCTTTCTTTTGCTCTTTAAATTTTATTTGCTTTTCTCGTTTTTTTGCCCCCTTCATTCCACCCCACTTGGATGTATGGTTTTACCTCTTTCTTTCTTCTTCTAGCCAGTGATGCGAACTCCGGTGTTTATGCATTCATCTTTAATCAGTTGCTCATCCAGTGAATCTGAAGTGAATCAAGCTTTTCTTTACAACCTGCCTGGTTTATATTTTCTTCTTACTTCAAATTCCTTTCATTTTTATTTTTCTAAACTGTGGCTAGGGAAGGCCATGGGGAAATAACTGACAGACTATTTTTAGTTATTATTTGGACTTGTCTTGTTCCTGACAGAGAACCCTACAACATTACTCTCTGAGCTGCCCAGTGTGGTCTCTCTGCTTGTGCACTAGCCCTCTTGGCACATTCCATTAGCCCTGAACCCACAGAGTTCTCAAAGGTATTTTGGTCCTACATCAATGTAGGACATTTTCTAACATACTTAATAGTATGAAGATATTTCATGGAAGATCATTCAATTTAAAAAGACATAAAAAGGATATGCTTCCTTTTGTTCTTTTTCTCTGAGTCTGGCAATGGCTCAAAATAGATGAGAGCAAATTGGTCTGGCCATGCTTTTACTATCAATGCTCGACTCTGGTGCTGCAAAGGGAAACACCTGGTAATGAGCAAAAAAAAAAAAAAAAAAAAAAAAAAGTCAAAGTTCTGGAAAGATGTACACTCAAGACAGCAATGCATTTCAAATTTGAACATTTTTTGGTGCTCCCTCCACCTTCCCACTCTGCCAAAGCAAAACAAACAAACAAAAAAAACCCCTGACATTTATCATTGTGGGTAACAAGTAGTATATGGATTTTTATTTATTTGCTCACTAAAGATTTGTTATAATAAAGAAGTGGACTTATTTGACATCACTGCCTACAAATCCACTGTTGCAGATAAATTTATCTGTTAAGACTATTAAAATAAAAATGGTCTTAATTATTAATACACTAGTGGCATCTGGGTGGCTCAGTGGGTTAAGCCTCTGCCTTTGGCTCAGGTCATGGTCTCAGGGTCCTGGGGTCGAGCCCCACATCTGGCTCTCTGTTCCGCGGAAAGCCTGCGTCCCCCCTGTCTCTGCCTGCCTCTCTGCCTACTTGTGATCTCTTTCTCTGTCAAATAAATAAATAAAAAATATTTAAAAATTATTAATACACTTACTGCTGTGATTTTGAGTGAGTAGTTATGCAATCAACTATATATACTTCTAAAATTTATAGTAAAAACTACTCTCCTTTTATGAGTCTGTACTGGGATCTTCCTTATATTTGCTGTGAAAACCATAATAGAAGAGTTATATCCTTTTCTATATGATAAAATCAGGGTACTGTATTATGGTAGACAAGAAACAGGAGGTACCCGATTCCTAGCTAGCTTTTTGACTTTGGGCAATTCCCTTAATCTTGGTCTCAAGTCCCTCTCCTGTAAAGTTCTGAGTTTGGAGTAAATACTCTCTGAGATACATTCTACCGTTAAAATTCTATTATTGAATTTGAAAACCACTAAACCTTTCAGTGAGTGTGATTTAGGAAAGGAATGATGTAGCTTTTTTTTTAGCTGGTAAAGTTTTGTTTTTTTTTAAGATTTTATTTATTTATTTGACAGAGAGAAAGATCACAAGTAGACAGAGAGGCAGAGGGTGGGGGGAAGCAGGCTCCCTGCTGAGCAGAGAGCCTGATGTGGGGCTCGATCCCAGGACCCTGAGATCATGACCTGAGGCTTGACCCACTGAGCCACCCAGGTGCCCTTTAGCTGATAAAGTTTTTAAATGAAAAAAGTATTTAAACCTCCTTGTATTTGTTCATTGAGTTTTTTTTTTTTTTTTTTTTTACTTAGACACGGGAGTTCAAAAATGTATATCTGTTTTTGACACCATAGCCAATGGTTAAAAAGTACAGTTTCTAGAGACTGCCTATGCTTCATCATTGAGTCGTTGTGGAACATGGACATGTTCCTTGATGTCTTTGTGCTCAATTTAGTCATCTGTCAATAGGGAGTAATAACAGTACCCGTAACATAGGGATATTGTGAGGACTGAGTAAGATGATTCATTAAGCTCTTAGCAAATGACTAGAGCATTACCATGTTCTTGGTATTCTCTGCTGTCACCAGCTATCCCAGGCTATTATCACTCCATACTTTATTAGTGTAATAATAACCTCCTAGTTCTAAAGTCTCTTCCTTTAAAATCTATTCTATACGTTTCTCCCAGCTTAGACTGCCCAAAATACAATTCTCATAATTTCCCTCCCCTGGTAAAAATGATAGCAACAGATTTCCACTGAACCCATAACCTGGCATTTAAGACTTTCATTAATATATTGGTTCAATTTATCTTGCCAGCTTCATTCTATTATTTCCTCATGTATAAATGCTTTGCCTGAATGGAACTCCCCAAATGTCCCCGAGAACAAGTGCTCTGTTTGCCTGTTATGCAATTAAGAGCAGAGGTTATAATACTTCTTTATACCCCAGTATTAATCCAGGACTGGCACACAGTGGGCAAGCTTGTTGAAATGGGCAGCCTCTGCTCACACTATTTTCCTCCCAGGAGTCCTCTCTTCTTGCCTTTACCTACATAACCCCTATCCTTCAAGGTCCCATTCGATATCATGAGTTACTGCTATTCATAACCTACCTACTTCCTCTCATAGTAATATCATGGATCTATCTGGTAGCATTTATATTCTGCTGTGATTATAATTATTTTTGTCATTATCTTGTGTCCTAATTTTTCAGTGGCATTGAGAGCAGTGTACTATGTCTCATTCAATTTTATCTCCTGCAATGTGTAGCATTTGGCTTTGACTATGTGAACTGCCAGTGGCTAGTTGTTGAGGGAATGAACATGACTAACAGAATAATATTATTCATTGTTTTGTCATCATTTAAAAAAAAATTATTATTTTATGGAAGCAGATCTGCATTCTTTGCCAGGCTTCTGAGTCTCTCCCATGTCTACTCACATCCTCTCGTATAACATGACTTTAGGTAGCTGCTCAAGTCCTACTGGCCTTCTTGGTATTCCACGGACATGCCATATTCATCCTCACCCCTAAGACTTTGCTGATGTTTCCTTGGCTTGAGTGCCATCTTGTCTTCTTTTCAGCTATCCAAGCCTTATTTCAGGTCCCATCCCTTTTCCCAATTTCCCCATGGAGAACTCCATGATTATTTTGGCAATGTTTCTTCTCTTTCACAACTGAAAGGAGAAATTAATACACTTACTTTAGTACTTAATTATACAAAGACCTCCCCCCAAACCCAGAATGAAACTGGGAGAGAATGTAAAATTGTGATACTATAGAAATTCCAATATGGAAACTTGAGATGGGTTATTTGCATATTAATCCACTTTCTGGGTTACCTTATATTATCTATGCAGATTATTGACTATAAGATATTTAAGAAACTGAATCACCTCTAGCAAATAGTATGACCTTACACATGGTAAGTGCTGATTATATTTTAATTCAAGGAAAAATATGGCTTAAATTTGTATCTTATTTTTCATGTGTTTTAGTCTTTTAACCCAATTGGATATTAAATCCTTATGGGGAGAGGTCATATCTGAGACTTTTTGGATTTGCTACATGAGCAAGCATAATGCTGATTGTGCTGGAGATTTTTAACACATGAACAATATCCATTGTTAGGTGGGACCTAGCTGACAAATGACCTAGTTTTTACTTTAAATTTATTTTTTAATATCTGACACTCTAACTTCATTCTGTTTTTCCTGGTCTATTGGTTCTAAGTTACTGCCATACTTACAGTTTTTCCCTGCTCTATTGCCTTCTAATTTACTGTCATTCTTACTAGACTTCTCAGTAAATAAGGCAACTAAAACTCTATCTTTAGAGAAGATGTACACAGATACATCTTGGGGATTGGTACACAGGGTGGGAGAGGATTTGCTTTCAATGTCACATTCATACTATTTTCACCTTTGTCTGAAGATGAAAATGGAGTGTATTATAAATATTTGTTGAATGGTCTATATTAAGAATATTGTGCTAGACCATTTATACATACAATCAAATTTTCTCTTCTCAACAAACCTATGTAGTTGATGATACTAAGCTACATTTATAGACATGGAAACTAAAAGTAAGAAAGAAGTAATTTGCTCAAGTCTTTATCCTTAAACTTGATCTCAGATCTGTCTGATAATAAGGTCCCCACTAAAAGAAGGAGATAAGACAATGGATCTCCAACGTCAATGAACAGAAAAGTCACCCAAAGAAATTCTTAAAATACATATTACTGGGATCTATTCCAAAAATTCTAATTTGTTAGGTTTGGGGTGAGGCCCAGAAATGTGTATTCTAACAAACACAAAAAAGGATTCACTTGGAAAAATTTTGATGTAAGGAATAGTTATGATAATAATAGTAACAACTAAACAACATATGGATTAACACCACACTGTCTACCAGTTACGGCACCACATTGCTATTCATCAGACATTGGGTTGTGAAGCATTTATAGCATATTTTGCCATATAATTCTCACAACCACCTTATGAAACTTATATTATTAACATCTCCCTTATATATGAGAAGGGAGCTAGGATCAGAGAGGTCACATAGTTGGTAAGTGGTGGAAACAGTCTGATTCTAAAGCCCATGCCCACAACTCTAAGAAAGGGGCAGCCAAGTGAAAGGAAAACCAGGGAGATGCCTGTCATAGAGTCGAAAGGAAGAGAACACAGAGCAGAGTTAAGTAAGATAAATAATGAACACCATTCCCTAGATTTATAAATGAGGAGTTCATTGATAATGTTAGCAATACCAGCTTGAGTACAAAGATGGGAGTGGTAAGGTGGAATATAGAGACCTAAAGCATGAATGGAAAATGTAAAAAATAGAGAGCTTAAGTCTTCTTTTTATGAGTTTCCAACATAAAATAAGGGAATGAGGAAGGGTTGTTTTAAGGGAGAATGAAAATTTGGTAAGCGTTTTTAAAATATGGGAGAGTCCTGAAACTATGATGAAGACGGGACAGTGAAGAAAGAGAGGTGGCTACAGAATTTAAAAAGGTAAAATTAATGACACAGAATTTTGGAGAAGATGGGATCGATATGTTAGCTTTGTTTAGAAACACTTATTTTTCTGGGATAAGAGGAAATAGGGAAAGGATGAGCACAGCTGTGGATACAGATAAAAGTATTTGGTAGAGATGCAGACATGGGCATTCACGTGTAGTGCAATGGAAAGTTAAAGTAGCTTGTGTGTGATGGACTTTATTGTTTGAGTTGAGAAAATTAATAGAGTCATCAAGCAAAGTGGTGAAGATTTAGCGTAGCTACTGTGGGAAATGAGAGTCAGAACTGAATAGAAATAAACAAAAAGATTGTTGTGAGGTTAAAAGACCAGCTGAGGGGAAAAGTCATATTGTAACAGCATTAGTGTGCCTGACTGTGTAGTTTTTGTTCAGTTGTGATCAGAGGAGGCAGAGAATTAGATGCCAGGATTGGGTTCATCTTAGTTTAGGAATTTAATAAAACAAGTAGTGTGGGCAACAGTGACAGGTACTTGAAGGTGTTGACTATAGGCTGGGTGGAATGAAGGACTCTGGGGCTGGAATTTAGACAGTGAAACTAGTAGAGTGTTATAGACATGGAGGTAAGGATGACCAAGGAATTGGGTCTGAAAGAGATGGTAAAGTGGTAAATCGTAAAAATAGTGAAAGAACTGGAAAAGTATGCAGCAATGGGCTGAAAATGGGAATGAGTAGGACCTTATATATTTAAGTGTACATGGCAGCAACCTAAAAGAAACATGTCTGTTTAGTTCCCAAGACCCAATCTATTTTCCCTCTTAATTTTCAGAAATTTGAGGTCCTAATGTCTAAGGTCTAATTTTGGTCTCGTGTTGTCCTCTCAGGTATGTGAGTTTTATGATTACCCTGAACCTTTATAACCTATGTCTCCATCACTATCAATTCTGCTATCAATTAGTCTGTTAATCAAATTAGGACCAAAAAGTATTGATTCCTTCCATTTCTAGAATAATAATTGTAATGTGTAAGTCCATACACCTGGTTCATCTGGGCAGCATGTTAAAAATATATATTTTTTTGGCCTTTCACCAGACCTACTGAATCAGAATCTCAGTGGGAGTAGATCCCAAAGAATCTGTATTTTTAATAAATTCCAAAAGAGATTCTGACTCAGATGACCATTTTAGGAGATGACAGTTTCAACTGGGTGGAGTTTATTAGATTTTTCTCTGTCGATTTACAATCATACTCAGTATGTTTTTGCTTTTGAACTCCTATTTGTGAAGCAATAATGCTGCTGGTGAGCTTTAAGGTTGGGGTGGAGAGGAAAGAAAGCAACAATTCAATCTTGAAATTGGTGTATTTCCTAAATTTCTTTCTCATGCATGACTGCTCTTTCTCATGTTTGGGAAAACAAAACCAAAAGAGAGACCAAAGTGGAAGAGATTTATAGAATTAAGAATCTTGACAGAAAAAGTCCAAATGATAAACATGATTACAAGTAAAAAGAGTTTTGGAGTTTGGGTAGGTGTGGGGAATGAGAGATGAGTGAGAATTTCAATTCAGAAAGAAGGATGTGTTGATGATGACCACAGATGTACTGTGCTGATTTCATTTGCATTAGACATCTGGTGGATGCCTACATATTTGAAACCTATAGCCATTGTTGCATTTTGCTTTTTTGGTAGTTCCGTGATCAATTAATAATAAATGGTTTATCTTGGCACTACATCTTGCGTCATTAGATCTTATACACTGAAGAATTTCAGTTAGCAAGAAGAAATCTTATTTTTGATATCCTGGTACTCAGAAGCAAGTAGAACATACATGATTATTTTCAGTATCTGTTGACAAGTTTTCAAGGAGCAAAGGCATAGTGCTACATCTAAAATCTCCCCTCAGTGACATACAAGTCAGGCTTCTGTATACTGGGGCTATGAATCATACAAATGAATATATTCACAGATGAAAAAATTCATCACTTGATAATATTCTACATGGCAATATAATAATCCATAAACAATAAAAATATTTTTAAAATGTCATTTTAAGAAGGAACTATACCTTATAGTCTTTACATTTACAAATCGTGTTTTTATTATACCTTGATTAGTGATTTCAGTTTAACCTAATACAAAAACTCTCCCCTCTCTCTTTTCCTACTTCATCTTCTTCTTCATCCTCCTCCTACTCCTTAGTCCTCTTCTACCTCCCCCTCCTCCTCTTCTTCTTTCCAATCACCACCCCCCCCATACCACCATAGCACTCTTCTCTCTGCTTCTCTGTGTATCTAGGCTCATTGGTATGTTTGCTACTTCATGTTAGAAATCTTACTACAGAAAAATTTGCTAGAGTAAGAAAGAGAAAATTCAAAATTCCATAATCTGAATAAGATTTAGGATATGAAACCCTCCTTTCTTTGATGAAGAGTAAGTGGCTGGTTCTCAAAGACCATGCAAATTATTCTTCACTTGATAAGAAATCACAAATTTTCAGTATGGACCATGTAAGTCGCACTTCCCTGAAGTGAATCACCATCATCTTGTCCCTTCTGCTTCTAGTTCTGATGCTCAGGTGCATGTCTGTGTTCAACCTGTACTGCATGACAACAGTGAACATTACAATCCCGTGGCTTCTACAAACACCATTTTTAATTGTTCATACTTCCCAATGAGAAAAATTCCTTTTAGATTGGGCCAGAAGAGTCAACATTAGTTCAATTTATTCACTTAATAAATTTTGTCCATTGTTAGCTGTTTTTTTTTTTAAATGAACATATAGCTTCTCTTTTCTAAATTCCACACTCTAGATGCCCCATTCAGTTTGAACTCTGGTGAATAATGTTCACATCCTGAGCCAAGTTTCCTGGATTTGTTCATACCTTAGGAATCATGCCTATCTCAGGAATAACCAGCCCTTGCCTTTGCCCTTGTTTCTATTTTTAGATTGAGCTCTTAGCCCAACTTGATATTCTTTCAGTACTTTTGCCCCAGTGTTCTCTAATCTGAATTCCTGGGCCATGAATGGAACTATGCCATACTGCTCTTTGTTTAATCCCAGTACATCTGACTTTGTATTTACTAATTAGTCCTTTCTTACATTATAGACATCTATCTTCATTTAGGTGTGATTACCTCATACCTTGATGACGGAAAGTTTCCCCTAAATTGCCTTTGTGCTAGTGCTCCCCAAATCTGTTGTCTATAGTATTGCCAAATTAATAGTCCTAAAAATAAATGTTCGCTGTGATACATTCCCTTGTGAAAAATGTCAACGAGTCTATAGTACTTACAAAATGAAATTGGAATTCCTTAGCTCATCATTTTATGTCTTCATTCACAACCTGTTCTCTACTTATTTTTCCAGCCTTATCTCTAGTTATTTTCCTACACAGCCTTAACTCTGACTTTCTTGATGTTGCTGGGTTATATCTTTTGCTCTTTTTACTTATTGTATTCTTTCTTCTGGGAATACTAGTTCACTTATGGAAATCCTACTCATTTTCTTAGGTTTAATTGCAATGTATTTTGTCCATGAGGTTTTCCTAATCATTCTCACAAGGCCTTATCTCCTTTATCTAAATTCCTATGGGTTTATGTTTTACTCATTTGGTACTCACATATATTACTGCAGCTATTTTGAAACACAGTATATCTACTCAAACATATAGCAAACCCTGAACAAACAAAAACAAAACCAAAAAACCCTGTTTCTTATATATCTTGTGTATCAGAGGTTTGGATATAATAGATACTTGAAAAAAAATTTTTTTTTTTTTTTTTTTTTTTTTACTGAAAAGCAGTGGCAAATACATAAAGACAAAATACTTCCATGAGATAGTGAGCAGTAAATGTAAGATAATGACAGTCATCCTTAAAGTATGAGGTTTGAAATTCACCAGTCTGTAGGACCAATTCCATGGTGCCCATATAATCTCAGTAGGGTATATTTGGCTTTCAAAACCAATTTCAAGTAGCACACCATAACATTTAAGTAGAGTTCACAAAAAGGGAGTATTTACTTTCTTGATTTTTATAAAGGTAATTCTAGAACACCTTAGGATTCACCACTCACTAGATGTCAAATTTAGCTTTATATTTGTAAATGAATCCAACAAAAAAATCTCTTCAAAAACAAACATAAACAAAAGCAAACAAAAACAGAGCATCTGGCTCATGAACTCATTCATCCCTTTATTTTTTTGTTCATCTAAAAAATACTTATTGTACTATACGAAGGCCACTGGACTTGGAACTAGGGATATGGTGACAAATTGTTCCCTTGGCAATGATGAATCTGGGGAAAGTTAAAGCATTAAATAAAGTACTATTATCACATGAAATGAAAAATGTATTTGTATTACAAAGATAGATAAGAGATTATGACTATTTTGGGAAGATGAATGACATATTATCAAATTTTATGAATTCCTCAAAAATTTATGAATTCCTCAAAAACGTTAAATATCTACTGTGTGCCATGAGCTGTGCTATGTGGTGAAGCATAGGGCAGCTGTCGTGGACTTTATTATTGTTCACTAATTCCTCCTCCTCTCCCCATTATGTGGGCAGAGATCCTTCCCCATTCCATTGATACTGCTCTTGTCCATGAGATTTCTTTGACCAATGAGATGCAGGCAGAAGACAGAGTGTGACCATTCTTAAATAAGGCTTAAGAACTTATTGTTTGTTTCCTCTTACACTATTGTCATTTGTTATAAAACCATACTGCATAAAGTCAGTGTTTCTTCAGTCTTGGTTCCAGAATGAGAAACCTGTGGAGGAAACATAAACTCAACAACTTGGAGTTATGCTTAGCCAAGCCTAGTTGAGTCCAGTTGGCTCAAGCCCACACAAAATCATGAAGAAGAAATAGATTTTTTCTTGTCAGACTCGAATTTTGGTTGTTTGTTAGTGCATTGAAAACTAATGCAGAAGTGAGTAAGATACTATGTCTAGTGGGAAAGAAAGACATTAAAAAGGTAGTTACTGATGTTCTTTGTGTTTCAAGGAAATGGAATGTTTCTACAAGTATGCATAGCCAGTATTACACTACTTTGGAGGAAGAGGAAAATCTTGGTGGCTACTATGTATATATGAATCAATTTAATTTAGCTTCCAGTCATTATTTAGTGTGTGTCATCCCATCTTCCATTAAAGAACAGATGTGCCCTTGGGAACCTATCTACCAGGAAAATCAACTGCTATATTCACAACAGGAAGCAATTGCTGTTTTCATCTCAAGTAGTAGTTCTATATAGTGATATATTAATGAAGGACTAAAGGGATCCACTTCTGTATTTTCACTTACCATTGACACTACTGTGTCTTCTATATAACAGGTAATCTGTATATGACAGGCACAGACATATTCTGTAGTCATAGGGAATATTTCTCAGAAGTTACAGATCTGAGAATTTAGATTGGTGTGGTCCTTGAGATGACCTTGGCAACACTTCATTTTGCGATGACCAACTGGGGCCCACAGAGGCAAAGTTACTTTCCTAATGCTCCTTTTGGAGTTTGGAAGGGTTATATATGCAGTTCAGGTGTCCTGCTATCTGGATTGTAATGTCTATAACATTGAAAGAAATGTTTTTCTCATATAATTGTCTTTGGGTGAATTTTAATGAAAGAGTTGATTATAAAAATTGCAAGTTCTGGGGTGCCTGGGTGACTCAGTTTGTTGAGCCTCCAACTCTTGATTTCAGCACAGGTCATGATCTCAGGGTCATGGGATCGATCCCCACTTCATGTTCTGCACTCAGCACAGAGTTTGCTTGATTTTCTCTCTGCGCCTCCCCCTGCTTTTGTGCACCCATGCTTGCTCTCTCTCTCTCTCTAAAATAAATAAATCTTTAAAAAAGTTGTAAGTTCTGGAAAGCCTGGGTGGCTCAGTAGTAAAGTGGCTGCCTTCTGCTCAGGTCATGATCCCAGCATCCTGGGATTGGAGCCCCACATTGGGCTCTGCTCAGCAGGGAGCCTGCCTCTCCCTCTCCCACTCCCCCTGCTTGTGTTCCCTCTCTCGCTGTCTCTCTCTGTTTGTCAAGTAAATAATTAAAGTCTTAAAAAAAAAAAAGTTTAAGTTTCTATGGTGATTCAACTTAGAGACAAGAAGTAAATTTTAGAGGTTGAAAATTTCTATTAACTGTAAGGCAAAAGGATCATTACACTATCTATCAAGTTTTCCCACATTTTCCTGACAACCCTGGTCATATTATACATTTTTATTTATTGCATTTTCATAATTTATCATTATATAATTATTTGTGTGATCACTCTATTCATGTATATCATTTGTATAATTTTTCTTTTAGGGTCCAGTAACTAGCACAGTGCTTGACACATGGTAAGTACTCAATACACTTTTATGGGATTAATGAACAATTTTTCATCCATTCCACACAAGCTGAATGATCATGCTTCATCATATGGTGTAAAGTATGTCTTACACTAAATGATCACTTGCTGCCAAACTGTCAAGCAAGTATATCAGTTTTTTCATAAACTCTGAAAGAAATGGATTAATGACCTGACTGTAGTAGATTTTTATTAACAGATCACATAATGAATGTAACATTAAAATGTAGCATTAATAATAACAATAAAATCTAAATTGACACAAAGTTATTTCATTAAAATTATTTTATTTAAGAAGAAAATAAGGGTGCACAGTGACTCATGAAATGAAGATCTATTCAAGTGGAATTAATACAATTACTACAAAAGATTTCAACATTATTTGAATGACTAATGCTTAAGATATGGGAAGCTGAAAGGCAGTCATGCCTCTAATTTACTATCTTGGTATTTAGAAGAAATAGCTATTATATTAGGGTAGCCTGATTACCTAACTCCTAAGAGGTATTACTGAGTCGTGTCAAAAAATAAAGTTTTAAGAAGAATAATATAGAATACTTATTTTGCCAACATTTTTGGGAATCCAGGGGTAAAATGATAAGAGGAAAGGGAACATCTACATAAAGCTCAATAACGGCATTCATACTCTGGAGGTTTGAAAGTTACCGGCTCTCCAAATGATCTTCACTCTCTTTTTTGCTGTTTGACCTTCTGAATTCTCTATGAAGTTATGATGGACTATTTAAGAATGATGTGAAGTCCTCTGGCATCCAAATTATGACAACACATAGCAAAACTGAAACCAACCAGAAAGCTTGACCATTAAAAAAAAGATATATATCATATATATATGATATATATAAGCTTATATATAAGCTTGACCATTAAGTAAAAGATATATATCATATATATATATCATTCATATATGTGTGTGTGTGTATATATGACATATATATATATGTCATATATATATATATATGACTGCAAAAGAACTATGTCTTGCAGTTTCTGAGGAGGCCACCAGCAAATAACATTTCTCTAATGCATATAATTACTAAATAAATTGTGAAATAAACCAAATATGTAACTATGTCAGGCAAAATACTGCCTTTGTCACTACTAGAGGCCAGGATGCAGATTGTGGCTTTAGGTCCATTAGTCAAATGGGCCTGCCACCTGTATCCCAGGATTTGGGTCAATTCATCCATTTACAGAAAACACTGGGCTTGGGGTAGATCTCCTTTCGTCACACTCACCAGAGCTGCCTCCTCTACCACTTCCAGCATAAAAGAGCATAGGAAGGCTAACAGTCTCCAGGAGGCTGGCTGCAGGAGAAAATAGGATGCTGGAGGGTGTCTAGTTATTCTTCCTATGCTTCTGGTCAGGAAAAACACTCCATATTCCTAAGAAGAAAGTGAGTAATGGGGTGCTTGGGTGGCTCAGTTGTTAAGTGTCTGCCTTTGGCTCCGGTCATGATCACAGGGTCCTGGAATTGAGCCTCATGTAGGGCTCTGCTTCTCCCTCTTCCACTCCTTTTGCTTGTGTTCCCTCTCTCGCTGTGTTTCTCTCTGTCACATAAATACATAAAATCTTAAAAAAAGTGAGTAACAACAGCAACAGCAAGGATGAGGATGGCAGAGGTACATTATTTGAGTTCTCTAAAAACCAAGAAAGTGAAGAGTACAGGGAAGCTTGTCTAGTTAGATGTGATGAAAATGCTTCAGTGGCAAGAACTTAAGTTCCTATCCCCGAAGAAGCGAGATAAAATAAGATATCACCTCTTCCCCTTTCAAGAATTAAAATGCCCCAGTCAAAAGTGAAAAATAAGAGTAATTTCTGGCAATATATTTTGATGTGGACACCAGGACTTGGAATCTTTCTATAAAAGAACAGTGAACTATTGGAAATCTATTGAAGGTCAAAAGAAAGCCAGCTTAAGTCACTTTTAAAAGAGGTGTAGGGGCGCCTGGGTAGCTCAGTGGTTAAAGCCTCTGCCTTCGGCTCAGGTCATGATCCCAGGGTCCTGGGATCGAGCGTCGGGCTCTCTGCTCAGCGGTGAGCCTGCTTCCCCCTCCTTCTCTCTGCCTGCCTCTCTGCCTACTTGTGAGCTCTGTCTGTCAAATAAATAAATAAAATCTTAAAAAAAAAAAGAGGTATATTTAAAATATGTTCATCTAATTTTTAGAGTTGTTTACTGTAAAAGAATTATTGGCAATTTTAATAATAATTACTTGAAATAACAAATTGCATGTAATTTATTTATTGTAAAAATATTAAGAAGTAGAAAACAGATGAAAGAAAAGAATCATTTATACTATTCAGAAGAAGCTTCTTTCCACATGTTCATATGTTTCTCTGTATTTTCACACTAGATTACATAGATTATGCAGTTCATGACATTAGAGTTCATATGCTTCTCAGTCTGGATATGGAATTTACTAAGAAGGTTTTAATGAAGAGACTTTCATGAAGAGACTCTATACAGAAGTGTGGTTAAGATTAAGGACAAAGGATGGTGGGCATCAGAGGCTAGCCACAATAGGAAGCTATCGGGCCTCAAGGACAAAGGAAAGACATCATATTTTTCTAGAGCTCAGTGGAAACTGAAGTGACAAGGAATCTATATGATGCAGTCTGTAGTAGTCAACTTCTCAGAGAACAAATCAAGGAAAGGAATGAAAAACCAAGGAAGAATATCTCTGGCAGAATGGGGAGCAAACGGAGAATAATCAGCATATTACTTATTAAAAATTGCTTATTAACAGATTTTTATGGCCATGTAATAGTCTAAAATGACTGTACCTTGTATTATAACCACTACTTTTTGATTGACTGCTTAGATTGTATCCAGTGTTTTTACTATTATAAACAATGCATATATTTCTTCATTGCTACAATTTCCTTTGCGTAAATTCTTGGGAGTTGAATTATTACCCTAAAAAGCATAAACATTCTTCGGCCTCTTAAAACTTGCTGACAATGTCTTACAGCCATACACGTTATTATTCTTCCAGTAATGCAAGAGTGTGCTTGGTTTACTGCACGTTGTTGAGCATTGCATATTCCCATAAAAGTTATTTCTTCCATTGATGAGAATTTTTTCCACAAAAATCACATCTGCATATTTTTTAAAAGAAATCTTTAAAACTGCATGTCTTTAATTTTGTTACAACTTTTTTTTTTTGATGTGCTTTTTGAATTTTTTAAATTGTGTCAGCATCCTGAAGTGATGATGGCCTTTTGTTGCTCTTCACTGCTGCTGCACCAGCCTCACTGATTTAATAACCTTGTCTCTCTGCTGCTGACTTGGTTGCATATTTAATCAGGTAGTACATGATTACATACAATGATGTATGTTTTCTGAGGTATCAGGTTTATTTTATATTTCAGTCGGTCTATTCTTTTTTTTGCAATGTGACTGAGGCAGGGCAGCTCTGTAGTGCCAAGCTGTCCCTCAAAATATTTGGACAACAGAAAGCAACAGAAGACAGCCTCCATGTTCCCTAGAAGGGGGCTCACTGCCTCCTTCTTTACCTTTCAACCACAGCTGATCAACTTTCATGGTAATAATAGTAAAATGACAACCACCACCACAACACGATGAATAGTATCAATGAGTGCTTACCACAAGCTAGGCATGAAGAAGCTTCCACATCAGCTCCAACCACAGCCAGGATGCCTCTCTTCTAAGTCAGGAAGGGATGTATTGGGAGGCTAGTGTATTCGTTACCAAATCTTGTTGATTCTCCTTTCAAAGTCTTAAATTTCTCCATTTACTTCTACTCTCACTGCCATTGTCTGATTCAAGCAGTCATCTTCTCTGCTGGGTTAATGCAGCAGACATTCTCCGTTCTTAACTGCTTTCATTTGGTTTCTTAGAAGGCCTGCTGTTTAAAATATCTATTAATTTTTTAAAAATTTCATTGACTATTTTTATTTCCAGAATCTCCATTTGATTCTTTTCAAATACATCTGTGTGGTTTTTTTTTTTTTTCTCCTCATAAAATCTTTATTCTTCAGGGGTTCTCTTGCTTCCTTGATCTCTGAATATTTTAAACACATTTTAAAATCTCTTTCTATCTGTTTGATCTCTATTTCTTTAGTATGAAGTATGAATTATCCATTTATGAGTTTTTCTGAGTTTGTCTCTATTGGGAGTTTTTTCCCCTAAAAGATCTGGGAATTTCTTGGATTTTATGAGTGCCCGTGTTTCAGTTTCACTGATACCAGAACCCTATTGGGTCAACCAGTTTGGCACTATATACTAGTTTCTTGTTCAAGGTTTCAGCACCTCATAGATATTGTGAATTTGGATATTATTTTTATACAAGATAAGAGCTTTGGTTTTGTTTGGTGCAGAATAATTCCTCCTACTGATGGCCCAGGCAGGTTGTCTGTCTCCAAATCAGTCTGGAGTTTTTGTAGTTCCCATGTAGGCATAGTTTTCAAGTCAGTTGGGTAAACAGCCTAGGAGAGGGATTGTGGGATGATGTTGTAAGATTCTGGTCAGTTTTGTAAGAACCCTCCAAGCTGTCTTCCAAAGTGACTATAGGGTTTTACATTCCCAGTGGCAATGCATAATACAGTTCCTGTTGCTCCATATCCTTGCCAGTAACTGCTATTTCAAATGTTTTGGATTTTAGCCTTTCTAAAGGTACATAGCAACATCTCTTTGTTTTGATTTGCATTACCTTAAATGACATGCCATTGAGAATCTTCTCATATGCTTATTTGCCAGCTGTATATCTTCTTTTCTGAGGTGCCTATTCATTTCTTTTGCTCTTTTAAAAATTAGGTTGTTGAGGCACCTGGGTGGCTCAGTGGGTTAAGCCTCTGCCTTCAGCTCAGGTCATGATCTCAGGGTCCTGGGATCAAGCCCTGCATCTGGCTCTCTGCTCAGCAGGGAGCTTGCTTCCTCCTCTCCTTTGCCTGCCTCTCTGCCTACTTGTGATCTCTCTCTATCAAATAAATAAATAAAATCTTTTTTTTAAAGATCTTTAAAAAAAGATTTTATTTATTTGACAGAGATCACAAGTAGGCTGAGAGGCAGGCAGAGAGAGAGGAAGGGAAGCAGGCTCCCCACTGAGCAGAGAGCCCGACGCGGGGCTCGATCCCAGGACCCTGAGATCACGACCCGAGCCAAAGGCAGAGGCTTTAACCCACTGAGCCACCCAGGTGCCCCAAATAAATAAAATCTTTAAAAAAAATAGGTTGTTGATTTTCTTATTGTTGAGTTTTAAGAATCCTTTGTATATTTAGATAAAAGTCTTTATCAGATACATGTTTTGCAAATGTTTTCTCTGAGTCTCTTGCTTGTCTTTTTATGCTTGTAACAATGTCTTTCACAGAAGTTTTTAATTTTTAAAATTATTTTTAATTGTGGTAAGATACACATTGCATAAAACTTACCAATTTAAACATGGTTGCCTTTTCACTGTTGTGTATGTGATTTGATGTCCAGAAGTTTTAAAGTTTGACATTTATCATTTTTTTCATGGATCATGCTTTTAATGTTGTATCTAAAAACTGATCACAAAAGACAAAGTAACATAGATTTTCTCTCATTTTGTCAATGAAGTTTTAAAATTTTGCATTTTACACTTAGATCTATGATCTATTTTGGGTTAACTTTTTGTGAAAGGTGAAAGGTCTGTGTCTATGTTCACCATTTTGCATATGGAAGTCCAAATGTTCCAGCATTATTTGTTGAAAAGACTATGCTTTCTTCATGAATTGCCCTTGCACATTTGTTGAAAACCAGTTTACTGTTTTTGTAGGTCTATTTTTTGTTTCTCTATTCTATTCTATTGATCTATGCATCCTTCTTTGACTAATATGATAATGTCTTGATTATGGTAGTTTTGTAGTAAATCTTGAAAATAGAGAAGTGTGAGTTCTACAATGTTTTCTGCTTCTTCCATATTATGTTAGATATTCTAAGTCTTTGCCTTTCTATATGAAGTTTGGGATCAGCTTGTCTATATCTACAAAATATCTTGCTGGGATTTTGATTGGAATTGCATTTAATCAATAGATCAAATGGGGAAGAATTGATATCTGAACAATATTGAGTGTCCCAAGTCATGAACATTATATATATATATATATATATATATTTTTTTTTTTTTTTTTTTTTTTCCTTAAGGAAAGCCAAGTTTCAGATCCTTTTCTAGGCCTGGGTTTATAGCCTCAAATCTAATCTATATGCTAAACCCATGTCTGTAAGTTATATATCATGGCCCGCTGTCCTGCAACTTCCTAAACCGTATTTCCTTCAACTAGAACTTGTTGATACATCTCTGAGTATTTTAGCAGACTACATTTATTTTGCTTAATTTGAGGTTCCTTACAGACTTTTTATAGGGGCTTTTAAAATGCTGATCCCTTTCCCTGAGATCTCTGTCTACTGCTGGATACACATCTTTAAATTTGAATTTAGATGCCAAAATCTCAGTGAGGAGTCTTCTGACTCTCTGATTAGATTGAGGTTCCCCAGTTTACTCCCTGGTTCTTGTGTATTCTATTGCTAATAAACCAGGCCTAAGAAACTGAAGTAATTTGGAAAAAATGCAAACCTTTATTTGCGTTTATTAAGCAGCTTGAAAAGCTCAGAAAGTCACCAACATTCCTACATAAATTCCTTCTTCCATCCCATCCTCTGCCAACACAAACACCAGCTTTTTTTTTTTTTTTTTGAAATATATGCCTTTCTTTTCAAAACCATGAAGAAAACGTTAAATCACAGGAACACATTCTGCTCCTGGTTCAATATGTAAATGGACTTATTTGCTATTCCTTAAGCTCTCCTCATTTCCTCCTCTGCCCATTCTCTGAATCCCCATCAGAGATTCAGAAAACATGGCCTCAGACTTCTCTGAAAGATGGCAGAGTAGGAGGATCCTAAGCTCACCTCGACTTATGAATACAACTAGATAACATCTATTTCAGTGTAAATACCTAGGAAATGGGCTGAAAACTGGCAGAACAGACTCTCCACAGCTAAATGTAGCAACACTGAAGTGGGAGGAAGGGTGCAGTTAGAAGGTAAACAGACATGAGGAACTGTCTGTATGAAGGAGAGATGCTGTGGGAGTGGAGAGGGAAGAGGAGTAGACCCCATAATAGGTACCCTAGGCATGAGGGGCCCATATTAGAAAAATGTGTTAGGGTCCCTCAATAATGGGTCTGTGATCAAAGGAGCAAGACTGATGCAAAGCAAAGGTCAAGCAAAGATTTATTTCGCGCCAAGCATCGAGAATCATACTGACCGGTCAGGGCTGTCTCTCTTCCAAGAGGCGATGACGATGATGACGACCCTACCCCAGCCTCACAGACTAACTTTTATAGAGGTGGTTGAACCTGGCTTATACACAGGTGGCTAATGGGATTGCAATACACAGGGAAAACTGCACAGTCATGCTAGGTTGGAATAAAGGTGGCCAATTGAATTTCAATTTACCATAGTAAATATATGTAAATATATTTATATATTTATATATATTATATATTATATAGTAAATATATATATTATATAGTATATAGTATATATATAGTATATATAGTGTATATAGTATATATTATATAGTAAATATATATTATATATGTTATATATAATGTAATATATATTATATAGTAAATATATATATATTATATATTATATAGTAAATATATGATTGGATGTCTCCACCCTTGTATCTGGGCTTTGCAAGTAAGTTCCTCTGGGAGGGGCAGGGTCAATCTAAGTTCACAACCAAAAACTCCCTCTGGCTAACTAGGCCCTTACATTCCCCCCTTTTCTTTGGAAATTAGCCAAATCCTTGACTTTTCAGCCAGTTCTATGTTCTCCTGTTGTAAGGGGTTATATTGTAAGGGGTAAGACTAACATTTTTATTGCTCTAATTTTCTTTTGTACAAATGACATTAGTGCACAGTCAGCTGATGAGTTAGCCATTCTCCGCTTTGTAAAACCTTTTCATTTTTCCTAATTCCGTTTGTCTAATTCCCTACCTATACTTTTTGTCTTATGAGGTGACTCAGAAGCTCTTACACAAATAGGTAACAATAGGACAACAATGAACTCATAGTCTTTTGAGTCTTAGCTTTAGTCCATGGTCAGCAGGGTCCATCGGCTGCGGCTTCCATCTCTGGGGGGCGTCCTCATCCTCAGCTCATTTGACGTGACCCACGTGAATCCAGGCCCTGGTGCTTTCTACTTTTATTGCCGTGGGGGTGGTCAGGATGACAGTAAATGGTCCTTTCCAGCACGGCTCCAAGTTTCCCACTTGGTGGCGGCATATCCAAACCAAGTCCCTGGGTTGTTAAGGATGTGCCTCCACCTCCGTCTCTGTCTCATGTTTGGTGGAAAAAGCCTCTACCTAGCCTGAAAAGGTATCTACAAAAACTAACATATACTTCTGCCCATATTTTCTGGGTTTCATTTCTGTAAAATCTATTTCCAATAAATTCCTGGTTTCTTAGCTCTTTCTCTTTTCCCTCTTCCCATTTTAGTTCTTCCCACATTAACTGCCTGCCATTGAGCACATCTATCAACAGCATCCTGAACCATACACCCTAATTTAGAAACCTGGAACTGCTTGCCTATAATCTCCTCGAGTTTGCTTGTCCCCAGATGAGTACCCTGATGTATCTGGTCTACTAACTTCTTACCTAGTCTTCAAGGAAGAATTAACTTTCCTGTTTTAGTCTTAGCCCAATCCCCTTCATAGTCTAATTTAACCCATTTTTTAAATACTTTAAATCTTCCTCTGAATAGTTTGGTTTTTCTGGTGGGACTGGAGCCGGGAGTGTAACCAGCTCTTGCACTATTTCTCGGGCTGCTTGCTTTGCGACTTGATCTGCTATTTGGTTTCCTTTTGAAATAAGATCAGTCCATTTTTGGTGCCCCGGGCAATGCATACCAGCCACCTCTTTTGGGTCCCAAATGGCCCGGAGGAGAGCTAATATTTCTCCTCTGTTTTTAATTCCTTTTTCTTCTGCTGTTAATAGGCCCCTTTCTTTATAAATAGCCCCATGTATATGGAGAATAGCAAAGGTCTACCTGCTGTCCATATAGATGTTGACGGTTTTACCTTTGGCCATCTGCAGTGCCTTGGTGAGTGCAATCAGCTCCGTTTTTTGCACAGAGGTTCTGTGTGGCAGGGCTGCCGTCCAGAGTTCCTGCTTAGGGGAAACCACCGCAGCCCCCACATACCTCTTCCCATCGACCATGTAGCTACTCCCGTCTGTGAACAGAGTCATCTCCGCATCTGGGAGGGGAATGTTTTTGAGGTCTGGCCTTACTCCTGTCACTTGGGTTAGGACCTCCCCACAGTCATGTGGGTGGTCAGCCAGCTCCTCTGGCAGCAGCGTGGCTGGATTTAGCACCACTGGGGGCTGGAAGGTCACTCTTGGTTCGTTGAAGAGGAGGGCCTGATACCCCGTCACTCAGATGTTCATCATCCATCAGTCTGGTGGAGTCCAGAGAAGGCCCTCGAGAGCGTGGGTGGTGGTCAAGATGAGATTTTGACCCAAAGTCAATTTACTTGCACTCTTGACCAGGAGGGCCATGGCAGAAATTATGTGGAGGTAAAGGGGGAACCCAGCCACTGCTGGATCTAGTTTCTTGCTAAGATAGGCTACTGGCCTTTGCCAAGACCCCAGAGTCTGAGTCAAAAACTCCTTTGGCCACCCCTGCTTTTTCATCCACATATAAGTGGAAGGGCTTCTGGGATGGCCAATGCTGGGGCACTCAGTAAGGCTGTTTGTAATTCCCAAAATGCTCCTTCTGCCTCAGCTGTCCACTCTATCATAGTGAGCCCCCCCCCTTTTGCCAATTCATAGAGAGGTCGGGCAATCTCTGCAAACCGCGGTATCCATAGCCTACAGTAGCCCACCATCCCAAGAAACTCCCTCACTTGTTGGGATGTGGTGGGGCGGGGGTATCGGGTGATCACCTGTTTCCTGGACTCAGACAGTGAACACACTCCCTTGTGGAGATCAAAGCCTAGATAAGTGGCATGGTTCTGACAGAGCTGAGCTTTCTTTGCTGACACCTGATACTCTTTTTCCTGCAGAGTCTGTAAGAGAGCTCTCGTCCCCCACAAACATGGCTCATAGTCCTAAGTGGCTATTAGCAAGTCATCAACATACTGTAACAGACTGACTCCCAGGTTGGAGGTTCTGTACTCATGCAAATCCTCGTGTAGAGCCTCGTTGAAGATAGTGGGTGAATTCTTGAACCCTTGGGCAAGTCTTGTCCAGGTGAGCTGGCCTTGGAATCCTTCCTATGGGTCAGACCACTCAAAAGCAAAGAGGGGCTGAGACTCCCTTGCTAAAGATATGCAGGATGAAAATTGGGCTCCCAAGTCCACCAAAAAATCAATTGATTTCCCCTCCACTTTAATTTTTACTCTTGTGGCCAGCATTGCCATCTTCCTTTTGGGGCACTCCCTGGCCCTAATGTCCTTTTTCCTTACAGTAAGCACACTGATCTGAATCTAAGTCTTCCCACCTGCCTTCTCTGTGCTTAGGCTTTTCCTTCTGTTTACCATCCCCTACTTGCCTCATGTAATGCCAAAACCTTAAGCAGTTTTTCTGTCTGTTTTTCATCCTCTTGTGCAACCCTGTTGTTAAACACCTTTTCTGCTATTCCCACTAACTCAGTCAGATTCTTCCCTTCAGATCCTTCAATTTTCTGAAGTTACCTCCTTATATCTGGGGCTGACTGACTGGTAAAAGCAAGGTTCACTGCCCTCTGATTTTTAGGTGCCTCAGGATCGATCAGGCTATACATTTTACAGGCTTCAATAAGTCTTTCTAGGAAAGCTCCTGGAGCCTCATTCTTACCTTGAGTCACCGTACTAATTCTGGTTTAGTCCGAGTGCAGCTTTTACTTCTGGAAATTCTTACTCATTTCAGTTCCAGAATTTCAACATATCAAAGACCTGTATTTGTTCTGAAAGTCTCCCATATGAATTTCCTTTAAGGTGGAATTCATCTTACAAGAGAATTAAAACAATTACAAGTGACAACAACTCAGAATAGATATGGTTAAATATCACGTGATGACCCTTATCAAAACATTAAAACTTTAGGAAATGTATAGAACCTCTGGAGTAGTTACAGCATTTACAATTCTGGGAAGGCAAAGAGAAAACCATTTACATTTTCTTAGAAACATCTCAGTCTCCAGTGAAGACTAAATATTAACCAATTGTGAACAGTTGCAACAGTAGTTAAGCACAAAACATGTTTACCAACAGATTTCAAAAGCACAAACCAGTTCCAGCAACCAGCGCTCTAGCATTTTATCCCATTTGTCATCCAAACAAAACTTCAAAGTTTCAGTTTACCAAAGACTCTGAAAGCTACTTTAACAATTACCCATTAAAACCCTGAGATAGACAATTAACCATCAGTTCAGTCATCTCTTTGCTAGCAGATTTCACGTTCCACCTGGGCCCATTCCACTTCAGACTCCATGCTTTCCTGCCAGCAAGGGGAAGGGGACAGGCAATCCACGTTGGGCCAGAGAAGGCAAGGAATTCCCCGAAACAAAGAGAGTTTCGGCAGCTGCTTGGGAATATTCCCTAAAGTCTCTGTCTTGAGTTAGACTAACCCCAGTTGGCTTCAGTTATAGCCCTTAACACAGGAAATGAGTGAGGGAGAAGCCCCACATCTATTATGAGGAACGGAGAGACGAAAGTCAGAGTCCCCTTACTCTCTGCTTACCCCATTCCTTCAATCACAACAAACAACACAACAGACAACAAAAAGACAACACAAAGACAACTGCAGACCAAGCGGTCCTTATCCAGAATCTGCCACCAGTGGGGATTTTCTTGGTCCCCGGTGACTGCCCACCCAGGGGGACTCGAACCCCCTCGCCGCCCAGAGGGACTTGAACCCCCGGAGACTGCCGAGGGGGACTCAAACCCCCGGAGACCGCCTGGGGGGCTCAAACCCCTAGAGACCACCCAGGGGGACTCGAACCCCCAGATACTGCCTAGGGGGACTTGAATGCCCCCCGCCACCTAGAGGGTACTCAAACTCCTGGCCGCCCAGAGGGACTCGAAACCCCAGAGACTGCCTAGGGGGACTCGAACCTCCCAGCAGGCCCCTGACTGCTCAGGGGGACTCGAATCCCCTGGCAGGCCCCTGACCACCCAGGGGGACTGAAACCCCCCAAAAGGCCCCTGACTGCCCAGGGGGACTCAAACCCCCCAGTGACTGCCTAGGGGGACTCGAACCCCCTGACCACCTAGGGGGACTCAAACCCCTGGTGACCGCCGAGGGGGACTTGAACCCCCTGACCATCTGGGGGACTCAAACCCCCTGGCGATCTACAAGTGGAGGAAAGGGGTGTCCCTGCATCCACTCCAGCCCTAGGGAGCATGGCTGCATCCAGCTTCTCCCCGGTGGGCCATACTCTGGAGCTCTGTCACCAGACAGACAGACAAGATCCCAAGATCTTACCTCTGGAGGCTTTTCCCAGAAATTCTGATGCTGGCTCAGCTCTCATTTGATCCCGGATGAGCCCCCAATGTTAGGGTCCCCCAATAATGGGTCTGTGATCAAAGTGAGACTGATGCAAAGCGAAGGTTAAGCAAAGCTTTATTTTGTGCCAAGCATCGAGAATCAAACTGACCGGTCAAGGCTGTCCCTCTTCCAAGAGGCGACGACAACGATGACGACCCCGATGACGACCCCAATGATGACGACCCTGACGACGACGACCCTACCCCAACCTCACAGAGTAACTTTTAAAGAGGTGGTTGAGCCTGGATTATACACAGGTGGCCAATAGGATTGCAATACACAGGGAAAACTGCACAGTCATGCTGGGTCAGCAATATGGGTGGCCAATTGAATTTCAATTTACCATAGTAAATATATGTGTGCCCTACTGATTGGATGTCTCCACCTGGCCTGGCCCATCCTTGTATCTGGGCTTTGCAAGTAAGTTCCTCTGGGAGGGGCAGGGTCAATCTAAGTTCACAACTAAATGGCTCCCTCTGGCTAACCAGGCCCTTACAGATGAATCCCCATAATATTTGGTTTTGAAAACCAGAGGAGCCTGGTATTCTGAGTTCTTACAATCAGTGGGGCTTAACATCTGGAACTTTAAAAATCAGTTGCCTTGGCTCTGAGAGAGCCAGAGGATGATAAAAAACTGAGTCCCTGCCCTTAAACAGACAGCACAATAGTCCTGCTGAGATAGAGCATAGAAGAAGCAGTTTGAAGAATGCCTAGGGTAGATGGGAAGATATATCTATTAATCTCAGGGGATGTGCTAGAGGGACAGTGATCTTTGGGAGAATTCTCCAAAAACAAAAGAGCTGATGGGCACTATTTCCCTTCCCTCCCCTCTCCCACCCTAGATATGTGGACACCTACCAGAACCAGCTAGCACAAGCGCTCTCTTTCTAGCTTCCTAAAGGATGCTCCACCCCCATGTTCTCCTGTGGATCAAGTTCCTTCAACACATCTTGACAGGAATCCATCCAAAGTGGCATCACAAGCCTGGCATTGTGCAAACATCCAATAAGAGCTAGAATCACTCCAAAGTGATTCCTGCCCTGCGGAGAGATGAAGAGAATCACACACGCATCTGACTGTGGCTCTTGCAGTAAGTTGGGTGTAGACATATGTAACTGCAGACCCAGCCTAGCAATGAAAGCTTCTCAGGAGACAACACAGGAAGAGTGCCCTGTGGTTTGGTACTACTGCACCTCTGGCAAATGTCTGGTCTGACCCAAGTCAAGCTGAAAGTGGCCCCAGACTGGCCCACTAATACAGGGGCCAAACTCTGCCCATAGCAGGCAAAGAGCCATTGTATGACTGGACTGTAGGCAAAAGTGCCTCAACTACAATAGTAGGGTATAGGTAACACACATAGACACCCCTCAGGCACCAGCTTCTGGTGAACGGGGGACATTACCCTGTAGGGCACTACAGGACCTTTTCTTTATAAGGCCATTACTTTTAAGAGCAAGAGACATAGCTGACTTTCCTAATACATGGAAACAGACACAGAGAGTTAATCAAAATGAGGAGACAGAGGAATATATCTTAAATGAAAGAACAGGGAAAAAAATCACAGCAAAAGAGCTAAATGAAATGGAGATAAGTAATGTGCAAGATAGAAAATTTAAAGTAACAGTTATAAAAATACTCATTGGACTTGAGAAAAGAGTGAAGAACCTCACTAGGACCCTCAACAAAGAGAAAGAAAACAAAAAAGAACCAAAGACAAAGAATTCATTAACCACATTTAAAAATACACTAGAGGAAATAAGTAGTAGACTAGAGGAACCAGAAGAGTGGATCACTGACCCAGAGAACAGAGTAATGGAAAGCGATCAAACTTAACAAAAGAGAGAAAAAAGAAAAATGAATATGGATCAAGGAAGCTCAGTAATACCATCAAGTGTAATGACATTCACATTACAGGGATCCCAAAAGAAGAGAGAGAATAGGCGACAGAAAATTTATTTGAAGAAATAATAGCTGAAAATTTGTGAATCTGGGGTAGGAAATGGATATACAGATACAGAAGGCACAGAGAGACCCTCACAAAATGAACCCAAGGAGGTCACACCAAAACACATAGTAATTAAAATAGCAGAAAATAGTGATAAAGAGAGAATTTTAAAGCAGCAATAGAAAAGAAAGCAGTCACACACAAAGGAAACCCTATAAAACTATCAGTGGATTTTTCAGCAGAAACTTTGCTGGCCAGAAGAAAGTGATATGATATATTCAAAATATTGGGAAAAACAAACAAACAAAAAATACTTCAACATAGAATACTCTATCCAGCAAGGCTATCATTTAGAATAGAAGGGGAGAGAAAGAGTTTTCCAGATAAACAAAATTTAAAGGAATTTATCACTAACCTAGCCCTATAAGAAATGTTAAAGGGGATTCTTTGAGTGGAGAGGAAAGAACATAAGTAAAAGTAAGAAAAGTAGGAAGCAGAAAAGCACTAAAATTCAGTATATTTATAAAAATCAGACATGGGATTCACAAAATAAAAGCATGTAAAGTATGACACCATATACCTAAAACATGGAGGGGGAGAGGAGTAGTAACAACTTAGTGCTTTTAGAATAGATTTAATCTTAAGTGACCATCACTTTTACATAGACTGCTATATGAATAAGATGTTATATATAAACCTAATGGCAACCACAAACCAAAAAGTGGTAATAATATGCAAAAAGTAAAGAGAAAGGAATCCAAGTATATCATTAAAGAACCAACAAGCCATGAGAGAAGAGAGCAAGAGAAGAAAGGAACAGAGAAGAACTATAAACACAACCATAAAAGAGTAATAAATACCTATGAATAACTACTTTGAATGTCAATGGGCAAAATGATCCAATCAAAAGCATAGGGTGACAGAATGGATAAAAATTAAGACCCATCTATATGCTGCCTACAAGATACTCATTTCAGACCTGAAGACACATTTAAATTGAAAGTGAATGGATGGAAAATCATTCATCACACAGATGGAAGTGAAAAGAAACATGGAGTAGCAATGCTTATATTGGACAAAATAGACTTCAAAACAAAGACTGTAACAAGAGACAAAGAAGGACTCCATATAATCATAAAGGGAACCATACAACAGAAAGATATAATAATTGTAAATATATAAAAAACCACCATGGGAGCACCTAAATTCAAAAAGCAGCTAATAACAAACATTAAATAAGTAATCAATAGTAATAAAAAAGTAGTAGGAGACTTTAACTCCCCACTGACATCAATGGATAGATCATCCAAACAAACAACCAACAAGGAAAGCATGGCTTTGTTTTATTTATTTTTATTTTTATTTTTATTTTTTATTATGTTCAGTAAACCACTATATGGTACCTCATTAGTTTTTGATGTAGTGTTCAATGATTCAATGGTTGTGTGTAATACCCAGTGCTTTGACACATTGGGCAAGATGGATCTAACAGATATATTCAGAACATTCCATCTTAAAATAGTGGAATGAACATTCTTTTCAAGTGCACAAGGAATGTTATCCAGAATAGATCACATGTTAGGCCACAAAACAAGCATCAACAAATTCAAATAGATTATAATCATACCACCCACCTTTTCCAACCACAACACTATGAAACTAGAAATCAACTACAGGAAAAGATCTGGAGAGAGCACAAATACATGGAGGTTAAATAACCTTCTACTGAGCAATGAATATTTCAATCAAGAAATCAAAGAAGAAATTAAAAAAAATACATGGAGACAAATGAAAATGAAAACACAATGGCCCCAAATCTTTAGGATGTAGCAAAAGTGGTTCTAAGAAGGAAGTTTATAGCAATACAAGCCTACCTCAAGAAGAAAACAAAACCAAAACCAAAATCAAACCAAACCAAAACAAAACAAAAAACCCTAAAACAACCTACCCTTACACCTAAAGGAGCTAGAAAAAGAAAAATAAACAGAACTCCAAACTAGAGAAGGAAGGAAATAATAAAGATTGGAGCAGAAATAAATGATATAGAATTAAACAACAATAATAACACAGTAGAACAGATCAATGAAACCAGGAGCTGGTTCTTTGAAAAGATGTACAAAATTGATAAACCTCTAGCCAGATTCATCAAAGAAAAAAAAAAAGAGGGCTCAAATAAACAAAATCAGAAATGAAAGAGGAGAAATAACAATTGATACCACAGAAATACAAAAGATTATAAGGGAATATTATGAAAAACTAGATGCCAATAAATTGGACAACCTAGAGGAAATGAATAAATTCCTAGAAACATAAAAACTCCCAAAACTGAATCAGGAAGAAATACAAAGCTTGAATACATGGATATGGTGCAATGAAATTGAATCAGTAATAAAAAAAACTCCCAAAAAACAAAGGTCCAGGACCAGATGGCTTCCCAGGTGAATTCTACCAAACATTTAAAGAAGAATTAATACCTATTCTCCTCAAACTATTCCAAAAAATAGACAAGTGAGGAAAGCCTCCAAATTCATTCTTTATGGCCAGCATTATACCCAAACCAGATAAAGACATGATAAAAGAAAAGGAATGGAATGTATCGCTAAGGAATGTAGATGCATAAATCCTCAACAGAATATTAGTAAACTGAATCCAACAATACATTAAAAAAAAATCATTCACCATGATCAAGTGGGATTTATTCCTGGAGTGCAAGCGTGGTTCAATATTCACAAATCAATCAACATGATATATCATATTAATAAGAGAAAGGATAAAAACCATATAATCATTTCAATAGAAGAAAAAAAGCATTTGGCAAAGTACAACATCCATTCATGATAAAAACCCTCAACCAAGTAGGTTTAGAGGGGATGTACCTTAGTGTAGTAAAGGTCTTCTATGAAAAAACCCACACCTAATATCATACTTAATGGCAAAAAACTGAGAACATTTCCCCTAAGATCAGAAACAGGACAAGAATGTCCACTCAGCACTTTTATTTAACATAGTATTGGAAGTCCTAGCCACAGCAATCAGACAACAAAAAGAAATAGAAGGCATCCAAATTGGTAAGAAAGGAACAAAACTTCACTATTTGCAGATGACATAATACTATATGTAGAAAACCCTAAAGACTCCACCAAAAAACTACTAGAACTGATGAATGAATTCAGTAAGTTTGCAAGATACAAAGTCAATGTATGGAAATCTGTTGCATTTTTATACACTAATAATGAGGTAGCAGAAAGAGAAACAAACAAACAAAAAAAAAAAACAAAAAACAAAAACAGTCGCGTTGACAATTGCACCAACAATAATAAAATACCAAGGAATAAACTTAAACAAGGAGGTAAAAGACCCATACTCTGCAAACTATAAAATATTGATGAAAGAAATTGAAGATGACACAAACAAATGGAAAGATTCCACACTCATGGATTGGAAGAACAAATATTATTAAAATGTCTGCACTACCCAAAGCAATCTACAGATTTAATTCAATCCCTATCAAAATACCAACAGTGTTTTCCACAGAACTAGAACAAATAATCCTAAAATTTGTATGGAAACACAAAATCCTGAATAGCCAAAGCAATCTTGAGAAAGAAGAATAAAGCTGGAGGTATCATAATCCTGGATTTCAAAATATACTACAAAGCTGTAGTAATCAAAACAGTATAGTACTAGCATAGAAATAAATCCACAATTATATGGCCAATTAATCTTTGACAAAGGAGGCCAGATATGCAATGGGAAAAAAAAAGTCTTCAACAAATGGTGCTACATGCAAAAGATTGAGCCACTTTCTTACACTGTACACAAAAATAACCTGTGAGACCTTAAACCCTAACCATCCTAGAAGAAAACACAGACAGTAATGTCTCTGACATGGGTCATAACAACATTTTTCTAGCTATATCCCCTGAAGCAAGGGAAACAAAAGCAAAAATCAACTATAGGGACTGCATCAAAGTTAAAAGTTTCTGCACAGCAGAGGAAACAATCAACAACATGAAAAGAAAACCTACTGAATGGGAGAAGATATTTGTAAGTATCTTATCCAATAAAGGGTTTGTATGCAATACATATAAAGAACTTATACAACTCAACACCAAAAACTAAATAACCCAATTTAAACACGGGCAGAAGATACAAACAGACATTTCTCTAAAGAAGACATGCAGAGGCCACTAGACATATGAAAAGATGCTCAACATCATTCATCATCTCAGGGATATGCAAATCAAAACCACAATGAGGGGGTGCCTGGGTGGCTCAGTCAGTTAAGTGTCCAACTCTTGATCTTAGCTCAGGTATTTTTCTTAGGGTCATGAGTTTAAGCTTCACGTTGGGCTCCACAATGGGCATGGAGCCTACTTAAAAACAAAAACAGTAACGAAAACACAATGAGATGTTACCTTATACCTGTCAGAATGACTAAAATAAAAAACACAAGAAACAATAAGTGTTGGTGAGGATGTGAAGAAAAAGGAATCTTTGTGCACTGTTGGTGAGAATGCAAATTGGCCTAGCCACTGTGGAAAACAATATGGAGTTTCTCCCCAAAAATTAAAAATAGAATTACTACATGATTCAGTAATTCTGCTACTGGATATTTACACAAAGAATATGAAAACACTAATTTGAAAAGGTATATGCACCCTTATGTTTATTGCAGCATTATTTATAATAGTCAAATTATGGAAGCAACACAAGTGTTCATGGATGGATGAATGGATAAAAAATGCTATGTATTTATGTACATACATACAATGGAATATTACTCAGCCATAAAAAGAATGAAATTTGCCATTTGCAACAACATGGGTGAATCTAAATGGGATTTTGCAAGTGATATAGGTCAGAGAAAAACATATACCATGTAGTCTCACTTATATGTGGAATTTAAGATGCAAAACAAATGAACAAAGGAAAAAGGGTCAACCAAAAGAAGACTCTTATATAGAGAAAAAGAACTGGTGGTTACCAGAGAGGAGGTGGACAGGGGATTGGGGGGGGTGGTTAGTGAAACAGGTGAAGGGGATTAAGGAGTACACTTGTAGTGATGAACACTGGGTGATGTATGGAATTGTTGAGTCACTATATTGTACACCAAAAACTAATATAACACTGTATGCTAATTTTACTGGAATTAAAATAAAAACAAATAGATGAAGTAATTTTTAAAAAGAGCTTAAAATAATGTCTAGTAATGCTCAACATTCTTATGGGGTTGGATAGGGCAAGAACCTGCCTAGATACATCCACACTCTGCTTTTCAAGTTGTGGTTTGGTCTGCTTTCTTCACTGCCATTATTTCCAGTACCCAGAAGAATACCTGTAACAAAACATGCACTCAATCTTTGTTCAAGAAATGACTAAGTCATTTTCTCAAATAGGCATTTCTTAGTTAAGTCTTTTTTGTCTGCCTTTAAAAAAAAATTTCATTTAAACATACATACACATTTTTAAATAAATAATTTAACAAAATTTGTTCATGATGTTTTGTAAGTTAGTTTTCTGTCATGGTCATTGTAATATTTTGGACATCTTATGTCAATTAACATAAATGTACACAATTATCTTATTTTATCTTTTTAAAGATTTGTTTTATTTTGTTTTAAAGAGAGAGAGAAAGAGAGAGGAGCGAGGGACAGGGAAAGCAGATTCCCCACTGAGCACAGAACCCCACGTTGGGCTGGATTTCATGACCCTGAAATCATGACCTGAGCCTAAACCAAGAGTTGGATGCTCAACCAACTGAGCCATCTAGGAGCCCCTATATCTACACTGCTATTTATTTTATTTTTTAAAAGATTTTATTTATTCGAGAAAGAGAGAGAGAGAGAGGGCATGAACAGTTGTGAGGGTTAGATGGAAAAGGAGAAGCAGATTCCTCGCTGCATAGGTAGTGAACATGGGGCTCAGTCCTAGGACCCTGAGATCATGGTGCAAGCTAAGGTAGAAGTTTAATCAACTGAGGCACCCAGGCACCCAAAAAGTACACAATTATTTCAAAAACTGCATATATAACAATTCTCTCTTCCACCAACCCAATTTCTTAAACTTTTAGAAGGGTAGGTTGTTTGTAAATTTTCAGTATTATAAATCACACTATTTTGAATGACCTTTTATATGCATGTTTGCACTTGCTTGAGGATTTCCTGAGAATAAATTTCTAGATTTCAAATGCACTGAAAATTATGCAGTTAAAATTTTAATGCAATTTCCAGGAAATTTATGTAAGTTTGTCTTCTTACTAAAAGTAATTGGACTTTCCTTTCCCTCACATTCTTAATAACTGGAGTTATCTTCCAATTTTTCATCTTTGTCAATCTGACAGGTGAAGATAAAGCTATCTTTTATTTTATTTTACTTGCATTTCTTTACCCGGCAGGGACATTTATATTTTTTCATGCACCTGCTAGGATTTTGTAATTTTTTTTTTCCTTAATGCACTTTAGTTTCTATTTGGAGTTCTTTACTTTCTCACTATTTTTAAACTAAGGTTTAAAAACTTTAAAAAAATTATGCATAACTCTCCCTTTCCTATATATCGAACATTGTAAAAATTTCCCCAAATTTTCATTTTTCTTTAAAGCTTTTTTTTCCCATCAAAATAGCAATTAAGGGGGGTGCCTGGGTGGCTTAGTCATTAAGCATCTGCCTTTGGCTCAGGTCATGATCCCAGGTTTCAGGGATAGAGTCCTGCATTGGGCTCCCTGATCATCTGGAAGCCTGCTTGTGTTCCCTCTCTTGCTATCTCTCTCTGGCAAATAAATAAATTAAATCTTAAAACAAACAAACAAACAAACAAACAATTAAGGAAGTTCAAGCAGCCATGTGGAGAGGCCACATAAAGAAGCCATGTGTACATGTGATTTGCAGTTCAAGCTGAGGTCCCAGACCACAGGTAGTACTAATCACAAGTCAGATGAGTGCACATTTCAGATGATTATAGCCCTCAATTATTGAGCCATCTTCAGTCACTGAGTCTTCCCAGTTGAGACCCCAGATATCATGTGAAAAAATCAAGCTGTTCCGAAAATGCTCTATCCAAATTTGTAGCTCATAGGGTATGTGAACATAAAAAATGGTTGATGTTTTATGCCATTAAGTTTACAGTGCCTTGTTATATAGCGACAGTGAAATACTAGTCTTTCCTATTTTCACCTATATCTAAATTTCAATTTCATCAGTCACTATGCTCCTTCTAAGGAGCATATCGATCTGTCATACATGTCCCCAAGACTATGAAAATGCTTTCACACAAATCCTTTTCAAAGAATCTAGTATAGCACCATTTTCTGGACCTTCAATAGCTGAAGGAATTAAAGAGAGGGTAATTTTTCTCAAATTGAGTTAATTAGATTATTCAATTGGGAATTTGGAATTAGGGTGATGAGCGCTTGCATTAATTGGCAGTAGAATAGAAAATAAGAAATATATGGGAAAATAGTTCAGTTATAAATAATGGAGGTCCTGAACTTCTCTAGTTGCTATACTTTTTGTGTCTTAGGTATATAGATTTTCCTTGGTTTTGACAACATATACATAATTAAAATACTATTGTTCACTTGTACTAACTTCAGAAATTTCATTTTCTTGCTACTAACTTGTTTCCTTGACTTTACTCAGATTTTTTGCTACACTTGCTCAGCACTGATTTTACTCATACTGTTCTTCCCCTCTGTCATGCAAACTGCAATGCTCAAATCTTAGCTTCTTTTGTAAGTATTGAAATTCCAATGTAGAATTTATGATTTCATCTCTAGTAATTTCACTGCACTCCACTCTTACCTCAGGAAACAACTCTCCCAGTGGATTTTAATCATTTGTGTACATATTTTTTCCTCATTGCTCTACACACATAATGAGCATCACTGATAACCACATACACGTGGCATAGGATGAGAAATTTATCCTATGACCTATTATGTGCATATACTTTTTATAATACTACTAAAAATATTTAGTTCAGGAAACAGAATGCATCTCAATATCTGTTCAGAAAAATGGGAAACTAACATTTACTAAGTTCTTTTTTTTTTTTTTTTTTTTTTTTTTTTTTTTAATTTATTTTTTTTTTTTTATTTATTTTTTTTTTTTTAAATTTTTTATTTATGTTCAGCGTAACAGTATTCATTGTTTTTTCACCACACCCAGTGCTCCATGCAATCTGTGCCCTCCCTAATACCCACCACCTGGTTCCCCCACCCTCCCACCCCGCCCCTTCAAAACCCTCAGGTTGTTTTTCAGAGTCCATAGTCTCTCATGGTTCACCTCCCCTTCCAATTTCCCTCAACTCCCTTCTCCTCTCCATCTACCCTTGTCCTCTATATTATTTGATATGCTCCACCAATAAGTGAAACCATATGATACTTGACTTTCTCTGTTTGACTTATTTCACTCAGCATAATCTCTTCCAGTCCTGTCCATGTTGCTACAAAAGTTGGGTATTCGTCCTTTCTGATGGAGGCATAATACTCCATAGTGTATATGGACCACATCTTCCTTATCCATTCATCCGTTGAAGGGCATCTTGGTTCTTTCCACAGTTTGGCGACCGTGGCCATTGCTGCTATAAACATTGGGGTACAGATGGCCCTTCTTTTCACTACATCTGTATCTTTGGGGTAAATACCCAGCAGTGCAATTGCAGGGTCATAGGGAAGCTCTATTTTTAATTTCCTGAGGAATCTCCACACTGTTCTCCAAAGTGGCTGCACCAGTTTGCATTCCCACCAACAGTGTAAGAGGGTTCCCCTTTCTCCACATCCTCTCCAACACACGTTGTTTCCTGTCTTGCTAATTTTGGCCATTCTAACTGGTGTAAGGTGGTATCTCAATGTGGTTTTGATTTGAATCTCCCTGATGGCTAGTGATGATGAACATTTTTTCATGTGTCTGGTAGCCATTTGTATGTCTTCATTGGAGAAGTGTCTGTTCATATCTTCTGCCCATTTTTTAATATGATTATCTGTTTTGTGTGTGTTGAGTTTGAGGAGTTCTTTATAGATCCTGGATATCAACCTTTTATCTGTACTGTCATTTGCAAATATCTTCTCCCATTCCGTGGGTTGCCTCTTTGTTTTGATGACTGTTTCTTTTGCTGTGCAGAAGCTTTTTATCTTGATGAAGTCCCAGAAGTTCATCTTTGCCTTTATTTCCTTCACCTTTGGAGACATATCTTGAAAGAAGTTGCTATGGCTGATATCAAAGAGGTTACTCCCTATGTTCTCCTCGAGGATTCTGATGGATTCCTGTCTCACGTTGAGGTCTTTTATCCATTTCGAGTTTATCTTTGTGTACGGTGTAAGAGAATGGTCAAGTTTCATTCTTCTACATATAGCTGTCCAGTTTTCCCAGCACCATTTATTGAAGAGACTGTCTTTTTTCCACTGGATATTTTTTCCTGTTTTGTCAAAGATTATTTGACCATAGAGTTGAGGGTCCATATCTGGGCTCTCTACTCTGTTCCACTGGTCCATGTGTCTGTTTTTATGCCAGTACCATGCTGTCTTGGTGATCACAGCTTTGTAGTAAAGCTTGAAATCAGGTAACGTGATGCCACCAGTTTTATTTTTGTTTTTCAACATTTCCTTAGCAATTCGGGGTCTCTTCTGATTCCATACAAATTTTAGTATTATTTGCTCCAGCTCTTTGAAAAATACTGGTGGAATTTTGATTGGAATGGCATTAAAAGTATAGATTGCTCTGGGCAGTATAGACATTTTAACGATGTTTATTCTTCCCATCCAAGAGCATGGAATGGTCTTCCATCTTTTTGTGTCTTCTTCAATTTCTTTTAGGAGTGTTCTGTAGTTCCTCGAGTACAGATCTTTAACCTCTTTGGTTAGGTTTATTCCGAGGTATCTTATGGTTTTTGGTGCTATAGTAAATGGAATCGATTCTCTAATTTGCCTTTCTGAATTTTCATTGTTAGTGTATAAGAAAGCCACTGATTTCTGGACATTGACTTTGTATCCTGCTACATTACTGAATTGCTGTATGAGTTCTAGTAGTTTGGAGGTGGAGTCTTTTGGGTTTTCCATATAAAGAATCATGTCATCTGCGAAGAGAGAGAGTTTGACTTCTTCCTTGCCAATTTGGATACCTTTTATTTCTCTTTGTTGTCTGATTGCTGTTGCTAGGACTTCTAATACTATGTTGAACAAGAGTGGTGAGAGTGGGCATCCTTGTCGTGTTCCTGATCTCAATGGGAAGGCTGCAAGCTTTTTCCCATTGAGGATGATATTTGCTGTGGGTTTTTCATAGATAGATTTGATGAAGTTCAGGAATGTTCCCTCTATCCCTATACTTTGAAGCGTTTTAATCAGGAACGGATGCTGGATTTTGTCAAAAGCTTTTTCTGCATCAATGGAGAGGATCATGTGGTTCTTCTCTCTTCTCTTATTGATTTGTTCTATCACATTGATTGATTTGCGAATGTTGAACCATCCTTGTAACCCAGGGATGAATCCTACCTGGTCATGGTGGATAATCTTTTTAATGTGCTGTTGGATCCTGTTTGCTAGGATCTTGTTGAGAATCTTAGCATCCATATTCATCAGTGATATCGGTCTGAAATTCTCCTTTTTGGTAGGGTCTTTGCCTGGTTTGGGGATCAGGGTGATGGTGGCTTCATAAAAAGAGTCTGGAAGTTTTCCTTCTGCTTCAATTTTTTGAAACAGCTTCAGGAGAATAGGTATTATTTCTTCTTTGAAAGTTTGATAGAATTCCCCAGGGAATCCGTCAGGTCCTGGGCTCTTGTTTTTTGGGAGGTTTTTGATCACTGCTTCAATCTCGTTACTAGATATCGGTCTATTCAGGTTGTCAATTTCTTCCTGGTTCAATTTTGGGAGTTTATAGTTTTCCAGGAATGCATCCATTTCATCTAGGTTGCTTAGCTTATTGGCATATAACTGTTGATAATAGCTTCTGATGATTGTTTCTACTTCCTTGGTGTTAGTTGTGATCTCTCCCTTTTCATTCATAATTTTATTAATTTGGGCTTTCTCTCTTTTCTTTTGGATTAGTGTGGCCAATGGTTTATCGATCTTATTGATTCTTTCAAAAAACCAGCTTCTAGTTTCGTTGATACGTTCTACTGTATCTCTGGTTTCTACCTCGTTGATCTCTGCTCTAATCTTGATTATTTCCCTTCTTACGTGTGGAGTTGGTTTGATTTGTTGTTGATTCTCCAGTTCTTTAAGGTGTAGAGACAGCTGGTGTATTCTGGATTTTTCAATTTTTTTGAGGGAGGCTTGGATGGCTATGAATTTCCCCCTTAGGACCGCCTTTGCTGTATCCCATAGGTTTTGGAGTGAAGTGTCTTCGTTCTCATTGGTTTCCATAAATTGTTTAAGTTCTTCTTTGATCTCCTGGTTGATCCAAGCATTCTTAAGCAAGGTGGTCTTTAGCTTCCAGGTATTTGAGTTCCTTCTGAACTTTTCCTTGTGATTGAGCTCCAGTTTCAAAGCATTGTGATCTGAGAATATGCAGGGAATCATCTCAGTCTTTTGGTATCGGTTGAGCCCTGATTTGTGACCCAGTATGTGGTCTATTCTGGAGAAGGTTCCATGTGCACTTGAGAAGAATGAGTATTCTGTTGTTTTAGGGTGGAATGTTCTGTATATATCTATGAGGTCCATCTGGTCCAATGTGTCATTCAATGCTCTTATTTCTTTATTGATTTTCTGCTTCGATGATCTGTCTATTTCTGAGAGAGGCGTGTTAAGATCTCCTACTATTAATGTATTCATATCAATATGACTCTTTATCTTGATTAATAGTTTTCTTATGTAATTGGCTGCTCCCATATTGGGGGCATAGATATTTACAATTGTTAGATCATCTTGGTGGATAGTCCCTTTAAGAATGATGTAGTGTCCTTCTGTATCCCTGACTACCGTCTTTAGTTTAAAATCTAATTTATCTGATATGAGAATCGCTACCCCGGCCTTCTTTTGAGGCCCATTGGCGTGAAAGATGCTTCTCCATCCCTTCACTTTCAGTCTAGGTGTATCTTTAGGTTCAAAATGGGTCTCTTGTAGACAACATATGGATGGGTCCTGTCGTTTTATCCAATCTGCAACCCTGTGTCGTTTTATGGGTGCATTTAGGCCATTCACATTGAGAGTGATTATTGAGAGATACGTTTTTATTGACATTGTGTTATCTTTGAAGTCTTTCTTTCTGTCGATTGTCTCTATATTTCTGTTCAATGCTATTCTTAGGATTTTTCCTCTTTTATAGAACCCCCCTTAATATTTCCTGCAGTGTCGGCTTGGTGGTTGCATAGTCTTTCAAGCCTTGCCGGTCTTGGAAACTCTTTATCTCTCCATCCATTTTGAATGTCAGTCTTGCTGGATAAAGTATTCTTGGCTGCATGTTCTTCTCATTTAGTGCCCTGAATATATCTTGCCAGCCCTTTCTGGCTTGCCAGGTCTCTGTGGACAGGTCTGACGTTATTCTGATGGGCTTTCCTCTGTATGTAAGGAGGTTCTTTGTCCTAGCGGCTTTCAAGAGATTGTATCTACAATTATGATTCCTCAATTTTACTATGAGGTGCCTGGATGTTTTTTTTGAATTTATAATCTTGGGGGGGGACCTTTCTACTTCTAGTACATGAACACTTGTTCCATTCGCAAGGTTGGGAAAATTTTCATGAAAAATTTGTTCCACTATATCTTCTAGACTTCTTTCTTTCTCCTCCCCTTCAGGGATTCCAATAATTCTGACGTTGGAACGTTTCATGGCATCATTTATTTCCCTGATTCTGTTTTCGTGGCTTCTAAGCTGTTTGTTCCAGGCTTCCTCCTGATCCTTTCTCTCTATTTGTTTGTCCTCCAGATCACTAATTCTATCTTCTGTCTCAGTTACCCTAGCTTTTAGAGAATTTAGATTAGATTGGAACTCATTGAGAGCGTTGTGAACCTCATCCCTGGTGGCCTTCAGCTCTGCCCTAACATTATGAACCTCCTCTCTGGTCGCTTTCAATTCTGCCCTAATCAATTCTGTTTGGTCATCCATAGCTTTCTCCAACCTAGCTATTGCCTGGATAATTGTTAGCCTGAATTCTCTTTCTGACATATTGTCTATGTTGATAGCCGTTAGCTCTGTTGCAGAAGGCCCATCCTCTGTATTTTTCTTCTGTTGGGGATTCCTCCTCCTAGTCATTTTGGTGAGAGATGACTGGACAGATGTAGCTGGGTGTATTGACCGTGGTGCAGTCAAGGTGCACCCTGGAACGCTTCTGAGCACTCAGGATTCCCCACCCAAATGAGAGAAAAAAGAAAAGAAAAAGAAAAAAGAGGGAGAGAGAGAGACAGGAAAAAAAGGGAAGATAAAAGTGAAGGTTCAGCCCAAATGGGCCCCAGGGTAAGGTTTATGACGTATACAAACAAAAACAGACAAACAAAAAGACTGATAAAAGTATATGACGAGAGAAAATATATATATATATAAGCAAAAAAAAGGAGGAGCCTCGTCAAGAAGAACCCCAAGTATAAGATTTATATACTATCCAGACAAACATAAATACACAGAGACACTGGCTGAAGAAAAAGATGGGAGCATGGTTATAGATTCTCGGTGTGGGCGAGGAAGGTTATTTTGATTCTTCCTGGATGTATCTTGATATCTTTGTTAAAGGACTCAACTTTCCTAAGAAAAAGGGGGATTAAAAATTGGTTCACCTATAGGGGTAGCATTGCTTGGAGAAAGGGGGTTACCTTGAAGTTTAACTCTATATGACTATTAGAAAATAAAAATAAAAAAGGAATAAACTGGACTAAACTAAATTAAAAAATTTTTTAAAAATTAAGAAAATAGAAAAGCAAAAGAAAAACACATGTGTATGTATCAAAAAAATTCAGGTTAGAAGTTTATCATGGAATTTGATGTACTGGACATCTCACTGTGATGGTAAATAGGTTAAAAAATTATCTATATAAAAAAAGAAAAAAAAATGAACCAGAATAGTGGGAAAGAATTAAAAATAAAAGTTGTATCTATGAAGTAGTGGTGGTTGTTCTCTTGTAGTCTTTTTTTTTTTTTTTTTCCTGATTTGTTTTCTGGGGGAGGGGGCTGCCACGTGGGTTTTCAGTCAATGATGTTCCCTGAGTTAAGTCCTCCCGACCCCCTCAAGGGGGTGGGCTCTGAGAAAAACGTTTTTTTCAGGTTTTTGTTCTCTGGAGGTTTTTATGTTTGTTCACTTCTTTTCTCTCGCCTTGACAGCTTTTGATGGTTTTGGGAGGTTTAGAGGAAAGAAAACTGCACCCCAACCTCCCTCTCAGAGAGAAGCCTCAGTCTGCTCCCCTGCAGGTGCTGCAGGTGCTGCAGCCGCTGGGCCGCTGGCAGAGCAGGTTCTGAGTCGCGGTCCCTGGGGACGCAGGATCTCCTGCTTGTACGCAAAACCAAGGCAGCTGTGGCTGTCTGGGCAGCTCCAGACCGCCAGAGAGGTTCCAAGCAGCAATCGCACACTGAGATTTTCCCGCTGGCTGGGGCTGAGAGCTCAGGGCTTGCGCGCACCTCTCCCAGGGGATTTTTTGGGGCGCGGCGCCTCCAGCTCTATCGGCTCTATCGCCGCGTGGGTCTATCACCGCGTGGGTCCCAGAACACCAGGCTGGGCGTTCGTGCACCTCTCTCAGGGGAGGTTGAGGCACGCACGCATCTCCAGTAAGGTGCGCGTTCTGCCGTCTGGTGTGGCTCCCAGTCCCTCACGGGAGCCGGACTCCACCCGTTCTCGGGCGCACTGGCGGCTCCGGGACAAAGACCAGGTTTCTCCGCCGCACTCTCCGGCTCAGCGCCAGGGGATGCTGCCCTGGGTCTGGGGACTTAAGCCCCTATCCCTATCCGCCCCGATTCCCACAATTTCCCCGCGCGAGTCTTTGCTCTTTTGAGTGCTTTCAACAAGACTCCAAGTTAATGCTGGTCCCCAGATGCCGGGCACTCTCGTATTGGGGTATTATTTTCCAGTCGGTCGCCTCTGGTGGCTCCCTCCCCCTTTTGTTTATCTTCCGATATCAGTCCGACGTTCCCACTCCACTTTACCTGCCCACTGGCGTCTTCTGGCCCCCGTAGAGATCCAGACGTGTATAATTCTGATCTCAGGCTGATTTCATGGGTGATCGGAGTTCTTTGGTAGGTAATCAGCTCACTTTAGGGTGCAGGTTGAAAAGGCGCCTCCTCCTACTTCCCCGCCATCTTGTCTCCCCCATTTACTAAGTTCTATCATGTTCTAGATACACTCAGAACCACCCCCAGTACTAAAGGGAGCTGAGTGAAACATAAGCTTATTTGAAGATCCCTACCACCAAACAACAACAAAGGAAGCCCAAAAGGTGAGATACTCATAGGTGAGCCATGCCCTAACCAGATATACCATTCCAAGGAAAGAAAGTAGTTTAGTTTTAATTGCTATGTAGAATTATTTATAATCTCCATTTCTAAATATTTGTAAAATGCATACCATCAATTGAATTATTTCCAAAGGCTGCTATATAAATGTCAATTGTATAATTTTAAGAACACAGTGAGTTATAAAATAAAAGATGCTACAGTAATATTGAGAATTATTAAGTGTTTTCCTGAAAAACAACACAGGCAAGACAAATTCATTAAAGCTTACTGATGACAGACAATTATCATCCATCCTTTATAGGAAGGAAAGGAAAAAGTGAATCTCATACAAATAAATGGGTAGAGTTATAAAATGAGTAAAATGTAATGACATAAGCAAGAAAATGGAGAGCTAAATACCTAGAGGGGAGAGAGGGATATATTAACATCAAATAGCATAGTATAGTAAAGTATATTTCAAGAAGCATAACAATAAGCAAGATTTATAGTTAAGGGGAAACTAGGGGAGGATGAATAATGTAAAATAAAAACAAAAAGAAAAATGTAGGCGGGGTAGGTTTTCTGAAGCATCAAACTATGAACTAGCTAGCTGACACTTTCCGTTCTACAGTGAAAATGACACAGCAGGAGATATGACTTTTCAGTTTCCTTAGTATTTTTGCCATTTAGAAATGGAATATGTGAGGGAGTTTATTCTATTTAAAACAAAAATAGAATTTTAAATATGGTATCATGAAGCTAGATTTGAAATATTAATAACCTGATTTACATTCTACCTCTCTGGAAAAATGTAAGCAACAGAATTTCCATGAAGCTCCAGAGGTTTGAAATTAGTTTAGAAAGCTACTAGGGCATGGCACATTACTATGAAATCTTTAAAAACTGTAAGCACCAAGATGGGAAGGAGAATGCTATCTGATCTTAAAGGGAACAATGAAAAGAAATAAGAAGAAATTGAGGAAAGGAAACTTTATCCTACCATCCAAAAAATTACTCAACAGTGTCAAGGAAACAGAGCCCTAAGGAAGTGCTAACAGGTTGATGACATGAATAATTTTAACCAGTCTGCATCTCACTGAAAAATCTCTTTAAAAATCATGCAAAAAATACTGCCTAGGCTTGGTGAGAGAGGCAGTATGTAGCCAGCATTATTTTTCTCTGATTTGTGGCATCCATAATAGATCAGTTTCACACAGATTGTACACTTATTACTGTTGTATCTGGAAAATATGAATGCATAGCTCAAGGGAAAAGCAAAAGAGAATCAGTCATTTAAAAATTGCAGAGCTAGAATCTAAATGACAACTTTATGCCCTAACTTCCTTCTTTCAGATTAAACAACAACAACCAATCAACTGACCAAACAAAAACAAAAACAAAAATCCAAAAACCTAATGCCTGAGGACAAGTGACTCATTGTTGAACATCATATAGTTAGCCTGTGGCAAATCCAGGACCAGGACCCATGTTTTCTGATAGGAAATCTACTTCTCTAACTATTCTCTCTTGATCAGTTAACAGCTTCCATTAACTGCTCAGTAGCTGAATGCCAGGCACAGCTCAGACCTCCTATCTTCCTGAAGTTGATCTAATACAACAGTATTCATGTCCTGAGTTTCTTAGCATAGCTTAGAGTAAGAGCTGAAAACTCACATGCTACTGGGACCAGACTTCTAATATAATTAGCAAAGCAGTTGGATGTCTCTATATTAAATGAATAGAAATAATTCATTAATAAGTCATACAATTAACCTGGTGTATGGTAGAGATTTTTATTTCATTGTATTTTATTTTATTCTGTTACGGTAGGCAGGGTGACTTACTATTTCAGTTTGTCCCAAACTGTAGGAGTTTCTGGGACGTAAGACTATCAGGTTAAATCCAGGAAGGGCTTATTCAAACTGAGAGGAGGTGGTTAAGCTAGTGATAGGAAACTACCTGATGGTTATAAGCCAGGAGCATAACATGATATGGTTTAACATTTATAAAGGCCACTTTGGTGAAGAACTGACTAGGAAGATGAGAGTAGAAGCAGGGAGACTTGTTGGGTAACTATTGCTGCAGTCTACCTGAAAAAGGATGGGGTCTGTAGTGGTGATCCAGAGTGAGATGTGGTCAGATCAGACAAACATCTTGAAAGTGGCAGTGGATTTGTTGAGAGATTATATATCAGGCATGAGGAAAAAAGAAGAGTCAAGAATGAGCGAGTGGATGATTGTGGTTCCTTTTACTGAGATGAGGAAAGCTGAGGTAAGAGCAGATCTGAAGAAATTCAAGAGTTTGGATGCAGATATGTATGCATGAGAGCCTAATCTGTAGTCAAGTGGAGATGTTGGAGGGGTCAGGGCCACATGAGTGCGATGTTCAGGGTCATGTTTGAAGCTAGAGAATTCTGAGAGTTGTCAGATTATAAAGGAATATTTAAAGCCTGTGGTGTGAGGAAGAAGAGAAGGGGTGTCAGAAATGAGATGCAGGGAATTAAATATGAATGGGAAATAAAACAGCAGAATTCAGATAAGATGAGGGGAATCCTTCAAAAAAAGCCTTGAAAAGGGTTAATGAGTTAAGGAGGGAAAACGTGCAAGTGTGGTGTCATGGAAACCAACAGAAGAAAGTATTTAAATGAAGATTATCAAACACCTTGTCAAATGCTGATGCGATATCTAGTTAAGGTAAAAACAAAGAGTTGATTTTTGGCTTTAGCAAGATGGAAGTTATCAGCAACTATAACAATATAACAATATAACAATATAACAATAAGACAGGAGGAGAGATTACTTATGTACCAAGCGTTGGAATTTTGTTATGAAAGAGAAATGAGGCAGTAGTTTGATGTGGGATATGAAAGTAATGGGGTAGTTTAAAGACGGTAGATGGGGCACCTGGGTGGCTCAGTGGGTTAAAGCCTCTGCCTTCAGCTCCGGTCATGATCTCAGGGTCCTGGGATTGAGCCCCACATCTGGGCTCTCTGCTCAGCAGGGAGCCTGCTTCCCCCGCTCTCTCTCTGCCTGCTTCTCTGCCTACTTGTGATCTCTCTCTCTCCTTGCCAAATAAGTAAATAAATTCTTAAAAAAAAAAAGACGGTAGATATTACTGCGTGTTTACATACTGATAAGGATAAACCATTTGAGAGGGAAAAACTGTGCAGAAGGGTGTAGAAGAGTAGAGTATACAAACAGATAACGGGATTAGGAACACAAGTGGAGGGTTGACTGAAGTACAATTGCCTAGCATTTTATCCATTTTCATATTAAGGAAGGCAGAGGGCATGGGTACAGATGCAGGTAGATTAAGTACAGGAAAGATATTTGTACTAGAAGAAATGAAAGAGCAGAGCAACAGATATATACTGCAAGCACCATCTAACCTTATGGTGGGGAGCACAGGACCAGCGGAAGTACTGGGACAAATTGGGAGAATACATGCTTTCTGGAAGGGGCTGCTGCTACTCAGCTCTACACAACTTTTTTCTTTTGTTGCTTGATCTTTTTGAGAGAAACCTAATACGTGGTTTTTAGTGGAAAATCTTCCAAATTTTTTATTTTATTGAAAATTTTATTGCATAATTTTGACATATGATATTGTATATTTAACATATATAGAATGTTACTTTGATACTTTTATATATTTTAACATGATTGCTGACCACATTATATAACATTATATAACTAAAGTATAATATTAATGTCTATATTCATTAAACTGTGGATTAAATATCTGTGGCTTATTTATTACTCCTTAAGGGTTTGTACCCTTAAACATCATCCTCTACCTTATCCTCTGGTAACTACTATTTTACTCTTTCTTTTTTTTTTAACAGGTATAACTTTTTAAAAAATTAATTAATTTTTTAAATTTACTTTTTAAAATTAATCTCTATGCCCGATGTGGGGCTTGAACTCATGACCCTAGAGATCAAGAGTTGCATTCTCTATTAACTGAGGCACCCATTCTCTATTAACTGAACTCATGACCCTAGAGATCAAGAGTTGCATTCTCTATTAACCTACCCCTACAGGTTTAACTTTAAAAACTCCACATATAAGTGAGAACATGTAATAGTTGCCTTTCTCTAACTTATTTCACTTAGTGTAATGTGCTTCAGGTCCATTTGTGTTGTTGCAAATGGAAGAATATCTTCCTTTCTCATGTTTGAATAATATTCCCTTGTGTTTTTATATCACATCTTTTTAATCCATTCATTTATTAATGGGTATTTAAGTTGTTTCCGTATCTTAGCTATTGTGAATAATGCTGTAATAAACATGAGACTGCATATACCTTGTCAAAATCCAATTTTCATTTCCTTTGGGTACATACCCAGAAGTGGAATTGCTGAGTCCTATAGTAGTTTTATTTACTTTTTTTTTGAGGACCTTCTGTATTGTTTTTTACAGCGGTTGAACCAATTCATATTACGACAACATTATATAAGTGTTTCGTTTCAGCGCATCCTTGCCAGCCCCTGTTGTCTCTTGTCTTTTTGATAATAGCTATTCTAATAGTGTGAGGTGGCATCTTATTGTGGTTTTGATTTGCATTTCCCTGATAATTAGCAATATTGAGCATCTTTTCATGTGTCTGTTGGCCATTTTGTTGGCCTCTTTGAAAAAATATCTAATTAGCTTACCTGCCCATTTTTTATTCAAATTGTTTATTTTTTATGATTAAATTAGCCAAGTTCTTTCTATATTTTGGCTATTAACCTTGTGTTCAATATATGGTTTACAAAAAAATGTTCTTCCATTTTGTAGATTGTCTACTTTATTTTCTTTCTTTTTTTTTTTTCTGGGAAGAAGCTCCTGAGTTTGATATTGTTCCATTTGTTAATTTTTGCTTTTGTTGTCATGTTAAAAAAAAAATCATTGCCAAGATCAATATGAGTAAGCATCTCTGTTTTATATTAGGAGTTTATGGCATTAGGTCCAATGTTTCAGTCTTTGAAAGACCTCTTAATTTTTAATTTTGACTTAAATTCTATAAAACAAAACAAACAATAGCAACAACAACAAAAGCATCATGTAGGACAAGCAGTTACTTCTGATACCTAAATGTAAGGCTTGGGGTCATGAGTTGGGCACTTTTGTTCTGGAGGCTTAAAATCTGGTTTCATATCCCGAAGGACAATTGGCATTTGTCCATTGCTTCAGAGGATCTGGAGACTAGGCAAAGAACAGTGCATACCAACTCACGTTCTTGCTTCCAACCTGAAATGGGAAATTTGATTCCCTCGGGAGTCCCCAGTTTCCTGGAGACTTGCCTGAACAGTCCAAAAGGGATATGTATAGAAGCTGTGGGTAATTCACACATCCTGACCATAATTCCAAGGAGATTTTTTATTCATAAGTGGGTAAATGGGAAAAAGGAACATGGGAACCAAGAAAGAATTAAGTGACACAAAAAAGGGAGCAGGATCCTGAGAACTCAGAGGAAAATAATGTTGTCCAAAAGAACTACAACCTAGAACCTAAGGACTTTAAAAAAATCTGTTTATATTGTCAGTAATATTAATAATTATAAAATGGTAACAGTAGTTAGTAACAGTGGTAGTAGCTGCTGCTGTCAAAATTTATTAAATTTTATTATAGGCCAGACACTGTTCTAAGTGCTTACTAGGTCTTATTCAAACTCACCTCAATCTTGTTCAAAACTCACATCAATCTGGTAAGAAAATTACTATTAGCTCCATATTATAGATGTAAACTGAAACAGAGAAAGTGTAAGTCAACGTCTCCAGGATGTGAAGAGTTAATTGTAAAATGACTTAGTAAACATATCACATTGCTTTAATTTACTTTAAAATATTTCAGCATAGAAAATGCTGTGTATGTGTTTTGATTTATATACACCCAGAGTAGTTAATAGGGAGCTGCTGGGTGGGTGAAAGAATAATCAGAATTTGAAAGACTTAATTTAAAGTCTTCATTCCACGCTCCAAAGATAGTAGCTACAAACAAGTCAACTCTCTTTATCTCTGGTTAGAGCTACGTGCTTACCAATCAGTATAAAGGGATGTGAGAAATCACTTCATTGATGGAATTACTGATGTTTAAGATTTGTGAATTAGCTAGAGATAATAATCAAGCACCAGTGTCTTTTCATAAATAAGATTTAAAATCAAGAAGGTCATCATGACTTCTGGAGTAGTAGTCCTAGAATCGTCCTGGCCCTGAGATGAACCATAAAAATGAATTCGGTCACCTGATTCAGATTAAAATCTGACTGGATTCTGCCGTAGAAAATTGTTACATCTGCCTCAAGTAGATCTTGCAAGGTGCGGGAGACTGCTTCAAAGGACAGGTTGCTGGGACTTCATCAAGCTTCCTATGGAAAGATCATATGACTGTTCTTATACCACTTGTTCTTGTACCAGGCAGATGTGGCAGGTTCAGACCAACCCTCTAGAACATCCAAACCATTACTGGGTAGTGAGTAGGACCTCTAGTTCTCTTCAGTCTTTTAAGTATCTTGAGTCATCAAAAATACTGCCATCTGAAGAATGTAATAATTGTGGGGGGTCCAATGGAGATAGTTCACAGCAAATAGATAAATTTAACAATAGAGAAACTGACTTTCAGAACATTTTCTAAAGAACGAAATTTTAAACACAAACCAAATAATGTTGGATTGTGGTTTATTTCATATTATTGAAAGATACAATTAGGATTAAAGGTATAATAATAACATGTTCCATAATGACCCTAAAAATAATAGCCACAGCATATTGTACCTTGAGACATGACTACCCTGCTGAGTCCTTCAGGAACATCACTTCACTTCAGCTTCACAATCATTCTGTAAGGAAAGAGACTTTTGTTATATCTCTTTTCTAGATAAGGAAGCTGAGTATCAGAAAGTTGAACTTTCCTGGTGGAAACCTGTTTACACAAAATGGCAGAGAGACAAAATAAAAATTTTATTTCTCCAAAGTCTACACTATTAATTACTATATGGTATTGTTTGGTATGTGCTGAATAACATCATCATTCATTTATTTTATAAAATATTTATTGAGGGTCTATAAGTTTTCAGATTTTAATTTAATTAATTAATTATTTTCTTAAGAGAGAGTGCACAAGGGTGGGAAGGGACAGAGGAAGAGGGAGAGAGAGAATCTCAAGAAGGCTCCACGCTTAGTACAGAGACTGTTGTGATGTTAAATCTCATAGCCCTGAGATTGTGACCTGAGCTGAAATCAAGAGTCAGACGCTTAACCGACTGAGCCACCCAGGCACCCCAAAGTTTTCAAATTTTAAAACTGATAGCAGAGATTCAACAAATAAAAAAGATAGACACAATCTATGCATTTATGGAGCCTGCATTTTGAGTTTCAACTAGTATTATACAAATAACTGAAAAATACAATTTTGGTGCTAAAAAAATGTTAAAGGACAAAAACAGAGGGGTCTGAGAACATGTAACTTGTAACAAGTAATCCAGATTAGCAGAGGACAGAGGGTTAATGAGTGAAAGCTCCCTGGGGGAAAAACTAGAGATTAGTGCCTGATGTCCTTCAAGAAATACAGATATGGCAAATCTGGGAAGTGTTCTACCATATTATCAAACAGGATGCTTTACACAGCCTAAACACTTTACTATTAAACATATAAATTAGCAGATGAAATTATTTCCATCAACAGTGAATTTCCTCACACCACCAAAGTATCGCAGGCTCCTTTTATGTGACACCTTATCAAGTGTGTGTTTACAGATCATTAAATTCTTAAAGAGAGAGAACCAAAGCACCTGTTGCCTAAACATCAACCTGAAATTTAAATAAAATATACTTCACTTATCATAAAATCAGGCTATTCTTGTTGAGTGGCTTATTTTCATTTTAGTTGAGTGGAAGTTGAAATACTGAATTCTTTGTTTCAGTTCCAGGTGAATTTTATATATATCAAACCATTCAGAATCTCCCAAAGTGATACATATTATTGCTCATCCCTTCTTATTTTTGGGAAACCTGATGCATAAAGAAGTAAACTATTTTGCCAAACCTTACATGTTTAGTAAGTGGTAAAACTGGAAATTGAGTTCTGGGATTCAAACCCAGGTACCCTGGCTTAGAGTCCAATTTTTAAAACCAAAGCTTCATTGCATAAGCTCTTAAGTTGTGTGCTTACATATTTAGAAAATATCCACAAACTTTAATATACATATATGAGTACATATACTTATGAAATACATATATAGATATGTGTATTTCCAAAGTTTTCTTAAATAGAAGGTAGACAAAAAAAACAGAAAAATTTGAGATATTATCAAAATCTCTGCTGAATTTACTTAGGTAAATTGTCTTGAAATTTTTGGCAAATTTGTATGCCACATCCAACACTTCATAGTATTTGCTCCCATCTTTTTCAAAGAGCAAACACAGCTTGAAGCCCAAACTGTAAAGATGGCACAAAATAAGGTCACATCTCTCTTACTTCTGAATATAGATATGAAAATTAGAAAAAAATTAGGGAATACAGTTTAATATATATATATTACTTACATATTATATATATTATATTTTATATATATAATATCACAAATAAATATGATTTTTCCTTGGATTCCAACTGTAGTTAAATATTACCATGTTAATAAACCAATATATAAATATCATATAATTACATTAGTGGTTAAAATAAGAGAAAAATTATCTCAATAGACACTTCAGAGTACATTCATTCATTCATGCATTCATTCATTTAGCGAGTATTTATTAAGTCCTTACTCTGGCAATTATTGTTCTAGGTATTTGGTGCACAAAGCAAGTATTTCTGCTCTTATGGAGCTTACTTACTAGTAGAAGGAAATACACACAAAAATATAAATATAATAAATAATTAAATCATATTGTAGGATTTAATTTCCTTCTATAAATTTTGCGGAAAGAAATTTAAAAAAAAGCAAGATAAGAGGAGATTGATAATGCTAGGTGGGATGAGAGAGCTGGTTGTAATTCCAAACAAGGTAGTTTCAATAGATCTCTTTGAGAATGTGATATTTGAGCAAAGACTTGTTGGAGGTAAGAGTCAGTACTATAGTTCTGGAGGAGCCCATTCTAGGCAGAGGGAACAGCTAGTCCCAAAGCCTAAAGTGGGAGTTTCCCTGGCACAGTTGAGAAACAACAGAGAGGCGGGTGTGCCTAGAGTGGAATCAGCTAAGGCAAGGTAGTAGGAGATGAAGTCAGGGAGGTGCCCAGCAGGAGAAGGAAGAACAGGTGGAGACTTGGGTTTTAATACAGCTTTGCCTTTCATCTTGAGTGAAGTAAGAAGCCATCACTGGGTTTTGAGTGGGGTAGTCATCTTAACTGACGCACGCTCTAAAAGGATCCTTCTGGCTTTTCTACTTTAGAACATACTGTAGGGGAATAAAGAGATCATGTAGGAGCCAGACAAGTAATTTTAGTCACACATGACTAGAGGTAGTGAAAGTAGGTGAGATCCTGGGTAAATTTTAAAGACTTAACAGAAGGCCAAAGCATTGGATGTGGGGTTAAAGAAAAAGAATGGGGTCAGGAATGTTTTTGCGTAAAAAACTGGAAGGGAAGACATTTGGTGATGTAGGGTCAGGGACAGGGAAGTAGGGATCAGGAGACCAGTTCGAATTATGTTGAATCTGAGAAGTCTGTGAGGTGCTGAGGAGGCTATTGCATGCACAATTTCCGATGAAGATGAGACTTCTCAGCTGGTGATACTAATTCATCTTCACAAGACGATAGGTACAGATTCATCTGCATAAGAATGGCATTCAGTTCCCTGAGAATGAGAGTACTCTGAGATCACCAAGGGAGTGAGGACTGACAGAAAAGAGAAGAGACCCACCATGCACTGATCCCTGGCACTTCCAACTCAAGGAACAAAGGGGTATAGGAGAAACCAGTGAAGAAGACAGAAAGGAGGACCAGGGAGAGATATGGAAAACAAATGAACTGTAATCTCTGTCTTGGTGATCTTCCTATGTGGTGCTGTTTATTCCAGCCTCTGTGGAAGCAGGGATGCTCCCTTTTCATTCTTGAAGGCCATGTGGGAGCATGAATCCTACTCTGACTTTTCAGTATCCACTCACTCTCATTTATCAGATAGTTATCAAGTCTTTTCCAAGTCTCTCTCTATACCTCCGTACCTTCTCTGCTCTCAACGAATACTGTTCAGAACATGCCCCTACTTCTCTCCCAGAGGCCATGGCTACTGGTTTTGTACAGTGCTATGCCCCAAACTGGTATTTCTTTGTACTCTGTTCCAAAAGATGCCACCAGGCATTAACAAGTGTTCTGTGAAACGACAGTTTCATGCCCCTTGACACTCTGTTTTCTTACTTACCCTTCAAGGTCCAGTTCAAAAGCTACCTCCCTTTGGGCTTTCTTCCCAGACCTTGCTTCTTCCAAGCAGGAAGGAACCACTGCACTTCTATAGCTCTTTATGAGCACTCGATTTATGGGTGCTTTTGACTCTCATCTTGTGTTAGAGTTAGTTATTGGAAGGAATGTTTTACCTTTTCTCTTAGAGTCTAGGTTCTTTGACATCAGTGTCTAGATACCAGCCCCACAAAATGTAGCAATAATCCTTCCTCTCAATGTAAATAAAGTTATTTGAAAGCTAGAAATGAAAGTACAATAGTCATCTAATCTTATTCTGTTGTTATTTCCCTTCCCAGAACAAATTCAACTCCAAAAGAAGTTATAAATGCCACTTAGATCTATGTGAATGCTTTTTAAAAATAGTTATTAAAGACTAGTTCAAGCATTGCAAATCTTATGTAATACTTATATTGATTGATTCTAATAGCCTTTAAAAATCTGCCGTGATACATAGTGAATATATGTTTTCCGATACACAAAACCAATGATTCAGAACAGATTTTCTTTCCTTAGAAATTACCCAGGGAAACATAAAAATGAAGCTTTATAGAGATACAAAGCAATAAGTATGAAAATATTGTAAATGAGGTATCTGAGGCATAACTTACCATTAGTTTTCTATTAGCAAGGGTATAAGATAGTTTCATTTGTTTTAGAAAGATGTATTATATAAGAGACTGAAATCCCAGACACAGAAGGGAATGTACATTGATTTCTCTGAAAATGATTTATGATTTAGGCTCTGGTGGGAAATCCTTTTTTTGTTTTTTTTTTTAAATTTTACAACTTACTTGAAAACATCCACCTAATTTGGTTCCAAATGTTCTTTTTCCTCTTACAAAATGTCTGCTACTAAGTGAAAATTTCTAGAAGAATTTTACATGTTTTCTATTAATTTAGAGGTTAGAGTTTAAAAAAAAATACATGGGCCTTGAGTCCTTCTGTAATTATATTAAGGACATAGATCATTTATAGCCTAGAGACCTGCTTGATAATAATCTATATGATGGGAAGATAGATTTAGTTCAAGTAGATTTTGTTTATGGACCAAAAGCTGTTCTAAAGTAGTTCACTTAAAAAAAGTGATTTATGCATGTGATTTATATGAGAAAAGATTTCACTTTATAGATTTTAATGGCCTAATTTTTATTAAGAATGATCTTTCTTTGCTAATGGCATTATATTTAATATTACATCATTATTACCAAGAAAGTTCTGATATTTCGTGTATCTGATAGTAGAGCAAAGCTATTTGAAACTTGCAAACTTTCTTGAAAGTTTTAGGAGGTATGTAATTTCATGCCTATAAAAGTACATGAAACCTATGTAGGTTAATAAATTAAAAGACAATATTGATTATCGAATGTACAATTTAATTTGCATGTAGTAAATTCAGATATAATGACAGATCTACAACTCTGATCTTGTTTAAAATATTAACATTGGGATTATATCTACTTGATGGTGATGATAGATTGAGGACTGATTTAGGAAAGACTCATAGGCAAACATTGGTTAAGAGTTTAGTTTGGATAGTTTAATTTTCAGTAAGAATGGGATATTATAGAAGACTATAGTATACAAAATTCCTCCAATCATTCAAATATGTAACTGTGGAACAAATTAGGAAATTAGATTTAATTGTCCATTTGGGTTCTCTTAAAACAAAACAGAAAACAGAAACTGAAATAGAGCCTTGAGAATTCTATTTGAATAATCCATTTTGTTTATGGTGATCTCAGTATCATATAAGACCATTCTAGACTGATGTTTCTGCAATAAAACTTAGCTTTTTCTGTCTTTGTCTGGATTTTCAGCATTGTAAAATACCAGTGTTTTTCTCTATTACACCTAGAGAACACATATGCCACTCTTCATTAACATCATGTTGATTTTAGCTTGTGATTTCTTTGTTCTGCTACTCTTTATACTACTTAGTACTTTGTGAAAATTGGCGTGTGAAATGAGATACATGAATAATATTATTCATCACCTTCTTGCAAGTAGCTCATGAAGACATCTATTCAAGCCCATGTATAAGGTCATCGTTTTTACTGGCCCAGAAATGAATGGAGTCACAGAATTGTGCAATAAGCTTTCTATAAAGCTGTTTATTATTTACAATAGAAAAATGTTATTGATATATGTGCATTAAAATACTATGCATTTAAAACACTATACTATTATTGATACATGAATTTTTTTTAAAGATTTTATTTATTTATTTGATAGAGATCACAAGTAGGCAGAGAGGCAGGCAGAGAGAGAGAGAGGACAGAAAGCAGGCTTCCTGTTGAGCAGAGATCCCAATGTGGGACTGGATCCCAGGACCCTGGGATCATGACCTGAGCCGAAGGCAGAGGCTTAACCCACTGAGCCACCCACGTGCTCCTGATACATGAGTTTTAAGCCTAAATGGAAATGTTTTTCTTCCTCAAATTAAATTAGCCTTTTTTCCTTGTGATTCCCTATTTCCATACCTCTTTTTCCCCTATTTTGTCTAAATATATTTAAAGAACTCTGCATTCTTGAATGCCACCTCCTCTTAACACTCCAGCTCAACACTGCCAACCAAAATTCAGAATGAGAATTGCAAAATAAATTGTTACATTTTCTCTGTCTCTAGATTATGAATTAAATGTGAGGTTAATTTTTCACTTGTAGAAACTTGAATAACAACATGTTCCTTAGACTCCAACTACTATCTGGTGCTGTAGGCTCATTTAAATAACATAAAGAACCAAAAAATCATTAACAGTTAGTAGAGATACCCAAAGTTAAAAAAAATGTATCAAATATAATATAGTTCATGATGAAATTTGTAATTTTTAAGACTTTGTTTTATTTAACGAATAGGTAGAAATCAGCAAGAATGAGAGGGAAAGCAGTTATTGACTTCATTTCTGTACATGGCTACCAAAAATTGCTTACCATCCTGGGACTGATTCTACAGAGAACGGCTGAAAAAGTAAATTAGTATGCCATCAGGACTGGTTAAACTCTCAGCTTTCCTCAAATGTATTTATAGGTGTGTTAAGGGAGGCATTCATCATAGTGTTATGATTTAAAACTTTAAATTGTATATAATTATAGTTGGATGACAGCTTTAGAATTTCTCTTTGTTTGTTTCATCAGTCATGTTAACTGATATTTCAACTTGAATGCTAATTTCTTAGTGCTTAAAAGACAGCTTTATGAACATCATAGGTTAAAGGGAGAAAATGCAACATTAGTTTGATTAATACTTTGAGCTAATGGGGAAAGAATGATTGATTTTAGTCTCCTTTACTAGAGCTACCAACCTGGTGTAATAATCTGCAGAATTACCCAGAAGAGAATTGATGTACTCCTTGGAGAGTCGGTTCCCTCACAAAGGTCAAGAGCTCAGGCTTTATAGTCTGACAGTTCATATTCTCATGTTAGCTTGACATTTTTCATGCCTCAGTTTTCAGATGGGTTGATTGGGGACTAAAAGATGCCACCAAGAAAGCATCTAAAATAACACCTGGTATCAATCACAAAGTTCTACCACTACAAAGCCATCAGAACGATTAAAATTAAAAATCCAAATAATACTAACTGTTGGAATGAATGTGGAACACCTAGCACTCACACATTGCTAAGTATAAGTAATAGAACCTTAATAATAAGTGAAAAAATTAAGAAATTAAATTTAAGAAATTGTTGGCATTTGTAATTTATAAAGGTGAATTACTAATATCAGGGCATGTCTAATTTCACTTTGGAATAAATTATTTCATTGTTGTCAACTTTGGGGTTTATATACTTATGCAGGGACATATTTCTCACTATTGTTTGGAGCTGACCCACTTCTAAGTAGTACTGCTTAGAATGGGTTTTTTGTGTTTGGTAAAGACAATGAAAATTTGGAGTATAGAATATAGTTTTTTTTTTTTTTAATCAATGAAGAGAGGGGATATATGAACAAACAGAATGGTATAGCATAGAAAAGCGGGAGTTACATATGAGCTCTATTCAATATTATTTCCTCTCTCCTAAAAACTGTGTATTTCTCATATAAATATTTTCACAACAATAAAGGAGTTAGAAGATGATTCTCATTATATCTTTCACTCTAACTTGAACACTCCTTTCACCTTTGCCATGTTTCTCTTGGTTGTTTAAATATATATCCATTTATAGGTACACACACATGTGCATATATGTGCATGTACATTCAGGGCTTGAATTATATTTTCTGATCATATTTTTATCTAAAATTATATGCTAAGCTGTCATTATATTCAGTATTTAAAATTGTTGTAAGGCAGTACATTGATTGATTTCATAATTTACTTCTTATTTTCTGAATGTTTGTGTTGGTTTTTTGTTATTTTTGAACCACATCTAACCTAGAGGGTTTTTTTTGTTTGTTTGTTTTTTGTTTTTTGTTTTTTGTTTTTACACTCTGATTTCCTTAGGATTATTGGTCAAAGTGTATGTACTTGGTTGTGATTCTGGGTAAGTATAGTGATTTTGCTTTCTAAAAAAAGTACCAATGTAAAGGTTTTTTTCAGTGTACATAGTAAATATTACCAAATTAATTGTATCTCAGTGAAGATGAGACATCCTGGTCAGCAGGAAGTATTTTCATGAAAGAAGTTGCCTTTACCAATTTATCAAGTAATAAAGACACTATTTTTGAAATTTAATTATTTTGGTCAACGATATGGTTATATATTTTCTTAAATGTTTACTTAACAATTGGATTTCGTGTTCTTTTGTATAACCTCTTATGTCCTTTGACCACTTAACTATTTAAGTTATGTTTGTTGTGTGATAGAATCCATAGAATCCATATAATGCTGGGTTAGTCCTTGCCTATCATACGTGTCAGATTCCATTTAATTTAATTTTATTTTTTCATAATTGCAAAACCATATAGGTTTTCCTTCTGTGGTCAACATATTTTTGCACCAATTTGCACCAGCTTCAGTTTTTTAGAATCTTCTGCACATTCATGCCATTTTCTTATTAGTTTATTTCAACTTTAAACTTTTACATTTAACTTTTAATTACTCTAGGGTTTTCTTTGTGTCTCTTTAATTACCATAAAGTTTATTTTGTACATGGCATTTAATATGATCTAAAGAACTTTCCTAAATGTTTTAACTTCATTGCATATCACCAAAACAGACTGAATAAAGCCTTACTTAGAGGTAGGAGTCACTCCTGGTTTTGATAAGCACCAAAAACAATGTGATAATGAAATTGGGAGGCAAAATGTCTCTGATGTTAAGGTTTATGTTTCTACTTACCCACTCATGGTTGATGCCAGTATAACCTAGATGAAAACTGGAGTAATGACTTTTTTTTTTTTTTTTTGAGAATTAAGTACAAATTGAATTAAAATTCTTTCATGAAGCTAATGTTTTATTTAATTGTCAGATGTTTGGAGAAGATAAACTTGCATGTTGGAGTTATGTGATTTCTTACCTTCTACTGAGCTTGGGCTCCCACCAAATTCTCAATCTTACCAAGTCTCAACTCCTTCAGCTGTTTTTCTTTCTCTGCTTTAGACATAAAATATGAACCACATAGCTTCTCTTTCTAATGATACCCATTTCCCCAGAACTTTTGTGTGTGCAACAAATTTTGGTGTATTACCCCTGACTTAAGGATTTTTGTCACTAAATAAAGAGAATATGTTTTGTTAGTAAATAGAATTGATGAAATTCAATGTCAGTTTTTATCATCAAGATTCTTACTTTTATTGTCAAATAGCCTGCCATGCTGTTTGGACTTCTTTCTTCCTTTCCATAGTCTCTTCCCCCAATACCAAATTTCTGTTAAGTGGCTACTTTGAATAGCTTAGGTGTATTTTACTCTGCTGTTTCCATAAAGAACATAATCTCAGGCCTTATTGATTCTCTCATCAAAGTTCTATGAAGGTATTTCCTAGGCAAAAGCACTTCTTTCTGGGAATCTGGAGCCAGTTGTTAAAATAGAAATTTATTACTCCTCAATACACAGCAACCTACCTCCCAGATTGGACAAAATAGGATGATATTCTCCTCTTTTGTTTTTTCCCATTTGCCCATGAAGGATGAAAAGAATTTAATTATGTAAGATGAGCTAGGATTTAAGGTTCATTAGTTTATTTTTTATTCCCTGACCTGACACCAATTAAGATGTGCAAATGGAGAAGGTAATGGCAGTAGGTACTTTTATGAAAGGCCACAAGTTATTTTGTATTCAATAGGTTATATTTCTGTGGTCAGGTCAATGTCATGGCCTGGACTGAAGGAGAGAGGATGTGGGCTCTGTTTCTGGCCATCCCATTCTCTGTGACTTTAGGGAAGTCATTTTGCCTCTCCAGTATTAGTTTTCTCATTTGTAAAATGAAGTAATTTGACTAGTTGATCTCTTTCTAAAGTGATCATTTTGGCTTATTTAAGAGATCCTGTTTTAAAACAGATATACTCTTGCTTCCAAGATTTTGCCCTTTTTGGTTTACCTGATAGCATGCCTTTTTACATAGTTAATAGTTTCTTGGCTACTTTCAAGATAGTGTTTTATTTTAAAAATATAGAGCAGTTAGGCTGTGTGGGAGGAAAGAAATTTTAAAAAAATTATAGAACGGTTAAGCTATGTTGGAAGAAAACCCTTCTAACTAAAGAATATTGATATCTGCCACAAACAACCTAATTGTGGAACAAGCAACTTTTCTTAGTTAAAAGGTTAAATCCACATAACTTGGAAAAGAACTGGAAAATTCTAAAGCAAAATTTATGATGTGAAAATTACAGATAACCCACCACAAAGAGGTATTATTGAAATATTGTTGTATAGTTTTAATACTTTCTGTTCTGTTCTGAAATATTTTGTAAGGTATTATTAACAAAGCCCTTTACTTTGTTTATAATTATAGACAGTGTGAAGTTGAATGTTTAAAAGAAAGTTGATGGTTTGTCAATATCCATAAAGATTATGGATATTGTCAATATTCATAAGAATTCTATATATTTTTTTACTAAATTTTTTTATGAAATTTTTTTACTAAATAATAAATTGACTCCAGCATGGAACCCAATGTGGAGCTTGAACTCATGACCCTGAGATCAAGACCTGAACTGAGATCAAGAGTCAGACCAACTGAGCCACCCAGGCACCCCAAGAATTTTCAATATTGAATGATATCTTTCAAAGTCCTTATTATTCAGTTTTTAAAACGCAATTAGCTAATGACTTCATGCTTAAGGAAGAGTGTTCTTTCTTTCTCAAGGAACTTTAAAAATTCTTTTCTATGTGGCTAATGAGAATGTTGAAAATATATCAGTATCTATGCCTGATAATTCTGTGTGCCTGTAGGTGGACAGTCTTGGGAGAAGTAATAAAGTGAGCAGGAGGTGCTATGGTTAATAGGCAGCACTTTGGCTTTGGAGTCAGACCTAAGTTCTCTGAGATGAGTACTGCATACGAATATTGGGTATTCTTCAGAAAAATATGAGATCCTCACAAGTAAAAATGTGCTGTAAACAACATCAGGAATGAGCAAAAGTGAATTATGGTGATGAGTGACTTTTTATTATTCCATAGGTCCTGGGTCCTCATGTTTCTTTTAGAGGCTCTGTGGTTCCTGTGCTTGGAGCTGCCCTGGATAAAACAGGGAGCAGTTTCTTTATTATTATTATTTGCATTATCATAAACACAAATACCACATATTTTCTTCTGATTTCCCAAATGAGTGATATAGTCTATGAACAAGTGAGTGGTGAGGCTCTGGAGTTGCAAAGGATTAAACACACAGGTAGACATCTACTGGCAAAGGAAGATCACCTCATCTGAGCAACTGAAAATCCAGAAGCTCTTTTGAGTCTTTGCTGATTTCTAGGGGAAGAGGTAAAGGGATTTTCATTATTAAGTACCTTTGACTAATTCCTGCTTCCAAAGTCCTTTATTTTTACCCTAGGGTTGATCCAGTTGTGGAAATAGGTTCTACCAAGGGATCATAATGCTCCAAAGCACTATGGATAAAAGAAAGTTACGGAAGGAGTTTTTCACCGAAGTTTCACTAAAGGGTCAGCTTGATCACCTCATAATAACTTACAATCACAGAATTTATTTCCTACTTAGAAATCATAGTGGTTATTCCTGCCCAGGGGGAACCTTGGCGGAGGGCCAACTTCCTGCTCTTCTTCTCACCTTCCAATTCCTTCTTCTTACTCCCCTCTCCCCGTTATGTAGGACAACATTTACCTCTAGTTCCTGGCCCAAACTTGCAAATCTAAACCCATAAAAATGCTCAGATACAACATAACAATATCCCCGCTCCTTTGAAGGGATTTGTGTTGATATATAACAGTTATTTTTCTGTTGGGCCTACGTAGCATTTCTATCTGTAAATATTTTTGTAATATCATGCATTGGCTATATAAAGCTGAGACATAAACCACTATTGGGATCGCCTAGTAAACATAAGTGCATCCAGACTTCCTGTGAAAGTGGCAATCAGACTGAGTTTCTTCTCTGGCTGTGCCTCAGAGGGTGATTTGGAAGTTGCTCCTTGAATTCTATCTTTACATTATCCTGGGATTTCTTAAGGCGTTTTATTTGATTTTTTTTCTGAACCTTTTTTCTTGTCAACTCATATGGTGACACTACTTATGAATAAATGTCATGCTATAGTTTTTCTTTCTTATAGAACTGTTGATATAAGTCTAATGAAATTCATTCCTTGTGTTGTTGACCTTTATTTTTAAAGTACATTTTCACATTGGAACAGCTAAGACATTAACATTTGCAGAAACATCTGTTGTAGCATTTGTAATTAGATTTTGAATGATTTTTTTTTTCATCCTGTGCACTGATACCATAGTAGTTGCCAACCTATATATTGGTAACATAAGGACTTACCTATTTCCATATCTGTGGTATCACTGCAAATCATGATGCTCTTTGAGCTGAGTAAAGACAGTCTAATGTTAGCAATATCCTTGAGTACATTTAAAGAATCTTTTAAAATGTCAGCTGAGAGCTCAAAGATGTAGAAAGCTGGAAAGGATATCATTCCCACCCTTACAACAAGAAAAATGTCTGGCCTAACTACAAATTAAAGATTTTTTGGAGCAAATCACTAATCCCCAAATGGTGAAAGACAGGGGAAAATAGGATCCTGGAGTTTGATTACTTGGGCTGATGCTGTTGAAGATTGTGTAAACCAATAAGACAATGCACCTAAATTTTTTTTTTTTTAAGATTTTATTTATTTATTTGACAGACAGAGATCACAAGTAGGCAGAGGCAGGCAGAGGGTGGGGGAGGCAGAGAGCCGGATGTGGGGCTTGATACCAGGAGCCTAAGGCAGAGGCTTTAACCCGCTGAGCCACCTAGGTGCCCTAATGCAGCTAAATGCTTTTAAAAGGAATTGCTAAAGATCAAATATGGGCTGTTGTGATAATGTGAAGACTCTGGGGGCCACAGACCTGGGGGTTTGTACTCTCTTTTGGCTTTTCCTCCATGAAATCCACCAAAGACTTGCAGGGGTGATTATGGAGAATCCTGAGAAAGGTTTCCTGTGGTTGTGGCTGAGCCAGGGAAACAGCAATCGTTGTTCTTTAGATCCAGGTTCTTTATCTTCCTTATGGAATAAAAGCATTGATACACCTAGTGCACATCAGTACAATCTATTGCATTGGTTCATGGGTGGCAACCCTTGGGACTAGGGGGAGAAGTGAGAAAGGGTGAGAAAATATCCTACCTCAAAGAAAGGGGCTGGAGTGCATGCTAGCCTCAGGTTACATAGAGCTGGAGGAAGAGCTGGAACAGTGGGGAAAACCACAGAGCCCAGGTGCACCTTCACAGTGCTTGCCTAAGAACGGGTTTAATCAGAACATCAGAGAATGCCTCCTTTCCAGACCACTCCCTCCAGACTGATAAGCATAGCTTAAAAAACAAAAACAGTGGTAAATATTTGAGACAAAGTCTCTCTGGGGGCACTGAAAGGGGACACCCAAAGCCAAGTGGGGAGCAACCTTGGGAAAAGCCTTTTATGAGCCCATACTCCAAACACAAAGAAACGACAGAGGAATTTGGTGTCTAGTGCATTATGGGTAACTGTGGCAACAAAAAACTTCAACCCCAGCCCATCTAACCAGATTCACAAAACCCTTAGCAGAAGAAAAGTTGTGCTTATCCTCAAGCATAAAACATACTATCTCAGCATCAACAGGCCTGCACATATATACAGCTTCAATAATAATTATGCAATAAATTGCAAGCAAGAAAAAATAGCCTAAAGTGACCAAAAAAATCATGGTTCAGATATGATATGGATGGGGCAATTACCAGAGAGAGTATTTAATTATTTATATGCTAAAGGTTATAATGAAGAATTTCTTTGAAAATATCAGCAAAGTTGATTAATCTCTAGCAAAACTAACCAAGAAAAAAAGAGAGAAGACATACAATAATACCAGGAATGAAAGATAGAACATCATTACAAACCCACAGTTATTAAACAGATAGTAAGGGATTACTAAAAACTTCTTTATGCCCATATGTTCAACAACTAAGACGAAATAGACCAATTTCTTGAAAGACACAAACTATCAAAACTCACTCAAGAAAACATAGAAAATGTGAATAGCTCTATCCATACAAAATATTTAAACCATGGTTAGAAATCTTTCTAAAAAATAGAATTCCAGGCCCAGATGTTTTCAATGGCAAATTCTATCAAATATTTGAGGAAGGAATAATACCAAGTCCACATAATCTCTTTCAGAAAATAGAAGACGAGGGGTGCCTAGATGGCTCAGTGGGTTAAGCCTCTGCCTTTAGCTCAGGTCATGGTCTCAAGGTCCTGGGATCGAGCCCTGCATTGGGCTCTCTGCTCAGTGGGGAACCTGCTTCCCCCTCTCTCTGTGCCTGCCTCTCTGCCTCTTGGATCTCTCCCTCTGTTAAATAAATAAATACATAAATAAAATCTTAAAAAAAAAAGAAAATAGAAGACGAGGGAGCACTTCTATGCTCATCCTATGAGGTCAGCATTATGATAATATCAAAACCTGAAGAAGATATGACACAAAAACAAAACTAGAAACCAATATCCCTCATGAACATATACATCAATATGCTCAACAAATATATATAAATACTGCAATATATAAAGGAATAGTATATGACACTCCAGTGTGATTTATCTAAGGAGTGAAAAACTTATTCAAAATTTGAAAAATCAGTGCAATACACCTTATTACCAGATTAGTAAAAAAAAAAAGAAAAGAAAAAAAAACCCCAAGACAATATCAGAAGATGCAAAAATATTCAACAAAATTCAATTTCCACTTATGATTAAAAAAATCCTCAGCAAACTAGGAAGAACATCTACGGAAAACTTATAGCAAACTTCATACTCGGTGTTGACAGTCTGAATGTTTTCTCTTAAGGTGTGAACAAGGCAGGAATATTGTCTGTCACTAATGTTAACAATGCACTGGAAGTCTTAGCTAATGCAGTTAGGGCAAGAATAAGAGGCAAAAGACATGGATTAGATGGGTAGAAATTAAATGATCTATATTTGCTGACAACAGGATTTTCTGTCTAGAAAATCCCATGGACGTTACAAGAGTTGCAGAGTGCATAAATGAGTTTAGCAAGTCTGTAGACTGCACAGTCAATATTCAAAAACCATTTTCAGCAAAGAACAATTGGAATTTGAAATTAAAAAATACCATTTATCATTGCTCATAAAATGAACTAGGTATAAATTAAACAAAAAAATGTGCAGGTTACAAATGCTAAAAACTGCAAAACTCTAATAAGAGAAATCAAAGAATATTTAAGTACATGAAGATATACACCCTGTATATTGCTCAGAAGACTCGATATTGTTAAGATTTTAATTATTCTCAATTTGGTCTATAAATATAATGTAATACCAACCAAACCCCCAGAAAACCAATATTTTTTCATATCATTATGCTGTTTCTATAACTTATATGGAAAATCAAAAGAACTAGGACAGTCAACTAATTTTGAAAAAGAAGGTTAAATTTAGAAGACATCTTGTCTGATTTCAAGATTTACTGTAAAGCTACAGTATGTTAGTGAGAAGAGAGATATACACATTAATGAAACTCGATAGCACAGAAATATACCCACACAAAGATAGACCACTGTTTTAGTCAACTCATTTTGCAAAAGGCTCAAAGAAAAATCAACAGAAAAAGGATAGTCTTTTCGAATAATGGTGCTGGAAGATTTGGATAATCATATGCAAAACAAAACAAAACAATACAAAACAAAAAATAATCTCGACACACACTTCAAACTTTGTACAAAAATTAGTGAAAAACAGATCATAGTCCTAAATAAAAAATGCAAGGGTATAAAACTAGAAGAGTACAAAGGAGTAAGTCTGACTCAACTGGGATTTGACAATAAGTTTTTATCTATAGCACCAGAAGCATGGTCCATAATAGGAAAATTGATTTGTACTTTATTAAAATTAAAATTTTATCCTATAAAAGACAATGCTAAGAAAATGAAAGGACAAACCACAAAATGAGACAAAATATTTGCAAATCCCATATCCAATAAAATAGTTCTTTCCAGAATAGAAAAAGAATGTAAAATCTAATAAAAAATAAGTTAAAAATGGGCAATGAATATGAACAGATGCTTAACCAAAGAAGGTATACAAATTATAAATGAACATATAGGAAGATAATTAACAAACATTATTTGTTGGGGAAATGCAGATTAAAGCTACAATATGGTATCATTTCAAACCTATTAAATGTCTAAAATAAGAAAACCCTAACAATACCAAGCACTGACCAGAGCACAGAGCAGTAAGAATTCTAATTTATTGCTGGCAGGAATGCAAAATGATACCGCCACTCTGAAAACGGTCTGTCATTTTCTTATTAAATTGCAAACACTGTTAGCATAGGACCCAGTGTTCTCAGACATAGTATTTACCCAAGAGAACCGAATACTTAAGTTTACACAAAAATCTGTATGTGAATATTTGTAATGTCTAAAAATTGTACACAATCCAGATAGTTTTCAACATATGAATGGATAAACAAAACTATAGTATATCCACTGAACCACTGACTCATGCTACAGCATAAGTAAATCTTGAATGCACTTTTCTAAATGAAAGAATCCAGATTCAAAACATTACATAATAGCCTTTTATTTATATGACATTCTTGTAAAAGCGTAGGCATAGCAAATAGGTCAGTGGTTGCAGAGGTTGGCAATGAAAATAAGGATTGGTTACAAAAATTGCATAAGAGAATTAGTAGAGTTATTTAACTGTTCTATATGGTGCCATGGTGGTGGTTACATGATTCTATTCAATTGTCAATACCTTTAAAACTGTAAACTGTAAAAGCAAAGCATAAGTTTTATTATATGTAAATAAAAAAGTTAACCAAGATTTGAGTATCCCAGAATAGAATGGAGATTTGGACAAATACATCCTAAGCATATTATGAATGCATGAGATATCCTCACTAAAGGCAGCGGGGGAAGAAAAGAACTGACATAAAATGTTTTGTTTCATCTGGGTACTGCTACAGCTAAAAGGATAAACTGTCCACAAAAATTGTAGTTTAATAAATTTATTTCTCATGAGGGTGTGGTTTCGTTCACCTTAAACTAATTTACACATAAACTAGGATTGAACAAATAAGTAAATATACCAAGAGCCAGATTTTTCACTGTTAGAGAAAGAAGTTAAAAATCAGAGGGAGTTTAGAATAAACTGTGTGGTCATATCAATACGAACTCATGTTTGTTCACATATATATATTTATTTTATTTTTTTTAAATATTTTATTTTATTTATTTGATAGAGAAAGATCACAAGTAGGCAGAGAGGCAGGCAGAGAGAGAGAGAGAGAGAGAAGCAGACTCCCTGCTGAGCAAAGAGCCCATGCGGGGCTCGATCCCAGGACCGGAGATCATGACCTGAGCCGAAGGCAGCGGCTTAACCCACTGAGTCACCCAGGCGCCCCATGTTCACATATATATATTTAGAAAAAATATATACAGAAATAAAATTAGGGTTGCTAGCTTTAGCAACTGAAAATGCAGGACATCCAGTTAAATATGAATTTCAGATAAACAAATAATCTTTTAATACAAGTATACTGCATGCAATATTTGGAACGTATTTATGCTAATTTAAATTTAACTGGGAATCTTATATTTTTTGGGCAACCCTAAATTATAGATATATGTACATACATATATGAAGATGCATACTTTAATGTCCTGCTTTGTTCTCTGAGAGGATCTAGAGCATGAAATCCCCGTAGCAACAAGGACAACTAGCACCCAGATTTTGGTTTCTAAATATTAATTTTTTAAATACAATACACAAGGCTTCTTGAAGGAATGGCTGATTCTGGATTTGGGGCAGAGAAACAAAGATGAGCCTGGAGTGTTGTACCATCAGAAAGTTTGAAATACACCAAACAAAACAGAAGAAAACAAAGACAAAGTCATGTCAAGGACACTGAAGCCATCTAGTAAAAGAGCTCTCAGTAGCCAAAACTGCACAATTTAAGCAGTTAAATAAATAATAATAGTATTGAATTATAAGCCAAAGAACAAAATAAATACTCTTTTTTTTTTTAAAGATTTTATTTATTTATTTGACAGAGAGATCGCAAGTAGGCAGAGAGGTAGGTAGAGAGGCAGGCAGAGAGAGAGGGGGGAAGCAGGCTCCCCGCTGAGCAGAGAGACCGATGCGGGGCTCGATCCCAGGACCCTGAGATCATGACCTGAGCCGAAGACAGGGACTTAACCCGCTGAACCACCCAGGTGCCCCCAAAATAAATACTCTTGAGTGCATACTAGTATAAAGGAATGAATGAATGAATGAATGAATGGGAAGAAAAAATGAACTTTCTTTATAGAATTCCAATTAATAGATGTGGAAGGAATTAATATATTATTAGTATATTGATAATTAGTATAGTACAGTAGTAACTGTTGTAGATGAAACATTGATAAATGCTAAAATTAATGGATAAGATATTAAGGATTAACAGGACACTTGCACAGCCTCCACTAAAATATTAACTGATTACTATGGTATTTTTAGCACATGTTCACAAATTCTTTAATAGTTGTCATCATTCATACAGGCTACCTTAACAGAATATCACAAACTGGGTGCCTTATAAACAACAACAAAAAATATTTCTCATAGTTCTGGAGGCTGGGAATTCCAAGGTCAAGGTGCTGGTAGATCCCATGTCTGGTGAGGGCCTGCTTCCTGGTTCACAGAGGGCTGTCTTCTTGCTGTGTCTTTGCATGAAAGAAGGGAGCTCTCTGGGGTCTCTTTTATAAGGCTCCAATTTCATGACTTATGCACATCCCAAAGGTCCCACCTCTCAATATGATCACATTGGATGTTAGATTTCAAAATGAATCTTAGGGGACACATTCGGTCTATAGTAACAGTTTTTCCTCCAGGATGTGGAGCTTAGTTCCCCTCTCTGTGAGGGGGTCAGGCTTAGTAATTTGCTTCTTACAAATAGAGCTTGGAAAGGAAACCAATCATTTTTATTTTGAGAAATCTGGAAGATGCCACCTTAACCAATGATCAAAGTTAATGTCACCAGTAATAAGTGAGGTACACCCCATGTGATGCCATGAGAAGGGAATGTCATCTCTGATATTCTTCCAAAAAATTCATGAGTTCAGTATAACCAACATAAGACAAACTAAATCGAGGGACATTCTACAAATGCCTGGCCAGTACTCTTCAGAAGTGTCAAGTTCATGAAGACAAGAAAACACCAAGAAACTATCTCAGATTGGAGGAGACCAAGAAGATATGATGATGTGGTTTCCTGGATTGAACCCTAGAACAGAAAAGACATTACTGCCAAAATTGGAGACATCTAAATAAAACCTAGAGGGCAGGCCAAATCTAGTCCATAATCAGTCTTTATAACATTTTACTGGAACAGAGTTGTACTCATTTGTGTTATGTACTATCTACAGCTGCTTCTACTTTACAATGGCAGAGTCAAGTAATTCAAACAGTGGGCATCTCATTCACAAAGCCTAGAATATTTGCTATCTGACCCCTTATAGAAAACGTTCGTAGACCCCCTCCCAGTGTACAGAAACATCTGTGTACTATCTTCTGTCAGTTTTCCATAAGTCTAAAACAATTTTGATATAAAACATAATTTTTAAGTCATTTGATTAAAATCATCAGTACATTTTTAGCTACCATTGTTAGAGTCTCCTGTTTGTGTTTTGCAAAACACTTTGCTAAGTGTTTTTCATAAGCCACTTACCCAAGTTAATCTTCTCAGCAGCCTTTGTAGCTTATCCTATTATTACCCTCCTTTTGTACCTAAGGAGACTAAAGTCAGTTAGTCAAGTGACCTGCTGAAAGGCAGAGTTTACATGATTAAAAATGCAGAACTAGAGTTTAAGCCAAAGTCTGCCTGTGACCCAAGTCTCCATTATCCTATTCTGTCATCTATATGCATGGGTCAATGGCAGACACCCAATGTCATCTTCATATAAAGTTCAGAATTCATTTCCTCAAAGTATGGAACACCTACCATGTGCCAGCTACTCTACTTGTATGAGATAAACATGCCCAACACAATTTTCTGAGATCCATGGAGTGTGGGAAATCTGATTACTCACAACACCCCTGAACTTGCCCTTACTCAAAGCTCTGATTAGATTTATGATTATGTTTACGTGCCTCCCTGACCTAGTTTCTTCTCTTACTGTTCAGTTGCACTACCTCACATAATAACATATACCAAGGAATAAATTTACATCTCCTTTCCCTCACCCTTGTCACAAAGTTTTCAATTCTTTAGTGGCCTCTGTGTCCCTTGTTTGACACTGGCGGTGTCAACAGCAGTTGTCTTTAATGATCTTTTATTCTTCTGCTAATCAATAAGCAGACAAATCTCAGTCTTGAAACTTACTTATAACCCATTTTTCTTGAAAATTCTGGAAATGATGCGTTAACTTTTTCAGTCCATGAAAGCTTATCTAAAACACCAAGTACCTGAGGGTTTTTTTTTTTCTATTTGAATTCCTAATAAATGGAAATTTACTATACTTCTTGTTCTAGTTATTAAATATTATACATAAGTTATAAACATGCCCTTTAAAAAGTAACCCTGGAAAAACAAATCTATTTGGTATTTACTCACACTGAAGAGAATTTCTGGGTACTGCAGTTTTCATTAGTTAAAAGAGGCGAAGAAAACAATCTCTTTGGTCTCTGAGGATACTTTATGGTTGGGAAAAAGGGAACTTTTCCCTGGAGGTTTGTAATTCATTTTAGTAGAAGTCGACTTATGGTTGACAGTATATTTTCAATGTGAAGATAAATGACTGACAAAACATTAAGCCTCATTGAACACAGGTATTCTTACTATCTGAGCCCTGGTTTGACATAGGCAGAGAATGATTTTATTTGAGCCACACTTAGAATTCATGACAGGTTCACCCTCAAACACCAGATCTCTGATGGCATTACTGTCTTTACATGACGCTTCGATTCTTTCTTAAGAGGATATAGTACCTGTCTGGGTTTGACAAGTAAAGCTAAAGTTTTAATAACCTCAAAGGTGTGCCATTGCCAGAAAGGAACTGATGAAATGTTTAAAAGAATTATTTGGAAGTTGCCTTATTACTTTTACATCAGAGCACATTTAAATAAAAAGCAATTTCATTACTGTCAAGAAGCACATTTTTCAACTATACATTTCTATAGCAACATCTCTATCTATAGCAACACTTCACTGTTTAATTTGAGATATAGACTACACAAAGAACACATTTCATTTGCTTATTCTGTAGGCAATTCCTAATCCTACTTAGAAGTGATATCAACATACAGACATTGTTGAGAAACTCAACATGACATTTTGTTGGGTCAGGAAGAAATAATATAAAAATATAAAAAGTGACCTTATGGTTTACTATTAAGAAATAACCCTAAATCTGGTATTTGAAGTTCTCCTCAAGGTAGTCCACTCATAAATGATATCCCCAAATCCTGTGGGCTACCTTATTACCAGTTTCTCCCTAATCCTCAAAATCTAATTTATCTACCTTTGAATATCACAATGTCTTCATCAATATTTTTGTGAATTCCTAAGTGATTGTCATAAAATCAGTGGCAGCCTGGCTTAAGTTCTAGATCATCTAATTTGTGCCATCTCTTATCTCTTTTTGATGGAAATACTATCTCCCTCATAGTATGATTTTGAAGATTAAAAGGTAAGTGGCCAAAACTTGCTAAGTTCCTTTCCACTTTTTCTCTAAACATCCTATAGGCGCAAAATCCGATAATCAGAACACCATCTCTTCTGAGCCAATACCATCTCTAGTTGGCCCCCACAGTGTTGATTTTGGTCTTTCCATCTTCTTCAGTCTTCTACATTGGCACACCTGACAGGGGCAGTTTTTCTACGCATTCTCTCCATTCCCAAACTTGGTTTTACCATGCTTTCTTGCATTTGTTTGGATTGAATACCTTACATGGCATATACTGAATTATTTATCTGTTGTTTCTTTCTTAGCACTGCTATAATATCAGATTTTGTAGAAGTCTGAGGAATCAGGCTACATTTTTGGTGTGGCTCATGTGTCTCAGTGGCTGATGCTAGCATAGGCCAAGCATACAGACTGAGCTGGACTTGTAGGCATTGGTGAATGCAGTTTCCTGAATGTTCTAGCTATTACTTTTTGGCCTTACCTTTTGCTCTCTTGACTCCATTCCTTCTCTGTTCTATTTTGTGTACCTACAGTATGTCTACTATACCTACAATAGGTGTCTTCATTGTAATTACTAATTATATGTTGTCAGGAATTTCCTTTTTATTTCTCTTTTACTGGCACCTCATGGGGTCATGAAATCTCCTAAAAAATAATACAATAAAATTAAGATATAGTTGAGCACAATATCAAAATCTATTAAAACTCTAGGAATTTTCTGACAAGTAATTACTGTACATGTAGACTACTTAAATAGCAGATATTTGCACAGTGGAAACGAATTACATTGTTGGAAAAAGAAAACGATGAAGTCCAAAGTTATGGGCTGTCACTTTGGTTTTTAGTGCCTAGTATTGGGAGAGGAAAGCTTTAGTGTATAAAAAAAGGTACTGACAGTGATTTGTGTTAAAATTTATAACTTCAGTAAATTGAATCTAAAGACCAACTCTTTAAGCTTAACTTACAAATCTTATTTTTAAAACCAATTAATTTTTTGCTTAAATTAAAATGCTCATTTTAGTTCTCTTCCATTAATGTTCAATTTGTGTATAGATTTACCAGACTAAATTCCCTAGGTTTTAGTACAGTTTAAATAGTTGATTAATGATTAGTTGTAGCTATTTTGTGCTAACATCTTAAATCTAATATATCTAATTATCTTAAGCACAATTATATGCAGAACAAGACAGAGCTATAACTCAAATGAAAGTGACTTCATAAATTCTTAAATATGTCTAATGAACCTAAAAGTCTATACATATGGATTTAGCAAATTATATTTTCTTTGTCTTTCAATATTGTTTTAAACAAAAATTACATATATAATATCATAAATATAAGCAACTCAAATGATCTTAAAATATTTAAAATTTAAAAAGTAAGTCTAATATTTAAACAGTCAAGATTTGATTTAGAAACTACAGCTACTCTGAATTTTTACACAGAAATATATTGAATATAAGGAAAATTTTTGAAAGGGCTGAGAGGCTGGGCACAACTAGAATTGCTGAATGTAAACACATGCCACAAAGTCTGCTGTCCCAGGACCAGAGAGTTCCTATGTCCCCAGGCACCTCTGCTGCCCCAGTTTTGTCCCAACACCTATGGAACTAATGACGACTGAAATGCCAAGTTCAGCTGCCACAGTTTCCTCTCTGCTCTCCGTTCTACAATGCTGCCTATTAGGGGAATAGAGTGGCGGAGGGTATCCTCTGCTTCACTTCTACCTCCCAAGTCTGAGATGATGTCTAATCGACAGAAACTATTTCATATATGGAATTCTAGCTGCCAGTGAGCCCGAGTGATATGATTTTTAATTCTTGGCTCTTGAGAACAGGAGGCACGTGAAAAGGTAGCATGTAGCCTAGCAAACCAAATCAATCATGTCCATAGAAGCCCATCAAATTCTCTAACGTTATAAATTCAGGTTATGGATTCTGGTCATGGGTCCAGAATTTCTGACACAATTTCCCAGAAGATTATTCTCCAATACACTTATTTATTTCTTGGATCCATTCTTACAGTCTGTCTGTTATCTGCTGTGTCAACCAAGAATCCCCAAATCAAGCCTTTCAGCTAGGATTTCATGTAGGTTTTATAACCCAGGTATTAAAGATCTCCAACTTACTTTTATTATAATCTCATAGTAACACCTTTCCCAACTTTTTGTCATCTAACTTGATATGTTTGAATTCTCACCCCTCACCCAGATTGCAAGTAATCTTTTTATTGCATGATACAGAGAACACAATTTCACCAGTGGTGGAATTAAATTTTTGTTATAGTAAAATACTTTTTAGAACATGGATTTTACTGAATACTGTTCCTTCTATTTATTTTAAGACAGATATTTTCTTTAGGGAAGTGAGATTTCACTCTTAAAAATGATTCTTTTCCTGAGATAATAAAGACTTCTTGCAAATCCTGCCACCTAGTATTCGAGTCCTCCAATTTTGTTCCTTTTCTCTAGTATTGTGTTGGCTATTCTAGAGTCTTTGTCTTTGCATATACGTTTTAGAATAAACTCATTGATGTCTATAAAATGGCTTGCTGGACTTTTGATTGGAATTCTGTTAAATCTATAAATCAATTTGGGAATAATTGACATATTAACAATATTTAGTATTCCAATCCCTGAATATGAAATATCTCTCAATTTATTTAGTTTTTTATGATATTTTTTTCACCAGTTTTTTTCTTACAATTTTTTACATATAAATTCTGTCCATATTTTGTTAGATTTATACCTAAGTGTTTAATTTTGGGGAGTGCTATTGTAAACTACATATATTTAATTTCATATATATATGGATATAGGCAAGTATGTAGGAAGTATATAAGAAAGCAAATGATATTTGCATGTTGACATCGTATAGTTACATTGTGACTTACTATTGTTACTTTTTAGTTCTAGTAGTTTTGGTTTTGTTTTTGATTTTTGTTGTTTGCACATTCTTTGGGGTTTCCTATACAGACGGTAATATCATTTGTGAGCAAAGACAGTTTTATTCCTTTTTTTTCTAATCTGTAAACCTTCTTTTCCTTGTTTTATTGCACCAGCTTATAGTATGATGCTGAATAGGAGTGGTGACAGAGAACATCCTTTTTCATGTGTGATATTAAAGGGATGTGTCCACTCTCTCACCATTAAGTTTGTTGGTAGCTGTAAGTTTTTTCTAGATAATCTTTATCAAGTTCCCTCTATTCTTGGTTTACTGAAAGTTTTTATCATGAATGGGTATTGGATTTTGTCAAATGCTTTTTCTCAGTTATGATCATATGATTTACTTTTTCTTTAGGCTATTGATGTGGTAGATTACATTGAGTAATTTTAAAATGTCGAGCCAGCCTTTCATACCTGGAATAAATCCCAGTTTCTTGCAGTATATAATTCTTTTTATACACTGTTGTATTCAATTTGCTAATATTTTGTTGTGGATTACAATGGCAAATGCATGAATAAATCTATTTAATGTGAGATTCTTGGTATTATCTGGACTAAAAACATTTTTGAGAATGCAAATTTCCTTAAGTGGAAAGGTACTGGCTTGAGCCACTGGAATTTCAGAACTGTAAAAAATGTGATTTTATTTTCTATCACCAGCTAACAAACCCTTATAAATTTAATTTAATTTTCTTTCAATCTAATGGGGTTAGTGTGATTTTTGTTATTTTTTTGCTTTAGGAAGCTGACCATTCACAGTTGAGGAAGGATATAAGTAAATTGCATAGAATCACATAACTGATAAGTGGTAGGGCTCTATGTTAAGCCCATTTTTCCATGCCTTCATAGTCCATGGTTTTCCCACCATAATAAACAACCTTGCTAATGGTAGGGAAAATGAAAGGTTGATACATTGAAAGCCATAAAGCAAGTCAATAATAAAGTTTCAAAATTAAAAATATATATGTACTTCAACATCTGTACTAAAATCATCAAATTTATGTAGTCAAGATCATATTTGTATGTATGTATTACATGCAAACTATTGAAAATAAACTTCATAATATAATGAAGAAGACTGGACTGGCACATGCTTATTTACTGTAAGAAACTGATATAGAGTCTATATAACTCAATACTCAACTATGTTTCTTGTAAAACTATGAAGAAGTGTTTTGATTCCCTGATCCTCAAACTCATTTTCTCTGACACAGTGTTCTCTTATTCAGCAGTGTCTTTTATGAAAATTATCAATGCAACACTATTAATCATTTAACAGCTGGTACAAGAAAGAGCTTTTTGGAGACTTGGGTTGATGTACAATTCAGAAATAATCACTTGCTCACTGTGCTGCATGAGATATCTGACACCTCATTTGATGAACCAGAGACACATCCTCATTGTTTTTGCTCTTACGATTTCTGAAATTGAAATGTTTAGTATATGTTTCTTTAATAGGCCTCATCCTGTTTATAATTTAGTGCTATGAGAATGATGTGTGGCATTCTTTTGGTGAAAGAGAAAAGGGAAAATAAAGGAAAAATTACCTTTCTATTCTCTTAGGGTAGTTCATTTTTTATCAATTAATAATGCAAAATAACCTTGAAATATTCAACAGAGTTTTTCAAAAGGAACTGGGAATTTTATCAATTGCCTTGTAAACTAAAAAGTCTCAAAGTGTGTAAGATATTGACTGTGAATTTATGAATATGAAATAGGCATAATTAAATTTTGTTTTAATATCATGAGACACTATGTCTATTGTATGGTCAAAGCTTATAAACTAACCAGGACATTTATTAGAACAATAAGACTCTATCCATAATCTGGAAAAAAATTCATACTTTTTAAGAATCAGTTCAATCACTAACGCTTATACTTAGAGGGAAAATAAATTTATGTGAGAAACTTGCAAACTGGGGATGGTATTCATTTAAATAGCAGATGAACGTTTGAGGTAATCTGTATCTCATATCATTGTCTGAAATAAATTTGTATTCTGCTTATCAAAGTAAAATTATTAACTCAGTTCAGTTTTAAAATACTGAACTTTAAATATCAAAAGGTGACCTGGTCTATGTAAGCCACATAAACTGAGACATTGTCCTTTTTCCAATGAAGTCCTTTTTTCCACTGAATTGTCTCACGTTGTGCTTTAATAAGCATGAAAAAGTTCTGCCATTTCCGTAATTGTCTCAGAAAATAGCCCAAATCTGGAAGGATTGCTTCAGGTGTTCAGAGAGTCTAGAAGTTGCACCTGTTGGTACCCATGAAAGCAGAGCTAGTCAGAGGGCTCAGGGATCAGTCAGTCCCAGAGATGTCACATCGGTTTGTGGTTTGTCATAGCCTAAAGCCACAGAGTCACTTAAGGGTGTAAATTCTTGGAAAGAAGTGATACCAAGTAGCGGCTATAAAGCCTGAAGTTAGCCTGAGTGGGCTGAAATTCTGGGATCCACCATTTACCAGTTGTCAGACCTTGAGGAAGCTACTTAGTATCTCTGTGCCTTACTATCTTCATATCTGAATGGGGACGGAAGTAGTACCTGTCTCACACAGTTACTGTGAGGATTAAACAACACAGCCCATGGTTAGTACGTAACTGGCATTAGAGAAATACTGTGTAGCAGAAGCAGCCCTAGAAGCGTAATATTGTAAGGCATACACTCATATTTTTAATGCTCATCATTCCCACATTTCCTTTGCTATGTCTCTCCTTGCTTCGAAAAATAGAAAATGATGTCTTGCTTTGTGTGATATAAATTTGAGAATATATTGTGGGGTCATTTTTCCAAGTGGAAAAATACTTCATAAAATTCTGTTTGGTCAACAAACTTTTATAACCAAATAAAACATACATTTTCTCACTCATGTTTCTTAATCTGCTAAGCTTGAAAAACATTGTGAAAATGAGCTACTTTGTGGTAGAAAAATTATGAACACATTAAATTTAATCTGCATTATTGAAAGAAATTTTAAATCACATATTTATTGTATTTTTTCTTCTTTTATAAGACGAAGTATCAGAAGTCAACATCAAGTCCTACTGTAAACCAGGAGGAGCTTTAAGAACTCCTATCAGATTAATAATTATTAACTGATTAGTTATTATTAGTAGCTAATTGTTTCACCTATTAGTTATTTTAACCATTCCATACTGAATTTAGGTGTTGATTCATACAGAGTTTCTTCTCATGTCTTGCTTCTTCCTAGCCTTTGACCCAAATGGATCAACTTTATTTCCATTTCCAATCATGACGTTATTTTGGTGTGCGACTTCATCACTCATGAAGATTTTAAGTTCCTCATAGTGCTTTTAGATGGAGGTGAAAGGTAATAAAGGAGTATAACGTCGACGCTCCATCATAGCTACAGTGACTGTTGATATATACCATCCTGTAGTTTGCCCAATATGGATATCTTAGCACTTACTTTCTCTGATAAACATTAGTGTTTCTTTTAAAGTACTTTATCATAAACATTAAATAATGGACATGTAATTCAGAGGAAAACATTTATAGAAAATCTGTATCCTTTGAGAACATTAGGTAAGTATGAAGTATTATTAACATAAATCATGCCCATCTTTATTTTTTTTTTAAAGATTTTATTTATTTATTTGACAGACAGAGATCACAAGTAGGCAGAGAGGCAGGCAGAGAGAGAGAGAGGAGGAAGCAGGCTCCCCGATGAGCAGAGAGCCCTATGCGGGGCTCGATCCCAGGACCCTGGGATCAGGACCTGAGCCGAAGGCAGAGGCTTTAACCCACTGAGCCACCCAGGCGCCCCTCTTTATTTTTAAGATCCCAGAAAAGAAAGCTTGATCACCTATCTCCCATGTGCTGTTAAAACACCAGTCTTATGGACAGAAGTACTTCCTCATTGAATTGTGTAGCTTCTTATGTTATTGTGGACTTTGCCTACATCTGTAATGTATAGGATATGCTGGCCCACGTGGGGAGCTGTCTCACTTGCTCACTGTTTTAACTCAGTGGTTGGCGTATTACTCAACATATAGTAAGTGCTCAACACCTGGGTGAGTAAATGGTTGAGTCAATGCTGATTAACTGAACAGATAACTCTGAACATTTAAGAATTTTTGTAAAGCTTGACTTTTTATTGTAAAATAATATATGTTTATTTTAGAAGATTTAGGTAATAAAAATAAGCATACGGTAAAAAACATTCTATTACATAAGAATCCATTATTTATAAATAGCTTTGTTAGCATTGTTCATATAATCTTTTATGATTATATGTGATGTGTGTATGTATATATATGTACAAAATGGTATACATAGAGGTATATATGTATAACAAAATATATAATCATAAATGATTGAAAAATACTATCAATGTTTTATAATAGACTCTATACTGTTTAGTAAACATTTAAAATAAAGGTATTTTGTGGCACAAAATTCAAAGTGATAATCAAGGATTTGGTTATGTGGGTGGATGACCCAACACTAGGAGGGGTACAAAGGATTAGAAACAGAGAGAGGAGGACAGAAGAACATTCAATAGAGCATTTAAAACAGGGACAGAGGGGAGTAGGAGACAAAGCCTGTGTATCTGTCTTAGTAGACCGGTTCTCTGTCCAGCCCGGGAGATGCTGTGCTGTATTTTGGTGAGAGCAGACAGGCTAACAAAAACCATGATGATTTGCAGACAAAATCTTCACGAGACTTGGGCGGTCAAGTAAGCTCTTTTGAAGATCATTCTTTCAATGCATATATGTATGTGGCAGGTCAGCCAGTGAATCAATCTTAATTTTTAGTTGTACTTTTAAAATTTGATATATGTAGGTTGTTGCAGGGAAAGAATTTGGGAACTTTGCATAAGAAGCTTGGATGTTCCTGAGAGGCAAAGGACAGAAATCTTAAACTCTCCTGAGATGCAAGTTCTGAAACCTGTTGAATGGGAAGAGCCAGCCTGGACCAAATCTTGGCAATGGGGAAGAGCAAAGAAGCCTTGATACTCACATTACTTACTAGGTGTTAGAATACGGATTGGACCAGCGGGCTGTCCTCTTCATGTGCCAGTGGTCCTGAAGTAAGCATGCATCTGATAGCAAACTTAGTCTTCATCTAAACCTCTTATATTAAAGGGACGTAAAACATGAGTAAATCTAAAGTGTTCTATCTTTGGGAGCTCAAAACAGTCTGTGGCTGAGCATGGCCATTCAAAGGAGGGAAGCCAGTTAGGGAACCATCCTCCTTTGAAACTTGAAGAATGCCAGTGTCCAAGACAGGTAGCTGTTGAACTGAAACCACGGCAGGAGTTTTTACCTTGGCCACATCATTTTGAAGAGGACTGGAGGAGTGTGTGAGCCTTGATGGTGAACTGAGGGTCGTTTGCATGTCCTGGAGGTTACATGGGGATCTGGTTGTCTTTAGAGCTCAGATGGGAAGCAAACTACACTTAACGGTATTTGACTGTAATATCTGCAATATTCAAGGGATTAATGCTACCCAGTAAGGTAAGAACAAGTGGGTCTAACTACTTGGAAATGAAAAAGCACTCTGGGGACTCTGAAGATTATCATGGGATTGGGGTAACCATGTAGAAATAGCATTTATTTATTTATTTATTTATTTAGTGTTCTATCTAGTAAATAATTCATTAAAATAGTCCAATTATTTTTCATCAAAATGCAATTAACATTAAAGGAGTTATTTTAAGAGAATTCAGTATTATTCTGGGACACATAGGGTGATTTACAAAATAGTTATTATTCAAAGGCTCAAACATTTTTCTTCTAAATTTTTTATTTAAATTCTGGTTATTTAACATATAGCATAATAATAGTTTCAGGAGTAGAATGTAGTGATTTGTCACTAAGGTATAACAACCAGTTCTCTTCATAACGAGTGCCCTCCTTAACACCCATCACCGTTTAGCTTCCCCTACCCACCTCCCTCCCTCAATCCTCAGTTTGTTTTCTATTGTTAAGAGTCTCTTATAACTTGTTTCCCTCTGTCCCTCTCTTTTCCCTCCCTTCCTCTATGTTCATCTGCTTTGTTTCTTAAATTCCACATATGAATGGAATCATTTGGTATTTGTCTTTCTCTGAGTGACTTATTTCGCTTAGCATAATACACTTCAGCTCCATTCATGTCGTTGCAAATGGCAAAATTTCATTCTTCTTGATGGATGACTAATATTCTATTACACACACACACACACACCTCTTTATCCATTCATCAGTCATTGGACATTTGGGCTCTTTCCATAGTTTGACCATTGTTGATAATGATAGCATTTAGATGTTACAGAGTGATGGAGTAGTAGCTAAATCCTCCCCTGATAAGAAGTGAGAGCCCTTATGTATGCAGGAGGGAAGAACTCTTTCTATTTCACCCAATCCCCCCTGTTATGGACTTAAATAGTATGCCATGATAAGGGCACCAACAGGGAGTGTATATTTGTTTCCTATTGCTGCTTTAACAAACTTCCACAAAGGAATCAGCTTAAAACAATACAAGAGCAATATCTTACAGTTCTGAAGGAGAGAGTTCTAAAATGGGTTGTCAGGGTTATATGCTCTCTGGAGGCTTTAGAGAAGAATCCATTTCCTTGCCTTTTCAAACTTCTAGAGTCCACCACATTCTTTGGTTCATGGCTCTGCATCACTCTGATGTCTGCTTCTACCATCACATCTCTTTCTCTGACTCTCCTGTCCTTGCCTTTCTTTTCACTTATAAACATCCTTGTAATAATGTTGGATCTACATAGATAATCCAGGACAGCCCCTGCATCTCAAGATCTGTAACTTAATCACATCTGCAAAGTCTTTTTTGCCTTAGAAGGGTAACATATTCATAGGTTCCAGGCATTAAGACATCTTTCTGGGGCCCATTATTGTGCCTACCACAGGGAACATTGCCAAGAGTGGGCATTGACACCTGCATCTTTGGCAAGGACTAGTCCCCTACTCATAATTATAGCTCCTTTCTATAAACACCAGTTTTTTATAGGTTTTGAAGAGACTATATTCATGACTTAATATTTTTGCAATAGATAAATTGCTATTTACAAGAATGACCTTATTGCTTATGTGGAGATCTCCAAAAACTATTCACATATCCCTTTGAAAATTTTTGTTTGAAGTCATATCTTAGTCAAGTGGGAGATGAATCCAAGTTAAAAATATAATAATAACTAATTAAATTAAGCCTGAACCCAGGTCATGAATATCAAAAAGTCATTCATGTAAATCTAAATTATTACTTTAAAAACTACTTTTAAAACTGAATACAAAGTTAAAAAAACAAACAAACAAACAAACCCTGAATACAAGTCAATATTTTTGGAAAAAAAAAAAAAAAAGATATCCAGAGTATGGGCACTTGGCTCAGACAGTGATAGGTTCAAATCTAAGCTCTACAATATGATAGTTGAAAATTTTAGCCCAACATGGTTAAATCATAGTTTTATGATTGATGATCATTATTAGAGAAGTAAAGAAAAATAAAAGAATGTTTTTAAAAAAATTATGGTAACCATTAAGACAACTAAACTGATTGTTAACTCTGTAAAATGTTGTTAAGGATAATTAAAAAAATGAAAAGCTATTACAAATATAGAAATTCATAGCAACAAGAAAATTAAAAACTACTTCTTCCAAAAGAGAAAACATAAAATAAAGTAAGGAAAAGCATGCAAATTTTATCAATAAATATAATCAGATTAAGCATTTTGTTGAAGATGAAGATGAAGACTGGCTGTTTGAAGACAAAGTTATTTAAGACTTATGCATAAAACTACATAGAATAAGAATTATTGAAAATAAATAGACAACATTTCTCAAATGAAAAAATCAAGTTTCAGTGGCAATATTAATTTCAGCAAGTTGAGAATTAAAGGTAAAATTAATTAAGTGAGCTAAAAGCTATAATTCATATTTAAATAAAAATATAATATTCATAGGTTCTTTTTGGTGATCTTTAATGAAATATGAAAATATATATTTTAAAGACCAATGTTTTGGGGTGCCTGGGTGGCTCAGTGGGTTAAAGCCTCTGCCTTCGGCTCAGGTCATGGTCCCAGGGTCCTGGGATCGAGCCCTGCATCGAGCCCCGCATTGGGCTCTCTGCTCAGCAGGGAGCCTGCTTCCTCCTCTCTCTCTGCCTGCCTCTCTGTGATCTCCATCTGTCAAATAAATAAATAAAATCTTTTAAAAAAATAAAAATAAAGACCAATGTTTGGGGAAAAAATAGAAACACAAATGATCTAAGGTAAATGTTTTTGCTATTGATAGGTTAAGTAGAAAAATATGGAAAATTAGAATAATATGATTAATAAAATGAAGCATTGGTTTATACATAAACTTTTTAACTCAAAAGAGATAGCAAAACCAGTTTTCCAATTTCCATGAAATCTTTAGCACAGAAAATTACACATCAAGTTATAAAGTAAATTTAGAATATTTCAAATGGCAGAAATTATACATGGTAGACTTTTTTTTCTGACCAAAGTGCTATAAAATTTGAAATTTGCAATTAAAATTTTAAAGTAAACAAAACATCCAAGCATTTGTTAACTGTTACAACAACACTTCTCCTTGGTAACAAGAGGGTTAAAGAACATTACTATAAAGTGTTGGGGATGCCTAAAGTGGTGACAGTATTAAATTTGTAATTGTATGTTGTATCATTAAATATTGGTTTAAAATGAAAGTTTATTTGTAACAAAATAAAAATTACACCTTAATAAGCATATTTGGACATTATTTCCTCAAATAGGTTACTAGACATGAAATTATTAGGTTAAATGGTATGCATTTTTACATGCATTTGTTTTGTATTACAAGCTTATTTTCCAGGGCTGTTGAAAAAGTAAAGATAGCAATTATTGCCTCTATTAAAACATGATGAAAATTAATTACAAAGTCATCAATTAAATATGTGTAACATGTGTACCCTATTTTGTTTCTCAACTATTATCAACTCTATTATTGAGCCAGTAGTACGCAACAGAGTAAGCAACATGGTTATTTTCATTGGTCAGATAATATTAAAGTCAGAGTCAGTCTTTATTGTCAAGTGTATCTTAAGCTAGGTCACAAAGCTTTGTGGGTTCCAGCTGTTCATGTCCTTTCTTGACTAGTTTGTGGTGCTGGTATACCCATTGTTGATTTTGGCTTATGGCACACTTGGTGACCCAGATGGGCACCTTGCTGGGTGCTCTGCTGCTTGCTATAGAGGATTCTAGAGAAGCAATCCCTGTAGGGTGACCCTCAAAACCCTACTGATATGTTTTATTCTCTGCCAAGCTGTCAACCTTTTAAATTGACCCAGGGCCCATTCCCATTAGAAAACACATACATCTTGCTCTTTTGTGGAGCTTTTTAAATGTTCTCTTTCTCTATCTTAATTGAACCTCTATGTAGGTATGTTATATTTTATATTTTTATTTTTTAATATATTTTTTATTTTTTTAAATATATATTTATTTATTTTAGAGAGAGAAAGAGAGAGTGAACTGGGCAAGGCATAGAGGGAGAGGAAAAGAGAATCCACAAGAAGACTCCCCGCTGAGTGTGGAGCCTGACATAAGGCTTGGTTCCAGGACCCTGACATCATGACCTAAGCCAAAACCAAGAGTCAACCCCTCAACCAACTGAGCCACCCAGGTGCCCGTATATTGAATTTAGATGTGTGTGTGTGTGTGTGTGTGTGTGTTACATACATATTGGTATTTGCTTATCTGGGTTTATATTTCTTTTGTGCAAGTTAACTAACACCAGTCTCCATGAGCACTTCAGACGAGAAGTGCTCCTTAAGCTCATGTTCCAAACTACAAGGGAAATTCTGGGAATGGGGACAATCAGGGTAGAGGCAGAAGCCACCTTCTCTATACTATTAACCCCTCTGACTCCAAGATTTGTCTCTTTTTCTTGCATCTCCATTTATGGGCTCACTTCTTGTAGCTTGGGAAGACAAAAACCAGCTCTTTGGTTTTCTTCATTGTTTTAATCTTACATCTTGCAGGATAGTGTAGAGTTTTGTCATTTTTAATTTGGGAATTATCCTCCACAAATAAAGGGGGGTGGGGATGTTGTAGGGGAAGGTAAGGTGACCCAGAACTGGTAGTTGACATCTTGAGATACTGTAATGGAATAACCTCATATGTCACTCCATTTGAGCTCTGACAACTGACAGTGCGGTACTGACAAAATAATTAATGTGCATTAAAATATAATGGAACATGCATTGATGTATCTCTGAATTAACTATATGCTAATGGAAGCATTAAAGACCAATGTTGGAAGGATATCTTTATTTAATAAATGGGGTGATGAAAAGTTATTTTCCAGATAAATTGGAGAATTAAATTGGAAAAAGTATGAAGGAAAATAACTTTGAATATAGATTTTTTCAAATAAACAATATTTTAAGCTATGAAAATGAAGTATCTTTGTTTTCTGAGGCTTAGATCATTGAAGCTCTGAAAATGTGCAACACAAAGACCACTTTTGAAATTATTCTTGCAGAAAGAACTCTGGCAAAAAGAGAAATGAATCTAAGAGGAAGTAATGCCATGGAATTATAGCCTACCTACTGTTATTATTGTCTTAATAAGTAATAATCATAAATAGAAAAAAACTCCATTAACAGTCCAGAATTAAAATTCCAGGTGATTCTAATATGACTTGGGGTATAAGGGATGTTGGAAATCAGTGGGGGCTGAGAATAGTTTACAAAATATATATATATATATATATACACATATAAATTTAAGAAATTGATAGTTAAAATAAATATAAATTTGGGCTTTAATTAGAAATAATCACACATAAACAAAAATAATATGTCTGCTGTTTTACATAGAATTCAAGATGCCATTGATGATAAGATACACCATTATTTCATTTATCACTAAGAAGAAAAAATGCTGCCAGCTCTGAAAAAAGAGACTGCCAATCAAGACACAATGCTTTCTTATCAGTTAGAATTTGTATTTGTATTGTGAAAGATCTTTTAGACATTATTATTCTTATAAAACATATAAAGAGGAAAGACCAAAATAAAACCAGTTACCATTTTCATAAAATTTCTTCACACTGAAGCCAACTTTTCTAAATGAATTCTTAACATCATTTGTGTTTTTCTGCACAGAAATAAACCTCTGTGCTGTAAAGAGTGGCAATGCAATATTTTAAAAAGATTTACAAGAGTAAAACTGGTGTGCATTGCAGGTAGAGCAAGGATACTTAAGAATGTGGTTAGGTATGTCTGACTCACCTCTTCTATCAAGCTCTTTTCCCGAATCATTTTGTTCCTAGAGGTTAAAAGTCTTCTATTCTCCACCACTTATCTCCAGGATTTTCTTTAGAACTGCTGACGCCCATTCTATGGGTAATGATGCTGGCACTTTGATATTCCTGCATGCTCAGGGAATGACAACTATGGCACAACTTTACTACTTGGCCAACTCAGTGATCACAAAACACTACAGACTGCAAAACCCACCTTGATTTTCAAGATATTACATTATAAAGTATATGCATTTTGGAAGTCATAAAATATAACTTTAACCAGTTAAGAAAATTCCACTGTCCTAATATAAAAAAAGAAAGGAGAAAAAAGAAAGAAAGAAAAAAGAAACTATGGTAATATCTAACACCAAGCATGACATAGAAGAAAATCTCATTATGAGTAGTTTCAATAAATGTGAGTTCAACTCAAAAATCTAAAGTTAGAGACATACAGACTGGATTTCAAATAAGGTTAGCAGTGTATTGCTGTATCAGTTTAGATTCCATTGATGAAAAAGAATTCTAAGTATTTAGAGGGGATTTAAAACAGGAAATTGGTTATATGGACGTGGGATGAGCAAAATGCAGGAGATGATTAGCCAGAGCAACATAGAGGGAGTGATGCTCCAAGATCAGATGTTTGCTGATGCTTTCTTTCTGGAGCCCAAGAGTCTACACCTGCTGATGAGCTGCTGGACAGCTGTCACATCCAGTTCAAGATCCACCACAGAGTCACCCTCTTGGCCAAGGCTGAGACCAGAGGCCACGTGGTGGCTACTACCAATGCTGTCATCTGTCGCTGTGCCATGGTCACTATAACTCTGTTGCTGCTTCTCTTGTTGATGCCGCTGAAAACTCTGACAGAAACGGGAAGCAGGATGAGAGGTACTTTCCTCTTCCACCTCACAAATTCCTCTCAGGAATCCCCTTAGCAGAACTTAACAGGAAGCCGGTTGGTAAGAATTCCAAGGAAATGTCATTTGCAGACTCCCAGCCCCCTCCAACACACAGGAGGATACAGAAGGGGCCTCAGACAAACATGCATATAAGTGACACTCTTGTCTACAGGACATGCGATTAAAACCAAAGGATATGGGGCTGTTTATTTATTTATTCATTCGACAAATTTTTATGGAATGCCTTCCAAGTGTCCATTCATCTTCCAGGTGTGGTGATACAGCAGGGAGCAACCCAGACCCAATACCTGCTCAGCGTATTTTTGACCTTTGAAGACAGACAACAAACAAAATGAGTAGTTACGTTCTATTGTATCTTGGAACATGACAACCGTTATGGGAAAAGTAAAGCAGGAAGGAGGGGTAAAGAGGCCAGGGGATTGTGATTTGTTAAAACAGGCCTTACTGAAAGTGTCACGCTTGAACCAAGATATGAAGGGAAAGAAGAGAGAAGTCTGAATGAAATGTAAAATCTTTATTTTAATAATGAATCAAGTAAGGATTAAGGTAAAAGTTTAGTAGGAATAAATAAATGTTATTTATTGTTAAAAAGGAATGTTATTTGGTAAATAATGATAAATAAATGTTATTTATTAGTAAAAGAAATCTTGGCTATAATAATCATGTGCCTAGTTTGTAGAATATCATTGCAGCCCCAAAGCATAAACCAACAATGGTCAGAATAAGGAGAAACAGGTATATCAAAAATTGTGGTTTAAAGTGAAAAATCTAACAGACAAAAATTCTCAATATAGTAAATTTGGGTAACACAATAAGAAAATATTAGCTCTATGTAAAAAATGTATGCCAACAGGAAACACTGATTCATTTAATTCATTTGCGGGAGTCTCCATGTACAAGGCTGCAAAAGAAGCCCCAGTACAATCTAAAGAATCAGTGTGACACCAAGACCATGTTCTTTGATGGAAATGCAATAAAGTTAGAATCCATAAAGGACAGCTTTAAAAAAAAATTCCCTATATTTGGACCCTAAAGTAAGTACTGTTTTTATTAAGGAAGATCTCATGGGAAATTACAAACTACTGAATGCAATAAACATACTACATATCAATATTTGTGAGATTTAACCAAAATAGAACTTAGAAATTTATATCTTTGAATACATTTAAACATTTAACCACAAAAAATATTGAAAAAAGATAGCTAAACTCAGAAATAAAGAAAAAAGTGACAGAATAAACTGAAACTTAATCATTAAAAGTGACAAGAAATAAAAGAACAAACACCTCTGAAATAGGGAACAGAAACCAAAAAGGTGATCAACAAGATAAAAATTAAAAAGAAAAGCTAATGATATAATCATTGGTAAGTCTAATTTACAAAAGAAGAAACAAATACAATTCAGAATGAAAGAAGCGGAAATAAGAATAATTATGAGAGCTACTAATGTAATAAAGGACACCACGGACAAACACAAATAAGTTAGCAAACTTATGCATGAAGCTATTGCCACGCATTTACCTTGTCCTCTGGGAGTTTCAGTGGGGACTAGACACAGAACAACAGGTGCTGGAGCTTCAGGGGAGGACAGGGTGAGAGCTCATCAAACCGCTTTTCCTCTCCTTGTATAAGTCATTCTCAGGTCCAGACTACATGCAGAATTGAGTCACGCAAAAGTAGAAGACTGGAGAGAAAGGGTTTCTTTCTGGGAACTGCTGGAGTTATCTTAGGTTTCTCTCCATTCCCAAACAAATGATGGGTTCTTTAAGGCCACCTGGGGAAGTTGATTGGTGTCTCTTGGAATTTGGGGGACAGAAGGCTAGGATTTCTCTCTGTTCTGGAAAAGTATTTTAAAGATGAGAGACTGGTGAGGACAGACCTGTGGTGGCAGAGCCAAGATTACATACTGTTCTTTATAGAGTTGGAGGGGCACTGGGGTAAATCTGTGCTTCCTCTAGTCTCTCATTCCAAGAGGAAACCTGAAGGGATGAGAGTTTGTATGTGATGCACACCAGAAGCCGAGAGCTGAGGGAAGGAGTCACACCTTGCTGGCCAGAGACAGAATGTGCCAATAGGAGGAAACTGCAGGTGGGGGCACCTCAGAAACAGATCCTTAGAAATGGGTCCTGAATGAACCCCTAAGTGCCAATATACTTGTAAATAAGGCAAGTCCCAATATTTATTCAGAACAAATATTGTGGGACTATGATATCAAAGACTTGTAAAGGAGTTTGGAGAGGACAACATTTAAGAGATTAAAACATTGATGTCAGCTCAATATTTAACTGAATAACTGACATGAGCTTCTTTCAAATGTTAGGACTGGTTTTGTCACCAAATCATTGTGGTATGATATCCGGGAAGACATAAACAATAGTTTTCAGTGTAGCATTGTTTGTAATGTAATAAGAGCAGAAACAACCCCAAATAGACATCAGTAGGTGAGCAGAGAAATAAATCTTGGAAGATGCACACAAGAGCCTGTTATACAGCATGTAGAATAAACTAGGACCAGAAAATAGAAACTCAAAGACCAAAGCTTGAGTGCTGTGTGAAAGTCATATTTATTGCTAGGCAGAGCTCAATCTGATACCACATCTAAACTCCGATGATGGGCTTTGAGGGAGGAAAAATGGGGTATGTCTCCTAAAGTTGAAAAATCTCAAATGATCTCAGTCCCATATTAGGAAAGCAGTCTCAGAGTGCAGCTGATCAGCTGGTAATATCTACAATGGCTGGGGAAGGTGTCAATGGCAAATCTCACTTTGATGTTTGCTTCTAAATTTGGGCATCTGGCTACCTTTGGTATGTAGATGAGTTTCTTGATTTGGAGCTGTGTTACCCAATTATTTTTTAGTAAAGCCAAGCCTGTCCCATTGGCAACAGGCTAGGCAGGCAGGTCAGGCTAAACATCAGTTTGGAAAGATCTCAAAGCCATAATATTGAATGCAAAAAGCATATTGCAGAACCATGGAGAAGTGGGAATCATTTATGTAAATTATGTAAATTAAAGAACACATGCAAAAAATGTGGCATATTGTGTTATTTTGAGCATATTTGAGAAGGCTATTCTTGGGATCATTATTAGCTACTTGTAGATTTTGTTTGCTTAATCCTTCTCGACACTGAAATCAGGAGAGGAAAAGCTAAAGCACATTTGGCTTTACTTTCCTAACTGTTCCATCACCACGAAAATAAATGAGTGGCTGCTTCTGTCTTCCAGCAGCGCAGAGCTAGCACCAGGCACAAGCGCTTTGGTTGATTTGTGGAGTCAGAGATTGGAATTTTAGTCTCGTACACTGCTGAGCTTACGTGCCCGAGCCATAGCATGTGACAGTGTAGGAATGATGGTTCCTGTCCTCCTTCCAGCTTTTCCCATTCTGCTTTCAGTGCTGAAAAATGGAGACAAGAAGCTCTATGTGAAAGCCAGCCAGACTTCTCTGGAGGAGCCATTGCCTTTCAGGGATTTCTGGGGAAAGCTTTAGGCATCAATATTTCCTTTTCATCCAGTGGCAAAAATTCAAGGACCAGGGAAATCACTCAAATATTTATAGGAGCTACCAGCTCATGCCAAGCCTAGGCTCTCATCAGACTTAAAGAAAGGCATGGACCTTGTCATCAAAGGCATGTTCCTTCAAAGGATAAACAACACACGTTCTCATGTATCTTTCATGCAAACACAAATCTTCATATTTCTACTGCTTGTGTTAGTATAGATGGGTTAATGATCTATTTTCTTTTTAAAAAATTTTTTTTATTTTTTAAAGATTTTATTTATTTATTTGACAGAGAGAGAGATCACAAGTAGGCAGAGAGTCAGGCAGAGAGAAGGGGGAAGCAGGTTCTCCGCCGAGCAGGGAGCCCCATGCGGGCCTCGATCCCAGGACCCTGAGATTGTGACCTGAGCCGAAGGCAGAGGCTTAAACCACTGAGCCACCCAGGTGCCCCAAATGATCTATTTTCTATACCTGGAAACAAAGAATGTTGAAATTATTCTTCCTTGTGAAATGTTTCTACTGCGGGGAAAAATGACCCCAGGCTTGACCAAGCTTCACAGTAAATCCCCGTCTCTGACCGTCTTCACTAATCGGTCTTTGCCAACTAGGAAGCCACTGGCACAAGGTCCTCAGACCCACCGCTGCAGCTCCTTGAGCCTCCCTGGGTGGTCACATCCCAAGGCAGGTCTTTTCCTTGCCCTAATCCCCAAACTGCAGATCGCTGGTTTAGCCATCCAGCTGCAGAAAATGTGACCCTTTGCTCTTTTGAAAGAATCTGCTTTCCGCCATCTAATGATGGAGGCTGTGTTTCCCTCTGTTGTTTATTTTGTTTTTAGATTTAATCAGGATTGTCAGAGATTTTTATTTTCACATCCAGACCTCCAGTGTTCCGCAGCAAGCCCTTCAACGGACTGTTCCAGATTATGTGACCTGTTTTCTCTTTTATTTTCATCTCTCTACCTTTTAATAACTCAACCTATTGCTTTCTTTCAACTGCATTAGCAGTGCTAGGTACTGCGGGATTCAACGCACTTCTGAACCGTTTGCCAGGAGGCTCTGCAAAAAACTGGCTATTTTAAAATTTGCTTTTGAACCAGCATTTTACCGGAATGCAGTAATTATTCTTTTATCCTTGTTGCATGCTTTATGTTATCTGTTAAGTGAAGCAGTAACTGTACAGAATATTTAGAAGTGATGTAATTTTTTATTGCTAGTAGTGAAAGCCCGGCTGAAAGCTACAAATTCCCCCAAATATGTTGATTTCTTTAGTACATGTGCCGGTCCACAGACACATTCACTAAATACCAGATCTTTGGTCAATTCTGATTACATTTGTAGGCAACCAAGTTTGCTCAAAAACTTTTCAGGCAATTTAATCAGTCAATCAATCAAGTCAGGTTAGGCAAAATGACCAAACTGATATGATTGCCTATCTCAGGGCTGCCATCCCCACCACTGTAATCACTTCACACAAGATCTGACTCTTGGCCAGAAGTCCTCAGAACTGTTCAGCTTTCCTCCAAGTTGATTTTGAACAATGGAAAAACCAGTCGTGATACTTATTAACTCTTAATCCTGTTTTCAGGTCATTTCATCACTTCCTACTTTACCCACATTCTTCCTTTCTTAGTGCCATTGTCTCTGTATCTGTTTTATGGAGTTTAACATTTCCATCTTCTGATGGAAGCCTGCACAGAGGGCTCCTGCAGAGGACGTGAGAAATTTAACCTTCACTTGACCCTTCCATGAATTAAAACCTTTGTTCTTAAGGTCAGATTTGCATGTTTCTAACCCCCAGCTTCATCTTGATTTCTGCATTTAGCAACCTTTCCTCCTCCTTTTTATTCAATAATTTGAACTAATTAATTCAGGTACAATATTTATTGACTCCTTCCTGTGTCATGACACACAAATGATAAAAGATGAAAAAGGCAATTTGTATCCTTAAGGGGGTTATACTCAAGTGAGAAAATTGAAAACACACACACACACACACACACACACACACACATAATTTCAACACAGAGCAGTAAGAACTCCCTGAGCAGAATTCGAGAGGGCTGGCAGAGGGGGGGTGTGGCTTGGCAGTTAATAATGCTTGCTTCATCAATCCCACTGCCTGCTCACCATTCTGAAATCATGTAACTTTGGATACATTTTAAAAAATTTTCTCATGCCTCAGTTACCTTACATTTTAAGTGGGGATACAGATAAGACTTCCTTCATGGGATTGTTATGAGACGAAAATGAAATGATACACATACAATACTTAAGCAAATTCTTGGCACATAGTAGATAGTCAATACATATTATTGTGCTACTAAGATTATGAGAGAGGAGAAAATTTCACACAACTGGCAGATTGCCTGTTGAGTGAGTGAGAACAAGACTTTGATCTGTGAGATTTTGTTTGGCTTCTGGATCTCTCATTGGAACACTGATGTCCCTCCCCCTTTCTGGAACTCAACATTTTTTAGATGTAACATGAATGGATTTTAATAATTTGTTGGATTTGTTTTCCCCTAAATTTGGGCCGTGTATGGATCCTTAAAAAAATGTTCTCACAGATCTTAGTATTTAAAATTAATCTTATGATAATGTTACTAATATTATTAAAGTAAGTATATCCATAAAACAAAATATAAACCAGATATAAAATGTTAACAACTATAAAAATACAAAATGAAAACAAAAGCAGATATCTCCCAATTTTGGCTTGGATTGTTTGGATATGCCTTCTTCTTTTGTTTTTGTTTTTGTTTGATTCTACACAGTGCATATAGATAATGCCTTCATTTTAGCTTTCACGATCACTTAAAACAGACTGTGTGGGGTTTTCTTTCTTAGCCCTTGATGGCATATTGCGCATAATTTCTCTGGTCACTTTCAGGTATTAAAATGATTCCATTTTTAAGTCATGGGAAGTCTGATACAACCTTAATCAAATGGCCAAAGGTAACATCACAGAAATGGGACAAATTGAAACCATGTAGCGCTTGGTGGAGTGTAGTGAGAACAGAACATCACTTCTGTGATATCCTTGTGAAGATATATAACCCAAATCTTATCATGAAAAAACATGAGACAAACCCAAATTGTAGAGCATTCCATAGAACATTAGCTTATAATTTTCGCAAGCACCAAGATCATGAAAGTAAAGGTAGTCATGAAAGACAAAGAGAAACTCTCCCAGATTGAAGGGCATTAAAGAGACTGACAGGAGAGCTAAGTGCAGTGTGTGTTCCTGGACTGGATCTTTTTTTTTTTTTTAAGATTTTATTTATTTATTTGACAGACAGAGATCACAAGTAGGTAGAGAGAGAAAGAGAGAGGAAGGGAAGCAGGCTCCCTGCTGAGCAGAGAGCCCGATGCGGGGCTTGATCTCAGGACCCTGAGATCATGACCTGAGCTGAAGGCAGAGGCTTTAACCCACTGAGCCACCCAGGCACCCCGTGGATCTTTTTGCTATGAAAGAAATTATTGGAACAACTGGAAAAATTGAGTGGAGTCTGAGGATTTGATGCTGGCCATGTTTCAGATTGATTTTTTTTATTTGATAGCTATATTATAATTATTTTTTAAAAAGTCCTCATTTATAGAAATTGCATGCTGACATATTTGAGAATGATGGGACATTGCATTAGGAACATACTTTCAAATGAGTCAGGAAAAAAAGTTATTTGTACTTGTGGCTCTTCTATAATTTTAAAATTACATAACAATTTTTTAATGATATTCTTCAATGGGCTTGAAAAGAAATATACATATCTATATAACCAATTCCAAGCTAAATAAAAAATTCAGCCTCTTTAAAAATTCAATGCTAATTAAATAGATATTAAATTAATGAATATTATAATTTAAAATATATTAATGAAATATTAATTGCTATGAATTACATTAATTTTTGCCTCCTCTTCCCATTTAGTCCTGACCCGCACTATTGTAGACCCCATAGAGAAAAGAATGTATTCTCTTTTATCTTTCTCTGCTTCATGGCCTGCTCCTCACCTCTGTCGCTCCTATTTTCTCTGGGTCTGGGACATGGGAAATGGTGGTGATATGGAACGGACAAAGCCCTACCTGACTGCTATACACTGTATCATTTTCTGATGCTGATAACACATGCCCTAAAGAACTCCCAACTCCTATCCTCATGAACAACACCCCTGGGAGTTTTAGTAGGGTTGTTTCAATCTCTTCCTAACCCTACTAACTTCTGAGTGTCCACTTGGTCCCTAGGAAAGTTTGCTATCTCACCCTAATCAAGCTCTGAACTTTCAGGCTTTTCTCAGTTGTGCTCTCTATCCCCATTTGACCATTAGGAGCACTCAGACCAGTCTCTAACCTTCAGATTCATCTTAATTGGTGCCAAGCAACTGTTTCCATTTATTCCCAAGCTTCAAAGAAATCTCCAGTACTCTGTTCCAATCTTAAGTGAGGATATGGTTTTTTGAAGCTCATCAAGCATCTAGAAGGAAGTAAGATGCCGGTCTTGCATTCCTTGGACTGGGGGAATGGCATAGAGTGGAGAAGAATCACCAAGGCATTCTCTATTTCTACATATTTCTTTCAAAGAATCTTCTCTCCTCAGTAAATTCTCAGATGTATGATAGAATCCTCTAAAGGTTTCTTGGGTTTTTGTCAGCTCTTAGCAAGTCATCAACCTAGGGTTAATCTAAATAATTTTGTTATGATAAATGATGTATTTTTGCTGACATTAAATTGATATTAGCAATGCTAATAATGTACTGATGAAGACAGGAATTCTTCTGATTTTATCTTTTCTGTACTGTGTAATAACTCATTTCTCCCATTTCCTTTCCCTGTTCAAAATGCTAGGCACCTTGATGTTTTTGGCCATTAAGTAGACTGACAGGGTTCTCTTATGGCTCAAAATTATAGCTTTTAAAACTTACATGATTGTGAACACAATTGTAATTTAAGACTTTCCAATCGTGTGGTAGTTATAAGGTGCTCATTTGGGTGGTTAAGAGTACCTTTGTTTTTAGAGGATCGTTGGATTGCAGACCTACAATATGTAGATGAACCCTAATTTGAAAAACATTGGCATGGACCTAACAATTTTGTGTTCTTTTCCAAATATAGAGTCACTATGATTCTAACAGCATAAAACATTCTCTGGCAATTAGTTCTTTATATGGAGGAGGATACTCTGGTGTCATCAAAATCGAATTTGACCTTTAAAAACAGCTGACCTGATTTTTTTTTTTATAGGAAGCACCCTTTCCTAACAGGTTTTTTTTTTTTTTTATTAAAAAAACTATATAGCAAACTTGCCTATAGATATATCTGAGGGTTTTTTTTTGTTTTTTTGTTTTTTTTTGTCTGCTAGGCATATCTACATAAGATATGGCAATATAAACTCCATAATCATGTTGGAAACAGGAGGCAAGCTTAGTTATCACAGGATATGTTAACCCAATGTCCAAGTGTTTTAAAAAGTTCCTGAAACACCTTGCTGTATTAAAGTCATCAGGATGCCCGTTGCTCTATCTTTGTAACTCCCAGTTTTGGAGAAGCATGTGATAGAGAAGAAAGATCTAGTGAAAACCATCTCCATGTCCCCTGGCTATAGCTACTTCATCAAAAGTTGCTCCCACATGATTTAGCACCAGATGAAGATATGACTGGGTATATCAAGGTTCCAGGGACCATATTTTCTGTTTCATTATATTCTTCACAGTTTTACATGTCGATGCATATGTGAAAGTCTCTCTCAGTAGACTCGTGATGTTCAGATAAATGCCGAATATGGCTCAGCTAGCTGCTCTTACAAGGACATTTTCTGGGAAATCCTGGTCTGAGTATTTTGTAATAAATAGACGATTAAAAAGAATTCTGAATGACCTTAACTAAATCTTACTGTTTGTTTTTCTAAGCCCCCCACAGAAGAAATTTGTCCAGATCATTTTAAAATCTATTCAAACCAATAGAAAATCTCAGATTTTCCTCCAGGAACATAACTCAGATTCCACTCCAACATTGTCCAGTTTTTTATTTGCAATCTACATTCTTGATTTTGGAAGTTTATGATTTGTAACCATTCTGTGTGGGACACAATAACATTGTGTGTCTCTTATTCTCAAGGGTATAAATAGGGAAAAATAATTGTTTCTCAATAGGCTGATCTCAAGAATTTGTTAATATTTAATAATAATATCACCAGAGTTTCTGGGAAAATGCCTTCCATTTCAGCTGTAGTGTATTTCTTGTTTTTGCTAGTTGAAAATCTAGTAATGGGTTTTATCTGAAATAGAGAGAAAGACCTTATTTTTCTTTTCTTCCACTTATTCTACTTAAAATTAAATTACATTTGTATTATTTTCAGTGAGAAAATTGTTTTAAACAGATATTTGTTCAGGTTACCATTTGCAAATTCCCCCTTATTTCTATTTGTACTAACAAACAATAACCAAGAAATGCATTGGTATACCTGGCAACAAAAATTTTATGTAATAGCCGGGCCAATAAAACTCATGAGCTTCTAAAATGATGTTCATGCTACTTATATGGAAACTAGCATTTGTGTTTGATTAAAATAATCCTCATTTAGATCAATAAATAGGCAATTTTAAATATTAACTGATTCACGAAATAAGGCATCATTTTTTTTTTTATAGTTTAAATCATCAGATGTAATTCAATTAACACAAAGCAATTTTTGGCTGATTTGAATTTACTTATTTTATATTACTATTCACTAACATATGAATTTTCCATAATACACCATAAAGTAATGTAATATATACTATGTCCAAAGCACTATAAATAAAAAGGAAGAAATATATTCAATGAGAATTATGTCAGCAAAGTGTCTTTAAGCCAATAGCTAAAAATAACTGGTCACATAAAGCCACTAATCAAAATCAAAGGAGAAAAACATTCTTAGCACCAGTCTCATTTTCTCTTGGTAATTGGTTTTCTTTCTTCATGCCTTTGGAATTAGAGGAGACTTAGCAGTAGAAGAAAAAAAGCACACAGAGAAAATGAGAACTTGACATCCACAGGATTAACATCAGCTCTCTTTCCAGATTTGTTAATGATGGACTTGCTCATAAAGTTCTTATCTCTAGGAAATCTCATTCACTGGCAAGCTACTTTCAGTTTTCTTTGTATTTGCAGCAGAATGTGTGTATTTCACTCATTTTTCTTCCTTGCATTTTTTTTTTATGTTAGTCTGAAATATTAATGTTGCATGGCAGGTGTTGAAACAGAAATTGTCTTTGTCTGGATTAGTCTTTAAAAAACTAGAGAAACTTTTAAAAAAAAAGGTAGAGCTGTGTCCTTTATGTCCTGCTCTGTGTGTCTCTATTATTTCTTTTCAAGCAACAGTGAGCTGAGTATTTCATAATAGATGTCTGTAGACTCTTTTAGAGATGAATCACCACCAAAGGAGAAGCCTGGAATGCAGAGCAGTGGAGCAAGGATATCTTCGTGCAGGGAATCTGGTCAATTCCCTTGGCTTCTGTTCCTGAATTACTCCTGAAAGCTTCACTTACAAATCCCCAGAAGAAGTATCACAATTCTCTCAAATTTTAGAGTCAGAATTTTCTATTTTACTTCTTTTTTTTAAAAAATTAATTTATTTGACAGAGAGATCACAAGTAGGCAGAGAGGCAGGCAGAGAGAGAGAGAGGGGTGGGGGAAGCAGACTCCCTGCTGAGCAGAAAGCCCAATGTGGGGCTCGATCCCAGGACCCTGAGATTATGACCTGAGCCAAAGGCAGAGGCTTAACCCACTGAGCCACCCAGGCGCCCCTCTACTTTACTTTTTGAATTCATTATTATTACTGTATTATTATTATTATAACACCTGACTATGAAAGTAATACATTTTCTTTGAAGAAAATGTGAATAATAAAGAAAAATAGGGAGAGTAGGTAATCCCATCCAAAGATTGTGTGTCTCTATACTGTTAATAATTTTGATATATATTTATTTCTGTGCATACATGCACTTAGATATCACGTATATTAAGTTTTTTGAAATTTGGATCTATGGTTGCATTACCTATAATCACTTAACAGTATTTTATAGACAAAATTAATATTATACTTAAATAGCTCCCATAATGTACCTGATCAGTTTCCTACTGTTAAGACCTTTAGATTATTTAATGTTTTTTATTATAAATAATATTACAAGAAACATCATTTTAGCTGCATCTTGTGGATGTCTCAAATTATTACTTTAAGTCACTTTTCTAGAAATTAAATTGCCACGTCTAATGCTATACACTTAAGTTTTGATGCATGCTACAAAATTGTCATTAAAAAAGCTGGATGAACAATTTATGATTCCAACGGCAAAGTGAGAGTATTGGTTTCCCAGCACCCTTGTCCATGGTATTTACTGGGCAGCAAGAGTTCAAAACTATCTTTGCCAATATGATAGGCAAAATTTGGATCTTATTGGATGCCTGGGTGGCTCAGTGGTTTAAGCCTCTGCCTTCATCTTAGGTCATGATCTCAGGGTCCTGGGATCGAGTCTCACATCAGGCTCTCTGCTCGGCAGGGAGCCTGCTTCCTCCTCTCTCTCTCTGCCTGCCTCTCTGCCTGCCTCTCTGTCTACTTGTGATCTCTCTCTGTCAAATAAATAAATAAAATCTTTAAAAAAAATTTGGATCTTATTATCTGAATTTTAATATATTTGATCAATAAGGCTGAATATATTACTGTTACTAATATTTCCTCTTTTAGATATTTTTGGTACTGCCAACTCAAGTCATTTGCTAATTGTTTTCATGCTGACATATAAATACTTTTTACATATTCACTATATTTCTCTCATCTACCCATCAAATATTGTCTCCAGTTTAAACTTTGCATATTAACTTTATAATGGTGCTTTTGAGATACTCTTCTTCTTGTGGTCAACTATCAGTTTTTGTCTTTGCCTATAATTATAGCTTTTTCACATCAAGGTTATGCTTTTCTATGTGAACTGGGAACCATTCTCACTTTTTATTCTCTTCTTAACATTTCATTTAGTGGGGAAATTATCTCTTCCAAAGAAGTTTAAAATATCAGCCATTTGAACTGGTTGGTTATGCTAACATTAATGGAATTCAGCTTCTGATTTTTTCAAAATTCCCCAATATTATTGTTAAGATTGGAATTCACCTATCTGAGCTGATTTTCTTTTCCAGAAAATTCTGTATTCCATTGAACTTTTGTAATGTATTAACATAGATACATGCCCCAAATATTCTTTTCAGCTTTTGTCTGATAATCTCCTTTTTGTTTCTTAATTTAAGGTTTTCTGTCTTCTTTCTTTTTTTCTTGATTACAATAGCTAGTATTTTGTTTGGGTTACACAATTATTCAAATATCTTTTCATTATCTAATGTGAGTTTCTTTATATTCTACATTCTTTAGTATAAGTGCCTTGAACAATGAGCTTTTGGATAACAGAGAAACATATTTTTCCTGTTCTCTCGAGTATTTCACATCTCATCTTCAAGGTGTAGCGCAGTTTAGTATTTGCTTAATAAATTCTTTTGAGTGGGTCATTGAAAAGTAGAGGTCAGAGGGGAGGAGTCAAGATGGCAGAGGAGTAGCATCAGGTAGCAGGAATTCAGCCAGATAGTTATCAAAACATTCCAAACACCTCAAATCCAACAGGAGATTAAAGAGAAGTAAATCAGCAATTCTAGAAACAGAAAATTGACCACTTTCTGATAGGTAGGACCAGTGGAGAAGTGAATCCGAAGTGATGGGAAGATAGAACGTGGGGGGAGGGGCAGGCTCCCGGCAAGTGGCAAAGCAATGGAGCACAAACTCAGAACTTTTAGAAGTCTGCTCCACTGAGCGTTGTCACTCCAGAGGCTAAGCAGGGGTGGAGCCCTCATGGGGACAGCGTGGTCTCAGGTCCTGCAGGGTCACAGAAGGATCAGGGGTGTCTGAGTGTAGCAGAGCTTGTAGGAATCAGAGAGGGGAAGCCAGCTACAGAGACAGAGTCAATGAGTGAGCTCTCGGCTCGGGGTTACCTTAAACTGTGATCTATGGCACAGTCAGACCACTGTTCTTTGAGCAGGGGCCCCACAAGTGCCAGATCTGGAAGAGCAGCAGGGATCTGCTGGGTTTGGAGACTCTAAATGGGGTTGTGTTCCAGAGACAGAAATGCTCAGTCACAGGCTGGGTGAGCTCGGAGCGCTGCTAGAGACCAGGGAGATGGGGGTGATTGAGTGCTTTTCTCCTAGGGCACACTGAGGAGTGGGGCCCCAAGTTCCTCGGGCCAGAGACTGGGAGGTCTCCATTTTCATTCCCATCCTCCAGAGCCCGGTGGAAAGAGTTCAGGGAACAAAAGCCCCCAAGAACTGGAGCAGATTACTTAGCCCAGCCCCTGGCAAGGGCAGTGCCATTCTGCCTCAGGCAAAGACACTTGAGAATCACCACAACAGGCCTCCCCCCTCCCCCGAAGATCAGCAAGAAATCCAGCCAAGACCAAGCTCAGTGATCAAGGAGAACCAGCAGAATTCCAAAGAAGGGGAAAGCAAAGCATGGAATTCATGGCTTTCTCTCCATGATCCTTTAGTCTTGCAAAATTAATTATTTTTTTTAATTTTATTTTTTTTCTTATTCTAATTTTTTTAACTTTTTCTTTTTCCTCTTTTAACTTTTTTAAACTAGTTTATCTTAACAATACCTTTCTTAAAAAAATCTTTTTGAACCTTTATTATTATAGTCATATTTTATCCTTCATTGTATCTAACTTTATCTTTTCTATACACATAGGGTTTTTTCTTCTAAAAAAATTTGGGATACAAATTCTTCTAATAGATCAAAATACACCCTAAATCTAGCACAAGGTTTGTTCTAGTCTCCAGCCTGAACAAATTCTCTCCACTTTCTTTTTTTCCTTTTCCCAACTGACTTATCCTATCAACTCCTTTTATAGAATTCTTTTAAAATTTTCATTTTACAGTCATATTCCATTCCTTCATTGTGTTTGCCCTTATTTTTTTGTGTATATATATGTATATATATAAGCATACATATGTATATATATACATATATATATACACACACATATAAGTTTTTCTTTCTTTAAAATTTTGGGAGGTAGTTTCTTCTAAGAGACCAAAATACTCTCAAAATCAAGTGGGTGGCTCTGTTCTATTCACCAGTCTAATATATATATTTTCTTTTTTCTTTTCTTTTCTTTTAAAAAAAAATTAACATCTTTTTACCCCCTTTCTTCTCCCCATGATTTGGGGTCTCTTCTGATTTGGTTAATGCACATTTTTCTGGGTTCTTTGCCACCCTTTTAGTATTTTATTCTCTTGTTCATATATTCTTATCTGGATAAAATGACAAGGCAGAAAAACTCACCACAAAACAAACAAACAAACAAACAAAAAATTGAGAGTCAGTACCAAAGGCTAGGGACCTAATCAATATGGGCGTTGGTAATATGTCAGATGTAGAGTTCAGAATGATGATTCTCAAGGTGCTAGCTGGGCTCGAAAAAGGCATGGAAGGTATTAGAGAAACCCTCTCTGGAGAATTAAAATCCCTTTCTAGAGAAATAAAAGAACTAAAATCTAACCAAGCTGGAATCAAAAAAGCTATTAATGAGATGCAATAAAAATATGGAGACTCTTACTGCTAGGATAAATGAAGTAGAAGAGAGAATTAGTGATATAGAAAACTAAATGATAGAGATAAAGAAGCTGAGCAAAAGAGAGACAAACAACTACTGGATCATGAAGGGAGAATTCAAGAGATAACTGATACCATAAGATGAAACAATATTACAATAATTGGGGTTCCAGAAGAAGAAGAAAGAGAGAGGGAGGCAGAAGGTATATTGGAGCAAATTATAATAGAGAATTTCCCTAATATGGCAAAGGGAACAAGCATCAAAATCCAGGAGGTGCAGAGAATCCCCTTCAAAATAAATAAGAATAGATCCACACCCTGTCATCTAATAGTGAAACTTACAATTCTTAGTGACAGAGAGAAAATCCTGAAAGCAGCCCGAGACAAGAAGTCTATAATATACAATGGTAAAAATATTAGATTGGCAGCAGACTTATCCAAAGAGACCCGGGAGGCCAGAAAGAACTGGCATGATATATTCAGAGCACTAAATGAGAAAAACATGCAGCCAAGAATACTATATCCAGCTAGGCTATCATTGAAAATAGAAGGAGAGATAAAAAGATTCCAAGACAAAGAAAAACTAAAAGGGTTTGTAAACACCAAACCAGCCCTACAGGAAATATTGAAAGGGGTCCTCTAAGCAAAGAGAGAGCCTCAAAGTAGTAGACCAGAAAGGAACAGAGACAATATACAGTAACAGCCACCTTACAGGCAATACAATGGCACTAAATTCATATCTCTCAATAGTTACTCTGAATGTTAATAGGCTAAATGCCCCAATCAAAAGACACAGGGTATCATAATGGATAAAAAAACAAAACCCATCCATATGCTGCCTACAAGAAACTCATTTTAGACCTGAAGACACCTCCAGATTTAAAGTGAGGGGGTGGAAAACAATGTACCATGCTAATGGACAGCAAAAGAAAGCTGGGGTGGCAATCCTTATATCAGATCAATTAGATTTTAAGCCAAAGACCATAATAAGAGATGAGGAAGGACACTGTATCATACTCAAAGGATCTGTTCAACAAGAAGATCTAACAATTTTAAATATCTATGCCCCTAACATAGGAGCAGTCAACTACATAAACTAATTAATAACAAAATCAAAGAAACACATCAACAATAATACAATAAAAGTAGGAGACTTTAACACCCCCCTCACTGAAATGGACAGATCATCCAAGCAAAAGATCAACAAGGAAATAAAGGCCTTAAATGACACACTGGACCAGATGGACATCACAGATTTATTCAGAACATTCCATCCCAAAGTAACAGAACACACAATCTTCTCTAGTGCACATGGAATATTCTCCAGAATAGATCATATCCTGGGTCAAAATCAGGTCTCAAACAGTACCAAAAGATTGGGATCATTCCCTTTATATTTTCAGACCACAATGCTCTGAAGCTAGAACTCAATCACAAGAGGAAATTTGGAAAGAACCCAAATACGTGGAGACTAAACAGCATCCTTCTAAAGAATGAATGGATCAACTAGGAAATTAAAGAAGAATTGAAAAAATTCATGGAAACAAATGATAATGAAAACACAATGGTTCAAAATCTGTGGGACACAGCAAAGGCAGTCCTAAGAGGAAAATATATAGTGATACAAGCCTTTCTCAAGAACAAGAAAGGTCTCAAATATACAACCTAACCCTATACCTAAAGGAGCTGGAGAAAGAACAACAAAGAAAGCCTAAACCCAGCAGGAGAAGAGAGGTAATAAAGATCAGAGCAGATATCAATGAAATAGAAACAAACAAACAAAAAACCCACAATAGAACAAATCAACGAAACTAGGAGCTGGTTCTTTGAAAGAATTAATGAGATTGATAACCCCCTGGCCAGACTTATCAAAAACAAAAGAGAAAGGACCCAAATAAACAAAATCATGAATGAAAGAGGAGAGATCACAACCAACACCAAAGAAATACAAACAATTATAAGAACATATTCTAAGCAACTATACATCAGCAAATTTGACAATCTGGAAGAAATGGGTGCATTCCTAGAGACATATAAACTACCATAACTGAACCAGGATGCAATAGAAAACCTGAACAGACCCATAACCAGTAAGGAGATCACAGTCATCAAAAATCTCGTAACAAACAAGATCCCAAGGCCAGACGGCTTCCCAGGGGAATTCTACAAAACATTTAAAGAAGAACTAATTCCTATTCTCCTGAAACTGTTCTAAAAAATAGAAATGGAAGGAAAACTTCCAAACTCATTCTATGAGGCCAGCATCACCTTGATCCCAAAGCCAGACAAAGACCCCATCAAAAAAGAGAATTACAGACCAATATCCTTGATGAACACAGATGTGAAAATTCTCACCAAAATACTGGCCAGTAGGATCCAACAGTACATTAAAAGGATTATTCACCAGGACCGAGTGGGATTTATTCCAAGGCTGCAAGGTTGGTTCAACATCTGCAAATCAATCAATGTGATACATTAATAAAAGAACACAACCATATGATACTCTCAATAGATGCTGAAAAAGCATTTGACAGAGTACAGCATTCTTTGATCAAAACTCTTCAAAGTGTATGGATAGAGGGTACATAACTCAATATCATCAAAGCCAACTATGAAAAACTCACCGCAAATATCATTCTCAATGGAAAAAAACTGAGAGCTTTTCTGCTAAGGTCAGGAACATGGCAGGGATGTCCATTATCACCACTGCTATTCAAAATAGTACTAGAAGTCCTAGCCTCCTCAATCAGACAACAAAAAGAAATTAAAGGCATTCAAATAGGCAAAGAAAAAGTCAAACTATCACTCTTTGCAGATGATATGATACTTTATGTGGAAAACTCAAAAGACTCCTCTCCAAATCAGCTAGAACTCATACAGGAATTCAGTAAAGTGTCAGGATATAAAATCAGTGCACAGAAATCAGTTGCATTTCTATACACCAACAGAAGAAAGATAAATTAAGGAGTCAATTCCATTTACAGTTGGACACCAAACCATAAGATACCTAGGAATAAACCTAACCAAAGAGGCAAAGAATCTGTACTCAGAAAACTATAAAGTACTCATGAAAGGAATTGAGGAAGACACAAAGAAATGGAAAAATGTTCCATTCTCATGGATTGGAAGAACAAATATTGTGAAAATGTCTATGCTATATAAATCAATCTATATGTTTAATGCCTTCCCTATCAAAATCCCATCAATTTTTTTTCAAAGAAATGGAACAAATAATCCTGAGATTTACATGGATCCAGAAAAGACCTCGAATAGCCAGAGGAATGTTGAAAAAGAAAGCCAAAGTTGGTGGCATCACAATTCCAGACTTCAAGCTCTATTAGAAAGCTGTCATCATCAAGACAGCATGGTACTGGCACCAAAAAAGACACATAGATCAGTGGAACAGAATAGAGAGCCCAGAAATAGACCCTCAACTCTATGGTCAACTAATCTTTGACAAAGCAGGAAAGAAAGACCAGTGGAAAAAAAGACAGTCTCTTTAACAAATGGTGTTGGGACGATTGGACAGCCACATGCAGAAAAATGAAACTGGACCATTTCCTTACACCACACACAAAAATAGACTCCAAATGGATGAAAGATGTCAATGTGAGAAAGGAATCCATCAAAATCCTTGAGGAGAACACAGGCTGCAACCTCTTCGACCTCAGCTGCAGCAACTTCTTCCTAGAAATATCGCCAAAGGTGAGGGAAGCAAGGACAAAAATGAACTATTGGGACTTCATCAAGATCAAAAGCTTTTGCACAGCAAAGGAAACAGCCAACAAAACCAAAGACAACTGACAGAATGGGAGAAGATATTTACAAATGACATATCAGATAAAGAGCTAGTTATCAAAATCTATAAAGAACTTATCAAACTCAACACCCAAAGAACAACTAATCCAGTCAAGAAATTGGCAGAGGACATGAACAGACATTTCTGCAAAGAAGACGTCCAGATGGCCAACAGACACATGAAAAAGTGCTCCATATCACTCGGCATTAGGGAAATGCAAATCAAAACCACAATGAGATACCACCTCACACCAGTCAGAATGACTAAAATTAACAAGTCAGGAAATGATAGATATTGGCGAGGATGCGGAGAGAGGGGAACCCTCCTACACTGTTGGTGGGAATGTAAGCTGGTGCAACCACTCTGGAAAAGAGCATGGAGATTCTTCAAAAAGTTGAAAATAGAGCTACCCTATGTCCCAGCAATCTCACTACTAGGGATTTACCCTAAAGATACGAATGTAGTGATCCAAAGGGGCACGTACACCTGAATGTTTATAGGATCAATTTCCACAATAGCCAAACTATGGAAAGAACCTAGATGTCCATCAACAGATGAATGGATAAAGAAGATGTGGTATATATATATATATATATATATATATATATATACACACACACATATATATATACACACACACATATATATATATACAGTCGAATACTATGCAGCCATCAAAGGAAATGAAATCTTGCTATTTGCAACCACGTGGAACTAGAAGGTCTTATGCTGAGAGAAATAAGCCAATCAGAGAAAGACAATTATCAAACGATCTCCCTAATATGAAGAAGTTGAGAGGCAAAGTGGGGGGCTTGGGGGATAGGGAAGGAAAAAATGAAACAAGACGGGATTGGGAGGGAGACAAACCGTAAGAGACTCTTAATCTCACAAAACAAACTGAGGGTTGACAGGCTGTGGGGGTAGGGAGAGGGTGGTTAGGTTATGGACATTGGGGAAGGTATGTGCTATGGTGAGTGCTGTGAAGTCTGTAAAACTGGCGATTCACAGACCTGTACCCCTGGAGCTAATAATGCATTATATGTTAATAAAAAATAAAAAACTAAAAAAAAAAAAAAAAAGAAAGAAAAGAAAAGTAGAGGTCAAGTCACGGCATGGAGGGAACCAAAACAGAGTGAGCATAAATTGCATAAACCTAAGGAAAATGAACAAAGAGGGAAATAAAGACCTATTATATCAACAAAAATTCCTTCTTTGCCTTACATACTAAATGGCATATCTTTTAGTTTAGGGATTACAGCTCTTCAAATTCTGACCCAACGCCTAATTTCTGGCAATGGAGGAAAGTGTCCTACAGCCACTGGGTCAGAGGCAGTGTTATCTTTTTTGCCCTGTAGTCATTTTATTTGGGGGCAAGATGCCTACTTTCCCTGCATGTGTCACATATATGGTCTCCTCTTACCTTGCACTCTAAGCATCTGATCTGAAGTAGTTTGTAATTGCTCCATACAATTCTATCACTTTAAGAAACAACACTAGGACCTCCGGACATAGTTTACACACAGATAAGATCTGCTATAATCCAAAGCATGAGATACTCAAATTGAGGTTGAAGTTTGAGTCAGTTTTGTGATGGAAAACTTGGAAATCTTTTAAAATATTTCTTAAACTTACTCTCAAGAGATTAATCTTATTTCATATTTTTCATTGAGCCACATAAATTTTCTCTGTACATGACAAGACCTTTCCCAGAAGCATTGGTACCTGAGGCTCACTTTTTCCCCTTGGCCATGTGTTTTCTTATCTTGTAGGTTGTTAGCTGTATGCAGTGAATCAGGGAGAGAGAACACAGAGGTGCATTCAATTAATTTCTTAGCTCAAAGGCATCAATCTGCAGCTTCTTACATCCATTACCTATGTTGGCAATGCTTTTTATGAAGACTGACTGCTATTTCTGAGATAGCACAAATTTAACCTGAGTGCTTGGACAGGTTTTCTTGATGACATGGTTGATTTCCAAAAGGATTTTATTTCAAACAAGGACATGATTTAGAGAAATGGTAAAAGAGGTATTGTGGGGCAGATTTACTTTATAAAGTCTTTTAAAATCCATTTTTATTAAAGTCTGAGTTTCAAAGCAAGTGTCACTTAAGTTTACATGGTAGCAGAACTTTCCCAGTATGGTGAAAAGCTTTGTGATTAATTTTTTAATACACTTCAGTTTTTAGAGCAGTTTTAGGTTCAAAGCAAAATTGGGCAGAATGTACAGAGATTTTTCCATGTGCTCCCTGTCTCCACCCATGCAGAGCCTTTCCCTTTACCAACATCACTCACCAGAGAAGTACACTGGTTATAACTGATGAATCTACACTGACCCTTTATTATCATGTAGCATCCAGAGTTTATATCAAGGTTCACTCTAGGTGTTATTTACCTATGGGTTTGGGAAATTTATAATGACATGTATTTTTAAAAATTATAATTCACTCAACATACATTTTATTTACATACTGTATGCCATGTACTATACAAGATCTTGAAGTTTCAAAAGAAAAGATGTCCTTTGCTTCAGTGTGGAGGACAGTGTAGCAAGGAGACTAATGTGAAACCAATCTAACAAAAAAAGGTGTATGTGTCTGTGTTGCAATGAGAATGCATACAAAAAGCAATGAAAAGAGAGCTAATGCAGATATCCTAAATGCTCTATACTTTTGTTGTTGTTGTTGTTTATTTTGGAAGAAGGTAAAAAAACTATGGCTAGGATCCGTGAGAAGACAGAAAACAACCGTGAAGTGTGATAAGAGTCACAGTTCTACTGGAAGTTGAATGATATTTAGTATCAGCTCAGAAAATGACTTTAACCTCAGTACTATTTATCTTTAAATAAATAAAAACTTTAAACTCAGTACATATTATCTACTTTAATCCAAACCCAGGTCACTTATATATGGGAAAGGAGAAAGGACTCAAGCAAAATGAAACTCACCTATTACTTTGCTGTTTTCTATATAAACTATTTTAATTTTTTTGATAGTTGATACATACATTTTCTTCAAATATAATATTATTGATTCACGAAGAAGAGGGCTTTTTCTCTTTTTCCCATAGAAAGTAAAACTGTATGTATTGTATGGTGACTAACATAGTACAATAAAAATTAAAAAAATAAAAAAGAAAGTAAAACTGTGCCTAAATTTGGAAATAAGGAGGAGACTGACTACCATCAATGCTAGCCTACAAATAGGGCTTAATAGTTTCATTGCCAGCAGTGTGACAGAAAGGGAGTTAAAATTGAGGGAATAATCTAGAATCATTAGGATCCTGTGAGAAAAGAGTTAACATGTTAGGGCCTGTTGCTCAGTCCTTGCATGTCTCCTAGGAAATCTAGGACCATGACTAACCCTTAGCCAGTCACTTGGAATGTGACTATACGTAGATTCTTTATGTTAATGATTGATGTTTTGCTATGTACACAGGGAGCCATGGACTGTGACATACCAAACTGTCTAGGTTGCTTTGCAAAAACATCAAGATTGGTGATACACACCTGATTTCATTGTTGGGGTCTTGAGTTTCAGTTGTCATGGCTGATTACATAGCAGAATGTGTCGATGTGACCAATTCTTCATTGAAGTCTTAGACCTGACATTCAAAGACAGCCTTCTTGAATGGAGACACTCCAAACACATCTCTATGGTTTGATGGTAAAAAGAAAGTGCATCTGGTGTAGCTCTGGGTGGGGAAGAACTTGAAAGCCTGTGTCTGACGTCTCTGGACTATGCTCAATATGTATCTTTCCCTGCTGCTTTGACTCTATAACCTTTGCTGTATTAAACCTTAGCCCTGAGTATAAACTGCTTTCGAGTCCTGTGAGTCTTTCTAGCAAATCACTTATCTTGAAGGTAGTCATGTGATCCCCCAAACAGATCCATCATAAAAATGTATAGCTCTTGGGGCACAACTGCAAATACTATAGCTGTGCACGTTCTTGTATGTGATATTTGGTAAAAATTTCTGTTGGGTATATACAAAGAAATAGAATTGCTGAGTGGTAAGGATTATAAATGTGAAGCTCTACAAGATACTGATAAGCACTTTTCTCCAGTGATTTTACCAGTTTACACTCTCACTAACAGAAGGAGAGTACTAATTCAATCCTGATGGCACTTGGTATTGTCTGTTTATTTTTTCATCTTTTTAGTCACTGTAGTAGCTGTAGTTACTGTAGATGATTATTTCACAATGTATACATATATGAAACAGCAAGTCATATATCTCAAATATATACAACTTTGTCAGTTAAACCTCAGAAAAGATGGAAAAATGAAAAGGTAACTGTAGTGTGTATAATTTTACCAGTCAAAAATTATATTGGTGCTGAAATGTAGCTTTCCTTATCTTTTTGGCAGATTTCTTCTTCCAAGCTCTATTTCTGCCAAGAGTAGAAAAAGAGCTTAAACCTGCTTATTCAAACTAATTGAGACTCTATCATTTTAAATGGTTCTTTTCAGGTGCATGCAAAGCTTAAATTCGTTTCAGGAATTTCTGACCTTTCAAAAGTCTTCTCTCCCCATGATGGCATCTCAAAGACTGTATCAGCAGGATAGCATCAAGTCTCTCTTCCTTTCCTTGCTTCCTGATTGGCCAGTGCTCTTTCTTGTTCTCCGGTGGAGGTGCAGTTCATCTCTTGATGATGATGGTGAGTAATAACAATCACTACTTCCATTGATTTCACTTTCTTATCACTTATTCCAATATAGAATTCTATGCCAGAAGTTGAATATGGGTGGCCTTTGAGACAAATCCAGGCTGGAGATAGATTTCATTTGGCATCCATAAATGTTTTAAAAATAGTCAAATTATTTGCTGGCATTTAAACTAGGGAGATTTCACTTCTGATTCTAAATTTTTGGTTTCTCTTGGACAATCAGAAGATTTGAAAAGCCTGGGCCAACAGTTGGCCAAAGCTGATCAGTGTCAGAGACCTCTATAAATGGGGCTCACTCTAGTTATCATTCCTGGTCTCACTCCACAGTTCTCAGTGGGCTTGACTTACTCATTGATGTCACCTGCCCCAGACAAAAAATATTTGTTGGAGCCATTCCCTTAGTTGCACTTTTTTTTTTTTTAAGGCTGTGATTTTATGTGAACATCCTTTCAAAAAGCTTCTGTGAAAAATCACTTCAAAATGGCATGTGCAATTTTACAAATAAAGTTAAATGATCATGTAGAGACTTTTATCATTCATTAGAAGTTCCTGGTCAAAAGAATATTAAAAAAAAAACTACTTTATGAATTATTCTTTGTCCAAAAACTTCTCAACTGAAAGCTAGAAATGCATGCTTTACTGTCAATAATCTGACTTTGAGCTGTCAAAATTCTGGGTTATAGACTGTTAATTTTTTGTTAGTTTTATTTTATCAAAGGTAAGCACAGCCTCTCATGCTGTAACTTCATTTTTCTTTTTTGGAGATCATATGAAGAAGTTGTTGAGAAATTTCTCCTTGTCTAGCTTTGAGGGAAAGGATCTTAGAAAGGGCACTCACTGGCTTCCAGCTGTCCAACATCTAAAGCGCCAAACTCCCCAGGCTTTCCAAAAATTTGACTGATTTTAAGCCTGTCTGCCTTTCGCCTTTTTAGAGGCCATTTGGCTACAGGGGCACAAGAGCAAGGCTGCTCAACTTCTTGATCCCTATGAATTCAGTCTAATTAAGTGTAACTTTGATGTTGTAAGGAGCCTAGATGTCTTTGCTAAAATGTAAAATCTAAATTATGTAAATTATTTTATTTATGATGCTTGCATAAGGTGAGCAATATGATAGCGTGACTGACTGAATGACTAATTAGGCTTTTGGTTTTTCAATAAATGACATTAAAAAGAGAAAGAGTGCCTGGATGCCTGAACCTAAGATAGTAGGAACACCTGCGCAAGTCTGGAAGCCAGCGCTGTACCCGAGCATGAAGCTTTATTTTAGGCACACTTAGACCAATTACACTTCCAGGTTTTCTTGAGATGATAGACTTCCCTGTAGCAGTCAGATAAGAGTCTTTTGTAATCCTGCGCTTTCTGTTTTATACACATCAGTTGACTAAGAGATGGATGTGAATTTTAACTCATGTAAGAAATAGCAAATGAACTATAATTTCTCTTGGGTTTTCTTAACCCTTTAGATCTAAAAATGAGAAAGAACTCACTCATCCACTACCATGATACAGTTACATGAAGGTAAAAAAATCACATCTAAAGTGGCTTCCCATTATAACTGAGTATTTTGGTTTGAATTAGAGTCTGTTACTTTGAATAAAGAACAAAGGAAATGGCCATCTCTCTCATTCAATTATTAAGGTGTTTCCTAATGTTAAAGAAAATGGGAGGAAAAGTATAATAAAAATAAGTGTTCCTTGTGAAAATAATTTTCTGACTAATATATGTGATTCTGGTACTACTTCCCCCAAACTTGAAGCTGTCTCTTGTATGCAAAATATCTCTTACTAACAATGAAAATATAATTTGTATACTCTGTTTAAGGATTTATGTATTGTACATATGAATTTTACCTTAACAGATTGCAAATCACTTAGTGACCAATTTAAAAGGTGATGGGTATTAAGGAGGGCACAGATTGCATGGAGCACTGGGTGTTATATGCAACAATGAATCATGGAACACTACAAAAACTAATGATGTACTGCATGGTGACTAACATAACACAATAAAAAATAAAAATAAAAAAGTAAAAGTGTTTGTGATTAGAGGAGTTTTTAAAGGCATGGGGTCAAAATGAAATGGCAGCTCTAGGTAAGCCATCTTAAGGTTTTTACAAATGCAGTCACTATGACAAGAAGGAATTCAAGGGGTCATCTACACCAGTGATCCCCAAAGCAGGGTAACTGAGTTCATCTGTTAGGATTTGCTAATAATTAACTTAAAGGCTGACCCTGGTACTCTCAGCAAGCATATGTTTCATAAGCCATGAGTGATCCCGAGGGAAGGGTAGGTGTCCTAAAACAAAGGTATTGACACAAGATCTTTGTGCATTCATTTGATTTCAGACAATTGTGATTACTGCAACTTATCTGTGCTTGATTAGTTGGATTTGCAAGTTATGTTAATTAGCTTTAATGAAAGGAAAACTCTCTAATCAAATAAATGGTTTAAAAAAGATTCCTGCAAAGAAATCATAGCTTGAGTATATTACTAATAACACACATGCGAATAAACAATAAGAAAACAGCAGAGCTCACACTTCTAAAACGAAAACTGGTTCTTCTTCAGCCACAGTCTGAGCTAAAACCAATAACGGTATTTGAGATGTTGATAAAAAATAATTGAAATTTTCAAGGACATTACTTGAAATTTAATTACATGCACTGCCATTAAGGATGAATCTTGTCCTTAATGTTTATTTAGTTCTTAGATATCATCCAATTGTAGTCTAAAGCCATCATGAGTAGCAGGACATTGAAAAACTAAGCATTTGGAAGATGATCATTTCTTCACTAATGTTTAGGGTCATATGATAATTTAGTTCTTCATAATATTTAATCAACTATAATAAATGCTTAGATGACAACTTTGAGTTTTCCTAATAGTGAGGGGCAAAATGCCATGTAGGTATTCCCAATTAGGGAAACTTTTTTTTTCCTCCTGATTTAAAATTTAGTTGAACTATAGAGGAGAATTCATATGGGGACAAATTAAAACACATCCCTTGTCAGAAAGTTATATTGGAAAATGCCTGGGAAACACTGTTAAAGAAGTTGTTAAAATGTATTTCATGAATTTGGGGAAGTTTGTTATACAGGTGGAGAAACCTACGGTTTTTTCTAACATTCTGGCTATGATACTCGCTGGATTATATTTCTTTTTGTGAATGATCAAAGGAAGATGTCTGCTAAGAGATATAATCTCAATATAAATAACTTGATTAAAAGAACTAACTACAAGTATTTTGTTTTATGGACAAAATATATACATACAACCACTGGCAAAACCGCTGATTTATTAGGAATTGTAATTAAGGTTCCTGGTTATGAATAGAGATATCCTTATAAGTGAAGTTCATTCATTCTATTACTTGAACAGAAGCCTTTGAAAGTGAAATTGTGCCATTTTCAGTTTATAAATGTAGTTAGTTTTGTAAAAATAAGATTTTTAAATAGCCGGACAATTTTTTTTTTTAATATAATAGGAGTGACTATGAAAGTCTTTTTTAACCACAACAAGTTTTTAGTTGTCTCAAGGCAAGTACTTAAAGGAATTGACAACTTAAAAAAAGATACAATTTTTCTTTTTAAAAAAACAGATGTTCCAAATTTGCTGACCTTTTCAGGGATGAGGAGGTATATCGCTACCTGGAAGATGTTTCTTTTTTAAAAAAAAAAAACATATAATCTGCCTTTTCAAGTTAAAGGTGGCATTTTAACAATAAGCAAGAAAATGAACTTCTGTTATGACAAGAGAATTTTGAAAATAGATATCTGGAGATGTTCCCATCATTACATAGCTTTGTTGACAAAAACAATTGTAAGAATATAATCTATAGGGGTGCCTGGGTGGCTCAGTGGGTTAAAGCCTCTGCCTTCCGCTCAAGTCATGATCTCAGAGTCCTGGGATGGAGCCCCGCGTCGGGCTCTCTGCTCAGCAGTGAGCCTGCTTCCCCCTCCCTCTCTCTCTCTGCCTGCCTCTCTGTCTACTTGTAATCTCTGTCTGTCAAATAAATAAATAAAATCTTAAAAAAAAAAAGAATATAACCTATAAACTCTGCTTATCTGGAAACCGAGTTTTCTAATCTCCTTAAAATTTACCCAAATGAAGAGGTTTTATAGGTTTTATCCCCGTTTTAAATGGAACATTATGTTTGCTGTTTTATAAGCTTTGATTGACATTGGGAAAGGTAAAAATTAGCTGGCTCAGTTTCATAATCATCTATGGTGATGGATAAGATAGAAAAAAGGTATCATGCTTTAGTGGAAGCAGCCAGTGAAGCACTTTTTCTATTTGAATCAATATATTTTTGTGAAGTGTCCTTTCCAGGTATACGTGCCACTTAACCAAGTAGGAAATGACTAAATTTGTAAACCAGACCTCAGAATTAGTACATCACAGTAATTTTAATGCAAATATTAACGTAAAGAATTTCTAAATATTATACAATGAAGTATGTGTGCATATATTTTTCTTTTTGATCGGTGGAGTCGAGGATGAAAATATCTGGGTGCCACTGACCTATGCATGCCTCCTGTCTCAGATGCCCCAGAATCAAGCTACCATGATGGATGAGACTTCCTGCTAGTGGAGGTCCTTCTACCTTCCACACGAGCTTCAAGAGTGGCTCATTTCAAGACAGAATGTCAATTATTTCTATGAGCTATTAATCTCTACTTTTACTTTTAGTCTAGAAGAAGACATTATCCTGATTTTTAAAAAGAAATTGAAGTAAAACATATTTACATTTGCCCCCTGTTTTCTTCTCAGGGCAAAATCCTCTACCTTTGTACTGACCCCGTCTCCACTGTCCTCATCACGCCCCTGTCCCCTCTTCGTTTTCTCCCTTTCTCCTTCTCTCTACCTTCAAACCCTCTTGGTTCTTTCCCATTTTGAAAAGAAAGAAACAAACAGATATTCACCTATCTTGCACTCATATCGTTTGTTTTATAGGACCTTATTTCCCCAGCATCCAAAAATATGGAATCTATTTTCTGTTCAAGATTTATCTTCACTTACTCCTTTTTCACACCCTTTGAAAATACGTCCTCCATTGTCTATATGGTAAGATGTTCTCTTCTCTTAAAAGTCACTAGTGCCTAATTGATAAATGTCAGCTTTCTTAATCGAATTCTCCGTAGCCTGTCTGCAGCATTTCACACCATTGACTGAAATCTTTCTCACTGCCTTTTTCCCTCAGTTCCACGACGTTATAACATCCTCCTTCTCTACAATTCCTTGGCATTCTTTGTTCATATCCCCAAGGTTCCAAGTGTCAATATTCAGCCTTATATAGTCCTTGGCTCTCTGGATCAAAAAGGGATCTTTTCTTTATAGAGACACTTCTTAAACATTTCCCCTGAAGAATTCATCTCATCGTTTGATTCAGACATGGACCTATCAGGAAACTAAATTTACTACCAGATTACCATACGAAGAGGCTTAATGGAGAGATGTGGGCGGTGTTAAAGACTCAAAAAAGGGATGGCATGGTACCCAGACAGTAATGGTTTTAGGAAATTACCTCCACCTCAAGGCCTGAAGGAAAAGGGCAGACACAAACTTTCAAGAATGCAGGTAGGCCTAAAACCCAGCCAGAGGTAACTACTACAGGTAAACCCTACTTGTGGGGGAGGACACAGCTACTATCAGAAATCATGCTTCGAAGCAGGAAAGAGGCAAGGAAGAAATACCCCAACCACTCTCTGCTCCCACCACCCCTGTAATTTCCTGTCTCTGCTCTCTAAGTGCCAAACCCAATGTGAAGCTGGTTGGCAAGTGAGGTGGGGTAAATAGTGCAAAGAGATCAGCCTCCTGAGGTGCCCAGGGGCCTGATAAGAGCAGAGGCTTACTGATCTGGGAGGAGTATGATGACAGCCAGTACATCAGCTCTATGTCAGTGACTATAAATCCATATTTTTTTCAGTTAGAGCTCTCATCTAAACCTAATTTCCAGGTCAACTATCTATTAGCTATCTCTACATGATTTTCCTGCTAGCCCTTCAAACACAGTATGTCTAAAAACAAATACCATCTTGTTTTTCTAAAACTGTCCCTGAAATGCTCTACATTTCAAGCAATACCATGCTTGCTTTGTAATTTTCTCTGACTTGGATCCTAGTACCACAATGCTAATTCCAGGACCATATTCCACTTCTACCTTAACCCTGAGACTCGCTGTTACTTTAAATTATACTTCTGGAAATTTGTTTCCTTATTTTGTTTCCAATGCCCATTTCATCTTGCTTTTCCTATTAACCATATCCCTAGGGACTGAAGTTCTGTCCTAGTGGCTGGATTGTGATGACCTGTGATAGTATTCTGAGCAGCTCTTGTCTATCTAGCCTGCTGGTCTCTAAAGCTTGGAGCCCCAGCTGTCCTTCCTCCTAAATTCATCTTTTAGGACCTTTTCTGAGTGCAACTTTCATAATGCTGACTAGGGCCTCTCTGGGCACTCCCTTGTAGCTACTGTTAGTCTCCAGATACAGTGTTCCATTTACTAGACTAGATTTTTTTTCTCCCTTGGGCACATCTGTATTCCCTAGTGTAAGGACCTATTTTATATTTTTATATTTTAGCAAGAGGCTTTCATTGAGGTTAAACAAAAACCTTGTTGTTTAACCCTTAAACTGTCCCTGCTCCCCTTCCCCCAGGGGATTCACTTAAAAACAAGTCCTGGAAACCAGCTCCAGGTAACAAAGCCCAGATACAAATGTGGGTCAGGCCAGGTGGAGACATCCGATCAGTAGGGGGTTGCATACTGTCTCCCTAGCTACCAAGGAGTATGGGCCCCCACCATTTGGGAACCCTTTTGGCGCCAATTCTAGTCAAGGTATAATAGGCTGGTTCAAATGTCTACTAGAGTAAATTGTAATTCAGTTGCTCACCTAGCATCACTGTGGAGTTTCCTGTGTGTGTTACAATCTCATTGGTCACCTGTGCTTGGCCAGGCCCGACCACATGGCCTTTGCCCTTAAAAGCTAGTCTGTGAAACAGAGAAGGGTCGCCCTCTCTTGTAAGAGGTGCGGCCCTGAACGTTTGATCTGATCCTTGATGCTTGGCATGAAATAAAGCTTTGCTTGACCTTCGCTTTGTATCAGTCTCGCTCCTTTAATCACGGACCCATTATTGGGGCATAACACCTAGTGACTGCCAATTTCTACAAGCTAATATAATACTGGGTGTTCATCCTTCTCAATTGAAAGAGTTAACTGGGTTATTCAAAGTTATGTAGTTACTTTCATCTGTACTAGGAGAGATGGTGAAAGCCTAGTTTACTAAACCAGAAAGCTTTGACATTTAATGTTCTAACTTAAAAAAATGTGCCTTAATTATAAAACTTTGGATGATACAGAAAAAAAGACTAAAAAAGAGACAAAGTCCACTTATATGTATAATGTTAATACCTCAAAACAGAAATTAATAATATTTTGGGTATTTCTAACTACCTCAAATATATGTAGACCTACATAATATACTGTAATATAAATATCATTTAATATACATATGTAGACAAAGGTTTATATAATGTTTTGTATATCTTTAAAAAAATATGCAATGGCCACAATCGCCAAACTATGGAAAGCCAAAATGCCCTTCAACAGATGAATGGATAAAGAAGATATGGTCCATATATACAATGGAATATTATGCCTCCATCAGAAAGGATGAATACCCAACTTTTGTATCAACATGGACAGTACTGGAGGAGATTATGCTGAATGAAATAAGTCAAGCAGAGAGAGTCAATTATCATATGGTTTCACTTACTTGTGGAGCATAAGGAATAACACAGAGGACATTGGGAGATGGAGAGGAGAAGTGAGATGGGGGAAATCGGAGGGGGAGATGAACCATGAGAGACTGTGGACTCTGAGAAACTAACTGAGAGTTTTGGAGGAGACAGAGGTGGTGGGTTGGGTGAGCCTGGTGGTGGGTATTAAAGAGGGCACGTATTGCATGGAGCACTGGGTGTTTATGCACTGGGTGCATAAACAATGAATCTTGGAACACTAAAAAAAAATTAAATTAAAAAAACCCCAAACATTATATGCATATACAAAAACACAATATATTCATATATTCATAAATTTATATAGATTATTCATATATATAACACAATACATTCATAAATGTGTAGATAAAATATGTATAGATATGTATATGTATAAGTGTAACTATATGTATAGATATGTGGTACAAAGTTTTGTATCCCATCTTTTTAACTTAACATTTTTATGAGCATATAACTAAGTCCTTAATCCTTCAGGGAAATATGACTTTATTTGTTACACAACACTGCAGGCAGGAATTGCTCCATAATGCATTTTTTCCCTCACATTGTTGAGGGCTTATATTGTTTCTAGCTTTTCCTTTAACATATATGTTTGTTACATATCAGATTTTTTTTTCCCCTTTAGGACAGAATCTTCAAAGTGGAATTACTGATTCAAAGGTAATTAGATTTATTAAAAGACTCTTAATACATATGGCCAAGTTGCCATCTTGACAAAATGAACCAATACACGCCTCTTCTAGTAACGTCTGTGTGCATGTGTTCCAATGCCCCTCTCTTGCCATACCGTTTTTATGATGAATATTTTTATATTTAAAATATTCCTCACTGTGATGAGCACTGGGTATTATATATAAGTGGTGAATCACTAAATTCTGCTCCTGAAACTAATAGTGCACTATATGTTAACTAACTGGAATTTAAATAACAATTCACGATGAAGAACAGGGAAGACTTTGAAGAAACTGCAATCCTTATTCTGTCTTCCAGTTGGAACATAACAGAGGTTATTTTACCTTTCCTTGTTGCCACTCAAACTTATATTCTATGAAATTGTTTTATTTGTTTATTTCACTAACCGGAAGTCAGGAGGTTTGTACTTACCTCTGAGAGAGTGAGTGTCTCAGAGAAGAACCAAACACCAGAGCTGTATAAAGTAGCCAGGAATCTTCCTGAACACAGGTATGGCAGCACTCGGGAAGCTAATGGTGTGCTATAGGTCAGAGGGTGCACTTGGAGGCCACATCTGACAAAGAAGGAATTTGGTTCACAGCGTGGGATGCTAGCAAAAATCCCCTACTGATCTTCTTTTATTCAGTGATAAAACATGCAGATGAACAGAAAAGTTTTAATTTCTTTGTGTAGTTTTTTAAAAAGCAATGTTGAGCTTCCTCATTCCCCCCCACCCCCCATTTGATGATTGTGATCCTGGTGGATTGAAATGTAAGAAAATACAGCACTATAAAGTTCTGTGGTACTTTTCTTAATTTTGAGAACAGAAGTGTGAAATTCTTCAAAGAGTGACAGTAAAGGTATATAATTCTGTCCTGTTTTGGGAATTAGCTCAGTAAACCTATTACTAATGTTGCCCATAAAAAAGTAAGGCCATTCTCTTCAGTTTGTTCCATGAAGCTTTACTGCCATTTATCAGCCATTCCCTCTATAAGCAGAAGAGGATCTTGAAGATATAGATGTATGAATTGCTATCTCACTGTATTAAAGACAATGAATCCTTCATGTGAGAGTTTATAGTATGAGCTATATTGTCTCTGTGACAAATGAAAGGTAGGACAATAGCAGTAAATATTTATCTTAGTCGAAATAAAAGCTCAGAAATACCCTTTTTGTGTTGTTAATTTCCATCTTTCCCTGTCATTAGCTTTGTGCTACTTCTTGTCAATTTCACACTAGGGAAACGGTGCGAAACAAATGGAGAAGAGTTCTTGGCATCCTTTCTCCCTTAAAAAAAGAAAAAAAAGAAAAAAAAAAAGGAATCCCAACTGAAAATAGCACTTAAATCAAGATTATAGTTGCAACTTTTGATACCAAAAAAGGTTTTCTGAGTTGGAGACTGAAAACATGGATTTAATCAAAATCTTCTTCTCTTATCAGTTTCTGTTTTCTTTTATGGGCATTTGCTACTTTTTAAAGGTAAGTTACTAATTCCCCTGATTTCTGTTTTAAGTCGGAAAACTGTTATCTTGAAAAGGAATATTTTAGAAAGAATCTATACATAATACTTAAATCCTTCCCATCAGCCTTCTGTACCATGTGCAGTGAATTATGTCTTTCTTGAATTCATAATTAGAGGAGAAAGCAGATGGCTGAGACTTATTGTAAAATTATGTACCCATTAAATGGTAACTTATGTATTCCCAGTGACTACTTTTTGTAGTGGGGTAAACCAAACATTTAAGAGGTGATTTTTTTAAAAACATGAAACAAAATACATTTTCTCTTCTAGGCAAACTTGCTATAGACAATCAGAATCACTTCACAGGTTCAGTTTCAAATTACTATAGGTTAACTATGTGGAATTTTTGTTCCAGATCCTTTTCATAGATATTGTGATATAGACAGTTTTGGAAAAAGAGTTCTTATAATATCGTCAGCAATTTTATCCTTTCCACTTTACTTTCAAACTATTCCTCTAAGAAAATTATTTTCAAAGGCATTTGACCTACTTCACAGCTGTTTTACTGTTACTTCTAAAAAAGACACATTTGGGCATGTGCCTTTTTAGGTTGCGGATAGAGGCAAGTGAGCCAGCTTATCATTTTCTGATTCTGTTTTAATTCCACCCAGAGGAGGCCATGAGAGTAACCAAGTGTCGGAGGTGTGCCTCTGCCTTCTAGTGTTATCCACGCATTTGCAGCCACTCCATTAGACGCAGGTCAGTGATGCCTTCCTTCTCATACACTCATTGAACACCTGTGCTTATCAAGCACTTTCACTTTCTCTCAATGTGTATTTGGGGATCCTGCTAGCTGTGGGTGGAAAAAGGATTCTAATTTTGTGGGGCATGAGGTCTGAGGATAGTCAAGTACAATGCTTTAAAGACAACATTATTATACCTTTAACGTTCCGCTTGCAGGCGGCAGAACCTTTAGACCAAATGTATGGCTGTGGCATTACAGAGGTTATGTCCCTGGGATGAAGGTTGTGGAGTGAGTCCCACCCTTTCCAAACCAAGACAGATTTTTTTTTTTAGTATGTAGTTATACTTTTTCTCTACCTCAAATGTTCTTTTAGAGAAACTGGGGGCCTCATATGGTGACTAATGTTGAAATTAAAGTCATGAATTCCATTTTATCCCTGATTTGTGTTTTCATGTTAGTCAATGTTAAAGAGTCTTTGTCTAAAAGGAAGGGGTATTTATATGTTACAACAATTCCTTGGAAATTTTGGAAATATCTGCTTTGGTATTGCATGAAATAAATATATGGATGCATAAACCTATAGTCAAATATCATGTTAACAAAAAGAGGTTGCTCAAAATGCTGATGGGCATAATTAATGTTTTATTAACTGGGAAATCAGGCATTCTTTGCAATGGTTTTTTAAAAAAAATATTACATGTCTTGTTGAGAGAAAAGTATTTCTGGATTACCTTCATGCAAACAATGAAAGCAATACAAAGAAGAGAGTGATGTTGTGTTTACAATAAAGCCTTGCTAGGCCTCATTGGTATTCTTAGTTGTAACAATCCTTGCCTTTTTTAGGACCAACTACTTAATGAATCAGCTCTGAAAGCAGCAAGCGGATATGCCTGGAGGGCTTCGAAACTGGCCTCAGTCCAGACCTCATTATCGTTAAGGATTTCAGTGTTTAAAGAACAACCAGAAGTTTAGGAGGTATGAATGCTAGCAGGATTAAGATCCCGTTCTCTGTTCTTTTAGGTTCAGAATCTTAACTTTGTCCTAGGCCTTTTCTTATAGAGTCCCAGGCATCGGGGTTGTCCACACCATTCACCGAAGACTTGGATTGATCCTAGGAAGCATGTTAAGATTTTAGGTCAGGGTTCTCCCCTTGCAGACTTTTGGGGGTACCCTTCTTAACAAAGCATGTAAATAGGCAATGTTAGTGAAAATAATGCATCCGTTTGTTCCTTCTCCCAACTGGTCACTGTTCTCATATAAAAATTACCCCTCTGAATGATACTGCTTTTGTGTTTGATACACAGGAGCTGGCCCATGAGTTTAAAAGACCTTAGAAGGCACTCGGGTATGAAGAATGGAGTGACACCCTACACACCAGCAATAATAACTGGTTTCCAGGTGGACATGTGAATCAGCAAAAAAAAATCAACAGTGATTGATATTAATTATTCTGATTCTGTAAAGGCAAAAACTTTTAGTTAACTGTTGTAGTAGGTAAGACTCATGCATGTATGTATATATTACATATATATGAGAGTGTTGAATGTATACCTTACCTATGAGTGTGTATATGTGTGTGGTGTATATCTATATAGCAGGGACACTTCCACTCGTTCAATATAAATAGAATATAGTGATAATGTTTTGGACTTTTTTTTTAAAGATCTTATTTATTTATTTGAGAGAAAGAGAATGAGAGAGAGAGCATGAGAGGAGAGAGGTCAGTGGGAGAAGCAGACTCCCTGCCGAACAGGGAGCCCGATATGGGACTCAGTCCTGGTGCAGTTGCTTAACCAACTGAGCCACTCAGGTGCCCTGTTTTGGACATTTTTAATTTAGCTTACTAGATTAAGATTCTGTGATTTTTTCTTTGGTCTTCCACCTTTATTGCTTATATACATGTATAAATTGTGCATCTATATATAATCTATAGGTATATTTGAATGCATATTGAACATATACTCTCTCTCTATATATATATCCATATATATATATATATATATATATCCAGAAATTTCTTTTTAATCACTTGGGTATTGATAGAATCTTTTTCTCATGTTAATTGTTCCTGATCAACTACAACTACATACACTATATTGACCAATATATAATTGGATTTTTTCTTCCTTTTTAATGTTTAAAAAATTGCTCTGGGAATTCATGAAAATTCTAAACAAGGACAGACATTACCTGATAAGAAATTATGTGTTAACTATGTTACTGATGCATTTTTCTCTCCCAGTATCCAAAAGGTTAAATTCTTCTGGAATATTGTTGAATACTGAAGGGAAATTTGACAGTGGTCTCAGAAGTAACCTGAAACTTCAGACATAAATTTAAATCATCTTCCATTGAAACAACTCAGACTGTGCAGCTAAAACAAAAAAGAACTTTATCTAGAGATTGATTTCCAGATGGAAACATGTGCATTATCACCTATCACTTGTATGTTCTCTGTTTGAGAATAAATTATACAACAGTTGTTTCTCATAAATCTGTGATCAGTGCATGGGCCTAGAGATTTTCTGATTCACTCCTGATTTTACATAGGTAAATCATAAGGAGCTACTTATTTATATGGTGCTAGAAAATATGGATTTATAGAATATATTCATTTAAAGAAGCCAGTAGTAGTTTCTAGCAGAAACAGAACACTAAAAATAACTGTAACCTGAGGACTTGACTCTCTCCTGGCAATTCTGGACTTACTGGCTTTCCCAAAATTTAGTAATTCCCATTTCCCACTTTCCTTCCGGTACTGGGCACCACTTCAGTAACCTTCAGAAGCATGTTCTTAGACATCCTTCCTCAATATCCAGATCCAAAAATAAAAGGCCCCAAACCCTGTCTTCTCAGTTTGAGTTTTAGTTTCAAGACTTTTTTCTTCTCTAGAAGATCAGGGTTTGTTCAAGTGCTAATCACTATTAAGGTCCATGACACTAATTAAAGTTGTTTTGTAAAAATTAAATATAAATAAAATCCAAAGGAAAATTTTAAAACATGCAAATATTTTATTTCTTTATTTTAGTTTTTTAAAGATTCTATTTGTTTATTTGACACAGAGAGAGAGCACAAGCAGTGGGAGCTGTAGAGGCAGATCCTGGAACCTGGGACAATGACCTGAGCCAAAGGCAGATGCTTAGCTTAACCGACTGAGCCACCCAGGTGCCCCCGGAAACATGCAAAGATTTTAAAAAGTAATGTACAATGAACAGTTGTGTATCTACCACCCAATTTACAAAAAAAAAAAACCCACAAAAATCCAACCCATTCCCTTGAGGTCACAGGTACTCCTCTTATCCCACTTCCTTTACCCCTCAGATGTAATGGCCATCTTGAATTTGAGATTTATTATTCCCTTGTTTTTCTGTATTAGCTAAATTTTACATATGTATCTCAATCAATACATTGTTTAGACTAATAAGTTTTTGAAGTTTATGTGATTCAATTGCATCATTCTGTGTGCATTATTCTACGATTGCTTTTGCCATTCGAAATTATTTTCCTAAGATTTATTCATGTGATTGTATTTAGCTGCAATTTGTTCATTTTCTCTGCTGTATCAGATTCCATTTGCAACCATTTATTTGCAGATTCTACTGTCGATGGATTCATGGCACTCTGACAAGTTAATTTCTTTTGTGTCCACTTTCATAATCAGGACTTTTAAAAATTGTTGTTTATTTCATATCCACAGACACTATGTCACTGAGTTTTGAGCATTTTAAAATTGTCATTTAATTTCCCTCTCTAACAGAAACACCCTCCTCACCTCCCTTCTGTGCTGAGCGTCCTTCCGTTCCGGGCATATGCTCCACTCAGCTCACCGTGTAACTGCTGTGAGCGATGATGTATAAGAAGATTGAGGCTAAAGGAAAGAATGTTGGTCAGAAATGAGTTTGGGCAATCTGCTGATAATAATAACTTTTAAAAGACTGAAATTTCATCTTTATCAAAATGTTCTGCTTTTCCGGGTTCACCACACAGTATTTTTAAATAAATGAAATGCCTCGGTGATAAGCCAGCCATTTCAATTCACTTAGTCCAACGCCCTTTCTGTAGATAAACACACAAAACTTGGTTCTTACCATATAATTTCTTATATTGATGTGCCTGGCTGGGAGTACCTGAGTTTTGTTCTTTGTTTCACTTCTATATAATCGGGAAAAATTGCTGTTGCCACCAAAAGAGAAAGACAATCGGCAGAGCTTTTCTTTCTGTATTTTCAGTGATTTTGTAAGAAGGGAGTTAATTCCCCTGGGATGATAATACTTTCTAAAATGTGCAAGAGCTTACTGTGAATCAAGGAGTTGCAGTGCTGTCTTGGGAGGAAACTGAAGGAAATTTATATGGGAGATTAGAAAAGGGAGTGAGATTTTAGCCAAAAGAACTGGGGAAGTAATTAACCTCGCAGGAGAGAGACCATGGCTTATATCTGAAGGCCTTATTGGAATTTGTGTTTTTCCTTGTTGGTTGACTTACTGCATTATATATGTCAGAAAAAAATGCAATGAAACTTAAATGAAAACGTCTTGCATTGCACATGGAGTAATTTTAATTAACACTTGTATCCTGCTTATATTTAATAAGCACAAACCAAAGCTTGTGTAAGGGAGTGAAAGGCTGTCACACTCTATTCTATGAATCTGTACCACTGTCCTCTTATAACGTATGGGCTCTGCTTCTGCGGATATTCACAACTCACTCTAAGGAAATGAACAAGAAAACATTCTGATTACTCTCAGGAGAAACACCAGCCTTCCTTCTCCACCCACTTGTGGTATCTTCTTAATACAGCATTCCTTCTGCTCAGTTCTAGCACCTTGTAATGAAAAACAAGAAGAATGTTTTTCCTGTCCTTGTTTCTGTGACATCCTGGCAAGTTTCTCTTTCTTCGTATATAAACTTAGAATGTGGTATTGGGAAAGTGCACACTTGAAAATACAGCTAATGGATCAACTTCTCATAAATGAAGGCCTTAAAATTAATGAAGATCGAGCCTGAAGTAGAGTCTGTGTTAGTTTGTTAAGCTTGCACAGAAGTAGGCAATGGGGCTTAGTCACATTCTCAGGAGGGAGCTAATGCTGAAGTAGGACGGGAACATTTATTATAGTTGGAATGCTTTGGCTGGACCAGCAGGCCTGAGCGAGAATGCAGAGGGACAATATGGTGCAAAATGGATTGATAGTTATGAGGCTATGCAAATGCCTTGGCTTGATAGCTATGCCGCTCTACCAGCTGGGTTACATTGACCTTGGGTTAATAATAACCTTTTCCTTCCATTTCCTCATCTAAAGAATGCTGAAAGCTATACCTGACCTATCTACTTCACAAGATTAGTGTAATCATTGAATAGAGAAATAGATGTGAAAGGTTTGTGAACTTTTAAATGTTCTAGTCCTTTAAAAAAAGAGTAACAATATTGTTCCTGGTCATTCATTTTTCACAGTGGCAGGAAGTAGGGTCCAGATATTTTGCAGATGGATATCAAGCTCGGAAAGTGTAATGACTTGTCAAATGTCGCATAGGGTAACCCTACTAATGTACTTGGGGTTTCATTCTAGACTATTGCCTTTGGCCTCTGTTTTAAAGATGTTTAAAAACAGAGCAGAGTTTGTTTGTTTGTTTTTAAAGATTTATTTTTTAATTTTTAAATTTTTTATTAACATGTAATATATTATCTGTTTCACGGGTACAGGTCTGTGAATTTTCAGTCTTACACAATTCACAGCTTTCACCATAGCACAATGTCCATCATCCAGCCACCTCATCCTCATCCCTCCTCGCACCGCCCCCCCCTCCAACAACCCTCAGTTTTTTTCCTGAGATTAAGAGTCTCTTATGTTTGTCTCCCTCTCTGGTTTTGTCCCATTTCCTATTTATGTATTTTAGAGAGAGTGAGAGCAGGGGTGAGAGTGGTGGGAGGGGCATAGGGAGAGGGAGAAAGAAACCCCAGCAGACTCCACATTGAGCAGGGAGCTGACCTGGGGCTCAACCTGGGGCTTGACTACTAAGACACGCAAGTGCCCCCAGGAGCAGAGTTTCCTGAGGAACGAGATTGGTTGATGATTATATAGCAGGTGGAACCCTATTTTGGCTGCCAGTAACAGAAACCCAAAACAAAGTAGTTTAGGATTAAAAATAAAAGGCTGATGCTCAGCCTTACAGATGGCCTCAGCAATCCCCTCCTCCTGGAACTTAAGCCATTGTATAGTCCCCTCCCATACTGCTGCGGGCTGGTCTTTGTGACAAATAGGTGGCAGCAGAAGTGAAGATATATGACTCCCGAAGATAAATCATAAAGATGTTGTAACTTCTACCTAGCTCTCTCTCTGTCATGTCCTGAGGACATACTTGGGGCTCTATGGAGAAATCCCTGTGATGAGGAAATGGGGTCTCCTGACAAAAGTTGGTGAGGAACTCTGGCCAACGCCATATGACTGAGTGAAGACCTTGGAAAGTTCCCTCCCACCCTAGTCACATATTCAGTTGATGTTCTACTCAGCTGACATTGGTCTGGAACATGTGAGAGATCCAAAGTCAGACCACCCATCTAGTCCATTCCTGGATTCCTGACTCTCAGCAATGTGTGACATCATAAATGTCTGTCTGGGGCTAATTTATTATAGAGAAATAGATTCCTAATAAAACAAATGATAAATCCAATGGTGAAACTTGCTGAGACACATATGGATTCATATGTTCAAAGCTGTGATCAGGGCTCTACTTCACTTCATCTCCTGGCTCTGCATTTCTCCAAGTTTCTCCTAGTCTCGGCTCTCCCTGATGTGGTAGAAATGATGACCACCAGCTCACATTAGATTTATAGAAAAGTCATAGCCTCTCTTTCCTACCCCTTTGGTGAATATCTTATACAGTAAACAGTGTATAAACTGTGAACTATGAATAGTCCTATTTGGGACAAAGGCAGTGGGATGGGTGCTTTGATTGCCTGGGTCTACATCCTGGGTCAGCTCCAGCACCACTGAGGAAAAGATAACTCTTCTATGGATAGTCCCACTGGAATCATACCAAATACAGATGGGGCTGTTCCCCAAAGAAGGAGGTACTGGATAGTCAAACATCATACATTCATCACAGGATAGTTGTGACTCCACGGGGGGGGGGGGGAGTTATTCTGTAGTTATTCTGTTGCTCTTTATACTTTTATTAAGGATAAGGAAAATATCAGAAAACAGATATTTGTCAGATAGCAGCAACTGAGTATTATTTCCTCTTAAGGATGCCTTAGTCTATACTGCTGAAAAGACATCTGCAATGCTTCTTTTGTTAAAGTATTAAAAATTAGCTAGCAAAGAAAAACTTTCACATTTTAGTGGGACATACCCCAGAGCAGAGTTTAATGGAAGTCTGGGAGTCTCGTGTGCTCTGGGTGATAATTTGTGTCCCCATGTACTGCTCTGTCTCCACTACACATTGTCTGAAATGACTATTACAGAATTGGTTAAGCAAATTCATCCCTCAAAGGAGAGGCTGTAACTAGAAGTGGGTATTCACTCATCTTTAAAAGATCCTCGGACCTGGCATCCCTGTTTTTTTTTTTGTTGTTGTTTATTTGTTTGTTTGTTTGTTTTTTCTCTTCTGGGCATCCCTGTTTACTTCAGTCACTACCAGAAATTCAGATCTCTCAGGGGTTTAATACCTCTGTATATAAGGTTTGATACATCCTTCATGTCAGGATGACACATCCATCTATTAACAAGACCTATTGGCTCTATCTTCAAAATATGCTTTTTTTTTTTTTTTTTTTTAAGATTTCATGTATTCGTTTGAGAGAGAGAAATACACACAGAGAAAGAATGAGCAAAGGAAGGGGCAGAGGGAGAAGCAGGCTCCCCACTGATCCAGGAGCCCAACGTGGAGCTCAATCCCAGAACCCCAGGATCCTGACCTGAGCCTAAGGCAGACGTTTAACCATCTAAGCCACCCAGGTGCCCCTTCAAAATATGCTTTTATTCAACCATTACTCAACACTGCTGCTCAACACTCTAGTCTAAGCCACAATCACCTCTATCCTGGACCAAGCTGATGGTAACCTCACTGCTTGCATTTTTGCCTCCCTAATGTCAGTCCTCCATATAGAAGCTGGGCTGGAGAGAACCCTTAATCATGTAAATCAAATAATCAAAAACCTCCTTTCGTTTTATGTTTGAAGTCTTCATCATGGCCTGCAAAGCTCTACATTATCTGCCTCTGTGTTTGCCTCTGATGCTACATCTGACCGCTGTTACCTTACTTTGTTCTAGCTACAGTGTCTTGGTGTTTATCACTCATCATGCTAAAAATTCTTATCTCAAGTCCTTTGCACTTGCTGTTCTTTGTATTTGAGATGCTCTTTTTCCACATTGCACAGTCTCAATACCATACTTTATGCAGGACTCTACTCAATTATTACCTCAGTTAGAACTTGCTTAGTCACCCAACTGACAAAGCTCCCATATCCATTGTTCTGTTTATTATATAAGATGACTTGGTAGGTGTAGTGAATAAAACAAATTAAAAGATAGTGATTTTATGTGTCAATATATAACATAAACTGACATGAATGGCTAGCTTGAAAAATCCATATAGCCAATATCCATGTTAAAATACCTTAAAGAAAAATCATCGGCTTAAGAAAGACCGTAGAGATCATTCTGGCAAGCAGAGAAGGTTAGAGGGTAAATTTGAGGAGGCAGTGAATATCTATAGCATGAAAAATTTTCAGTGTCAAGTCCCAGGAAATTCCATTAGACTTAAGTAACTGTATTGATGTTTTATAAATAGATTAGGAAAATATATATTCAATAGGATGAGTCAGCAGAGTCCCTAATAACATAAACCTTGAGAATTTACACATGTAATTTATTCTTCCTCAGTGCAAATATATAAACCCCTTATGGGGGGAAAAAAAAGTAAAGAAAAGAAAAAAAAAGAATAATGACTCTGCCAAATTTGTGTAGAACAATGAAGTAAGATAAAATGCTCTTCCCATAAGAAGGAAAATTATATGGTGGTGGGAAAGTATATGAGAGGGAAACCAGACCCTGGGGGATAGTTTTCTGATGACCTTATAATAATGTATTTATCCATCATCCTACTATTGAAAAATTTGCTTATTTACTATTTTTCGTTATTAAAATACTTCTGCAATAAATGTAATTTTATAAGTGCTTTTTATACATAAGAAGGTAGTTCTGTAAAGAGATTCCTAAAAGTGAAAGTATTGAATCAAAGCTTATACAAATTACCCTCCAAAAAGGTTTATATTAATTTAAATCAATATAAAAAAAGGTGACAACATATATCTAATACATTCTTCTTTGACAACACTGGAATTGTCATTTAATTTTTCTCCCAAACATATCTGTGAAAAATAGTATGTTACTACTGTTTTAATTTGCATTTCTTGATTGCTACTAAGGACAACTGTCTACTCATGTATTTGTCATTTGTTCTGTGACTTGTCTGTTCATAACTTTTGCCCATTTTTTCTTTTCGTGTCTTTATTCTTTTTGAGATGCCTAAAGTCTTTATATATTACCAATAACATTCTTTTGTCTATTCAATAAGCTACAATTTTTTTCACATATTTATTTTTTAACCTTTTTATACTGTCATTTATTACTGAATTTTTTTTTAAAGATTTTATTCATTTATTTGTCAGAGAGAGAGAGAGGGAGAGAGAGTGAGTGAGCACAGGCAGAGGCAGAGAGAGAAGCAGGCTCCCTGCCAAGCAAGGAGCCTGATGTGGGACTCGATCCCAGGATGCTGGGATCATGACCTGAGCTGAAGGCAGCTGCTTAACCAACTGAGCCACCCAGGCGTCGTCCCTATTATTGAAATTTTTAATAAACTCTTATCTGACATTTTCTGTCTTAGTAACACAAAGTTTCACTCAGCTACCTAAGCAAAAAACCACAATGCCATTGTTGATTCCTCTTTTGATATTTGATTTCACACCAGCGACTCTTGTTGGCTTGACCTTTGAATCCTTTCTCACCACCATCACCTTTGCCATCCTTTCTGAGATATCAGCCCCTTTTGCCTAGACTCTTGGTATCTTTACTTATGCTTTTCCCCTCCTGCAATCCGTTCTACCACTCAGCCCAAGTGACACATTTCTTTTTGTTACCTTTCAATTATAAAACAGGAAATAAAATATTATAGAATTCATATTTTATATATACTGTATATATATTTGATATAACAATAATCAATTAAACACACATATATCCACCAACTAGCCTAAGAAACAGAATATTAGCAACATATTTGAAGGCTTCTGTGTGTCCCTTTTGACGGCATCAACACTTTTTCCTCCAGAGCCAACTTCTACTCAGAATTTTGTGGCAATAGTTTCCTTACTTTTCTTAAAGATTTTGCCATACACACACACACACACACACACACACACACACACACACACACACATATATATGTAATATATATATATACAGTGCTAAATAATATATTTCTTATTTTGTCTGATTGTGTACTTGTTTATTTGAAACATACTGTGAGGTTCTTTAATATTGGTATTTATTGCTATAAATTATTCTTTAACTGCTGTCTATTATTGCCTTGTAAGAACATGCCACGATCCATTTATACATTCTATGTTGATGGGCTTTTTGTTTTCTTAATTCATTCATTCATCCATCATCTATCCATCCATCCATCCATTTTTATCTTCTGTTAGAAACAATGATTCCATGAATATACTTGCACATACCCCTCAATGTACACAATAAGAATTTCTCTTAAGATAGATACCGACAGGGGGAAAGACTGAATTATCAGATATGTACATCTTCAGCTTCCACCATTGCTTGAGTATGCCATTCTTTCCCCACCAATTTTCTTTCTTTTTTTTTTTTTTAGAGATTTTATTTACTTATTTATTTGACACACACACACACACACGCAGAGCACGAGCACAAGCAAGTGGAGCGGCAGGCAGAGGGAGAAGGAGAAGCAGACTCCCTAAAGAACAGAGAGCCCAGTGAGGGGCTTGATTCCAGGACCCTGTAATCTTGACCTGAGCCAAAGGCAGATACTTCACTGACTGAGCCGCCCAGGTGCCCAATTCCCCACTAATTTAATTGCCATCTCCATTATTTGGCAAATAGGTCTGGGTTCTCCACTTTGTTTTATTGTTTCAGTTGTCTTTTTCTGTGCCAGTAACAATGTATCTTAATTATTACAGATCTGTAACATTTTGAAAATGGAGATATATGATAGGTATGTCTCCTATTCTGATTCTTCTTTCTAGGGTCTTGGCTAATGTTGGTTCTTCTTCATTCTTCCACATAAAGTCTATTTATCTATTTTTTCTTCCATACAAATTTAGAATCAGCTTGTCATGTACCATGAAAAAGCCCATTTGTTATTTTTTGTTGAAAATGGCATTAAATGTTGACTTACTATCCATGAAATGGTCTATTTCTCCCTTTAGGTCTTTTTTATTTTAATGAATTTTATAATTTTCTTCAGAAAATTTTATGTATCTTTTGGTAGCTTTATTCCTAGCAAAATGTACTTGCTAATTCTGCCTGGTTAATAAAATTTAACTCTCCTTTTATGAATTCCTGTACTCAGCAAACTTCATTGCTCTCTTATCAAACCCAACAATTTGCCCTTAAATATTTTGAGGTTTTTCTACACAGAAATTCATGTTACCTGCCAATAACGACAGATCTTTCTTTTTTCCAATCCTAGTATCTTTTGCTCATAGTTACACTATGAAACTGTAGTGGGAGACCATAGTTTGTAATGGTGGAAGACTTAATTTTAAAGATTTTTATTTATTTATTTGAAAGACGGCGATCACAAGTAGGCAGAGACGGAGGCAGAGAGAGAGGAAGGGAAGCAGGCTTCCCACTGAGCAGAGAGCCCAATGCGGGGCTCGATCCCAGGACCCTGGGATCATGACCTGAGCTGAAGGCAGAGGTTTTAACCCACTGAGCCACCCAGCTGCCCCGGAAGACTTGATTTTAAAGGAAATAGTTTTAATATTTAATTTTAGGATGTGGTAAATATACTATTTTTCTAGGTAACATCAGAATAGGGAAGGTTCTTATGTTCTTATTTTCTAAAACAATGTTTTCTTAAATAATAAAATTTTTTGAATTTTAATGATGTTTTTTCTACATTTATTAAGATGATCATTTTCTTCCTTTATTAATTTTGTGAAATAAACTATTTGACTTTCAATGTTGATTTATTATTGGAAAGAAACAAACTTGTTAATTATTTTGTAAGTGTATCTTTGAATTTAAGATTTGTTTTCGTTTTTTATATCTACGGATATGAGTAATATTGATCTAAAGAAGCTTTTTCTCATATTGTCCTTATTTGCTTTTGAAATCAACATGATATGAGCTTCTTGAACTGAGTTAAGGAGTAGTCCCTCTAATAAATCAGGGAGTATTTCCTCTTCTAACATCATTAGATTTTATGTAACATAGCATAATCTATATCTCAAAAAATTGGTAGAATTTGACCATAAAATTATTTAGCCTGGTGTTTTCTTTGTGGAGAGACTTAAAACTGATTCATTTTCTTACTAAGACAATTAGGCTATTTTTTTTTTTAAAAGATTTTATTTATCTATTTGGCAGAGAGATCACAAGTAGGCAGAGAGGCAGGCAGAGAGAGAGGGAAGCAGGCTCTCCACTGAGCAGAGAGCCCAACGCGGGGCTCCATCCCAGGACGCCGAGATCATGACCTGGGCCGAAGGCAGAGGCTTAACCCGCTGAGCCACTCAGGCACCCCGGTTTCTATTTTTGTTCTAGGACAATATTGTAAATTATATTTAAGGTGAATTTCTTTGTTTAACCTGCATTTTCAAATGTATTGACTTAAAATTATTCATAATGCTCTTTTGCTTTGTTTTAATCTCTCTTGAATTTGGAATTACGTTCTCTTTTTCAGTCCTGATGAATGACTGGTAGTTTTCCTCTTTAAGTTTTAAGTTCAATATTGCAAAAGCTTGGCAAATTTAGTAGTTTTACCAAAAGCCAAATATGGCTTGATTGTGCTCTCTAATGTAATTATATATATATTTTTTACTGATCTGATTTCTTCTAATATGTATTAATTCTTCATTCTTTTTATTATCAAATATCTTATGTGTCTTATTAATCTTTAGCTTTATTTCTTTTCCAAAATTAATCTTTAAGGATAAAATTTTCTTGAGTACTGATTTGCTATATCCAATAGGTTAAAAGAAATATTTTCACTATTGTAAATACAGTTCTAATTATTTTCTAGCTTCTTTTATTATTTCTTCTTTCACCCATGAATTACTGAGAGCTTTATTTTAAAATTTTAAGTATATTGTTTTTAACATATTGTTATTGATTTCTGAGTTGCATTGTAGTCCATAACATACGTGCTTTGTGATATAGACTCTAAGTGTACTGAGATTCATTTTTGTGGTCTAGCAAATTCTCAATTTTTAAAAGCGTTCTATGTACTTAGAGAAAAAAAAAAAATTCTCCATTTGTTGGCTGTAGTGGTTCTACATGCCAATTAAGTCAGGAAAGTTGATTGTGACTTTTAAAACTCTTCCTCAGTCTTTTCAATTTCATTAGTCTATTAAATCTATTTGGTATATTTATTGATTTATCCTTGAAGTCTACAAGTTTTTGCTTTTTGAACTTTCAGTTTATATTATTAAGTTCACAAAGATTTTAGAATTTTATCTTCCTGTGAATCGAAACTTTGTAATATATATAACTCTATTGTTTAATAAAACTTTCGCCATAAAGTCAATTTTGTCTGATACTGATATGGCTATACTAGTTTCTGAGGTTAATATTTCATACTATTGTTTTGTTTTCTTGTTCCTTCATTTTACTTGCCTTTATATTTTATGTTTATATCCTATATACCAATAGTATTATAATTTTTATAATATAATCAATGCTTGAATAGCTTTATTACTCAACTTGCCATTTTCCTTTCCTCGTTATTTTATTATTTTTTTTTAAATCCTGGACATTTTTTCTTGACCATTTTCCTTCTTTTTTAAGTTGGTGTCCTAGAACTCCCTTTTGTGAACTAGTTACAGTAAACTCTCTCTTCTGGGGGGTCCTGAAAATATCTATATTTCTTCTTTTAAAAAAAAAAAATCTGTATTTCAAGCCTATTATTGAAAGAGGGTTCACCAAATACAAAACTTTAGTTTGACAATTTGTTTTATATCTTGATACAGAATTTTCTAAATTTTGTTATAGCTATTGAGGAATTAGCTATCAATCTAATTACATTTATTTTATGTTAACTTTGTCATGTACAAAGGTTTTTGATACTTCCTCTTTGTCTTTTTTATTTTGTGTTTTCGCTATGATATGATTTCGGGTGGATCTCTTTGAAATTTCCCCTGCTTAGGTTTCATTCAGGTACCTGAATTTGCAAATGACACCACTCTTTCCTTAAAGTTTTTGAAAATTCTCAACTATTATTTCTTTCTCTTCTCTCCTCCTGGCACTCCAAGATGTCTTACAATAGACATCCTCATTCTTCCTTCACCTTTCCTATCTGTTTAGCTTTTTGTTGCCTGCTTTGTGATTTTGTTAGATCCATTTTTCAGTTTATTCCCAGCTCTTTGTAGTCTGTGTTAAGCCATAACATGGCTTTTCTTTGTATATTTGTGTCTCATAGTTCTATTTGTTTTGTTTCTTTTCAAACCTATCAATTTTGATAGATTCTTCTTCCTTTATCACGCAGTTAGTCCTCTCCTTTATGTATTTGTACATATCAAAACTATTTCTTTATATTTAGTATGGATAATTCTAATATCTTCTTTCTATTTGGTCAGTAGCCTTGTTCTTTTATTAATGATTTTATTTATTCACTAAAATTTTTTAAAAGAATTATTTATTTATTTTAGAGAGAGAAAGTGAGTTGAAGAGAGAGCACGAGCTGGGAGAGTGGTAGAGAAAGAAGCAGACAGAGTCAAACCTGTGTGAATATGGATTTATAATCTCAGTGAGTAAATTCTCTTTTCTTTGTTACCACAAAACCCAGACTAAAATTCATGTTTTGGTCTTGTGTCCAGTACGGCCCCCTTTGGGTGCCTGTTTTCTGTTTATCCCTGAGCGAGCTGTGTTCCAAGCCTTCCGGTGTCCTCCCTGTTCTCCAATCAGACGTGCCAGGCTTTCTCTCTCGTCCTCGGTGCACTTCGTTTGTTCCATCCCAGTTTTCTTCTGCCAGAGATGGGGAGACGATTCCAGGTTTAATACAGTTCCAACGCTCAAAGTATAGATTCTGATTGTTTCTAACCTTAGTGAATTTCCTTTACTTTGTCTCCAGCTTTTAAATTTTTTTAAATAAATATGTTGTACCTGGGTGTTTTTTTCTTTACATCTTTTCTGCCGTTATTGTTAGAAATGGAAGATGCAAATGTCCTTGAAACAGAAATCAGATGTCACTCTCCTGCTGAAAACACTCCACTGTGACCTATCACTTTCAGAATTTAATTTAAAACATTTCCATGGCCTGTACGCATTGATATGGATGGGCCTCTGGCTACTTCTCTGCCCCATTTCCTACGACTTTCACCCCTGTTCCCTACTTCAGACCCATAGGACTCTGATTTTCCTCTAACATATCAAACTCAAACCAGCCTTGTGGCATTTTAATCTGCTTTTCTCTTGAGTTTGAATGCTTTCCATCCAAATCATGACTTGGTTCCTCAGTTGATTCAGACATATATTCAGTGTGTAAATATCATCTCATAGAGGTTTTCCTTATCTATCCAATATAACATAGCATCCTCTTCCTTAATCTGCTTTCGTCTTCCTCATTGTACTTCTCTCCACCTGACATTCACATATATATGACATTTACATATATGTGTAAATACATGTGACATTATACATATTATATATCACACATATATGTAACACATATATGACATTTACATATATATACATGTGTGTGTGTATAATTTCTTAGTGAATTTTCTGTTTCCTGTTAGAGTTTAAGATCTGTGGAGGCAACACTCAATTCCTAGTATCAGTTCCTGTCCCAAAGTCATCACTGAGTAAGTATTCATTGAATTAATTAGCTGGTGCCTTCAATTCTGTTAGTTTTATCTTTTGTGGATTCCTTGTATCTTGCATCAAATTTATATAAATAGTGTTCTGTAGTTTCTCCTATTTATGTTCTATGCATTTTATTTAGGCACCATTTATCGAGTTCTAAATGTAAGTTAAATATGCACATGTACTATTTCATTTAATCAGAAAAACAACCCTGAGAGGCAGAGTACTATTCTTTTTTTCACAGGAGAGGAATCTAAAGTGCAGGGGAATGAATAAAGTCCCTGGGTCATGCACAGCCTTTATGAATTAAAATAAGAATCATTACCCGTCTCAGTTATATTTGTCTCACCCAAAACTACACTCTTTACCAAATCAATGCAATTTATCATACCCCTACATTTAGTGATCAATTCATACAAATGAAAAAACTGGTGAAATCCAAATGAGGTCTGGAGTTTTGTTAATTTCCCCCCCACAAAAAAACAGCCACTGATAGAGGCAACAACATTGATGAATCTCAAATTATGCTAAGTGAAAAAAGACAGATGAAAAAGACTGCATAACAAATGTGTCTATTTGCATGGAATTCTAAAACAAGCAAAACTGTTCTACAACAGCAGAAAGCACATCCAGGGTTGCCTGAGCCTAGCAGGAGGAGTGGGTGCTCTCTATCTTCTTATGATGGTCACCCAGCTGTCCACATTTTCAAAAGTCCTAGAAATATATAATTAAAACAGAGATGAAACATGACACGCAAATTATACCTCAATAAAGTTGATTTAAAAATAAAAAGAGGGCACCTGGGTGGCTCAGTGGGTTAAAGCCTCTGCCTTCGGCTCAGGTCACGATCCCAGGGTTCTGGGATCGAGCCCCACATCAGGCTCTCTGCTCAGCAGGGAGACTGCTTCCTCCTCTCTCTCTGCCTGCCTCTCTGCCTACTTGCGATCTCTACCTGTCAAATAAATAAATAAAATCTTTAAAAAAAATAAAAATAAAAAGAAACACTTGGACCAAATATTCCAAAATTGTGGAAACATCTTCTTGAGTTATTAAAGCCAACATTTTATATATTATAAATATCAGATCTTAGCAGAGTGGAGTCCGTAGTCCTGATGTCATCATTGAATGCATGTTCAGCAGTTCTCCTAGTTCCTGTGGCTTCAATAGTATGATCTACAAAACGAAATGGTTGTCTCACAGTTTTGAAAGTTCTGTTGGCTCTGCAATATTTAGAAACAATTCTGTTAGAAGTTATATTGTTTGGTACTCTGAGTACTTCCGGAGAATTATTTGATTCCTGATCTCCATTCCATAATTAATCAAGCAACACCAGTCATTTCACTCTCCAGAGACAAGAACAGAAGTAGGAACACACGGAGGTGCCCGTAATCTAGGGATTAGCCTCGTTGGACTAAACTAGTGTTTAGTGTGTTCTTTGTGTGAAGACATTCAAGTGTGGAGTGCACTAAATGCATTATGGTAGACACTATATGAAGACAATAAAAGAATTGGCTATCCTTTAGATGACTATAGTATCATTTTAATTATACTCACATCTCCAAAAGTCATGCAGATATGGTCAACAGTTGTCAGTAAGAAAGCAAGTATGTCTGTCTAGAATTAGACCCTTAAGATAAGGAGGGTCTACATGTCACCTACTACAGTCTTTGTACACTTTCCTGTGCTGGGCAGAGGGAAAGGAGAAGAAATTTATCATCCATGACTTTCAGGAACTTACCATATAATGAGCAGGGGAGAGAGGACACATTTCTAATATGTCATATTGGAAGAGGTATAATAGTAGAGGTAGAAAAAAAGTCCTGTGGGAGTATAGGGAGGGGAAATAATTCTGAGTTGGACATCTGGGAAACTTTCTAAAATATCCAGTATTTACACTGGACCTTCAGGAATGAGGAAGGTTTTTAGAAATAACTATGGGGGGGGCACCTGGGTGGCTCAGTGGGTTAAGCCGCTGCCTTCGGCTCGGGTCATGATCTCAGGGTCCTGGGATCGAGCCCCGCATCGGGCTCTCTGCTCAGCGGGGAGCCTGCTTCCCTTCCTCTCTCTCTGCCTGCCTCTCTGCCTACTTGTGATCTCTCTCTCTCTGTCCAATAAATAAATAAATAAAATATTAAAAAAAAAAAAAAAAAGAAATAACTATGGGGAAGGGAGGAAGGTTATTTCAGCAACGGCGCTGGTCTTGAGGTTGGGCCGCCTCTTGGGAGAGTCTCCAGAGGGACTAAACCAAGGAGTCTGAAACAGTTTAGGCCCCGATCTCCACATTCCTCTGCTGTGCTCTAGAATGCCTTTGCACAAACAAGCCCAGGATCTCCGACAAGAAATGTTATGTGAGTTTAGGCTATAGGTCTTGTACAAACATTTTGATTTTAGTTTAAGGGTATATTGAACGTCTCTGTAAAAGTGAGCCGCATTTCCTAATTCAAACTCCTTTATATTGTAAGGAGTAATGAATTTATTTCAGCAGTAACACGCAGCTGCACGACCTCATTTGGAGACATTTGCAGCTATATTCATCCTTAGTGACACGATTGCTTTGTACATGTTTAGGTTTCTAGTCTGCAGCAATTTGGGAGAACCACCGTGGAACTGTCAGCATTCCTTGAGACAGGTGATTAGAATGAAACCTTTCAAAGGTGTGCATTGGAGTTTAGCATGAGAAAAGGGGAAGAGGCAAGGATTGATATTTTTTGTTGTAATTTGCACTGAAGCCTTATTTATATCACTGATAAATTTTAAAATGATTTTCGCTTAGTCCTCTCTCATCCTTTGGCTCCTGTCCTTCTGAGAGGTTTGGCAATGGAACTGTGTCATGTAGCAGTTCTTAATCACTCTTGCAGTTTTAGCTCATGGTCACTGTGTGTATTTTTCTGAAGCAATCCGGTAAGCAATCCCTGGGCAGTGTAATGTGGTGAAAATGTGCCTGCATTCAGGTGAGGCACACCCAAATTCAAGACTCAGTCCTTCGGCCTCCTGGCTCTGTTCCTGGGCAGTCATGTAATTTCCATTTGCATATGAGTAAAAGGAGGCTAATAATTCATTGGCTACACACAGTTGTGAGATTTGATTGTGCAGGTTAATGTGAGCAATCGAACAGGGTTCCTGATTCGTAGCAGGATGCCATCGGCTCCCCATGGCGTTGTCCTTCTCATGCCTGTTCCCACAGATGCTCAGCGACCTCTTGCCCCTGTGTAGCTTTGGTCACTGAGCCTTTTCATGTTCCTTGAAAATGCCTTTAACTCCCACCCCCAAATCCCAGCAGATATTGCAAATACCCATCTTCCTGAAACTCTACTCTTTCTTCATAGCACTTGTCTCGGTTGGCAATATCTATTTATTGGTGTGATTATGGGTTTGCAAACTGTGACGGTGAGAATCGAGTCTGTCTTCCTCTCCATCACGTATCAAGTCTCTATGTCTTGCCTGGCACTTAGGAGTATCAGAAAACAATCATTGAATTTATAATCAAATGAAATGGAAAAACAGAGCCTCAAATCCTAATGGAAGACACTTCGAAACCAGTGTGGAGAACATCAGCATTGCTGAATAGATAGAATATGGAGTCAGTTAAAGCTGAGTTCTCTGGCACTGAATTAACCAAGTTACCTTTAAAAAAACTTGACCTTTCTGAAGCTCATTTTCTACATCTGGAAAATGAGGGCTAAAATATTCACCATAAGATTTTCTTTCCTTTTCATCCTCTTCTTCTTTTTTTTAATACTAAGTAGGATAATGTAAGGGAAGCACTGGCATACTGTGCCACATGGTAGACACTATTAAGGGATAGTTTTAGATAACAGACAACAATAACAATAGTAATGGTAATAATAATAACATAATTTAAATAATATTCTAGATTGAATATAAAAATCTCATTCTAGGGGTGCCTGGGTGGCCCAGTGGGTTAAAGCCTCTGCCTTTGGCACAGGTCATGATCCCAGGGTCCTGGGATCCAGCCCCACATTGGGCTCTCTGCTCAGCAGGGAGCCTGCTTCCCCCCCCACCCCCCCGCCACCTCTGCCTGCCTCTCTGCCTACTTGTGATCTCTGTCTGTCAAATAAATAAATAAAATCTTTAAAAAAAAATCTCATTCTATATTGAAGTTAATGAAACCTGCAAATAATCACTAAAATTCAATATAGGACAATGATATTTTTACCTGACTCATTCAAGAAAATGCAGCCCAAAAAATATGCTTTGAAGAAACCAACACTCAAAAGCCTTCAGTAGCCAAGAGAATATGATATCTGAAACAGAGTGGGGTAAAGAGTATTTAAAGAACAGAACTAAGTTATTAGATTATGATGAAAGATCCAAGCATTAACTCCATTTAACTAAAGATGCCTCTGAGAAACGGAAAGACAAATTGCACAGGTATTTGAGAGCTGAAGACAGACCTGCTCACTCCCGAAATGACCCTGCTTCTTACAGGTTTTTGAAGCCTCATGGGCTTTGACAAGATTAATCTAGTGGATGCTTTTGTCTCTCTATTGGAATCTCTTGGACAAGAGGAGCTATTGATCAATTTTCTCCCTCTGCCAACTTTTATCATCATCTCTGTCAGGTGGACTGATGTAGCTGACAAAGAAGCCCTTTGAGACAGCTCATGAATAAGCCCATGAGAATTTTTAATAACAGAAAGGCTTGTGGGCTAGGCAAGTTATTACCAGCAGAAGGCATAACTCAAAGTCTATGTGGGAAATCCTTGGTCATGAAGTGGCTTTGAGTTAGCCACACAGTCGGGGAGAATACGCATATAACTCAAGTTAGTAGCTAACTCCGTAAGGAGAAAGAAATACTCATTGCAGAGAATGTGCAGACCAGAGAACACTTTGATACTCTTTGGCATGCATAGTAGCTTACAATCTTCCAGTGGTAGAGGAGACACTTTAGAATTTATTGTATACATTAATTTGATTGCACAGTGATATATTTGTTAGACAAATTACCACAGGTCTAATTAAAAGGCAGTCTTAAAGCCACCTGATTACTGATTTACACTACATTTATTCGATTCCAATGTATTTGTGGAGATAAATTAGACGTAATTTCTAGGTAATAAAACTTAAGTGGTGTAAAATCTCAAGGTTACTAGATCAAAAATGAATGGATAAACTCAACCATATACCAAATAATGGGAGCCACTGAATGAGGTACTGTGTATTAGAACATAAGCAATGCAGGATAGATAAGGGACTGTTTTTAATCTTTTGTAGTTGTTGTTGCTGACTTGTGGAGTCCACACACATTCTCCAGTTAGAGGACTCAGTTTCTTCATCTGACAGTGAGTTGTTTGGGTTTACCATCTAGGGTTGTTTTATGAAGCAAATAAGATAGGGAGGTATGCTGCATTTTCAGTAATGAATAATGACAGAAAATGAAGGTGTTCTTTTTTTTTTAAGATTTTATTTATTTATTTGACAGAGAGAGACTGAGAGAGAGAGAAAGAGCACAAGCAGGCAGAGTGGCAGGCAGAGGATGAGAGAGAAGCAGACTCCCCACTGAGCAGGGAGCCTAAGGCAGGACTCCATCCCAGGACCCTGAGATCATCACCTGAGCCAAAGGTAGATGCTTAACTGACTGAGCCACCCAGGTATCCCAAAGGTATTTCTTCTGATGAAGTTGTGTTCCCTAGGCCATCCCGAGCCAAAAAGATTTGGTTTCCATATCCTAGAACAGTCCAGGACTCCAGAATGTGTGTGCAACTGTGTTGTTTATGCTATTGGAGACAGCCTGCAAGTACTTGCATTATCATTTGTCACAATACCAATGAACATCTGGCCAAAAGACATATTTATTAATTCCAGGCTAACAATGAAAAAAAAAAGTTAGTTTTCAAATAACCCACTATTTATATATTGGAAAACATAAATTATTTTCCAGTTATTCCAAATCCAGTGATCTTTGAATTATGATATTAAATTTTTTTAAGTTAAAAAGACTGTGATGGACAGAAGTATCTGTCGGTATTGATAATTGTTCCTTCATTTTGATTCATTAATGGTGATTCATTAATGATGATTACTGATTTTTTTTAATTGTTAGGTTTGAACTAATTTCCCCGCACATAGACAAATTTTTAGAATCTCATGTTGGTTCCTGAGAGAAATACCTTTTCACCTGAGAGGGTGAAATGGAATGGAGGGAACTGAACTAGAAGGTAGGTGGTGAATCTGTTGTGGGTTCTAGTAACGAGCTCATTTTAGGGAACAGCCTTCTATCCTTAGAAAAGTGTGTGTGTGTGTGTGTGTGTGTGTGTGTGTGTATGTGTAACCTAAGGTGTTTATAGAGGTTTTTATTTTCTCATCTTGTTCTACCTGCAGTGGTGGGAACCCTGGGTGTATGGAAAGCCCCATGCTTACTGATTTTGCCATCTGGTGTTTGAGGAAAAAGTGACTTTCCTTATCTTTTATTAAAGATGTCTTTTTATCCTCATTTGTCTTTCCCACCAGAACCTCCAGGCTAATTTTATGCATGAAAGAAGATTCTCCCTCTGTCTGTGATTAATTTTTTGTTGTTGTTGGTTTTTTTTTTTTTTGTCTCTAGTAAGTTATGCTCCTTGAGTTGCTCTGTAATCCATGGTAAGCACCTGCCTCTTAATATATTTACTTCTTCTAAAAAACTGGCACTTCTACTTTTTACACATCAAGTGTCTCCTTAAAAGAATTATTTCCACTTAACCTCACATTTTTATTAACAGCCCTTGCTTTGTCTCAATGGTCAGTTTGTCCTTTCCTCTAGGATGGACCTGTCTGGGGATGCGCATTAGCACATTCGCAAAATGTAGCTTAAGGTAGAAGCCCAGGTAAGCAGCAGCACTGCAAGTGTCTAAGATCCTATTTTGTTTATTACACTTTCTAAAGTTGGATTACAATGTTTTCCTTTTGAAAACATGACCAGCAAAATTATGCAAGATGCAGTGTTATGCAGTTAGTAACTTGAGAATCCAGTCCTGGGATTTGAAACAAGTCATAACTGTATTTCTGTGCTCACTGTAATAGCCCCACAGCTGTGAGTCATCTCTGGGTCATAGTTTCTTCATTAATAAATTTAATACTGGAACTCAATAATCTCTAATATCTCTTCTAGTTCTCAGAGAGGAGATAATTGGATTAATGTTTTGAGTTTATTACTTATTTTTGTTTCTATGGAAGATTTTTTAGTAAAGACCTAAATGAGTATTTCTCAACTAGCTAAGATTGTAGTTTTACCTCTAGTTTTCATATACAATACAAAGATAAGACCTAATGCTAATTAATGACCAATGCATGGAAAATGAATGGATAAATGAATTAATTTTTTTGGATCAAAATGGCAAATTTGTTTAAAATACTCATTTAAGGTGTTCTTCTTTCACCATAGCTGTATGGAAATTCTTCTGGCTGAACTTGGCTTGAAGGATGAGAAGGATAATGGCAGTCAACATGTAATATATGAGCTATTTTAATTTGCTCTTGGCTAATATGAATATTTCTAAATGGGGAAAAAAGTCTGTTTTGGAGTATCTTCTGTGGTTTGGCTCACAGCTAACATTTGGCCTCGACCACAGTCTATATGTTTGCAGCATGTTCCATTTTGTGCCTCCTCTTACCCTACATGACATAGAAGCATGATGTAGAAGATGAATGAACATAATACTAGAAACGAAGAGACTTAGTCCTGATTATGCCAACCACGGACTATGTGACCTTGAGAAACTCTCTTGATTTCTCTGAACTCTTATTTGTAAAATGAAGAGAAGGAAGTGGACGAGGTGGTTGAGATTATTCCTTGGCTTTATGAAGCAATGAGTATCTATTTCTGTTTTAATGTGAACATTTGGTATTTTGTGTTACTTATTTTTTCTCTCTACTCGAATGTTCCATGATAACTTTCGAAGGTTCCTTTGTGAAATATATTTGGCATCAGCGTGTTCCCTAAATGAATCAAGATTCTCCTTAAACTTTACTAGTAGTGAAGATTCCATTCTTGACTTTAAATGGAACTGATGAATGTTTTCTAAGTTATTTGTATACTCAAGTTAGGTTTTTGGTTCATGTTAACAATGATTTGTGAATGGTAGCTTTGTGCCAAACACTAGTAGATAAACACTGATGTTAACATCAGTTTAGAATCTATACATTACCCTCAAAGGACAACTTCTTCCAAGTACTGGAAGCAACTGTTTCTGTTTAACATTATATTTCTAACAAAGGCAAATTTAATCATGTTGATAACCAAAACTTAAATTTCATGATGCAATGAAAAAACAATCCATAGTTGATATGGTAGTGTTAAAGTAGCTAGTTAGCTCTGATGGGTTTGATTTGCCTAGAAATACATCTTTTGTCTACAGAAGTTAATGATAACTATAATAGATGTGCTGTTTTGCCAGATACTATTCACATGGGTTCTAAAGCTATCCTGTCACGGAATGACTGAACATTTCTAAATTTACAAATGGGAAGATTTAAGAAACCTGTATGAATCTGCAAAAGGATCCATGGACTTCTAGTGCATTATGGGGTAGCAGCATGTCGAGATGGATAACCTTGCAAGAAAGTTAAAGTGATGGGAATATGTGTTTCTGTATTCCAAATTTGGTTTCGGGTGATTGGCAAATATAAGAATAGGCAAGTAGCACCTGTTTCTGAGTGATTTTTTCCTAGTGTGCATACATGGTCGAAACGTGCAGAAACAAGCATTCATGTAGTTAAAGAGAAAATTTTAGCAATATGTAGAAGTTACGGTTTCCAGAAACACTGTTTTCTCCACAGTTCAGCTATCTGGTGCTGCTGCTGTGAGGGCGGATGAAGCTGGGAAGATATTTCCCTCATTTGAAGCGAGAGAGACAAAGGGAGTCAGAGACAGAATCAGAGAGGGAGACAGAGACAGGGAGACAAGAGAGAGAGATGAAAGAGATGTTAGAGAAATGAGAACAAAGCTGCATCTTCGGACTCTATTTTGGTCAAACAATATTCTGTTGGAAACCACTAAATTCAAAGATCTATGTTTCCCAGAAGGATCAATTGGCCAAGACACTGGGTGAAAATTTGCAAATTTCTGGGATATTTAATTGTACAAAGAGTTTTATTGTTACTGCTTTTATTACTTTTTCATATGCCTTATTATTTTTTGTTCACAAAACAGAATGCAGCCATCACAGCAGAAACTTCTTTAGTCGCAATCTCTTTGTTGCATTCATATTCATGGCCACTTAGCTCAGCTGATAAAATGTCATGGTGATGAGATCATCCTCTATTTCAGGGCTTCACACTGTGCTGTGGCTGGAGTCTGCACTTCAGATCCCTGATGAGACTAGAAGAAAAAGAAAAATATAGAGGAATTAGTGCAAATTAGTCATCCTTAATATAAAACTTTTGTCAAAGAATTAATTATTGTATGGAGAGAGAACTATTTTTAGATCAAGTAGAGTGCTTTTTTTTTCTATTAAAACAAATGTAACAGAAACATTAAACATTTTTAAATCACCAATATTGTCTCCATCATAACAAAACTGTTTTTGACACATTACATCCAGACCTTGTTGTCTTTCTCATTAATAAATATACATTTAAAAATAGATGCAATTATAACATATGCATAGTATTGACATCTGTGTTTTCACTTGTCACTTTTTTTTTTTAATCTTATGAGGCGTTTGTTTCATCACATATCGGCAACATGATTTATGAAACCTCTCCTACCGTTTGGTATTAGAATTGTTTCCATTTTTTCCCTATGATGCATAATGAAGAAAACATTTTGGCCAAGATAGTTCTTTCTCTGTGAAATCACTTTCTTAGAACACACAATAACAGCAAAGATTATTGGATAAATATTTCTTTACAAATAAATAAAACTATGACAGCTGATATATACTACCATATTGTTTTCCATAATGGGTGAAAAGTTTAGAATTCCACCCACAGTACATAAATACACTTGTCTCATCACAAGTTTGTCAGCATTTATTCTGTCTTTTTATTTTCAAAATTGGTGAGAGGCACAAAAGAATATTTTCATATTGCTTTTGTTTGCATCTCTTTCTAAATGCGGGACATTTTCCTGTGGAAACTGGGGACATGGTGTTTTAAGCTTTTTAAAAGTAGGCTTTTGAGACATAACTGACATCCAATAAGCTGCATACATTTACAGTCTATAACTTTATAAGTTTTAACTTACAGCCGTCACTGCAATCAAGAAAAAGAACACTCCATCTTCAACTTCTGGAAGAATTTGTGTAGAATTGGCCTTATATTTTCCTTAAGTATTTGGCAGAATTTACCAATAAACCTAATCTAAGTCTGGAGATTTCTTTGTGGGAAGGTTTTTAACTACAGATTCAATTTTTGAAGACAATTATTAGGTTATTTCCTTTTTTTGAATGACTTATGTTTGTTTGTGCCTTTTAGAAAATTTGCACATTTCATACAAGTTGTCAGATTTCTTGGCATATGGTATGGTTATTCCTAAGATTCTCTTATTAACCTCCTAGTGCCTGCAGATGTGTCGTCATGCAACTCCTCTTATATATGATGTTGGTAACTTATGTCTTTTTTTCCGGTCAAGCCAGATATTTTTCCATTTTATTAATCATCTCCAAGGACCAGTTTTTGATTTCATTGATTTTCTGTATTAATTTTCTATTTTTAAAATTTCTGCTCTTAGCTTTATTATCAACTTTCTTCTATTTAATTTAGATTTAACTTTTGGTTTGATGTCAGATATTATATACTTTATCTTGCTGGACAATGACATTTTTTAATTCTAACCAATGCTCTTGAGCTTTGTTTTGGACATAGTTGCTTAGAAACAGTTTGATTCTGTCAAGCCTCGCTTTCGAGCTGTGTTAGCATCAGAGAAACCTTTAATGGAGGACTAATTTCCCCCTACTGAGACACTACATTCTGAGCGCTCTACCCCAAATCCTGTGAATTCCAGTTTTTCTGTTCTCTGGAGCAGGCAGGCCCAGGAACGTAAACTAGTCCCAGCTTTGTATTATTTCTAAGGATTGTTTCCTCTAATCCTTTCAGGTTGTTTTCTCAGGTAATTCCCTCACATAAATGTTTTGATCCACACTCTGCTGAATATTGACAGGGGTCTCTGCGTAGATCCTTGGATCTCTTGGTCTCTCTGTCTCGGTCTCCCTGTGTCTCCTTCCCCAGCTCTCTCCTATTTGGTGCTCTGTCCTCTCTCTGTCCTCAACTCAGGCACTTTTGTATCATCCTTGCTGACTTTTCAGAAGTTGTTTTGCTTGCTTTACATCTCTGACTAATCTCCTTATTTGTCTATTTATTTTTAGGTAATGGATGTTGTATCAGAAAAATAACTTATAGAAATAATTGACAGCTCAGGATGACTACCTTCCTTTATTTTTTTTTTAAAGATTTTTTAAAAAAATTATTTATTTGACAGAGAGAGAGATCACAAGTAGGCAGACAGGCAGGCGGAGAGGGGGAAGCAGTCTCCCCACTGAGCAGAGAGCCGGATGCGGGGCTGGATCCCAGGACCCTGAGATCACGACCGACCGAAGGCAGAAGCCCAACCCACTGAGCCACACAGGCGCCCCAACGACCTTCCTTTAAAGAAGACTTTTATTGCTTCCACATCAGTCTGCATAATTTGACACTGAGATTTGGGTTTAAAGTCTTCTGGTCTGCACAGAGTACCTGGCTGTAGCCTGCGCAAGAACTTCTTTCCTGGGTTCCTCCTTTCCTTTTAATCCTGAAATATGGTTCTTTGGATCCCAACCCAAAGCGGACCATGAGGTTTAGCAGGGTTACACACTTCACAGGTCCTGGAGGCAGATACATGTCACCCAAGACCTATAATGATGTTAAAAATGCATAAAATAAAAAGTAGTTCAGCTTTTGATGATGACCAGTTTATGATTGGATAATGCCTCTGGCCAAATGCTCCACATCCAAAGCCTTGTTAAAATATCGGTGTCCCACCCTTTCCAGTGGCATTTTAATTCCTTACTGCCCACCTACTTGATACATTTGGGAAGATGATTTTTATATTTCATCCATCTTTTTAGTTATGTTTAACAGAAGAGTTTTTCTGAAATATTTAGTCCACTGACAATATGTTTCCCTTTAAATGTTAAGAAGCAGTGTTTTGCAGCGGAACAGTCACTGTCCTAAATGTTAAATTCAGTCTTACTTTAGGTCTTTTAAGTTCTCATAACACTAAATACAACATCCAAAAAATTATGACAATTAAAACTCTCTCCAGCTGTGACCAAATGTCCCTGGGGAGCAAAGCTGCTGTGGGTGCAGAGCCACTGCGTACCAAACCCTGGATGAGCGCTTGCAGGCCACCCCACCTCCCCTCCCCGGTCCATGCTCCTAACTGTCATGCTGTACCGTCTGCGTGGAGGCGTGGGGCCCCACCCCAGTTTCTACAAACCCCCAATGTCTCACTGCTTGTCCTTTCCTCACAGACACGACGTTCCAATTAAACAATTCTTTTTCTTCTCTGTCCTTCCCCTTCTTGTGGGGAAGACCTTCTGTTCCCTTTATTTAGCATGTACTCCTTTCTCTTCTGAATACCTGTCCTGTCCAGTATAAACGCTGTTCCTTTTCTGGAGCCTTTCTTTATCTTCTCCCATGCATTTCTCCGCACTCTGAATGTGGTTTCTCCCCTGCAGCTAGGAGCTGGGTCAGTCGGAGGATACATCATGAAAACTATGAGGAAAGAATGTGTGTCTTATCCATCTCTTGTCTTCTAGAAACAAAGGACCGTTCCCTGCCCGTGGTAGGCACTAAGTAAATGTTTGTTGACTGAATAAATCGCTGTTTTGTAAGAGATAGTGATTGTCTTTCATGCCCTGATTCTAGGAAGAAACTACGTCCTTACCTTGTGTTTTGAAATCATCATAAATTTATTACCAAAGGATTTATGTAAATGATACCCTGCTCGAGTTCCTGCTTCTTTGAACGTATGAATTCTTAGAACGTTATGTCCCATGCATGGACTACTAGGTAACATTTGCTTCCATTTATTTGTCTGCTAATAAGCTGCTTTTTTTCTTTACTGTTGATTTTTTAAAAAATAATTTAAGGGCTTTGATTGTATGCAAGCCATTCAACTTTGTCCATGTCAACGGTTTCATTAATTTTAGAATCCATGAGAAGAGAATTCTATAACCAATTGAAATTAAACTGAAAATAAACTTAATTTTTGTTCAGTTTTCTTTATGGTTCAGTTGTTCCTTATGTATTATTTCATTAACCCCAAGTAAAATCAAGTTAGAGCAACATTTCCCAAAGAATGTTCTACCAACGCTTTTAGGAGAACCATAGAATAAAATGTTGATGGTTATATAAACTGTGGGTACTTTGTAGTGTATCCTGCTCTGGGGAATTCATAATTCACAGTGACAAATTAAAAGTAGTAAGAAAGCCTACAACAGAAATCAGTCAGTCATTGGCTTAACCTCATTTAACCTATTTCTGAACAGTAGACCTTAGTTGTTAAGCACTGAGGCCCTGGTGCTAGTTGGCCTGGCCTCAGATGCTAAGTCTACCACTTTCTAACTTTGTAAACTTGGATGAGTGTCCCTTTTCTGTGGCTGGGAAAAAGGAGGTAATGATGGAGCTGTAGGGTGTTGTAAGGATTAAATAATACATGTGAAGTTCATGTAACTCTTGAACAATAAGGGCTTGAACTACAGGGGTCCACATATACATGGCTTTTTTTTTTTACAGTACAGTCCTATGAATGTAATGTCTCTCCTTATGATTTTCTTAAGAACATTTTCTTTTCTCTGGCATACTTTATTGTAAGAATATAGTACATAGTTTGTATGCAAAATAAGTTAATCAATTATTTTATGTTTTTGGTGAGGCTTCCAGTCAGCAGCTGTTAAGTTTTTGGGGAATCAAAAATTATATGGAGTTTTGATTGTATGGGTGGGGCTCGGGGCGGTCAGTGCTCCTAACATCCACATTATTCAAGAGTCAACTGTTACTTAAAATATTGCCTGGATTATTGAAAACTCTCAATATATATTTACTATTATTTTCATTTAATTAATTTTTAATCCTCATTATAATTTATTAATAATTTTAACTAATAATTACATTATAATTATTAGGAAATATTTATCCACCTAATTGATATGGTTAATATATTTAATAATAAGTTACTGACAATTGTTTATTATTAATATTATTATTATCATATAAATCCTGACCACAGGACTTGTTTTGGAGTAAGAACTATTGGGATCACTATGAGATTTGTTAGAGATTTTGGGGGACTGCTACAAAGATTTTTGATATAACAGCCTTTTTAGGGAAGTCTGCCCAGATGGATCAGTTTTTATCTCTGAGCACTCACCTGCAGAGGGGATAGCTAATCCAAGTAGGAAACAGCCAGTGAATTCCTGCTTATACTTGGATCCAAACTGTAAACCTTAGCTGGAGGAGTTTTCTTTTCCCTCCAGGTATACTGAGGTGCCCTACGATCTTATCTGCCCAGAGAGAAGAATAAAGCATGAAGACAAGAGAAGGAAAATGACCCCCCCTCACTCTCTCATACAAGACACATACCCATCCACACAGATGAACATACAGAAACACAGACCCGCCCATCTTGACAAACATACCAGGCAGCCATACTCACCGAAGACAAACTCGCATCCCGGGGGGCGCTGTTGGAAGTTCCCGCAGGTTTTCCCGTTCCTCGTCCCACTCTCAAGACGCTTGGCACTGTGAGTTCTCTAAACCACACTTCAGAATGCTTTCATTATGTTTTCCTTTGGCTTACTTTAGCCCCTGTTGATTTATCTTATTACCATTTTCTCCAGAAATACCTCAATTTTAATAAAAATACCTCAAATTTTATTGCAACAAAAAAACTTGGTAAAATCTCAAATTCTTCTCATATTTTAAAAGCATCAATCAATAAATCAATACAAACTTGGGATTTATTTTAACTATATTTGACAAATAGCTATGAACTTAAAAAAACTTACTCTTTATTTAGAGCCTTAGAAACATGATATATATATGCATCGTGTTTAAAAGTTGGAAGTCAGAAAATAGCTTTAATATTAAAGTCAAGATAGGGTCAACAGAGATTATTAATATGCTAGCTTAATCTATTTTAATGAAATGGAGAATTTTGTATTTTGCATTTAAATTTAATAAATAGGTCATAATAGGACTGGTTCATAAGGAATTGGTTAGAAAATTTTAACTGAAACAAATGAAATGCTAGGACTCTAAGGCAAATTTTATGAATTAAGAAAGTGAATTATTAATTAATATAATAATTATTGTGAATTAATATAATAATTATTTATTGTGAATTATTTCCAAATTGGAAATAATTTTGCCATCAGTTTATACTGGCTATAAGGAGAGTATAGATTATGAAATCACCTAGTATATAGACTCCACAGCTGATTAATTGCAAAAGCTGTATGAAGTTTTCTGAAGAATCCCGGTGAAATAAATACTGTAACATAAAATCAGTGGCTACTGTTACTGTCTGCATATTTCATAAAGGCTTCTGTCTGCATATTTCACATGATTAAGTTACCACTGAGGGTTTAGGATGCCAAAATGAATTTTAAATTTCAGACTGATTGAAAATTATATTATTGTGATTTCATTCACTGGATATTCTAAACATTGATTCTACAGTTTTCAAAGTATTGGTTAAGAGGTACATTAGTATTTTTATTTCTCGATCTGATTGAAGATATAATCTTATGATTTACCATTTTAGAAATAGATTTGGACAGCCACTTTCTAAGTTGTGAAGATTTTTAGAATTTAAAAATGGAAATACAATTCTTAAAGGCTGCATTAAGAAATTAACACTATCCTGTGCACATATCCATGTAGACATACAGATAGAAAAGACAGTTGAGTGATTTTACACTAAAATAATGATTATTATATTGATACTGTTTACTTTTTCCTGCTCCCGAAGTGAGGAAAATATTTTTTTTGTATTATCTTCTTGCTTAGTTTGAAGACAAAGATTTAAAAAAAAATTATCTCCTAAAGTATATTTTAGTGCAGAGAATAAAAATTTTATGTCATAATAGAAAAATTTGGTAAATATTGTAGATTATTTTGCTTTTGATCAACACTTTTCTGTTTATCTCTTATGTGGCTCTTTGGGTAAAAACATAACTCCAGCAGAGTTAATTCTTCTCTAGGAGTAAACAGTTAAAAGCTATTTCTTTGAGAAAGAGCTCATCAGAAGAGAGTTGATGAGAGTGTAGTTCTCAAAACTCTCACCAATATTTGTCTGTATCTTTGCTGGAATAAATGTTTGCCCTCTGAGTGTCTCTACGAGCCAAAAAATGTAAATTACTTGACCAGATTGCTAAACTGCAGATTTTTGGAAATTTATAGTTCCTAGCTTTCTTTTCTTGTTAGTAACATTTAAATCATGATCTAGATAAGCTCAGAGACTTATCAAAATTGATCAGGGTTTTTAAGGAACGGCTAGAGACTCAATGGTGTTTTCACCTCTGGTATCCATTCTGTTCACTGAGCTTCTGAGTTCCTCCTTTGGTCCAGTCTTCTGAGTCCCTGATGCCATGTTTCTTCTGGTCTCCACAGAATACAAACCTGGTCTTTACAAGCCTTCTCTCAGACAAGGGGGACTCCAGCCATTCCTCCTTCACTCTCTTCTTCCAGACATCTGCTCCTGCCTTCTGTGCCATGTTCTGCCTCCCGGTTTGGAGATGTATTTACTCCTTCCTCTGCCCTGTTCTAATAATTTCCCTGGTCCTGAACTATCATTTGTTGTCTGTTGCCCCAGCCTGTGGAAATCACATAATGTTTTAGGTACTGGAATGAACTTTCTTTTATATCTAAAACTTGCATCTGCCTTTTAGCTGCCCTGTTTCAGTTGGCAGAACTGTTTCTAGGTCTCAGTTTCTCTCTATAGTTTGTTCTGTCTCATTAAAGCTAATAAGATCATATCTGAAAGGCACTTGAGCCTTGAGATTATTAGGGTAAGGGGGAGAAAAGGAACAGGATCAAGAATTTTGCTTAATTGAAATCACTGTTGTCAATGTGCTTTGTACCAAGGTCAGGATTAGTGTTTTCCTTCTTTCAACATCCACAAATCTGAAGATATAAGATGATCTTTCAGTTTTCTTGATCATTAAATGAAACTTATGAGGGAAATAGTTTTATTAGGTAATCTAATAACGGAATTGGATGGACTGAAGTGTTTTGGCAAATAACTAATGAAACTATTCGGAGCTTCAGTTAGTTCTAATTAGAGCATCTAGACTAGAAATCCTGAAGAAGATCAGATGTTCTGACTGTGCTGCTGACTGGATATCCTCTGGAGAGAACTCTCAATTTCCAGGATGGGCATGGAATGTGAATCTGGAGTCCCCCCGTATCTTCAATGCAGGCCAGACAAAGCTGCATCACAATCCTGTAGCAAAGGCAGGTATTGAGAAGGACCCATCAGAATCTGGTGTCCAGTGATATTGATCCCAAGTTGCATTAGAGCAAAAAGTAGCTGGCCCTAGAGCAACATTTTTCAGAGTATTACTTTGACCACTACTTTTATGTGATGTAAATCAGCATGATAGAAAAACAGCATTTCTATGATGAAATATAGTTAGGAACTGCTGAGTTAAATAAGAGTAAACAACGTCCTTTACTTACGGACATCCCAGGCACTTTATTATATGAAAGTGTTTTATTCAAAAGATGAATATTTTTGTGAAGCATTTTTTCAAATGTTTTTGATCATTTACCCGAATTTTATCCAATGAAAACCACAAAGAATGAATGTTTGAAACTTGTCTAATTTGGGACATAGATTTAGGGAACATATTTGATGCAGTGTTCAGATGCAGAATGATCATCTGCAAACATGATCATTTACTAAAATAAATAACATATGTTGACAAATTTAATGAATGGCCAAATGGTCATGCAAATGTTTTCTTGTACTTCTAAGCTCATAAACTCTAAAAATAGTATTTTGTACTTGAATTATGATTTGTATAATTAAAACCCAAGTTTTAGGTCTAGCTATTGATTTCTGGGCTTAATATTTTATATTATGGTACAGTCTGGCAATCCCAAAGGGATGCTTAACCTTGAGAAATAATATATTTGCTCTTTTTTCACAGAACTATGTGTTGTAGGGATTCATGGCCCCGCCAGTTTCTGGGAATTAGACTGATTGCCTTGTTGACTTATGGCAACATATCCATTGTTAAAGGTATTTAAAAAAAAAATTAGAAGTCCACTTTCAGTGTTAGAGTGCAAAACTGAATTTCCTATTCAGAAAGATATTGCCAGCTTCCCTCAAGCTGGTTCTACACTCAAGGAAGCTTGCCAGACTGCTTATTAATATGATACATTCTGAGTTACCATTCACCAGCTTACTTTGGATACTTTGGATACTTTGGATATGGTATCCAAAGTATACCATATACTTTGGTATATTATATGTATACCAAACATATTTGTGGATACCACATATCCAAAGTATACTTTTGGATACTTTGGATATGATAATTCACAAAACAGAGTCTGCTCTACAAGGAATTTTTGTCTGTTTGTTTCAGAGCACCTGGCTACTGAGAGTAGGTTATCAAACATTCAGTTTTCTTTCTGTCTCTAGGATACATCCAGTCATGCTCTCTGACTTTTCTCTGTGATGAAAACCTCTTTCTCTGTCTACCCATCAACAGAGTAGTAATTTGGAGATAGAATACTTCAACAAAAACAATATATTTTTAGAACAATACAGTTTAACAGATAATGGAAGAACTGAAAAAATGTTTAGGAAAATGTTTGTGTTCCTTGTAAATAATAGCTAAGAGATACTGAGTACTTACTTTGTCAGATACTGTTATACATCTTTCATTTAATCATCAAAGCGATCCTGTAAGTAAAGTGTTATTATGCTTGTCTTCCATGAGTGGAAACAGGGGTGAAGAGAAATAAATGACCTTCCCAAAGCCACAGAGTTGGTAGTGAGAGAGCTGAGTTGAATGTGGGCGTCTTGCTCTAAAACCCAGACACTTGAAGCCACCACATTACATGACCTCTCTTCAGCTAAAGAGAGATCCTATTCATTACAACCCACTGAAATTGACCAGGAGGGCGGGTAAGATATTATGATGCTTGTTTCCATGTTTTCACGATTTAGTTTTTGAAAAGTGCATTGTGGCTTTGCTCACGTTGTGTATCTGCTTGTAAATTTTCAATGACTTTATATCACACTGAAGTATAAATCATTTTAAACCAACCAGCCTAGTCTGTAATTGTCAGTTTAAGAGCCTAGTCTGTATTTGTCAGTTTAAGTGTCAAGCACTCCATATTCTGGCCTTTTTTTCAACATTCTAATGCTTTACCTAATGTTATTCTTAATGGACATACCACTAAAATCAGCCAGGTTTATTTAACTTATCCTGCCTCCAAGACTTTGTTCATATTTCCATTGCAAGATCTATCCACATATCCTCTCAGATTGTCCAATTAAATTCTTTTTCAAGGACTGTTTCACAGCTCACTTCTTCCGTGAGAATGCTGATGTCCTTACCTTCTGTCTTGACTTTGAAACTTCTGAAATAGATTTTAAATATGGAATATATTTGCATCACAGGAGATGTGACCTTTGAGTGTAATCTTCAGGATGCTGAGGGTTCACTGGGCAGAAAAATGGCCTGGAATCCGGATGGTGTGGGAACTATCACAGAGAGCAAACATGACAGAGCATCACAAGGGAAAAGCTTAGAAAAATTGGTAGAAGCCAAAATATAAAGAAGTGTATGCAACTTGTTACCAATTGCAGAATATATTTTGGAAACAATGATTAACCAAGGGAAGATCCTAACAAGTGCATGACTTTTTGAAAAAATTATTGGCTGATCAACACTATAGTTGAATTCTGTCTTCTTATCACCTTTACTTTGTTTTTCTCACTGGTAGTAGTATAGAGAGATGATTTCCAAGCCTTTAAGAAATTATTGCTTTAGTCTAGGTAGGATGTTGAGAACCCCAATGACTGAATGGGGCAAGAATAGTGATATAGGAGAAAGGGGACATATGTATGAGACAGTTCATGTCAAGTAAATGTAGGGAAAAGGAAGGGAAATAATCAAGAATTATTTCAAAATTTTTGACTTGTGCAACATAGTTTTTAATAGTGTCATTAAGTACATGAAAGATTAGAAGGGATGTGGGTGTAAAACACCTTTCCTAGTGGGCTATCCAAGGCAATAGGTCTGTAGGAAAAGAGGTGACAACAGACAATTGGAAGTTAGAGGTATATGGCTGAAGAGAGAAGTTCAAAATGGATATATACACTTGGAAATTTAGGCTACTGGTAATTGTTGATTCAATATACTCGAGTAAAAACAATCGGGAGAATATGCAGAGTAATAGAGAATTGAAAATGTACAGTGAGGCATCTTTCAAGCCAGGATCAAAGCAGAATCAAGAGTAGGGAAGATTCTCCTATTCCCCACACATAAGCACAAAACATTAATGGATCTAATTTCATTCCCAAGCAATGCAAAAGTAAGGAAACAAACTAGTGTAGAACAGTTTACATATGCACACTGACTGCCATTTTTTGATTTAGTATCTGCAATAAATGTATAATCTCTAAGATATATTTGTTTTTAAATTTTAACTCAGTATATACAGGGAATCCTGTATATATTTTGCATGTAAGTCGAAATGAATCTTCTAAAGTGAATGATTTTGAATGTAAGTATTATAAATAACCAGCACTAACTATTGCACATTTAATTGAATTCTTTTATTTTAAATATTCACAGTACAGGAATTCATTAAGCCTGAATAGAACATCATTATTTACACATCTAAGGAATAACTCCAGTGGTAAATCAGTGAAGTGCTTACATTGAATATAGGAAATATGATTGAAGAAAGAGAATTCTCCTTACACATACAGGCTCAAACCCTTTATACATTTATTTCTGCCTTGGGATCTTAGCACAGATCACTGAAGTCACTATTAATTGCTGAACAAAATTTCAAAAAATTATAACTATACCAAATACACCATATATTTATAAACCCAGAAAGACATCAATGGGCCAGAAATCCACATTACGATGGCATTTTTAAGGGAAGGAAATTTCAAATGACATCTCCAGTTTAATTTGTGGAAAATGCAAGTTCTTCAAATAGCTGAATATACAGATTTTCTATGGCGTTTTGCCTTGCATGGCTTATTAAAATATTTGCTTAGCTGCCATAACATGTTATGTTATTTACAAGTTGAATTGATGAAGGGAGCAATATGGTAGCAAACTAAGAGCCCAGATCAGTTGTTTGCTGAATGCCATACACATACAACATCCTGGTCAGTGAAGGTGGCCTCCATACTGCCAGGACTGGCTACTCAACGTTTGGATTAATGCTTTCCTCCAGGTTGTAGCAAGACTCAGTTGCATGATTTTCACTTGGAATAGTAGCTAGACTCAACTTTTCTTACTGTTATACTAACTTCACTGAAGCAGTTAAAATTGAACTTGAATGAACCAAACTTCTGTAAATAAATAAATAAATAAATGTATAAATAGAATCCCTACTGTTTTAATAACATAGCAATAAAATTACCTTCCAACAGTATAAATGCTTATAAATGCTTATATTGATGTTTTAAGTCACCAAGTGCTATTTCTAGCCTTACTATATTATGATGAATGACTAATTTCATTTGGGAAGTGGTCATTGGTCCACATATATTATCTGTTTGGAATTAAGCCCTTTCAAAAGCACAAGTATATTTCCTGAAGAACACCAAAGAAAAATAAAAACATGAACAAAACTTCACCAAATGGCATAATTTCTGTTCCCAAAGACTATTGCAAATTATCAGCATGTAGAGGCCTGGTCTTTGCGGCCAAAATGCGTATTTTCTATGCATTTTTTCCCCCTAATCACCCAAGTTACCGAGAAAAATATTTTTCCTCCCTGCTCTACCAAGTACACTGATTGGCTGTTAACACTGCCTGGATATTCTATATTATTGCCCAATTTAGTGTTGTGCAGACCTGGCCTCAAGTGTTTTCTGCTCCCACATCCCTCCCCACCACCCCTGGCAGTAATACTGATTTTGGCAGTGTAAAAAGAAAAAAGACACACTCTTCTTGATTGTAGAAAAAGCTGCCAGAATATTGTGTTCATAGTATGGAACTGATGAAGATGATATTTTTCATATCTTCATGCTTTTATAATAGTAAATTTCTATGCAGTAAATTGTATCATTTGCCAACAAATGATTTTATTTGTTTTATTTTATTGCCAACAAGAGACTTTAAGAAGAAAATTGGGGGTGAGGGGATTTTACCACATTATGTTGCCCAGTTAAAAAAAAGCAAAGCAACATTTTCTATTGGCTCATTAGCACTAAGAATAACATTTTCACTTTACTCAAGTTTAAAAAGAACTTTTTGAAAGACGTGAATCATGCACACAGACTGGGACAAAGCCTATGTATGAGTTGGCAGTGTAAATGTCCCCCTCCCCCAAAGTTGCATGATTCACCAAGGGCATGCATTTTTTCATCTAATATAACACAACCTTAATATCTTTATATAATTTCTAACACATTTTATTTCAAACATGCACTGGCTACTAAAATAAGATTTTAAAGAAAAGCTGATGTTTGATATAAAATAATCGTGTCTTTTCAAGTGTGAAAAAATACTCTACAAAAAAATAAGTAGAAAAGTGGTTTCTGATCAATGTGTGATTTTATCTATAAAAATCCAGATGACTAATTAGTGTGCTTACAATAACCCTATGGGGTCTGCATTGCAATTTTACACATACATGAACTTAATAGCATTAAACAACTATTAGCACAATGCAAGTAAATCCTTATCAGAAATAACAAGAACTATAAGCTGTACATTTGGCATTTAGGTTTCAGAGTATTTTTAAGAGTCTGCTTAAATATGATAGTACAATAGTGCAAAATCACATTACATTAATAAAACATACAATTACCACCCAAGTAATTTATGGATTACTGACCCTTACAATTCACATATTGGCTAGAATTGGCACATTTTGTTTCACCATGATAGTTTTGACCTTCTTTACTTGAGTGCACATTGTTTTATTCAAAGTTACACTTGAACTACATAGAAAAAAGTGTAGGCTTATGTGTGTCTGTATGTGTGTTTTTGAGGAGACGAGAGAAAGTATATAAACTTCACTGCAGCTTTCTTTTTTAGCAACCATTTAATTAGAATTATAGTAGAATTATAGAAATTATAGAAACTGCTTGGTAACTATTTTCTCTTCTTTCTTATGGCTCCCAGAACAGTGACCTGGCCACATGGAAGAGACCGAAAAGGAAAGAAGGAAAATTCTAGAAGAGTATATGGCAGCCCATGCTCTGTGCCAGGCTAACTAAACCAGACTGTCTAATCAAAAAAATCAAGATCTAATAAGCACTTCCCAGTTGGCTCTAATGGAAAGTCCACCACACTATTGACTGATGAGAAGTCAGTGGCCCAGAAAAGCTAGTGAATCATGCAATCAATTGCACCACCTGGAACTTGGGTTCTAATCCTTAGTTTACTACTCTCTTCCTCCTTTCTGCAGCTTTGTAAGCTGGAATCTACATTGAAACTTGTTAGATCTTCCTTCACTTTTTCCCTTTAAAAACCTCTCTTATACACACAGGTTGATTCAGTTTCAGAATAAACTACATTATTCCAATGAAGATGATTAATCTCAATAATTTCACTCAGGTAATTCTGACCAGTTGCATTTCCTCCAGCAAACACTCTTTTTTTACCTTCATCTTATGTACTATTTATGAAAATGGCATTTTTATATTGTCACAATTACTCCACTAATCCTGATTCCTACAAAATCCAACCTTAAATTTAAAAAAAAAAAAGGAGAAAAGAGGGGGAAAGGTGCACATGAATAAGTAATTTAAGAGTAAAAAAAGATGTCATTATTTTCACTATGTTTTTCTATCTCCATTTCCAATGCTACATCTTCCAGCCCAAGAGCTCTCATTGATTTGAATGTAAAGGATCTGCAAGCTAAATGATTGTTTTTTCATTGTCAGTGAACTTCTGGTCTCAAGTACAATACTCTTTGTCCTTCAATTCATTATTTTTGAATACTAAGTAAAATATTTGAGATAGGCCATCTATTATATAAAAAGGGGACTGCTCCTACTTTTACATTGAACCAGATATTCTCAGTCTGTTCAAAGCTCTTAAAGAAGAAAACCAATGTGTGGCAGGCCTGGATCTCATTGTAGTCCCTGGAGACACATATCCTGTCCTAGATGACAGTGAGCTCTCTTCTTGCAATCTGGCCTTGGACAAGGATGGCCTCTTCAGGATTGTCTCATCTGAGGGACTGGAGGTGGCTAATGAGGCCAATCCGAGAAGGGGGATGCAGTCTTGTAACTCTCGTGCATATTTCTTGCATAATGAGTAGCACCAGCTTGTTGATTTAGTCTGGGTACCATGTCTGTGAACCTGCTTTTCTATCTCCTTCCATTAATCAAAATGGAATGCAAAATGTGCAGTAAGAGTCACCAGAGTTAACATACCTCTGAAAAAATCACTCTCAGAGTTTTTCAGACATAATTTATATTTGTTTTTTATAGCAAAACTCCAGCAAGCTCTAATGTAACATACTTTATGTATACAACTAATTCAATAATTTGTTTGCCAGATGATTCAGAAGACTAATTTAATTTTTGAAGTTTTCTAACATTGCATCTGAAATAAACATGTCTCTGAAATAAACATTTCTAATGTTCTTTAAAGTGAGACAATTGGGGAGGCTACTGGGTGGCTCAGTGGGTTAAAGCCTCTGCCTTCAGCTCAGGTCATGGTCTCAGGGTCCTGGGATTGAGCCCCACGTCGGGCTCTCTGCTCAGTGGGGAGCCTGCTTCCCTTCCTCTCTCTCTGCCTGCCTCTCTGTCTACCTGTGATCTCTGTCTGTCAAATAAATAAATAAAAATCTTAAAAAAAAATAAAGTGAGACGATTGGGAACTGCTTAAAAATACTATTTTGAATATTATTCATTTCTGACACATCAGTGTAAAACATTTATGTTTGCTTTTTTTGTTTTATTAAAGTACAACTTAGAAAGTGTGCAAATGAACAGTTGAGGTTATTTGTGTCAAATTTTTATTTATTATGCAATTAGAGCAGTCTTAATCACAGTCTGGCTAGGAATTATTTTATTTCTGCACCACTAAACAAATACATACATGTTTATTGAATTTATATTCTCCCATTTTAAAGGGACTTTTAGAATTTTTTAACTTTAGGAAAAGTAGATGAAGACTTGATTCTGCTTCCTAACTTAGGTCATTACCTGACTCTGCCGCTGAGCTGATGTGGTAGATGAAGTCAGGTTGCTGAATATTTGGGGACCCGTGTCTTTACCAGCAAATCACCTCGGAGAATCTTCCTTCTATTCCATTCTGTGACATAAGCTATGCCAACTAATAATAAGCTAAATTGACCGTTAATTTACTGATTGCTCATAACAGGGAGGGGAAATTAGGCTTGCTTGGGTTCCAATTATTTTAAGAAATGGTGTATGTGTTTAGTAAGTCAAATAATGCCTATGTACTCCCCCTTCCATTACTGAGTCATTATAGAAGATGTGAATGCATGCTTCCACACTATATTTATTTGTTTCTTTTCTTCTGAAGATTATTCCTTTGGCTTATTTAAATTTGCAATGATTCTTAAAAGCTGTCTGCTTAACATTTTCAGTTTAGAACTGAAATTTGGAAGTAGTTTTGAATTCCTTACAGTGATATTTTGTTATAATAAGTGATTGTAAATTTGAACACAGTATCTATTCACTTATATGTTATTTCATTTGTCCATGCACACACACACACACACGCGCACACAGACACATGCACACAGACACATCGGGAATCTGCTACCTCCACTTCATAGATACAAAATCTGAGGCCAAGAGGAGTCAGGTAGCCTGTCTACAGTTAGGGAGTGGCAGAACTGAGAGTCAGTTGTAAATCTGTGGTCACCCAAACTCCATGTGCTACAGCTAGCTCATTGCTATACGCCAATAGCAAATTACTTTTCCACCCATCAAGCAAGGGCTTTGGGACATAGAAAATAGGTTCTCTTAAACATATACATTGGATTAGCAGATCACAGAAGCATAAAAGTTTGTGGCTGTAAGGATCTTAGTAATTGGATAGTCCAATTTTCGTATTGCAAAATATAAACATGCATTTAGAACCTAAAAAGAGAATGAGAGATATTTTTTCAAGATATATAAACTTTTCTTTTCCTAATAATACCTCCAGGCCAAGAATTGAGCAGGTCTTTTGTGTACACTGTTGGTTCCCAGAGATGGCTCCACATTAGTGTCATCTAAGGTGTCTTTACAATTGTTGGTCTCTGGGTCCCATTTCAAACCATTCAGATCAAATCTCTGGAGATGGAGTTTGGGAGTCCACAATTTTAAATCCTCTCCAAGTGATCCATACATGCGTCTAGGCCTGAGAAATACTGCTATAAACCACCCACAACTTAAAAGAAGATTTGGAGACTGCCCCAAATTGAGCGATTAGTTAGCCAGCACCATGCTCATGCATGAAATAATTAGGCAAATAGAGTCTCTTGGCTCTTAAAGTAGAGAAACACTTTACTGTCATATCCAGGATGATCCCAAGTGAATTAAAGACATTAGCTTATATCAGTTCAGAATATACTCCATTTTATAGGTGGTTATGACACAGACCTCCAACCTGACAGCACATCAGAACTATCCGGGGAAATTTTTAAAATACAGATTCCAGCTCCCATTTCAGACCCAGAGAATCAGAAACTGCATATTATTAATATTTTTCCAAATGATTCTTATGCAGTTGACCCGGGAAATTCCAAAGACATGTGTGTGTTCGAGAACCACTGGCTAAGTTAGGATGGTTTATCAACTACAGCGTGAAACAGACTAACTTAGGAAGTATATTAAAAGCATGTTTTTTGTTTTTTGGGTTTTTTTTTTTTTTTTGGACTTGTTCAGAAAGAATTGCCTGAGCAGGGTCAAAGAATCAGTATTATTCATAAATACCTCTGGTGATTCCGGGTGTGGTGACCCAGGAATCAGGCTTTTCAGTTACATTGACAAAGACAGCTGACATTGGAGAGATTTTTTTTTTAATTCTTTACAATATTTTCAAAGTAGATCAAATGAAAAACATATGGTAACTATGAATTAAGAATAACTAAATTGTTTGGATATATTCAATCTGGCTTACTCAAATGAGGCTCCCTGTTTCATTGTCATCTGGGGATTTGCAGTGTGCCTCCACTGCCTCCTTGAAACTTTTGCATTGATTAAAAAAAAGTTTTAGATTATTGTAATAAGAATGTGGATGATATAGAAAAATCTATAACATTTTAAAATAATACTCATTATATGGTTGGTTTTCTGTAGGCAATTAAGGTCTCCGTGAGTCATGAGTATATGAATTACAAAAGGCGAGGTAGAGAACGAAGGGGAAGGACTTAAAGGAAGAAGTTCAGTTAATTGAGCACTTGCTATATTCTAAGCACAGGGTTAGGTTCTTTCCATATATTAGCTGAAATAATCTGTTTTACACTTTAAATGTCTATTCAGAGAAGTAAGAGGGACATCCATTTGAAATATTGACCTTCAAAAAATGATATGGTCATTGAAATTTCATTTGAAAATACATGCATATTGTCGGTTTAGATCTTAGACGAGAGAGTAACAACGCCAGAAGGAGCCTTGCAAACAACGAGGTCCGGAGAGGTTAGCTGGATTTCTGAAAATGAGTTTGTTGAACCAATAACCCAGCCTAGCATTGTCTGGTTTAGCAGACTCTCTCTCATTTTTGTTCTGTTAACTGCTCTGTATAATGCTTATGAATATGGATGCATTCAATATGAATTACTGAGAGGGAGAACACTTTGGATTGTAGTTGAGCTTACCCATTTGCAAAATGCTACAAAATCTTTAGATGAGAGACATCTAGAAAAAAATATCATCTTAACTGACTGATGTTTGCAGTACAAAGGAGTGCAGTTAGGTGGGAAAGAAACTGCATTTTCCTCTGTGCATAGTTTGGTAATAAATATGTGTTCTTCACAGTGCTCGCACTTTATATTCTCCTCAAATACTAATTGTCTTTCCTATTAGAAACAGTTGGTGTTCATATTGGAATAGAATGTTAACAAGTTCCAAATCCTTTAAAATCTTTCTTGAAATGTTACTTCTTTTGGGTTGCTAGGATGCAGGAAGATTGGAAGGACATAAAGACTTCCTTTGCATCCAGTCAGTAAATTGACCAAAGAAATAAATATAAAACATAATCTCTAACTGGTACCAATAAGCTAGAACTGTTATCACACTTTAATAAAATTCTGCATGACCTCCAATACAATTTCTTTATTCATTGAACAAATATTTGTTGAGATCCTTCTCTGTGATGGGCACTGTGCTTATCTTTAAGATCCTGAAGTTTTTAACAGCTCAATTGTAATTAATTTGTTAAGAAGCTCCCCTAAATGATATCAGAGTTCAAGGGAACTCAAAGGTATGGTTAAGGTCAAAAAGTCACAAGGTCATAATGTAAGGACCTAAACCTTGTTTTGGTAACATTACTTCACGCAAAGACATTTTCTAGACAAAGGCAAAGGCATTACCTTAAGACTCATGGAATCTAGTTTGAAAATAGGCAATCAAAAAGATATCAATTGTATAATTTCCTATTCTTAGCATATTTAACCTCCAATTGGAGGCAAGAATTTAAAGCCTCAGCAAATAATTCCTAAATATTCTGTCACTTTATACATCAAGTGCTCTGAGCTTTCTAAGCCCTCACAACAGAAAGCATTTCTGCACATTCTAGGATTATCAAGACATGTAGTGAGTGCAAAATTTTAAGCTGATGTTGGTTTCCCACTAAGATAATTTTTTTTCCAGTCTCTACTTCTAAAATTTATGGCTGTCATATAATATGACTGTCATGTCTTTTTTTTTTTTTTAGGAGTTTAATACTGTTGGATATGGAGAATTCAGTATATATTCTTACAAAGAAGACCTATAATAATATTTACATATTCTTACTAGTAAGGCCTATAATAATTAACATTTAATATTCAGACCATTGAAGATTTTTTATAATTTGGAACAAAACTTTTTAAGTTGTCTATTCTGCTTTTATATCCACAGTTTATCCCCTGGCATAATTATTTGTTTTTATAACCAAAAGCAAGCTAATTTTGTTGAATCCATATCTTTCACCAGGAGATTCCTTTAAAAGAATTGCAATACATGGTATTTATTAATGGAGTGCCTCAGAACCATACACCATCTTTGAGGGTCACATTTCACTTAAAATGTAGTCAAAATCCATTTCCTTCTGCTAAAGCTCATCTCCTAAAATATTTAAAACAGAATGCTAACAAGTTTGATTTGTTATTTACTATATACTTTTTTCAAAAGTCAAAGTGTTTCCACATAGAGTGTACCATTCCATAGGCCTTAATTAGAGCAATAAGGCATTCACATTTTTATGAATTGAGACATACGTTTACGGTTAGATGAGAATACAATGAAAAATAACATAGAATTGAGAGATAGGCCACCCTTACATTCCAGTCTTGGAATTGTCACTAGCTGTGTGTGTGTGTGTGTGTGTGTGAACATATTTCTTGAATAAATGTTATTTCTGGATCTGGTTAATCCATAAGTAGAATCAAGGGATTGATTTGTAAACATTGCTATAATACCATCTATCCCTAAAACTTACAAATAAATACTCCCAGAACTGATGGGCTAAGTTGACTCATTCATTTTGGCACTTCAAATTCAGAAAAGTTATTCTTCTGGGACCTGGTAATGGGTTTTCAATATATAGATGTGTCAGTTAGTGACATAATATTATTGCCTTGGCTTGAGTCATATTATCAGCATGTGATTATACTCAGTCTAAAAAAGAGGCCAAATTCATATTTGGCAAGAGAGGTGATGCCCCCAGGTTTCTTAGTTCTTTGAAATCATGAGTGCCAACCACAGCCAAGATGGGTTGTCAAGACACTGAATGCTTCACTGCTTTTGAGGAAAGCAGGTGCTTTCTAAACATGTTGGTCATGCAACCCATTTAGAACACTACACTTTTTGTAGGATGAGAAAAGGATGACAGAGTCAGTGTAAATGTATGAATTAGACTTTTTAACCTGATGAAATAAACATAGGTGAGATTTGTCTTTATCTACGAGGGCATCCACACAGACACACCACTTCTTGATGTGATGTGTTAGAAGACATAACATGGAGGGAACCTACATCAGGTCAAATGAGTAAACAAAGTTTGCAGCTCAGAAATATGTCAAATCCCTGAGCAACTGGGAAAATTTGCTATCTTATTTTCACTAAATCAACAGTGACTCATATAAACTCCATTGAGAGGAGTACGTGCATTAACACAGACTCCAGGAAAGCTTTCGTGTATCTCTCCACTTAACTGTAAGCTCCTGTAGGGCAGTGACGGTAACTTGTTCGTCTTTATCTCTGATTAGGGCATTGCCTGACACAACATGCCCGTTTGACACGGGTAAAGAAATGAACCTGAGGATCAAACAGTCCTTCATCTCGTGCCAGAATCTTCCTCTGCTCCACTCCCCCTAGAGCTCCAGAGAGCTCAGTCCCACACAAGGCAGTCTGGGGCAATGGACATATGTCTTACTGAACTCAGGTTTGTCTCTATCTAACTTCCATTTGATGTAGAAGATGGTGGATTTGTATTGTATTCTACTAATGTTAACATGTAACAGGACTATTAGAATACGTCACAACTAGATCCAAAAGGATGTCATCAGAACACTCCAGTTCCTTTGATGGGTTTTTGGCCTGAATGGAATAGTCATTAAAGATTCTTTTGGGACATGTTTTTCTTGAAGAATCCTTAACATCTCATCTTTTTTCACCTACTAATCTCTGCTTATATCCAGCTCTTAACCTTACAGAGGAAAACTGTTGTATACAACTGCAGGTTCAGGGATGAATTTTCCAAGAACTTAGTGTAGTGGCAAGTTTATTTTGGTTCTGTAAAGCTGTGAGGGCCATGGTCACATGTGCTATATATATGAATAATTATGAAAATGAAATATAAAACATCATCTCCAGTTAATATTTCTATGCTAGAACTGTCACTTTCTTGAAACAAACAAAAATTTTCTCATGATTTTCAATGACATTCATTTGTTCATTCAATAAATGTGCATTGAGATCGTACTCTGGATTAGAATTGTGTATTTTCTATAGATCCCCACTTTATTATGTTTAGTATCTCCCATACAACACTTTAATGATAATTTCATTTAGGTTCTTGTAATGTGAGAGCAAATCTTTAAAATGTTTTGTCTATTTATTTGTCCAGAGGGTAAAATGAAACTTAAATATTGGGGCTTGGAAAAAATATTTTAAATTTTTATGTTATTCAAGATTATACATAAATGTACCACTTGTAAATACGATTTGTATCTATACACATTTTATCCTTTGTTATTTGAGGAAATTATTTGTTTTATTATAATAATAAGTGTAAGGATCGGGAAGAGAACTATCCTAGATATTCTTATGTATTTTCAGGATTATTTCCCAAGTTCTACAAATCCCCCCAAATTGGATATTTAGAAATACTTGAACAATTTAACTCAAGATCTTGAGAACAAGTGGCTGCATTTGCAAGACTGCTTAATGATAATAAATGAAAAGTCTAATACCTTCCTGAAAAAAACAGTTCTGCTTCACTATCTTTTTTATTCACTACATGAATAATTCTCCCTTCACAAAAAATGTGGTAAGCAGGTAAAAAGTATATCTAATAGAGACAGTTACACACTTTGTTCACTTTGAAGTCAAAGAGGTTAGAACTCAGTTACAAATACCTTTCCTTTGTTATATTAGGCAAACTTGGAACTAGAGATCATGGTATTTAGTGAAAATATTTCATATTTTAAGATGTGCATTGTCATCTCCCAAATAGCTTAAACAGCTGACCAATGTAGAAACAACAATCATATCACGAATGTACATTACAAACAACTACCAAAATGTGAAAAACAATGTTTACAAATGGTAGCAAAGAATAAATTAATTTTCAGTGCACATAATTAGGTATATACAGGATAATTTAAAACCAAAGGGAGTGATTGCTAGTGCTGAGCTCTCAGAAATCTCCATCAAAGTGTACACGTTACCCAAGAGAGAGTGATAAAAATAAATTGTGACACAAAAGCAGAATGCTGTCGTCTCTCTTCTTATCCTCAAAACTTGGATGATAGCTCATCAAAATAATTTTTCCAAGTGTGCAAATGATGGAAAACTTTAATTCCAAAACCATTTCTCTAAATTACCAACAGATTTGTATTCTTGATGCCTTTTCACGTGATCACAAGCCAAGCATGCATGTGATTCCCAAAATCGTGGGAGATTCACTGTGAAATCCTTCCTCCAGTTAAAGTAACTAAGGTATAACTTATTGTTTTTGTCAACTTCCTTTAGATACTTGGCTAGCTCACTGGGAGAGTTATAATCTTCCACATGAATGAATGAATCTGCTGGAATATAATTCTCATAATTTTCCCTAGATGGCCCCAGAACAACAGGTACAGAGCCAGCTAAAAAAGCATTATAGAGCTTTTCTGTGATGTAATCTTTGTGGATTGAGTTTTCAAAAGAAAGATAGAATTTGCAAGTAGATATGGTAGGAATCAAATTTTTATCATTCACATACTCTCCAAATGCTTGCCCATAGGTATGGATTTCAATGCTTTTGCTTAGCTCATTGTAATACTTGACCCTGGCGTGCTCAGGGTTCCAGTTACTTACAACCCAGCACACTAACTTCTCTTTGCTTGGCACTTCAAACACGAAGGGGTTTGTGCTCACCGTCAAGAAGCCGTAAGGCACTTGGATATCTGAGTCGCGGCGGTAAGTGAGAGTCAAGTTGAACAGGTGCTCAATGCCACTTTTTTGGGGCGTGTGAGTTGGTGATTCCAAATTCATCCAAATCCATTTCTGGAAGGGTGGCCTAGCCTGCTGAGGTAAGTTAGTCAGATCCCAACTGATGTCTCGGTGATGGATCAGAACTGCATGAGATTTGTTGTACAGGGAACGGTCTGTTGTGAGATGGCATCCTTGGATGTTGAACATTGCTTGGCAAGATGTAAGGTCAAAGGTCTGCCCAAATGGCCACACCCAAATCAGGATAGTAGTTTCATTAAAATAATCAGTTTTGGTGGAGAAGAAGTTTTTCATTTTCAGCACTGAGCTGGCTGACTCCATTGGACTGAAGATCCAGCTGTTGGTAGGCTTGATGTAAATGAGCAGACATGCCATAAAGCAGCCCAGGATAATGCAGACGATTAAAAATGGGCGGAGAATTCCTTTGGATGCTGATGTCATAATTTTTTCTGTGAAAGAGAAAGATGGAGGTAGGTAGAGGTAGCGATGAAGAGCTAATCATAAAATACAATTTGAGGTTAACGGGTGATGTATTTCAAAATACACTTAATCACAAAATCAGTTGCATTTTCCTTTTTTAGTGTTACTAAACCATTAGAGAAATGGAGCTTTTATTAAGCCAAGAAACTGCCTTTCAAAGGCACCTTCCCTTGAACTCCATAAATTATGAGTCAGAATTTGTTACGAGTCTGCCCGCATATCTTCAAGCTGGGTCACATTTGTTTTCAATGCCATCCTTACCTGTTATTTTATTTGTTTCTAGAAAGCTGGCACAAAGACTGGCATCACCAAGGGTATGACTAAAATTTTTTGTACTTTCAGATCTGAAACCATTCCTTAGTTTATATGACTATTATTAATTATATATAATTACTACAATTATTTACTAATGCATTTTTGAGATTGTAATATAACTTTGCAGTTCAGATGGAATTCAGTAGAAAACCAAAATTTTTAAAGAAAAACTTTTGTTTTGGTTTTTTCATATAAGCTCATCTTCACTGCCAAAAATGCATCACAAGGGATCTCTTATAAGAAGTGGCAGCTCTTGGTTTGATATCTGTTATTTGTTTTGTTTTGCTTTTAAGTAAGTACACAGGTACAAAAATTTGGGAAATTAAAATATCTTTTTTAATTTTTTTTCTTTTTTAATTTTTAATATTTATTTTTTCTTACAATTTTTCTTATTTACTTTTAATAATCTCTTAGTACACCCAAGATCTACTAGGTTGTGATAATAAAATGCTATAGCAGCATTAGAAAAACATTCTCATGTGGTATCAGGGCATTAAAAAAAGTTTTTCTTAGCATTAAAATGATATTAGTATAATAAAAATAAATGGATTCTCAAAAGAAAAGAATTGTGTTTCATGGAGGACAATATTGATCTTGTGAATTATAGCAGATTGCAGCTAAAAAGATGAATTAAGGCTTTTTGATTTGTTTTTAATGGAAGAGTCTTCAAGGTTTTTCCTCTTTGACATTCATGTCTTCTTATGAATATGAACACAAAGATAAAATATGTAATATGTTTGCAAACTGTCTTTTGATCAAATTCTTACTGATCCTCTGAAATTCATGATTCTTCTCACCAAAATAATGTGGTCTATCATTTCAGATTCATTAAAATATTTTAAAATCTTGATCAAAAGCTAGTGTACAAGCATGAGCAGTTTCTTTCCAGAAAAAAAGGGAGAAATTGTTCTTTAATTACCTAAATTTATGTGAACATTTAAAAAAAATCACTTTTTTTTTTTTTTTTGCTGTTATGCAGCTTTTCTTAAAGCATATGACATAGCCTATGTAGTTCCCTTGATTTTATGAATCCAAAGATTCTGGATATTATATCCTGGAGCATTCCCAGAAGAGAATTATTAGAATCAAGGACTGAGACTAATCATCAAATTTAGCTTCAGCCCCATCCAGTCAATAACAAAAGGAAAATAAAAAAAGTGTCTACCAAATATGTTCAGAAACTATTAATTAACTCCTGAGCTATGGAGAAAATAGAAAGGAATATGAAAGAAATCTTAGATATTTAGAACTAAATGACATTGTTGACTCTACATGTCAGATTTTGTGGAATGTGGCTAAAACAGTACTTTATTTAAAGGAAATTTACAGCTTTGCACATTTGGGGGAAATTAGTTAACAAAATTGCCAACTGAACAAGCTGGACAGAGAACAATGGGCCAAAGCTAAAGAAATAAGAAGTAAAAAATTAAGATAAGGATTGAAATCATTGAAATTGAAAGCAGAAATTTGAGAAGACTGATAATACCACATGTAACTGTGTGAAGTGATGAATTAACTAAACTTATAGTAGTAATCATTTTGTAATATAGACATATATCAAATCATTATGTTGTACTGCTTACACTAATATAATGTTACATGTGAATTATAACTCAATAAAACTAAAAAAAAATCCAGAGACAAACTTCACACAAGAATAATCATGAAAAAAGGAAATTATTTTTTTTAAAGAAATTCAGTTTAAATATAAAAAAAGAGCAAATGATTATGCAACAGAAAAAAATAAGAAATGACTATATGGAGTAATTTTATATTCATGAATTTTGAAAAACTGATGAAATGGATGGTTATATATCTGTACAAATAGAAAAATGCCAATTTTAATGAGAATTTCTTATTAAACAAATAGCAGTTAATGAAGTGGAATTGATAAACGATAATTGAAAACAAACAGTAGACCTAGGTGGCTTTATAGGAGTGATATCAATTGTTCAATAAATAGAGAATACTACTGTCATATTTTAAAAATATAGAAAACAAAAAAAAAGCTTAACTCATTACATGAAGTCAATTATTAACCTATTACTAAAAGGAAATATAAAAAGTTAAAAAGGTCTATTTCACTTATGAACAGATACAAACATTGAGCAACAAAGAGAATTAAAATATATTATGACACAATTCAAGAGTAGGTTTATGTAGGTTCATGTATATTTGATCCTACTTTATAAATTTGACTGGTTGGATAATCTATTTCTAGACTCTGAGAAAAGTTACTAGAAAGATCTCTTTTTTAATGGAGTAATAGTACTAACCTTTAACATACATGATTTGACTGAGCAATGAAGTGTTTTTCTCCTGTAAGACCAATGTTTAATGGTATTTAGAAATGTTTTCATTGATAGGGTGCTGGGGTGGCTCAGTCAGGTAAGCATGTGACTCTTGATTTCAGCTCTGGTCACGATCTCAGGGTTGTGAGATTGAGCCCTGCGTTGAGCTCCACACTGTGTCTGGAGCCCCCTTAAGATTCTCTATCTCCCTCTTTATCTCTCCTTCTGCCCCTTCCCTCCACTCATTCACACACTCTCTCTCTCTTTCTCAAAAGAACAAGGAAAAAAAGAGAGAGAGAGAGAGAGAGAGAGAGAAATGTTCTCATTGAAAAAGTTTCCTTAAGTCCTTTTTGAATTGAAATACAATGGCAATAACTAAATAAATGATGTCAATTCATTGCAATAAGTTACAACTTAAATAGCTCCTGTTCAGTAAATGCTCATTCTCAGCTAGGTCCTGTGCAGAGCACTTTGTGCACATCATTTCCTTTAATCCTCACAGAACCTCTATGAAGAAAGTCTTTTATCACCTTTGATGAAAAAAAAAAAACAAACTGAAGTCTGGGGTGCCTGGGTGGTTCAGTTGGTTAAATGTCTGCCTTTGGTTCAGGTCATGATCCCAGGGTCCTGGGATTAAGCCCCAGGTCCCAGTCCCTGCTCACTGGGGAGTTCTGCTTCTCCCTCTGACCCTCCCACTGCTCATGCTCTCTCTCAAATAAATAAATAAAATCTTAAAAAAAAAAAAAAAAAACAACAAAAAAACTGAGGGTCAGAGATATATGCAACTAGCTTAACCATTGAGTTATACTCTTTCTTGCCTTCTACAATCTTCTTTGAACAAGTAATATAAGCATCAATTGTCTATTTAGGTGCATTTGACACTTCTGGTTTTATTGTCTTGGTTTCTCTGGCCTCTACACTTTATAATTGAGGACTACTTATCCATGCATTAAATTTCGAGCAATTTCCTTTAACAAGAACACCTGACACTTATATGATACTTTCTAGTGTCAAACATTGATCTTAGCACTTATGTTAACACACACACACACACACACACACACACACACACACGTATTACCTCATTGTCATCCCATTTTATTGATAAAGAAACTGAGGCTTCTAATGGTTAAGAAACTTGCCCAGGGTTACCCAGTTCAGAAGTGGCAGAGCACACTTTCAAACAAACCCAGGTCATTGGTTCTAGTTTGAGTCATGAGCACTACATTTTATGTTCACTGATTCTCCAGGCTGCAGCTAGAGAACGTAATAACCAGAATGCAAGCCCTATGAAGGCCTTTCTTTCTTCACCGCTTTATCCTCATCACCAGAATACAGTAGGTGTTTAATAAATGCTACATATGTTGCATGAATGAGTGGGTGGATTGCCTAGTCCCTACCCTGTGCAAGGTAAAATGCTAGGTAACTAGATAAGCAAAAATGAGCCAAGTGTGAATGAAGAAATAGATACTTAGTTGCTTTCTTTGTGCATTTAACATGTATACTTTCAGAAAGTAACTACCATCACAGTTGGGATACAGATATTTCTACCACTAAATGAGCAAAATCTCCTAGCTTTGCCTTTGTCATATGTCAAAGTTGGCATCTATCTAGTATACTTTAATTTCATGACTCTTTTTGGCAGGAAATGAGGGAAAAAAATGAGGAAAAAAATGAGGAAAATGAGGAAAAAAAACAAAATGAGGAAAAAATGAGGGGAAAAAAAGTCACTAGGCAAGACACAATGCTCCTTTCACTGCAGGCCTCTCAGTTTTTCTGCTTCCTGGACATTTTGTATTGGGGTTCATTTTGTTAACTCTCTGCACACCTTTCCTCTCAGCTTTTCATTGCTGTCGGGGTCAATTTCTGAAAAGTAGGGGCAGTTACTCAGTAACCCCTGCTTTGTACAGAAACTGTCAGGAAAGTTTGCCTCTTGGAGCCTAATTGACATCCCCTTGACAGGAACCTTTAAACTTACTTCTCATAACTAAAATTCAGTTGGATACCCAACACATCTTGAACTGTTAATTGATACAACCTATTTTTAAAGCACCCATAGCCATGTCACTTTAGCTCTCACTAGAGAGAGCAATACATTTATAGCATAAAGCAAATTATAACCATAAATAGTGTAATGAAAACTTCTCAGTTATTTTTGATAGTCTCAAGTACCATAAAAGAATATAAAGACATCAGCATTAATAACTAACAGAATCTTTTGTAAAAACGTAACTTGATGGGACTTGGTGTGCATACAATTCTGCTTTCTATTAAGGGACTACCTTCAGTGTCACGCCTTAGGAATACTCCACTGAGAGTTAAAGAACAGAAGGGAGCCTGGAATAGAAGAGGTTCAAGCATGATTCTCACATCATGAATATGCTTCAAGGTATTAGGGAGAAAAAAATGTGAAAACAAAGTGAATTAAGAGGCTTCTCTAAGGAATGGTAATTCTACTTTAAGTTTTTGGTCTGTGAGTGTCTGTGCACGCGCGTGTGTTGAATCCTTACTTTACACTGAAAGAAATGGGTATATTTAGAACAGAATTCAATACCTGCCTGAAACTTACAAGACAGAAGAGGACAGTTGGGCTTTAACTTGCCCCTTTGGACTTCACTCCTAGATAGCAGCCACCCCCTGATTCTTCAACCCACCTCTCCGGCTCACAGTAGCAGGCATGTGGGGCTGGAAGAGAGCTTCCCTATGCCCTCCGGAGGTCCTGAGTCAACATGTTTGCCAATCGTTGTGTAATACACCTCTTCTCTATTTGTTGTGTGGGTGCACAATGAGCGCATTCCCAAAATGGTAAGACTTTTCATCCACATAAAGAAACAGAACTTTCGATCCACTTAGGCATCTTCAGATTAGTTCAGACCAGCCTCCAAGGAATGGATCATGGACAAATTAAGTTAGAAATAGTTAAAGAAAATAAGTGATTGTCATTCATTGTGACTTCTTCCCTGTTATAATAAAATTTGTAAAGTGCTTTTGATAGTGGCTGGACCAGAGAAAGCGCTATGTAAGTGGTTGCTATTATGTTATTACTCTCTGTTGCAGTCAAGAATCCGAGCTCTCACCATTGCTGAAATTCTTCTGGAATAATAAATCCTTCTTACGTCTATGCAAATTATTACCATTTCTAACAACAAACACACACACAATCTCCTCTAAGTTCAAAACATAACTCATTATTAATAAATTTTGGATAAATATATAATATACAATTTCTAATGAATTTAAACATGGTCTTTCAATAGTTCATGGAGTCACACTTTTTACAAAAGGTTACTCCATGAGCATATTATATGTAAAGGATTCTATAGCAGATATTTGTTAGTTTATAGTGTCTGGATTAATCTCCCTTCTTCTGATAATAACACCCTAATTTCCTATTGGGATATTACCTCCCCCCTCCTGTATACAATCTTTGGGACTGCAGAGAATGTTATTTCCCCCTTTCCTAACCCACATTGGGCAGAGAATCCAGCTCATTCAAACTCTGACTCTTGGACTTGGAAACTTGAGTAGAAGGGTCAGGATGGAAAATGTTGGAGCTGATTAACCACAGTAGGGCTTCCTTACAAGATAATTATATAAACTCGGCTACCTGCATCCAAGGATCTGCTTGGGATCCTGCCTTCCTGGGCTTGCCTCTTCAGCTATTCCTTCAGTTCTAAGAACTACTCCATAAACTTGCAATAATTTCCTTCTTGTCTGTTTCAATTATAATTGTTTTTATTACTTGAAACAAACAAATCCAAGCAAACAACCACAACAAAATAAACCCTAACCAAGGAAACAATCAAAAACCCAACTAATTATCTCACCTCCTCTTTTTTTCTTCATGCAGGTTAGGAAGTGTATACCTAGAATCCTTCAAAATATATCCATAATTATTTGGATTTAAAAAAAACAACTCTAGGGGCACCTGGGCGGCTCAGTGGGTTAAAGCCTCTGTCTTTGGCTCAGGTCATGATCCCAGGGTCCTGGGATCGAGCCCCACATGCGGCTCTCTGCTCAGCGGGGAGCCTGCTTCCTCCTCTCTCTCTACCTGCCTCTCTGCCTACTTGTGATCTCTGTCTGTCAAATAAATAAATAAAATCTTTAAAATAAAATAAAATAAAATAAAACTCTATATAAATTCTCAAAACAGCAAACCATCTCTTCATTTTATGTTAAGCTGTAGACGCCATCCAGAATTTAGGTATTTGTAGGTGGTATTTAACTGAGCTATTACTTATCTGTTTGGTCAGATTCAAAGAACAGTGGTGTTCCCCACATACTCATTATGAGGTTTGGTGTCATGATATCAATATGGATTCTGTGAAAGTCTTCTGAATCCTACCCTGAATGTTCATATTTTGAATTGCCTAGTTTTATTTATTTTTTGGGTTGTTTGTTTTTGTTATGATTTTGTTTTGCTTTCACTTCTTCCTATGACTTTTATAGTAAGATCCTTTCCAAGAATAAAAATGTCTTATGCTTTCAATACCCTATACCAAATTATATTCTGCCTCAAGATACTGTAAGACTTTATATATTCATCACTTCACTTTCGAAGATTCCCTTGACACTTCACATTCCACTGAATCTTCCTCATGGGCATTCCTGCTCTGAGTTCTCACTATTCTCCCCATTAGATCCTGAGCCAAATGCCTCCTGTCTTTGGGAGAGATGCCATTTACTTTTTGGCAAGAGATCACTGGTTGATCTCTGGAACGCTATCAAATTTGTGTTCGCGAACTTTCTCAAAGACCTCTGGGTATTAGCTCTGGTATTTCCATGGGTGAGCCTCTTTTATTTGCTCCAAACACTGGAGAGGCTTCCACCAAAATATGCCACTTTTAATGGTCGACTATGCTTTTCCAGAATATTCCTCAGATTGCGCTCCAGCACACATAAGAATTCCCTGACTTATTCTTCCTTTGGGACATTACCTCTAAAATGCTCAGAAATCTCTGTCTTCTTTCCCCCCTCTCACTTTTGTCTCATACATTGGTTTCCTTCAGTGTGCAAACTGCCAGCGATGGCTTTTCCTGCATGGCAAACTTCTTCATCTTGAGCAGTTTCTACATTCACTCTCTTTGAAATTTCTTTCCAATTCAGAGATTAACCTTTTTCAGTTTGATCTTTTATCTGCTTTCTTCTACTCATAATCACCTGTTCACAATCGCTGTCTTTATTCATTTTAGAAGATCTATTTGCACGCCTTCGCTGTAGCTAGAGCAATCAGATCTGACACCGAGCCAAGAATAACTTGGCTCCTGTGCTACCTTCCCAGAGGGAATACCACAGACAGGGCCAGGGATGCTCTCTGGCAGCTACCTAGAACATGCTTTCTGGGGTTCCTTGAGGCTAGCATTCTTTCATAATTTGGCTGTCAGCACCTGTGCTTTCTACTATAATTGTCAGGTGTAGCCTGTAGCAGCCAGCCAATGAAGGTCAAGGGAGCCTTAAAAACAACAACAACAACAACAACAAAAAACCCCAAAAACCTCAAACTCTCATTTTGAGCTGATATATTACTATGTGTTCCCAACTCCGAAGATGAGAATTTTTTCCTTCCAGATGACAAAGTAGAGTAGCTCGTTCCTGACATCTCCTGTCCTTCAAACCCACACCCTACCCAGTACCATTTATGCCTCCTAAACAGTCCTTAGATTAGTTGACTTCTTTTTACTTCTCCAGGTCTGGCGTCTATCTCCTCTGTTATAGACTGCTACCCTTGCTTTCTCAGTGGTACATCTGGCACTCGCTTTTGATGCATTCAATTGATTCACAAGGCAGTAGACCAGTGGTTCTGAAAGTGTGGTCCCCAGACGAGCCACATCATCAGCGTCGCCTGAGATCTTGTAAGAAATGAGATTCTCCCACCCGAACCCAGAAATAAGGAATCAGAAACTGGGCTATAGCCCAAGAATCTATCTTAAAAAGTCCTTCAAGTGATTCTGAAATATTGCATGTCACGTTCCCTTCTGCATTTCCAGCATGGCCATGGCTGGTCTTCTTTCACTGAGGAAGTCACTGGACCAACTCTGCCGTCTCCCTGGAGCAATTTCCCTCCTGTCTCTGTTCATTTCCTCCTTTCTGCTCCACTGGCAGTAGATTATGGAAGGATTCCTGACAACCTCCTGACACCCACCCCACTACATACACACTAAATCAAAGGCCCTGAGTATGTGTCTCATGGTACTATCTGTTGTTTTTACAAAGCACTTACCACAGTAGCTAGGGTACCCATATTTATGTATTTGATTCGTGTTGTTGCCTCTGTTTGGTTGTAACTAGGCTCATATAATTGACATTGGCTTTTTTCCTTAGTATTCAATTTCTTGATCCTAGTCAGATGTATATATCCTTGCTTTCAACAAATGTTTTTTTGAGTGACCAAGTAGTTAACAATTATTGAGCATTTGCAATGTTACAGGAACAAGGCTAAGACTTTTCAATAAATTTTATCATTTTGTTTTCAGGAAAAAAAACTCATTTTTTGTGCATTTGAAAAATAAATACATATCACTTTCTATATGCCAAGCATGATTCTAAGCACTTAAGAAATAGTAATTCTTTTAAATCCATAATGATGAGATAAAATATACACTATAGTTACATTCATTTTATACATGAGGAAACTGATGCACATCTATCCGTCCCATGTCACACCAGTAAGTGATAAATTAAGATGTGGACACTAGTGGCTCGACTCTGAAATGTGTTGCTCTAAAAATACAAGTTAAGAATTGAGAATTCCAGCTTACAACTGCAAAGCTGTGAATTCTGTGAATTATAGGATTTAGAATTTATTTTATGACATATATTGGTCTGAGGTCCTTGTTCATTAGAGCAAACTAGGTCACCAATACTTCATCTCTACTCTTTTCCTGGAAACCAATGACCAGAAACAGAACACTAGAAGTTTTAGATAATTCTCTTCCTATCCCTGAGAGTACAGAGGGGTGAATTAGTGCAGGAGAGGAGTCTAGCTTTGTTTTATTATTAGGCTGTTTATAAAGCAATTCCAGGAATATAAAGAATAATTGACACATTTGGAATTGGTAATCCCAGGCTTCTGATCATTGTATTCCTGATAGCCACATTCTCTTTGAGGTGAATTCCTTTTGTGCTTCTCCGTTGAGTCAGCTTTGAAAATTGACCTCAAAGAGCCAGGTTGACTAAAAACAATAAAGGTAGAGAAAAATAACCATCTCAATAAAAATTTCAGTTATATCCCAGAGTTTGTGCACACAATGTCATCAGCTAACATTTTTTAAAGGTTTTACATGTATTTAACCATTACTTAAGACAGAATAAAGAATCTCTTTTCTCTAAGTTTTACATTCCAAATTCCCTGTTTCCCAGCAGACTACTACGTAAGGTCATTTGCTTTCAGTGATTATACTATGATTGTTTGACCTTCATCAGTCTTACTACCAATAATCTCTGCAAGGAGTCCCTCAGTTGTTTTTGTAAATAACCTCGGGAGGGAGTTTCCTATGGACCCAAACCGGTCTGCCGGCAACAGTCCCCATCTATCGCATTTGTCCTTTTTCCTCCTTTGGCTACCATGGGTCTGAGAATCCAACCAATGCAGCCTCACTCTGCTCCTACCATCAAATGTGTGGGTTTACAACCTCAAAGCCAACTGTCTCCTGACCCTTGCTTTATGTTCCTCGGCTCTTTCTTACACACTTTCTCCAACATTAAAATTCTTGCTTTTTAAGTCACAAAAACAAAATTGAAAACAAAAACAACACACCATCGTGCATATCAAAAGATGTTAACAGATACTAAGGAGAAGGTTGACATAAAAAAAAGAACATATCTACCTGTAGAAGTAAACACTATATTAGATGAGGCATTGCCTTGACAACGGTTTCTGGATCACACCAAATTTTATAGACTGATCATCTTTTGAACTCATGTGAAACTAATTAGCACCAGCTTTACTGGGATTAAATAAAAACACATCACTGTAGTTAGTGAGAAGATTCTCAAACTTCAAGTTAAATCTACAATAAGAGAATAGGCCAATAAGAACCAAAACACAAAGGATAAGCCGCTAAGAAACCAACAGCCTAAGAGACACTCTGATAAAAGTGTGGCTAAAGAAATTTCAGGAAAGAAGAAAGTTCAATCAACTTGCAACTGAGTAATCTGAAAATGAACTGTTTGATTAAGATACTTAACAAAGATGATATTAGATGATATTAGATGATATTATGATATTAGAAGAAAGGTAAGAAGGAGGAATTTAGAAGTAAAAGATGCAAGAGTGAAAAATCCTTAAATTTAAGATACAAACACTCCAATCCTTGGGAGGGGGAAAGGAGAGGCAGGGAGGACTTCCACTGAATCACCATTACTCGGCCGGTCCCAATGGCTTCTTTCTCCTCAAGGGTCAGCTAACATTCTTATTCTGATTTCATTCTTAATAAATAATCTTTTTTTTTTAAGATTTTATTCATTTATTTGACAGAGAAAGAGATCACAAGGAAGCAGAGAAGCAGGCAGAGAGAGAGAAAACAGGCTCCCTGCTGAGCAGAGAGCCCGATGGGGCGCTCGATCCCAGGACCCTGAGATCATGACCTGAGCCGAAAGCAGAGGCTTAAACCACTGAGCCACCCAGGCACCCCATAAATAATCTTTTGAATATTCAGTTCACTTTCTTCTTTCAGAAGAAAGTACTATATTTGGTGAACATAGTAGAGAAAATGAAAAGAAATTATATTAATAGAGAATAGCCTTAGGTCCTCTCCTCCCACCACACGGGAAAAGACAGTTGTCTTGTCATGGAAGGCTGATTCCTCCTCATTAACTCTGGAATCTAAGTAAGTCAAGTGACCTCATTATATATATTATCTCTGATTTTTCCTTTCTTTTTTTTTTTTAAGATTTTATTTATTTGACAGAGAGAGATCACAAGTAGGCAGAGAGGCAGGTAGAGAGAGAGGGGGTGGGAAGCAGGCTCCCTGCTGAGCAGAGAGCCCGATGCGGGACTCGATCCCAGAACCCTGAGATCATGACCTGAGCCAAAGGCAGCGGCTTAACCCACTGAGTCACCCAGGTGCCCTCTGATTTTTCCTAATCTTCAATTTCTCTGTTTCTGGTGGTTGCTTTCCATTAGGATTTAAATATAATCATAGTTCTTGTCTTCTATTAAAGAACCTCCACTCTCCCAAATACTGCCCCTCTGTTTTCTTTTTCTCCACAGATAGCCACATCATTCATATAGCTACCTAAGCCTCTGACTAGAAATCATTATTTATTCCTTCAACTCCCTTACCCAATATCTAGTCAATGATTACACTTAATCAATTGAAATGCTGTAGTATTTATAAAATCTCACTCACTTTCTCTATTGTTATGTCATTGTTTAGGCCTGCTTCACTTATTTCCTGGATTATTATAATGAACCACCAACTGTTTTCACTGGTAACGGTCTTGTTTTCATACCATTCATAGTAAACACTGTGACTCTTTTTCTTCTTTTTCTTTTTTTCAACTTCTCCCTTTCGAAAAAGTTTTGTTGTAAAGCAGTGTTGGGAAGGAAAGACTCAAAGCAGCTAGCCTATGATCCCTCCTTATTACCAGGGAGATGTTCTGGGGAGTGGCAGGTTAAGGAGGCAGGTGATCTGGTGCAGTGTTTTTGTAAACACAATAACTTGACCTTCAGGCCAACAGATTACTCATATTTGCTGGAAGGGAGAATTCTTATCTATGAAATACTTTCAGGAAGACGTTCTTGGTTTAGGATTGCTTATTGTAAAAGAACCTAAACTTGGATGGATTTATGAGGCATGACTTCCTAGAGAGTGTCACATAAGCTATACAACTCTCTTTTTTTTTTTTTTTAAGATTTTTTATTTATTTATTTGACAGATGGAGAGATCACAAGTAGGCAGAGAGGCAGGCAGAGAGAGAGGAGGAAGCAGGCTCCCCACTGAGCGAAGAGCCTGAAGTGGGACTCGATCCCAAGACCCTGGAATCATGACCTGAGCTGAAGGCAGAGGCTTTAACTCAATGAGCCACCCAGGCGCCCCACTATACAACTCTCTTAAGTATAAAATAAAGATGTCTTACAATTTTAATGCTCCCTACTCTGTGAGTGACACTGGGGACTTCTATTATTCTGGACCAGAGACCAGGTATGATGCAAAAAGGAGAGCTTATTGAGATTGCTAGGATATTTTAGACTTCTCCCTGACTCATGACTGATTGCATCCTTAAAATATTGGCACTTTGATACAGGGCACAATCTCTGATAGAAATGAGTTTCATATGGCAGTCTAATTCTTTGTATTAGCTTAATATTTGCTACACAATTTTGAAAATACACGAGTGCAACAAATGGGAGCAGTCTATAAACCAATTCGCAGAAATAATAATAATATTTTGTGTGTCTTTCTACTTTATCATAGAGATCTATTTAGCTAACTATTCACCCCTCTAGTTTCAATTATCAAGTGTTTTTAAACAATAATGAGAATGAATAGATTCAAATATCTTTTTTCTTCTGGCCTTTTTTTTTTTTTTAACCTATCTTTAAGTTGTGATCATTTGCTCATATCATCAAGAAAAAAACTTGATTTTTCTTGGAGGGGGTGAGGGGCAAAGGGAGAGGGAGAGAGAGATTCTGAAGAAGGTTCCATGCCCAGTGTGAAGCCTGATGCGGGACTCAACAGGGGGCTCAGTAAGGTGTTTGATGGCGGACTCAAGCTCACAACCCTGAGATCATGATCTGAGCCAAAATCAAGACTTGGACACTTAACTGACTGAGCCACCCAGAGGGTCAGAAAAAACTTGATTTTTAATGGTCAAATAACCTTTCATCATACGAATATACTGTTAATTAATTCACCATTCATTTATTTTTGGTCATAAATACTATTTTCACTTTTTTCTAATATAATTATTATCATGATATATAATTTATACAGTGAATCTATGACTATATTTCTGATTATCTCCCTAGGATTGCTTTATAGAAGGGGAAAATTGGATAAAAGAGCATGAACAATGTCAAAGCCACATATCTATTAAAAAGGCATAAGAACACATGTATTTACTTAAAAATGTAAAGAGTTCTTCTCATCAGAATTTAGACATACTATTAACTTTTAAGGTATATGTGCTTATTTTTCCAAATTACATATACTGTGTAACTTGTTAAGTTGGAAGAACTTTTTTTTTCTTTTAAGATTTATTTATTTGAGAGAGAGAGCAAGCAAGAACGAGTTGGGAGGAGGGCTAGAGGCAGAAGCAGACTTCTTGGTAGTAGGAAGCCCAATGTAGCACTCAGTCCTAGGACCCCCAGATTACTACCTGAGCTGAAGGCAGAGGCTCAATAAACTGAGCCACCGAGGTGCCCTGAATTTTTTTTTTTTAATATTTTATTTATTTGAAAGAGAGAGAGAGAGCCTGGGGCGGGTGGGTGGAGGGGGGGCAGGAGGAAGGGGCAGAGGGAGAGGGAGAAGCAGATTCCTCACTGAGCAGGGAATCTGAGGTGGTTTCAATCCCAGGACCCCAAGATCAGGGCCTGAGTGGAAGGCAGACACTTAACCAACAGCCATCCAGGTACCCGTAAATTGGAAGAACTTTTTATTAGTTATATGTAAAGATATGACAATATCTTTTCAATTACATATTTCAAAGTTTTTAGTAGGTTGCCCTTTGATTTACTTTTGGCATTTTTAACATACAAAGTTATCAAATTTTAGGGGTGCCTGGGTGGCTCTGTGGGTTAAGCTTCTGCCTTCATCTCAGGTCATGATCTCAGGGTCCTGGGATTGAGTCCCACATCAGACTCTCTGCTCAGAAGGGATCCTGCTTCCCCCTCTCTCCCTGCCTGTCTCTCTGCCTACTTGTGATCTCTCTCTCTCTCTCTGTCAAACAAATAAATAAAATCTTAAAAAAAAAGAATTTATTAAAAAAGCAAAGTTATTAAATTTTATACAGTCAAGTGTATATCTCTTTCTCCTTTGCTTCTGTTTGTATTTATACTTAGAAAGTATTTCATAACTAAAGATCAGTCAAATCACTATGTTATTCTAGGTTTTAATTGCTTATATTAACTGAATATACAACTGAATATATTTTTGAAATACCCAGCCAATTATTCCCAACAATATTTATTGCATACTCTGTCCTTTGCACACTCTTTTACAGTGGTTTATTTATCAATTTCATGGGGCGCTTGGATGGCTTAGTCAGTTAAGTATCCAACTCTTGATTTTGGGTCAGGTCATCGCCTCAGGGTCGTGAGGTTGAGCCCCATGTCACGTTCCATGCTGGGCGTGATTCTGCTTGTGATTCTATTTCTCCCTCTGCCCCCTCCCACACCCCCTCTTAAAAAACCCAGACAAAACAATTCCAGGTTGGGTATATGTCTGGATTTATCTCAAGGGAATGTATTCCATTCCATTCATCTGTTGATTGCAGTGTTTATAGCATGCTTTAAATTGTTTATATTAGTTTCCCCCATAATTATTTTCTTCAATTGTTTAATCACTTGTTTATTCTTCCAGATAACAGAATTATTTTTGTCAAGTCCATCCCTAAATCTGATTAGTACTTGGAAGAAATATCTCATTATGTTTATTTAAAGTATTTGAAATAATGGCGTACTGAATGTATTTATTCTTCTCAATGAAAATGTACTGTCATTATACTAAAATTGTTCATATCTCACAGTAAAAGTTGGTGGTATCTTACATATATAGAATATTTATTTTTTCTGAGACATTTCATGTTTTTATTGTCCCTTGTTATTGTATAGAGCATCTCCCAACCTTACCATCTGAATATTTCTGAACAAAACTAATGATTTTACTTTTTTTATTTTATTGGAACACTTTACAGAAATCCTCATATTAATTTAAAAATGTTGTGTTTATCTTATTGAATCTTTAAGATATACATACAAATCCTTTGTAAATAATAATGTTTTTCTTTACAACTTCCAATAGGTAAAATACATTTTGGTGGCTTGAAATTTTTGGAATTCTATTAAATAGGAATGATAGTTGGCATCTTTGGCACATTTTTACTTGTAAGAACTGTCTTATCTCTGGTTATGTGTCAGAGTACTTTTTTTTTTTTTTTTTTTGAAGATTTTATTTATTTATTTGAGAGAAAGAGAGAGCAAAGGAGAGCGAGCACAAACATGGGGAAGGGGCAGAAGGTGAGGGAGAAGCAGACTCCCTCCTGAGCATTGAGCCCAACATAGGACGTGATCCCAAGACCCTGAGATCATGACCTGACCCAAAGGCAGACACGTAACTGACTGAGCCACCCAGACAACCCTAGAGTACTTTAAAAAAAAAATATATATATATATATGTATATATATATATGTGTATATATATATATATTTATTTATTTGAGAGAGAGAGAAAGGGCACAAATGCATGTGCAAGCCTGAGTATGGTATGGGGCAGAGGGAGAGAATCTTCAAGCAGACTCCCTGCTGAGTGTGGGGAGTCCAGCACTGCTCTAGATCTCAAGACCCTGAGATCCTGACCGGGGCTGAAACCAAGTGTCTGGACACTCAACAGGTTGAGCCACCCAGGCACTGTGAGATATTATTCTTACATCAAGGAAGTTGTTTTCTACTATACCTAATTCTTTGTTTCCTTGTTTTAATTAAATGTTTTTTCTTCTACTGTATGTGTCCATCGATTTTTCTTGTTAGGTCTTTGCTGTGTTTTGCTACTATTTTCTTAGTTAATCTTTCTTAGTTAAATCTTCCTTAAATTACTGCTTGATGCTATTTTTCCATTCAAATTAGTGCTGCTATTGATTTTTACATACATATCCAGAAGTGATTATGTATTTTTTGTTATGGAGCCTTCTTAATTAACTTTTTGTATTAAGGCTAGGATACCCACATAAAAAGTTAGATGAAATAATACAAGCATTGTATAATTCCAAACAAAGTGTAAATGTGAAATAAATGTTAAACATTGTTATTCATTTTATGTAGCAGACAGTATTAGTGAAAAGATTTCATAACATTATGATTATCTTTCCTTGAGTTTGAATCCAGTTGGTCCTGCTCCCTGTCTTTTTTATATTATTGTACTACATTATATTGGTAACATTTCCAATTTCTTTTATTCATGTATTTGATTTTTTGATATTACTTGAGTTAATTTCAATTATTTGTATTTTCCCAGAACTGTCCACAGCATTAAGATTTTCAAATATATTAACTTATCATTGCATATGGTACTTTAAAAAACATAAGAACAGCAAAGTGGCAACAGTAACCTCCTCTGATTTTGTTCTTATGTCACTTCCCTGGGTCTAGCTTTATTCATTTATCCTTAAAGGAATTGGATGCAGCTTTACCTCCTGTTATGAGCTGAATGTTTATGTTCTCCCCAAATTTCATATTTTAAAGTCTTAATCCCTAGTGATTTTGGAGATGAAGTCTCGAAGGAATTAATACAGTTAAATTAGGTCATTAGGGTAGGATTCTGAACTGGTAGGCTCAGTGTCCCTAGAAGAGCACCAGAGAGCTCTTGTTCTTCCCCCTGTCCCTGCAAATCCACAAGGTCATATGAGCACAGAGCTAGAAGGTGGCCATCTGCAACCGATGGGGTGAGCTCTCACCAGACACCACCCTGCTGACACCTTAATCCTGTAATCGCAGCCTCCAGAATTGTGAGAAAATAAATTTCTGTTGTTTTAGCCACCCAGTGTGTGGCATTTTATTGTAGCAGCCGCTAGCAGAATAATGTACTTCCTCATCGAAGTGTTATTTCCACAGTCCTCTTACTATGAATGTCTGTCACAGCTCTTACTTTATTGTCTTGCTCAAGAAATATTTCTTATATAAATGAAAGCAACAAAAAGTCATATACCTCTTCCTGAAGGAATGAACTTACTATTCAGTTAACTGTGTATATGTTAATGGGGCTGATTATCTCTAGGTGTAATGACCAAATCTTTTATTCTTGGCATGAAAAGCAGAGAAATAAATCCTGAATGTCTTCCCTTTGGTATCTGAGCCACCAGTAGATCTTCTCCAATATTATCTATTTGTCTCTCTCTAAACTTAAAATGGTTTAGAGTTACAAAGAACAATATTCACTCATAATGTGTTCATCTGACTCAAACTTGTTTTTTACTTTGATGCTATGTGAATTAAGTGCTAGATTGTATCTTTAAAAAATATGAAAAAGAGGACCATCAACTGGCTTCTGGAAGATGCAGGACACGTGGCACATGGTTTTGTGACTGAAAACACATGCTCTGGACACTGAGTGCCTGATTTTCAATCCAGACTCTACCTTTGGTTCTCTGTGAAATTCTTGAGCAACATCTTCAACTTCTCCAGGTCTCAGTTATTCATCTAAAAAATAAGAATACCTACCTTCCAGATTTGTGCACGTATGATTAATTGATACATGTAAATTACCTGGAACAGTCCTTGGCGCATAGAAAGTATTTGGCAATTATCAGCTGTGGTATTTACTACATATACATGTGCCCGGTTTCAGAAGTATTTCTCATTATTGGATATGAAATTGCCACATGCGGTAGCAGGAATAAACTTTGCAGTTCCTCTGAGTCACAGAGTTGCAGGAGATTTTACATGGAGTAACCGAGTCACTTAACCACTGAGCGACTGGTCACTTCTCAGAAAAAAACAAAGTGGCATTTTGCAGCATGAATGTGTCACTACTTGTCATTGGTCACGATGCAAAAAGCAATTTGCTCCATTTTAATTTGATTTTGTTCCATCTTTTAGAGTAATTACCAGACAATTATTTTGTCATAAACTGTATGCTCAATAGGCAAATCTGGCTCCATGAGATTAAGAAACTCATTTTCTCTGATGTGCTTTGCCCCTCTTTGACCTTCAATTTCTGAAAACATATTTTTCAGGTGTTCTCTTTGGGAGTAAGTGATTTTTCAGTCATTTTCATTTTCTTAATTTTCATTGTTCTTATGTATTGAAATTCCATTTTTTTCCTACAACCAGCAAACTAACTAACCCATGATTTTGTATATAACAAATGCTCATTAAATATTTTTGAAGTTTCTATGTTTATGTGACACAGTGTTATACATGGATATTACAACAATGTATGTAAGTTCCCTTAAAGAACTCACAAACCAGAAAAACAAGTAGCAAAAGAAGATAACAATCCTACTCAATAATATACACTTTAAAAGATATTATCTTAATATGAAAGACTTCCTCCTCTGTGCTCCCATAGTTGCTATCTCCCTAACTGGACACTTGTATTATAATGAGGTCAAGGTTGATTTCCTTGTGTTCCTCCCCTCTTAGACCCTAAGCTCCACAGAAGCATGAACCAAATTTATTTTGACATCCTATTATAGTTACCTAACACAGTCTTAGGTACATGGAAGACGTAAGTATCTTCTAAATGAGTAAGTGAATAAATGAATGGGTGAATGAATGTTCAAGCAAATATTATGAACTTATGGCTTTTTCTTTCTTTCTTTAGAGTGGAAAGAACAGATTTCCGTGGTCATATGCATTATGAGATGATGATCCTCAAGCTCCCACTCTCCGGAAATTTCCAACCATAACAATTTTAGCGCTTTTAAGATAGTGGTTTTCTGCTCCTGTGGTATAAAAGAAGACCCAGATGCTTTAGAAATCCCAAAGCTAGGGAAACTGCAAAAGTTTTGTTTTGCTAAATGACAACTCTGTGAAATCTAAATATAAATGAGATCCTTAAAGCAAAAGAACACAGTATTTGAATGTGATTCCTCTATTGCTGACAATAGAGTTGATGGGAAGCAAATACAGGCACAGTTCAAAACCAAATTACCTGCTTTCAGAAGCAGTGAGAAGGGAGACTGAAGTTTTTTACTGTTTATTATATTAAATGATTAACATATTGATAGGGCTAGGAAACCCTTAGATACTATATTTCATGTTCTTTCTATTTATATTTCAGTTAAATAATAAATTGAATGAGAAATTGAGACTCATAAATAATTATTGCTAAGAATGATGGCATTATTCAAGGCCTGGAGTTATAGTCTCCTTAATTAATGATTGTCAGGTAGTTGACAATGGAAATGTTTGCAAGACTTACATTGACTAAAGATGAGAAGATTTGTGAGCATTTGTGTTGAAGGCAATAGAAAATAATTAAGAAACAGTTTTTAGCTGGGAGGCATCTTTGTGATAATCTAATCTGACAGCCTCATTTTATAGCTTGATAGCGTTATGAAATAGATATGTAAAAGTCAAATTAGCACTAATACTACATATTTGTGACACAATAGGAACTTGAAGCCACATAGTTTGACTTCCAGTTCAAGACTTTCCATAATACAATGTCTCTTCTCTTCATGAAACGAAGAAACTGTGATAGTCATAATTCGAAATGAAAAAGAGTCCAAAATCAAATCACTGAGTGAATTAAAGTGAAAATAATTCAAATAGAAATGTAAATTGAACAGGGAAGTCTTGCCTGGATATTGAATGGAACCAGTAGCTTGTCTTGGCCACACTGCTACACATTCTTTTACTGTCTTCTCCTTCGGGGCACTGCATTGTGTCCCAGACACCTGAACCCAGGGAGGTTGGGTAGAAAGGGAACCCAAGCCAAATGGTCATGTAGGTGGACACACAAATTTATTCTTTTTTTTTTTTTTTAAAGATTTATTTATTTGAGAGAGAGAGAGAGAGAGAGAGAGAGCTCCTGCATGCAGGAGTGGGGAAAGGGACAGAATGAGAAGGGAAGAAAGAATCCCAAGCAGACTCTGTGCTCCAGGAGAGAACCTGATGGTGGGGGGGAGCTCGACTGGGGTTTCAATCTTATCATCCAGAGATCATGACCTGAGCTGAAACCAAAAGTCAGAGACTTAACAGACAGCCACCAAGGTGCCCCCAGAAGTTTGTTCTTAAGTCTGATATTCTTTTAGTCCTTTTAAAATTGGAGGATCCCTTATCCTGCCCCACACTGTAAGCAAAAAAAGCCTGCCTATCAAGAATTGCTTCTGCTCTGGGTAAAGAAAGTTTCTGGTGGGTATGATTGTAAGAGAATATTTATTTATTTACTTATTTAGTTAGTTAGAAGATTTTATTTATTTGAGAGACAGGAAGTAGGTGTGTAAAAGAGACAGAAAGAGGGAGAAAGAGTGCACATGAGCAGTGGGGTGGGGGAGAGGGAGAGGAAGAAGCAGACCCCCTAGTGGTAGCAGATAGCCAGGAAGCATGGCTCTGAGGCTGGAAAATATCAGACTGGAAGATGCTTCCCCTCTTTCTCTTGGACTTTATCCAAGGTTTGGAGAAAAGCAGGGGAAAAGAGAGAATATCGGAGAGAATAAACAATTTAACATGACCAAAAGGGACTGTTTCAATCAAGGGCTGGCAAAGTATACATCCAGTGGCCAACTCTAGCCATAGCCTCTTTTTGTAAAAAATTTTATTGGAAAACAGACACATCCATCTGTTTACATATTGTCTAAGGCCACTTTTGTGCTACAATGACACAGTTGAGTAGCAGTGGCAGAGACCTTTTGGCCCACAAAGCCTAAAATATTTACCAACTGGCCTTCTGTGGAAAGTTTGCAATTTCCTGGTTTAAAGCATCAGGTAGAACTCGTTTTAAAACATAATGTGCATTTATTTATTTATTTTTCTTGATATGTGATCGCACAGGTAAAAAGCCCGAGTAGTTTTACGCAACAAACTCCACATTTCTCTTTACTGCTGGTTAAATCTACATGAAACTTCACGCTCAAGACATTTGTATGCAAATAACCATCACTATTAGCCACAGAATTGATGGTTGAACTTATATTAAGTTTTTTCTGCTTGCTTCAAAGTGACCATATTTCTTTTTTTTTTTTTTTTTTTAGATTTTATTTATTTATTTGTCAGAGAGAGAGAGAGAGAGAGCGAGCACAGGCAGACAGAGTGGCAGAGGGAGAAGCAGGCTCCCTGCAGGGCAAGGAGCCCAGTGTGGGACTCGATCCCAGGACGCTGGGATCATGACCTGAGCCGAAGGCAGCTGCTTAACCAACTGAGCCACCCAGGCGTCCCAAAGTGACCATATTTCTTATAAAATTCTTAGCAGGCAATGTCGTATTGGCAATGTACTTAGTTAAGACAGAAGGTGGGAGTGAGGTAGCAAAGAAATGAAAAACAGTTTCTCACCTTTACTTAATAGAGGCAGAGCCAAATGTGCTAGATGGGAAAGTGATGGGGCTGTGGCCTCAGAGAGGCACAGGTGTTTTTTCTCGTTGGTGAACTTCTAGATTTGCCTCCTAAACTTTAGCCTTAGGGAAATGGGATCCTAAAGGGAATTTCTTTAGCTGTAAATAGTCCCAGAAAGAGTCTCAATACCTTGCTGAGACATTTTCTCAAAGTCCAGTTTCAAGGAAAAATGTCCTGCAATCTAGCTAATCTATGCCATTGTTACAGCATAGCAACACAATTGAATTAGTCCACCAGTGTATTTAGTGTAAGATCCCAAAACATTTCAGAGTCAACCTCCCCTCTGGAATAGATGAATACTTTAAAACTTATTTTATATATATATATATATATATATATATATATATATATATATATATATACATACACACATATATATATGTATATATATATATATATTTTAAGGTAGAAAGAAAGAAGAAAAAAAAACACATGTGTATAAAATGGTTTGCATTCAGGTTCAAGGAAATTTTGCTTGGGATGTTTTCTAGATAATTTCTCCAGGACTTCAGAACTGGGCATATATAGAAGCCCATGGGTTTTCTAGTCACAAATCATTTTCTGTGAATTCTTCCTACCTTCCCTATTCATTTTCATCTTTTTCAGCCTCTATAACCTAGCCGTGCTTCCTGTATTCACTTTATCATTTTTTTTTCTTGGTTTCAAATAAAGGCATAATGACGAAAGGCGAAAAATAAGGTTATAATGTGAATATCTTGTTATTGTGGTAGCGGTCAGCCTTTTTTATTTGGGGACCTTTGTGTCTATTTCTTGCCAGGAGAAAAACCCTGGCAGATACTATCTTGTTTAACCTCTGCCTCCAAGTAATTTTATACTTAACTGGTGAAAGATGACTGTTCCATTTCAATAGCCTTCTCCAGTGGAGAAGTTTTTTTAGGTATAATTTACATCTTTCTTGTTGTAATTTGCAACCATTTAATTTGATTCTGTCGCCATGTAGATGGAAAACATCTGGTCAACCTTTTTACAGAGCTTTTTATATACTTGAAACTAGTTATTAACAACCCTCAGCTATCCTTTCTTTAATAGTAATCTAAGTTTCTTTAACATTTCTTCATAATAATGTGCTGCTCTTTGTATACAAAGCTGTGATTGTTAGGACACTAATTTGGATTGTTTCTTGGAGTGGTGAAGAGTTTGCATTTATCCAATCACATTTCTCTTACTTCAATCCCTAATGTGTTGCTTGTGCACCTTTAAGTAGTGGTCTACGACTTCAAAAGCAAGTGAGATTTTGGGCCACAGGGTTCCATATTTTCTGTTTCAACCAGTGGAGGAAATCCTTCATTTAAGCAGTCTTAATAAACACTTCTTGTGTGTTCCTCAGTCTTGATTCACAGAATAAAATCTCACAATTTTCTTTAGAAAAACTAAACAGCAATCCAAACAAATAAATTATTAGATACTTTGTTATGCAAATGATTTCTTAAAAGACATTTTTAATGACAACAATGTGACAATCACATTTTTTAAAAAACTTAAAACTCTTAGCAATGCCATCAGATGGTGGATCCCATTAAATAGTATTAAAAAAAAACAAAAGAAAATCTGTGGGATTTATATGCTAAATTATCATATTGTAAATATAAAAGACCAGGTGTTCCATCTTGACAAATTCATAACTTTGCAGGACAGACGCAAACATATTTTATCACATAAAATATTCATCAATTTTTTTCTTTTGTTTTTATTGAAAAGATTTTAAATGAAGCAAGAACATAGTCAAGGAAATCTCTAGTGAACACAAAGACTTTGAGAGGACAGCTCAGTTCTCATCTCCCACCAAGAGAGAGGTAAGATCGTGTGGTCATATGAGGTAGACTCAATTCATTCAATAAATACAATGTTACTGACTAATCTTGAGTGCTATTCAAGTTGCTGTTGATACAACAGCTAAAGAAGACAGACAAGTTTTCTTCTCTCGTGCAGCTAACATTTTAGTGGGGGCATGGAAGACAATACAATAAAAACAAGCAAACAAGACAGTATCAATTAAAGTAAGTATTTTTTTTTTCTTTTGGAAGATTTTATTTACTTATTTGACAGAGAGAGAGAGAGAGTGAGCATAAGCAGGGGGAATGGGAGAGGGAGAAACAGGCTTCTCCCTTAGCAGGGATCCCGATGCAGGGTTCGATCCCAGGATCCTGGGATCATGACTTGAGTCGAAGGCAGCCTTTTAACCAACTAAGCCACCCAGGTGCCCCAAAAGCAAGTTGTTTGAAGAAAATAAAATACAGTAGTATAGAATGATTAGTGCTTATGTAAGTCAAATGATATATATTTAAGAGGAGACCCGAATGACAAGGAAGAGCCAGCCCCTCAAATGATCTGGAGAAAAAGCAACATAGAGAAACTAAAGGAAATAGAAAAATGCCCTTGTAACTGGACAAAATGCTGTGTGCTTTGCAAAGCTGTTCTTGTATTCTTCCCAACAAGGAGTGCATTTTTCTGCCCCTCTCCATCAATTCAAATTCAAATCTACCATTTTCTACAAGTCCTCCCCCAATTCCATAAAACCGTCTATTTTGACTCCAGCCCTTAATTTTTTTTTTTAATATTTCAATGGTACTGGGAAACTTCATACCTAATGATAGATTAAGTAAATGTTTGCTACTCTCTTATGTTTTCAGAATACATGGTTATCTTTGTGATGATGAGAATTGCATCTCTTTATTTTGTCCTCCATAGTAACAATCCTACAGACAAGCGATATTGACTAAATAAGAATCTTGAGGCTTGCTGAAGATTTACTAAGGCTTGCCACTTGACCCTGGAATTGTGACTTACTCCTTAGATCTTCTACCTCTAAAAAGGGTTTTAAATATATATATATATATATATATATATATATATATATATATATATAAAAGGAATGCTTCTGGGATAATAACCACAGTAGCTTGCCCAATAGTGACAAAAGTACGTTAAATAAGAGTAAAGTAATCAGAACTGCTCAGATTGGGCACATTTTCTAATATATCCTAGAGAATTAATCTTTGCTTAAAGGACATAATCCTGATTCTTCGCTTCTAGTTGTCAGTTCTTAGCCTTCATCTTTCAATGACTATCCACTTTTATTCCCCCCTGTAAAAAGTGTCCTTTATTTATTGTCTTGACTTTTGGTAGCAATCTCTAAACATTACTGATACTATGCAGAAACCCATACTGTTGAGACTCTAATTTTCAAGAAAGAGGGCAAAAGATTATAGGAGCTGTGGCGTTAATACACTGAACATGTTGTGGTGCCTGGCTGACTTAGTTGGAAGAGCATGTGACTCTTGATCTTGGGGTCCTGCATTTGAGCCCCACCTTGGGTGTGGAGATTACTTAAATAAGTAAAGTTTTAAAAAAAATTGAACATGTCTCAGTGATACAGTGTTGTTTTCCAAATATAGAGACCAAATAATGATTTGAAATTATTTTTAGACCCACACACAATCAGGAACAAATATTTTGGCAGTAAAAAATGCATATAAAAATGCATATGGTGGGGCACCTGGGTGGCTCAGTGGGTTAAAGCCTCTGCCTTCGGCTCAGGTCATGATCCCAGGGTCCTGGGATCGAGCCCCGCATCGGGCTCTCTGCTCAGCAGGGAGCCTGCTTCCTCCTCTCTCTCTGCCTGCCTCTCTGCCTACTTGTGATCTCTATCTGTCAAATAGATAAATAAAATCTTAAAAAAAAAAAATGCATATGGTGGTAAATGGCAGAGTCCATAAGAAAAATGTGCAAGGAAATCATTCATTCCAGTTAGTTCACTGATTTGAGGAGTTATTTTCTGCCTCTAGAATTATCAAATGACATTCAAACCAAAAATGGTCCTAAGTATTAGAAAATTTTTTTATTCTGCTAGGTGTTTCAGGACAGAATCTCATGATGGCATTTAAGGTCACTTGCTTAATTTGAGGGTTGGGATGAATGGAGGAAAACCAAGAATGGGCATCCCTTGAGTTGATGAGAGCCCTTGAATATGGTAGAGTGACAAAATTTTGCTCTATGAGCCTTCCTTAAAGCTGTCGTTTAGATTTTTAAAGTACTTAGTGTTAAAGATATCCCTACTCTGTTTTTATCCGGCTCCAGAAAAATAAAGGTCATGCAACTGAGATACAGAGAATGGCAACAGGAATAAGTCCTAAATGTGGAGCTTAAAAGGATCTAGACTGAATGAGAAAGAAGAAGAGTGTCTCAGACAACTATTATGCCCCACCTCACCCTGCTTTGAGTCCCACTTGTTGCTCCAACCTCTATAGCAGGAGGTGACCATCTCCATGCAGCCCTCCACCAGCCACGGCAGGTGCAACCCAACCGTGCCTTTCTCTGGGTCACAAGCCAACCACTTATTGCCTACAGACTTCTCTGACACACTGAATGTGGAACATTCTTGGGAACCTGCAAAGCATTCAGAAGTGTTGGGCAGTTACGATCTGAGGAGTCAACCTTGTCCCAACGGGAATAGGAACTGATGGATAAACATTCTTGTCTCTCATCCCCTAGGACAAACAGCCCTGACACACTTCATAAAGCTCCTCAGAATGTGTCAGTGCCATGGACTGGAGTGCCAGTCACCTGTTTGGTGGTCAACTTGATAATGCATCCTGAGATAAGCTTCTTTGTCTTTCCTTTTTCACTTGTCCTCTTCTGTGCTCCTATTTCTTAGGATTAGATGTTCCTCAAAATTACTAGTCATTAAGTCTTTGTCTCTACTTTTAGGATCTATTTTCAGAAGGACTGAAACTAAAGCAGTGGGGATTTAGGGGGAAGAAAGAAGGAAAGGGGCAGGGGGAGTGAACCATGTATTGACCCCCAAACAGTAGACTGTTAACTGATTTATATGCTAAATCAAAGCTATGGGTAACCCAGAGTAAGTGAGAGAGTTTTACAGATAACCATAATTGTCTTTGAGTTTCTACTTGACTCAGAGCACAATCCCCAAATGTCCCATTCTCCAGGGTTTCAAATGTGTTGTCTGAATGGAGAGCTAGAGAAATATATTTCCTTCTAATCCCAGGACAGTAGCTCTTTGTCATTATTACATACTTTATGGAGTTTTATTAACTTACATAAGAAACCATAGGAAAACCATTATCTTCAACATATAAGGCAATGATTCTAAGTGACAGTAATATTATTTTCTTATATTACTCCTATTTGATAGTATATCTGTGTAGGTTTGTGTGTGTGTGTAAGAGAGAAAGAGATTTTGTTTCAGTTTAACTTCTTTTAACTAGTTCATTGGCTATTCTGTTTTAAAGGAAAAAAGAAGACAGTTTGATATTGATACAATATAGTTCATGATCCTAACATTAAAATGTGGGTTGTTTTCAGTTTATGGTTATTATAAATCTCGCTGTTGACATTAAATCTTATTTATAAGCTATTTAAACTTCTGCCAGAGGCAATCTGAGGTTTCTGCACTTATGAAATAAAACATTTAACTCTCATGAATCACAATATCAATTTGACCTACTGTGCACATTGTAAACTACTCAGACTCAATTCCTGTGAAACTTAGCATCTCCATAAGATTTGGGTGGAAACTCATTTTCCTGCATTACTTCACACCATTGACTTACAAATAAGAGAAAACTTAAATTGGCAAAGTGACTTTGAGCTTCTTGAGATGTTATTTATGCACATACATTTCCTTCTCTGATCAAAGCTTTTAACCTTGTTCTTTGAAATATTATATTTGTAATTTCATTAGACGTTTCAAAACACATCAGAATGCAACCATTTTTCAGTATCTAATTTAGCTGAAACTGCAAATGAGTCCTATTTGTTTTCAGGGTTGGTTTTATTTCATTAAGTCAGAATTACTTGTTTCATAATTACATGTGGAAATAAATAGCCTTTTCACAGGCTAATGAAAAAAATCACTCACTCAACTTTAGTCCAAATTTATCAGGCTGGCAGAATTTCAAGTAACCTTTCAGTCATCTTTACCATAAGAAATTAATTTCTCTTTCTCAACACAATAAAAATGTTAATTGGAATTTTCCCTAATTAGTTAAAAATCAAAATTTTTGAAGAATGAAGGAGAAAGATTTGGTAAACGCATAGCATTAGAAAGGAGATTTGGACATGACAGAAAAAAGGTTTTATTTATAATGCCTACTCCTTTCAAAATAGTTCTTCAATTGAAAAATATCTAAAGAGAGAAATAAACTAAATTTGAAATGATTATGTACTTTTTTAATAAATAAAACTTTTTCCTGAGAGAAAAAGTCAAATTCTGGCTTTCTAAGAGCTACGATTTTCTTCCCTTTATTGAACTTAGCTTGCATTTATCAAGTAGGTACTCTATGTTGAGTTATTTATACTGTTTCACTGATAATGGTAATTATCCTCCATGATAATGGGATTATTTTACCCTACATCGCTGGGGGTGAATTTAAAATGGAACCCAAACCATCAGCAGAGCTTAATTTGAAGTTAGAATTGTCATGATCACATTTGCTCCACATTCATCGGAATCTCCATGAGCAGTACTAAATTACACATCAGTTATTCATGACTTGGTGGTCACAATAGTAAATATGGTGGGTCACTCAGCTACTTCCTTTAGGACTTTGGCACTCACTCATTTTCCCAGTTGCTGGGCCTATTGGCTACTGGCAGTTCACAGTTGAGCCCCTCCATCGCGGGGTGCCTCTTCCAAATCTGCTCCTACATCACTGTCTCATCAAGGAGCCAGTACAAAGGCTCAAGTCCCTTGCCAAGGTGGGTCCTCTGAAGGGCCATCCCATCTCCAGGGCTCCTTAGGATCATGTAAGGCCCCCGGAGGGGCTTCGTGGCAGAGCCCCCCTCCCTTCATCTAATATTGCTTCCCTCACTCCTATATAGATGCTCCCCAAACACTCCCCAATACAGCTCTGTACACACTTCCTCTCAGTGGCTGTTTCTAGGGGACTGGGAAAGGACTGGCAACATTTTTGGTTATCACAGGTGTTACAGAGTGAAATCACTCTAAAAAGTTATTTTTGTTTTGGTATATGGATTGATGGTGAATATTTTGAAAATTTCTCAGATTCAAATAAAAATTTCTATTGTATAGAGAAGAAAATTCTTGAGTCTTAGCCATGTATTTTAACTAAGCATCTGGAGACGTTTCAACCCTTTATGAGAAAAATATTGGTTTTGCCTAGAATCACCCTTTTTAGTACAAGTCTGTAGAAAGTAGGCAGTCTTGGTGTAAGGGCCAAAGAAAAAGCTAATTTTATTCCTAGGAGCAGGAATTCTAATAGACACATAAATCAGATCATCTCTCTCTCTTTCTTAGAACATTTCAATGGCTCACCAGTGCACTAATTTAAAAAAAGAAAAAAAAAAATCCAAGCTTCTTAACATAGGTGTGAGATTTGGTCACTATCAGTTTTCCCAGCCCCATTTCATGCCAGTCTCCCTTCCACTCCACATCCCAACCACACTGGTGTCCTCACTATTCCTTCAATGTGTCAAGTTACTGTCTTCCTGAGGGCTTTGCATTTCTTAGAATGTTCTCCACTTTTTCAGAGGGTTTGATTCTCGTTTTTCAGGTCACAATTTAGATGCCACCTCTACAAAGAGAACTATGTTGACACTATCTAAACTAGCACCCCTCTCCCCAGGGACTTTCACTCATGTTTTCCTACTTATTTACATCATAGACGTTATTACCACCTTGTTTATTAATTTGTTTACTTGTTTACTATCTATTTCCTCTAAGTAAAATGTGAACTTTGTGAAAAATACACTTCATATTGTTTCTTGTAGTATCTCTAGAATAAATATTTGCATAATATTTATGGAGGATCTATTATTAAGAATCTTTATTAGAGATGGAACTATCACTATGTGATGTTCTTAAAAATGCCATTAAATAAGATCTTTTATGAATTAAAAGCCCCTTCAGATTGACCCCTTGAGAACTTGAGAGCCGCACTTAAAAACTTCTTATCTCTCAGTACTAACTTCCCCATAATAAAGAGCGCATGAGTCACATCTCCAAAACTGTCAACAACGCATTGCCCAGAAGTGTCTTACCAACAATCATGTGAGGCAATATAACATGGTGGCCAGGAGGAAAGGTTCTGAGATAAAGTCAGATAGCTCTATCATTTATGAATAGCATGATCCTGGACAAGTTATTTATATTCTAAGAGCTGGGTTTTTCATCTGTAAAGCATGGAAAATAAGAGCACTCACCTCAAAGCCCTTCTGTTAGGATTAAATGAAATAACGCATGTATAGAAGTGAAAGCCAACAGATTTCTGTTACCTTCTATTCAGACATAGCATCATTCACACCATTATACCCTTCCTGCCTGTTGCTATAAGTGAGTTTTTCTTATTAAAGTCAATCTCTTGTTTTGACAGTAAATCCTATCCCCTTTTGCCTAACCAAGAATTACTGAGTCCCTTTCTTTCATTATCATTAATTTTCGACTTCTGTAGCATTATTTCAATCACAAGGCTAAGAAGTTTCCCATCTTAAAACAAGTAATCAAACAAACCTCTTGTTCTGCTTCTGGGCCAGCTACTACTCCATTCTTGTATTCTACTTTGCAGTAATACTTTCCAAACCAGTTGTCTATTTGTTCACTCTCTTCATGGTTTCTGCTCGTGTTCTATTAAGTACATTCTACTCAGGACTCTTCCTTTGCTACTTCATGAAATTCTTCTCCCATTTGCTAAACTCAGTGATGAATTCTCAGTCTTTATCTTACTTGTACTTTACTTGGAAGCAATATTTGATACAATTGCTCTCTCCCTCAAGGAAAGTTTCCACTCTTGTATTAAATTACCACATTCCCCTAGTTTTCCTTCTTCTTTATTAGTCATTTCTTCTCTGCTCCTTTCTTGGTTACACCCATTCTTCCTAAGCACTCAAGATTCAAGTGTCCAGGGCTCAGGACTTGGTTTTTAGAGGTTCTTTTGTTTCACAACTATGTGTAAATTACTAAATGTATATATTTAGATGAGACCTCACCCCGAACTCTAAACTATTTCAAGCTGCCTACTTGATTTTTCCATCTGGATAACCCACAGATATCTGAAACGCATTATGTTTAACAATGAAATCTTGGTCTTTTACCAATCTTGTTCCATCTGTTGCCTTTCCCTTCTTACTTGATGGTAAACCCCTGTTTTCAGTTGTGTAAGTTACAACCGTTCAGAAGGAAATTCTGCTGACTCGAACTTACATATAGAATTTACTACTTCTCTCCATTTTCAAGGATACTTTTAAATGAAGTCATTGTCATTTTTCTTCTGGAATATTGGAATAGCCTTCTTCTTGCTTATATTTTTATGCCTCTTACAGTCTCCCAGAAGCCAGAGATTTAAATTATAAACCAGATCATTTCACTCTTCTGCTTAAAGCTTTTCCACTGGCTCTCTGTGAAATTTATCTATCTATCCATCTATCTATCTATACACTGCAGTTCCTGGACAATTCCTCCTAGGATTCTTGTAATTTCCTAAGTGATAAGAGCACTATGAACATCTTTTGTTCTAGTGTTTGGTCTTTAACTGTAGTTTCCAACACAGAGCTCTTAAATTCCTTGGAATTTCCTGCTTGATTGGAGAATCTTTTGTTCTAATGAGGTGATTCTGGATGGATGCCTGTCTGGGAGCTGGTTTCCAGAAAGACTAACTCATGATTAGACATTTACAACTTTCACCCTCTATCTCCTACCCTACAGGAAGTGGAGAGAGGCTGGAAACTGAGTTAATGATCAATCATGCCTATGTAGAAGCTTCTATAAACACCCCAAAGATATAGGGTTTGGGGAGCTTCCAGGCGGGTGAACATGTGCAGGTACTGGGAGATTGTTGTACTCAGTGAGAACAAGAAAGCTCCGTGCTCTTCTCCACATACCTTGCCCTATGCATCTCTTCATTTGGCTGTTCATCTACATCCTTTATCATATCTTTTATTATATAATTAACTGGTAAACACAAGTAAGTGTTTCTTTGAATTTTGTGAGCTCTTCTGGCAAACAATCTAATCCAAGGAGGAGGAGGCCATAGGAATCCCCAAGCCAACCTCCAGGATAACCTGACGACGAATGACTTGGGATTGGCATCTGAAGTGGGGTGGGAAAAATCTTGTGGGAATGAGCTCTTCACTTGTGGGATCAGACACTTTCTCTAGCTCGACAGGGTCAGAATTATAAGTTGTAGGACATTCAGCTGGTGTCATAGAGAATTGTTTGGTGTGGGGAACCACCCCCCCTCCATACATCTAATGTCAGAAGTGTTTTGAGTGTGGTAATAATGTGAGTAAAGGAAAAACACACAGGAATAGTGTAGGGTTTTTTTTTTTTTTTTTTTTAAGCATGCTACCCGTTTTATTTAGATAAAGTCTTATGATCCTACTGTTTCCTTCTTTACATCCCTGACCATTACTGACTTTATTGACTCCTACATATATTTGCCCTCAGGTTGCCTTAGGCATTTGATTTAAGACCTTTCAAGATCTTTCCTTATTATTTTAATTTTCAAAACTAGAGAATTTACGGTTGTTTATTAGGAATTAAGGATCACTTCCAATAACTTCCAGTCCCAGATGTAGTCTTTAAATTCTTAATTATGCTGCCTCTCTCAAATTTAAAATAACCATTTTACATTTTCAGGATTTTTTTTTTTCAGGCTCAGTAATGATAACTTTTAAGCAGAAAGAAAAAAAGGTCACAAAATGTATGGTGTGACATATATATATATATATATATATATATATATATATATTAGGTTTCTAGCACTGGCTCAAATATCATATTTAAAAAAACAACAGTATGAGAATATTTATTTATTTTTCAGTCAATGGTATTCCAGGGCTACTGGTTCCTATTTACTGATAAAATTAAAACAAAAATTAAGAGCAAATGAGAAACCTTTAACTTTAACTTTAAAAAAAAGAGGTTGTTAAAAATGAATCGTTATGGCTTCTGTAGGTAACACAGAATACCATGCCAAACTTTTTAAATTTTAATTTAATTTTATTATTTTATTTCATTTTATTTTAGTTTATTTTAAAGATTTTATTTATTTATTTGATAGAGAGACAGCAAGAGAGGAAACACAAGCAGTAGGGAGTGGGAGAGGGAGAAGCAGGCTTCCTGCTGAGCAGGGAGCCCCATGTGGGGTTTGACCCTAGGACTCTGGGATCATGACCTGAGCCAAAGGCAGGCACTTAAACCAACTAAGCCACCCAGGTGCCCCCAACCTGTTTTTAAAAGTCAAATGTAACATTATTCTGGAAAAACAAAAGATATTTAATACCATTGTGTTATGCTAGTAAGATGATTTTTGAACTCACAATGTATAGAATATGCCAATATTTCTACGCTTCCCTAGTTTAATGTTATATTATCATATTTAACTGCCCTTAGTATAATTACTTCAAAGATTTGATTCATTAAACCTGTCACTTACATGAAATTCTTTAAAATGAAAAGTATGAAAGATCTCATTTTTTTTATTGTTTCCAAAGCAAAGGAATTCTATGCTTTCCCTTTCTCTCAGTGTCTTTTTCTTTTTTACTTATTCTTCTTGATTTTATGCTTTTGAAATTAATCACCATGCATTCTTGAGGCATTTTTTATGTACTCAAAATCACAAGCCAAATCTAAAATTTTAGCTAATTAACGTTTCTGACAGGTAAAGAATACAAAATAATATGAAGACAGCTTTAAATCCACATGTGACAGTCACTTGCATAAAATGCAAGTTTGGCTTTAGCTATGTATGGAAATATGAAAAATCTTTCAATCAGGGCGTGTCTTTTTACAAACATAGGGTATGACTGGGTCTCAATTCAGATTTTTGATCTCATTGCTAGGCTTAGGTAGAGATCACATCATATCTTGATACCATAGACTATTATTGTTCAACTCTGTAGTAATATCTTTCATTGTGGACTTTTCTGTCATCATTTAGTGATTCTTCAAGTGAACCTGAGACAAAGATTTACTCTCTCACCCTAAAATATCTTACTTTATACTGACCCATTTTGTCTTGTGATTCTAGCTGTCTCATGAGATTTCTTTAGAGAATTTGTCTAGACCAGTTCTGTCTAATAGAACTTCCTGCAATGATGGACATGTTCTATATCCATGTTGTCCCATATGGTAATCACCAGCGACACATGGTTATCGAATGCTTAAAATATGGCTAGTGTGACTGAGAAACAGAATTTTAAATTTTATTTAAATTTATTTAATTTACCTTTAAGCTTAAGTAGTCACATGTAATAATTCTGGTTTCGGTTACAATATGTAAAGAACTTGGACATTGTCACTCCTCTCTTTAAAGCAAGGGGAAAGCTGAACAATTGAAAATCAATGATTTCTGGACTCATGGAAGAACTAAGGTCAAAGAGCAAACCACTACCCCAAATCTAGAGAGACAGCTGAATCTTGAGAATTGCAGCCCAGATCTCCTTACCTGGAACAGAAGCTGCTGGGGCGTAAGCTGGCAGGGATATTTAGATGGTAACCTTCATGAACTGCTGAGCCCGAGTGTGGACTGGCCTGAGTGCCTAACTTGTGAGGGCTGCAGTCTTGGGAGACCGCTACATTTTCTTGGGTTTTGCCTCCATAAACCCTACCAGTTCTCCCAATGAAGAGCCAGGATCCCTCTCTTGATTCTGGTAGGGGAAGGAGGGAAAAAATAATTGTGAGATATACTTAGGATAATCTTTATAACAAAGACTTTCTCTCCAAGAGAAAAGACTTTACCAGAGCCTTATCTGACCCAGAGGAGGTGTATTTCTCCAAAAGCAGCTGCTCTAACTTTCTTACATGACCTAAGAAGAAATAAAAAGCTAAGAAAGTCTCGTGAAGGTCATAGCCTAGAGACATAAGCCCACTGAAAGACTTAGATTTAATCATAAGTTTACAACATACTTTTCCACCACCCACACCTTACAACCTTGCCAACAGGACTCTGGTATATAAACAGTGGACTGCAGCTGAAAGAGCTACAAGATGCAGGTTCTATACCAGGGAGAGTCCTCAGGGAACTCTAAAAGAAAATGTCTAAGAGAAAATGGAGCACGAAGACAGCAGTGGAGGCCAAACAAGGACACTAGCAGAGTGTGATGTCTCTGGTACCCACAGCTGTAACAATCATTAATCACAGCCCAACCGCAAGGTGGAATAATAGGAAATTTCACACTGAAGTCCTATTTAGGGGTCCCTGGGTGGCTCAGTTGGTTAAGCGTCTGCCTTCGGCTGCCTGGGACCCTAGGATCAAGTCCCGCATCAGGATCCCTGCTCAGCTGGGAGCCTGCTTCTCCTTCTTTCTCTGCCTGCTGCTCCTCCTGCTTGTGCTCTGTCTCTCTCTGTCAAATAAATAAAATCCTTTTTTTTTAAAAGTCTTATTTACCTCACTTCTTATTAACTGACACATTGTTTCTAGTTTTTGACAAAAAATTATAATGTATGCTGAAAGCCACCAAAAACATATCCTGAAGAGAAAAAAGAAGCATTAGAACCAAACTCAAATATGATACAGATTTTGGAGTAATCAGACAGAGAATTTAAAATAACTATGATTAATATGTTAAGGGCTCTATGGAAAAAAATAAATGACATGCAAGAACAGGTGGGTAATTTAAGCAAAAAAAAAAAAAAGAAAGAAAGCTCTAAGACAGAATCAGAAGGATTCAAAACCACTGTCACAGATATGAAATATGCCTTTGATGGGCTCATCAAGAGACTGGACATGGACAGGAAAGAATCAGTAATTTTAAACCCATGCATATCATTTTCAAATTGCAGAAAACTGAAGATGGAGATAAAAATCTTGAAAGGTGCCTGAGGAGATTAAAAAATACTTTATCTATAAAGAAACAAGAATGATAATTATAGTGACTTTTTATCAGAAACCATGCAAGCATGAAGAGAGTGGAATGAAATATTTAATATCAAAAACCCCACCACCCTAGAATTCTAAATCAGAGAAATTTTCCTTTAAAGTGATGGAGAAATAAAGACTTTTCAGCCAAACAAAGACCAAGGCAATTCTTTGCAAACAGACCTGTTCTCCAAGAAATGTGAAGTGTTTTCAGGGTTAAAGAAAATGATGTTAGAAAGTTCGATCAAAAAAAAAAAAAGAAAGAAAAGAAAAAGAAAAAGAAACTTGGATCTGCTTAAGGAAAAGAAGACTGTCAGAGAAGGAATAAATGAAGGCAAAATAAAGTCTCCTATTTTGCTTATTCTTAATCTAAAAGATAACTGCTTAAAATAATAATAACAATGTAGTAAGTGATTTTAGCGTATATATAAATGAAATTAAGAATAACTTAATTAAGTTAAGAAATGAACTTAAGAAATTAAGAATAATAATTAAGAATAACTGTGTCATAATGGATTGAAGGGAGGGATTGAGAATTCTCTTAAAAGCTATGTTCAGGGGTCATCTGGTTGGCTCAATTCATTGGGTCAGCAACTCTTGGTGTCAGCTCAGGTCAGTTCAAGTTCTCACGGGTTGTGAGTTTGAGCCCTGTGCAGACCTCTGTGCTCAGCAGTGGGTGTGTGTGTATCCTGATTGAGGATTTTCTCCCTTTGCCCCCACCCCCACACTTGCACACTTGCTCGCTCTCTCTCAAATAAATAAATAAATCTTAGAAAACAAAAACAACTATCTTTACTACACACCAAGTGATACAGTGGTATTTGAAAGTGAACTTAGATTAGTTAAAAATGTATATTGCAAACTCTAAAACAAACACTGAGTTTTTCTTAAAAGTATAATTGGTATGCCAAGAGACAAAATAAAATCATGGAAGATGCTCAGTTAAAAACCACAGAAGGCAAAAAAAGAGGGAAAGAAAAAGAAACAAAGAACAAATGCAGTGAATAGAAAACAGAAACACATGAGGTATAAATTAATCCAGCTCGATCCATAACAATTTTAAATGTGTATGTTCTATATACATCAGAAAAACACGATAAAAAAATAAGACCAATAAGATGTTGCTTACACAATCCTACTTTGAAATATAAAGATTCAGGTAGTTTAAAAGTAAAGGGATAAAAGAAATGCATACCATGCTAGCAGTAACTAAAGAAGCCTGGAATAACTCTCTTAATTTCAGACACAGCATACTTCAGAATAAGACAGGTTATCATAGATAAAGGTGAACATTATATAATGACAAAGTGGTCAATTCTCCAGAAGTCATAACAATCCTTAACATGTATGCATCTAACAATAAATTGTCAAAATACATGAGGTGATAATTGATAGAACTGTTGGGAGAAATAGACTAATCTATGGAGTTGAAGACTCTGATCCTCTTGCTTCAGTAATTGATAGACCAAGCAGGTAGAAAATCAGTAAGAATGTAATTGATCTGAATAGCCATAAAGAGTCACCTGTGGCTAGAGGCTGCCGTATTGAACAGTGTAGCCCTGGTCTCTTGCTACTCACAACGTGGTTTTTGGACTAGCAGTATTGCTTTGTCTTGGAGCTTGTTAGAAATACAGGATCTCAGGCCACAGCCAGAACTACTAATACAGAATTTTCATCACTAGCAAAACAGCCAGGTGATTGGTAATGTATATTAAAGTCTGAAGAGTACTGCAATTGACTATCAGAAAAACTACACTAAACTAAATCTCCATGATTAGACTAGCATAGCTATTATTACTTATCTTCCCATTCTGATCATTAGCATTGTCTACTGGTAACTATCATCAGATCATATTTGGAAATAGGAAATAGTGAGAGCATGGTGGTATTGTCATCCTCTGGAAACTTAAATCAATACAACTTTACTTCTAAGGGCAATCCCATTGCAAGGTTCTAAACGTATTTCTGCCCCAAACCAGCTGTGCCAAACCAGCTACACCACCGAGGTGTCCCCCAAAAGTGATATTTTTATAGTAAGTGGTTATAACAATCCCCTCAGTGAGGAGAACCAGGAAAAAAACAGTCCTAAGATAAAGAATAGGGGCACCTGGATGGCTCAGTCGGTTAAAGCCTCTGCCTTCGGTTCAGGTCATAATCCCAGGGTCCCGGGATCGAGCCCTGCATCGGGCTCTCTGCTCAGTGGGGAGCCTGCTTCCCCCTCTCTCTCTGCCTGCCTCTCTGCCTACTTGTGATCTGTCTGTCAAATAAATAAAATAAAAAAAAAAAAAGATAAAGAAGAGAGGAAAAAAAGAAAAAAAATTGTGGCATTTGCCCCTCACTAATAGATATAATTATAGAAAAGAACAGGCCCTGAAAATCTTTGGTGAAAGAAGCAGAGTAAGTCTTATTAATTGCTTTGTCTCAGAGCACATCGCTGCCTTCAGACACCCACACTAAGGCCACTCTTCTAGCCGATCCCTGGGCCGCGTGCAGCACCATAGTGTATCAAGCACCCAGCCTGTTCCCTTAGCACCTCAGGGCAGCAAACTTCAGAGACACTATAGGTTTCCAAATTTTTGCCAAAGATTTTTTTCCCAAAGATTTTGATAATGAAATAACCATGAGCCTATGCTGGTGGTCTCTGGTGGCTTTTGTATTCTCCACTGAGACTTCCTTTAGATGCTTGGTTATACCAGCCACAACCATCAGCAGATCATGAAAACACAGAATGAGACCCCACTTCTAAATACAGTGCCCCTAACTCATAGTAAAATGCCGAAGTATCCAGTCTGGAAAGAACTCTTTAAACATTCTACACTAGCAAAAATTTGTGAGTCAACTGTTATAAGTTTAAGTAGAAAGACTGGTTGGTACTTGAAAATGCAAATTTTTTTTCTTCAAAAAATACATTTATTGACTGAAAACATTTCATCATCCTGGATGTTTGGCATATTTTACCTGGGGTGTAGTGGGTATAAGCAAATGCTGAAAGATGAAGATACTGCTTTCTAACTGGTATTGCAAGTTACTTGTGGCCCAAATAAAAGATTCTGTTAGCAGAATACTGCTATTTCAGTTCGTTAAGGCCATTCTTTTGCCACATCAACTGGCGAGCGTGTCTGGAAGAAACAATGCTAGTACTTTGTGATATTTCAGAATCTTGATATATGACCTCATTGTTCAACCTGTATATCTAGATGTCACTGAGAATATATAATTTTACTACAAAAGATATTTAATGGGAAAGGAACACATCATGCAGACAATATACAAAACTTTAGAACATTAACACACAATCTTCAAACACTGCTTGTACCTGGGATTCTGTTTTAATCAAGTACTCAGAAAAGTCTGGAGAATCTTGGGATTTCTGGGTGTCAAGAGAACTGTCACTTTTATGATTTTAAAAAAAGAACAAACTTGATCTAAAGGTGCAGAATTTCAATCACTGAAATACATAAAAAAAACCAAATGAACATTTGGTTGAACTGAAAATATACTGTCTGAAATTAAGAACTCATTTGATGTGTTTAAGAGTAGACTGATGGGAGGAATAAGAAACTCAGAAAATTAAAAAAAAAAAAAGAAACTCAGAAAATTTAGCACGAATTCTTGGAATGTTCAAAGTTCTTTCTTCATATTCCCATAGCTAAAGGCATGGGGGAGTAGTCACACTTTCTTAGAGTTATCTGGCATTTGTTCTATTCATAATACATAGTTACATGGTCTACAAAATGTGGTTTTTATTTAATGGAAAATGAGAATTATGGGATAGCTACATATGTGAAGCTGTCTCTAGCTCCTATAAATATTTGTGTGGTCCATGAGTATTCATATCCACATTCAGGCAGTCACCTCCAGTACTGAAACTGTTCACTACTCTTTCCAAATAGATGAAATCCAGTCTGTCTATGTCTATGTCTGTGTGTATGTCCATGTCCATATCTATATCTATGTATTCAAGGTATAGATCTCTGTGTAGCTATATCCATATCTATCTAAGTCTCTACATCTTTATCCAATGCTAGAAAGCCTCTTCCTTGAGTACGGTCTTTCTTGTGCCAATCATTATTTCTACTCTGATGTTACAGAATTAAACTAATCCATATTTTCCTTTACTGAAGGACTGTAACCTTTTTAATTTACCCTACAGAAGTATATGGAAGTTATGTGTGATTATAATTGCCTTTCCATAATCATAATTTAGGAAAATATTCAGTCTTTTATTTTCTTTCTCTTTTCCTCTTTCTTTCCTTCCTTCCTCCCTTCCTTCCTTCCTTTCTTCCTTTCCCAACCCTTTTCTCCATCCCTCCTTTCTTTCCTTTTTTCTTTCTTTCTCCTTCTTCTTCTGTCCCTTTCTCTTATGCACATGCACACACATCACTCCTGATCATCATTACCTTTTCATCATCATTATTTTTATTTCTGCCACATTCAGTAAATAATAAACATCGGTATGATGGCATTTGTAATGCAAATGTATTTATAGACAGATCCACATTTTCATTTTCCCATGCTATCACCAAAATCCATTTCCATAATTAATTAAGATCTAACTATATATGATGATAAAATTATTCAAAATCTTCAATATATATGACTAGGTTGTTTTTCCCACATTTTTGGACAGACATGAGGGAATTTGGTGAATCATCAAGTTGGACAAAGTTTTATTACTATATGTAAACAATTTAATAAATAATGTCTTAGTTTATAGCATTATATAGCTTTTAATAAAATTTTATAGACATTTTTCCAATTACTGTGACCAATTATGTCACTGGATTGATCCAGGTGACTATTAGCCAAATCAGGTAAACAAAACCCTTCTTATTCAACTAGAAACACAGTCAGTGATAGAAATTAAAGCTATTTATTCTGCGAACCCAGAAAGCATGAAAGCATCTTTCACCAGCACAAATAACCTAGTTGCTGAACAGTTTGGAAACCCCAGAACCTCATGCAAAGTACCCTCTTCACTCCTAATCCCAATTCTTCATAGAGCCAAAATCCCATCATTGACACAGATTCCAGAATTCCCAGTTTTAATTCAGTATGCCAAAAACCTAAATTCATGGTTTCCACACCATTTTAAATTTTGATCTATATTTTAAATTGGAAAACACAGGGCACTATTTTTAAAGCATCAGGCAGAAAGCTTGTATGTAACTACAAGGTTTCCAGATATTTTACCTTTCTATAATTTTATCTGATATTCAGCCTAATTCATTTTTTTCTTTTTTTATAACATAAATTTAAACCAGTGAAAAAATATATCCAAGGGCAATAAGAAGTATCTGATGTTGTAACAAAAAGTATGTATGTTTAACTTTATCACTAAGAAAGAATGAATTAGTGATGCAGTTCATCAAGACTATTCATTACTTCTAACATTAAAATGATAAGCGTGTTAGAAATCCTGTTGATACAAGACTCACTTATGAAACTAGAACACTGGATTCATCCATTCATTTATTCAACAGATGCTGGCTTCCCATTAGGTCCTAAATTAAAGTACTATGCTAAGGATTAAGATGATGGAGACATGAATAGAATTTGGATCCTGACTTCAGTAGAAGATAGTTTAAGGTACAAAGAATAATGTGAAATACCATGGGAAACTTTATATAGTACAGGAGAACAAGTGAAACAGATTTAGTCAGTGTAATTACCCTGGCTCTGCAAACCTGTTTTGGGAGACATTTCTATAAATTACACTGTTTTAAATCATTTTACAGACATATAGTTCTAACAATGCATTTGGTCTTATACAACCCATCTTATATCCTAATTTCTCATGTCTTACTCCATGTTATGATTTTGGGAAGGGAGTTCTAGAGAAGAGTTGCTTTTAGTAATTTTTTTCCTCCTTGGCTCAACTTAAGGATTAGTACATCATTGCTCTGAGTGCAAGGCCAGGGACACAGCAGATATTCTATGAGGAAACGCTTAAAAATAAATTTTACAAATGATGCTCAAGTTCTGAGGATGCAAGCCTCATGGGCTGATACAGGATGAAGGAGAAGGAGCTTAAATTTTAGTCACTAATAGTACAGAATGAAGTCATGGACATTTGGGGTGATGATGAGCCAGCAAAACTAATGCCATGGAAATAGAAGAAGTGGTTAGAGATTCTTTACATCTCCCCAGAATATTTGATCATCAAAAGAACAGAGCAAGTTCGTTGTCTGAAGGCTGGTCCCTAGAGTCACAAAAGGAATGATGAAGGAGTTAGAGAACAATTTCATTTGTCCTGTTGCAAATGGTTTCTTTTTTTTTTTTTTTTAAGATTTTTTATTTATTTATTTGACAGACAGAGATCACAAGCAGGCAGAGAGGCAGGCAGAGAGAGAGGAGAAAGCAGGCTCTCCACGGAGCAGAGAGCCCGATGTGGGGCTCGATCCCAGGACCCTGGAATCATGACCTGAGCCGAAGGCAGAGGCTTTAACCCACTGAGCCACCCAGGTGCCCTGCAAATGGTTTCTACTTGAGAAATTAGTAACTCCCCTTGCCAGGTCATGAATTCAAATAGATTGATATTTGATATCTATAACATATACATTTTAACTTATATTATACAGTGTTTACTGGTACAATTTTATACAGTGGAGGAAACCCTTCTCTCCAGCATATCCATTATGATATGAGGATGATTAAGGGCCATTCAGATTTCACCTTGTTTTGAAAATATACATTAAAAATAGAGTCAGCAAGAGTGTGTCTTATTGTTTATTTAAAAACATGACACATGAAATATAAAGTTAAGGTAAATAGCATTGTGACAATTATGCTAAACACTAATCATATACTTTTCAAAGAGCAGGTTGCAAAAGTATAATTTAAAAGTCACATTGTTTGTTCTATTAGTAATATTTAAAGACTGGATAATGGAATTAATATAAATGAAATTTCAGATTTAGAGAGAAAAATAATTGCATTTGCCAAAAATATATTCCTTTCATTTATAATATACCATTGTGGAACAATCTCTATGTTTCTTTAAGGAGCTTGTCTCTGAAGAGAGGACAGTCGTGAATTTTGAAGACAAGTGATCTTTGGGTAATCAAAAGAGAAACATGTAAGGCAGGATTGTTCTTTAATAATATGTTATTGATTCAAAGTATAATTTTAGGCCTGAGTAGTTTTTTCTAAGAAGTGGATTAGTTTCCTGTTTTGGAAAACATGTACATTAAAAATAGGTTATATAATATTTTGAATTCCTTAGTTGAATTAGCTTTATAGTCTTCACCGGCATTTCTGAGATATGAATGTTTAAATCCTTCTACATTGTTTTTTTAAAAAAAATTTTTATTAAGGATTATATTTAATTTTTTTGTCAGAGAGAGTGAGAGTGAGCAGGAGCAGGGGGAGTGGGAGACTCAGCAGGCAGGGGGAGAAGCAGGTTCCCCACTGAGCAAGGAAGGAGCCCAATGCAGACTCAATCACAGGACTCTGGGATTATGATGTAATCCAAAGGCAGACACTTAGCTGACTGAGTCAACCAGGCATCCTCCTTCTACATTGTTTTTGTTTAATTTAAAGAGTTATTAAAATCTTGGTTGATTTTTTAAATGTCATTACTTGTCTAGAATGATTCTAAACTAGAACTTTCCTTATAATTAACTTAAGCATCCCCAAATCTAGGAGAATTGTTTATTCTGATTCAATGCACATTCCCCAAATAGTTTTATTGAGCAATCTCTTTTTTTTTTTTTTTTTTTTTTTTTTTTTTTTTTTTTTTTTTAAAGATTTTATTTATTTATTTGACAGACAGATCACAAGTAGGCAGAGAGACAGGCAGAGAGAGAAGGGAGGAAGCAGGCTCCCTGCTGAGCAGAGAGCCCGATGCGGGGCTCGATCCCAGCATCCTGGGATCATGACCTGAGCCGAAGGCAGCGGCTTTAACCCACTGAGCCACCCAGGCGCCCCTTGAGCAATCTCTTTTAAGAGAAAAACACAAAAATAAATTCATCCAAATAATAGAAAGATCATAAAAAAATCCACATACCTTACATTTTACCATATTTAACATTTATTTAACAAATTTTGAGGAGCCAAGGCCCTTCTGTGATATTTCCAGTGATTCTGGTAACAGAGTTCTGAGTACTGTGGACAAAAGAATTGTCACACCCATTTCACAATTATATGAGGAAATAAAGGTAAAAGTATCAATAACATGTAGAATCAAAGAACAGATAGAAATAACCAGATCTTATTTAGCCTTCTTAGCTAGTCTTGATTTCATAATATCTTTCTCAAGGCCTAGGCATAGTTAATGAAATTCCTTTAGGAATTTCTACATAGAAACTCTCTTTTCTAAAACAACAAACTAACCCAACTTTAATGAGAAATGAAGGAAAAAAAAAAAAAGAACATTTCAAACTAGCATTTTCTGCCATTGTTTTATTTAATGGAAACATATTTCATTTCTTTTGTTATAGGAAGTCACAATTTACACATTCAAGATCCAAATTGCAGCCACAGTAAAAAGGACATATTCTATTTATATTTTATGAGAATTGGGCTTATGGTGAGATGAAATGAAAAGAGCTATAGTGTTTAAAACAGACAAACAAACACAAACAAACAAAAAACAACAACAAAAACAAGCAAGAATATTCCCAAGGCTCCATGGGGAAAAGGTGAGCTAATAACAATGAAATTAGAAAGGTAACATTGTGATGGGTATGCTGGCTCAGAGATTTGATCCTCAAAGTATCTGCTGGTTGGAAGGAAAATTACCAGTCCTGTACCAGTGTAAAAATTTAAAAATCTTCTAGTACTATTATCTATTTGACTAGTGAAAAGAAATACATCAGCCTCACCAAGAATGAGAAGTATCCCTTGAGTAGCAACCAAGTGATTATTACCTTCTGTGAAATCAGCTCTCCTCATTGCAACCACAAAACCCTAAATTAAAAAGTTGGAAGAGACAGTTTGGCTTTATAGTCTCCAAAGGGATACAGCTATATACAACAACAACGACAACAACAACAACAACAACAAAAGTAACCAGTCACAGGAGAAAATCTTAGATCAGAAATAGAATGTACCTAACAAAGGCATGTTATGAAACAAAACAAGAAATTAATTGCTTCAACAATTAGGCATTTATTTATTTATTTGTTTGTTTAAAAAAAGATTTTATTTATTATTTGACAGAGAGAGACACTGAGAGAGGGAACACAACCAGGGGGAGTGGGAGAGGGAGAAGCAAGCTCCCTACTGAGCAGGGAGCACAATATGGGGCTCAATCCCAGGACCCCGGGATCATGACCTGAGTGGAAGGCAGACGCCTAATGACTGAGCCACCTAGGCACCCCTAATTTTATTTTTTTTTTTAAGAGGGAGAGAGAGAGAGCACATGAGCAGGGTGGGAGAGGGTCAGAGGGAGAGATAGAATCTTTAATAGGCTCCATACCCAGTGTAGAGCCAGACCCGGTGCTCTACCTCATGACCCTGAGATCATGACCTGAGCCGAAATCATGAGTGGGACATTTAATTGACCCAGCCGTCCAAGGTACCCCAACTAGGTATTTAATAGTACAAAAAGCAAACAACTTTTTGTATCACTTTGCTAAGGTTGCCATGATAAAATGTTATACACTTGATGGCTTAAACAACAGAAATTTATTCTATCACAGTTCTAAAGGCTGGAAGTCCAAGCTTCAGGTGCTGGTAGGGTTGGGTTCTTCTCAAAGATCTCTCCTTGGCTTGCAGATGGTCACATTCTTGCTGACTCTTCACATGGTCTTTCATTTGTGGATGTCATGGGTGTCTCTTCCTCTTCTTCTTTTCTAAGATTTATTTTTAAATAATCTTTGGACCCAAGGTCAGTGCTCAAACTGACAACCCCAAGATCAAGAGCTGCATGCTCTACTGACTAAGCCATCCAGGTGCCCCTTTTCTTCTTATGCGGACACTAGTCCTAGTGGATTAGGGCCACAACCTAGCCTCATTTTAACCTAATCACCTCTTTAAGGACCTTATGTCCAAATATGGTTATATCTGAGGTACTAGATAATGTAATTATGGGACTTTATAAATTTGGGGGGGGCACAATTCAGGCCATAACATAATTCCTCCATCCCAAAGACAAGAAAGTGCTTTCATAATAGATTATTCAACACTTAACTGTTTTCCCCTCCTAACTCCCAATTACTAACTTTCTTGATTTCAAGGAAACCCAGAAATCAGGTTTGAAAAACTTTATAAACTTGCTAAAAGCATTAAAAAAAAAAAGCAGGTGCAATAAAAAAGTAAACTACAACTGCTATAGAATGGAGACGTTCTGCGCTCTACTGATTGTGGGCCATTTTTTAATACAACAGAGAGAATCCTTTTGGGATTTAAAGAACATATGGAAATGTTGAGAAAGAATGGCTCTTCAGCATGCAATACACCTTCCCATACCGCACACAGCAGTCAAGCCCTCTGGAGGGCTGAGTGACCTCAGGAGAGAATTTCCATGAAGTCTAACTCAGTGTCAACCTCTGTCTTCCAATGAGCATAGACAGGATTTGTCCAGTCACATCGATTGGTTCAGAAGTGAACACATCAACTAATTGGGCCCAAGTAGAGTGAAGTGTCCAAATTTCTATTTGGACAATGTACTGTGTGGAGGTGTTGCCTACAATGGCAAGTAGACATTTTGCAATCATGGGGAAAGTAAGTCTAAGAATGAAGCTTTTCCTGGAAGAAAAAAAGAGCTGGTGGAGTTGTAAAGAAACTAAATTAGACTTGATCAGACTGTACCCAGAGCTCCTATCTCTGGACTCCTAAATTACGTAAGCTAATAAATTTCTTTTACTTTTTAAGAGAGCGTAAGATGTGTCTCCTATTATTTACAACCCAAACTATCTTTATTAATATACCTTATAATTTCCAACTAACAACCCAAGTACTATTTGTTTGCCTTTAAAAAAGTATTGTTGTAGTCCAAGTAAAACTATAATTTTAAAAAGCAAAATTTGACCAGATAATTGTGGCTGTATAGACAATTAAGGATTCTAGGACTGAAAGTTCAGTATTCACAGGAATAACCACTTGGGAAAATGATTTCATTACTCCCCCCGCCCCCATATTTCTTTCATTTTTGCTAATATCCAACTCCAAGCTGCATGTGAATATTAGTAAGATGATAACTATAAAATACTGATTTCTGATTTAGAGAGCAATATAAAGTATATCATTAGATATACAAGCAAGTATTGTACCAAATGAGATTAACCATTGGATTGAAACCATCTATTCAACTCATTCCCATTTGTCATGCTGAAAACTAGTTGTGAAATAAGGTTAATGAGGTAGAAACACACAGTCTGATAATCAAATCTAGAAACAAAAGATACATGTAGTAGTTATCCCTCCAGGAAAATTAAAAATTCGGCCATTTCCTCTAGGATCAAGATGGGTTGCTGGCCATTACCGGCAAAATAAATATTTCTTAAAGAGGCAGGAAATTAATTCTATGGCACATAAAAATAAACACATTCTTTTTTTTTTAAATGACAGTAGTGATTCTTGGATTCATAATTGAAAACCATAAAGAAACTGAAAAAGTGAGATTCAAGACATAATGATAAATGACCTCAGGAGTTGGGATAGTATTTCCCATAGTCTCATTTAATAAGTTACTATTTCTGTCTTGTTTGAGTGAAGAGCTGTGCAGTGAAGATCTTAGTGGAGATGGTCATTATCCACATAGAGACAACTTTCTAGTATAAATCGTACTTTCTTAGCTTAATTCTGTCTCATTTCTTTTTTTCAGGATATTTCTCAATTTTATACTTAGAAAGGTATTTGGAAAGTATTCATAACTCTTACATTGTCTACTTACAGGGAACCCTACACACTTTAAAAAAATGATAAATCAGTTTTTCTAGTTCCCCAAAATATAGATAAATGCAAGGCATCCGTCAATGTCCTGCCGTGATTTAAAGAAGCAAAAACAGGGAGAAATAAAGCAGTGGGCTCTGACATGACACAGAGCACATCCTGTATGAGTTGAGAGCAATTAATTCTCAGATGGTCTAACTTGATGTTATTTAAAAATTGTTTACAGGTATTTACAGCATTTAGTTTCTTGAAAATTTATCCCACAATTACATACAACAGTTAAATGCTTTTCCACCAGCTTTATTAGGATATAATGGACATCTAACACTATGGACGTTTAAGGTATACCCCAAAATGATTTGATTTATATGTAGATATTGCAAAATAATTACTAAAGAGAGGTTAGTTAACACGTCCACAATTTGTGTGTGTGTGAGTATGGTGAGAACTTTTAAGATTTTGACAATTAGCAACTTTCAAATATACAATATAGTCAAATATTTTTGTAAGCACTCTAGTTTGATACCACTTAATAGATGGGGAAAAAATATTGGGCTTGATTTAAGGCACTCTACTTTCTTTATTAATGAGAATTAATAACTCCTCCATAATAGCTACAATTTCTATGCCCTTTATTGCTGTTCCTAACTAGATTTCTATAGTTTCCCTGGAAGATACCCAGATGAAGTTTGCCTATCCTCTGGGAGGCAAAGCCCAGCTTTCACTAAACTTCACATGTGGGAATGAAAACACTTTTCATATTATGCTTTTCAGGTATTGCTTTTAATACATTTTAGCAACATTCTTCTGAAAGGCAATAATTCTCCATTTACAACTCTATCAACCAACTGGGCAGTAATATTCAGTTGTTTGAACTTGGCAGAACATTCATTGGCAAAAACACAACAAATCATTGTCTAAAAGGACAGTACCTAGTGACTCAGCATTCTGGGACCCTAAGGAGATCAGCGCCTAGTTCAGTGTCAGTGCAGTCTCTTCATCTTAAATGCTAGTGGTTAGATAGACGATTGTATCAGGATATTTTATGAAAGTACAATTATCTAGAGCTGTTCAGTCCAACCCCATTGACCCGTGTATCCAAGAACAGCTGGTATAGACCAGGACCTAGGCCTACAAGGATGAACAAAACAGATATAGCCCGAGCTGCCCCCACCTCCGGCCCAGAGAGAGACTGGGAGTAAAATGAGCACTCAGACTCTCTGTGGGGAGTGCCACCAGAGTGCCAGATGCCTGTGGGATGGACATCCGTGGTTTAAATCTAGGTCACTATTCAAATCTGAATCTCAGGGATCAGGTCTGGACTGAACTTATAGACTTGGGTGACACCAGCATACATGGTGTGTAATAAGCAAAACCATGACCAAGGAGGAGATGGCCCATAGAAGGGCCAGTGTCCAAGGACAGAATCCTGGGTCATACCAGCCTTTAGAAGACAGACTCCTTTCCTAGGCTTTTTCAGATCATGCTGACCTCCCTCTAAGTAAAGATGGGAACAATTTCAATGGCACTAAATATATCTCTAAAATGTTTTCTATAGACCCTGGCATCAAGCGGACCTGTGAATAAGAGACTGCCCTCTGATCTCTGTTTGCGTGCTTCTCGACTTCAGTTTTCTAATTTGTTACTTGTCTTTATTCAAGATTGCCATTGTTTTCTACCTCAAATGATGAGCTTGAGATATCCTTTGATGATGAGAAGTAGGCTCTGGTGATTAAAAATAGTTTCAAAGCTCACAGTGAGGTCTCGATTATGTAACTTCCATTGTATTAGATGGTTGCTTCCTGGAGAAATCAAAGGATAAATTATTCCTTAGGTCCAAAAGATCCTAGCTGGAACTCAAAGCTCATGAAAGATGAGGAGAGTGAATCTGTATATAACAAAACTCTGTTCACAGTTCTGGGAAACAGGTCTCTTGAGGATGTAGGGGAGTTTTGTTCTGTTCTGCCTACCTTTGTCAAGTGACTTAGCTGTGGTTGTGCTGTGAGACCTTTTCCAGGGCACTGCAACAAGTAGGAAGGCAAGACTGATGTCTTTACCTGATCAAATCTTTAAGGGAGGCTAGTCTTCTTAAAGTATGTCTGGATTTGATCTGATAATGGACAAACAATTTCACTTCACCTTAGGTAGCAAAGACAAGAAAAGAAAGTATAATTTCTCACATTCTCTTTGATAGATTTTCTTCTCTTTCTGTTAAAACGAGATGATCTTTTTCAGACATTGTAATATATTTTAGGGGGAAAAAGCCCAAATTTCTATTATAAATACGCCACAAGGGCCTGACCCACGGAATGAGACTCAGCCTGAAGTAGAAGTTACCCTAAGGATGACTTGCTATCAAGTTTATTCAAAGCAGTTAAGCTTCAAGAAAAGCAGGGCTCTCTTCCCTTTCCTTTAGTCTAAATTTAACATCTATTTTAGCCTTCAAATGGCTTTAGGTTAAAACATTTTGTTGCTGTTAGCAAGTGTGCTAACTTTGGTAATCATACATCCAAGATATCAATTAGCATTCTATTTGGTATCTGAAAATCTAAATTATGGAATCACACCTTTCCTTTTTGTAGCCATACTGATAACGATAATTAGAAAGCTGGTATCAGTGGCATAGCTCAAACCTCAAGATGAATTAAATACTTTGCTATTACAAAATTTCAAAACCTAAAACAGGAGCAAAGTGGGAGTTGTTAGAATGTTATTTTGCCTCTACCTGCAATCCTAGGGAATTATGTATATCTTTTATTATCATTATTGTTACCAATAATGGCCAGCTGCACGCAGCTCAAGTACAGAGAGGTGGTAATTGTTCACAGATCTGGGGTATTCCAGAAAGAGGTAGTCTTTCTGTTGTGCATTACTGCTGCAGGGGGAAGGCAGGTCGATTTTCAGGGGCACATGAATTAAGTGCTACCGCTGTGCTGTTGAGCTGACATCACCTCCTTCAATCTAGCTTCCACTCTGCTGCCAGAATAAATCTCCTGTTCTGTCATTCCCCTTCTCAAAATCCTCCGTGCCTCGTCCAATGTGATAACTGTAGGCCATGTCAGGCTTCCAAGGCCCTCTGCTCTCTAGTGCCTTACAGCCCCCTGCTCTGCTAACACACTGCGAGGCTCTGGTGAAGCATACATACAGTCTCCCACCACCCTCACCCCTAGCTTTTCCTCACATGACTCTCTATATTTGGAAGCTGGTTCCTCCTGACCTCCCAGCCCCTAGTCCCACACTTTAAAGTCCAGGCCTATACCACCAATGCTATTTTCTTTACAATGACTTCCTGATCCCTGATTGCATCTTCTGAATGTTCGTGATATTTTATCAGAAAGTCTCTAATTTGTGGCACTTTCTCTCCTGTCTTGTGGTAATTATTGGATATGTCTTATCTCTCCTAAAAAGAACAAGGTCCAGGTGGGCAGAAATTATCTTTTGCCCTAGAAGTATAATGCTTTAAAATTCAGGCAAAGAAAGATGTGCTTTGGATGGGACTCAGAGCTGTGTTTTTTCCTAGCAATGTCCATATTTCAGCAAGGTTGATTTTCATTTCTGCTGATGACTGTGAATAATTACGTTTTGCTTGATGTTGATACTATAGACCTGATTTGAGGCAATCGAGCATCTCCTTTAGTGAAAGGAGAGTGTTTTTTTAGGAAGGGTTGTACTGAGAAGGCATTTGTTTTAGGCATTAAAATATTTAACCATTTTGGGTTGAAAGCATCATGGGATAGTTTTTAAGTCAATATTTTAATTTTATTTCCAAAATGTTCCATTGTGGTTTTTAATACTTTTATTGTCTGTCTTAAACTCTATTACATGTCATCTAATTAGCAATCATGTTCCTCATTAAAACAAACACACTCTGGTGGTGGTAGAAGAACTAAATTCAATTTAACAAAATGCATGGAATACTGACTGTGTAAGGGGATTGTAGGGGATTATATAATGAAAGCAGTCTATTTGCTCGACTAGCTCAAAATCTAACAGTCCAAATTTTAAGGCTCAGTCACAAAAAAGCAGTTGGAGAACATTGTTTTGGGATTTATATGCACATATAGAATCAGAATAAAGACATCAGATTTGTTTAAATATTCACTTATTATACCACTGTAGGATTAGATATCTTTTTTGTTATTTTAACGTTTTTGTCAACCTTACTGCAAAACATATAATTGGAGCAATATGTAGCTTGGACAGTACAAAATCATTACAGTCTCCAAGACCTCTCCAGCCTTAGGAATATTTAACTGTTCTCAGAGGGTCAATGAAGTCGTCAAGAACCTTCATAGTAGCCTTCATAGCACATTTCCATTGCTTTTCTGATTGTGCCCTGTTACTTTTTCTGAAAGCAAACAGTAAAATTTGAAAAAGTCTGAACCTGTTCTTGATGTACTACAGAGCACTTATACTTTATCCAACTCAATGAGGAAAATTTTTCTTAAAGATTTTATTTATTTGACACAGAGAGAGAGAGAGATCACAAGTAGGCAGAGAGGCAGGCAGAGAGAGAGAGGGGGAAGCAGGGCTCTATCCTAAGACCCTGAAACCATGACCTGAGGCGAAGGCAGAGGCTTAACCCATTGAGCCACCCAGACAACTTTTTTGATGATTATTTATTCATGTTTTGATTATCCAGTTTTTGATGGTGGTTATTGACTGGCTTCCACCCTCTGAACTCTTCAGAACTCTATGGAGCTCTTAGAATCAAACAACTTTGGAGATAGGAGGGACTTGGTGATCTATCCAGCCCTAATTTCCCATTCTCCAGGGAAGAATCTGAGACCTAGAGTGGCTAATTGCCCGATGTCATTCAGTAATTTGGTAATTTATGATGACTAGAACCTAGATTTTCACATTTCTTGCTTAGTGATTGATTAGCCCACTATGAAAAGCAGTTAGGAAGAATTCTAGTTGTCATCAACCTTGTGAGGTCTATGGAGAGTTAAACATGAATTTTAATGAAGGACTGTCCTTTGATTAATTGCACATGAGCTGCTCAGCTTCAACACTTTTTCTTCCCAACATAAATGTTTCTTTGAAGGATTCTCTTTGTAGTTGTCTCTAAAACTAATTTTCCCTTCGGTGCTCTTCATCCCATGTTCAGTGGTTCTTTTACTTTATCTCTGATGTGAAACCATGTCAAATGTACTTTTTCCCCCTAAAATATTAACTATATCTCGGCCCCTAAATATCTTTTATCTAGAATGGCTGTGATATCTTCAAAGAATTCCTGCAGATTAGTTATGCAAGCCTGAATCTATCATGGCTAGTATTCATCAAGTGATGCTTTAGAGCTCTGCGTGAGATGATTGTCCGACCAACCCCCTGGGGTCTTCCTCATTTCAATTAGCACATGGATGAAGGATGGGGAGAGAAGAAATCTTCACTCTGGGTGCTCCTAGTGGCAAATATCCTCATTGCTTTTAGATCTATGAAGGAGTCTTACTTCTGTTTTTAGGTTTAAGATCCGCAATTATATGCTTCCCGAAACTTACCTTTTCTCAGAGAACACACTGACGTCTCTAGTATTTCTATATCGCACAGTTGCAGTTGCTTATCCTTTTCTTTTGCTTTAGAATAAAAATGAAGATAATAGCTATTGTACAAGTTGGGAGAAAAGATTGTGCTACTCTGATATTGGATAAGAAAAAAAGGGAGAGTGACTTTATCTCTTATGTGAGAAGGTAATTGTGTTTATACTGATTGTTATTCTTTGGCCTGTGAATTCTTTGCACTCTATTTAATTTCTGGAAGAAAGGCATTTGCGTGTAAGATATTTTATATTTCATTATGAAATAATAAGAGAGCTAAAGCAAGCTTGATCAAATTATAGCTATCCAAAGATAGAGAATTTTTAGTTCCAAACTACTGTTATACAATAGGGCTTGTCAATTAACAGCAATAAAAGTGGCTGGAGCAGACCCCTGAGCATATTTAGCTGGCTCCTGGATGCGTTCTTTGCAATAAATTTAAAATTCATTTTATCATTTTATAATAAAAGAAAAACTTTCACCAAGTAGTAATGCTCTTTTTATGGTAACATGGAAAAGAATGAGAAGGTACATAAAATAGAAATATAAAGAAATCCCTTCAGCTTCTTTCTGCAACAAAATGGCATTACAGAATTAATTTATTCCTCTTTAAATGTAGTTCCAAAGAGGTAAAGCTAAGAATATTTACCATATGCCAGATGCATCAAGAGAATTTTTTTACTCTTATCAAGTTAGCCTATTCTTATGATGTTTAGATATTTAAATTGGATTATAAAGATATGACCCCTCATGTTTTCCTTTGCAGTTTCCAAATGTGTCATTTTTGTGTTTAGAGGCATATTTTATATTTGGTTTATAAAAGGTAACCAGCATCATTGATAAACACTGTCAGTGTTGACTGCATACTAGATAATAAAGGAGATTAAAAGGATTCTTGAGTGTCTACAAACCAGTAGAATGACAGGACACACATAAAAAAGGAAATTGGAATTGTTTTTGGAGCTATGTTTATTTAAAACATATTTCTGAACCCTATATAGGAACCATGTTAGACCACTTAGGTGAGAGGGTACAAAGCTAGGTGGTCTATAGCAGACCCTGCCATTTATAAACTCACATCTAATGAAGTAAGGCAGGTTATTTCTCTTCTGCTCAAAACCAGTTTCTCATGTCACTCTAATTAGAAATCAAATCTTTATGGTGTCCTAGTGACCTCGAAGACCTAATAGAAGAGGCACTTCCCACTCCCATCCCATCCTTGTCACTGCTCTAACGTGCTTTTTTAACATAAGCTTTCTTACTGTTGCTCCAGAAAGCCTGACTCAGGGCTTTTGCACATCGGCCTAAAGGCTTTCTTAGATATATACAAGGAGAACACCTACACTTCCTTCGTTCTAATCCTTAGTCAAAATCTCCTCAGTGAAGCCTTCTTTGACCACCACCTCTAAAATCAAAAGCCATTCCCATACCTCATATATTCCTCCATATTTACCTTCCTTATCATTTATTATGACCCAACATACTATATATTATGCTAATTTATTTATTACATTGCCCATTTTCAAATAGATTACAAAATCTTTGACCTTGGGAAATTTTGTCTTCTACATTCCCTACAGTGTGCCTAAAAAGAAACACTATCTGCCATACTATAGATGCTCAGTAAATATCTGCCAAATGAATGAATAAATTATAAAACAAAGAGAACGTGTTCATTGATAACTATGGCATAATAAAGCAATTGTAAATAGTATAAGCAGGAAATTGATATAGTCTTTAAATTGTGGAATTCTCCTGCTCTGTATTTTGGGATGGCCTTTGCAAGTGGAATTCTTTTTTTTTTTCTTTTTTTTGAGAGGTTTATTATTGTAATTTTATTTATTTTTTTAAATTTTATTTTTATTTTTTTTTAATTTCTTTTCAGCATAACAGTATTCATTGTTTTTGCACCAAACCCAGTGCTCCATGCAATACGTGCCCTCCTTAATACCCACCACCTGGGGCAAGTGGAATTCTTTTAATCTGTTGATTTTTCTGTACAATGGGTTTATGTGGTTAATAAACTACCCTCTTTCTCCCATAAATGTTAACAATAGAGTGCTATTATTTCTTTAGATTTTTTTTCATTTTGAAGAGAAGCTAGGAATATATCTATTATGAGAGTAATTATGAAAATACATCAATTGTTAAGAATAATTCCACTTTAAAATATGCAATGTTTGATAATAGATCTCAAATATGAAATTAATTTCTTTTTTCTTAATAAGCCTTCTCCTATTTGCAGTCTTAATAGCGGAAATAACAGATATCCATTGTGTTTTTAATCAAATTAGCGGGCAGATTTCCTCCTTTATTACCCTTCTATAAAAATCTATTTAGCACAAAATAAGGATGCTGTAACATTTCCGGGCAATATTTGATTATGTACAGACTTAAATGCTTCCAATTCTAACCAATTATTGGAGGGTGCATCTAATTATATCTTCACTTCTAATTCAGCAATCTGTTTTTCCAGTTGTTTCAATCTGGCATGTCACTCTTTTCTCCTATCAGCAGGAAAAAAAGATACAATAGACCTGCTTAGCATTGATCAAGCAATTTCCCTAAATGAATAACTGGTGTTCTTTATGGGCAACACTTGAAGCTGCAAACAAATATCATCACTCGTTCAACTAACTGGGGAAAAAATCACTAAGGAAGGAAAAGGATTTAAAAACTAACTTTCCACAAAGATGAGAGCCGGAGATGGTGTAATAAAGAGGTTGCTGTTAACGAGTGTGTGTATGTGTGCCTGTGTGTGGACAAGGTGTGATAGCATAGCCAGGTGAGAGTACTGAAGGGAATAGAGGTAAGCAGGAGACCTAACTTGGACAGGAAGAACACATTGATTCACAGGTACAGTTCACTGTTTGTCTGGAGAGCCTTACCTCTTCCCTTAGTAAGTTGAAGCTCTCTGAGACAGGTGCACAACCAGAGTACAGTATTGCCAAGGAGCGAAAGCAAAGCAGATAGGTGTAGTGGAGTGGGGAGAGGGAATCTGCTTAAATTATTGCCCTCTGTCATATGGCCCCTTTCTGGTTTCTTTCTTTCTTTTTTAAACATTCACTTTTATTTTTTTTTCAATGTTCCAAAATTCATTGTTTATGCACCCTTCCTGGTTTCTAACAAGGCAGTGGGATTCCCACTTATCTCCTTTGTTCAAAAAGACACATGACTTCGCTATCCTGTCTAAAATTTCAATCCACCCACCAGATTCATGTCTTTATATTTTAAAATAATCTTGTTGAACAAGTAAGGGTAGTAAACAGTTACGAATGGTCCTGTGCTCAGTACTGACCTATATATACTAAGGATATGGTGTGCCTGAGGGATGGAAGTTGAGGGATGGGGAAAGGGTGCTAAAAAGCAAGAAGGAAGATAGGAAGAATGGGAGGGAGGGAAAGGCAAGGGGGAGAGGAAGGAAGGAGGTGGGGGAGAGGGGGAGGGAGGCAGGAGAGAAAGAATGAAAGAACTGTGTGACTTCCCTGCTTTGAAGAAAGTATCTCCTTCTCTAACCATTAATTTCTATCTTGTCAGGACCCTCATCACCCTTACTTTCCGGTCATACTGACCTGCGTTTACTGTTTTCTAAGCACATTGAAGCAGCTTCTGTTTCATTTTCTCTCCTCACTTTCCTCTCTCTGTCTGGAACGCCACATTTTAGGACCACTCTGTGTTTGATGCCTGCACCGCCCACTCTCCACTGTTCCTATCTCACTGATTGAAATCAATTTGTCAAGCAGGAGTTCGTATGTGTACTTTCTTTCCTTGGACAAGAAGCCACTCAAGGCAAAGAGTTACATTTCGTGTTCTTGTTTTTCCAGTAGCTCACCCAGCGCCTGGCAAATACTGTACACTCGGTGAAGGCTTGTTGAATTAATGCCTGTGAAGAAATCTCTCAACTTCCCCAAATTGTTCGCCTATTGCATAGGCCAAATAACAGCATAGGCGGTATTTGTGAGAGTTTCTGTGTTCCGCAGCACTGAGGGAGGAGGTTAGGTTCCATACGTCATTTCATCTTCATAGCTAACTAAATGGCTCTCGGTACCTGCATTTGCCCGGCATGGAGCTTGGAACGTAGGTGTAAAGAGGTTAAGGAACTTGTCCAAGGTCATGCAATTACAAAAAAATGCACAAAATCAGATCAGGAGGCAATGTAGTAGATAAGAATTCTTTCAGGTTATAATAGTGTTGGTGTCATTTCTAGCTGTGACATTGACTGTTTATGCCATTTAGGGGAGAACCTCAAACTTCACTCTATTTAATTTCCCTCTTTCTGAAATGCAGGCAAAATATCTGCTTTGTCAAAATCAGAAGACTTCTATGAGGTGATATGACTTAATCCATGTGAAAATATTCCTTAAAATAATATGTTGCTATGATTCTAAGCTTATTATGATAAAAACTTGATAATTCTATGTATTCTCCCCATAGCTATGCTCGTTCTTAGGTAAAAAATAACACTAACAAGAAAATAATAACAATAATGAGAAACCCATATTAGCACAATATACAGCCATAGAGTGCTAATATGTAAATACTATTCTCTACGCATCGTTTGTATATTTTAATGGGATTTTTGAGGATGCACAAATAAAATAATGCATCTTGATCCTTCAAGTAGCTTTTATTTCCTGTAGCAAGACAACCTCTGATTGAGGATCAGATTCATTTGGTCATACTGTGTTCCTTAATGATGAACCTTTAAATAGCTCCTAATTCAAGTCTGTTTTAATTCTGATCATTTTCTCTCTGTAGCTCTCTATAGATTTGGTCTCTTGCTCACTTTTGGCTGCTTTTTCTCTCAGACTACTTTAGATTGGACACTAACATCGTCTAGCCCTTTACTGGTCATGCTCTTATTTATAACTTCATCATGTTTCCCTTTTTCTTATTTATGGCCAGAAGGAGGATAATTTAAGTACTTCTACTGTCACAGATTAATCTTGCCTTTAGTACCATTTGTTATTATAAGAAGGAGCCATACAAAGAAATTTAAGAACTAGAAACTTGCCTTAGGACTAGAAAATTCTACTGGGATCGATTTTCTGTGCCATCTTCCTATACTTGGTTTCATCTCTGAAATCACTAGCTTTTAAAAGAGTTTTATAGATTCTTAGACAATCTATATTATGAGTAGGATACTCATGTATATAAGCTGTTTGTTTTACTCTTGACATTAAAATATCGTTTCACAGATAAACATGTATTAGTTAGATATGTTTGGGCTAATTAATCCCTGCAGAAGGGCTGGAATGTAAAGTAAAGGAGAGATACAGTTAGAATTGGGAGAGGTATGTCCCGCAGACAAGGAGAAGGGTTATATATTATAATAAAAGTAATCAAGTTGTAGCCAGCTAAATCTCAGAGAAGACAATCAGTATCTGGAGAGGTACCAGTCAAAGACCAGTCTACCCCTGTCAAATTCCCCCAAGTTTCCTGAGTTCTCAGCTTGTAACACAATTCTAGAGCTTTCTCTGAAAACTCAGATACCATATGATTCCACTCATATGTGGAATTTAAGAAACAAAACAAATGAGCAAAGAGAAAAAGAAGAGAGAGAGAAAGAGAGAAAGAGAGAGAAGCAAACCAAGAAAAAACTCTTAACTATAAAGAACAAACTGGTGGTTACCAGAGGGGAGGTAGGAAGGTGCTGAAATAGGTGATGGGGATTAAGGAGTGCACCTGTGATGAGCACCAGGTGTTGTCTGGAAGTACTGAATTACTATATTTTACACCTGAAACTGATATTACACTGAATGTCAACTAACTGGCAAGTGCTTATTTATTTTTTAAAGGTTTATTTATTTTTTGAGAGAGGGCTAGCGGGAGCAGGGGGGAGGGGCAGAAGGAGAGGCAGAGAGACAATCCCCAGCAGACTCTGAGCTGAGCATGGAGTCCAACAGCGGGCTTGATCTCACAATCCTGAGATCATGACCTGAGCCGAAACCAAGCATCTGATGCTTAACGGACTGAGCCACTCAGGCACCCCTAACTAGCAGGAATTTAAATAGAATCATAGGGAAAAAAAAAAAAAAACTTTCTACCAAGCTATCTCCTTTGTCATAACACCTTGAAAAAGCAGGTGAAGTTTGTTACTAACTTCTTCATCTCATTTATTTCTTGACCCTCTTCAATCTGGCTTGAACTCCAGCCACTACTGAACTTCTCCCATTGAGGTCACTAATAACTCCCAAAATAGCAAATCCAGAGTTTTTTTTTTTTTTAACATAGTAGCTTTTTGATATTATTTATATACCATACAATTCTCTATTTTGAAGTGTACCATTTAATGTTTTTTACTATACTTACAGTTGGGCTAACATCATTATAATCAACTTTAAAAAGACATATACACTGAAACTGTAAGAAAACTATAAGCCATTCAAATGTAAATAAATGGAAAGATAGTTTGTATTCATGAATTGGAAGAAATACTGCTAAAATGCCCATATTATCCAAAAAAATCTACAAATTCAATGCAATCCCTACCAAATTTCCAATGATATTTTTCACAGAAGTAGAAAAAAAAATCCTAAAATTTGTATGGAGCCACAAAAGACCCCAAAAGCTAAAGCAACCTTGAGCAAGAGCAACAGAACTGGATGTGTCATGCATCCTGATTTCAAACTGTATTACAAAACTGTAATCAAAACAGTGTGGTATGGGTATAAAAACAGAGCTATAGATCAATGGTAAAGAATATGGAGCCCAGAGGGGCGCCTGGGTGGCTCAGTAGGTTAAGAGTATGGAGCCTAGAAATGTCCTACACATCTATGATCAGCTTAGGACAAAAGAGACAAGAATATACAATGGGAAAAGGACACACTCTTCAATAAATTGTGCTGGGAAACCCGGCTAGTCACGTGCATGGGTGATGAAACTGGGTCCCTTTCACACAAAGATCAAACCAAAAGAGAAGAAATACTTGAAACCATAAAGCTCCTAAAGGAAAACAGGTGATAAGCTCCTTGGCATTGGTTTAGGCGCTGCTTTTTTGGATCTGATACCAAAAGCATAGGCAACAAAAACAAAAATAAACCAGTGGGACTATACCAAACTAAAAAGCTTCTGCACAGGGACGCCTGGCTGGCTCAGATGGCTAAGCATCGACTCTTTGTTTTGGCTCAGGTCATGATCTCATGGATCTAGCTTGAGCTCCAGGACAGGCTCTGTGCTCAGTAAGGAGTCTGCTTGAAGGAGTCTCCCTCTGCCCCTCCCTTCACTTGTACTCTCTCTGCCTCTTAAATAAATAAATGAATCTTGAAAAAAAAAAAAAAAAGCTTCTGCACAGTAAAGAAAACCATCAACAAAATGAAAAGGAGGAAATATTTCAAATCATATTTCTAAGAAGGGATGAACAACAAAATATATAAAGAAACTCATACTCCCTCTTTTTTGATCCTGTACACTTAGGTTCCATGACTCTGTTCATGACGTCTTTCGACCTGTATACTTAGTCATCAAACTCTTTGTTCTTGTTGTGCTCTCCAGATTCCACAGTCTGACTATAGTCTCTTGACTGCCTTCATCAGTTTCCATGAATTTACCACCTATTTGCTATATGCCCATGGCCTAGGCCTTTTCTTGAATTCTGTGGTTCTTCACCCAACTATATACTGGGAATCTCTCCCTTGATTTTCTTTCTTTTTTTTTTCTTAAAGATTTTATTTATTTATTTGACAGAGAGAGATCACAAGCAGACAGAGAGGCAGGCAGGGAGAGAGGAGGAAGCAGGCTCCCCGCTGAGCAGAGAGCCTGATGTGGGGGTCAGTCCCAGGACCCTGAGATCATGACCTGAGCCGAAAGCAGAGGCTTTAACCCACTGAGCCACCCAGGTGCCCCTCCCTTGATTTTCTATAGGTACCTTCAACTCGACTCATGTGAAAACAGATTTTCCATTTTATCTCACTGAATGCTGATGCTCTTTTTATGTGCCTGATCCTAGTAAGTGACTCTAACATCCACTAAACACCCAAACCATAAACTTGAATCACTCTTGAATTCTAATCTCTGACACTCAGCCAATCTTCAAATCCTGCCATTTCTCTCTATTTTTAATCTTTCTACTTCTTTTCAGTATGATTTTAGCTACTTTTGTTCAGGTTGTTGTTGTTCTGATTTGAAAAAGTTTTCTAACTAGGTCTCTATTCATCCTTCACTTTATTGTTACAGTGGTCATTTTACAAAGCAAATTTGGAAAAGTTCCAAACTTTTCAGGAAGGCATAGAAGATTCTTCATAATTTGGATGCTGTTTGCTTTTGCTGTCTTACTCCTACTGCTCTCAAAATATTTTTGGCAGACATCCTTTCTACAAGATTTACCAGAACCTTTCATATGTTAATGAAAAGAAACTTAGAGGAGACTATGGTAGGCAACATTTCTGAAATTTATTTGATCATGGAACACTTTTTCTTTTTTCATACAATAGCTAATAATCTCTTAGAACTAGTACTTTTCCAATATTTGGGAAAATAATCTATTAGCCTATATATTTTGTCTAGATCTTATCATCAGGATCAATACTGTTAAAGTATAAAAACCAATGAGAAAAAGACATTTCAGAAGAGACTAATCATTAAAGCATAGCTTCCATATTGTGTTATAGATAAGCTGTCACAAGCATAATACTTTTGAGATAATTTGAAAAATCTCTTTAATTCTAACCAAAGAAATAAAAATAAACCTGTATTTGTCTAGATTTGGAAAGAAAATTTGATATTCCATAAGACTGAAATGTTTTATTTGAATTATTACCCAATTCTAAGGTCAATATAGGATAGAAAACATTTCTTTTATCTTTCAAATGTAACTGCATTTCTGTCAAGATTTTAAGTATATAATGCATGGCCTACCTTAAATATCTGAACACTAAAATGGCAGAATATGAATATCCTCACTGATGAAAATAGCTTATAAAGCAAAAAAGTCTTATTGTCCAGCATATATAATGTTAATTTCCAGTTAGTAGGTAATTTTTTATTATTATTATTATTATTATTTTTTTTTTTTAAAGATTTTATTTATTTATTTGTCGGAGAGAGTGAGCACAGGCAGACAGAGAGGCAGGCAGAGGCAGAGGGAGAAGCAGGCTCCCTGCTGAGCAAGGAGCCCGATATGGGACTCGATCCCAGGACCCTGGGATCATGACCTGAGCCGAAGGCAGCTGCTTAACCAACTGAGCCACCCAGGCGTCCCGGTAATTTTTTTTTAAACATGGAGATTAAATTGAGGTTTGTATTTTCCACACTGAGGGCTATCAATAACTGGTTAATGAATTTTTCTGGAAAAAAAAATGACCTCTGCTTTAATGGTGTCTAATTATTGTGACACTTTTTCTCTGAGGCTTTTACCTGAACACTTCAAACTGTATTTAAGTATTCCTGAAAGCGAAACTTCTGCTTTAAAAGAGATAACACATGCTGAAGAAAGGATGGGATTTCTTGATTAGTAGAATTCACTTATAGATTCTTGAAAATGTCTGAATATTAAAATGATACAAGTGATATAAGAGGTAGACAGGAAGGGAAAGGATGCTTTGTTAAGGAAGTCAACTCAGTCCTGACTCAGTCCTGACTGCTTCTGTATTGCTGACAGACTACACAACAATATAATTTCAGGCTGTTAAGTGTGTCCTCAACCTTGTTGCTAACCATCTGTGCTAATTGCTTTTGCGCTCTCTCTCTCTGTTTTTTGCATTGGGAAGCGACATTTCAAATTTCACTTTCCTTATAAAATAAGTAAAGTGTTAAAAAAAGAACACATAGGTGCTTCAGTGCTGTTACACAAGAATATTCTGTTGCATGGCTTTCTTTGGAAGCTATCATTTTGTATTGTCAGCATGTGGATCTATTTTTATAAGACAACAGATGAAAAAAAAATAGAAGCACATGAAAGAAAGAGTAAAGAATAAAAATCAAGTAAAACCTCATCTTTGTTAAGATTATCCTGCCTCTTTCATTTACAGATTCTTTCTCTAAAAGCCTTTTCCCCCAAAGGTAGTAATACATAGTTCTGTACCGGAAAACTATTGCTACCCTCTTTTTTTTTTATTAAGAGAGGGCAGGGCTGATTCAAAACTGATAATGTCTGTGCCTTTTTGTAGTTTATTACTGAAAGAGGAAATAAGAATGGAGACAAGTCTGTAGAATATCCATCAACAGAGTAAACTGAGAGGACAATTCAGTAGTTCAACAGATGAGCAGTCATGAGCACATAGAGACCCACCTTCCTTCTTTTAGTTATCCCTGAGAGACTCCATAGATCTCCTCAGGTTATAGCTTCAGGTAGCCTGTTATATATAACATTTAAAATAAACTTTTAATATTTTTCTGCACTTACAGTTATGTTGCAAATATAGGACAGAGGGATTTTGTATACCCCAAATCCAGTTTCCCCTATTTTTAATGTCTCATGTTACCATGATTCATTTGTCACAACTATTGAACCAATACTGACACATTATTATACACCAAACCCCATACTCCATCCAGATTTCTTTAATTTTTTATCTGTTAATTTTTTTCTGTTCCAAGACCTCATCCAGGATACCATGTTATATTAACATGTTCCATTAAATGCAATTCTTTGCAGTGTCAGTCTCTTTGAAGTTTACTTATTTTTAATGACCTTAAAGTATTGAGAAGTATTGGTCAGATATCTTGTGGAATATCTCTCAGTTTGGATTGTTTGAGATTATTCTCCTGGTTAGGCTGAGGTTATGGGGTTTGGGTAGGAAAACCAAAGAGAGAGATGAAGTGCCATTTTTATCACATTATACCAAAGATACATGCCATCTGCATGACTTACCACTATTGCTAACATTCACCACCTGACTGAGGTAGTATTTATCAGGTTTCAACACTGTAAAGTTCTTCATGTTCTCCATTTCCATCTGTAGTACTTGGGAAGAAATCATTACATGGAGCTCACATCTAAGAAGCTGGGGGTTAAGCCCCCTGTCTTTGAGGATAGAGTATTTACAGAAATTATTTGGAATTTTTCTGTATGAAAAACTGTCTTTTCTCTCCCATTTATTTATTTGATCATTTATTCATATAAATATTCACTGGTGAATATTCATTTTATACATTGGGTTATACAGTAATACTACAACATTTACTATGTTGATAAAATTATTCTATTTTACTTTACTCAAAATTGGCCACTACAAGTTCTTATAGTTGGTTCCTTTGATAGGCTCCCATTCTTTTATTTATTTATTTATTTATTTTTGAACAGTTCTTTACTTCTGGCAAATGAGATCCTTCAGGCTCATCTTGGGTATACCTTGCCCCAGCCCTGAAACCAGCCATTCCTTCAAAGAGCCCTGGTTCCACTTATTAGAGAACGGTATTAGAATCCCGGGGCGCCTGGGTGTCTCAGTGGGTTAAAGCCTCTGCCTTCGGCTCGCGTCATGATCCCAGCGTCCTGGGATCGAGCCCCGCATCAGGCTCTCTGCTCAGCGGGGAGCCTGCTTCCTTCTCTCTCTGCCTGCCTCTCTGCCTACTTGTGATCTCTGTCTGTCAAATAAATAAATAAAATCTTAAAAAAAAAAAGAATCCCTTTACATTTTGAATGGAACAGATATTGACTGAATGTTAGGGAATGAAAAGGAATCTGGAATTGATTTTTGTTAAGGAATACAACTGGCAAAACAAAACAAAACAAAACAAAAAAACATGTCCTTTGGCAAATGGTCTGACCACTACCATGTAAGATCACTATATTGACCCCCTCCCCACCCCAAATGAAAACATATGCGAAAGGAGAAGTTTAGAACATGAAAAAGATGATAAAACTACCAAGTTTGAAGAAAAAAGTCACACACATGGGGTCCATCTCCGCAGTACCTTACAATATGCTTTGAATTAATAAGTTCTTGATAAATATCTGTTGATTGATCTAAGATGGCCATGAATCTAAATTTTGGCTTGATGCCTACAGAAAAGGTAAATGTCAGAGGTTTATGAACTGTTGTGTTTCCATGTGCCCATATAATATTCTATTTTTTCAGTATGTGGTCTTTATGCTGTAAAGATCAAGTCTGATTCATATCGTATTAAAATTTTATATTCGTAAGTCATGTTAAATTATTTGTGAAATGTGATAATAGCTTTTGATTTGGAAGTATGATCATAGTCATTTCTTTTTTCCCATTGCTTTAAGCCCCCACAATGTCCCCAACATCCTACCCATACAACTTCATAATACTTAAATTTCTTTATATTTCTTTGGAGTAAAATTTCTCTCTTCTGAATGTAAAAAGCATTAGGATAATGTACAAGGGCTGTGAAGGAGATATTCCTAAGCATGACATCAATCTTTCAGCATCTGCAGACCACTTAATGGATACTTAGTATGCAAAATGACTGCCAATTTTAGGTACATTAAAATGTTTATCACAATTAAAATATAAAGATAAAATATGATAAGACATTATATAATCATTTCATAACTCCAAGAAGATACTGTTTATATCTGACTCAAGGATAAATTGGTTCTAATGCATTCTGTTTCTTAGGAAAATTAAATCTAAACTTTCAATTATATCTATTAAGATTTACAGCAAGCATTCAGAAGCTTTGTTAAGTAGTTTTGAACGCTTAGATATTTCTCCCTGAATCGAACTTCTGGTGCTTCATCAGATATTAAGTCAACATATTATGCTCAAAGCTAAAAGGTTAAATGATTAAACTCATTCAACTATTCAGAAGTCAAGGGTAAATTATTTTTTAATTTACTCTTTGGTGATATTTTACTCTGAAATGATTTCTTCATGATCTCATACAGCATATGGATGTGTTTTTTAAATATACCCAGTGATATCACTTCCATTTATATCAATATATTAATAAAAATACATCAATATATTCCTCAGACAACTAGGAGATAAAGAAAATAATCAAATATTAGAAAAAGTCACTCTATAAGTGATCAGGTCTTTTGCAGGATTCTATTTTGGTCTTAAGGGACCCTATTATTTTTACCTCAGATAAGTCATGCTTCTGTCAATGAATAAGTGGTTTTGTCTATGCTAGACACTGTATGCATCATTGGGATTCGCTGCTTTAGGAAGTCACTTGAAATCACAGAAATGGAAGTATGGTTTGGGAAGAAAGGTTTGTTTCTTCACCCTCATTTCAAAATTATCTTTCTGTTCAACGACCAGTATACTGTCAAAGAGAAAAGTAGAGTTCTATGTTTGCTGTGCATACTTTTACACTGTATACTCAGTGTCCATAATCTTTTCATATTTCCATTGCTCATTATCTCTTTTGATGTTGGACTATGGTCAGAATTAATCAGATTGACTGGCCAACTGGTCCCTGGCCGGAGGCAGTTTAAGTATTGGCATTAAGGTGAAGCCTCTGGCCATTTGCTTATTAAAACCCTTCCCTGGGGCACGATAACTGATGCTTATTCATCTCTAATCCCAGTAGAATATTGTCTGAGGCTACAATATGTTTCCAAAGAATAATAAGCAGTAACTAAAGAAATATCTCTTCTCTCCTAGCACAAATTTTTAGGGAACAAAATGTCCTTCATATATATGAACCATACACATGTTAACACTTGATTATCCCACACACATCTGAGTTTTTTGGTAAGTATAGACAAAATTAAAAGATCAGCCACAATACTCAGACAATAGTTTCCTAATGACACTGTCTGCAGTTCATATTATGTGGCATTCAGTAAAGTCATCTGACAAAGTGATTTTGCCAATAACGTGTTCTTTTTCTTTCCAAGCAGCATATAAGTTCTTAACTTTGCAACTGGTTTTACAAACTCCTCAGCAATTGCACATTTTGTCCCTTTTTGAAAACGCCATGAGATTTGAATGTGTGCTTTAGTTATTTGGCAAGATTCCACAGTAGACAATGCATTGGAGATTAGAACAACTGAATTGCTGTTGTCCCAAGAAATAGAATTTAGGTTACTTATGAAAAATTAATTTAAAATTTCTGGAAACAAATTAGGAAATCCTAACAAAAGTTAAGATGTATCTACCACAGGAGATAGGTAGTGTAGTGAAATGGTTACACACATGAGTCAATTTGTATTGGTTATAATTCTAGCTTTAGGTGGATTTCTGTCAAGTTATTTGTCTGTATTAATCCTCAGTCACTCTGTTGGGTAAAATGACATTGATGATGGTACCCATCTTATAGGATTAGTGTAATAAGTATATGAAATCACATATATATTATATATTTTATCTGTAAAATGTTCTTACTGTGATTGTCACTTTGTTATCATTCAATAATTGGTGGCTGCATTTGAGAACTGAAGGAGAAGTATTCAGAGATGGACACGGAGTTTTGTATAAGGATAGAAGCATTGTTTGCAATCTCTAAGTATTAGATATAAGGTAAATGTTTTTAAATAAGGGGTTAAAAAATATGCTCCAAACAAAGGATAGAATACTATACAGTTAAAACAATACTATCGACTTATATTTGTTGACATAACAAATACACAAGATAGGGTCACAAGACAAAGGAAACATAAAATTCTAAGTATGGTGTGATCCCATTGACAGTAACAAAAAACTACTAGCTGTGGATATGCACAGAATATACCTTTAAAAACTATATGCCAAAATATTAACATAAATATTATTTTTATCTTTTGGTATTAGCTGCAGTTTTATAATCAGCATATGCTAATTTTATAAAGAGAAAAAATTATTTTAAAATGTATTTTCCAATCTGTTTATATCTCTTCTCTTTACTTTTCTCTTTCAACTCTCTCTAAAACGCATATATCTGGTATTTTTAAAAAAATATTTATTTATTTATTTATTTATTTATTTATTTATTTATGAGAGAGAGAGACAGCAAGCAAGCACAGGGAGAAGGGCAGAGGGAGAGAAGCAGACTCCCCGTTGAGCATGGAGCCTGTCACTGGGCTTGATTCCATGACCCTGAGATCATGACCTGAGTTGAAATCAAGAGTCATCGGATGCTTAACTGACTGAGCCACCATGTGTCTGATATTTTTTAAAGAACTTCTCAATCTCTGGGGCACCTTGGTGGCTCAGTTGGTAAAGCAGCTTCCTTGGCTCATGTCATGATCCCGGGGTCCTGGGATCAAGCCCCACATCAGCCCCCCTGCTCAGCGGGAAGTCTGCTTCTCCTTCTACCACTCTACCTGCTTGTGTTCCCTCTCTTGCTGTCTCTGTTTCTGTCAAGTAAATAAATAAAATCTTAAAAAAATAAATAAAAACTTGTTAATCTCATATTTGTGGGAACTTCTTTATTTAGGAGTCATGAAAAGGGAAGCACTTAAACATATCTGTCTGAAATCATTTTAAAAATCACTCTTATTTAGTTCACCTATTAAAATTCTACATTAAAATGAAGTAAAGTAAAATTGTAGCTGTCCAACATAGGACCATAGGAACTTACAAATAAATAATACCTCTCAAGGATCAAAAAGCAAAATCCTATTGTTTCTGTAAATAATTCTAACAAGGTATAATCTATATAAGCATACAAAACTGGATAAAACAAATTAAAACAATATGTGATCAGTCTGTAAATCAGTACTTTGTAATCCCTTCAGCAGAGATGTAGAACTAATAGTTAAAAGTTGTTGAAAATGTATTACATGTGAGGTACTAAATCCCATTTATAAATTACACAGATTAATTCTGTTAACTATCTAAGAGAGGGAGTAGTTTTATCTTGATTTCAAAGATGAGGACGCGCGGCCTAGTGTGGTTAAATAACTTTGTCCAGAGTTCCTCAACTAGCAAGTTGTAGTGCTCGGGTCTGAACCTTACTGTCTGCTTTTCCTGTTTATTAACCGAATTTTAAGAGATGCTTGTATTATTTTTAAAAAATTAATTAAAAAATTGAATACTCAAGGGTTTGCAATGATTTCATTAGTATTTCCCTTTTTGGAGTTTTGTTTTATCCTTGTATTCTTCTTCTAGCAGCTTTCATAGTTATTTAAGCAAAGCACCACAGAAATGAAGGTAGTATTTTAAACAAAGAATTGGGGTCTGAGTGTGGGAAAAATTTCTTAAGAGATCTACCTCTCTGGTGCTATCATTTTGGGCAATGACATTTAAAGTTTTTGTGACTTACAGTGAGACACACACACAATGTACATGCACACAAATGGTCTGTACTGTTCACATATATGCAAGAATATTAAAGAATGAAAATTTGTCTGAATCAGACAAAACAATACGCTTCTTGATTATATGTCTTGCATTTTTAGAATAAGAGATTGTAAATAGAACTTGCTCAGGATGATTGTTTCATAAAGTTTTTGAGAGAGATTATGGGAACTGATAAATGCTTCTTACATTTTGGCACAGTCTGTTAAAGTGTCTCAAAACATACTATAAAGTATTTCCTCATATCACAAATGAATGTTTTGGGGCCCCTGACTCTGTGGGTTAAGCATTTCCCTTTGGCTCAGGTCATGATCCCAGATTCCTGGGATGGAGTCCCATGTCTGGCTCCCTGCTTAGAGGAGAGCTTGCTTCTCCCTCTCCCTCTGCTCCTCCCCCTACTTGTGTTCTCTTACTCTCTCTCTTTCAAATAAATAAATAAAATCTTAAAAAAAATTATGTCCAAAGAGAGAGAGAGAGAGAGAGAGAGAGAGAAAAGGATTGTGTTTAAATCACCAAAAGCAGAACATAACAGAACAAAATAAAGTTGAGTTAGCAGAAACAGCCAAAAAAAAAAAAAAAATGTGTCTAGGGTAGTATTGACAATCTTCCAAACTGCCACCCCTCTACCTTTACTACCAGTTCATGGATAATTTTCAACATTTTTGTGAAGATATGAAAGATATTCTCCTATACCCATTTTCTATAATCTAATTCATCTTCCTCTATTAACTGAACCATGGTTCTGCTATGGAATGTACACCGACCCAGGATAACCAGACTATAACATGTGGCTGAAACTGAAAAGGTCACATTCTATTTCAGGTAAAAGAACAAACATTTTGTTCATTTTCAGGAGCAGGTTATAAATGCTTGTTAGGAAAGAAACAGGAGATATGTTAAATTCTTGCAAACTTGATTTTTACTCAATTTTCCTGAATGATGTTGAATATTAAAAAAAAAAAAGTGTTTAGTAAAGAAGGACAGTTCCTACCCTAAATAAATTATTAGCATTTGTAGGAAGAAAATATAGCGAATAACATAAAAAGCAAAAAAAAATTCATATTTGTTCTGACATCAAATGATGCAAATGTAGAGACATTCAGTTGGCTAATAGACACATGAAAGCATCATCATCAGGGAAATACAAATCAAAACCATGATGAGCTATCACCTCACACCTGTCAGGATGGCTAAAATCAACAACACAAGAAACAACAGGTGCAGAGAGGACCAGAGAAGAAGAAACAGGAGGATGCAGAAAAAGGGGAACCCTCCTATACTGTTGGTAGGAGTACAAGCTGGTACAGCCACTGTGAAAAACAGTATGGATGTTCCTCAAAAAGTCAATAATAGAAGTACTCTAGGATCCAGTAATTGCACAAATAGGTATTTACCCAAGGATAAAAAAAATACAGATTTGAAGAGGTACAGCCTAACGTTTATAGCAGCATTATCAACAATAGTCAATTATGGAGAAAGCCCAAATGTCCACTGACTGGTGAATGAATAAAGAAGACATAGTGTGTGTGTGTGTGTGTGTGTGTGTGTGTGTACATACATACAATGGAATATTACTCAGCCATCAAAAAGAATGAAATCTTTAAAAAAAATTATTTATTTGACAGACAGAGATCACAAGTAGGCAGAGAGGCAGGCAGAGAGAGAGGGGGAAGCAGGCTCCCTGATGAACAGAGAGCCCGATGCAGGGCTCGATCCCAGGACCCTGGGATCATGACCTGAGCCAAAGGCACAGGCTTAACACACTGAACCACCCAGGTGCCCCAAAAAGAATAAAATCTTGCCATTTGCAATGATATATACGGAGCTAGTATATAAATAAGTCAGTCAGAGAAAAACAAATACTATATATCACTCATATGTAGACTTTAAGAAAGAAAACAATGAATATATGTGAAAGAACAGGGAAAGGAAGAGAGGGAAATAAACCAGAAGAGACTCTTAATAGTAGAAAACAAACTGAGGGTTGAGGGAGGGAGGTGGGTGGTGGGATGTATATATGGGTGAAGGATATTAAGAAGGACATTTTTTTATGATGAGCACTGGGTGTTGTATATAGGTGATGAATCACTGAATTCTATTCCAGAAATCAATATTGCACTGTATGTTAACTAAGTGAAACTTAAATAAAATAAACAAAATGATGCAAATGTTAGTGTGGAAAAACATACTGTATCATGGGGAAATGGGAGATTTTGTAGTGAGTCAGGAAGGAATTACAATTAATGGACAAATGGTATCATTTGTTTCTGCTCCATTTCATGATGGGATTTAGGCAAATCTCTAACCTCTCTGAAACTCATTCAGATGAGAAATGGAGACTGTATTGCCATCTTCATAGGACTGTGATGATAGCCAAAAATAATTCTTATAATTTACTGATATGTTTTAGACAATCTGTAAATTTTAGATCACTTCCTTTCCCCGATTCCTTTTTATATAGTAGATAAATTCTTTGTTTGGGAACAGGTGAGAAACTTCCCATGTCATATACTGGAGGAGAAAGATGACAACTTCTGGTTTCTGTAATATTTGAAACCAGAATGGGAATTCTGAATGGGAAACCTTTGCTCCATCTTGATTTCTTTGGGGGATTTGTGGAGTGATTCCTAGAAGAATCATGGAATAGATGTGTGAAAGCTGGGATTCCCTGGCCAATCTAAAGTTACTAAACAAGCACATTCCTCCTCTAAAGGTGAGAAGCAGTAGAATGAGAAATAAGCTGTCTTGATAGAGCTTCCTCTCCAGAGAATTTGGAGCAAATGCCTGATTCCTCCTTTCAGTTAAAGAATTATGATTAACCTCAACAGTGATCTGAAACAAATAATTTGTTTGTGTGTAAGGGGGGGTATGACATCATTTGTGTGTATTGGGGGGAAGTATAACATCACCATACTCGTAGCCTGCACAATTTTACCAGTTACTGCAAGCAGTCACTTAAAATGTAGATATGGAAAAGAAGGAAAGAAAAAAGACATTGAAGTGAGGAAAATCAAGCCACCCTTCCAAGTGTTGTTTGTGCAATGCTGGGTAGCTGAATTTTTGGAAATAGTCTTGATATGTTCTATTTTTGTTTTATTTTGTTTTAACTTTTCTTCACACAGGTGGTTGGTATGTAACTGAAGCAACATCAGATTTAAGTTAGAAAAGAAGCAAAGTATAGCAGTTTGTAGTGATATTTTAGAATAAAAGAGAAAATAGGGATTCACAAAAGAAAAAAATAACACCAGCTGCTCATATTTATTAAGGGCTCCATGTAATCTAGGTACTGAGACTTGCACTAACATACCTCATCACATCATCTCTTATAATTCTCAAATAAGGACAATGAGGTTGGTGCTATTATTAAATCAGTTTTACAAGCAGAAATAATCACTATGCTATCTCAATACCTTGAAAAGAGCCAGGGGAAAAATGTTAAATTTTGAAGAACTTCTAAAATAGTCCAGAAATGGCTATAAAATAGCAAGCAACAAGGTTACCTTGTCACAAGGATAAGAAAGCCAAAGTTCCAAGAGTTTCTTCTGACTACAGAAGAGACAGTTTTTGAATGGGTCAGAAGGATAATGAACAATTGTTCTATTCTTATGCTAAGTATGAAAACATGTATATGCAGTTCAGTTTAAATTGTGTAGAAGAAAAATATTTTAGTGCCTCACCCTTATGGAAAAATAAGAATTATTTCCATATCGTTTGAGAAGGAATATGTAGAGCCAGGTTGGATATTAGTAACGCAACAATTGAAGTGACTGAAAGTTTCACTCAGATTCATTCACTGAAGGGAATCTACAGCATTTCTTCCTCCATTTCTTCCTTTTTTGAGAGGTATTTTCACAAAAGAATAGAGGTCTATTAAGTTTTTCAAGCAACCTATGGAGACTCAGAAATTGTGTTACTGGGCCATTTAAGGTGGATGGTAGGGAGGACATGTAATTGGTGGTGTATGCCACACATTTCTACTGAGACATTTGTATCCACCCCAGGTTCTATGTTCCTTCCATCTTATTTAATACAAGTGCTGAACCTACATGGGTACAGAGTAAGTCTCCTTAAATGTCTTATAAGATTACCCAACAAGATTTTCTCTTCCAGTAGAGAAAACCTAATTTTAATTTTTTTCATTCTTTGTTAAAAAAATATATTTTTCAAATACAAAGGTCAGAAATTGACCTTCCAACAAACATGTTGATTGAGACTCTCACCACCTCTCCCACTCTGCAATGTGGTGTTATTGAGGAGGTTCTGATTTTTTTATCAAATGATTCTAATTTACCAAAAATACTTGATTCCAGGCAAAGTTAGCCCTACCAGTATGATAAAAAAATATATATATAACAAAAGCTTAATTGCAGAAAAAAAGAGAAATATTTAAAAATATCAACTCTTGAGAACACTATTATTAATGCACTAATAATTCACCAATAAATTTTCTCTGAAAACATTTTACTATGTAGTGTCTATATTTGCCTAATTTATAAAAAGTGTGTATTATAATAATGTATTTTGTTATTAAAATTTAAACAATTCAGGAATATAGAGTAAACATTAACATCCAATCTAATTTTTCCACTTAACCCTCTCTCCTGTCCTAGAGATAACCACTTTTGTTTTGGTTTGGCATATATCCTTCCAGAATTTTTTCATTAACCTTATACATATTGGTATATTTCTATATGCATAGTACATGCATTTTTTTTATGTAACTGATGTCATTATTTTTTTCTAAGACTTGCTTTTTTATACTGCATAGTTTTGATACTCTATTCTGTCTTTATATATTTATCAAGTTATTTTCAATGGCTGCTTAATATTGATTGGTAAGCATATACTATTATATATTTTAGTCTTCTTCTAATGATTGACAATGGATATATGAACCATATAATATTAAACCAGTGAAAAAATATCCCATAAAAGCACAAATATTGCATTTCCCCTCTTATTATTTAGTAAGATCGGACTTCACTTCCTTTATTTGTGGATCATTTTCATTTCTGATTTTATGAAATGAAATTTTATTTTATGAAATGACTGTTCATATTTTATTTGTCTCTTTTATTGTGTTCTTCTTGTAACTTAATTAAAATTCTTTTTAGGTCCCTTTTCACATCTTACAAAATTAAGTTTTTGTCTAATATGATTTTGGCAAATACCTCCCTAATTTTTAAATTAAAAAGCATTTACTTTGTCTATAGTGTCTGTTGTTGTTACCTTAAAGATTTTGATAATTATATAGTTGAGCCTATTACTTGCCTAATCCATTCATCTTCAATTTGTCTTATGAAGTCTTTTACAATTACTTGAAGAAAAATGCTTTTTTAGCGAAAGAAATTACTACCTCTCAGGCTAAGTAGTAATCTGAAACTATTCATAAAAATGATTTTTTAAGAATTATTATTTAGGTTAATAAGCATTGACCCTTAGATTTAAATTCTCTGTTCAATTATTTAATATTATTACAGACGATTGTTCATTTCCGTTTTAATCACCAATTTATATTTCTCATTCACTGCCTGGCCATATTCCAACAAGAAAGTTAAAGAGTACAGAGATGGCATTGCCTCTGTCTCCATGAAATTCATCTAGATCAAAGAAACATGTTTATAAGAGCAAATAACATGAATTCAATGCAGATTGGAATTGGAAATGTGTGTACATAGAGACCACACTCAATCTCCTAGTTGAGAATAGAGTCAAGAACTCTTTGCTTTGAAATGCACTGAAACCTAACTCGCTGCATAGAATTGACAATTTTCAATGCATTCTGAATCTACAGAACGGCATAGGGGTGGTATGCATGTAAATATTCTCTGCTTATTTCAGTGAGCGCTTTCAAAGACTCAGAACTTTAGGGAAGCAAACAATAATGTTCAAAGGTTGCAGAACAGTTTTTATCCATACCTGGGTCAGAGACATGAGAGAAGCTTAAGCACTGCTGGGGAGAGAAGGGGACAGACTATACTGACAACAGCATGGCATAGGAAGGAAAATGAGCTCAGGTTAACATTTACCCTGAAAAGCTTAGGTACATTCCTGAGAGGGAACGCCACCTCTGTATGTTTATTCTCCCATTTTCCCTTTCTCCCTCCCTCCTTCACTACCGTCCTCTCTCCCTCCCTTCTCTCTTCCCTATCTCCCTACCTTCTTCCCTTCCTTTCCTTTTTCAAATCCCCTATAAGCACTTCTACAGATCTCAGCCATGAGATTACAAAAGGGAATTATGAATTAATGATATGAGAAACAAAGTAGCTATAACCTCAAACAGAATCTAAAATATCTTTAAAGAATTAATAGGAGCCTTTAAAAGGGGCTAGGTAATGATGGGACACAATTCAAGTAATGGCCAAGGAACATTTTAGTGAAAGGACACTGACTGAATGCAACTGTGACCCCTCAGATTTGCACAGTGCTCTAAGGGTAAGAGTAAATATTCAGAGTACCTCAGTTCCAGCTCTGCTCCCTCTTAAATATGTACATTTGGCCCAATGACTTCATCTTTCTGAGCTGCAGTTCCCTCACATATATAATAGAAAGAATATTCACTCTCTGGTAGGTGATTGTAATGATTGAGCTCGCATATATACATAAATTAAGTGCCAACACAATATCTTGTGTTGCCAAATGAAAAAAATGCTAACAGTTATTGTTATTATTATACTTATAAGTAGTTTTGTAAGTCATTATCACACTTCAATTTGTCATCCTTACAATGAAGTTAAGATAGAGAATTATTACTCTTCCTAAATGAGTAAAATTAGATAAATTTTCCAATATCCTTACAGACAAAGACACTGGGCTTTTGACAATGGGTCTGCTGGTCTTTTGGTTATACAATTCTGAAGAAAAGTCAATGCAGTAAGTGATGAGAAATGAACACAAATAAAAAGATGCATTTTTTATGTATTCCTCCTGGATAGAGACAGTGTGCTAGGTACTTCTTATATGTGATTTTATCACATCACCATAGCCATCCTGTGTACTTGAGTTCACATTTTACAGATAAAGAAATATGCATAGAACTTAATGACTCACATAAGGTCACAGCACCCAATAAATGGAAGAAATGGGAATTTCTTGCTCCTCTGTTCGACCCCAGAATACAAGCTCCTTTTTATGAGATCAAGGTGGAATGGGCCATCTCTTGACTGGAAAGGAATAGGTTGTAGAAGAGTGGCAGAATGGAAGACAAAGGCATCATCTGCAATGAGTTACCCTGCACCTAACCTACTAAGATACTTCTCAGGAAAGGGGGAGAGAGAGAGAGAGAGAGAGAAAGGGAAAGAAAGAGAGAGAGAGAGAGAGAGAGAGAGAGAGAGAGATAATAAAATAGATCTTAGATCTTTTTGGAAAGGTCTGGCCCAGAAAAGAGAAGAGATTTAGTTTTGCATGTTAGACGAACAGAAGGGGTGGAAGAAAAAACAAAAGACTCCAATATTTCAGAATCTGAACATCAATTAAAGAAAGAAGTGTTCATAATTGTTAACAATGGAGGAGAAGGAAATTTAGGAGGGTGAGAGCCAAAAAGGGATTTTGGAACTGGCAGGGGCAACTTTCTGAGAGGAAATGGAAACTATTTTACAGTGAAATACCAGAAAGTAACAGTGCAGTTTATATTAAAAGGAGAGAGAAATGATACAAAACAAAACAGAGATCATATACTCTTATCTTTCTTTGAAGAAAAGCAGCTCTGTGATCTAAAAAGGTTAATAAAAGACATTCATAACCCCCACCAAAATATAAAATTTTATTTTATTTTTTTGATAGTGAAATAGGAAGTAAGTTTTCTTTGAGAACTTTTTATTAACTTACATAAACTTCCATCTGCGTTTCCCTTGTCTATTCAGTGGGTACTAACCTTCCTTCCCCATTTATGTCACTGTGTGATACTGATGTAGTACTTGTCAATCAGAAGACTGCATTAAGTGCAAACTTCTAGTTATTTCCTAGTCTTCCTTACTGAGAGTGCTTCTTGACATCCTTCATCATTTTCCCCAGGAAATGTTTTCCTCATAAGGTGTTTCAAATATAGCTTGAGAATAAAATGCTCCTGCACTCTTCAACAATGGCCAAGTTTCTCAGCTGTGGTAGCAAGTAACTATCAGAACTGGTTTTGATCCAGCTTAATCAGTTATCGACAGTTCTCAAAATCATCTGAACTGATTTTACACAAATTTGATCAATTCGTGGCAATGTACCTCGGTGAACACGTGTTTGCAAATGAACTAATTGGTAACAATCCTAAATTCTGAAAGTCAGTTGATCAAGAAAAAGACTCACTTTGAAGAATACACTTATGAAAGTCAGCTAATCAATGACATTCTTACCTAAGAAACCATGTTCCTACAAATAACAGCAATACACTAATTCCTCTGGAAGCCTGCTAATCCCTGAATTCTACTTTAAATCCAAACCCTGTATAGTATCAGCAGACTTCTCTGCTCTGAGAAGTATAGTTCTCCCTTCCTTAAGTTAGCAATAAATTCAGGAGTGTGGTCTTTTGTTTAAGATATTAAGGGCCATATTTCACCCTTTCAGCAGCTGGATGCTCTGAAAGTTAAAAATTTGTGCAAGACTCTTGGGAAGAATATAGATAATCATGTCCTTAGCCCCAATAGTTTAATTTCTAGAAAATTACTCAGACACTGGGTAATCTTTGGTATACATTTTTGCATTTAATTCTTCCAACAATCCTACAGTGTAAGTCCTATTTTTATTTCCATTTTGCATTTAATGAAAACAAGGCTTAGAATGTTTGAGACCATTTTCCACAGCCATATACCTAGTTATACTCCAAATATCTAGAGACTGACTCTTAAGTCAGAATTTACTTCCTCCACAAAAGAACATGATCCAAAATAAGGACAAAAATATTTGTTAAAAGTTTATACTAAACTGTTGTTTGTATATATGAAAACCCATGAACATTCAAATATCAAAGATAAGAAAAAAACTAGTAGAAAGAAATTGAAGAAGACGCAAAATGATGGAGGAGCATTCCATGCTCATGGATAGAAGAATTAAACACGGTTAAAATGTCTATACTGCCTAGAGCAATCTATATTTTCAATGCCATCCTGATCAAAATTCCACTAGCATTTTTCAAAGAGCTGGAACAAACAGTCCTAAAATTTTTATGGAACCAGAAGAGACCCCAAATTGCTAAGGAAATGTTGAAAATGGAAAACAAAACTGGGGGCATCATGTTGCCTGATTTCAAGCTTTATTACAAAACTGTGATCACCAAGACAGCATAGTACTGGCACAAAAACAGACACATAGACCAATGGAACAGACTAGAGAGCCCAGATAGGGGCCCTCAACTCTATGGTCAAATAATCCTCAACAAAGCAGGAAAAAATATACAGTGGAGAAAAGATAGTCTCTTCAATAAATGGTGCTGGGAAAATTGGGCAACTATGTGTAAAAGAATGAAACTCAAACAATCTCTTACACCATACACAAAGATAAACTCGAAATGGATAAAAGACCTCAACATGAGGCAGGAATCTATCAAAATCCTAGAGGAGAACATAGGCAGTAACCTCTTCTACATCAGCCACAGCAATTTCTTTCAAGATATGTCTCCAAAGGCAAAGGAAACAAAAGCAAAAATGAACTTTTGGAACTTCATCAAGATCAAAAGTTTCTGCACAGCAAAGGAAACAGTCAACAAAACAAAGAGGCAACCCACGGAATGAGAGAAGATATTTGCAAATGACACTACAGACAAAGGGGTGATATCCAAGATCTATAAAGAACTCCTCAAACTCAACACACACAAAACAGATAATCACATCAAAAAATGGGCAGAAGACATGAACAGACACTTCTCCAAAGAAGGCATAAAAATGGCTAATAGACACATGAAAAAATGTTCATCATCATTAGCCATCAGGGAGATTCGAATCAAAACCACATTGAGATACCACCTTACACCAGTTAGAATGGCCAAAGTTAACAAGACCGTAAACAACAAGTGTTGGAGAGGATGTGGAGAAAGGGAAACACTCTTACACTGTTGGTGGGAATGCAAGTTGGTGCAGCCACATTTCAAAAACAATGTGGAGATTCCTTAAGAAATTAAAAATAGAGCTAACTTATGACCCTGCACTTGCATTACTGGGTATTTACCCCAAAGATACAGATGTAGTGAAAAGAAGGGCCATCTGTACCCCAATGTTCATAGCAGCAGTGTCCACAGTCACCAAACTGTGGAAAGAAGCAAGATGCCCTTCAACAGATGAACGGATAAGGAAGATGTAGTCCATATATACAATGGAATATTATGCCATCAGAGTATTACCATCAGAAAGGATGACTACCCAACTTTTGTATCAACACGGACAGGACTGAAAAAGATTATGTTGAGTGAAATAAGTCAAGCAGAGAGAGTCAATTATCATAGTTTCACTTACTTTTGGAGCATAAGGAATAACATGGAGGACATTGAGATGTGGACAGGAGAAGTGAGTTGGGGGAAATTGAAGGGGGAGACAAACCATGAGAGACTGTGACTCTGAGAAACAAACTGAGGGTTTTGGAGGGGAGGGGATGGGGGTTTGGATGAGCCTGGTGGTATTACGGAGGGCATGTATTGCATGCAGCACTGACTGTTGTGCATAAACAATGAATTTTGGAACACTGAAAAAAAATAAAAGTAATTTTTAAAAAAGAAAAGAACTAAGTAAACAGTCATTATAAGGATACCTATAAAATAATTATTATGTATATTAAAGTGGTTAGGATTTGGGATTGAGCCCAAAATCGAAACACAAAATTATAATTATACCATGTAAAATTATGTGTTAATATGAATTGGGAATAAAAAGAAACATAGACTAATAACTATGGGGTGGCTGGATTCTGGGTGAAATACATTTTTATTGAATTTTTAAAAAAATATTGTTTAAATATTTATGTAATAACAAAAGTAACCTATATATAATTGTGGTTTCTATATTTGAAGTTCCTAGCCAACCTTACCATATTCTATGGAAATTCCAATGTCCCAAGAGATTTCTGAGAATTCTAAGGTTCTTATCAACTCCTGATTATTTAGTGCTCTCAATTCATACCTCAGAAATTTAAAAATTCTACTCATGTCTTATTTACCATAAATGAGGCATAGTAAGCAGGTGTTTCTGAAGTTTTAGATGGAGAGGTGTTATACTATAGCAGAGTATGAAAGTTAATATTGAACACACATCATCACTCTCCTAAAACTCTTTGGGCCATCCAACACATTGTTCATCTTCTCCTCCCTGAAGATTTACTGATAAATTCCCCTCACTTTGTCATGGACAGCAGCTCTCCATCTTCAACCTCTGCTCTGAACATAATGAAGATTTGATATTGTGCATCCATAAAACCAAGGGAGCATATGCCTGTAGCAACACAGATTTATTTTGAGACACATCATGATATTCCAACATAGTAATGGAGAAATCACTATATTCACTTTTTTTGGGTATAAATGACATTGATTTAAAGTCACAAGTTTTAAATTAACATCCTACTGTTTCAAGTACAAAAAGAATATGAATTTGGAAAAGTGCTGAGATATAAGAAATGAAAGATCAATTTTTTGATAGGAAGATATACTGAATAGAAAAGAAAACCAAATAGAGATAGTTGAAAACAATTAAAAATTAGACTGGCAAATCTATAGAATGGTAATTTATTTATTTATTTACTTTTAAAAAGATTTTATTTATTTACTTGTCAGAGAGAGAGAGAGAGAGCGCGCGAAAACAAGCAGGCAGAGGCAGAGAGAGAAGCAGGCTCCCTGCTGAGCAAGAAGCCTGATGCGGGATTTGATCCCAGGACCCTGGGATCATTACCCGAGCCGAATGCAACGGCTTAACCCACTGAGCCACCCAGACATCCCTAGAATGGTAATTTATTTTGTAAGAATAGCTAGAAATCTCACAGGGCTAATACTCATGGTTTTAAATAAAAATTTAGGTTATGTTTATCTCTTCCTACTTCTTCTAAGTACTTACTTACATAAATATTCACACCACATTATTTTTTCCTAGAGGAGCTGGTTCACTGTAAAGTGTTTTCTGTTTATAGTATAGCTACAGGGAAATCATAGTCACTAAAAATAAAAATTTAAGACCAATTTGACAATAATAAATTCAGACTTTCCAGACATCTTTGTCTACTAATTCTTCCCCCAGAGCATATAATTTGAAGTATAGTCTTAGAGCTGCTTATATCCACATATTCAAAATAAAGATATATCATTAAAGGGATAAGAAAAGAATATAAAGTAGCCATTATTATAGGTACAGTCTTCCATAGGCATTGATCTGACCATACTACTAAGGTAAAAAACGGACTTTTTTGGAGTAACCAAAATAAAGCAGTAAGTTTTCCTGGGCACAGAAGGTGCAAGTATTGTATCCTCAGTTTTCTCCAAATTATTATTATTATCCGAGTTCTGTGGAATTCTCTGTCAACTACTTTCCCAATTCCCTTAAACATGTTTTCTACGTTTGGATAAAATATCATTTGTTGTATGGGAGATATCAGGGAACTGTAATGGAACAGGTTGTCTGTCTTTCCATCCATCCATCTTCCACCATCCCTCCATGAGTGCATCTGGCTATCTATACTCTACCCTACATCTGCTAGAATCATATAAGTGTTTTCATATGAAATGGTCAATACAAACACCAGGACTCTGGAGCCAATCGCACCTATGGTTCCACTCATGCTATCCCGGTTACTCTCGGACATCTTAAGCCTAGTTTCCTTGAATGAAAAATGTGTTCAATGGTATTTTATTTAAAATTCAACACTGTAAATATTTTTAAGCACACATTTTTCACCAGGCAGTACACTAGGAAGGCTTAGTACAAAAGAGAGAGGTCTTATAAAAAAAGAACCTTTCTGAATAACTTCTTGAACAATAAAAACAAAAATGCAATAGGCTTTTATGATGGTAGAAGGAGTTTAGATTAGAAAAAAGAAAACAGTGAGAGCTCTAAGCATTCAGATATGGTAGAAGTAGATTTGGAATCTTCTTTTCAATATATATTTATGTATTCTAACAGCTACCAAATGGGATTTACATAGAGGATGGATTAGTTTGATTTTGCACATGTCTTCTGTACCTAGTATACTATTATTTGAAGGTATAGGTTATTTTTTTCCTACCAATGTATCTTCTTTTATTGTTTGTCATCCTCTTTTATTCAAGAGCTTTTCAAATAGCCTAATAAAGTATTTTCAAATTACCTAATAAAACAAGTTCCCTTAGAAGTTGGTATTGTGATTGGAAAGCAATAGGGAGAAAGCTTGATTTATTGACAAGTGAGAGTATGCTATAAATTTTTCCCATATTAAAACTGCCTATGGATTATCAGATCACTCCTAAAGAAACTGCAGCATATAGGGATAGCAATGTAAAGACTAAAGGCAAGGATCTAAAATACTAAAATACTAAAGGCAGGGATCACAATGCCTATGGGTAGGTCTGCTTTGCTTCATAAAATCTATTTCTTCTGAAATACTATGTATAAACTGAACAAAATTGTACCAGGGAAGATTGTTATCTAAGAAAAGTCATGATAAATGCTTTTGTGAGACAAATGATCATTTTATAATAAAAAAAATCATTTCTCGGTTAATATATTTTGTGGTTTTTTTTTTTTTTTTGGTTCTCATTCACTAGATTTCCTTAAAGTGAAAGCATACTTTCATATAATATAAATAAATTAGTAGTAGTGATTTCCAAGCTAGTAATCTATATTGGATTTTGAAGTTCAACAGAAAATAGGTATTTCAGGTGGGATTTTTTGCTTTAAATGCGAATAATACTTTTTTCTTTTAGTGGTGTACAATTTGTTAAAATTTGTTTTAAATTAAGGAAAATAGCTTGGATATCTCTTAACTTAAGAAAAACAAGAATATACTCTAATAAATAAGAATATGTCCATATAGTATGGATTTGATGTGGTACAAAGGAGAAGGATTCAGAGGTAAGCCAGGTGTGCTGTACAAAGATGTTCAACCCTTCACAACCTGCCTGCTTCTAGGCAAGTCACTTAACCTGGCAGAAACTTCCTTCTTTTCCCGTTTATAACTAAAGAATGTTATTTGAATTTCCTACTTGGCATACTCACTGTAAAGCTGAAATGTCATATGTGTATAAAGAAATTTTACACTTAAGAACATAAAGGGGATTTTGGTCTTGTGATGCAATACTGTTTCATTAGATAAGGTACACAAGCCTTTAAGTATTCCAATTTTAAAAAGGCACTATAGTTATTTTGGCCATTTATTGATTTTCTATGTCCAAACATATATCCATTTATACAATAAAAACTATAGCCAGCCATAATGACTGTCAAGTTGCTATGCCTATGTGAACAGTAAGGCTGCATTGCCAAATAATATGGAGCCAAAGGGCCAAATTTAATTTTAATTAAATTTCATTAGAGTATTATAAATTTAAACAACCATCATTTTGGATGGTTTAAGTAATATGAATTGTTAAAAATGCAAATACATGTGAAGAACTCATAATTCTCAAATTTTAAGTAATGAAAGAACATTTTTATGGCAAATAAGGAGCAGGGGTTCTTAATAACTTAGAGTAGATAGACAAAAATAGCAAGATGTGCTTATTGCTGGGGTAGAAAGGATTAGATTGCATATGAGAAGACTCTTTCTAAAAGTAGATTTATCACTGACCAAGTATTAAACACTTACAATTCATTTTCAAAGATCTTTATAATAGTAATTTATAGGCATGTAAATATATCTATAAGTAATAGAAGTATTAATAATATATCTATAAATAATATAACAATTTATAGAAAAGTTGCCAGGATGTACAGAGAACTCCCTTCACCAGCTTGTTCCACTATCAACAAAATCATGGTACATTTGTCAGAGCTAAGAACATTGGCAAAATAATATTAATTAGGCTACAGATTTCATTCAGATTTCACCAGTTTTCCCACTGATGCCTTTTTTCTGTTTAAAGACCAAATCCATGGAGCCACATCGCATTAAGTCATAATGTCGCATCTCTCTAGCTGTGTTTCTCAGTCTTTCATAATCTTGAAACTTGTGAAGAATACTGGTAACATATTTTGTAGCATATGCTTCTATTTGACTTTGCCTCATATTTCTCTCAAGACTACAATGGAGCTCTGGGTTTGTGGAAAGAATAGAACAGAAATGAAGTGTACTCATCAAATCACAGGAGAGTACAGGAGGTCAACATAACTTATTTTGGAGATGTTAAGCTTGATCACTCAATGAAAGTGGTATCTGCCACATTTCTCCATGGAAAAATACCTTTGCCCCACACTTCTGTACTCTCTGAGGCATGAAGTCTAGCTCGCACTCAAAGGAAGAGGAGTTAAGCTTTGCCTTCTAGGAGGTGGGTGAGGTGTCTATGTATATTATTTGGCATTCTTCTGTAAAGAAGATTTTTGCCTTCTCTGTCATTTTTCTTTCTATTCAATCATTTATTTGTATCAGTGTGAATTCATCAATATTTATTTTAGTTGCTAGGTTATAGCCTAATAGAATCATTATTTTATTGCACAAAGTGTTTCAGTTTTGGTCACTGGGAACTCTTTCTGGTTAGCTCCCATGTCCTTTTGACATGCCCTAATGACTTTTTTGGCACTTATTTACTTTCTGACACTAGAAGATACTTGAGTTTGAACTACATTTTTCCTTCCACATCTCTCAAATCAGCCATTTTTCCTGATGGCCTGCGTTCCTTTTTTTTGTTTTGTTTTTTTAAGATTTTATTTATTTATTTGACAGACAGATATTACAAGTAGGCAGAGAGGCAGACAGAGACAGAGAGAAGGAAGCAGGCTACCCACTGAGCAGAGAGCCCAATGCGGGGCTCGATCCCAGGACTCTGGGATCATGACCTGAGCTGAAGGCAGAGGCTTTAACCCACTGAGCCACCCAGGTGCCCCCTGGGTTCCTTTTTTAATTTTTAAGGTTTTATTCATTTGAGAGAGAGAGAGAGAGAGCGAGCATATGCAGGGGGAGGGGCAGGGGGAGAGGGACAAGCAGACTACCTGCTGAGCAGGGAGCCTGATGTGGAACTCCATCTCAGTATTCCAGGATTATGACCTGAGCCGAAGTCAGACACCTAACCAGCTGAGCCACCAAAGTGCCCCTGGGTTCCCTTTTTTAATTGGAGAATGGTATTTAGTAACTAAAATCTGGGCATAAGAGATGCTCATTGCTTCTGTGGTGTTACTACTTCTAGGACTTTTCAGTACGTAGAGCTAATAAATAGTATGTATGTATACCCATGTATGCACACATATTCATATTTATTTTTGCATCTATTTATGGGTATATTAAAATAAAAATAGTTCATATTATATCTCTGTCTCTAACCTAGCACTACAAGGTTAATTTTAGCTATTTCCCTTTGATTATTTAAACTTCTTTCACTGACAATGAGGAACCTAGTTTCTGTTATCAGCAATTTATTTATTTATGTGTCCCACCCTAATATACATTTAAAGTGGTTACATAATTACTCAACTGTACTCATGTTGGGGGAGAATTATCAAAGAGTGTACAATGTCTATGTACAGTTATTTTCCCTTCAGCATTATTCATTTTAGTCTTTGTCCTCTCAAAAGACTGTTTCCCTAAGTTACTTAGGCTAGATAGTTTTCCCCATGGAAAAACAGGTTATGTCTTACTTTTGTAATTTGGTTAGATTCATTTGTCACAGTCAATATCCAATTGTTTTCTTATTTTTAATTTGCATACTATATAGCTCACTCTGTGGTGTACAGTCCTATAGGTTTTGATGAGTGCATAGTCACTCATCAAGAATTGCAGTATCATGCAGAACAGTTCTATTACCCCCCAAAACGTCCTCATACTATCACTTTACAGTCAACTCTTTCATATCTCCCAAACCCTGGCAACCACTGATATGTTTCTTGTTTCTAAATTTTTCTTTTTCTAGTATTTCATATATATATAAATATAAATATATTTATAAGTTTATATATATATATTTATATATATATAAATATATTTATATATATAAAAATATATATATAAACTTATATATATATGAAATACTAAAAAAGAAAAACTTATATATATATGCTTATATATATAAGTTCATATATATATAAGTTTATATATATATATAAGTTGTTTATATATATATATATAAAATCATACAGTATTCGGTCATTTGGTTCTTTCTTATTTCACTTAGCAAAATACATTTAACATTCATCCATGATATTGCATAAATCAACAATTCTTTCTTTCTTATAGTTCAGTAGTATTTCATTGTATAGATATACTATAGTTTGTTCATCCATTCATCAATTGAAGAACATTTTGGTTATTTTGATGTCTTAGCAATTACAGATAAAATTTCTATAAATATTCATATACAGAATTCTGTGTAAAAATAAATTTGAAATTCACTTGATAATATAGGAATGGGATTGCTGGATCATATGGTTAAGTGTATATTTAGTTTTTGTTTTTTTTTTTTTAAGATTATTTATTTATTTATTTGACAGACTTAGATCACAAGTAGGCAGAGAGGCAGGCAGAGAGAGAGGAGGAAGCAGGCTCCCTGCTGAGCAGAGAGCCCGATGCGGGGCTTGATCCCAGGACCCTGGGATCATGACCTGAGCAGAAGGCAGAGGCCTTAACCCACTGAGCCAGCCAAGCGCCCCTATATTTAAGTTTACAAAAAAACTGGCACACAACTTTCCAAAGTGCTGGTACCACTTTAAAGTCCTATCAACAACGAAGGAGAGTCCCTGGGGCTCTGCAAGCTCACCAGCATTTAGCATTGTTGATTTTTAAAATTTTTTATTCATTTTAATATGTGTCTAGTGGTTTCTAACTGTGGTTTTAATTTGCATCCCCCTAATGACTAATGATGTAGAACATCTTCCCATACGCTTATTGGCCATTCATACATCTTTTTAGTGGAATTCAGATCTTTTACCCATTTTTAAATTGGGTTCTTTCCTTTTTGTTAAGTTCTAGGACTTCTTTATAATTTCTGAATCCAAATCCTTTATCACATATGTGGTCTATAAGTCTGAAGCTTCTATTTTCATTTTTAAACAGTGTATTTGATGGAGACATCTTTAACAATTTTACTTTTTCCTTTTGAATCATTCATTGTAATGGGAACGGCTGTGATCAGCTAATTCATTTAGTTACAACAGGGCATTTACACTGAAGCAAATTTAAAACAAATTCCAATGTGCATTACATTAAGGTTTAGACCTTGTATATTTTCCTATCTATAATTTCTCAGGGATAAGATGAGAGTGGTTAAAATTTCACTTTAAGTCAGAACTGTAGGATTTGACACTTTTTCACATTTTTCTCATTAAAATTTTGAAATAATATACTTCGTTGGCGTGTTCTGACATCAACCTACAAAATTCATTAGGTGGCAGAATTATGGCTTTATGTCAACAGTTCTCTGGAAAAGAGCTGTCCAACATGGTGGGTGGGTATTAGCCACATGGAACTGTCAAGTACTTGAAATGTGGCAAGTGTGACTGAGGAAATCACTTTGAATTTTAGTTAATTTAAATTTAAAAAGTGATATTCAATTTAGTTACTGGAATACTTCAAGTAACGTGGCTTTGTGAATCTACATTTTTCCAACTATGAATTTTTTGAAATCTAAACATAGATCAAGAATATCCAATAAAAATGTAATATCCTAATTGATACGTGCTATAAGTACACCCAGCATTTCAAAGACTTAGTGTGGAAAAAAAAAAGACATAAAAGGTCTCAATATTTTTTACATCAATCACATGTTAATGATTTTATTTTGGATATATATGGTTAATAGAATATATTATTAAAACCCATTTACCTGCTTCTTTCTTCTTTTAAAAAATGTGGTCACAAGAAACATTTAAATGGCATGTTTGGCTCACATTTTGTTTTTATCAATTAGCACTACTTTAGAACCACATATTGTGTATTAAATTATATTTTGTGTCAAAAAGCATTCAGTGTTCTGAAATGACATGCTAATAATGTATCTACCATCACTACAGCCTCCACAGTATAATCAGTCACACCTCATTTTCCTGCCTTTGTAGAGAAAGATCAAGGCTCACTAACTTCCAAGTCACTTGTGGCAGATGTTAGATGCTCAGACAGGGACCCCAGCAAGGAAAGGGAAGGAAGAATGGAGAGCAAGACGTGGGATGAATATTGCAGGTCTGGCATTATCAAGTGTTGTCAGGGAACAGCATCTCCTGATGGCTTAACCATGCCATAAATTTTGGGGACACTTCCGATTACTGAAGGGCTTATTACTTACTGGCTTATTTTCTCCTGAGCAAAAGTATTGGGCTACCTCCTTTCCTTCCCACTGCTGTGAGTTAGTACTTTCAGCTTAGTACTGATCTCAAAAACAGCATAGTATTCTAGCCTTTCATTTCCTTCTTTGCTTCCTGGCAATGTGAAATTAATAGTAAGAGTTTCCTTTACCACGTAAAGATGAGTTTTCTTCTTTTTATGGAATTTATTAAAGAAACTACACACACACACACACACACACACACACACAGATGCTTTAGTAGTGTAGGTATTGTCTCGCCAAAACTAAAATCGTTTTTGAAAAAATAACTAATATAGAAATGGGCCTGACCTTAAAATGATATTATACATTACATTTTTAGAAAGATGATTTTGAGATTTTAATACTTCAACATAAAATTTTGCAGGTCCAATTTTTTTTTTAATTATAGAAAACTAAAAATAGTATGCAAATCTTAAGGTATTAGGTAAAATATTTATTAAAAATATAACTAAACCTCAAAAGTGTATTACTCTACTGCAATAGATAATTATATTAAGCTTTAATTTTGATACAACATTAAATCTAAATTTACAGAATAGCTCTTCATATAAGATAAACTTCTACAAGTTTTCTATACTTTGAATGAGTTTTAGTGTATAATAATTCTGAAACAATCTAGGTTACCTACAAGTTCTAATTGAACACATTTCTCTCACAATCAAGCCAGCATCAAAGTAAATATATACTTACAATATAGAGAACATATCATGGGAAGCACATAAGCAGTTGTTAAGCTACTCCACTGTATTATAAAATTCTTGAATTATTGCATTCTAGGCCTGTTGGGAAAGAAAGGGAAAAAAAAGTATGTTAATTAAATGTACTGGGTGTACTATATAGGCAGCTAAATAACCAAAAGAAAACTAAAAAGAAAATCATATACTTCTCATAGATCTTTCTCTATATACTTTTGTGCCTTTTGTTTATATAAATTTATTATTTAAGTTTTAGAAAAATGCTATTGAACCATGTAAGTCGTTTGAATATATAATAAGAGAAATATTATTATTTTTTAAAAGATTTTATTTATTTATTTATCTTAGAGAGAGCAGGAGCGTAAGTATGAGCAGTTAAGAGCGAGTGGGGGGAAGGCAGGGGAAGGGACAGAGAGGGAAGGAGAGGGACAAGCAGTCTCCACACGGAGTGAGTCTGAGCCAGGGCTCCATCTCACAATCCTGACATCATGACATGAGCTGAAATCAAGAGTTGGATGCTTAACTGACTGAGCCACTGAGGTAACCCATAAGAGAAATATTATTTAAAAGAATGGATGTTATAACTGAAACTCTGAGGAAATAATACATCTTGTTAACCAAGGTAGATTTCATCATCTCTATTTTTTATGTTTTCCACCTACAGAATACATTGTATATGTAGCACAAAAACAAAACCAAAAAAATAAAAAAAGAGGTTACTGAATGATCTGGATGTTTCTAATTATCTGGATGCTTAACAAATCGAAGACCAAATAATTAGATGATTTGTCCAAATATTTTTTTTAATTTTCATGTTGATGTATGCCAGATGCTATGGTCTGAATTTTTGTATTCTCCCCCAATTCATGTGTTGAAATCCTTATTTTTTTTTTTTTTAATTTTAAGTGTGTTTCAAATCCAATGTGGGTCTCCAACTCACAACCCTGAGACCAAGAGTCACAGCCAGCCAGGCATCTGCAAATGTTAAAATCCTAATGCCCTTGATGATGGTACTGGGAGGTGAATAGCATTAGTACCTTTATAAAGAGGACCCAGACAGTGCCCTTGCCCTTTTCACCACATGAGGACACAGTGAAAAGATGTACATCCAAGAACCAGGAAGCCCTCATCCTCTCTGCCAGCACCACAGTCCTGGACTTCTCTGCCTCTAGAACTGCGGAAAATGAATTTCTGTTGTTTATCAGCTGCCTAGTCTGCGATACTTTGTTACAGCAGCTCAAATGGACTAAGCCCACAAACATGATTGGCTATAAAATGCAGGCAAGTGCTTTCAAACCTTATTGAATTTTTTATTCTATAATGAACGGAGATTCTATTTAATACAAAGTGGGAAGCTGACCCACTGACATTACCCCAACCAAGAGCGAATCTAGTGGAACTATGGAGCAGTTTAAAGTTAAATAAAGAGAGGATTTAGTTTCTCTTTAAGAGAGTGCCTTCACAAACTGTTTGGTACGAATGTATTCCCTGTCAAAAATGTTTTTCCTGTAGAACTAAGCTTTTCAAACTTAGAGGTTAGTAAGTGGTGGTTAAGAATTCCATACCCAGTACACGCACACACACATCTACACATGTGTACACACACCCACACGTGCATGTGCTGTGGGGTGCACACACATGCACACACACATACATGCCCATCTTGTCCTCACTGTATGTCTCCCAAATTCCTAATCCATTTTTTCTTCCTGAGGTCAGTAGATTTTAAAGCAAATTTCAGCCAAATTTCTTTCTGGATACACATATAGCATTCGCTTATGTTTAGTAAAAAAAATGATTTTCCCCCTAATTTGGCATTCTCCCTTCCTATTGACACTTTAATATTGGACTCAAATACATTAAAGGTAATAAAAGTATGGAGTACTGATCTGGCATTTTTGTCTTGTCTTTAAAATCTTAACTATTCCTTCTTGAAGTTATAAAACAGATGAACAGCTTCCCTATATTTTGTAACAACTGTTGAAGGTTTTTTAGGTGTGTTTGATTGACATTTAACCGGCACAGCAATATTTTAAGGTAAGTTTTATTATCCTCCTTTTACAGGGTTTTGATAATTCAAACAAATCATCTATACAAGAAGCTGGAAGATATAACTGGGGTCGAATCCAGCCCTAATTTAAAAGTGTGTACTCAAAAAAGTCTTCACTTGTAAATGGTTTCCTGGACACTGTTTAAAAGATAATTCTGCCTAGACATCTACTTTCAATAGTATTTGAATACCAACTTGGAAAAAATTAATGAAATATTTAGTAAGGTAGATCAATGTTCTGTGTTGAAACCATATATATCTTGGGTTTAGAATTATTAAATGAGCAAAACCAAACACAATTATTGCATATAACATACATAATGCGTTGGTTTTAAATTGTGACATAAAGGATCAACACAGTTAATAAATTAAGAAAAAATAGAGAAGGGACATTTGTATCTATCTCAACTGGTTCCAGACTTTTACGACACAAGAACATCTGTGCCATTTTTTTAAAATGATTTTTCTGCCTCAGCATCAAATGCCATTCTTGCTTTGTTCTTACCATACAAATCTTTTCTGATGCTTTCAAAATTATCTTTGCTGGCAAGTCAGCAAAATTAAACATTTAAAACCCTACCTAGAATGAGAGCAAATGATGAGAATCAACAAATGGGCTGAGTTATCTACTTGGAAACTCAGATTTGGATATGTTGTGTATTTGTGTGTATGCGTGTGTGTCTTTCCCAAATTATGGCTATGATTTAATTAGCTGAATAAATAACACTTACATTATGGAGTTATTCTGATTATTTTTGTTGATATCTAAATATTTATCTAAATAAATTTAGATTTATCTGAATTTATCTAAATAAAGTTTTCTTTATCCTTTTTTTTGTATTACCTGCAGGGAAACAATTGTTCTCTTCCATTCTCTACATTTCTGTCTAAGTCAGTCACGTGATGATATACACTTTTCTCTTTTGCTTTCCTATATACTTGTCTTTCCTTCTAGGGCAGTCAAGTCATCTGCTTGATGTGGGGTAGAGGTAGGTAGGACAAGACCCTCCATGTTTGTCATTTAAAGGGTCATCTTGACATAAGGCTTAAAGTCAGGCAATCTTGAGAAAGAAAGGTTTTTTTTTTTCTTAAAGATTTTATTTATTTACTTATTTGAGAGAGAAAGAGAGAGAGAGGACGAGGAAGCAGGGGGAGGGGCAGAGGGGGAAGGGAGAGAGCGGGGGTGGGGGGGAAAGATTGTCTAGCCAGCTCCACGCTGAGCACAGAGCCCTCGATGGGGCCCCATCCCACAACCTGGAGATCATGACCTGACCAAAAACAAGACCTGGGCACTTAACAGACTGAACTACCCAAGCGCCCAGAAAAAGAGAGGATTTCTAAATTCCTTTAGTTCTCCTTTATATATAAAGACAAGACCTCGTGGATTAGTCTATTATTTGAAGTCTGGCCCAGATCCAGAGGCTTGGTAACTTGAGGATGAAACATTAAAATGGTTCATTGATTTTTACTTTTCATCTTGATGTTTGTCAGTGAGCATATATGGCTATGTTTGCGTATAATTTTATACAAAGGAGTTTGAAATCATGTAGAAATGACAATAGGAAGAAAGCCTTATTTGTTTATTCCTTTGGCAAAGGCAAAAGAGATGGAGAGAAAGAAGAGCCGAGTGGAAGAGGAAAGTGGCTGTTTTCTCCTCCCAGCTGCTTGAGGTCAAGCCCAGGGAGAGTAGCTTTAGGAACTCCTACCTGAAGGAACCCTCAGTGTTTTTGCTTATGCTTTTGGGAAGAGATTACGGTGCGGAGTAATCCCATACCAACATGTGGTGACCCAGTAGTGTCATGAGGGCCACATGGCTGGAACAGGCCCAGTTTACAATCCCAACTCTCCCTAGGTTTCTTATGGCATGGAAGATGAGCTGAGGGGAAAAAAAAAAAAAATGGCCTACGGGGAGTGAAATGACTTAGGCACAGAGGTTTGTAAGGTTTTCTGCTTTAACCAAGTGTTGGAAGAGGGAAGCATCAATATATGTGACATCAGAGACTGATGGACCCAAATGCCAAGATCCTAGACAGACCGAATTCATAGGACCATTAGGTACACAAAGCTGAGAAATAAGTGACTGTGAGAAACGGCAGCCACAGAGTGGCCCACAGCAAGGGGACTGGATTGCCATCCTGAGAAGAGGCAGTTAGAGAAGGTAAGCCACGCAGAGGAGGTCACATCTGAGCGATGGTAAGGGCATAGCCTCAGCTTCAGGATAGAGCATTAGGAGGAGAGGGAACAGTAGGTACAAAGGAACACTAGGTACAAAGGGCCAGGAAAGGAACAAGTACATGTTCAAGGAGGAAAAAAATCCCAGCATGCTTGTGGTGTAGTAATCCAGGACCCAGTATTGTGGGGGGTTGGAGTGGGGGTTTGGGGGGGTGGGGAGGAAGAATTGATAGGCAGATAGCGGCTGGGTGATGTTGGGTCCCATAAGCCATTGTAAGGAGTCCAGACTTTATTCACAGTACAGTAGAGGTACCAAGGTTTTGACCAGGGGACCCTATGACCTGATGAAAATTTTAAAATTTTCATTTCAGATGTTCTGTAAACCATTTAGCAGAGATGCTAGCCCAGAAGCAGCAGCCCGTCTAAAGGCGACCATAGCAGTTGAGTTGAGAGATGATGGTGATTGTAAATTTAGCAGCAGTGACAGTGGAGAGAAGTGTTTGGATTTGGGATATATCTGAATAAAGTATAAAATCCTAACCATTCATTTCACCATTTCACAAACACAAATGCATCTGTGAGCCATCATGATAGGGTGGGCTATGTTTCTTTCCTTAGCAAAGGGTCAATTTGAAAAACAAAAATTATGTAGATATTTATGTAAGGCCCTTCAGTCATTTTGAGTAAAGTTTACCAAAAGGTAAAAATATGGAGACATTTGTTTTATATAGTGAAAAAAAATGTTGAACCAATTGATTAAAGACAGTATAAATGATTAAGAAAAGTACTATATTATTTTCATAAATGAAAGAATAAAGAAATAGACAAAAGGAGCATTACTTTTCTCAGAGAGAAGAGTACTCTCGAGGACTCCGCATGATGTTGTTAGAAACATCTCAGATATATTTGAATTGAATTTCACTCATAAGTTTCTGAATTCACCAAATGTGATGAAAGGACATTGAATTTTGAATAAATAAAGACAATCCCTTCATGCAGTTTATAGTAATAAGTGAGATTTGCTGCCAGAAGAGGTCACTGAGCCAATTCCTGTGGCTATGCTTTAAACAGAATTTTATGACTTCAGAATTACTAGACCGGGTCCTCAAGCCTTCTTTAGTTCAACATACATTTTAAAAAATGCATTCTGTCTAACAGATGCTAAGTGCTATGGCTAAAAGGGTGGCCAAAATACTCTCCTGTCCTTGAAGAGTTCATAGTCAAGAGGAGGGAAGGAAGAAAGAGAAATGAAGAAATCGGTACTAAATGTCTGGCTAGGGGCACAAACACAGCAGCGTTCAACGTTAACTTAGCTGAAGCTTGATAGTGTAAAGTGAACGTTGAATGGCGAGGGGACTGTGCAGTATGAACACAGATGAAGAATACGGAGATATTAAAGGTTGGGACTAAAAAGTATCTGGCTCCAGCGGAGCAGAGAGATAGGCAGTGGGATGAAGCACGAGCAGGAGGAAGCAGAAAGGAGCAAGGGCCAGCTCTTGGAGGGTCTCATGCTAAAACCTTGAACCTCATTAACACAAATAATAACACCCCCTCGTAATAAAAGAGTGCTCACTATGAAACAGGCACAATTTTAAGGGTTTTATATGCATTATCTCAGTCTATCAATAAGCCTATGAGATAGTATTCCAGTTGTCGAGAAGAGGAATATGAAGCACAGAGAGGTTAAGCCATTTGCCCAAGGTCACCCAGCCTGGAAACAGTATAGCTGGCCGGCAACAAAAGCAGACTGATTCCAGAGTCCTACTCTTGGTCACGCAGTTATGTCTTGTGAGATCAACGTTTGATAGTTTAGCTGCAAAAGGCTTTTTGTTTGTTTGTTTTGCATAATTTACATGGAAAAGGAATACTTTTTTCTCCCCATACAAAATGTTGGTTAGCTCTTTAAATTGAGTGGAAATGGGAATAAGAATCCTGAAATTAAAAGCACAAAGTGAGTGAGGAGGGAAGGGGAAGGAAGGGAAATGACGTTTCTTGAGCGTTTTCCTTACTATATGGTTAGATGGTGAATGTTCACCTTCATTGGTCTGTAGATACCTGTGCAAAGCTGGGAAAAGGAGTGATTATAGGAGAAGTATATGCTTTGTGCTCGCTTCCGCAACTCCTTAGTTATTTTCATGGTCTGAATTCTTTCACAGGTTAGGCTTTCCTGTTGTCCCCTTCCCTTCCCTCTTACGTAGCTGGCTTGGATATCTGCCTTGACCTTTTTCCTTAGGGGAATATGATGCGGAGCTGTGTGAACAGCACAAACAGGATTGGTGTTCAGGAAGAGAACTAGCCCTGAGTGTTTCGAATTCTTCCACTTCCTTAGCTGCTGTAGGAAACAAGGATTAGTAGCATTTAGGACCATTAATAACCATCAATGCCTTGAGGACTTAAAATATATTTATGTTTGGATACAGGCTAATAATTGCTATCACAGAAGATGCTGGAAATTAGTTCATAGTTTATACGTGTATTTTATCCATAGAGTACTTTTTAACACACACTTTTTGAGGATGGGAGGGAGAGTTGCTTTGTTCTTTTAAAACCTATAAAACCCTTCAGGGCAAACTATTGAGCCTCTCCCACCCGGGGCTTGAAACAGTACTGTAAATCTCATTGTGTATTCATCCCGGAACATTTGTTTTACTCAAAGATTTGGGAAAAAGAAATTTGTTCTAAAATAAATATCACAAGTACAGTGCAGAATGTACATACATTTTTAAAAATACTTATTTATTTAACCAAGTGTTTATTGAATCCCTACTGTGATAGATGGTGCTCTGGTTATTGGGATTAAAGCAGTTATTTCCAGATATTTATATTATGCTGGTTTGTGAGAAAAGGATATAGTATGTTTTAACATGTGTATGGGGAATCTCTTTTCTTTAACAGTTTCATTGAGAAATAATAAACATACATCACTGTATAAGCTTAAGGTACACATCACGAAGATTTAATTTACATACATGGTGAAATGATTCCCACAATAGGTTCAGCTAACATCTATCATATCATATAGATATAATTAAAAAAGAAAGAAGGAAAACAAATTCCTTGTGATGAGCTCTCTTAGGATTTACTTTCTTAACCACTTTCCTATACATCATACAGCAGTGTTATCAACAGTCATCCTATTGTATAGCACATCCTAGTACTGATTTATCATTCCTTTTTTAATTGAAGTACAGTTGACATGCAATATTGTATTAGTTTCAGGTGTACAACAGAGTGATTCTCGACATTTATATACATTACGAAATGCTCACCATGGAAGATGTATTTGCCATCTGTCACCTTACAAATTTATTTTAATATTATTGACTGGATTCCCTATGCTGTACTTTATACCCCCATACTTATTATCTTATATTTGGAAGTTTGTAACTTTTGACCACCTCCTTCCTATTCTCCCTATCCCAACCATCCTCCTTTAATGACCGTAAGTCTGATCTCTTTTACCGAGTTGGTTTTTTGTTTTGTTTTATTTTGTTTAGATTTCACATGTAAGTAAGATGATTCATATATATTTGTCTTTCTCTGACTTATTTCACTTAGCATAAAGCCTTCAAGATTCACTCATCTTGTTGCAAATAGTGGGATTTCTTTATTTTTTATGGCTGAATAATATTTATGGCTCAGAATTTCTTTATCCATTCATGGACACTTAGGTTGTTTTCATGTCTTGGTTAGTGTAAATAACGCTGCTATGACCACGAAGATGCAGATATGTTTTTGCTTCCTTTGGATGTATTCCCAGAAGTGGAATTCTGAAGTCATATGGTAGTTCCATTTTTAATCTTTTGAAAATCCTCCATACTATTTTCCATAGTGGCTGTACCAGTTTATAAACCCACCAGCAGTGCACAGGTTTCCCTTTTCTCCACATCCACTCCAGCACTTACCTCTTGTCTTTTTGATGATGTCCCTTCTAACAGGTGTGAAGTGATATCTCATCGTGATTTTAATTTGCATTTCCCTAGTAACTAGGGATGTTGAGCATCTTTTCATGTACCTGTTGGCCTTTCATATATCTTCTTTGGAAAAACGTCTGTTCAGTCCCTTGCCCATCTTTAACTGGGTTATTATTTTGTTGTTGTTGTTGTTGTTGTTTCCTAGAGTTGTGTAAGTACTTTATATATTTTGGACATTAACTGCTTATCACATATATAGTTTGGAAATATTTTTCCCTATTCCATAGGTTGTCTTTTCACTTTGTTGATAGTTTCTTTTGCCATACAAAAGCTTTTTAGTTTGATGTACTCCCATTTGTTTACTTATTATTTTGGCACTTACAGTGTCATATTCAAAAGATCATTTCCAAGACTCATGTCAGGGTGCTTTATTCCTGTTTTCTTCTAGAAGTTTCATGATTCCATATATGACATTTAAGTCTTTAATTCAGTTCAAGTTTTTTCTAAGTTTTTATTTAAATTCTAGTTAGTTACCATATATGTGATATTAGTTTCAAATGTAACCTATAGTGATTCAGCACTTCCATACATTACCCAGTGCTCATCACAAGTGCCCTCCTTAATCCCCATCACCTCTTTCACCCATCCCCCACCCACCTCCCCTCTGGTAGCCATCAGTTTGCTCTCTATAGTTAAGGGTCCATTTCTTGTTTTACCTTTCTTTCTTTATTTCCCCTTTGCTCATTTGTTATTTCTTAAATTCCACATATGAGTGAAATCTTTCTTTGACTGACTTATTTCAGTTAGCATACTACTCTCTCTAGCTCCATTTATGTCATTGCTAAAGGCAAGATTTCATTCTTTTTTTTAATGGCTATGTAATTTCTAGCTAATTTGTGCCAGTGGTGTAATATAGGGGTCTAGTTTCATTCTTTTCATGTGTGTGCCCAGCACCAGTTACTGAAGACATTGTCTTTTCTCCATTGAGTTTTCTTGTTTCCCTTGTCAGATATTAGTTGACTGCATATGCTTTGGTTTACTTCTGAGCTCTCAGTTCTGTTCCATTGGTCTGTCTGTTTTGATTACTATAGCTTTATAGTATAGCTTGAAATCATGAAGTATGATGCCTCCTGCTTTGTTCTTCTTTCTCAGGGTTTCTTTGGCTAGTTAGGGTCTTTTATGGTTCCATATAAATTTTAGGAGTGTTTTGTCTATTTCTTTAAAAAAATGCTATTGGGAAATTGATAGAGATTGTATTAATCTAAAAATGACTTTTTGTAGTATTGGCATTTTAACAATAATAATTCTTCTAATCCATGAACACAAGATACCTTCCCATTTATATGTTTTTGATCTCTTTTACCAATGTTTTATAGGGGTGCCTGGGTGGCTCAGTGGGTTAAAGCCTCTGCTTTCGGCTCAGGTCATGATCCCAGGGTCCTGGGATCGAGCCCCGCATCGGGCTCTCTGCTCAACGGCGAGCCTGCTTACTCCTCTGTCTCTGCCTGCCTCTCTGCCCACTTGCGATCTCTGTCTATCAAATAAATACAAATGTTTTATAGTTTTCAGTGTATAGGTCTTTCAAATCCTTGGTTAAATTTATTCCTAAGTATTCTATTGTTTTTGATGTTATTGCAAATGGGATTTATTTGTTTATTTTTTAGAAAATGTATTGTTAGTTTGTGGAAATGCTACTGACTTTTATTTGTTAATTTTGTATCCTACAACTTTATTGAATTGTTGATTAGATCTAACATTTTTTGGTCACGTCTTTAAAATTTTCTCTATATAAGATCATATCATCTGCAAAAAGACAATTTTACTGCCTCTTTTCTAATTCTGATATCTTTTGTTTCTTTCTTTCTTCCCCTTTTTTTTTTTTTAAGTAGGACTTCCCAATACCATATTGAATAGGAAAGAAATAGTGGCAAAGGGTATTGTTGCCTTGTTCTGATCTTAGAGGAAAACTTTTCAACCTTTTACCATTGAGTATGATGTTAGCTGTGGGCTTTTATTATATGGCATTTATCAGGTTGAGATATGCTCCTTCTATGACCAATTTGCTGAGTTTTTATCATAAATGAATGTTAAATTTTGTCAAACGCTTTTTCTGTATCTATTGAGGTGATAGAATTCTTTTCTTTCATTTTGTTAATGTAGTGAATCACACTTATTGATTTAGGTATGTTGAAACATCCTTGAATCCCATGGATAAATCTCATTTGATCATGCTGAATGATCCCATTAATGTGCTGCTGAATTTAGTTTGCTAGTATTTTAGTGAGAATTTTGGCATCTACATTCATTGGGAACATTCTTATAGTTTCCTTTCTATTGGTGTCCTTTTATGGTTTTGGTATAAGGATAATGCTGGCATTGTAAAATGAATTTGGGAGTATTCCCTTCTCTTAGACTTTTTTGAAAGAATTTGGGAAGGATTGGTATTAATTCTCCTTTAAATGTTTTGTAAAATTTACCAGGGAGGCCATCTGGTTCTAGGTTTTTCTTTGTTGGGAAATTGTGGATTACTGATTTAATCTCCTTACTAGTAACTGGTCTATTCAGATTTTCTATTGCTATGGGAAATCTTTCTATGGAATTTAATTTATGAATATTTTGCCTTCAGAAATTGGACATTTTGAATGTTCTGATGTAGACCAGGAATTAGCAAATTGTGCACTAAAGAAGTAGGTGGTAAATAATTTAGGCATTACAGTCCAAAAGGTAAAGTCAAGGATTTCTATAGGTTCTCATCTATTGTACAGTTTCTGTCATAATTCCTCAATTTTGCTGTTGTAGTGTGAAAGCAGATAAATAATACATAAACAAATAGCTGTGACTATATTCCAGTAAACTCTTATTTACAAATATTAGCAGCAGGTCAGATTTGGCCCATGAACCATATTTGCCACCTTCCGGTTTAGACCATATGAACTTTTTAAAAAAAATTTTACTGAGATATGGATCTAAAAATGGTGTTATTTTTCATATCTTTTAATTGAATCAATAAAGTTTAAGCACTTCATTTCCTCATTTCTCCAGCTCTGCTGAGAGGTGTGTGGGGGGGCAGTTTTTAAGGGTTCTTAATGGGGGGAGGCAATGAGAGGTAAGTGCTGACTTGTGATGTGACAGGCCAAGAAAAGACAGGCCAGTTGGTAGCCCAGTGGCTGTCATGAATAGGATGAGCATGGGCTGAGCTCCAGCAGCTGCTCCCAAAAAGCAAGTGTACTTCTTGCTTGTTCAGATGGTGTTTTGATTTCTGATCCTACTTGTTAAAACCCTCCCTGGAAGAAGAATCTGGAAATGGGAGATATGAACTAAAGTCAGGATAAAGATTGCAATGGATACTTATATCCATATCCTCAGTCACACTCATCTAGAAAGAGATATCTGACTGGGACCAAAGATGGGAGATATGCCAGGGACAGATGGCTAGTGACACTGGATCTTTTCTTCTTTGTCTATGACGATAATGAAAAAAAAAATGGACATTTTCCTTTATAAACCCCTGTTGTAAGAATGTTAGTGAGATTCAGCCAGGTAGGTGGGATAAGGGAGGGTTTTTGATAAGCCATCTTTGTCCTCTGCACATCTTTCTCCCCCCAGTTCTTCTGACAAAATTAGTGAAAGCATTGAGAAAATAGAAGGAAAATAGTAAAGAAGGGAAGGAAAACAGAAGAGAAGCAGGGGCATAGGGGGAGAGAGAAGGACGAAGCAAGGAGAAGTCTGTGAATATTTCTCCTGGGATCCAAGCATGCTGCCTGCTCTCTTTGGCCAGGCTCCCAGAACCCTGGGGACATTGGGAGGTGGTTCAGGCTTTCTCTCTTATGTCCCTTGGATGACTTCCTTTGGAAATAGTCGACAGCCATTGAACAGGTTCTCCCAGTATACTGCAAAGCCTAGAGATCACCAGTATTGAAAAGATTAGGATCCACTGGTCTGTCCTCTTTAATCCTGGGTTCTTAAACATTAATAAGCATAAGATCATCTGAATGGATTATTAAAAACAGATTCATGAACTAGCTTTCTAGAGATGTTGATAAATAGGTTTGGGGTAGGGACCAAAATTTCCACATACAAGAAGCCCTCTACATCGCAGTAGAATTCGGTGTGTATGTTTGGGGAGCCACACTGTAAAACGTCACAACTACGTCAGTTCCAGATGTTATGCAGTTAGTTAGGCATTAATGAGGAGGGATAGAGCAGACTCTGGCCACACCCTTCAACACTCCCCACCCCAAGCGTTAATAGCCACACCTTCAGAGATACCTCTTAGGGCTAATAGAATAGGAAAGGCCTAGCCAGAGAGCTGGCTCAGAAGCCACGAGGGGTCTTCCATGAGCAGAGCATGTACAAGAGAAGCAACTTGCCCTTAAGTCCACTACAAAAGCTTCTTAGAAACTCAGAAATATACATTACATAAATAAATACAATTATAACAGAATGTATCATGGATAGGCACATGTGGGAAAACCCCCGAAATCTTACATAACCACCAGCTGTCAGTCACAAATGCCAATAAAATCCAAATTTACATGTATACAGAGTAGGCTTAAAAAGGATTCAGCTAGAGCTTCTCAGAGCCATTGCCACCCTTGCACCAGCAGTGGCCCACTTTCAGTCTTGAAAGGGTGATATATTTATCTACTTCTCTACTCTATAAAACTCTAGCTCCCCATTCCAGTCTTGGATCTCCAGTTCTTTGGTGCATCTGGGAAAAGACTGGAGCAACCCATTAACACAGAGTGTTCAAAACAGTTGAATAAAAGGCGCCATAGGAACTCATATGATTACTTAAATAAGTATTACATTTTTTTCTTGAGTATAAATTAATTACATCAAAATAAATGTTTTACTATAAAGTTTAATTATAAAACTTAAGTTGTAGCTTTTTAATTCAGACCAAAGCCTCTTGGAATATCAATAATCAAAATAATAACATTTAGCATAATATTTTTTTGTAATCAACAAAGAAGAAATTCTAAACCTAACAAAAATATGAATGGATATTTTATACCATGGCAACTTAATTTAGAGTAATGTATTTCCTTTTTTCTAAAGTTGTATTAAAACTGATGAAAGATTCTTAAAAATCAGAATTTCTTATTAAATTCTGATTCTTTTTTTTTTAAGATTTTATTTATTTATTTGACAGACAGAGATCACAAGTAGGCAGAGAAGCAGGCAGAGAGAGGAGGAAGCAGGCTCCCTGCTGAGCAGAGAGCCAGATGTGGGGTTGATCCCAGGACCCTGGGAGCAGAAGGCAGAGGCTTTAACCCACTGAGCCACCCAGGCGCCCTTTAAATTCTGATTCTTAAACAAATAATGTTCTGAGAAAGAAAAAGAATCCATTCCAATTACAGCTGCAATTGCTACATTAAATAAAATCATTCTGGCTATGTATTCATCGCATGTGATTTATGAATAAATCAAATTACTTAAAAAAGGAAATACATTTATTGTTCAGGGTATAGGCCAATTTTATGACAAAGTTGTACTCTGAAAAGCATTTTGCATATAGGGAAAAGCATTTTGTTTTAAAATGCATTCATTTCTTTTTGAATAATTTTAAAACTTGAATTTCAGGATTTTAATGGTCTAAGTAAAGTTATCACATCTTTTGTCCTTACCCCACTCAGGGATAAGTCTTTCAGGATTGTGAATGACTACTTACTGTACCAAGCAAGCACAGAAGAATCCAGTTTATCTGACTTAAGCTTTTCAAAGACTCTTTTGGTTTATTTCTATTTCTTCTTTTCATCTACAGTTAGGAAGTATTTTGGAAGAAAAGAAATTCAGGCCTCCCCAAATCATTTATATTTGTGTAGCTTTCTGTTGCCAAAATTTCTGCCTGAATATCCATTATGTTTTCCATACATGAAATCTAAATCCACAATAACACGAAAAAATTAAAGTGAAGTGTAAAGCCATTATTCATATAATTTGATCCAAAGAAAATATTTAAATAGTTATCATAAAAGCAAAAAAAAAAAACATTGTTAATGGAAAAAAAAAATTAGATGTACAGCCTAAGTTTTCTGCATAGTATTTCCTCTTCATTTTGTACCTGGTCCACTCTGGCGAGTGGGTCTTGAGGTAAATCTTGAGCTGTGGGTTTGCTGAAGGTGAGGAGTTGGAACCCCTATGAGTTTATTCATTATTGATATATTTGTGTTACAAAGTCCTTCTTTAAAAATGCAAACAAAGTTTAGAGTTACTCTGACTTTGGTATAAATTGATTTAACCAGATGGATCTGGTAGTCCTTCTAAACAACCACTTAGTATTACTTTCCTCTACTGTGGATTAAATTGTGCCCCCACAAAGATCTACTGAAGTTTTAATGCTCAGTATCTGTGAATGGGACCTTATTTGGGAAAAAAGTCTTTGCGGATGAGACAGATTTAAGATAAGGTCACACTGGATTAGGATGGGCCCTAAATCCAATACCTGTGTTTTTATGAAAACAAAACCTGTGGAGACATCAAGACACAAAAGGAAGACGGCCATGTGAAAGCAGAGTGAGAGATTGGAGTTATGCTCCACAAACCAAGGGACATTGAGGATTGCTGGCAACCTCCAGAAGCTAGAAGAGGCAAAGGACGATTTTTCTTGGAGACTTGGGAGCTTTGGAGGGGGCCTGGTCCTGTCAACACTTTGATTTTGGACTTCTAACCTCAAGAATTTTGAGAGAATAAATTTCTATTGTTTTAAGCAAACTGGTTTTGGTAATTTATTACAGCAGTCTTGTGAGATTAACACAATCTTCACAGATTTAACTTTGATTTGAGTAAGGAGTTACTTGAAGTAATGGTGGGATGCTACAGTGATGAGTTCTTGAATAACAAGAAGGCAGCGTGTTAATTCTGTTCACCTGGAAAATGGAAATTAAGAGCAGAGAGGAAGAAGGGAAGTATCTAAAAAATTACATAAATATGTGTGTGTGTGTGTGTGTGTGTGTGTGTGTGTGTATTCTGACTGAATTTAAACTCTTCCTAGATAAGTCTGTTGCATGATAATATTTCTGAAATATTCACTGGGCCCCTTCCTTAGCACCCATTCAGGTGTTTAGGCTTTCCTTTGTTCACGACCTCAGCTGGTATTGCAGAGCTGAAAGCAGGTAGCCCATGTGTCTCCTTCTGACTGTTAAAGGAAGTCGGGATTCTGCCCACTACTTAGTCTTATTCATTATGTTCTAGTCACTTCTCAAAGTGCTGTCCCATCTCAATATGTAATCTCTATTGGCTTGTTTGGCATGTCAAATATTCTAGTGTAGCTGGATGTGTTGGAGGAATATAAGCTTAAACTATTCTCTCTAGTGTAATGTGAAGATTTTTTTTTCTTTCAAATTTGGCATAATGGGAGAAAACATAATTTCTATGTCCTATTTGATGTGGGTATCAAACCCAACTACATTTCTCAGATTCAATTCAAATTCAGTGAGCTGTATGTAATTATAAACCAAGTCATACATTTAAGGTTATTCCCAGCTACAACTCTAAGTTAAATGTGATTTTATTGTAGCAAAGTGTGTCTCAAAGGTAGACTCATACACCATTTGGAACAGCTTTGAGAGAAAGAATTTATAACTCTTCTTGAAGAGAAGCACCTGACCATGAAAATCTTATTGGCTACAAATAACCCAAAGCAATGATAGGTTCTAGGAATTGCATAAAAGGAAAAAGAAGCATGTATCAGAAAATTATTCTAGTAAGGAGATAACATCATATGGTTTATTCTGTTTAATGAATGCTTTTGACCAGATAATCATTTTTTCAAAAAAACTTAGATGAATTCAGTGCTTTATTTATACATAAAGTTTTTCTGATATATAGTTCTTACTTTGGCATTCTAATGAATATGATTATGATATACTTCATCCTTTAAAGATAAACTGTTCATTAGCATATGTCATTTTCAAGAAATAAACAATGATCTTTGCAAGAACACCATTACCTACTTTTATGTATTGATGTAATATTAGGGAACTATCTGCATATAATTGGATAAATCAGGGGAATTTTATTGTGTTTTACTGAAACATCCAGCAATTACCTTTTGAGGCTTAACATACAATTTGCCACCCACACAAGCACTCACACGCCCCCCCACTCCATACCATAGCAAACGAACTGAAATAACTATGAATTAGGTCAGATATATTTTTAAATACACAATTTCTTTATCATAAGCTAAAAAGATAAATTCCTGGAGACACTATCCGGTAGAAAAGGAGAATGGGGAAGGAGAAAATACTATTTCTCTGCTCTCCAAATGAAGCGAAAAACCTGTGATCTCCTTAAGGAAATGATTGGTCATGTAACAAAATGTACATTTTTATTTTATATATTTATTTAGTTAGTTTCCTCTGAAAAGTTATTCTTGAAGATCTTTTGGTAAAATAAAACACATATATGCATGAACAGGAAAAGATTACTTAGAGATTTATAAACTTAAACTTTTTCAGGATTAAGAACACTCATTAAAATTAAATATTTAGATATGAAACAGTAATATTTAAGAATGGCCATTTGGTTGCAATTACAATTATATATTGAGTAGCAACCCCAATGCCATCTTTATCTTTGTTAACTTCCACTTTCATTCAAACAGCAAGTCTTAATTTTAATTTCTAAAAAATGTTCCACTCCCCCCCTTCAATCCCATTTCCATTGCCACAACCAAGAACTTCTTCACTTACACGAGGGCAATTACAGTTTTCAAACCTTCTGTGTTGTCACCAATAAAGCATTCTAAAACACTGACAGATATCCTCAAGTTTAACTCAGACCATTCCATGCTTTAGAAATTTTCAGTAGTTCCTCACTGCCAGAAGCTGAAGTCCAAACAATTTAACATGGAAAGAAAGGTCTTCAAATTTTAACTGTCATCTTCATTTCTGGGCTTATCTGTCATGACTCCTTACTCTATCCCAGTCACACAGAGCTGTATCTCATTTCTTAATTACGTTATATCTTTAGATGGCTTTCAGAGCTCTTGCCCATATTTTCGGTTTTGCTTAGAATATCTTTCAAAACTTGTGAAGTTATGCTCATCCCCAATGCACAACTCAAAACTTTCCCATTTTATTTTATTTTATTTTATTTTTTAAAGATTTTTATTTATTTATTTGACAGACAGAGATCACAAGTAGGCAGAGAGAGAGAGAGAGGAGGAAGCAGGTTCCCCGCTGAGCAGAGAGCCCGATGCGGGGCTCGATCCCAGGACCCTGAGATCATGACCTGAGCTGAAGGCAGAGGCTTTAACCCACTGAGCCACCCAGGCACCCCTAAAACTTTCCCATTTTATAAAACTTCATTATTGAATCCTCTAAGCTTCCATAGCATTATTTCACAATGATGTCAAAGTATTTCTCTTACTTTATCTTGTTTTAATAAGTGAATTCTCAATATTTTGTTTCTCCATTAGATTATGATTTTTTAGGGCATTGACTATATTATTTATGTTGTATTCTTGGAGCCTATAAATCACCTTAACCATAGTATTTGTTCAATATAAATATTTATTAGTGTTTTTAATTCAAAATTATAATTTCTTTAAAGAAATTTTATAAGATGGTAAGAAATTACAAACATGGTCAAATTCTTACACGCCCATTGCTGTTAAAAACATTCTCCCAATTTTCCTTGGAAATATTATTTTTCCATGTATATGTAAGTGGATAAGATGAGTTTAAAAACCACTTTACCCCCTTTGGTAGAGGATTAAAAATGAACTGAACAATTTTCACTCTACTTTAGCATTTGCAGAATGAACAAATAAATGTAAGAGGATCTATTGGTATTCCACTGACCTTTCTGTTGCAGAAGCATAAGAATCTCAAGGGCTAGCTTAGAGTTCAATTAATAAAGATTACACATAAGGTACAAGGTCACCTTGTTCTCCCTCCATTGAGTTTTTCAGTCTGTAGTAGATACCAATTACTCAACCAGTGTGCAGATATTTTATCTGTAAGCATCTTCTTATATACATTGGTTTTAGAAAAAATGGATCTGTGTCTGGCCATCAAAAGGCAGCCATAAGATAAGGGCATTTTATTTTCCATATACTCATATAAATGTATTGGTATCAGGCAAAGAACAGAAAATTTTAAATTTATATACCTGAGTGCATAAATATTTAGAGACATCGTGATTTTGTTGCATTTATCATTTTCCTATGATTTGGAAGGAGGCACTCCAAGTATCAAGTCTATGAATGGAAACGTTGGCAACTGTTCTCTGAGAGGTGTTAATGAGATACTGTTTTTGACATTTTAAAAAGGAATACAAAAGATGCAATATAAAAGGAAGAAAAAAGGAATAACCATAATAACATACACAGTTTTAGCTTTAAAAAGATGAAATTATCTTTCTGTAATAAAACCAAGTCACATACTCCATATGCGCACGAATTTAAATTAGCAAGAATGTTCTAAGTAAGGCACAAAGAGGTGAAGTGGCTCATCTATTCCCATGAATTGTTGTGAATTATTTTTAGTGATTTACATCCTAGAATAAGCCCAGAGAAAACTGCAAACTTTGTACAGGACTCTACATTCTGAGGTAACATGAGAAAAATCTTTATTCTTAACAGTTTGGCAAATATTTACTGAATAACTACTATTCACAAGCTTCTGAGAATGCAGAGATACAGGGAGCACAGACTCATTGTTCAGGGACTTAACAATACTTGGGAAGACAGATACAAAGGAAATTTGGTGTACTGTGGTAAAGACTATGATAGGGACCTACACAAAATTTCATGGGAACACAAAGAAGGTATGTATCTTTGAATGTCAGGAAAGGATTTCACAGATGACATCATGCCTCATCTGAATCATCTAGATTTCAACAAAGCACTTGAAATAATTCCTAATATCTTTGTGGTTAAGATAAGCATATATGGATAGTATTATTGTGTAATTTGTTCAATTTTTAGTTGATATATCTTTCCTACCAAATAATACTGGTGAATATCTTTGTGTCAAACTGCAGGAGACCTCTGGTTTCTATTACTGCACTTTTCTTTGCATCTTTTTTAAATCAACTATTTGATGACATGATATTATTTGATATACTTAATAAATTTGGAGATAAACTTAAATGGGGAATTCAAGCTACTATGTCATATAATTTACAAAGAATTTTATAGATTAGAATAGTAGGTTGAAATTGACAAGGGAATTAAATAGTAAAAATATAGAGCTAAGTTTAAACATCCATTGAGGGGCGCCTGGGTGGCTCAGTGGGTTAAAGCCTCTGCCTTCAGCTCAGGTCGTGATCCCAGGGTCCTGGGATCAAGCCCCACATCGGACTATATGCTCAGCATGGAGCCTGCTTCCTCTTCTCTCTGCCTGCCTCTCTGCCTACTTGTGATCTCTGTCTGTCAAATAAATAAATAAAATCTTAAAAAACAACAACAACAACAACAACAACAACAACAAAACGTCCATTGAGGAAGTAGAAACATTTAATGACTTTAGCTTAATAGACTTTTAGGTAACCAAGATCTAGAATTTATCTAAGTGAAAGATCGTCATGGCTCATGTGTGATGGCAACATTGCCTGGAACATTAATGAAATCTTGCACTGTAAGTAGAACTATATAGTCCAAGTTTGGGGGTGGGATAAGACATTCAGTTTGGTATTATAAGTGATACAAAGTGGAAAATTATCAGAGGACTGTGATTTAAAAATTGTAGGTTTTAAAAATCATGCTTTACAGGGTTGCCTGGGTGGCTCAGTCGTGAAGTGTCTGCCTTAGGCTCAGGTCATTATGCCAGGGTCCTGGGAGAGCCCAGCTTCGGGCTCCCTGCGCAGTGGGAAGGAACCCTGCTTCTTCCTCTCCCACTCCCCTTGCTTGTGTTCCCTCTTTTGCTCTCTCTCTCTCTGTCAAATAAATAAATAAAATCTTTAAAAAATAATAAAAATAAAAATCATGCTTTATGAATAAAAAGTAAACAAAATGAAAGGTGTTTTGAAAAAGAGCTCCCAGGGGCAGTAATGGGCACCTAAAATAACTAATTATCCATTCTATTCATTCAATCTAGAAGTCTTATTTTTCCTCTGTGTTTTCTATTTCTCCGTGCCAGATTCATGCTGGAAATAGGAAATGAATTTGACAAATAGCTAGCTCCTCAGGTCCTCTTATTCTAGTACAGTATGTCTGATTTTTAAACCAATCCTATGGACAGTACTTTGAAGTTTGTGCTCCTCCAGAAATTGTATGAATGACTATATGTCATTGGATTTTTACATGGAGGTGATTCTATTAAAAGAAATGGTGGTTTAAAAATATTTAAGAGGGTGCCTATGTGACTCAGTTGGTTAAATGTGTGCCTTTGACTGAGGTCATGATTCCAGGGTCCTGGGATGGAGCTCTGCATCCGGCTCCTTGTTCTGTGGGGAGTCCACTTCTCCCTTTGCCCCTCTCCCAGGTCATGCTCACACTTTCTCTCTCTCTCTCTCCAAAATAAATTAATAAATAAATAAAAAATCAGTGATGAAATACAAAATGAGAATACATTATGTAGGATACTATACCTGGGAAGAAATATGAATTTTTTTTAAACCCTAGAAGGAAGTAGAGTGTCACTTAATTTCCTAGGATTCCCTTTCATTGGAAGGTTTTATTTCTGTTAGTTGCTGATTATCTTTTTTGATTTTTATTCTTTTTAAGATTTTATTTATTTGAGAGAGACAGAGAGAGAGAGAAATGATAAAGAGAAAGAGGGCACAAACGGGAAGGGGCAGAGGAAATGGGAGAAGCAGACTTCAACAAACTACACAATAATACATATTATTATACTAATATTGTATTATTGCTGAGCAGGGAGCCTGACAGACGGAAGGCTCGGATCATGACCTGAGCTGAAGGCAGGTGTTTAACCAACTCACCCACCCAGGCGCCCTGCTGAATATCCTTTTTTAAAAATGATTCTTTATACAAAATTCTCTCATAGAGTAGGAAATTAGATTATATTTTATCCTAAGGATCTTAATTTTTATTGCATTTGTTTTGTAATGTTCACTGAAAGTTATTATCAGCTCTCACCCTCTCACTCCTCTATATCACAAACGAACTAAAAGATGTCTTGGCCTATAATCTCTCTCCTATAATTACTCACTAGCTCATTCACTCCTGCACCAAACATCTTTTTAAACTATCTTTTATGCAGTGGTATGCAGGTAAATATTTAATAACTAGCTCTTGGGGAAAAGATTCGATTTGTAGTGTTTGGTGAATTCCACAGTGTAAATACTTCCACTAAGGCCAATTTCAAGTTACCAAAGTATGTCACTGAAAGCAGAGTTGAAAGAGAGGCACACAGGACTCTCTCAAGCTATGATGCTGCTCTGTGATCACATTAGTGCTTGCATGATCCTAACACTGTACTAAGTACCAGGTTATGAAGATGACTGAAACTGTTCTGCTCTCAAGGAAGTCTCCTTCTACTAAGGAAGAAGAGTATGTAGTACATGACACTACTCATCTATTCTCCTCTGTAAGTTACATATTGGTTAAGCATGTGCACACTAGATGCTGACCTGCATCCTTTAACCCTGGGTTTGACCTTGGATTCCTTCAGCAAATCGTTTCCTATTTATCATGTGCTTCACAGTACATGTTCCATGTCTTATGCATAGAAGATACTCAATAAATGGTTGTTAAATCTGAAGGACGAAATTGTTGAAAAGAGCTGTCATAATGCATTTATTCACTCTCCATTAAACGGCTGTTTAAAATAATATTTTGGAAACTCACTTTTTGTGGATCCTTAATCACTTAATATCTTTGAGGCCACTTTTATTTTTTCCTTGGGAAGAATAATTATATGCTCATAAATAAAAGAGACACAAAGAAAAGCATATTTCAGTCTTAGTTTTTGCTGCAGAGATCTTTTCTGTTTTATATATCTTAATTTGTAATACATAATTTACTAACTCACCTATGTAATTTCTTAACATACATTTATGTGTTTATTGCCAGGACTGGCAATCCCTACTACTTGTCTGGAACATGCTTTATTCAACCCCCATGGTCCTGGATGGTGTGGTCCATCATAGTATCCATTCCCTCTCATGCAGGGAGAGATACCCAAACTGCAACCAATGGTAGTAGTCACATGGGAAAAACAAATGAGAGCAAGGAATAATCCACAGAAAGAAAATGTTTCAGGGACATCACACTCCAATAAACACATTTTATGAAGAGAAAATGACTTTATTAATTCACTCACCAATTTAATAAATATTTGGTAAGCACCTTTAATGTGTAAGAATTGTAGTAAGTCCTGGGGCTACACTGCTTAGCAAACAAGATGTAGTCTCTGATTTTATGTGGAGGAGGAGAGCTATTACTTGTACAACTTCATAAACAAATGAGAAATAACTAGTATGGTGCCCAGAGGGAAGGAATAGTATGGAATATTTTAAGAATAAAATGTGTCTCCTGAATAAATGAGGAATGGGATAAGGGATGAAAGCGAAATAGAAATTATATAAAGAGGAGGAATAGGGCTCAAATATCCTAGAAAGAAGAAATAACACGCAAAGAGCCTATAGTGAGTAGTAGCAGGACAGTCAAGTGTGTGAAAGAAGCCAGGCAAGGCTGGAACACACACAGCTAGGAGAAGTGTAGTATTCGACAATTCTAGAAATGTTGGCAGAAATCAGATCATATAGAGCTTTAAGATCTATAGCAAAGATTTTGGTATTCATCTTAAAGTTAGGAGAAGCCACCGGATTAGCCACTGCAATTTACATTTTTATACTCCTTCTTTAAATATATATAGCCAGAAAGATGATAACTGTATTTTTATTCATTTTTAAATTGTGGTATCAAAGATAACTTTATTGGTGCACTCAACACTATGCTTCATTATATTTTCATGAAGATGTACGTAGATCTAGTTCCTTCATTTTATCTGCCATTTAGAACTATATTATAAGAATATTTGGAACCTCTTAGATGATTACAAGTTCCTCTTTGATCTGTTAATTGGTAAATGTGTCAAAGAATTTTTTACTGTTAAAATATCATTGTATTTAAGGATAAATGTGCAAAGCTATAATGTATTTTTTTAATCTAACTGGTTATAATGTGGTATCTTATCAAAGACCATCTCTGTATTATGTTTATAGTAGCACACTAAAATTTGTTTTTTTCAAACTGTCTCGATCTGATTTAGGCCCAAGGTTATACTCACATTATAAAATTAGTATGAAAACTTTATTTCTCAAAGTATTGTCTCCCTCAAAAATTCTTAAAGATTTTAAATATTTTTAAATTCTAACTGTCTTATAAAACCATCCTATCTTGGTGTTGTCCCTCCCTACATGCTTTTTATTTGGAAAATTCTCAAACTGATAGAAATGTTGAAGCATTATTACAAAGAATATTTGCACACCCTTCAACTAGCTTCATTGATTAACATTTTGCCATATTTATTTCCTCTCGCTTTCAATTCTCACTCATCTGTTCTCTTCATTCTCTCTCCTCTCAGTCTCTCTCTTTTTAACAAAAAAGCATATTGCAGATATCACGATACCTCTCAGCTAAATATTTCAGTTTAATATCTTAAGCAAAAGAGCATCTAATATGACAACAGTGCCATTATCATACCTCTAAAATGCAATAATAATGGCATGTCATATACTATGGCATTCATGTATAAAGTTATTTCAATTGCTTTCAAAATATATTTAAAATTGATTTTCTTTTTTGAGCTGGGATACAACTAGAGTTCATGCTATTGGCTATTATCACTGTGTAGTCTTCTTTAACCTAAAATTATCCCACTGGCTTTGGGTTCTTTAGTTCTTTGCTTTATTTCACAAAATAAAAGTTTTTGAAGAGAATACAGTAACTTATTTCACAAAATTACCCAAATTCTGTATTGAAATTCTCACAGTTAAACTGAGGTTGAACATTTATGGCAAAACTACATAGGTAATGCTCTACATTTCTTATTGCATTGTATTAGGAGTCAAATAAAGTTAGGTTGTCTTTAATTGGCAAAGCTATGTCTTATCACATGGTTAAGATGATGAACTCTATGCTGTGGATGTACATTTTCCCCTGGTTACTTCTCTGTGCTGGCAAGTATTGTTTTAAAACAAGTTATTGGATAGAAAGACATTTGTGCCTCTGGTAATATACTGAAAGCTCAGCTCAGTTTCCCATCTTGTCTAGGATAAGACCTTGTCTCTGCTGTTAAAAACTCAGACCACTGTTGTACTTTTGGCCTAACTGCAGGAATATGGACCAGATTAATCTTCGAGACTGAAACAACAACAAGAAAAAGAAAGCAAAAAAAAAAAAAAATACATCAAACAACAGTTTAGACATCAGATTATCAGGCAACACAGGACAGTGATCCCTGAGAGAGGAAAGAAAATAAACCCCACAACTTTGCGCAGATTCCTACCAGGTGAAAGGTTGCAGACTGTAGCATGAGAAGGGGGAACCCAGGTGGACATGGTGGTCTTCCTAAGTTAAGGAGACAGATTTAGGATTTCAGGGGAGGCAATAGGCTAGAGTTCTCAGGGACGAATATCTGAAAGGAAAGGATTTCACAGCAAATATCTGGAGATAAGCAGAGGAGCCCCTCAGTTGACTATAAATGAGCAAATATGTATGAGGAAACTCCTCAAGGTGGGAAGACGAACCACTCAAAAAGAAAAGAGGGAACAATTTCATATATGGTCACAAATAGTTTGTGTTCCACCAGACAGAATGGGAAAACATCTCATAAACAATGAAGCATTGTGAAGAGTATTCAAAAAAGCACTGGGAAGAAAATTAATACCTGAATAAAAGCTGTTCTGGTCTCGTCTAACAAAATCTGAAAGCAAACCTCAAAAAGAAAAAGTTAAACAGTTTTCAAGTATATGTGCTCCAGAATAAAGCTCAATAATGTTTATAGACAAGCAAAAATATTCAGTATCCAACAAAGCAAAAATTTATAATACTTGGCATCTAATTAAAAACAACAACAACAACAAAGAGTGTGAGGAAGCAGGAAAAGAAGATGTTCCATATGTTTAATTAAGATAAGGAAATAACTAAGCATGTTAGAAACATGGAAGATTTTTTAACACACTCATATCTAACTTCCAGAGGCAAAACTTCAATTTCTGAGATTAAAAAAAATACACTAAATGGAATAAACCACAGATTAGGTACCATAGAAGACTGATGAGTGGAATTGAAGCTATAACAATAGAAACTATTCAGGATAGAACACAGAGAAAAATGAACAAGGCATCAGTAGGTCTGATAAACTTTAAGCCATCTAATATACATGTAGTAGGAGTCCCAAAAGGAGGGAGAGACAGAAAAAAAATTTGAAGAAATGTGAATGAAAACTTTTCAAAGGTGATGAAAGCAATAAATCTAGAGAACCAAGAAGGCAATGAACTCCAAGCACAAAAAATATGAAGAAAATTGTATCAAAGTATATCACAATGAAATTTCTCAAAGATAGATTTTAAAAGCAAAGAAATAGACATATCATGTACAAAAATAAAAATAAGAATTATGGCAGATTTTTCATCGGAAACAATAAAAACCCAACAACAGTGGAGAAACTCTTTGAAGTACCAAATCCCAGAATCTTATACTTAGAAAGAAATAACCTTGAATAATCAAGACAAAATAAAGATTTTCTTAAAATCTTAAAAGCTATAACCTTCACCACCAACATCTTTATTACAAGGTATATTAAAGGAATTCCTCCAACAGGGGAAAAAAAAAAATCCCAGATGAAAACTTGAATCTATACCAAAGTATGAAGAGCACCAGAAGTAATAAACATATAGGTAAATAAAAACTAATTTTCTATTAATTTTAATCTCTACAAAAAGACATTCAATGGTTAAGGCCAAAACAAAAACAACATATTGTGGACTTATATGGGGAAATAAAATGTATCATAACAATAGCACAAAAGTTTATGGGGAAAAACAGAAGTCTACAGTTGTAATGTTCTCATACTATATATAAAGTGATATAACATTACTTGAAGGTGGATTTTGATAAGTTAAAAGCATACACTATGAATTTTAGCTAATAAGCCAAGACAAAAATAGATGACAAAATATATTCAAATAATTCAAAAGAGGGCAAACCTTTAACTTTAGCTTCTGAGTTTATGAGAGTGGCATTTTTCTCCATCAAGGAATGAGGGCTAGATTTTCAAAAAAGGTATTACAGGAATAACAAAAGCTAAGAATTGATCTTCTTCCACATGCATAATTGTTTGGCTCCTTTCTGATCACCATGTGTTGAGAAGGCCTGTGTCCCTCTGCCAGTTATATGGGAGGTGCAGGTGCTAACCAAAAATTGGCAGGCAGCACACTCCTGAATTGCAGGAAACCTATATTCTGTGACAACAGGATCCTGCTGCTACCATGTGCCTTTTAATACCTGAATGCAGTCAGTCTGTTCTTTTTGTGTGAGGGCTAAAAAGAGAGGCCAAGTAGAGGAAAGTATCAATTGAGAAAATGCAAGTGTTCTTGATAGATGAAGATTTCTTGTTTGAGATTAAAGGTTAGAAACAATGTCAAGAACTCAGTGGTTAAAAGGAGCTTTTCATTAAAAAAAAATTAAGTTGGGTTCCTAGTTTATGCTAATTCCAAAATTAAACTCCAGATGGATTATATTTCCCAATTATGAAAGGCAAAACCATACAGTCAATGGAAGAAAACATAGGAGGATATCTTTCTGACCTTAAAATGGGGAAATATTTATTAAACAAATTACATGTAGCACAACTAAAGGTAAGAAACAAAAAAGGAAAAAAAAAAACCTGATTGATTCTCTATGTGAAAATTAAGGATTTCTGTCCAAAGACAAGTTAATAGGTAACAAATTGAGGGAGAATAATTTCTAATCTGAGACCCAATGGACATTTATAGTAGAAAAGAAATGAAAGCGGTGAATCCCAAATTAAAAGAAGGGAAGCAAACAATTATGTAGAGAAAAATGAAAATGAAAGGAACACTGAATATGTCAAATTCCAAAAATAGAAATTTTGAAAATGCTAAGTATTGTCAAGGAAGTATGAGGAGAGGTACCTTTTTTGCTCTCTGGAGAAGAGACTGGTGTATTAAGCATATGCATGCAACCTGTGATTCAGAATACTCTGTACCTGGGTTTGCCCAAGTTCTGATTCATGCTGCTTTTCCAGAGTAATTATTACTAATGCCCTTTTTCACTCTCAAAGTTATTTCAGTATGGACAATAAGTTATATGATTGTCCTACTGATGACTAAGCTATTCAATACCTGAGCTTCTGAAGGAAACTCACACAGGTCTATGAGAGGATATCTATGAATACATCCATCACAGTGTTGTCTGTGGTAGTCAAAAACTGAAGGCAACCTCGATGGCCATCTCTAGGTGAATGACTAAAAGATGCTTAAAGATTGCAAGCCACAAAAATACTAGCAATTAGAAACATTAGCTAGCTATGTATTGTGAAGGTAGAATTTATTTACAGCTGTACTGGAAAACTATTTCAGGAGCACCTGGGTGTCTGGTTTGGCCAAGATAAGGGCAGTGGGATTTATGACATATTGGAGACCCTCAGGGTCGGTTTCTTTTCTGGTGGTTGCAATTGATCTACAGGGGTTTGATAAGCCTGGCTTATTTATGTGACAAACTAGAATTACCCTTAATTGTTAATGGCAATACAAGCTTTTTTCAGCATGCTTCTCAAAACTTTTCCGGTATCTACCATTATCCAGTTCCAAAGCCACTTCCAAATTTTAATACATTTGTTATAGCAGTACTACACTTGTGGCACCAATTTCTGTCTCAATCAGTTTGGGCTGCTCTAAGATTGGTGCACTTATGAACAACAGAAATGTATTTCTCACAGTTCCGAGGGCTGGAAGAATGAGATCAAAGTGCTCACAGATTTGGTGTCTGGTGAGGGTTGCTCCTGATTCAGGAACAAATGAAAAAAATCAAATGAAACATCATCAAAGGGATGTAAAATGGCTTCCCTCGCAGCTTCTATTTTGAGTTTTCCCAATAATGGCACCTTGCACATGGGATGTCTCTGGGACCTCCACTTCTTGCCTGCACTCTTTGTTGTTGTACTTGTATATTTTGTATTTAAATAAAAGTCTGAGGTGAGTACGCTCTGTGGAGTCTGATGAGTATTTTCAAATAGCCAAACTAAAGAAATCTTTACATACATTCAGTTACCTGGACAGATCTTTTTGAGTAAAATAAGAAACTGAACAAAATACATGTGTTTGTATCTGTTAAGTGTCTAATTTGTTAAAAGCTGATATTAGAGTGGTCAGTCCCAAATGGGTGTGTAATAAAATTAACTTTGCGTTCTACAAAAAATTATCACTCACCTTAAAATCCAGCTAAGGTCAAGCTTTGATAAGTTTATTGATAAACTCTGAGAAATTAAGATAAACATTTTCTTTTTTTTTTTTTAAGATTTTCTTTATTTATTTGACAGAGAGAAATCACAAGTAGGCAGAGAGGCAGGCAGAGAGAGAAAGAGGAAAGCAGGCTCCCTGCTGAGCAGAGAGCCCGACACCGAGCTCAATCCCAGGACCCTGAGATCATGACCTGAGCAAAAGGTAGAGGCTTAACCCACTGAGCCACCCAGGTGCCCCAAGATAAACATTTTCAACTGGTAAGGATGATTAGGGGCAAAATCGAAGACTGAAATGTGATACAATTTTTGGTTTTAGTTCTTTATCCAAAAATCCCTTCTTCATCAGAAAGCTAGGTCTCATTTTTAAAAAAGTACATAACACTTCTGAAATATACCAGATGGTCTTTCCAGGAAATTTAGGTTTTTTAATTTTTTTATTTTTTTAACAGAATTCTCTGGGGAATCAACCCAAACTTATTTTGGACGTTAAAAGAAAATGGGAAGATACGGTCTTCTATACAGCCTAATTTTTAGTGTGATTAAACACTTCAGTGTCTTATTTAAAATACTTTCAAGGTTGCTGTGTAATTTTTGGAAAAACAATCCCATCATCATGGGTAGAATTAAGAGGCCAAAGTATTCACTACGTATCTATTGAATTGACAAGTACATACTGAAAGGTTAGAACTTAATTTTGGGAGTTATATAATGGCATGCGAGAAGTAATGTTTTCTCAAATTACTATTGCTCATCTCTGCTATGCTTAGCACATGGTAGACACTCCAGAAATAGTAGCCGAAAGAGTGCATGTATGAAAGTAAGAAGATGTTTCAGCTAAGTGAGAGAAAAATTAGTACATTACCTAATAGATTACTTAAAATATATGAAGAGTTATTTTGCCAAAAGAAGTCGAATTTGTTTTTTGAAGATCCGGTGATCAGGGCTCCAATCAATGATGGTGACTCAAGGGAAGTAGAAGTTAGCTCAGTATAAAGAACTCTTATATAATTAGAGCTTCTTGAAAATGGAATGGAAACTTGAGGAGAGAATGTGCTGCCTGATAATGAAGGGGTTCAAGTGGAAGTCCTGTGGTCACTCCACAAAGAAGAAAAAGAAGCCACCAGAACACTGGATGAGAAGTAGAACTAGATGACCTGTCATCAACACAGTTAGGCTGCCCTGTGTTCAAAGGTCCACTGTAAGTGATGTTTTCTGCATCTAGAAACCAGAAGAGAATAAACAAATGATCATCAGTTTCTTTTATATTACCTGATACCAAAAAATATTATCTTTTGGTTTATAATTCCATGATTTTGGCCTATCCTGGTTAATTAATAAACAAAACGATTTATGGCAAGGCAAAGCCCTCATGTGGACTTATGCATTCTGAAATATTAGTGATATATGGGACTCACATATTAATTTATTCTACAATTTTTATTCAATAATTTTTTAAAGTGCTCACTTTACTTTAGACCCTGGTGATACAATATTGACCAGAAGAGACAAAATTTCTGCTCTCAGCTGAGTTTTGGTGAGAGAAAACCGGTAGCAGCACATCAAAAAATAAATAGAAAAATTTCAGAATGTAGTAAGTGAGGAGAATGGACAGTAAAGAGACAAAAGTGGAAACACTGAAACCGGCTAAGAAATTTTGGAAGAACTCTTACTTTTAGCACTTTGGTAGCCTAACAACCAGGAAAAAAAGACCCTCCTTGTTAATGCAACCAAGAACATTAAGTGTCTAAAAACAAACAAACAAACAAAGTAAATAGGTAAGTAAAATATGTAGAAGACTGAAGAAAATTATAAAGCTTTATTAAAAGACATGAAAAATATCCTAAATAAATGGAGAGTTATACCATGTTATTGAATAAGGATAAATATATTAAGGATGTAATCTTTCCCAAACTGGATTATAGGTTCGATACAATTTTCTTTAAACTTAAAGAATTTTTTTAAGAAAACAAAAAACTATTTAAAATGTATATAGATGAATAAAGGGACAAGAATAGCCAAGACTCTTTAGAGGAAGCATCAGGTGAAGAAACTTGCTATACAAAACATCAAGACATATTATTATAAAGCCTTAGCTATATAATTAAGGCAGTGTGGTATTTGGGATAGAAATAGCCAACAGAAGAAAATAATAAAAATAGATCCACACATGTATGGATACTTGATCTCTTATGTTAGCAGTCTCTGGGAAAGAATAGACTGCTTAAGGAATAATGTTGGAATCTGACTATCAAAAGGAAAAATAAAATTAAATCCCTACATATGCCATTTCACAAGGATTGTCCTAAGAGATATTAAAATTTAAATGTATATGATAAAACTGTAAAAGTTTTAGAAGACGATATAGAAGAATATCCTTAAGAATCAAAGTTTGGAAACATTCTTTTAAGGAAGCTCAAAAGAAATCAAGATCCCAAAGAAAAATACTAATGTTTGACTCAATTATAATGATTTTTACTATTAGAAGATAGCATAAAACTAGCAAAAGGATAAGACCAGAATTGAAAGAAAATATTTGTAATTATATTGGACAAAAATATAAATATAAAATTTCTACAAATCAATAATTATAAGACCATCAACAACACAAAAATGTTTAAATGACCAAATATGCATTTTAGATAAGAGGAAACATGAATGGCCATAAATATAAGAAAGATGCTCAACCACATTAGTAATCAGGAAAATGCTAATTGTAATTTACAAACGGATGTCTCCTTACACTCTTTACACCCTTCAGATGGGTAGAAATTTAAAAATTAGACCTAATAATGAGCACTGATGAGGTAGTAGAACAGCAGTAATTCTCATCCACTGTCATGGGAGAGTAAATCAGCACAAACAGTTAAATGGTTTGGTTTAATCCACTGTATTTGAATATTCAAAAACCTCAGGACTTAGTTCCTACACTCTAGGTATGTACTTTGGAGAAACCCCAATGCATACTTATAATAGATTTATGTCTATTATGTAGCAGCATTGTTTTTAATGAAAAATGATAAAAATAAAACATCAAGAAAAATCTGAAAACCATTCAAATCTTCACACAAATTGTAATCAATATGTGAATTGTGAGATACTAAAACAATTGCCTAGTGTAAAGCAGTAAAAGTGCATGAACTACAAATGTACATAGCAATACAGACAAATATCCCAAACAAGGTATTGAAAGAAAGCAGGTTGCAGAAGAATATATACCATACAACTCAATTTGTGAAAAGTTCAAAAACAAAACTAAACCATGTATTATCTAGGATGAATATATATAGAAAGGAAAAAAATTAAAAAGCCAGAAATTATGAGCATATAAGCATATGATTTAGAGTACTAGTTACCTGTGGAGAAATGGGGGACAAACTGATCAGTAAGGACATTCAAGGTAATAAATTCCTATGTTCTATTCCTGAAGTTGGATGTTAATTGACAAGTATTTCTTAAACTTTATATATATATTTTATGTTTCTTTAATGAAATAGTTCATAGATATGAACACAAAATAAAAATAAATGACTGTAGTTTGATTAGAATTCTAGCAATGAGGATAGAGAGAATGAACAAATTTGGTGCATGTTTTGGTTTTACTGTTGATAAGATTTTATGACAAGTTGTACATACAAAATGAGTTAAAAAGTGGTATCAAGGAAGAATCTCAGATTTGGGACTTGAAAAAACAGTACATATTCCCACTGGTCATTCAGATGAGTAACATGTTTACCACAGAAATAAGATTTCTGATCTGGACATGCCACTTTTGAGATGTGTAATATACATATCCAAGATGTTAAGCTGGCTGTTAATTACATGAGACAAGACTCATCTGGGCTGGTGATACAAATTTAGGAGTCAAGGGCATATGAATGGCATTCATATTAAACAATGGAACTAGATTCAATATTCAGGGAAGAGAGTGGATTTTAAAAGAAGACAATGTGTGACCAAGATTTGGCCACTCCAACTATTCAAGGTTGAATATATGAGATATGTTCATTTTAACAGTCATTGAAACACAAAGCATGAGAGACTGTGGACTCTGAGAAACAAACTGAGGGTTTTGGGGGGGGGTGAGCCTGGTGGTGGGTATTATGGAGGGCACATATTGCATGGAGCACTGGATGTGGTGCATAAACAATGAATTTTGGAACCATGAAAAAAAATAAAAATAAGTAAATACCTTATTTGGGGCGATCTTAATTTTCTCAATACAGTGATTTATTTGCAATAATTTACCTTAAATTTGTTTTTGGAATAGGCAAAGTACACATATATTTAATAAATAAGCAAATGAATTGTTTATTTTTGTCTCACTTCAGTCCATTATTCTTTCACTGAATTGGTTTTAGGCATAGAAAAGAGCAACTAAAAATTTCATTTTATTGATCTCCTCACAGTTCTTATGTAAGGTCTCCAAAAATGAGTCCCAGATTCTACAGGAGTATTAAGGAAGTTATTCATAGGTACACTTAAATATTCTCTTATAAATAACAATTTTTCAAAAATTAATGTCATAATTCCAGCTTTTGTTTTAGAAGTATAATTAAGTTCTATTTGAGAACTACTAACAAATAGATCACAACAACCAGCATAAATAAAGGTTAAATATTTGTTCCATGAAGATTTTATCCATCATGGTTTGTTTAGATACAATTCTAAAAACAATTTAAGGGCATAAATACATGCAAATCTGTGTTTCTTTTGATATTTAATAGCCTAGATTTATTCTAATTCTTTTTTTAAATAATTTTTATTTTTTATTAACATGTAATGTATTATTAGCTCCAGGGGTACAGGTCTGTGAATTGCCAGGTTTACACACTTCACCGCACTCACCATAGGATTTATTCTAATTCTTAAAGTACAACATTAACATTGACAAATACATTGTTGTAAAGGTGAGGGGCTTTCTTTTTGGTGAAAATCATAACTTGTTTATCCATTTTTTATAGTTCAACCATTTTTGTTTTCCCACAATGACCTTTCATTTTTTCAGAGTTCACTAAATTTAGCAACTAGTTTTTTTCCTAAAATATTCAAATACATCTTGTAATTCTCATTATGCTGATGGACTTCCATAGTAAACTTCCTCACCCCTCATAGTAACTTCTTATCTTAGGACAGTTTTTAGTCCCTTCACACAAGTTATGGACTGAAATTCCAGAAATCTTCCATTTTTGGCTGAGTTCATATTTTTACAATAGAAATACACTGTATAATGATAGAATTTGTCATCTTAGATATCCTCAGCAACATTTGTCTATATATTAGAAGGCAAATGGATTGTGCTATTATCTGGAAAATGAATTTCTTTATTCTATTAAAGAAATTTTCTATTATATAGAAATATTCTATATATAGAAATATTCTATTATAATGTGGATTTATCTCATGTACTTATTTTCTTCTTCCATTAACCTCACCAAAATGATTGCAAAGGAATAAAAAGTTTTAAATACTCAAAGACAAGGAGTATTTAAACAGAGAAGGAAAACAGAGGAAACAGGGAAATAGAGAAGATTATCAGCAGCTGAGAGATTCAATAATTTCAGGAGAAACCAGAAGATAATTGGAAGAATAATAACTGACTTAACTTCATAGAGGAAGCCTCCATCTAAATGACAGAACAAAGAATGAATGATAAGAAACTTGTATCTGTAGTACCTGGAAAGCTCAGTATTTGGAAGCACAGGTTATTTTGGAAATTTGAAGTTATTGAAGATAGATATACAGATTTAATGTTTTCTAGTCCCCCTTCTCCACCCTTAAAAACAAGGTGACTACCAACAAGAAAACAAACCAAATGCATATTTTCAAAAGAAATAAAACCACAGGGGTGCCTAGGTGGCTCATTTGGTTGGGTGTTGGACTTTTGGTTTTGGCTCAGGTCATGATCTCAGGGTCATGGGATCAAGCCCCATACCAGCTTCTGTGCTCAGCACAGATTCTGCTTGAGGTTCTCTCTCTCCCTCTGCCCCTGCTCCCACTCATGTTCTCTCTCTAATAAAAAAAATAAATTACATTTTTTTTTTTAAAACCACAATGCCTCAGAACACGGGGACAAAAACAAAGCAAAACAGTGAAGAAATGAGGTGAGGATCAGAGTTAAATATAGGAATGCTGTTGAGGGGTCTGAAATTGTAATGGTGGGATCCATTGATCCCAGGCCTCCTGTCACATGGCTCCCATGAAGTAGATTGAGGGGACTTCTTCACAGAAGCTGAATAGTTAAGAGTAGGGAACAGAATCTAAATATTGATGTCTTTCAATGAAAAGACCACCTCCTTGATTACTCATACCCAACAAATTCTATCCATATACTAAGAACTTTAATTGTCTTTGGTCAGCCTTACTTTCAAATATGAATGAATAACTAAGAATCATGGGACATTTGATTAGCCTCTAATATGAATAAAAACAAAGTAAGCACCCTGGAAAAAGGATCATGGGATAAAAAGTATGATGAATATCTCAGAATTATAAAAGAAGATGTATTTATGAAAAAAAAAAAAAAGCAGAATGTTGTAAAGTTAGAGCAGCCAAAGAGCAAGAAAAAGGTCTTAGAAATATTTCCAAAATTAAAATTCCAATAGAAACTTTGGAAGACAAATTTATAGGAATCTCTCAGAATAAAGAATAAAAATTAAAGGAAAAAAAGTTGGAATGGAAAAAAAAATAGAGTCAATTCTGAAGGTTCAGCATTGATTCAAAAGCACTCCAGAAATCAAACAAAAAGGAAATAATTTAAAAATTATTTTTAAAAACAATAACTAGGGACATGATTGCAAGCATTCATTGAATCCCTAAGATGATAATATTATAAAGAAATTAAAACAAATGTGCATTGTCTTGAAATTGCAAAACTCTAGAGATAAAGAGTAAATAATCAAGACTACAAATGGGGTGTGGAGCAGATCACATAAAAGGAAACAGATAAAAAGAACAGCTTCTGAATTCTCAACAATGAACACTGGATATCAAGAGATACTAAAATACGAGGGGAAATGACTGTCAGCAGGGATTTCTACAGTCAAATTATTAGCTGAGTCTGACGGGGAAAAATAGGTAGAAGGAAAATTTACAGTAATTAGAGTTTGTAATATCAGTAGTTCAGGTAAAAGGGACGTGTGTGTGTGTATAGAGTTGTAAAAATCCTGATCTCATTTACCATAACACAGAGTCAAAAATTAATGTAAACATTGATTAATTCATTGCAACATAAGGAAATTGTACTACAACTGTGTCTGATATTGTATATTTGTGAGTATTGCATCTCTGGGCTGCCAATCTAGGGAAAGATAAGGCCTGGGGAGGGAATTATAGTTGTCTTTACAAGACTTGTACTATTCAATGGTTTTAAGCTCTGTTAGCATATTGCTTGTATCAAAATTTTACAGATTAATAAAATTCAGAATGAAGAGAAGCATTAGTGAACTAATAATTAAGATTTTCTTATTATGGTCTATTTGTTTATATGAATATAAACCTGACAAAGTGTTCCAATTTGTGAAGCAAGGTCAACAATATTTGCTGCTGAGCACTTCATGTGGTAGCTTTGAGAACTAAATAACTACTATTACAAGCACTTCAACTGTCCCAGGGGAAATAATAACCCAAACACAAAACAACATTATAACATGCCTATTCTAAATTTTCATTTTATTAGGAGTTAAGTATTTATATTTTCATATGCCAAACAGTATAATCCATTGTTAATAATTTAGGCATTTATCTTATACTTATGAGGCCAATGCCAGGTATGTGTGTCAGTTGCAGCAGCTCAATTTTCTTTTCTTTTTTTTTTTTAAGATTTTTTATTTATTTATTTGACACAGAGAGAGGGAGATCACAAGTAGGCAGAGAGGCAGGCAGAGAGAGAGGGGGAAGCAGGCTCCCTGCTGAGCAGAGAGCCCGATGCAGGGCTCGATCCTAGGACCCTGAGATCATGACCCGAGCCGAAGGCAGAGGCTTAACCCACTGAGCCACCCAGGTGCCCCCAGCAGTTCAATTTCCAAATAAAAACATGGAAGATCCATTTGCCAGTTCTATGCCAAGTAATGAAATGCTAAATACAGGCACCCCCTGCCACTATCTGAAAGCTTGCTTTATGCCACTTTGCTTTTATGAAAGACTTACACTAGCATTTGTTTTCACTAACCAAAAGAAATCTAAAGAGGATTTTTGCATTTATGAAAGAGTAATTGCTTCTTTGGTTTATGCCATTTTGGCTTACAAAAGTTTTCATAGGAACACATCTTTTTTTTAAAAAAAAAATTAAGATTTATTTATTTATTTGAGAGAGAGAGAACAAATGGGAGGCAGGGCAAAGGGAGAGGGAGAGAGAGAACATCAAGCAGTCTCCCTGCTGACAGTGGAGGCCCAATGTGGGGCTCAATCCTAGGACTTTGAGAGCATGACCTGAGCTGAAATCAACAGTCTGATCCTTAACCAACTGAGTCACCCAGGAGCCCTATCTACTATCCATCCTTCCAACAGGCATAGCTAAAAAAACAATTTTAGGTGAAAACTCAAAGTATGTCCATATTTGCCTCGTTGGATGAAGAAAGACTAATTTATATTCGCAGGGTAGGAATAAATTAATTCCACAGTCACTTGAAAGCTCACAGGTAATTTTCTAGATTACCAGTAATACTGTGTATTAAGTGAACCTGCTATCCTTGACATTTTGTAAAGATATTTTAATAATTGTTGATTTTTTCTCTTTTAGACCCCAACTGTCTGCCTCCAAGTAGTCTTTCTATATTTACTGGAATCTGAACATCAATTTAAAAATAATAGCGCTTCAAGAAATTGCAAGCCTTCTGTATTTGGTACCTGCTCCTGATGGAGGGAACTGAAAATCTGTGCTATTTCTGAATCCCACTGAAGTGTGATCTACCACAGAACTGGCTGTCCTGAGTCACAACTCACTTCAGACCACCTTCCCAGACATTTCATTATTTATAGTAAATAATAGGCCAGTGACACAGTGTGAATAGCATAGCTTGTGTAAGTATCCTTTCCTGGTATGTTTTAAGAGGTTGGAAAAACAAAGGCTGCTCTAACAACAGACTATTTGGGGCTATAAATATTTGTTAATACCTACTACAAAACATGTAGGAGGAGAAAAGAAATGTCATTCTCTTAATTAACTCAATGCACATATTAAACTTTAGAATCCTATAGGAATCTTTCACTGAGATACTGTCAAATCAGTCAGTGGACTTACATTAAAATGAAATTCACTGAATCAGCTAACTGACATTGATTCAACTGATGAAGCAACAGACTGAGTAAGACTGGCAGTCTGAAAAGCCTAAAGGTTTAAAATGTGTTTTGGTTCCATTAGATTCACTTATACATTTAGACTACAAGAATATTCTAGGCTTCATAATATATGACCCATTAATTCTTTCAAAATATAATGAAATGCAATTATTAAAAGTTAAGAAAATAAAAATTATACAGGACTTGAGTTTTCAAATTTGCCAAGCCTCCTTCTGCAAGAAAGAAAACTCATATATTTATTTACCAGAAAAGTGGGATTCATTTCTGAAGCACAGAATTTCCATCATTTTCCTCCTAAATGGTAAATATGAAAGAAAAAGTTAAGATGTGAGGATTTTCATGCTCTCTCGTTTTCTTTGCATCAAATCCTGGTCAATGACTTTGTCACTTGTTAGTTGTGTATCTAAGGAGAACATGCAGTCTTGATTTTTTCCTGCTGTTTAAAATTTTCACCATCATTAGTTTCAAACTTGGCTCCTGATACAGCCCAATTTTTTGTTGTGTTTCTGATTTATGTGATGTAGTGGCTTTTTGCTAGTGCTGAGTCTTCTTCATGGGACAGATTACATATATATGTATAGGCATATACATATTTTACATATATATACACACTGTCTAGAACTAAAATCTAATCTATGGTTATATTTTATATGGTTTTAATATTTTACTTAATTACATGAGCAAATTTTTAGTGGTGAAAATAATATTCTTCTAAGAAATATGGTTATGAGGGTTGACTATATTATTTTTAAATACCCTGTTTTTGACCTCCAATATTGAAAGGAATGAGAGGTTCTTTCTGAAATTTTTTTTCAGGAAATCCCCATGGAGTACTAGGTGAGATCAATTAGATCCCATTTGTTTTACAAAGAAGAAAAGTGACATGCCAGAAGGTTAATTTTAGTTTCTTCCAAGAGACATAATTGAACAAAAATCTGACTCTTAACTAGATACCGATAAACTAGGCATTTTGGGGAAATTCATGTTCACAACTCAGTCTTTCTTTCACTATACCATTTGCCTTCCTTCCAAGAAATGACTGATTTTAAATGCTATGTTTGTATTTTAACAAACCAAAGAAAACAGATATCATCATGTTCTGTGTAAACGGTAGTGCTAATGGTCCCTCTCTCTCAGGGCTGGGGACAATGTGAATGTTGTGTGGTGCAAGATACATTTTATGCAAAAAACCAACTACTGCAAATATTCACTGAGATAATAGAATAATAAGTCTTCAGAGCTGGAAGGGACTCTAGGAACAATCTGGGCAAATTGTTTGCAATGTTTACACAAGTAAAGATTCTTCCATTATTTCAACCACAGATTCTAAACTTTGTAGGATTTAAAATCAGTGAACAAGCTGCAATGTAGACTTCTTTTTTTTAATAGAAATAATCATATGGAGTTTTAATTTAGTTTGAAGAACTCCATCACTACCTTGGAGGGCCTGGGTTGGGAATGAATGAGTTAGCGTCATTGTCTTACTCTAACGATGACAGAAGTTGTACCTGTGGTGCCATGAGGGTCGTTCAAGGTTACAAAGAGAGTAGCACTGGAGAGAGGTTATAAGCAGGATGGATTTGGGAAAACATCAGCTCTGATCCTTCATTTGCACTTCTTCCTCACCATGTCCTCTTTAATATTGGTGGATCTGACTGTCCATTCTAGTGTCTGCTTCTTGTGCTGTGCAAAACTTTTAACTAACAGCTACATACTGTTGATGCTCAATCCATTTCTCTAATCCGACCTCACTCTTGATATGCAGACCTACATTTCTTACATTGAATACTACCCATGCATAGGATGTTAGGTTTTTAGTTGACTTGTATGTGTATCAGCAATACCATCCTTCCTCTGTTCAATACTTTTCAAGGAACAATACAAATTTCATCTTCTGTGAAATGTCTCCTGATTTCCATCTTTCCACCATGTCCAGGAAGAGAATGTGTTCTTTCCTGTGTTTATGTTAGTAGGTATAATATTGGTCTTCATGGGGCGCCTGGGTGGCTCAGTGAGTTAAGACTCTGCCTTTGGCTCAGATCATGATCTCAGGGTCCTGGGATGGAGCCCCACATCAGGCTCTCTGCTCAGCAGGGACTCTGCTTCCCCCTCTCTTTCTGCCTGTCTCTCTGCCTACTTGTGATCTCTCTCTCTCTGTCAAATAACTAAAATCTTAAAAAAAAAAAAAAAGAAGTTACAACATTGGTCTTTTCTAATTGTTTGTTCATTTGTGTCTCTCTAAGCAGATGGAAAAACTCCGAAAGGTAAGAAGAGTCTGTTGTTCACCTTTGTAATTGCAGAGCCTACCACCGTCTGGCTTCACTGTGCCTGCCAAATACAGGTTTATGTGTGATGTGTAATTATGTTCTGCTCATCACACTAAAATATCTGTTTTCCAGTTTTAGATGACTTCAGAGTAACCATAAATTTTATTTAGCTACATTTGTGTATTTCTTATGTACAGTAAAATATTTTCATTAAAATATAGTATAAAATAACAGTTTCAGAAAAATCTTATCTTTCACCACTGAGCAGGCCATTGAATTTCATTTTTCAGAGAAAAATGTGGCCCTTTCATGATAAATTATGGCAAACAAAAGACATTAAAGAAATAACTATGTTAATACCATTTTGAAGTATGTACCAAGCTTATGGAAAATTGAGGGAAGGACCACTAATTTTCAACATGATCTCTGTTAATTTTTTTTAAAGATTCCAATGTTTGGGTACATTGAGAAATAACTTTTGTTTTTCAGTATATTCAACAAGGATACATCTATAAGACAATCTACTAGATGGCTGCAGGAAATAACAGGTATAAGATACAACTTTCTACACCGTTAGGTGAATTTAATGAACATCTCAGATGCTTGCAACTAGCTGTTAATAAGCCCTGGTTTCTTAGAAAAGATATATTAAAAATAAAGAGGAAGTATATGGTAGTCTTTCTGAGTTTGGGATTTGCAGTCAGTTGAGTTTGAATCTTTACTCTGCCAATTGCAGCTATGTGACCTTGGGCAAGTTAATTAACCTCTCTAAACCCGTAGCTTCTCATTAAAAATGAAGCTTATAATTGAATCTGCTTTATAAAGTCATCAAAATGATTAAGTAGAATAATGCATGGAGAGGATCTTGTGCCACAGTTATATAGTAACAATAAATGAAATTATTATTGTTGCTGTAACTGTGAAGTGGCTGTTACTGGAATTATGGTCACAGAAATTAAAGAATGGAAAGGACTTTAGTGATAACTTAAAAACAAATCCCTTTTATTTTACTGTTGAGGAAACTAACGTTTAGAACAACTCTGAGTCTTGCTCAAGTCTGTTTATGCAGTCGTGGTTAAACTGTCAAAGCTTCCGTGTGTCTGGAATTGTAGCCCAGTGCTTTCGATACTTTCCAGTAAAATGAGTACTATACTTCATTTTCTACATAATTGATTTTCCATAAACAAAACTGTTTTCACTTCCAGATTATTTTCTTGTGATCTTTCATTTGATTGACGAAAAGTAGTAGAAAATTAATAATCATGATATTTGGGCAAATGTGTGAGAATTGTTTTGAATGCATAAATTCACATCTTGTTTTTCATCTGCTTTCTCACAATTCCCACATCCCCAAACACACAATCTCCTGTCAGCCAACTAGAACCAATCCCACCTGAGGTAGTTTGCTTCCAGAGACAGATGCACATGCATCCTCGTGAAGGGTACTGTTCTGGGACTTGTTCCTCTAGAGCCACACCCCTTACCTGCAGTTCCTCTTACAGACACATCAACTGTCAGAATTTGACCACTTGTTCTGATTCTGGAGACTCTTCTACTACCTTTCAAACATCTTACTTACTTTAAATTGGTTCATAAAATACAAAAGTATATCTCAAAGAATTTTTATTCTATGTGTATGAACTACTTTAATGGACTGGCATTGTTTCAGATCATTTTTTGTCAAGTAATTTTGGAAAATGCTTATATTTGTTTTAGTCTGGAGAGTAGTATTAAACAGATATACTGAATTTAAGTGAGCAGGCTAATAGCTATCTGACAAACCTCTAATTACATACATTTCAATTTTTCTGTTTAGATCATTGTCTTAACAAAGCAATGCATAAATCAGATCCTCCCGCAAAAGTGGTTGAAATATCTATGATCTATTACATATGTCTTGGTTTAAATCCAATTGCTTATATACTTCTGCATCTAGCTTTTCTACTCAAAATTTTATCATGATTTCCCATGTAATTATGATTTTAATGCCTGTATAAATTTGCATAATATGGATTGCCATAATTTACTTTTCTTGTTTTGTGTGGCATTTAGATGGCTTCCAGTACTTTGCTATTTTAAATAATGTTTCAGTAAGTGCTGTATACTTAAATAAATGGTTTTTTAAAATTTCGATTTCCTTAAAATAGCTTCATAGAAATATAATTACAAAGACAAGAATATTAACATCTAAAGCACATTATTATTTTTGTCAAATATAATAGGATAAGTGGCCCTTATATATCTGTTAATCAAAAAAGGAAAAGAATATTTCTCATTGTGCTTTTTTTTATGTCTTTCATTATTAATAAAGTTAAGTATTCTTTGTTTTATTAGCTATTATGTTTCTAAATTAATGAATATAATTTATTATGAACTGTGCTCATTGAGATTCTTTATATTTAATTGTTTTCTGAGTTTTAATTATTTTTAATGAGCTTTAATAATTTGTTCTGTCTAGCTATTTACCCATCTTTCTCCAAATCACTTTACCAAATGTTGTTTGGTTATGAATTTTGGGATAGATTTTTAAATTTCCTGAAGTTATCCTACTGAGTTCTTGATTGAAATTAAGTTAAATATATAAACAAATCTGATATCAAATATTTTTCCCAATCTTCCCATTCAAGAATGTGTTTATTCATTCCATTAAGCCAAACAAAATATTATAGGTATCATTTATTTCTTTTTAAGGTGATTCTGATCATATTTCCCATTTGTTTCTGTAAATGAAGTCATTTTTCTACTGTAACTTCTAATTGTTTATTACTTGCGAATATGAAATCTTCTTTTTTTGCTTATATCCAGACAGTTTATTTGACTCAAAAAATTTACTTTTTTCCCCTTTGTAAGTCCTCCATATATGAGTGTTTTCTTTCCTTAGCCCATAGACAAAATTTGCTGACTCATATACCCTTACAATGTGTGAATAATAATACGGAACAAATTTAGATAGCACATAATTCATTTTAATAGAAAAATCTGCCTACAATTATATTTTTACCAGAACATAGTCTTCCTCATTTCTCCACTGATAACAGTCCACTAAAATCTAAACTGTGTACCTAATATCGCTTAAATTACTTCTTTTAGTCTAATATTTATTTTCTAGTGTATTCACATGCCAAGCAATGTGATAGGAACAGATGGAAATAGCTTGCTATGTCACCAGTGACTTCCTAGTTATCAAATAGTTAATTACTTCATTCATGAAAATCATTTGTTGAATCCCAATGAGCACTGTCCAGGTTTCTTCAACTTTTGGGGGGAGGTATCCTATCTATTTGCTTATCTCACTCATCTTTCCACATTTTTCCATTGTATCTCTGACTGATCTTCAGGGTACTATGATGGCTCATCTACCAATTCCTTAAATATTAGTATTTCTATGAAGGTTGATTTGTTTTTCATGATTCCTCCCTTCCTATCTTTTTTTATATTTTCCCCTTGGGCAACCCAAGCTATTTCATAGCCTCAAATGTGACCTGTATGTGGATGACTTCCAGATAGATATACTAGATATCATCTTTTTCCAAAACTGCATTTCTAATGGCCTACTTGTCATTTCTAACTTAGAGGCTTAAATAAAGTGTTTGATCAGTCCAAATTAGGACTATCTTTTCCTCAAAAGCATTGTCTTGTTTGTAATTCTTTATTTTGGACAATGGCATCATGATAACGATAATAATGATGTTCTATGGTTATAATAGTGATATAATAATATTAACAATATTATCAAGAATAAACACTTACTCAACATTTACCATATTCCAGGCACCATTTTAAGAGTACTGCATGTATTAATTCATTAATAGTCACAACAATCTGATGAGGTAAAAATAATTAGTATACCTGTTTTACAAACAAAAAAAAAAATTGGGCATAGAAAGTTTGAATAAATAGCCCAAGGTCACACTGATAAAATAAAAAAATAGTGAAACTGGCTTTAAAGTCTTAAAACAAAGTCTGTTTTTATTTATTTATTATTTATTTATTTTTAAAGCACAATTCTCTGCTTCTGACCTGAAAACATCAGTGTAATCCTTAAGTCATTCCTTCCTTTTATATTACTAAATAATTTACCAAGGTCTGTCAATTTGGTCTCTTATATGTTCTTAGTCAATGCCCTTCTCATCACCTCTACTACCACTTTGTTTTTTCAAGCAACCACCGACTCTTAAAGAGTGACAGAGACTTAGCAGGTCTAATATTTTATTGGTTCCATGATGTCTATAACATAGGCATGATCCAATCATTTCTATGTTTAAAATCTTTCCATAACTTTTTGTTTCCTGTAGGATAAAATTCAAACTCCTTGGCAAAGTCCACAAGAATTCTATATTCTAAAGTTGTTTTCTTTTTTAAAAAAAGATTTTATTTATTTGACAGAGAAGGAGAGAGAGAGGGAGAATACAAGCAGGGAGAGCAGGAGATGGAGAAGCAGGCTCCCCACTGAGCAGGGAGACTGATGTAGGACTCAGATCCCAGGACCCTGAGATCATGACCTGAGCCAAAGGCAGATGCTTAACTAACTGAGCCCCCCAGGCACCCCAAATTGTTTTCTATTTTCAGACATTTTCCACCTCCTCCTCAACTCTACCACAAACACATGCTCACAGTTGTACTGAATTATGTGTGTGTGCATGTGTGTATATATATATGTGTGTGTATATATATATATCTCCACACTTAATGGAAAAATATACATACATATACATATATATATATATATATCCATAACTATTGGGCTAGAAATTTCTCAATGGAAAGATTATATAGTATTCATCTATCTATCTATCTATCTATATATATATTTTTTTACCTTAGCAATATATAATATCCCACACATGAGAGATATTCAATAAGTTTTGGTTGGATGGATGATTGAATGAAGGAAGGATGCAATGAAGGAAGGACTTAAAAACTTTAGGTAATCATATTTTATGGTCCATGATATTCATTAATCCAGATCATCCTCTCATACAGTTGAAAGAGAATGAGTGTGCAAGATGCAGGGATTGGGCAATTCTGGAATATGTACACTATACTCAGCCATCTTGAATATTTACAGCATAGAAGAGGAATATATTTCTTTTTCTTCTTTTTTTCAAATATTTTATTTATTTATTTCACAGAGAAACACAGCAAGAGAGGGAACACAAGCAGAGGGATTGGGAGAGAGAGAGAAACAGCCTTCCCTCTGAGCAGGAAGCCCAATGTGGGGCTCGATCCCAGGACCCCGGGATCATGACCGGGGCCAAAGGCAGACACTTAACAACTGAGTCACCCAGGCGCCCCGAGGAATATATTTCTATGCTCTAAGTAATGCATCATAAAGTAGTTCTAGAAATAAAGTATATATACCTATGCTTGTATTAGTTATATACAGATGTCTCCATGCAATCTCTATGGAAGTCAAATGAATACAAATTCACCATCATGGTTAGAATGTAGAAGAACTTGTTAAATTAAGAGAATGGTCACTTCTTTTTATAGTAATTTAAGATTGGTGATGGGTATAATTGACTATAGATGACAATACAGTGGTGAGTATCAAATGACACTGTGATTCAACAGGCTACACATGTTAGAAACAAGAGTTGTGAAGCGATCGCTCTGCTTGTTAGAATCTTTATACCAATACTGAAATAATTTTGAGTATAGTTCTCTTCAGTTTTGGCCTTTTATTGGAATTTCTACCCTACTCATCCTTTGAACATGCATTTTAATGTGAATCTTACTAATCCACTTTTAGGTAATAGATGAGGGCATAAGAAAATTCTAAGTATAAAGAAAAAGAAACTAAAACTAAGCCAAATCAATTAACATTCTTATTTATTTTCTTTCTATAAGGTATTTATTAGATTAAACAAAATCATCACTCAAAAATCAAGGTTATATAACTCTAAATAAGGCAGCAGTGTCCCAAGTCATTTAACTGCACAAACATCTGGCAGGTGAAATGACAGCATCTAAATCACACAACAGCTATGAAGAGAAAAATAAAATTTTTGGACTAGAACAGTTGGTTGATAAATGTATCCCACTTTTCTTCAATGCTTACTTTTGATAAATGGACAGACTTTGCTATGACTTTGCCTTGACATTTATCTCACAGTCAGTGGCCATTATCTTGTGACAACAATCTATTTCTCTCTGTTATTTTGCAGCTCATAATTGTTAAGTCTTCTCGCTAAAGATTTCCAATCAATTTTGTAATTTATGACATACAGGACCAAACTTTCAAAAAAAGTATTTTAGGCATGTGGCTTATGACTAAAACTAAAATATAATAGGCCTATAGCAGTTTTGTCACTGTTATTTTTTTTAAAGATTTGATTTATTTATTTGACAGAGAGAGACACAGCGAGAGAGGGAACACAAGCGGGGGGAGTGGGAGAAGGAGAAGATGGTTTGCTGCAGAGCGGGGAGCCTGATGTGGGGCTTGATCCCAGGACCCTGGAATTAGGACCTGAGCCGAAGGCAGACGCTTAATGACTGAGCCACCTAGGCGCCCCTTGTTGCTGTTATTTATAAACATACACAAAGGAAAAAATATTGTGGAAAGAAAAGCAAATACTAACATTTTTTAAAATTCAAATTCATTTAAATTCTATATAAATTCCTGAGAAAGTTTTTAGAGTTGGAGCTCAAAGAGGCCCAACAATATTTTTCTCATTAACATACTGGTCGCATCCTATTTTATTAGATGGAGTAGCCACCATTGCCAATTCCTTAGAGTACTGAGCAAGTTGCCAGGAATATGTAAGCATTGGCATTGCCCTCACTAAACATATTTTTTCCTTCCCCACATTTTCCTGCTCTTGTGGCAATAGGAAGCTTCCCAGAGCATACTAGAAATGACAAAATTGCAAACTAAGAGCGCATCTTTTTGGTTTTGTTTTGATAGTTCATTTTACAACATTTAATCTGAACAACTAGATAATGAATTGTACTAAGAACACCTGGACTAGTCCTCGATGACTATCCAATTTAATTGCTCTATTTTTAGATGAGGAAACCAAAGCCCAGGACATTTGCATAACTTTCTCAAATCTACTTAGATATAAGGAAAAGAAAAACACTCATGTGATAATAATCTTTTCCCAAAACACCTAATCCAGTGTTCTTTCTACTGTTCATTTTTCTTAGAAGTTACATGGAATACTTACTAAAAATATATTCTTGATTCTTACTCCCAATCTGGGGTGAGGCCAAGAAATCTACATTTTTATTATCTAGGAGATTCTGAGGTCAAGGGCATTCTGACGTAGCCAATCTAAGAACATATTTTGAGAAGTACTGTTCCATGCCCACCTTTCTTCATAAATAGAAAATAATCTTCCTTATTGCTTTGGTTGCACACAGATATCTCAGTGGTGGGATTTCTTAGCCATTCAGCTTTAGGAATATCTGATGCAGACTGAAATGGAGAGGAGATAAAGAGGTGCATGCATGTATGTATGTGTGTGTGTGTATGTATTTGTACGCTTGTTTTTTAAGGTGAAAATAAAGATGAAGAATGCCTTTGGTAGGAACTTGGTCACAAATAAGCCGAAAGATTCATAGAGACTAAATCAAATTGATTCAAGACCCAGACATTTTTGTATATTAGAACTACTTTCACATACATATTTTTTGGAATGTGGATAAGTATGTGTGCTGGGATCCAAAGAAAGGCTACTTCCAAGAGGAGACCTTGTGCCAACTTCTCCAGTCGGAGGTGAAAAGACTTCTAAAAGCTCCTTATTCTAATGATGCCATCCATCTCCTCATTTTTTCATTGCTGTCCTTACTATGCACTTGCATGTTGGTTATATCTTATTCGGACCTTGCCAATATGGGATGATCAATCCTCAAAGGAAACCTTCATCACTTTTCACTTGAACCTGTACTATGCTCCCTGTGACCCCCATTCAGCATGCATCCCTAGCAGACAGGTGATTCAGCAGTAGTCAGCTCTTAGATAACTTGTTTCCCGGAGACCTATGAGACCATAGGTCAAATGCCATGGTAATCACATTAATAGTGAGGTATAGAATGAGTTCCCTGTCATAGACAACTGATATGGACCAGCAACTTCTTCAATAGTGGATAACTTGAGCTAACAAAAGTATGAAGTAATTATTCCACGTTGATGCCAGTATTTCTGGATCTCTACACCCAAATCTCTTGTGCACTTTGGCAGCAATTGTGCCATTATAAAATGTAAATGGATCCAGATATGCAACAACTCTGATAGTGTAACCAACAGTTTGTTAGTTTAAACATTCAAGTCATACCATTATCTCACTTTGAGGATCTTCCAGTGAGCTGAAATAACAACAAGAATTACTTAACTGGGCTTAATTACATAGATTGTTCTTCCCCACGAGTTACTAGCCAGCCTGAATCTACATGGCAGCTCTTTTTTTATGTCCTAGTCTCAAAAGAATTGGCTGAGGTTGTTTGGTGCATCTACCTTGCACATAGACTATTGATGACATCTGCAGGATTCTTCTCCAAATTCTCTCTCCAAAAGTAAACTGATTGCTCCCCACTTTGTATACCTTCGGGTCCATAATTTCATTCATCTGCAGCCCTGTGATGTTTCATTGCCTTTATTTGACTCACCCAGGAATGGGACATTTAATTTATGAAATACCTGTATTTGACACCTCAGAAAGTCAGAAAATTTCCCTGTTTCTCATTCTCCATAAATCCATAGATTCCAGGTTTATTGTCATAATCCTAAATAAGGAATATCCTTGCTAAGAGAATTCCATAGATAAGGTCTCTTTTCTCTTGAATCATATTGGTTCATTTATGAAAAAGTCCAGTTTCAGCTTTTTCTAAGGAGATTATACCAAATAGTCTGCTCCCCACCTCATCCCACAGCATCCTCATTTCTGCTTTCACTGCAAGAGTGAATGGATCATGGGCCAGCTACTTTAACTCCTTCCTCCCCAATATTAAAAGAGACAAATTAACCAAAGGCACTTAGAACACTATCATAACACTATTATAACTATGGCACAATTACTACTTAAATTATTAAATTAATTCAGCCACTCCATGGTAATGATTAAGATCAACTTAACTTCTAGAATATAGATCATGGAAAACAGAATAATATCTCTGGCCTGCTAGATAATCCATAGTGCTTCTGTTTTCTATAATTTGACAGTGGCACTGGCTCACTTTTCTTCTTAGTTTCCTGGGAAGAAGTATTCTGGGAAGGTGCTTATAATAAAACAAGGGAAGCAAAGAGCCTTCTGAATTTGCTCATAATTAAATATGATTAAATCATAAGTATTCAAGAAGAGAGGATTATAACATAAATAACATTAATGATATAGAGTAGTGAAATACTGTAAGAGTGAAGAACATAAACTCAAGGCATATATTGGAAGTTACACAGCATGCAAGAAAAAGATCTCAGAATCATATAGTGCAAGTCAGTTTCACAAAATAAAAATAAAAAGTAAAAAAAATAGATACATAGGAAACTAGGAATGCTAAAAATATCTGGAGCAGAGACGGCTTAATTATCTCTAAGAAAATATATGGCACGATTATTAGAATTTACCAATCTCCAGAGAAAATGAAGTTTAAGAAGTATCATGAAACTTAAAGAACAGTAAATAATAAATTCATTCTTCCCAGAAAATGTGGCTAAATACTAGAATGGCCACTAAAATATGTTGTAGCACCTACTTCAATACCACCCTTCTAAAGTAGATTAATATTCATGTACCACAATAGGTAAATTCTAAAATGAGACCAAAAGCAATATGTCCTTTCCTATTCCCGTAGCTTTGTGATAAAATCCCATGGGATTACTAGAGAACTGAAAGTTTAAAACTAGTTTGATATAAAATACATTGTAATGTGTATTCACATGCCTATGTTTATGGACTTCTATAACAATTTTGTCGAACCAAAGCAAATCAAAACAAGTGACAACTTATTTAATTTGTTTAAACTCTGTTTCAGTGTAAGGTCTTTCTTATTAATTGAATTCTGTGATTTATGTGCAATAAGTGCCCAGCTAGTAATTTTTCTGTAGTTGTAGAGAGTACTGTAAGTTTCAAATAATCTTCAATAGGAATAAGACAATAAGGATTTCCTTAAATAGCTAATTTATTTTTTGAATATTATACTAAAATTAATGATGTTAGAAGCAGCTAAATCAAAATAATCTTTGTGTATTTAATGGTTCTAAGTGCTTTATGTTGTATAATTAAATTTAAATTAATATGTAAGTGTTATTGATGAAATACTCTTTGGTACTTAAAATGAATTTAACTAGCTGTTTATAGCCTGTGGAATACTCTGGGCTTAGACAGTTATTGAATTAAAGAGTTTATTTCCAAGAAAAGGGCCTCCACAAGTGAGTTTGCATCTGTTCAATTTGACACTAAACAGTTTTAATTCAGATCAGGACCATTTCTTGTGTTTAAATAATTGAGTGAGAACAAGATAAAATTTTGCCAGATTCTGCTTTCACTAAATGAGATCTACTAACAAAGAAATTATATTATTGTTCTGTCTAAATAATAAACACAATGTGTTTTTGTGTATATCTTTTAGTATTAAAGTTACTGAAGTTTAGTATTAAAGTTCAGCATGTGATTATAGAGATCTGTAAGGTTATAAAATGAATACTGAAATGTCTTGGAGCATATTTACCTCATAAGCTTACTCCAGCCATGTTGCCATGATGTGGAATATTTTGGTAACTCCATTTTAGGAACTGTTTTTAGAGATCGGATATGACTCAAAAAAGAAAATCAGTCTCGTTGCTTTATTTTCACACTTTGGGGGAAAAAAAAAAAGAGGTAACATTTTTCCATACGGAGGAGATATTGTGGGGCGGGCTGAGAAATCAATCCACATACAAAATTCAAAGTAAGAATCAGAAATCAGTGGTTTTCCAAGGTAACACTGGTTAGAAATAAACCTCAGAGTGAAAGGTAATGTAATGTGAGGACAGGTGATTTAGATGATTTTTAAATTCCTTTCCAATCTTAAGATTCTGTTGTTACTGTTGTTTTTTCCTGATTCAGAATTCTGTCACACTCCACCATATCAGTTACTCCTTCTGTCTAGACACCTATGTGCTAAGTGACCATTACTCCTCTGCATCATCTACATGGTCCAAACTGAAGTCATTGCTCCAAAGCAGAATGCTGCCAGCCTGCTCGTCTGTGCATGTGCAGGTGTGAGTGTGTGCAGGTGGGGAGTCTAACATTATTCTCTGACTTTCAGCAAATTGAGTCGGTTGTGATGGAGGCAGAGAAATGAATTTAGAGAAAGTTGGCACCAAACAACCCCCCCATCCAAAACAAAAACAAAAACAAAACCCAAGCCCAAACCATTGGACTATTTAGAGAAGATGGCCTGCAACCAATCTGTCTACTAAAAACACAATATATCATACCACATTTAGCAGAAAACACATTCTCCTTTAGCATGATAAACACTCAAGGCTCTTTCCATTTTAGACCTCAACCTCCAAGGGTCCTCGACACACATTTGTTTTTATATCAAAATTCTTCAAATATTCAGGATTTCCATATCTTTTCACTAAGAAATACATTTGGCAAGATACTAAAATTTCATATTATGTGTTTGATTAACTGAGCTAAAATCTGTTCCTATATTTTTCATGTAAATACAACTGCTTCTACTGTTATTGTAAGTAATATATAAGTTTGTTTAATGTATCATTAGTCACAATATGAAAGAGTGGAACATTTTTATAGTTAAGTCTTATTATTTTGCCTTTTCCACCCATGTTCAAAATTCAGTTTGGAAAGTGCACAGAATTCTACTGAATAAGGGTGATTAATACAACTAATATCATCACATCACTGTGAACCAGGCAAAGCATTCAAGACACAAAATAACAAGAGGTAAAACTTTGCCAGGTTTTTCATTTGTCTCCTCCAAGTAACAACATTGCTAATGCTAAACACACATTACCAAGGGGTGCTACTGCTTGGTCTCACTACATTAAACATTTATAAATTCATTACTTACTACTTCAAACATTCATTTATATTTCCTTACATGGAATTATTATGCATTTAGCTTTTATTCATTTAAAAAAGTTCCACTGCATTAGGTCTTCAAAGGGATTTCCAAAGTGTTCAATTACTTCTTCTAACTGTGGCTTTTTCTTTTTCTTGGAAAAAAGCCAGGTTCCCAGTCTTTGCACTTTCACTCTTACTCTCTTCATCCACTTGTTTCAGGGGTTGTGAAAAGAGGTTTTCTTTCATGACTGCCTCAACAGTGAGGGTTCCTTTCTAGCTTTAAAAAATTCAAGCTTAAAAAAAATTTAAACTGGCATCTTTATAATGCTGTAGCTTTTGCTCAGTGAGGAATCAAACCCTCTGAACAATGAATGCTTGTCTAAAGCAACTATTCACAGAAGGTACTGCCTTCTGGGGAATGAGAAAAGTTTCTACCTACTGACAAACGGGAGTAGCATAACAGAACAGAACTGAACCCAGTGCAAAGTGCCTCACGTTCCCAGTGCTGAAATACGATCAGTTACAGCCCCTCTGCTACAGACCCATTCTAAAAAGAATGCTAACGAATATCAAACAAGATCAAGCACAGTCCAGATGAGATCATGTGAATTCCTTTTACATGTCTTTGATTTACAGATTTTTTAAAATATTTGGAGAGGCTAGAGGCTTATCCACATGTGTGAACTAAAACTCGATGACTGAACTCAGTGAAAGCCTGAGAGCCAAATGGAATAAATCCTGAGAAAACTGTCTAGTATACATAAATAGCTTTACCAGTCACTTCAAAATTTAGTTCTATATCATTTAGATCATAAGATCTTTCAAAGGCCCCTGAAAGAAATACGGACCTAATGAATCTTGTTTGTGTCACCTCTCTCACAGTCTATTAGCCCCTCTTATCTGTGAAGGACATAAACCTATTAGAAAGAAATTTAAAAAGAAATGTTTTGCTTTATCTTTCTCAGTAGAAGAGTAAGCCATCATGTCTGTTGGTTTGTGCCTAGGTGAGAAAATATTTCAATTTCTTCATCCTGTTCCTGATTCTATTGGTGAAAAAAGGGGACAGGGCATGGAGAAGTTGACAGCGCTGGTGTACTTTCACTTTCTGAGTTCCCCTGTCTGCTTTGCTTCTCCTCCCCCTTCTCATTTCAATCCCTCCCTAGTGCTGTACAGGTGGGGCTGCAGTGGTCTATGGAGACCTTAAATTGGATTTACAAAGGAAAGGGATTGAGGGAATGCAGGGGAGGCAGGGTGGCAGCAGACATGAGACAAGAGAAGACTGGGGTGGGGATGTGGAGAGACAAACGGAAGCTTTCAGAGAAGAGACATGGGAAATTTTAGAATAAGTTGGTACCTTATATTCCTTCCCATCCTGTCTTATCCTGGACCTCACTGTTAGTAAGTGGTAAAGTTAGACTAGGAAATGTCGAGGTCTTTTCTATTAGAGCACAAACAGATCAAATTTCTTGGAGGTATCTTGAACAGACATCCAGTGCACAAAAGATACATCCTTATATTCCTTGAACGTGAAGCCAAAGAAGCTACTTTCTGGTTAATTCTATCCCTTGAAAAGAAGAAAATTATCCGATGATCTTATATGTGGTCCCTTAAGTACCTATATGGAAAGTGGGGAAGGTGAAACCTTTACTTTAGATTCTTTCCCATACTTTTCCTTACATTAAATTATATGTATTTGTAGAAGTAACTTTTGATTTCTCTCTCTCTCTCTCCTGAAGATTTCCTCCCCTAGAGTCTAATGGCATGTATGGTAATTACAGTTTTCTTACAGACAACATGAGATGTAAGGGAGGCTGGGTGCGGACAGTCTTCGTAGATTGCTGAATACACCTGATTTATCCAGAGTGGTGCTGCCTCTTTTTTTTGGTTTTGTTTTGTTTTTGTTTGTTTGTTTGTTTGTTTTTAAATATTTTTTTATTTAGTTGACAGAGATTACAAGTAGGCAGAGAGGCAGGCAGAGAGAGAGGGGGAAGCAGGCTCCCCGCTGAGCAGAGAGCCCGAGGTGGGACTCCATCCCAGGACCCTGAGATCATGACCCGAGCTGAAGGCAGAGGCCCAACCCACTGAGCCACCCAGGTGCCCCAGGTGCTGCCTATTTTGATGTCTCATACTCAGTTTTCTCCAAGACACCATTCCGTGTATATACTGCTTTTCATCCTATGCTTCTATTAATTTTCTGTAGCAAAAATTGTGGCAAAGAATTCCCCCAATTCAGCCTTTGGAAGGAAGAGATTTCAATCCAGTTTTAGGGGCTTGAGAAAGAGCAATTGAGAACTTTTCAAATATATGTTTATAAAATCAACCAATGTAAATTTTGCCCATTCTTGCTGTTGATATTATTGAGTTTCTTGGAAGTAAGTGGCAATATTAGTGCTTCAGCAATTCAGTTTTTATTTTTCTGTTTCTTTATTATTCAGGGAATGGGTGTGGAACATGTGGTTTATAGAGGCATCTTTCTCTGTCTTCCAGAATGATCTTGTTTACTGCTCTTTAGCACTTCCTAATATTAGATGAAAAATGAAAGAAGTGAACATAAACTAAAATAGCTTACCACTTTTCTAACCTTTTAAACATTAGAAAAAGAGAAGATTGATGATAAAAGCTAAAATGCAGTTCTCGTATATCCAAGCATTCTTTTATCATTATTTCCATACATAATCATGAAGTATGTAGACTATAACCATGTGAGATATAATTACTATATTAAATGGTTAATTAGAAGAGTTTGGGTTTTTAGATAATAGTTATATTTGCTTACATTAAGTTGTTTTCTACTAGTAATATTTTAGAATTTAATCACTGATATTCATGCAAAAGAGGTCTTACAACTCACACTTTTTATTAAGTACTATTAATCTAAGCTACATGAACAATTAATAAAAGCAAACTAAAAGCTGGTATGCATGTTCATAGGGTTGATTCTCCATCTGCTATTTTAATGTTCTTGTCAAAGAAAAACAACATTTCTAGATCTCATACATACAGCTTTGACATAGAGGTTAACCAAATTCTATCTATCCTTTCCTACTCCCTTCCAATGAGAAGCAAGGATATGCAGGTATTTGAGAATTTTAAAGCAGACTGATCATTGTTTCAGTCTCAGGCAAGACAGGTTCCAAGGCAAAAAGTATTAAAGGGGGCACAAATTATCTTATTTGACAACACATAATAAAGGTATAATAGTCATGAAACTTTAAGAACTGGCAGAGACCAACATATCTAAAAGAGAAATTCTTAAAAAAAAATAGAACTTAAACCAAATATAAATAGAACTAAAATGCAAAAATTCAACATATTTACTTCAAATATTATTTTGATATTTTGATCTGAAGTTGACAAAATTGAAATAGAAATATAAACACTCTTAAGTTAACTTCGTGCCATGAGCTATAAGGGATTTTTTCCCCTAAATATTTGTTATCTATGTAGGTGAAAACAGACCACACCATAGGGAAAAATCTAAATAAATATAAAAGCAGAAATTGCACATGCTATAATTTTTGATTAAGATGTATTAAAATTAGATATTAACCTAAGTTTCAACAAGAAAAAAGAAAAGAAAAGTGAAACCTCAAACAACCATTAACTACAGCTTTAAATCATTATCCTTCATTAATGGGTCAAAGAAAAAATTAAAAAGATCATCATATCTCTTTATAAGTTAATGAGCATATGTGTATTACACATCAACATTGTATGACTAAGGTTACATTCAAAGGAAATTTCTAACATTATATGTCTTCACTATTAAATAGGAATGAAAATAAGTTAATTACTGCACTAAGCAGACCATTCACATTTCATAAACAAAGGAATCATATTAATAAGACATGGAGCATCATTTTTGACACAATATAAGGTAATTTAAGGAAGTCTTGAAGTCTAATGAAGGAAAGGGAAACAAATACAAAACCCAGATAGATAAAAATAAAAATAATAACTAATATTTACTTAGTACTTACTATGTCTTGGGTACTCTTAAATAAGCACATTATCTGTGTTAACCCATGAAATCCTCACTTTTAAACCCTATGAGATCCCTTTCCTTCTTTCAGACCTATGAAACACTGAAACACAAAGACAAGGACATGTCCAAGATCAAAACGCAGTATGTGGCTGGAATCTTCCATGTTCTATTAGACATATTTCTACCTAAATTTCTTCTGGTATGCTCTGTGGTTCATGTGTTATTCACTTGTTAATTTTCTTAAATTACTAAACTGTATCATCATATATGTCCTTTATTTAAAATGCTGGTAGTTGTGGAATTTTTTATATGTTCTCATCAGACTGTAAATTCTTCAAAAGTAAAAAGTTTTTTGTTTTTTTCTTTGTTCTTTTTGTCTTTTTGTTTGTTTGTTTGTTTTAAATCTTTGTAGTCTAAAGATCTAACAGGATGCTTAGGCCAGAATATTAACTCAAAAATTGTTGACCAAATAAATGAATGAATGAGTGAGTGAATTCTGTAGGGCACATCTCAGGTGCATTAGTATGTGGACTTGGTCTTGAACTGTAGTAACAGATAAAGTATAAATAGTTGCTAGGCTGTATGGCTCATAAAGGCCAAGACCATGTCTATCTCTTCTGTATTTGTTATAACCCCTGAAATTAGTGTAATACTTAGCCCAGTATAAGGGCTAAGTAAAGAAGAGTTGATTTACTGAGTGAGTGAATTAGTTTGACCATTTATCCTCCAAAATAGGGACAAGACCTCTAGCCTTCACAGCTATGATCACTTGATGAAGTGCACGCTGAAACAGCCAAAGAATTAGTCTTCTTGCTACTGCACTCACCACAGCAACATTATGTTGTGTATTTATGTAGCAATATTAGACATATCTACGAATGAGAAATAAATTTGATTAGTCTGATTCACTAATTATGTATCTTATATTGTATTATGTTTACAAATAATACAGTTTCACACTTTCCCTGGAACTATAATTTTATATTAGAAATAAATAAATATCATGTCTAACTTATGCTACTGGTGTATACACTCAAATATTGAATAGCTTTCCAAGAGAACTTTGCAAAATTGATAATAAATATGCAGCATGTGATATTTTGGCTGGTGCTGAAGTGATTTATTTAAATGTGTCTGTTAACAAATGTATTTTCCTCAGTTTAAATGGTTCAGGATTTTCTTCTTTTTTCATTTTTCTAGTGAGTAGAAAAACTTCCTTTTTCCATCTAATGTAGTTATTGGTCAACAGGACTTTGGATATACAGTTGATCTATGAGCAATGCACATGTTAGGGGCTCTGACTTTCATGGAGTCAAAAATTCATATTTTTAACTTTTGGCTCCCCCAAAACTTAACTACTAATAGTCTAGAGTTGACTAGAAGCCTTACCAATACAGTCAATTTTTAAAAAAAAGATTATGGGGAGGGAGGCAAGATGGTGGAAGAGTAGGGGATCTCGTTTCATCTGGTCCCTTGAATTTAGCTAGAAAACTATCAAATCATTCTAATACTGATGAATTCAACCTCAGATGTTAGAAAACAATTGCTGGAATTCTACAAATAGAAAAGTGGCCACTTACTGCAAGGTATGAGGTGCAGACAAGTGAATATGAGGGGATATATAGGAAGATAAGGGGTGGGGTGATGGACCCTCCATAAACCAGCTACTGGAAAGTGATATAGCCCTGGAGAGCAAAATCTGAACTTTTAGAAGTTTGCTCTAGTGGGGGATATTCCTGCCTGAAAGGTGCTCAGGTGGTGAAGCAGAGCAGAATCCTAGGTGGGACAGTGTGATTTCAGGATCCCTGGAGTCACAGAAAGAACAGGGGTACCTGAGCCAGCAGAATTCCTAAGCATTGGAGCAAGGGAAACTGTCTATGATCAGTGAGCCCAGGAGTGGGCTTTCTGCCAGTTTGCCATAAACCCAGAACCTGGCAGGACTAGTCAACTGCTCTCTGTGCAGGGGTCCTGCAAAGGGCAGAAATGTAGTGACCCTTCTCCTTCTCCTAGGAGAATCGACTTAGATGAGCACCATAGGAGTCTGTAGAGTCTGGCCTCACACAAAAGTGAAGACTGCTTTTCCCTGAGGGCTTATGAAAAAAAGGGGGACTTACCAAAAAGAGAGGCTTTATGAAGGCTTTCAGGGAATAAAAGTCACATAGAGCAATAGAAGGAGCTTACACAGCCCTGCCTCCTGGAAAGGGGTGGTGCAACTCAGCCCAGGCAAAGACACCTGAGAATCAGTGCAGTAGTCCACTCCCACAGAAGACCAGCTGGAACATTAGGTGAATACCAAGTTTATGGAGCACATATGACTCCAAAAACTCTAGCTCAAGGGGAAAATAGTATATAGAATTTGACTTTTTTCCTCAAGATGCTTTTATCTTTCAGTTTACAATTTTCCTTTTTTTCTTTTTCTTTTTTCCTTTTCAACTAGTTTCTTATTTTAGCAACTCTTTGTTTTAAGTCTTTTTTTAACTTTCATTTTAACATTTATAATTATAGATATATTCTTCATTTTTGGCTTCCTTTTATTGTATTCAATTTTACATACATAAGTTTTGCTTTCTTTACAATTTTAGGATTTAGTGTCTTCTAACCAACAGACCAAAATACATCTAGGACCAAGTGTATCAGTCTGTTTCGTTCACCCAGGAGATTGGAGTCTCTCTCCCTCCCCACCCCTTTTTTTCTCCTCTGTCTTTTCTTTTTTGGTTTCTGACATTTTTGAATTTGTCTAGTGTGTATTTCGCTTGAGTCAAGCTTGATATTTTTGATCTTGTTCTCTAGTTTATTTATTCTTCTCTGGGCACAATGACTAGAAGGAGGAATTCACAACAGAAGAAGGAACTAGAAGTAACACTTTCTGTCACAGATCTAATCAACATGGATGTAAGTAAAATGTCAGAACTGGAATTTAGGACAATGATTATAAAGTTACTAGCTGTGTTTAAAAATCATTAAAAACACTAGAGAATCTCTTGTTTAGAAATAAAATATAAGTAGGCCAAAAATAAAAATACTTTAACTGAGATGAGGTCTAAAACGGATGCTTTAAAAGCTAGGATAAATGAGGCAGTAGAGTGACATAGAAGACAAGATTATGGAAAGGAAGAAAGCTGAGGAAAAGAGATAAAAACAAATAATGGACCATGAGGGGAGATTTTAAGAAATCAGCAATACTATAAAGTGAAAAAATATTAGAATTATTGGGGTCCCAGAGGAAGAAGAAAGAGAGAGAGAGAGAGACAGAGAAGGTATATTTGAGCAAATCATAGCTGGGAAGTTCTTTAATCTGGGAAGGCATTCATGTCCAGGAGGTAGAGAGAACTCCTCTCAAAATCAATGAAAATAGATCCACACCCTGACATATAATAGTGAAGTTTGCAAATTTCAGAGATAAAGAGAAAATCCTGAAATCAGTTTGAGGCAAGAGTTCCTTAACCTACAATGGTAGAAACATTAGACTGGCAGTAGCCCTATCCACAGAAACCTGGCAGGCCAGAAAGGGCTGGCATCATATATTCAGGATATTAAATGGGAAAAACATGTGGCCAAGAATACTTTACCCAGCAAGGCTGTCATTCGAATGGAAGGAGAGATAGAGAGCTTCCAGGACAAACAGAAACTAAAATAATTTGTAATCTCCAAATAGCCCTACAAGAAAGGTTAAAAGGGGTTCTTTAAGCAAGGAGATAGCCCAAAAGTAACATAGATCAGAAAGAAACAGAGAAGATCTACAGAAACAGGGACTTTACAGGTGGACATACAATGGCACTAATTCATATCTTTCAATAGTTACTATGAAAGTAAATGGACTAAACACTCCAATCAAAAAACACTGTATCAGATTGGATAAAAAAGCAAGCTCCACCCAATGCTGACTACAAGAGACTCATTTTAGACCTAAAGACACCTCCATATTGAAAGTGAGGGAGTAAAGAGCCATTTATCATGCTAGTGGACATCAAAAGAAAGCTGGGGTAGCAATCCTTATATGAGACAAATTAGATTTTAAAACAAAGACTGTAGGGAGGGTTGAAGAGGGACATATCATACTTGAAGGGTCTGTCCAAAAAGAAGATCTAACAATTATAAATATCTATGTTCCTAACTTGGGAGCAGCCAATCATATAAACCAATTAGTAACAAAATTAAAGAAACACATTGATAATAATACAATAACTGTAGGGGACTTCAACACCCTTATTCACAGCAGTAGACAGATCATCTAAGCAGAAGTTTAACAAGGAAATGAGGCCTTTGAATAACACACTGGACCAGAAGGACTTCACAGATATATACAGAGCATCGTATCCTAAAGCAACAGAATACACATTCTTCTCGATTTCACATGGAACATTCTCCAGAATAGATCATATACTGGGTCACAAATCAGGTCTCAACTGGCATTACAAGATTGGGATTATTCACTGCGTATTTTCAGACCACTGTGTTTTGAAACTTGAACTCAATAACAAGAAGAAATTTGGAAGGAAATCAAACACTTGGAGGTTAAAGAGCATCCTAATAGGGAATGAATGGGTCAACAAGGAAAATTAAAGAAAAATTTAAAAGAATTCATGGAAACAAATGGAGGTGAAAACACAACTGTTCAAAACCTTTGGGATACAGCAAAGGTGGTCCTAAGAGGGAAGGTGCTAAAGCAATACACGCTTTTCTCAAAGAGTTAGAAAAGTCTCAAATCCACAATCTAATCTTACACCTAAGGGAGCTGGAGAAAGAACAGCAAAGAAACCCTAAATCAAGCAAAAGAAATGAAATAATAAATATTAGAGCAAATCAATGAACTAGAAACCCAAAAAATAGTAGAAGAGGTCATGAACCTAGAAGCTGGTTCTTTGAAAGGGTTGATAAGATTGACAAAGCCCTAGCCAGACTTATCAAAAAGAAAAGAAAAAGGACCCAAGTTAAAATCATGAATGAGAGAAGAGAGATCATGACCAACACCAAGGAAATACAAACAATTTTAAGAACATATTATGAGCAATTATATGCCAACAAATTAGGCAATCTGGAAGAAATAGAAACTTATAAACTACCAAAACTGAAACAGGAAAAAATAGAAAACCTGAACAGACTCATAAATAGCAAGGAAATTGAAGAAATAATAAAAAATCTCCCAACAAGCGAGTCCAGGGCTGTATAGCTCCCCAGGGGAATTCTACCAAACATTAAAAGAAGAATGAAATCCTATTCTTCTGAAGCTGTTTCGAAAAACAGAAATGGAAGAAAAACTTCCAAACTCATTCTATGAAGCCAGCATTACCTTGATCCCCAAACCAGATAAAAACCCCACCAAAAAGAAGTATTACAGACCAATATCTCTGATGAACTTGGATTCAAAAATTCTCACCGAGATACTAGCCAATAGGATCCAGTAGTACATTGAAAGGATTATTCACCATGACCAAGTGGGATTTATTCCTGGGCTACAAGGGTGGTTCAACATTCACAAATCAATCAACATGATATATCACACTAATAAAAGACAAGACAAGAACCATATGATCCTCTCAACTGATGCAGAAAGAGCATCTGATGAAACACAACATCCTTTCTTGATTAAAACTCTCCCCAGTGTAGGTATAAAGGGAACATACCTCAATACCATAAAAGCCATCTATGGAAAGCCCACAGCAAATATCATTCTCAATGAGGAAAAACTGAGAGCTTTTCTGTTAAGGTCAGGAACATGACAGGGATACCCACTCTCACTGCTATTGTTCAACATAGTATTATACCAGTCTCAGCAATCAGACAACAAAAAGAAATAAAAGGCATTCAAACTGGCAAAGTCAAACTCTCACTCTACACAGATGACATGATACTTTATGTGGAAAACCCAAAATACCCGAAAATTGCTAGAACTCATATAGGAATTTGGCAACATGGCAGGATATAAAAATCAATGCACAGAAACCAGTTGCATTTCTATACAGTAACAATGAGACAGAAGAAAGAGAAATTAAGGAATCAATCCAATTTACAATTGTACCAAAACCCATAAGATAAATGGAAATAAACCTAACCAAAAACAAAGGATCTATACTCTATAAACTACAGAATACTTATGAAAGAAATTGGAGAAGACACACACACACAAAATGGAAAAATAGTTCATGTTCCTGGATTAGAAGAATAAATATTGTTAAAATGTCTATGCTACCCAGAGCAATTGTCACATTCAATGCAATCCCTACCAAAATACCATTGACATTTTTCATAGAACTGGAACAAATAATTATAAAATTTGTATGGAAGCAGAAAAGACTCCAAATAGCCAAAGGAATGTTGAAAAAGAAAACCAAAGCTAGTGTCATCACAATGCCGGACTTCAAGCTCTATTACAAAACTGTCATCATCAAGACAGTATGGTACTGGCAGAAAAACAGACATATAGATCAATGGAACAGAAGAAAGAACCCAGAAATGGACCCTCAACTCTATGGTCAACTAATCTTCGACAAAGCAGGAAAAAAATATCTAATGGAAAAAGGACGGTCTCAGTAAATGGTGCTAAGAAAATTGGACAGCCACATGACAGAAGAATGAAATTGGACCATTTTCTTACACCATACAAAGATAAAATTGAAAACGGATTAAAGAGCTAAATGTGAGAGAGGAATCCATCAAAATCCTAGAGGAGAACTCAGGCCACCATCCCTGTGACCTCAGCCACAGCTAGACACATCTCCAAAGGCAAGGGAAACAAAAGCAAAAGGAATTATTGGGACTTCATCAAGATGAATAGCTTTTGCACAGCAAAAGAAACAATAAAACTAAAAAACAACTTACTGAACGGGAGAAGATATTTGCAAATGACATATCAGATAAAGGGCTAGTATCCAAAATCTATAAAGAACTTATTAACCTCAACACCCAAAAAACAAATAATCGAGGCAAGAAATGGGTAGAAGACATGAAGAGACATTTCTCCAGAGAAGACATACAAATGGCCAGCAGACACATGAAAAAATGCTCCACATCACTTGGTATCAGGGAAATACACATCAAAACCATTAAAAGATACCACCTCAGACTGCCAGAATGGCTAAAATTAACAGACAGGAAAAAATAAATTGTGGCGAGGATGAAGAGAAAGGGGAACCCTTTTACATGTACCAAGTTGGTACATCTACTCTGGAAAACAGTATGGAGTTTCCTTAAGAAGTTAAAAATAGAGCTACCCTATAACCCAGCAGTTGCACTATTAGGTATTTACCCCAATGACACAAATGTATTGATCCAAAGAGGCACTGTACCCCAATGCTTATAGTGGCAATGTCCACAATATGCAGACTGTGTTAAGAGCTAAGATGTCTTTCGGCAGATGAATGGGTAAAGAAAATGTTGTGTGTGTGTAGTTTGTGTATGAATATAGTGGAATATTACTCAGTCATCAGAAAAGATGAATACTTACCATTTACCTTGACATGGATGGAATTGAATGGTGTTATGCTGAGTGAAATAAATCAGTCAGAGAATGACAATTATCATATAGCTTCACTCATATGTGGAATATAAGAACAGCCCAGAGGATCATAGGGGAAGGGAGGGAAAACTGAGGGGAAAGTCATCAGAGAGGGAGAAAAACCATGAGAGACTCTTAACTATAAGAAACAAACTGTGGGTTGCGGGAGGGGAGGTGGGTAGGGGGATGGGGTAACTGGATGATGGACATTAAGGAGGACATGTGATGTGAGCAGCACTAGATGTTATACACAACTGATGAATTAATGAACAATACATCTGAAACTAATGAAGTAATATATGTTGGCTAATTGAACTTAAAAAATGTTTTATTTATAAGTATTATATTGTATTCTTACCATGAAGTAAGCTAGAGAAATGAAAATATTATTATTAAGAAAATCATAAGGAAAAGGAAATACACTTATACTCCTGTACTGTATTTATCAAAAAAAGTTTGTGTACATGTATATGCGTGCAGTTCAAACCACGTTGTTTAAAAGCCAACTGTAAAAGCTTTAAAGTTTCTAAACTACAAAACCAACTGAAATGAACAAATGGTTGGGAAAAAATGCATTGCTTTAATGCTTCTTAGACATGCAAAATCTCCAAAATCTAGTATAATCCTGAGGACCATATAAAATAAATTAATTTTATGGAGATATAAACTTTGGAGTTATTTTGATGTCTTTTAGATCCATGTAGAAATTAATCTTCCATGGACCAAGGAAAAATTTTGCTAATTAATTTGACTTGGTGCTTGGTTTCAAAAGAATTAAAAAAATTACTTTGCTGTTGGTAAATTTTCAATGAAGGCTGAGCTTTGTGATGTGCTTGCCTGGGTGGTGACTGAGTGAAGACACAGCTTTCTTTTCAAGACTTTATTTTTATAGTTTTAATTTTTTTGATCTCATTAAATATTAACTCGCTCTCTAACTTTTCTCCAAATATTCCTCTCTGCATACCACTTCCATGAAGAAAAGTTCACAAGTATTTTCTTCTTCAGAGATTCTTTCTTGATTTTTCAAGAAGTATCTTATGTATTAAAAAAGCAGAAGACTTTCATTTTTGGTATAGTGTTAGAACTAGGAATCCATCATTTCCCTAACATCTTTCAGACTGTTGGCAGCTGAGTGGTCACAGTGAATTCAGCTTGGTTCCATTTGGAAAATCCTTTGATGTTCTCCTTCTTGCTCCCATTTCCTTTGTGCAACACATGGAATTTGGCTGTCCTGATTTCTTTTTGCTTCTTTCTTGATTTAACCAATTGGATGTTGAGGAAAAGGAAATGTGTTTAGTAGCAGTAAGTGCCAAACACTTGGAAACCTTGATAAGTTTTCCAAAAAGCTCTGAGGTGAAAGAGTAAGGGAATAACCCGCAGAGAATGCTGCAGAAAACCAGTATGGCTGGGAGAAAGAGGGACAAATGTGGCTAAACTTTCCAGTTCTTTTTAGGAACTCTTTCCAATCCAACCACACTTTTCAAAAGGTTCTGGAATGCCAACAGTACTTACGAAATGATATTCAGTGGGTCTGGATGCTTGCTTTTCCCCATCAGAATTCTAATCTAAGGAAAAATTGTGTGTTTAATACATAATACTGATTTGCAAATTTTAATTAACTAATTTTACTATTATTTTATTATTTATAAAAGAATTTCACACAGGTCATGTAAAAGTATCTAGATTGTCAAAAGTTGATTCTTCAAAAATCATTTATCACTATTTCATAGGCTAGATATGTAAAAGATAAATGGCAGTTATATGTCCCTCTATCATTCATAATTGAATTAAAAAACTCTGAGATAGTATTTTTAATCAGTTCCTTACTGAAACAATCATCTTCACAACTAAAATACAGCAATGAGATACCCTCTATATCAGTGCTACACAAAGCCTGGTAGTATGGTATGCAAACTCTTTGTTCCAGACCACCATTGAGATAAGTTGAGAAAGAGAGAATAGGCATTTACATACTTTCAGAGCAATTTAACATGACTAAAATATTCAAGTAAAGGGTTTTGTGTTTTACAGAAGTATCAGCTGGTGATAGACAGGAAGGACAAACTCTTCCTTTTAAGAAAGCTTCAAAGCACAGGGCTAGATAATGAAAAATGTAGTTCCTCATGACTAGAACACTAAACCACAAATCTGAACATGGGTTGCATTTTTTGGGAGGGTTGCATTTTTAACTGACACTAATGATGATAAAAGAGCATTGTTTCTATTAGAAATAAAAAATAGTGTTTGATAATCTAAAAATATTGAATTTTACATCATGTTGGGTTGGATTAAAAACTGGGACAGCTGCATAGGCTTTTTTTTTTTTTTTTAAAGATTCCATTTATTTACCTGACAGACAGAGATCACAAGTAGGCAGAGAGGCAGGCAGAGAGAGAGGAAGGCAAGCAGGCTCCCCGCTGAGCAGAGAGCCCGACGCGGGGCTCGATCCCAGGACCCCGGGATCATGACCCGAGCCGAAGGCAGAGGCTCCAACACACTGAGCCACTCAGGAGCCCAGCTGCATAGGCTTTTGACCTGTGCAGTTACACAGGACTCTGCTCTCAGAAGGCCCCATACTTGGTTTATTGCTCTGTGGTTGCTGCCTTGAAATACTTAATAACTTTATTTTTGATCTTGTATGTTGTAAGTGAAATTCAATTTTAATTGTGACAAGAGAGTGTGCATATAAGCAGAGGAGATACATGCAATATGTGTGGCCACCAGTTCTTGCTGTCCTGTTTGCATGTCGCCTTCCTGATACCTTGTGGGCACAGAATTCTGGTGAACCCACAATGTGGGAATTCAAGGAGACTCAAAGTGAATTCAAGGTAAAAGGCTGTGGCACAAGACAACACCAGGTGGCCATGCTTTTCCATTTGAACCCAAACTTTCTTTGAATATAGACAGAAGCCAATATTATTCTAAAAAACACAACCAAGGAATCCTATCATATTCCTCTTATTCCTGTTACTTCTTCCCTGTTATCAGCAAACCATCTACACTACAAAATGCATATAAGAAAAGGTAGAGAGATAGGGCATCCCAAAGTTTCTTTCCTTTTCAGTTCTTCCTCATTCATGAGTAAACTGAGAGTAGAGAGCATTTGTCAAATGTGTACATATCAAGAAGTAAAATAAAAACACTTGAAATAATTTGTCACAGAATTTCCATTGTTCTATTTTAACAATGGAATATTTATGAGCTATGAAATATGAATTATAATTTTGGGTGATTTTACAGGCAAATTAAATGTTCTGATATTTGCATTGGGACTGGCATTGCATAATACAAAGATGAATAATAAAACTTATGCTAATAATTTAAAATTTTAATTGTCTTTACTTAGAACAACATTGACTAGCACATCATAAATGCCATGACATGTGAGAGAAACTGTAGAAAAAAAGGAAAAGAAATTATATTTAATAACTTTAATGATATATTTTTCCTGCTTTTTGAGCAAGAGCCTCCAAGACATGTTTATTTTGCACTGGGTCCCACAAATTATGTAGATGACCCTGGTTAAACAGGATGTGCAGGGGGCGCCTGGGTGGCTCAGTGGGTTAAAGCCTCTGCCTTCGGCTCAGGTCATGATCCCACAGTCCTGGGATCGAGCCCCACATCGGGCTCTCTGCTCAGCAGGGAGCCTGCTTCCCACTCTCTCTCTGCCTGCCTCTCTGCCTACTTGTGATCTCTGTCTGTCAAATAAATAAATAAAATCTTAAAAAAAAAAAAAAAACAGGATGTGCAGTACTTTGATTAAATAGGTGTCATTTGCTATAATCCAGCCTATATGGTTGTATAAGTTTAAGGATGATTAATTCAACAATTTTAAACATGTTTCACTACTATAGGAGTTTCCTAAAGCTTTTAACAGGGCAATGTACACTGAGAAGAATGGCAGAGGGCATGGGATATGCTGCATATCCTTCCTCATTTGAGTCCTGAGCCATTTTCTCAGTATTTTCAGAGATAAATATTTCTCTGGACATATTGGGCAATTCTACCTCTATCACCAAATAGTTCTGCAAGTCACTTAACTTCTTCAACTGTCAGTTTCTTCTGCAAATAGAATGCCTAACTTAATATTTGTTATAAAGATAAAACCTTTGGACATGTGCCAAATACCTACTAGGTTTTTAATTTTATTAGTGGATTTTTCCCAAGTCTGTCTTTGCTCTGTGGGAGCAATATAATTAATTTTGCGCCATGAATCTTCTAAAAATTTTTGGAAATCTTGTTCACTATGGAGTAACCAGAAGAAAACATAGAATGTTTCATAAAAAAAGACCACTCTTGAAAATTGCCTGGCATGTATTAAGTGCTTAATGAACATGATAGAAATGAATGAATAAAACAGTGATAAACCCAAATACAAAGTATCTCTAGTACAGCCAGGATTCGTATCTTGACTTCTTCCATTAGGCAAATTACTTGATTTCTTACTTTCTTCGTTTTAAAAACAAAAGGTCACACCTGCCTTGTGGAATTACTGTGAGGAATAAATGACATATAGCATTTCTGTACAGTTTCTGATATATAATAACTGTTCAGTCTATGTTAGTTATGTTGAGAATTTTACTCTTTCCCCAAGATTTTATTATAATCCAAGTCTCTGGTTCTCTCTTTTCTGTGATTGAAAACAGAGAGATACTCAAGGAATTCAAACCCCCTCATAAAATAATAAAAGTAAGTGTAACAGAGATTAAAGAAAAAAATTCAAAAGTATTTCTAATTCATGTTTTTCACTCCAAAACTTGAAAAAGTTGGGGCCAATGTCTGGTAGATCTTCTGTTTATTTTCATTGTATCAAAAAATGGACACGTGTTAAAATTCCTTCCTTTTCAAATTTTATTTCTGATAGTTTCCCTTGGGTGTTGACTTTGAAACAGAATGGTCTCATATGAGATGTGGAAGTAATAAGAAGGAGCTGTTTACTGACTTGCAGTAACTCCTTTATTAGACTGGGTTACGTATATTGAGCATAAATGTTTTTAATATGCAATTTAAATACTGAATTTTATCAGTGAGTAGCATATATTTTGGTATATAGGTGATTGGCATCCCAAGAGACTAAATGTTACTACTAGCTGTGTAATTCTTAGAAATATGCTACAGAATAGAGAAGCCTGGGAACTAAGGATTCCAAAGAACAGGAACAAGAAGACTTATAAAGAAGAGATTATTTTCTGAGACTCCTTATGCCCTCAACTTCCTGTCCATTACTTTCCATGTGAGACCAGCCAATCTCTTATTTCAAGAATACCCCTTCCTTAATTGCTTTCTTGTCTTTGCATAATTATAATTAGTATCTATTGAAAATCTACTATATGTCAAGAACTGTTTTAGGAAAGTTATGTGTATCAACTCACAATAAAACTATAAAAAATGTACTTTTATTATAATGTCCATCCTAGATGAAAGGAAAATGAAGCACAGTAAGATTAAATAATTTGTTGAAGGTGATCCCATAGAAAGTAGCAGAATGAAGACTCAGTCAGGCAATCTGACACAGGTTCCCTGCTCTTCATCGCTTGGCTTTACTGTTTCTACATCATATTCACTGGAAAAGTAGACACTGAATAAGGTCCGATTGTCTTGGTCAGTTTCCTGTCCTATTTCCCATGTCAGGCACTCAGGAGGTGTTCAGAAATATTCATTGAATGAGTAAATATATGCTATTAGAATCTCCAGTTCAGATCTTTCCATTTGTTTGTTTGTTTTCAACTTTAGTTCCATGGGAATATGCACATTTTCACCTGCATTTAGCACAAGTATCACAGCAACCTTAGGTCAGTATGTCAACTATCCAATATTCTCTCTTCTCATCCCAGTCTTCACTAATGTAACTGCCATTTATGCCTGTACCCAAGTGAGAAACTTGGGAGTAGCTTTTTTCTCTTTTCTATCCCTGGTTCCTCTTTGGCAATCTTTCCTAACCATATTACACAGCAAAGCCTTCTTCTCATTCTACTAACTTTTCCATTGAGAACTCTGTCTTTTCCTTCTTGAATAATGGTGGCAGCTATGGCCACATTTTTGTAGGATTTCTCTCTCGAAGACTGTGGTCATTCTACTTACCCACTGTAGTAGGCAGAAGTGCAAAGATGTCTAGGTGTTAATCTCCAAAACCTGTGAATATGTTATCTGGTTGGCAAAAGACACTATTCAGATATAATTAAGATAAAGACCTTAAGATCAATGATATCTTGGATTTTCTGGTAGGCCAAAAGTATTCACACGGGCCTCTAAAAATGGATTAAATCGTCCCTGTTGTGGTCAGAGGAAGATACCACTACAGAAGGGTCAGAGAAATATAATTTTGCTGATTCTGAAGATGGAGGAAGGAAGCCATGAGGCAAGGGATGCAGACAGCCTCTGGAAGATTGAAAGATCAAGCAAACAGACTCTTCCTGGAGATCTCAGAGAGGAAAAGAGCTCTGCTGTCACCTTGATTTTAACTCACGGAGGCCTGCGTTGGTCTTCAGACTTAGAGAACCATAATGCAATAAATTTTTGTTGTTTTAAGCCACTAAATTTGTGACAATTTGTTACAGAAGCATGGAAAACAAATGCAGCCTCTATAATCATCCAGTGGGTCTAAAGAGATTTCAGGATTTCTTTCTTAATGTCTGGTGTGTGGCTTGAGTGCCCTCACATAGTACCCATGGCATTCTTCTCTCACAAACCTTGTTCTATTTTCATATTGGTGTAGCGTTTCAGGGGAGGACCAGAAAGTGCTCCCTTTCTACTATAAGTGAGAAATACTTTTCCCTTCTGAAGTTAAATCACAAAATCCATATGTAATGAATGCAATTAGCTATCTCAGAGACTAAATAAAAATTTGGGGGTTTAAGACTAGGGACACTTGGGAAATACAATTTGTATCAAAATAGTGTGTTCATAGTCTCAAATGGGAAAAAAACAAGATATGATTGCAATTCAGTAAATGGAAATTGTAAGAATTTTTCTTTAGTGTAGAAAACATATTTTGTGACTAAATGTGCACCTAGAAGCAGAGGCAAATACAGTGTAATGTGAATGGCACTTAAACATCATTGGCTTCCTCACGTGCATGCCCTTTGTAAAGCTCTGAGAGAGGATTATACAGTCCAGTAAAATTTGCATAAGTGAGATATTCCCACTGCAATCCGTTAAGAATACTATTCTTACCATTTCTCCAATGCATTTTTCTTTCTGCTGGGTGGCATTGGAAGGACATATTGTATTTGTCATTTTCTATTTTTAAAGAAGTCCCCCAAACTGTGTAAGATTCAGGCCGTGAAAAACTTGGATCCCTCCTTGCTTAGTGAAAAGTAAAGATCAAATAGAGTTTGGATTTGCCATTAAAGCACAGGATGTAGTGTCTTTCCTGTTTCAGAGACAAGGCTTTCTAGTCACTGGAAGAGGGAAAACATTATTAAAGATATGTTCTTTAAGTCACTTAAGTCAAAATACGTGATTAGTTCCCCTTGTTTTGATAACTTTTTTTTAATGTAGCAATCCCTTAAAGGGGGGACACAATGATCTCTGAATAATGTTTCCAGGTTGATCCCAAATGGTATTCTCATTGTAAGATAATCCTTGGGAATTGTGGAACAAATGTACATGTATAATAGACAAAGCATATATATTTATTAATCACTTGTCACCATGAAGCCAAGATTCATAAGGATTTAGCAGTGAAGAAAATGGGCTCTCCTCTCTAATGGACAAGTGAACAAATAAATGTATCACTGTCGGTAGCGTTGAACATCTTTACATTGGGTTAAAAAGGCAGGCTTCTTTGAAACAGTGACATATGAGTAGAAGCTTAAGAAAAGAGGGAGACATTTCTGCAGAGATCTCTGCATGAGGAGTTTAAGGCAGAGGGAACATCAAATGCAAAGCCTTAGACAGAGTTGAGCTATATGGAGTTACAGATCAATTTTTTTCAGACTATGGTCTGTGACCTATTTGTGGGGTTTAAAATCAATTTGATAAGTTGTGACAATTTTTAAATATGAATTATAAGAGAAAAGAATAAAATACAAAAATCAGACCACATTGCATATTTCAGGGATACGTATTTCATAAAATGATGTTTGTGTGTGTTGCACGTATGTATGGTTGTGCAGAGGCATATAGATCACGACATAAAATGTATTTTTTTCTATAAGTCCCAATGAATAGTTTGAAAGTCGTTATTGTACAGCTTATCAATGGATCTGAATATTATTCCATATATAATGATACAGGAATGAAATTTTGAAACTACACACACACACACGCACACACACACACACACACACACACAATGAAAGAATGAGCTGCTCAAAAGCAAAAGCTGGATCTACTGATCCACTCTAATTTATTTAGCAAGATCAGATTTATGTATTTAGAAAGCTGGAAATCAGATTCTAGGTCATGTTATATTTTATATCTGGGGAGGACATTTGGAAGTTCAAGTAGCCATCCACATCCATCCTGCTTAGAACTGCCTTGGGCAAACTACAAGGAAGGTACCCCCTTGGAAAGGACAGATTCCAAAAGAAGATTTCCTCCTCCGAGGTTTAGTGGCATGGCAATAATCTCACCAGGGGGACCAAGCTGGTGGCTTTCACCCCCAATTTTTCCCATAACTGAATAGCTTTTAACTTGCAGGGACTACACAACCATATGTAGGATCCTTGGATGTCCCCTCCGATATCCTTGGACATTCCAACAGTATTTGCTGTCTTGAATAGTAACTGTTCACTTGTCAGTCCTTAGGATTTTGAGGCAATATCAATACCTAGTATAGTGTTTGGTTTAAAATTATGCTAAAAAATGAGGGAAGGAATTGGATTTAACTATCTAGGAATCAACAAAATGAATATATTAGATGTGGACGCCAGAAACCATACATAGGTTGACACAGAACAACCTAAAATAAAGACAAATAGAAGAACATCTGAAGGTCAGGGCGAATTCTATCTTATACCCTCAAAGTTCCTTTTAGCCTCACCTGCTTCAACTTACACTTGCTTCTTGATTTTTGCTCTTGCTTTTTCCTGTTATCCATTTTCTTTCTTTTAGTTTGAGTGTTGTTGGTGGCTAAGCCCCTGCTCTGACATATCCACAAGGCACTTTGTTTTAGCATGATTTGCTTTTGCTTTCCAATTTTCATGTCCTGGTTTGTCCCCTGACTATGATAATCAATCAGCTGGTTTAACCAATCTCATCCCACTGAAAAATCCGTCTGCCACTTGTTGAACTCCCTAAGTCCTGACATTCTCCCCTACAGAGAGCCCGCCCCATTTCACCCCTTTTGTGCTATCCAATTTAGATTGACTTCCTATATTGTACCTTCATTTATCAAATGAAATTAGTGATTTGGCATTTCAAGCATTTTGAAATATTCATATGCAGGCAGAACATGTAAGACTACATATCAGCAGTAATTAATGTTAAAATAAACAGGGTAAATTTACTTATTCTAACATTGTCATTTTATTTAATTAAAATAATTAATTTATACAGTACTTTCAAACCTAGCATAGTAAACATATTACTTAAAATTCATATGAATAATTAATATAGTAATTAGAAAACTATAAAGACTATTTCTAAATAAAATAATTTTTATCATAAAGACTTAGCACAGATTGTGACTCTAAATAAGGCGATTTTAGCTGTGTTTAAGTTAGGCAAATAAACTGAAAAAATTACTGACCAAGATTCCAGTGCCTAATCCAAGACTTTTAATTAATACTTGTTTGCTAGTTGAGAGGGTGTCAAATATGCAAATATCAAACAATATTTAAGAAGAAAGGTATCACATATTTCATTCAGCTTTACTGTTGGAAAATAAAGTTTGTTTATTTTTGTTTATTTTTTACTCTAGTTTATCAGGCATGATTGAGCTTTTCAAAAGATATGGATTTTTGGAATATCTCCATTCAAATCTAAGTAATTGTAAATGCAAATAGGCCTGTTAAATAAGGTCTGTCTCTTTGTGCCAACAAAAGTTAAATGACTAAGTTCAAAAAATTCAATGAGGAATCAGAGTCAGCTTTAAGGACAATTATTTATTTAGGTCATGCTGACTTAACTTGGTCTTTGCTCAAGGAGTCATTTTTTCAATTTTGAACAAATTGTAGATAATAGAAAAATCACCCAGAAGAAAGGCTTTTGTTTGTACACATATGCATTAATTTTCTTTTGAATGTGAGACATGCACACAAATTATTCAAAGTGTGGTGTCTATGACACTTTCATTCCTCCTTCTTCCACACATACTGATATAAGAAAAATTACTGTCATAGGTGTTTTTTTTTTTTTAATTCAGACATTACTTTTCAAGGTGCAAGCCTGAGCTAAAGTGACATTAAAACAGTCAAAACCAAAAGGAGTCACAAACAAGATTTATTTCAAGATGATAAAAGCCTCAACCCATGTAGACTGGCAATTCTTGATCAGATTAGCAGCAAGAATGTTGTGTTTTTAAAAATATTATTTTAATGATATTGATATCCATAATCTCTTTTTTATTTAAAAATGTTCTTGCAGCTTCCCATCTTATTCTCTTAAAACAAAGTCTTTTGGATATAACAGAGTCAAGTGTCAGAATAGGAATCTTGAGAGACCTGAAATTATAAAAAGGCACAGTGGGATCATTCTTTCCAACTGTTAAAAGAGAATATGCTAGTGCAACATTACTCCTTCAATCATTTCTGCTCTTGAATAACTAATAATCATAATTTTGTTAATTTTCTTAAATTAAAGTTTAATGTATAAGATTTCTTCATTAATTTAGTTGTGACAAGAATCAGGGGTTCACAGATTTGGAAATTGTGTGGACCAGAAAAAATTCAAATAAAATAACATTGAGATTTTCTTTCCCAGTAAAAATAAAACAAACAAAACAAACAACCAACCAAAATAAACCTATTAAGCTAGCATCTATTATTATAATTTATTAAGAGCAATGTCATTTGACATCAATTATGAGTTATAATCTTAGAATAAAGAACAAGCCTATGAGTTATTCAAATTACATTTATGAAAGTTCACTGCCTTTTAAATGTATCTTTTTTTTTTTTTTGGCTATACCCATAAAAATTTAGTCAAGAATCTCATTTGTCCAGAGACTGATGTTTGATAACTACCATAATAGACTACTTTTTTTGTTTTGTTTTATTTGTTCATTTTACTTAAATTCTAGTTAGTTAACATACAGTGCAATATTGGTTTCTGGAGTAGAATTCAGTGATTCATCACTTACATACAACACCTAGTGCTGACCATAACAAGTGCCCTCTCTAATGCCCATCACCCGTATAAAGACTTCTAAAATGCTGAGTGCAAATTTTATTTGTACGAAGGGAACTTAATAAATTAAGTCTTAATTATTACCTGCTCTAGGCTCTGGTTTCTTTATGTATGAAATGGGCATACTAATAGGTCCATGTGGTGAGAATTCATGGGTTAATATACCTGAAATCTTTAATGAAGGATCTCTTACATACAGTAAGTGCTCAATAAATGTAAATTATTGTTCTTACTGACAAAGTAGTGTTTAGGGCCTCATTATATCTAAGATTTGATTCACCTCTAAAATATCCATCTCTCAAATCCAAATCAAGTATCTCAACAGGAAAAAAAAAAACCATAAACAGATATTAAACTTTAGTATATGAGATGCATGATAAATTGTACATGTGAGGTATATTGATGTCTGTAACTTACTTTGCATCAAAAAAAAAAAAGAAGATATAGATGGATAGAGGGATAAATGGATGGATATCTAAGCACGGAGCAAATGTATAAATTCTAGTTGTAGAATCTAGGTAGTGGGCATATGTAAAAACCTTTCAAATTTTCTGTGTGTTTCACATTTCTCAAAATAAAATTAAAAAAAAAAAGGTTAAAAACTGAAACAACTTAAGGAAACAATCTTAAAATTCTTAGCACCTATTAATTAAAATAAGAAGCTGTCAGATGCAGGTATTGTTCCTAACACCTACCTGGGCATTCCAAAATTATATCTAAGGGTCGGATTTCTGCTGTTTTGCCTCCAGATTCAAAATTGCTAGCTGTGATAGTGCTTCTACAAGCACGTTTGCCCTGACGTGCACATGCACCATGTGTCCGAGGCTGTGGGAGGCCCTGCTGCCTATAAGCCCAACCTGGCATCTAGTTTTGACTCACTGGATCAGGCTGAACCTAGAGACGTGTGAGGGCAAGTGTGAGCAGACTCTGGGAATGACTAAGAGTTGTAAATTGGTCTCTAGTCTGAAGTCAAGTTTCTGAAAAGTAGCACTGATACAATTTGATGGTAATATTCAGGACAAACAGAGCATTAGTTGCAAAAACGTGAAAAACAATAAAAATGTGTTCATCACCTAAGTTGCCACAAAACACTTGGTATGGTACAGTTTTATTTCTGTGTTAAAAAATGTATATATGTGTGTTGTGTGTGTGCATGTACAAATACATACATATAAATACAAACACACACACACACACATATATATATACATATATATTTATATCTTGGACTTCTTATTGTTCTGTAGAACTATAAAATGTTTTTTTTTTAAGATTTTATTTGTTTATTTGACAGAGATCACAAGTAGGCAGAGGGACAGGCAGAGAGAGTGGAGGAAGCAGGCTCCCTGCTGAGCAGAGAGTCTGATGTGGGGCTCCATCCCAGGACTCTGGGATCATGACCTGAGCTGAAGGCAGAGGCTTTAACCCACTGAGCCACCCAGGCGTCCCTATAAAATGTTTTTTAAGTATAAAATTTTTTTATAAGTGTTGCTATTTTTCATAATTCTTACATTCTCTTTATAATCTCAGCACTAAATTTTTGTTTGTTTTTGTTTGTTCCTCAACTGTTTGAGACATCTGCAGTGATTGAAACCTAAAGAGTAAACAATTATCATATGATCTCTCTGATATGAGGAATTTGAGAGGCAGGGCGAGAGGGCTGTGGGGAGAAGGGAGAGGAAAAAAATGAAACAAGATGGGACTGGGGAGGGGGACAAACCATAAGAGACTTTTAATCTCAGGAAACAAAATGAGGTTTGCTGGGGAGGGGGGCTAGCGGGGAGGGATAGCGTGGCTGGGTTATAGACATTGGGGAGAGTATGTGCTATGGTGAGTGCTGTGAATTGTGTTAAGACTGAAGATTCAGAGACCTGTACCCCTGAAGCATATAATACATTATATATTATATTTTACATATTATACATTATATATTTTAAAAAACTAAAAACAAAACAAAATAAAAAACAAAACTCAGAGTGAAGTCAGAGCCAGTCATGGTAAAAATTAATGTCATGTCACCAGATAAGAATTTTCATTTCATTTTAGAAATTAAGGGAAAATATTTCCTTATTTTAAAAAAAAATCCAATTAGGAAAAAAAGAAAAAAATGAGGTCAATCATGTAAATATTTGTCATTCTATAGAAAGTTTCTAGGTATTGTGGTTATATGTCTTCCTATGGATGCCAGCTATTTTTTGGTTTTGAGTAGGACATCAAAATACGAAATAAATCTATATAGTTATATCTTCCCTAGGCACAGATAACTAAGTAAAGAACAAATTCAAGCAAAAATAATTCTGCATTAATCACATGGATGTTTCTAGTAAACCTTTCCTTTTCTGAATTATCCAGATAATAATTGCCACTCCTTTTTGTTTCTATATAAGCATAATTTCAGAGAGAGAACTGTTCTTTAATAATATTTTTCCACAATAAGTTTAGGTCATAAGAAAAGACTCATCAGGATTAGTAAGAGATAGAAGTGGTGACTACAGTGCGCTAATAGATCGCTTAGGTCCTACACAGAGTTTCAAAAAAACATAGGTCAGAGAAATCTGGAGCTAGACATACCCTTAGTAATGTGCTCTTAGGAATGAGAAGACAAATGTTCAGGGCAGTTAAAAGATGCACCTCTTAAGTCCGTCACAGAGCCAGCTAAGTGACAGAGTCAGTTGGTCCCAGTGCTTTTCCCCCAGTCCCACTGCCAATACCTCTCTGCAGGGTTGCTATTCTTTTGCTATGCAGAAACATGACTTTGGAAAGAAAACCATATGGAAAATATTTATCTTAATATGGGTAGATGCTTGTTTATATTCAGGGACTAGTAACAAGATTATATTTAATTTTGAATTATTTATACAAGACTTACGCAATTTACATACAGATTACAAATCATATATTCTACAAGGCACCATAGGGAAGAACTAGAGAATCCTTCACCCTGATTTTTGTGGCTTGAGAACACTTAAACTTCAGTACACCAAATATCTATTTTATGTCAGACACTTTGGTGGCTGCTTTATGGTATACACAAACCCTACCTTCAAGGAGTTGGCCATCGACTAGATGAAGAAGATACACAAAGAATATACAAAGATACACAAATATACAAAGATACACAAAGAAGATACACAAAGCAGTGTTTCCTCAGGTTGGTCAGAGAAGTGAAAACTGGAGACAGCTATAGGCATACATCAGGAAGTATACTGGCCAAGGAGAGGACAGGCGCAGAAAGGCTAAGGGTCTGGGCAGTTGATGGTGGGAGAGTGGGCAGTGAACGGCAGGCAAAGAAGAAACACTTCAGTTCAAAACCTGAGAATTCAGGGGCGCCTGGGTGGCTCAGTGGGTTAAGCCTCTGCCTTCGGCTCAGGTCATGATCCCAGAGTCCTGGGATGGAGCCCCGCATCGGGGTCTCTGCTCAGCGGGGAGCCTGCTTCCCCCTCTCTGCTTGCCTCTCTGCCTACTTGTGATCTCTCTCTGTGACAAATGAATAGATAAAATCTTTAAAAAAAAAAAAAAAGACAAAACAACAACAAAAAAACCCTGAGAATTCTGATAGCTTGATTTCTCTTCCTGTCTCACCCTCTCGCTACACCTTTGATAGATTAACACAAACAAACAAAAATGATAGAGTTCCAGTATGAAAAAGAAACTACTGTAACATCAACCCCAACCAACCTGACCCCCTTCTGGTATTGTTTTGAATGTCGCCACCATGCCCAAACCGGGGAATCATCATAGATTGCTCCTTGACTTTCAATCCCCACACTGCATCATTCAGGTTCCAATACTACTGCTTCCAAAATGGGCATTTTTACATGGACTCGCCTCCATCTACACTGCACCATTTTTGCCCCCTTCATCTCTTTCATGTGGACTACTGTATCTGGGCTTACCCTTTCCAAACCTCTTCCCTGTTTCCCAGGATCCTACAGAAGAGGAGTCATCACCTACAAAATAAAATTTAAGCTCAATTATCTGTCACTAAAGGTATTTTGTGATCTGACCTTTATTTGTATCAGTCTACCTCCCACCACCTCCTTTCCTTTTCTACTATCAACTTTGTTCTCCAAGGGTACTGAATACTTGTAATTCCAGGAATACGCCTTGATTTTGTACTGCTGTGCCTTTTCACTTGTGGAATACCAGCTGCTAGGCAATGCTTTATTTAGACCACATGACTGCACAAGTGAGCTGATGGATAAATAAATGAATTTATTGTTATCCTTCTTGGTTGAAATTTTTCAGAGCCTCAGATAGTTTGTGTTTTGTTCTCCTAAACGGCCCTTAAATAGATGGACCATTTAAACGACTATGTACTCACACTATGTTACGCACCAAAATAACAAAGATAAATCATTTATAATATCTACTTAACAATGCATGTGGCACACAATATTCAGAAAAAGTTAGAAATTAAAAATATTTTATTTAAGGTCATAGTATATAATATGATGCATTACTTATTGGAATCTGGTGTGTAATAGGAATCTGATAAATATTTGAACTAAGAAGGAAAGAAAGCAGAAAAGTAAGCAAATAAGCAAAAAGAAAGAGAAGGAAAGAGACAGGGAACTTGTTTGAGTTTAAAAAAATCCAAGAAATATCTTTTCACATATTTTTAACCCAAGAAATCTTTGTAAAGACAATATTTTATAGGAAAACCTGATATGTAAAAGAAATATATTATTCTTTCCATCGGTTCTGCAATATATGTTGATCATTTGCTTGAACTACAAAAAAAATGTCAATCATTTGCTTGGACTGTGTTAGAGACATAGCAAAAAACAAGATCTGTGTCCTCTTGGAGCTTTACTTCTAGTGGTGAAGATAAGAAATAAACGACAAGAAAAATTTTCAAATGGTGTAAACAATATGAAAATGACAGAATAGGATATTGTGATTGAGAATGATGGGCAGGTAGCTTGGTTATTTCAGAAACCATGATAAAGACAGCCCCTGGGAGGAAGAGACAATGTTTGAGACGAGAGCTGGATAATTGAAGAAGAATCTGGATAAGGAAAACGCCACATGCCCAGGTCCTTTAGTGGGAACAAACTTGTCAAGGTCAAGAAATTAGATGAATTTAAAAAACCACCATTTTATTCAGCAATTCTGCATCTGGGTATCTATCCAAGGGAAATGAAAAGAGGTTATTGAAGAGATATTTGCATTCTCATGTTCATTGTAGCATTATTCCACAGAGCGTTCATTAGTGCATAGAGCCAAAATATGGAAATAACCTGTGCCCATAAATGGATTAATAGATAAACAAATTGTGATATTTATATACACACATTTATACACACACAAACAAACACAATGGAAGGAAATCACACCATTTGTGACAACACAGATGGACTTTAAGGGTATTCTGTTTAGTGAAATAAGCCAGGTAGAGAAAGACAAATGTTGCATGGTATTACTTATATGTGAATTTTTTTTAAAAAATTAAAACTCCTAGAAACAGAGTAGAAAAGTAGTTTCCAGAGTAAGAAAGGTAGGGGAAATGGGGAGAGGTTGGTTAAAGGGCACAAACTTTTAACTATAAGGTAAATGAGGACTGAGGATGTAATTTAAAACATGGTGACTATAGTTGCATTGTATTACATAATTTAAATTGCTAAGAGAATAGAACTTCAATGTTCTTGATAAAATAAAATAAAATATAAATATGTGAGGCGATAGATGTGTTAACTAGAGTGTAAGAATTCTTTCACAAAGTATGGGTACATGAAATCACCACAATGCATACTTTAAGTATCTTCCAAACTTATTTGTCAATTATACCTCAATAAAGCTGAACAAACAAAAACCGCCAAATATTTCCCGAGCACCTACTATGTGCTCATCACCAAGCTTAATGATAGGGATACAAAGATGAAAACCATATTTCTTTTCTTAGACATTATACAATGTAGAAAGAAAGAAATACAATAACATAATTTTAGGATAATACATTGAGTGTGAAGGTAGAGATATTGAAAGATTGGGGTGAGGTTCAATTATCCTAAACAGGTGATTGGAGGAAGACTTCCTGAAAGAGGTAACACCTGAGTTTTGAGTTAACTGACCAGGCCAAAAAGAGTGCCCCATGTATAAAGAAAACACAAGCTAAAGAAGAGACAAGCTTTCAAATAGATGGGTGCAAAGGAGGTCTTTTAAGGTAGTATTACTAAAAATAAGAACTAAATAGAAAATAACATTTGGGACATAAACAAGCAACAGAGCAAGAGATTTCAAGGCCATTTCAAGATGTTCAAACACTAGCCTGAGGTCAATTAAAAGCCATTGACGAATGCTGAAGAGCAGACCGGACCTAGTCAGATTTGCATTTTAAATAGAGCTCTGGCAGCTGCTGGTGGGGAACATCTTGGACATATTTTTACCCAGCTACTATTCTGGAAGAAAATTGCTTTTCTGGAAATGCCAAAACTCTTTTGAATTCTTTAAACACCTTTTAGCCAACTATTTAGCGTAGTTTTTAAAGGGGTTAATATTTTCCTTATAATCTCCAACATTTTTCTTTTCCAAATTAACTTTATAGCTTAAGTGCATAATAGCAAAAAGGAAGAATAAAAAGTGGTTTGTGGTTTTCCTTGTTAGCCAGACATTCTGCTAACAGAAGACTGAGGTGTCCTTGGTTTTCTAATAATACTCATGTCTTAGCTCCCAAGATAGCAGTGAATTCATCTGACTCAGATGTGACAGGGGATACTCTCTGATGAGTAGCTGCAATATTTTTGCATATTTCTGTGAAAATCTTTACTCCTCTGACTCAATTCCATAATTGGAAATTAAATGAAATGCCATACCTTCTGAAAAATCTTATGATTATAAATATTGCATTTGTTTTATGAGGTTGCCCATTGTCAGGTTGTACATCTTTTTGAACTTTGGTCACTGAAGCATTGGTCCCTGTTCAAGGCAGCACACACCTAGGGTGAGGATACAGGTTTCACATGTATGTTTCAAGTGTCTATATTAAGCTCTAATTAGCTATCCTGTCTGAAACTTCTAATACCTTTAAAACCATGGCCCAGCTTAAAGTCTTGGCCAATATTGATATGCAGGTTTCTTTGATATTATAAATACATTATTTTTTTAAAGATTTTATTTATTTATTTGATAGACAGAGATCACAAGTAGGCAGAGAGGCAGGCAGAGAGAGAGGAAGGCAAGCAGGCTCCCCGCTGAGCAGAGAGCCCGATGCGGGGCTCGATCCCAGGACCCTGGGATCATGACCCGAGCCGAAGGCAGAGGCTTTAACCCACTGAGCCACCCAGGTGCCCCAATATTATAAATACATTATTAAACTACTGTCTCATTCACCTCAGCTACTACCTATTACTGGAGTAATGCTTTTAAGAATCTGTACTGTCAATTTGGCATAACTGGCTAATGAAAACAATACCATTTGTGAGTATATTTCTCTGTAGAGAAGATTCAAAGTTGTTTTCTTTTTGAACAGGTAATAATTGATTATTTTCATACTAAAGACTAATTATTGAGCACTTGCATACTGTTAACCAGATAGAAATAAAGATAAGTTGAGGGGTTAATCTTTAAATTCCGCCTCTGTTGTCTCTACTCTCCTCCCTTTTTTTTAATTTTAGGATTTTTATTTATTTATTTATTTATTTATTTAATTTTATTTGACCGACAGAGATCACAAGCAGGTAGAGAGGCAAGCAGAGAGGGGGAGGAGGGGAACAGACTCCCTGCGGAGCAGAGCGCCTGATGCAGGGCTTGATTCCAGTACCCTGGGACCATGACCTGAGCCAAAGGCAGAGGCTTTAATCCACTGAGCCACCCAGGCGCCCTGTCTACTCTCCTCCTTCTAGCATTTGCTATTTCCCAGCCTCTTCCATATCAAAGCCACTGAACATCATTGATACTATCAGTTTCTCTTCCAATCTAGGCCAAGGCCACGGATGTTTTTTTCCCTAGAAGAAAGAAAAATTTAAAAAACCCAACACCTCATTTTTAAGAATATGTTCATATTCATTTGTTTATTTGTCCCTTCATTATTTCATTCATTTACTGAATTATTAAACCTCCTTTCTCTCTAATCAAAGCTTGAAAGACATACCTATTACCATTAAAAGCCCGAGTTAGGCACCGGAAACCTGAATGCAAGTCCTAAATTTGTGACTAATTGTGTAAGCCAGATAATTCAGGCTCCTTAGACCTTAGTTTACTCATCTAAAACATCTAAAAATGGAGCAGATTAAATTGGTAGTCACTTATCTTAATTAGGTCACAAGTCTCTTGCAGAATCTCATAACTATGAACTCTCCAGAAAAGAAAAAATGTTCATATCCACATACATAAAAAAAAAAATTGCATTTGATTTCTTGGGACCCATGGAATCCTAAAAACCTGTGTATGAAAGCTTGGGAGATTCTTAGGCTCCTGGTTATAAAACACGGAAGTAAATGGTCTCTACCTTCAGTGTTCCAAAGAGTCTTGCTATTCAAAGTGTGGTTCAGAGTAGCGGTTCACCCAGGAGTTGGCTAAAAATCCCAGGTCCTGTCCCGGACCTAACTGCATAAGAATTTGCATTTTTAGTGATTCATATAGACATTAAAGTTTGAGAGGCACAGCTATCACATTTGGTTTTAAATACACCTCATGTAAATGCAGAAAGGACAATAATGGTGGGTATTAAAACAGCTTAGAGGTGCTTTCCTTTCCCTTGTGTCCTTGATGATGACTCCAAATACAGACAAACCACAGCAGGGTTTTTAATCATGGACTCAGATTCATGAATAAAGTGAAGAGCCTTTCAGTTAAGGGTCCTTAAATCTCTGGATTTTGTTTTATTCATGGAGGAAATATTTCTTTACATTATGTTATAATGTCTGTGTTAATGATAATCATGATTCAATATACATGATATTTGGGGAAGCTATCACTACTAATGGCCCCATTGACAAAATGGGAAAAACAAAACCAAAAAGTTAGTTTGGTTATGGAAAAGTAATTCTAATAGCAGTCATTTATGTGAGCCACTTAGCATTTATGCATAATAATCATACAGTATAACAATGATTATCCAATCCATGGATGGATTCAATATATCAGATTAGCTTTGCTATAGTTTTTATTTAATCACAGAAGCAAAGCTCAGAGATACATTTAGTCTTCAAAATTTGTTATTCTTGCAACATGGGAATCTGCTCAGAATCTTTTAAAATCAGGTCACAAAGAAGTTTATAAAGACTGTTAAAGATGAAATCAGTGTTTTATATTAAGCTACTTAATGTTTACATAGGATCTCTATTCTGAAGTGTACATGGTCTGGTTCAAAAAACATATAAAAGAAATGTAAAGCCATAAGTATTCATTTGCAGATATCAGACTGAACAATTTTATTATATCTACCTTAAATTAAGGCAATTTTTGAAGTTCTCCTGGGTGGATGCCACATTAGTCTTCAAAACTGTGAACTCCTGGGGCACCTGGGTGGCTCAGTAGGTCAAGCAAGCGGCTGCCTTCAGCTCAGGTCATGATCTCAGGGTCCTGGGATGGAGCCCTGCATTGGGCTGCCTGCTCAGCAGGGAGCCTGCTTCTACCTCTCCCTCTCAACCTCCTCCCTGTTTGGACTTTCTCTCTCTGTCTCAAATAAATAAATAAAATATTAAACAACAACAACAAAAACCCTGAAAACAAACAAACCCTGTGAACTCCTGTATTTCAAAAATGAATTCTTAAAATGGAATAACTAAATGTATTAGAAGTATGGAAGATATAGAGATTAAGGGATAAGAAGAAACTAAATAAGGTAAAGAGAAAATAAGGTTATATGTGACATGGGAGGTAGATATAAAATGAACAGAGTAAGGATCTTCATGCACAAATGCAGAATGGCATATACTGAGCAAAAAAAGAAATAAGGGGACAAAATAAGATGTTTTTAAAGTGTCCATGCATCTTCTGTTATACCAATAACAGTCATTCAATAATGCTCCATAACTAAATCAATATCTCTCTCCTTCTCCCTCTCTTCTTCTATCTTGAATGTGTTTATAGTAGTCATGTTTCTTGGGTTCCAGAAAGTGTATGACATATTAAAGAGATGGTACACCATTGTATTTCCAACAAAGATTCCTTTAGTAGCTCTATGACCTCATGTGAGCTAATTGAGTTGATGGTTACTCATCCTTCTCTAATCAGAACTTTTGGAAAAATGTAGCTCATTTGTCTATGCCCTCTTATTTGAGTCATTTGCTTATCTTCTCTTACCTAAGCCACTTGAGTAATGGGCAGTTACTGCCAAAATAGCTTTTTCTTAAAAGTTGAAAAAGCAAGAAAAATAAGGCTAATTTCACTTTCTTCATCTCTAGTTAAGAACTTTTGATAACTTTCTTTGCACCTATTAAACAAGCATTCTGGGTTCAATACAAAGGCAAAGACTGGGTCCAGGGCAGCAAGGGTGAAAGTACATAGGTGACAGTTTCCCAACCATAGAACTCAACTGCCTCAGTGAATAATAAGAGTCAGACAAAGAACCAATCTGTTCTGTTGCATCTCAAATTGATTTATGTCAGTTTATTCATTTGCCAGGTTAGAGCATTTATCTTGCACTGAAACATACACATGGTAATTGAATAGACATTTGTTGAATAAAGACAATAATTCAAGCCAATGATAGGGCATGCACTGTTCTTATATGCTATAGTCCATTTAGGTAATGATTTATTATTTATTTTTTCTACCTTTTTTGCTCTGCAGATTTGATTTTATATTGGATATCATTTCCTAGATAAAACATGGACTATATAAGTGGGTAATAGAGTTTTATAGAGCCTAACCATACGATCACATACAATTATCTTTTAATAAGAGTTATAATAATGATGTACTCCTCTACTACTTTTAATAGTTATGATGATATATTTCAATCCATACCCAAATAGATACAGAGATTGCTTTTACTCCTTGGCCTGCTTCATTCTGAGGGCTGAAGTGCTTGAGAAAGGAACTAAAGGACAGGAAGAATCCACAAAAAATCAAGAACTAAGCAAGAAATAAGAAAATACTGGGGTGCCTGGGTGGCTCAGTTGCTTAGGTGTCTGACTCTTGATTTCGGCTCAGGTCGTGATATCAGGGTTGTGAAATCGAGTCCCGATGGGTGTCTGCACTGGGCATGGAGTCTGCTTAAGTTTCTCTCTCTCCCTCTGTGTCTGCCTCTCTCCACCTCAAAAAAATACAATACAATGCAATACAATGAAAGAAAATACTGTAAAAATACTAGAGCCAGAAATCAGATTTACCCTGCTCTTTATAGGGTTTATCTTTGTCTTCTCATCTGCCATAAGGTTTTCTCTTTCTAGTTGAAAGTCTTTGTATTTGTCTTTATAGCAAATTTAGACACTGACATTTTCTGAGTTTAGAATATTTAAAGGAGTTAGACATGGATATATGTGTGTCTTTGCATTTGTGTATATATTTATCTAAGTGTATATTTATATGTAAATGTATTTATGAGTGTATGCATGTGTACTGCATTTGCTTGCATGTATATTTGTATATATACTTACATATTTGGCAGTTTTCGTTAGTATGCACATAAATATGTATATACATGTGTGTGTATTTGAGTATCTATATGTGTGTTTATATCTGGTATATCAGAAGGCAAACAAATTTGAGAAAGTAAATGGTTCATCTGTATAAATGTTTGGTTTAAAAAAATGTGCTTTCTAATATATTCTAGCCTGGTTCATGTCAGTAAACTTTTTGTGTGTTTCAGAAGAATAATTTTAGGATGAAGAGAATTTAACCTTGGAGAGTTTTCCAGGGATTTGGATAATTTAGGTTATTAATTGTGACTTGCATGTTTTCTGGACCCCACTGTATCAACTGAATGAGGAGTCATTTTCTTTTATAAGCAATTTTTATTCCATCTACAGATTGCTATGCCCCATTTTAGAGATGGCTCGGTCCTGCCAACCAAAAAAAAAATGCATCTTTTCAATAGAAGGCCATTGTTTAGTAGCTTTAATTAGTGATCAAGAGGTTTTCAGTGAGTCTTAAAGGTGAGGTCATATAAGCTAAAAAGTGTTACAGTTACTTTTTCTTCCATGATATTCAACATAATATGTTAGAAATTAGAGAACAAAATTTAGCAATGGTTATAAAACCTCTCATAATAAATGGGTTTTCAATATTTTTCATACTCTTACTAGCAGAGTGGCTTACTTTTTTTAAACTTCTTTTTATCTGCACAAGTTATAATTAATTATACAGAATTTCAAATCCCAATGTAGAGAGCTGAAAACCACATGGTAATTGTTCTTAGTAGTTGGATTCTTTTCCTGGTTAGCAGCATAGAAACTTCTTTCTGGGAATCACTAAATTGTCGTGCTGAGCTGAACAGGATGCAAATCTGGCCTGAAGTTTTCTTACAATTGCTATAAAAATATGTACTGTTCATCTACTCCTCAGGTTGTCATTAGGAATAAAAGCGTATTATCTCAGTAGGATGCTGTTATCTCTCCGGTTACATGATCTGCCTACAGACAGGGCCTGGCTTAAATCAGGAACCTGAAATACTATGAGACCACATGGGCATGGAGATAATAATGAAATGATTCCCAGTTTTCATACCTGCTTGGAAATAGGTGATTCTGAGTGGAGGAAACATGGGTAAATCTTATTGCCTGTTTTTACATATAGAAAATTATAGTAAATTTCTTCCTGCTACATTTATTTTTAATATATTTTTCACAGAATCTTTTCAACTAAGTATCAAGGACACATTCAGATATTAATATACAATATACAATCATAGCTGAGCATCTAATTCCTTCCTTCCTTTCTTCTTTTTTCCCCTAGTACTTATCATCTTTCTAGTTGCACCTTACTTTGCTACAAACTTAAATGCATTATGAGAGAAAAAAATACTGACAGAACAGGGTAAGAGACATGAAGTAAAGCAAGATCATTTATAAATTAAGTAAAATAATTTAAAAATATAGACCATAAACCTCTTTATAGTTATCAGGAACATACACTTAACTCTGGACTTCCTAGAAACCATTGAAAGACAGAATTGTTCATTCAGTATGGTCAGTAATAAAAATCAGTATGACCCCTCTGAAAAAGTATGAGAAATATTTCTCTTGCAGATCATCATAGCTAACACTGTGTGATGTAGTGAACTGCATTTTTTAATAATATCCTTGTTTTAAGTGCAACAATATGTTCTATGGAGTTCAACGTAGACTGAAAACATAATGGTAAAGCATAGTTCTATGAGATCAGTTCTGGAAGAGGTGAGAACAATGTCCCTTTGATGCACAGGTTTCAAATTTACAACGTCTAAAGGCAGGATTGGAAAGTGGAAAACCATAGGCCAAGTTTGGGCATAGATCTATTGCATTTGTCTAATTATTTTTATTTCATTAGTTGTAATACCTAGGGATCAATGCCTCTCAAACTAATTGCAGTGAAGCACTAGTTTTGTTTTTAAATGTCCTATCCTTCATGAATCAGTTTTGTAAAGTATAATTACAAATGCATTACTAGAAAAAAAGAAATTAAAAAAATGAAAAATACAAGCCTATATTTTCTTTTGTTAGAGTGAACAGATAAATGAATTCAAACTTGTGATAAAATTCTCTAAATGCTTCCTCTCAGTTTCTGTATTTCTCATGGGCCCATAAAAAACACTTTGCAAAACAGTCTGGACCTGCAAAACATGCTTTGAGTAGCACCTTTGTCTCCAGGATGCCGATCAATTACTTTCATTACTCTACTTTCCCCTGTGACCTTGTGTCTTACCCAGACCCACTTTACTCATTTACATTGTGGGCTTAGCAACTAGGATTAGCTAAATTTTGGACCCTGGGGCAATAGTCAATTCTCCAAAAAATGCTAATTCACATAACTAAGCTTTGAATGAATACTAGATGAAGTGGGATCAAAGTTATACTTCCTGTCAAGTTACTAGGGTGCAAATATTCTGTAGTACCATCTAAGGATACACTATCTGTTAAATAATTTTTTTAAATTTTTTAATTTATTTGACAGACAGAGATCACACGTAGGCAGAGAGGTAGGCAGAGAGAGAAGAGGAAGCAGGCTCCCTGCTGAGCAGAGAGCCGGATGCGGGGCTCCATCCCAGGACCCTGGGATCGTGACCTGAGCCGAAGGCAGAGGCTTTAAACCACTGAGCCACCCAGGTGCCCCAGAACTTTTTAAAAATATATGTGTACTTTGTTTGTATAGTTATTTTGTTTGCAGTTTTCTTGACTTCTTGGATATGTAATTTGATTACTTTCATTATTTTTAAAAATTTTCAGGAAAAATCATGCCTGCTTTTATAAAGAAAGTTTCTTCTATGTGTTCAAATATTTCTTTTGCATTGTTCTCTCTCAATCACGCTTTCTTTTTTTCTAGAATTGCATATATGGTACACCATTTGGTATTGTCTCAGAACTCTTGGATCTTCTATTGTGATTTTTTTGTTTTTGTTTTCCTTTTACTCTTTTTGTCTCTGTTATTGTTTGCTTGGTTTTTATTTTTCTTTTCAGTTTGGCTCATATTTAATGACCTGACTTCAAGTTTACAGATTTTTTTTTCTGTTAGAGAAACTAAGTCAATTAATAAACACACTGAAGGAATCTGTGATCTGTGATAACACTTTTTTAATTCTAGCATCTTTATTTGAATCTTTCCTATAATTTTTATTTTTCTGCTAAAATTCTCCACCTGTTAATGAATACTGTTCACCTTTTCCACGAGGCCCTTTTATGCATTAACACTAGTTATATTAAAGCCCTTGTCTGATAATTCCAACACTGGGCCATCGTTAAATCTGGCTTTCTCCATTGCTTTGACTCTAGACGATGGGTTCTTTTTGCCTTGCATTTTTGTATAGCTTGTCATTTCTTATTAAATGCCAAAAATCAGGTGTGAAACAGTTGAAACCAATGAAAATTATTTACACCTAGACATAGCTCATGCCTCTTCTATGCTAAGCCTATTAGTTTGGGACATTGAACTTATCTAATTAGGAGTTGAAGTTCAGTGAACCAAAGACTTCGAAGACCTCTAGAACTGCTTAGGATGGAAGCTGGGCTTTGGAGGGGGTGGGGTTCTGTGCTTTACCTACCGTGGTGGCCAATCTTCTACTCCACCTACTTTTATGAGGGAAGCTCCATCTTGTCTTCTACCTTGCTTCTAATATTCCTTATAAGCACTTGAGGGAGGTCCACATGAAGGCATTGTTGAACAAGTTCAAAATCTCCTTGTGTCAGGGGTTACAGAGGTCCTGTATTGTCATCTAGCCCACATTTAGCTTTTATCAATTTGTTACAATTTTAGCTGACTTCTTTTTAGCCATTTGTATGGTTACCAGGTGTTCTTTTGTTCTCTGCCACATATGACATCATCCCTATGACCTAGTTCTCCATGGAAGGATCTACTCATGGGTTAGCGAATCTGGATATTTGTTTGCATCATAAACTCAGCTTTCTGATGGGCTTAAGAAAAGTTACAGTTTTGTAGTTACTGGAGTTTTTTGTTTTGTTTTTTTTGTTTTGTTTTGTTTTGTTTTTAATACTGTTAGAGTAGGATATATACTCTTCCTAGTATATATAATCTTCAGCCAAGGTAGAACAAGAATCCTTCTTTTCCCGAGTTTTAATTCTTGGGGAGAAGTTTTACACCAAGAATTAATAATTCTAATAATTAAAGTATAGAATTATAGTACAAATAATAATAAAAATTAAAGTACAGAATTTATTTTCTAAGTATCTACTTAATATTGTCATAAAAACTATGATTCTAATTAGTTCTTCAGTGCTCATTATATGCTGCTTCCTGCATTACCAAATACTATTCTGAAAATTCCAAAATTCTCCTAGTGGCTGGAGGAATGAATGTCACTTGCTAATTATCTAATTGGAAAGTACACTTGTTTCATTTGTTACAAGCTGAAATGATTATGTCTTTTCAAATTATTAAGTATGGAGAAAACATAACATTTATTGAGTGAGAATTTATAGTGCCAATCAGTGTTTTAGGGATTTCTATTGCTATGTTAGTCTACATCCACAATAATTATGCAAAATTTTTAGATAATGGGAAAAAGAATGTAAGAGAGACTAAGAAATTTGACTTCGGTCTCTTAGCTAGTAAATAGTGAGATGGGAATATAAAACCAGTTATGTCTGATTATAGATATATGCTTTTTCTCTATAATGCAGTGTTTCCATACAGCCTCACTTATAGCATAGGCAAATATTTGTTTTTATTAGTCTATAACTTTCTTCTTTGTCCCTCTCCTCTCCACATTATTTTCAGGTTCTCCTATTATTCAATATCTTCATATTTTCCTTTGTTTGTTCAAGCTTGCCACTGTCATGCTTCAAACAACCTACAGTCATTTACTGACTTTCCAAGCTTCCCATTAAATCTTATCTGTCTTTTATTTAATTCATTCCAACCTATTTATTTTCCTAAATAACACATATATTTCATTGGTTCTAAAGTATTCACTAATGTAACAAGGCAATATAGAGACAAGACAGTCACCTAAGACCGGTTTACTATGAGAAAAAAAGATATCGGTTAATCAAGATTCAGTAATTTAGCATTCTTAAATTTCCAAAATGGCTCTGGAACAAAACCAGAACATCACAGCCCCTGAATTGAAATGAAGTTGCAGTCAGCCCATGTACAACCAACACACATAGAAGAAGAACCACAGAGCTGGTCATTTCATTTGATTCTTCAAGTTCATGGTACAGAAGGCAGCTGTCCCTTAGAGAAAGGCTTTATGTTTTTTGTTTTTATAACACAAATAATCAATAGGATACAAAATAAATTGAAAAACTGTAGAAAAAAGGCAAGGGAGAAGTGCACCAGACTCCAGGATTGGCAGCATTGGTTATAACAATAGTGATCAGGGTGGGGCAGTGACAGAAAATGGGAAGGCAGGCATGCATGAGCAGCAGACATCTGAACATCAGAGAAAAAAACTCTGTGACAGAGAAACAAAAAAAGAGCATCTGTGCATCAGGGCAAAGGGTGAAAGGAGGTATGCTCATCATTAGTCTAACCCTTTGATAAAGGGGAAAAGTCAAGGCTTTGAAATTTCTAACTGAACATTTAAAAGAGAAATCTGTCCTGGATAATATAATCAATGACACCTAAACTTTGATAATTAAGCAAGGGCTTGCATTATATTTTGTGATACTCCCATCAATTTCTAAAAGTATACAAACTACAAAATTTTAAAGTTTCATAATAAATCTGAAATAATTTTAAATGTTTCAGGATGTCACAAAACTAAGAAGAAGCACCAGAATTTGGATGTTTAACGTGGCTATAACTAAATCAATGGCCAGGCGCCCCTGGGTGGCTTGGTCCTTTAGCGTCTGCCTTCAGCTCAGGTCATGATCCCTGGGTCCTAGGAGGGCCCAGCATCGGGCTACCTGCTCAGAGGGAAGCTGCTTCTCCCTCTTCCACTTCCCCTGCTTGTGTTCCCTTTCTCTCTATGTCTCTGTCTGTCAAATGAATAAATAAAATCTTTAAAAAATAAATAAGTAAGTAAAACACAAACCAATGGCCATTAAGAACTCTTAAAGATTATTCCAGCTCAAATATTCTACATATCTTCTATTCAGTTATGCCTTACGGGAGGTAACTCTCTAAAATATCCAGTGGTAAGTTCAATGTTAATGGACTTTGTTACCTTTTGTCCACCTCCATAAATATTGACCCATCATGCATCAACTGAGAAACAAGACACTAGGGTTTTGAAGGTTAATAAGGTTAATAAGCAACTAACTATAGAGTAATACAGTGGGGGAAATGCATATAAAAATATCATGCCAAATGTAAAGTCATAATATGGCACAGATAAGCCTGGGCATTATACCAACACAGAGAAAGGCAGGTGTCCCACCCTCGGGTATAGCAGATGCATATTAGAGAAAATGAAAACCATGTTTTCATGGCTTCATGTAGAAATAGTCTACAATTAAGCAAAATAAAATAGCAATGAGCCTTTTTCCTCTGATTATTTGGAAAAATTTAGGTACCCCTTAAACTTTAAAGTATTAGACAGGCTATGGGAAAACATGCATATACACGATTTTCATTTAAGGATTTTTATTTACAATCTACTATAATTACATAAAATAGACATTTCTTATATCCTGTAGTTTGGGCTCAGGTTTTCAACTTCCTAACATAGAAATTCTCGGTTCTTTAATTTGTCCTACACTTTTTAACTACCTAGTCTATAGACCATAGCTGATATAGTTAGGAGCAGCTTATTAAGAGTCTGATGTTGCACTTTAAGTACAACATATTTGTTTTAAAAGTTACTTTCTTAGTTTCTGTCGTATTGAGAGATTCATTAATCTCAGGTTATACCTGTTTAAAGCACTCCATCATTATGAAGTAGCAAGGATGAACATATATCATACCACATATAAAGAGCTTATCCAAATAGGCATTTATTGAAATCTTCTGTCATTGTTAGGAGACAATTTCCCAAGGGTCTCTCACATTTCTGAATAAATTATGAAAGAAGCACTCACTGCTTTTGTTCTGAAATATTTTTAAAAGATGTTTGTAAAGCAAATAACCTTGGAAGATAGAACTAGCATCTCCTTCTAAAGTAAAGGGAGGCATACTTATCCATTATAAAAGATTGGCACTCCTTGAGTTCAGGATCCCTTTTTTGTAGTATTTAAGTATCATCTAGTCTGCTCTGTGATGCTTGTGGAAACTAGGGCTTAGGGAACCACTTCAAACAAGCTGAAACTCTTGCTACTGCTATTGCTGTGAATAATAAATTGTCCATCTTTGACCCTAATGTCTTCTGCCAGCATCCATGAATCTGTGGCAGGTTCTCATGCCAGTTTGAAATCAAAGTAGCATCTCAAACTCTTCGGGGTTTTTGATAATTCTGGTAATAAGGATGGGATGTTGACAGAGACAATGCTTTCTTTCTTGAAAAGGAAGGATGAGGGCCTTGCAGGTCAACTAACGGGATCTGAGGGAGGCCTATGGGAATCAGTAGCAAATTATATAGTCTCCTGGGCAATAATGGTCCTCTACTGTTTTGTCTGTGAATTAAGGAGCCTGGGTAAGCTAAGTAACAGGAAATAGGTAAAATATAGATGGCAAAATTATATATATATATATATATATACACACACACACACACACACACACATATATATATGGGATGTTATGTTAGTCACCATACAGTATGTCATTAATTTTTGATGCAGGGTATCAAGATTCATTGCTTGTGTATAACACCCAGTGCTCCATGCAATACATGCCCTCCTTAACACCCATCACCGGGCTAACTCATCCCCCATCCCCCTTCCCTCTAAAACCCTCAGTTTGTTTCTCAGAGCCCATAGTCTTTCATCCTCCGATTCCCCCCCTGCTTCATTTTTCCCTTCCTTCTCCTAATATCCTCCATGCTATTCCTTATGTTCCACAAGTAAGAGAAACCATATGATAACTGACTTTCTCCACTTGACTTATTTCACTCAGACATAATCTCCTTCAGTCCCATCCATGTTGATGCAAAAACTGGGTATTCATCCTCTCTGATGGCTGAGTAATATTCCATTGTATATATGGACCATCTTTATCCATTCATCATTGAAGGGCATCTTGGCTCTTTCCACAGTTTGGCTATTGTGGCCATTGCTGCTATGAACATTGGGATACAGATAGCCCTTCTTTTCACTACATCTGTATCTTTGGGGTAAATGCCCAATATCTCCAAAGGCAAAGGAAACAAAAGCCAAAATGAACTTTTGGGACTTCATCAAAGTGTTGTTCTGTTGTTAATTCTCCTCTAGGTGGAAGGACTTCCTTGCCAATATGGTGGCCAGCCTCTGATCTGTGGCACAAGTTACTATTAATACTAAGATTTGTAGTGGATAAGCAGAAGGTTGCTTCCTATTTCAGACAATAGAGGGATGCACACACATATTCTGTATGAAAGGGAGAATTCCATAACATAACCCAGATGAATCATTAGAACTTTGGTTCACATGTGAAAGAAGCAGGCATGGAGAACATTGTTTATTGAGGAATAATAGCAAGTAATAAATTGTCTTGTAGCTATACTTCTCCTGCATTCTATCATGTCAAATATATCCATTTGGAAGTAATGTAAAATTGCTCAAAGGTTTTTTGTTTGTTCATTTGTTTTGTTTAGTTTTTATTGTGTGTTCCAGTTGTTATAAGGGAGTTTTAGCCTTCTTGGGGGGATTTTGCAGAGACAGAAAAACTCCTTTGGGAAACCACAAATGAGGCTTTGACAAGTTTCTGAATTCTTACTGCCCTTGACTGAGTTTAGAATTCTGGTGAAGTTGATGTACTGGAGAATTAGAAAGAGGCACAAAGGAAAAAGAAAGAAAGAAAGAAAGAAAGAAAGAAAGAAAGAAAGAAAGAAAGAAAGAAAGAAAGAAAGAAAGAGAGAGACGGTGGGAGGGAGAGAAGGAGGGAGGAAGGAAGGAAGGAAGGAAGGAAAAAGAAAGGAAAGGAAAGAAAAGAAAAGGAAAGAAAGGAAATGAGGAAAGGAAAGGAAAAAAAAAGGGGGTAGAAGAAAGAAAAGAAAGGAAAGAAGAAAGAAAGAGAAAGAGACCCAAGCAAATCTAGATAAATACTTGAGGTCACCACCACTGTGCAGGAAAACTCCCTCAGCTCTGATGTTAAAACCATTAAAAACTTATTAGGTGTTATCTGGGCAATGGGGCAACTAATGCCCCAAATTAATATGAAGTCTTTAAAGAAGGTCACCACTGTGTGAGCCAAGACTGAGTCAACCAGAGGTTGACTGGCAAAATAACAACGTGCCTACGGTTTCTGAGTTCAGGGATTTCTAAGGCTGAAATAGATGATGGCAGCCAAGAGGGCCTTACTCCTTCACATACAAAGTACTGGAAGGGCCAAAAATATTCAAAATTCATTTGGTTACCATGAGCCATTTCATACCACTTGAAACTAAAAGTACAGATGAAGTCTCTCTCCTTTCCTGCTCCCTGATTTGTCTCTTTCCCTCTACTTTGACCTGTCCTTTAAAGAGAAACATAATTAGAGGCCAAGGTATCTCTATCCCCAACAGGGATCAAAGGATATATGCACCTACCTGAGCATGCTAGGAAACTTCAAATGAAAGGGGGGATCAAACTTATATAGATGCATTGGATATGAATCCTCATGTCACTTTCTCACCTGGATTTATAGAACACTCAGGTTTAGTTAATGGCATTAAGGCAAAGTTCACAATGGAAAAGGCAAGCTAACATGACTTTCTGGATAGAATTGGGGACCAATTATATGTACTATTTTTATTGTTTCTACCTTTGATTGTATGGTAAAAATTAATGTGTTCTATGCTTATATTTCATCATCCATAGCACCTGAGAAGATTGTTACAATTGGGAAAGGCCACATATAGAGAAGTGTTAATAGAACATATAAATCATTTTCTAGTTTTCTTTCTGTTTCTTCCCAGATAGTCCAACAAAACCAGTATAAAAGCCCAGGAAGGGAAAAGGAAATTACAGCCCTGGTTACAGACCTGAAGGCAACATGCGTAGTAAGAGATGCAGTAACTTAACACAACAGCTCAATATGGATAATAAAAAGACAGGATTGGAAGCTTCGAATGGATTATCACCAACTGCTCATGTAACTGAATCCACTGCACAGACTAAACATTTGGGGCGCCTGGGTGACTCAGTTGTTAAGCATCTGCCTTCGGCTCAGGTTATGATCCCAGGGTCCTGGGACTGAGCCCCGCATTGGGCTCCCTGCTCAGCGGGAAGCCTGCATCTATCCCACCCTCCCCCATTTGTGTTCCTGCTCTCATTGTGTCTCTGTCACAAAATAAATAAAATCTTTAAAAAAATTTGCTATATTACACTGGACTGTAACAATGATTTCTTTCTATCCCACTGACTCCTGAAGAAAATGATCAACTCATATTCATGTGCCATGACAATGAATATATATTTGCAGTAACTCCCCACGTTCCAACAGGTTTTCTCCAGGGGTAGCTATATTTTTCGGCCATTTGCCATCAGCAAGTGAGCAGTATGAGTGCCTCTACCCTCTACTCTACAAAGTTTAACTCTGTAATGATATCCTATTTATGACAAAGTCCATTATCAACGTCTTGACTGTGATATCATCACATATACTAAAGTAGCTGATAAACCCTGACAGAATTCAGGGCTCTGTCGAATAAACTTTATTCTTGTCGAATAAAGTTTCTTGGGACTATAAGGGCAGATTTGTAATATCCAATCCCTCTGACTGTCAAAGAAAAACTTCTGTCTATTCAACTTCAGCCAATAAGAAAGGTGCTCAGAATCTTACTAGAATCTGTGGGTATTAGAGATAGTATGTACCTCACTTGGACATTCTACTCAGACTTTCATATCAGTTAATCCAAAAATTGCCATCCTTTGACTGAGGCTCAAACCCATATGCTGTGTTGGAAGTTGTCAGGTAGGCTGCAGGAAGCTCTCTACTTCTGGGGTCCTACATTGCTAATAAATCTGTGAGATACAGGTCTCGGTGAGTAACAATATTGCTGACAGGGCCTCTGGAAAAGGCAGACAGCTTCTTCCTGCAGCTCCCCCTTGAGGTTTTGGACTCGTCACCTCTCCGACATGGAAGGAACATATCATTTTGGGGTGAGTCAACGTAGTGTTAGTGACTAACACTGTGAGAAAGGGTTCTGTAGACCTCATTTATCAAATGGAAATGGGATATTCAAGCTCTCAGCTTGCCTGGCTCCTGCGGCATCTCAGTTTTACATGAAAAAATGGCTTTCCCAAACTGTTACAAGGGTCCTAAATTTAACTCTGCTGAATCTGCCATCCCCTGCCAGACAGCTCTGACCATGATTTGATCTATATTCCCTTTCCCCCTTAATCTTAGCAAGGAAATGTATTAGAAATAGCAGGGGATGGCCCCAGCTTCTGCATTTCCTATGTAAATACCTGTCAACGCCTCTGGCTGTTTTTTCCACTTCCATTTCTGTAAGTATTGCTTAGACACTCAGTGGGGCAGACAAATGCCACCAGGCTATTGACATGGACAAATAGGACAAGTTAGAATGACTGCTGTCATGTAGTCCCTCCAAAACAAGGTCTAGGATCAACTATTCATGCTTAGTAAAATCTCAGACCCTTCATGGGTCTTGAAAGTCAGCAGTAACTGGCTATTGAAAGAGCCAGTTGTCTCCTACAGTCAAAGCATAAAGCCATCATTATCACGAACAGCCCCATGTCCCTTTGTATCATACAGTCATACTTGCTCAATAAATGTTCATTATTAGAGTAAGTAAATTATAGAAATTTAAAATTACCTCTTTGAATTTAAATATATTTTGCTAAAGCTATTTGTAAACTTTTATTGTTTAATCAATATCAAATGTATTGTTCACTTGTCTCCATCATTTCTTCCCTCTTTTGTACATTTCCCTTGGAATATTCCTTGAAGATTTAAGTTTCTTAAAAGACAAACTTGATATTTCAAATTTATGTTAAAAGTATATACTTAGTTACATTTACTTTAAAAAATTACCTATGACTTATGAAGATGGAATCAACCATTGGTTTCAATAGTATGGGACTATCTGTATTAGTTCATAATAATAGGTTCCTGCATTATCAAAACAAAAATCTTCATCAGAGTTAAAATTAATATGGAAAGTAGTGGAAACAAGCTTTTTTAAGAACACAGATTATTTTTATGCCAAGATTTAGTCATGGCAAAACTCCATCAATTTTGGCAAGGCATATTAGAACTAAGTTATAGTCTTTTTTATTTTTTCTTTGGACATCCTTGTTCAGTAACATGGTGGCTGCCTTAGATTACGGCTAGCTGGTGTCCTATTGTTTCTTTTTGTTTGTTCTTATCTGTCTCTCCAGTTATATTGTAAGTTGCTTGAGGTCAGAACTTACATGACATTCATCCTGTGTCTGTCGTCACTTCAGTTCTTGCCATGTAGTAGTCCCTCAATAAGAGGGGGCTGAATTACATTCCAAAGAAATTAGGCTATGGGAGCCTTAGAGACATAGTGATTCTTTCAGTTATATCTATCTCTTAGGGGGCGCCTGGGTGGCTCAGTGGGTTAAAGCCTCTGCCCTCAGCTCAGGTCATGATCTCAGGGTCCTGGGATTGAGCCCCACCTTGGGCTCTCTGCTCAGCAGGGAGCCTGCTTTGCCCCTTCTCTCTGCCTGCCTCTCTGCCTACTTGTGATCTCTGTCTGTCAAATAAATAAATAAAATCTTTTAAAAAAATCTATCTCTTAGTTGGTTTAAAGAAGACAATGATCAACTCATATTCGTGTGTCATGACAATGAATATATATTTGCAGTAATTTTTCCTAAGCCAAGGCTTTCCCCTCAGCCTTTGAGCCAGACACACAGCAGTCTGAAGTCACAGATTCCCCTAACTTCAATCATCCCAGGCACAATTAGACAACACTGTATTCTTCCAGATAATGTAACTGAGAAGTCAATCTATATTACCATGTTGCTCTTCCTAGGTGAAATGGCCCTGATAAGCAAACATCACCAAGAATATATTTGAAAGTTTATATTTTACCCATAATGATGATTGTTCCCCATTGACTGAGTCATTCACTTTCGCTGATCTATCTGGCCATCAGTGAAGAGAATGCTCAAAGTGCCAGGATTTTCAATTATAGACTTGGAACTTTGTGAAACAAATTTATCTTCCCTGACCACCTGAGCTATTCACAGGCTACAGCGACAAATAAAACAAAACAAAAACAAAAAGTTTCTGTATGGATGCATAAACTTTCTCTGTGATAACAAAAAGGCTGGATATACAGAGATAAAACTATAAGTCGATTTCCCCTGTTTTACTTATGGACGCCAAAATCTGTTTTTAGCAATATTTTTCAATGACCTATCTATTAAAAGGTAAAATGAAGGTGTCCAGGACATACAATTACCATGAAAGAAACCTATATGGGCGAAAATTTATGATGAAAATTAAGCAAAAATATTAAAATATGTTAAGGTAAACCAGTAACAGTTAAGTTTTCAAAACATTTCCCAAGCTTTAACCTGAAGCTGAAAATGAGCAGAAAAATATTACTTTTAACTATGATGGTGACAGGACCGGGCATTTCCTAAAGAAGAACAGACTTTTATTTCATTTAATTTCAGCTTTCTTTGATACTCAAACTGATTTTTCCCTTATTACCTTCTTAAAATAAAATAAGATGGAAAACTGATTTTTATTTTATAGAAAGACATACAACATGGAGTCAAAGACCCGAATTCTAATTCTGTTTCTATTAACTATTTAAGAACCTTGGGTAAGATATAGTAAAATGATGGAAAAGGAATGTTCTCTACATCCTCTAATCAATATCTAAATTCTGTGATTCCTTCCATTAAGAACGCCAAACATTCTATTTGCAGCTACATGAATAAAAGTGAATCTCACATAGTCACATGCAAAACCACAGAATCTAAATATTTCTATTTAAATCTAAATATTTCTTTTCTGCAAGAATTTCAATTGTTTAACTGATCTTATGAGAGTATCGCTTTGAAAGCACTATTAAACTTTGGTTAATCATCATGCTAGCATTGAAATATTAATTTTGCTTATTTGTTCTTTGAGAATTTGTTGTTAAATATCTCTTCTCCTATGGAATAGGGGTAGAAAACATAGCCATTGTAAACATTGATATAATAATTTTATATTTACAAATAAAATACGAGAATTATTTTGAATTCATAAAACTTGAGGCATTTAATAAAATACAGATCCTTGTGAATTGTAAATAAAAATGCAAAAATCCATAAAAATTGAATAATACACCAAGAAACATAAATAGAAAAATATGTGAGATGTATATTAAGCTATGAGAGTATTTTATGTAGTTATACATCAACTGAATCTTCTTGCCTTCATAAAACACTAAACCACCTGGCTCTTTATTTAATATTGTAATTTTAGTTGTGTGTGAATATGTGTTTTCCTTCTTTCAAGGTTTTTTTAAAAAATTTGCCTAGAATTTTATTTAGGTCAATTAATTTACATAAAACAGTTTGCCTATAATCTGTAGGTTTTACTGAATAAAATAAATGAGTCACTTCATTAAAAAATATTTTTATTGCTATAATTAAAGAAACATTTCTTAAAATCAAAGTTGGAAAAAAGCTGTTATCCCAAATACCAAAATAATAGAACTTGTATTTAGTTACCTGAACTTGAGTCAAGAATTTAAGCAAGTATCCATTGTTTTTTATCCTTTATCTCTCCCTTCTTGCCTGCTTTCTCTTCTTTAGCACACCACTCCCCAACACCACCGCACACAAGCCAAAAAATGGTTTCACGTAATAGGTTTCAACTAATACAATCTACTTGTGAAATAATCTATATCATTTCCACATTTTTAAATTTCTGTCTACCAATTTTTAATTTCTCTTTACCATTGTAAACATTTAATATAGACCCATCCTGTCCTCTAGGTGGCACATCCTCTAGTAAGCATTATAAGACATAACTTAATGATATTCAAAGATATGCCATTCAAATATTGGTATGCCTTGTCTCCGCGAGTGTTACATTTAACTGTTTTTCATAATGACAATGACATAATGACAATGTAAATTTAGGTAGATCTCGAGTTCCAGTTTATCAAGAGTTCTTAACCAGAATTCCTGCCATAATATGGCATATTAATTATTTGCATTTTCACAGACAATTCTGAGAACATTTTAATATTGCCATGTATATAGGCATACATCCTCACAAAAGGTATGCCTAGACATTTCTGACATTGTCTAGAATTTGACATTAATTAGAATTATGTTAGCCTATATCACTTGTACTTATCATTTACACAATTACGGGCAATAGTTGATCAAAGTCAGCATTGTTCCTTGCTTTGCTTTTTGTTCAATTGGGATGTATCTTTTTCAATACAGATTCATTGGTGTTGGACACATTGCATACAGTAAGCATCCACTGTTACCCAAAGGGTAAAAGGATTTAGAGAAAAAGAAATGACCTTTTGATTCAGTTCATAATTCTTACCTACCATCTATCTACCTCATATGACCACATGTGCATATTTGCAATAATTGTAAGTTTAAATACTTGGTTTTGAGTATTATTCTTAGTCAAGCATTAAGTTTAAACAACTAAAATTTCTAAATTTAGAAAAACAACAATAAAGTCCTTACTCATAGCTTCTTCTAACTTTCCACATTTACTTAAAACCATCCCTTGCCAGTGATTAGCTCACTGCATTTTTGCCTATGTCACAAGAAAAGAGAAATAAAGGCTCAGATACAGTTTGAGTTAAAACAAAATTAAAAAAAAAATCTTGACATTGAGTAAGGCAAGATTTTAAGGCAATCCTCACTACATAAATTTTCTAAATAATTGCTCAACTTTCCCTTTCTATTTCTTGTGTAGGCAGAGACTTGCTAGTTTAAGGTGAGGAAAAATGCATCTCCCTGCATCAACTGCGAGAGTAACAAAGCCAATTTAATTTTTATTTCTTCAAAATTAGTTAAAATAATAATAATATTACCAGAAAATTCATATTCATATACCACATACTCAAATGGGACACCTTTTAAAGTTTTGACATTCATTTCTGAATACTTTTATCTGCATGAATTAGAGCACAAGCCCTATGACCAATGGTTCTGTAGGGTAAAATATGCTGAAATTAATATGTTTTCATCACTTCTTTAAGAAACTAAATCATAAATTGTGTGTGAGTAGTTTTGTTTTTTAAGATTTCAATACATAGGTAATTGGGAATACAAATTTTAGTATTTAGGTGATCTCTCCCCGTGCTCACTCATTCCTTCATCTCCCTTGCTCATACTCATTCATTGAAAACAACTCCCGGTTATCTCTCAAGCCAACTAGAAATACTAAAACGTTAAACATGGTTTCAGAAGGAAAAGGCATCTGCCCTAAGAAAACTTCTACAGAAAGACTGTCTGGATGATAAGATACTACATAACGACAGCACTCAGATCCTACAGGAGCTATTTCCGACCCGTTTTCTGATCCTACTATAACCCTTTCTTAGCCATTAAACCTAAAGAAAAATAAGGGCTTTGGCTTATTGCAAAGTCAAAGAAGATTTTAAAGAATGAGTTTGGTGCCGCTCTCCTCTCCCTCAAGGAAAAGCTTCTTATCCTCAAGAGTTGCTGAGCTTTAGATAGTGCTATTGGGAAGAAGATTCATCACCCAGTCAGGTGCATGGTTCTCAACCTGGAACCAAGACCTTTTCTGGAGAAAACAGGTAAAATAGGGGCGGTCCGTGTGTCAGCCAAGAAGCCTTTAAAACTGAGTAGAATAAATCTGAGCAGCATAAAAATGTGTGCTCTTTAAAACAAACAATAACCAAAAGTTTAGTCGCAAAAGGTTTCGGGTGTGGGGGGGTGTGTGTGTGTGTGCGTTTTGTTGTTGTTGTTTGGTCTTGTCTTTCTGTTTTCATGCTTGATCATACCCTAAACAACCCAGGTGCTGAGAAACACACAAAGTAACTGTACACAAGCCAGGATCACAACGTGTCTGTGCCAGTTTCCTGAGGTGACTGTCAGAAAAGCAGACAGAAAAGAGGCACCATCGCGTGGAGGGAATGAGGTCAGAATTCGCCGGGTGGACCATTGGCTCTGCGAAGGAATACCGCGGGACAGAGGGGCTCGCAAGCCAGGCTTTGTAAAAGGAAGGAAGGAGGGTCAGGGGCGGACTTGGTGGAGAAGGCTTTGTCGGCGCGAGACCGGGTGAAGGGTGGCAGATGGGGGGCGTTTGCCAGCTGACAGAAGCGGGAAATCAGAAGAGAGAAACGCGGGGACTATGAGGGCAGAGAAGACCCCGTTTGGGGTGACGGGAGGGTCAGAACCAGCCACTGCCACTGCTAGGGTGGGTGGTCGGGAGCTGGAAGGCGAGGCGGGACCGCGAGGTGCGGGCAGCGGTCCCCGGCAGGGAGGAAGAGGGGTTCAGGTTGCCAGCAGGTACAGTTGATATCAAACAGCCCCTCGGCGACCACGGAGCAGCGTCCTCCCGGGACCCCTGCCTCGAGGTTGAGCAATCACAGCAGGTGGTTTGTGGTACCCTAAAGCTAGGGATTTTCACTCAGCGCCCAGCCTGGGTGCCCGACCCCCGCGCTCTCCAGGCTACTCACCGGTCCTGGGAGGAAAGCGCCATCCGGGCGCGCGCGAGGGCTGCGCAGCGCAGGCGGCAGGCAGGGCCGTGCTGCGGTGGCGGCGCTGTCTTAGCCGCGGGACTGGAGCCTGGGGACACCGAGGAGGCGACAGCGGCGGCGGGGGCGCAGGGAGCTGCGGGCGGGGAGGGCTGTGGATCCGGAGCTGCCGCGCCGTGCGCGCTCTCTGCCCATCTCCGGCTCCGCTGAAGTGGCTACTGCTGCTGCCGCTGGAGGGGAGGGAGTCGAGGGGGAGGGGAGGAGGCACGCGGCTGGGAAGGAGGGAGGGAAAGAGGGGAGGGTGGGGGAGAGCGAGGGGAGAAGGGGAGATGATCACCCGGAGTGGAGAGGAGGAGGGGAGGGAGGCGCGCACGAGCTCAGTAAAGGTTCCCACCAGAAGAGCTCGGGGAGGAGAAATGCAAGATAAGGAGATGGGTCACTCCCCCGCCCCCCACCTCCCCTCCCCTCCTTCCCCCTTCGCGCCCTTTCCTTGGGCTCTTCCTCGCGTAGCTCAGGCTGGGGGTTACCCAGGCTCGGCTGGAGCAGGGGCTTCTGCGCGCTGGTGAGAGTGCTGAGCCCCAGAGGCGGCCGCGACAGCTCTCCGCGCCACCGGCCTGAGGCACCTGTGTGCGCACACACCGCCGCCGGCTCCATTGCCGCGGTTTTCCGGCCGGGATCTGCGGGCCGTCGCTCTCCCTCTCTCCCCTTTCTGGTCAGATTACGATCTTGCATGTGCATCCATGACATCTGTGTCGTGCCCCTACTGCGGTTTGCTTCCTGGGCGCTCTTTGGCACAGGGTGTCCGGCCAGAAGGCGCCGGCGGGGAGCTCAATGCAGGCAACCATCGCCAGCTCCTTGGAGCGGTTTCGTGGTTAAGGGTGATGGTGTATGCTTGCCGCCGGGATTGACTAGCTAAAGAGGTTAAGAAAGAAGAAAGGAAGGAAGGAAGGAAAGAAAAAAAAAAAAAAATCTTATGACCTGGTTGCCTGGAGTCATGTTCTCAGTGATCTAGGAAGGTTTAAGTGTAAAGGACACAGGGGCAGTTCATTATCTTCTGCCTTGGTTTTCCTCCCTTTCCCTAACGTCCTAAAACACCGGGACAAGACTCAGCACGTTTAGTCGAAATATTTCTCAATCTTTTTATTGCAGAGCATTTTGTCTTTACCCAAATTTTCCTAGTGTTGGCCTCTCTTTCCCATTGTAGATTTTCTTTGCTCTGTTAGAATGTGAGTCAGTCTTGTTTATTCGTAAACTGCAAAGACTCGTATGAAAATAGATACTGTAGTTAGCGCCTTGTACATTCACAAGATCCAAGGGGTGAGAATCCACACATTTAGTAAGTATAAAACAATCGGGACATTGTTAACTGATTTCCGTGAACCATAATTTTGTTTCATAATCTTCACGTGGTGGTTGAGGGTAAGCAGAAAGCAAAGTAAATTATGTGTGTAAAAGATACGACTAGAAAAAAAAAAAAAAAGTCTAGTACAACTCTCCTCAAATAACATAACATTTGAAGTGATCGAATTACTCCCCATGAGCACACTGGAGACAGTTTTTGATAGTGTGCGTGTGCCTAATTTTAGTACTCTTTCAGTTACTTGAGTCCTTTTTTAAAAGCCTAAACGATCTTATCCTTTAGTATAAGTAAATTAGACATACTATTTTACCTAAATATGTCTTATGTAACAAATGTGCTCATATTATTAAAATACTCTCAGTTGTATATGCAGTATGTAGAAACATTTTTAATGCAGTAAGGCACACACCCAAATTGATGAAAAACCTCTAGCTCTTCCCATATAAATTTACATGAGAAAAAACAATGTTGGTAATAACGTATTACTAGACGGTCTGGATATTGCTAACTTTATAGAATCTTTCCTGTGGAGCACATCTGCTACTGAAAATATTTGGTTTCACATCTACCCAATAATCTGAATGAGAGAGGCACCTCCTCATTAAGGAAACAACAGATATCAAACTCCTTAATACACCTCAGCTTTAAAAGGCATGTGTTACTGTCTCCAGATGCTCAGTGTTGCACCATGCAAATTCACCATATGCTCTTCTTTCAAAGAAGACCATAGGAAGAAAATAGTGGGTGAGGACCTTTACCTTATGTGACTTTAAGAGTTCTCAGTAGTGTTTGTATTACAGACATGAGCTGTAAAATTTTCAAATCCTGGTGTCTACTTAGGCAGGGAGTGATTATCGAAATTGAATCTCCATTTTTCATCGCTGTTTAAGATATTCCTTACCCATCCTCTGCTAAGGTAATTCACCTTCGAGAATTTTTGTTATTTTCCTCCTACATTTGATTATGAAACTGTAATAGCAGTATCTGTATAGTCTCATTTTATGGTTGGAAAAAGACAAAAAACCATGGAAACGAAAATGCCTTAAAGCCATGCAAAAAGAAGGAATGACATTTAGAGCACAGCAAGACAAGTTTTTAACTCATCCCTAACCACTTGGCCCACCAGAGACAAGAATAGGTGAAAAAAGTTGGGATGGCATTCCAGTTCTCCTGCTGGAGGACTTGGTTATACAATTTAGATTCTCAGGCTGGGTAAAAACTTTCCTGTCACCTCTACCACAGCATGTTCTCCCTTTTGTATTCCTTTCCTCTCCTATATCCACAGTAGTGTTGCACTGTGTTCTTCTTTACAACATGGGAAGCCAAATAAATAAATTAAATTAAAAGCTTCATTTTAAACACTGACCTTTTACATTTACTTACTTGAAAACAAATACTTACATTGCAATTTTCTGAAATCAGAAATATTGAAAACCCTATCTTTGAACAACAATTGCACTCTACCAGAAACTGGTTCTCGAAGGAAATACCATTCATCTATTTAATGAACACATGTGTTTAATAACCACTGCTTGCAGGCAGGCATCATTTTAGGCTCTGGGGATACCACAATGAAGAAAATTGGTAACTGTGGCCTTTTGAAGCTTAGAGTCTAATGATCCAATAGAAGTGCTTTATCACTAGGAAAGATGTTTATGATTATGATGATGATAAATTTCAAGCTCAAAGAAGAAATATTTATTAATTAAATTATAGGCATTAACAAGATTAGGCATAAAGAAATACACATTATTCAGCTTTACTTATAGACATTTCTTACATTTGTTGCTGAAAAAAGTGAGAAAGAGGGGCTAGGGAAAAAAAAAAAAAAAAAACATTTGTTGTAGTAAAGGGAAATAACAGAACTTTTTTCAGGCCAGTGAACATTTTCATGAGCCTCAACTTTAAGAAGTAAACATCTGCTTTTATTGGTGGGGAAAATAGAGAGTAATATATGTCTTTGAGGTTGTGGAGACTTCTGAAAAATTATATATTTACCATGTAATACATATGATTAGTACTGGTGACTACATGGACAGATTCTAGAGTGAGGATGATGACAAAAATCAGCAATTTTCCCTTTCTCTTTCTGAAGAACATACCAAAACAACAAGGAGAATTAAAACAACAACCACAAAAATCTGCAAATTCTAATTTCAGCAAAATCAGGAGATAGATAATCTGCAGTTTCCAAAATGTGTGTACAAGATGCCCAAACTGCTGAGATCAACCAGAAGTTGCAGAAGAGGAAGTAAGGAGAAGAATAGTGGATAGTGAGACCAAAGTTAACTAATCTTAGAAAGCGTTGATAAAAATACCATTCCTGAAAGTGAGAGTTTCACTCTGAAGTGCAAAAGCTTTTTCCCTTGGTCGCAACAATGGATTGAGAAGCTGAAACTAGGCTATAGCTGTGAGAGGAGAAAGAAGACGTGTGCAAGTGTAGACAGGGCTCACTTGTGGCTAATCTCGCAAAAGCCAAGAAATGTATGCTTCCTGGTGGGGAATTTCTCGTCTTGGCTTGCCAAACCTATGCATCTTCTTTACAGAAATCAGTGTGGGAACTGGAGTGAGTGGGACTGATGATAAGAGCCCTCTTGTGTATGTCCTGTGGGAAGAAATGTAGGACTACACGCAGATAAAACAGAGGAGTGATATTTGCAAAAAGCTGTCTATCTCTTCAGCAGCAGAGAAGCAGAACATTTGTAAATCTCAGATGGCTATAGTCCCTTCTTTTCTTCTCAGGAACCTAGAGGAGAAAAATTTAACTCAGTTAATTATGGCAATAAAAAAAGAATGGGCACAGTATCAATACAAAAATAATGTAGGGAAAGATTTACAGAGGAGCATCAAAATGTAACAATTGTTGGAGAACACATACCATAACAGTGTTGCCATGGAGAAGTTGAAAAATTTGTCCTAACATTTTGCCATGAATTTTCATAAGGGCACGATGAAGGAATTTCTTCTGTGAATGAAAACTATAAGACACGATTACGAGAACCTGGGGATGGTTGAGAAGACAATAGGAGCTGATGACCCAAAACTGGCAAAACTTGGGAAAGAAGTGGAGCTAAAAATAAAACCATTACAAACTGAAAATGAATATGGAAGAATTACAAGGTAAAATATACAGTGAGGTAAACATAGTAGGGGAAAAATGGCAGAAACGACAAAGGTTGGCAAAGTGAACTGGAAATGGAGATGAACAGGATGAGAGAGACTATGAAAGATGGAGAAGATTAGCAAACATAATCCACCACATGCATAATTAGAGACCCTGAAGAAGAAAAATAAGTACCAGAAAAGAACAAATATTTAAATATATTATTAAAGAAAGCAACATTCTTTAATGAACTAAGACCTGCAATTTCATTTTTTTTTTCTTTTTTCAAGTTTTTGCTTAAATTCCAGTTAGTTAACATACAGTCTAATATTGGTTTCAGGAGTAGAAGTTAGTGATTCGTCACTTACATACAACCCCCAAAGCTCATCACAAGTGCCCTCCTTAATCCCCATCACCTATTTAGCAATTACCCCCCTCCCCTATCTCCCTTCCAGCAACCCTCAGTTCTTTCTCTATAGGTGAGAGTCTGTTTCATGGTTTGCCTCCTTTTTTTTTCTTTCTTTTTAAAGGGATACCTGTCAGTAGAACATGCAATTCTTGGTCCCCACTGTGGGCCTGGAGCTTACTTAAAAATGAAAATAAGAATAAAGTAATAATAATAAAAGGCAATTTCATTTTTTTAATTAACATATAATGTATTATTTGCCCCAGAGGTACAGGTCTGTGAATTGTCAGGCTTACACACTTCACAGCAGTCATCATAACATATATCCTCCCCAATGTCCATAAGCCAACCACCCTCTCGGTGATTTCATTTTTAAAGGACACAATGATTACTAGGAAAATTGCCCCAGAATTGTCACCATCAAGATATATCCTAGCATGGTGTCAAGAATTTTTTTTTAAAGATTTTATTTATTTGACAGAAAGAGAGACAACAAGAGAGGGAACACAAGCAGGGGGAATGGGAGAGGGAGAAGCAGGCTTCCCTCTGGGCAGGGAACCTATGTGGAGTTCAGTCCTAGGACCCTGGGATCATGACCTGAGCTGAAGGCAGACACTTAATGACTGAGCCACCCAGGTGCCCCAAGAATTTAAATATAATAAAGAATCTTTTAGGCATGCAGCCAAAAACAATCAGTAACTTAGAAAGGAAAATATGGGGTGGCCTCAGAATTCTTCACTGCAACATTCATAGCAGAATAGAGTTAGTATCAGTGGAGGAAAGTCCACCAGATACCAGAGAAAATAAGTGAGAGCTAAGGATTTTTTTCTATTTAGCCAAATAGTCCTTCAAATATAACAGGTGCATGCAGTTTTGAACATGCAAGAACTAAGGGAATATTATTCATATTAACTTGTTTTCAGAATGCAGAATAGAATTTAACTTTCTAGGAGATAAATTGAAGAGATATCCTGGCTCAAGGACTGATTGTCCAGCACTAAATTTATTTACTCAAGGATCTGAAATGTGAGAATATGAGAATTAAAGCAAAGTAATAGAATATAAATCTCATAAACCCTGACAATATAGAAATGATATATCTACACAAAATTTGGATAAGAAGGGCAAAAGGAGATGGGATTTGAAGGCATTGATTGTTTAATGATCAGGAGTCAAAGGAAAGCACTTAAACAAGTAGTCCAACATATTTAACAACACAAAGACAAACTATAATCAAGGTAATATTAAACAAGCTAAAATTAACAAGTCAGAAAATGACAGGTGTTGGAGAGGATGCAGAGAAAGGGGAACCCTCCTACACTGTTGGTGGGAATGCAAGCCAGTGCAGCCACTTTGGAAAACAGTACAGAGGTTCCTCAAGAAGTTGAAAATAGAACTACGCTATGACCCAGCAATTGCACTACTGGATATTTACCCCAAAGATACAAATTTAGTGATCTGAAGGGGCACATGCACCCCAATGTTTATAGCAGCAATGTCTATAATAGCCAAACTATGGAAAGAGCCTAAATGGTTATCAACAGATGAATGGATGAAGAAGATGTGGTGTGTGTGTATATATATATATATATATATATATATATATAATGAAATATTATGCATCCCATCAAAAAACCGAAATCTTGCCATTTGCAACAACGTGGATGGAACTAGAGGCTATTATGCTAAGTGAAATAGGTCAATCAGAGAAAGATAATTATCATGTGATCTCACTGATATGAGGAACTTGAGAAACAAGATGGAAGGTCATAGGGGAAGGGAGGGAAAAATGAAACAAAACAAAATCAGAGAGGGAGACAAACCATAAGAGATTCTTAATCTCAGGAAACAAACTGAGGGTTGCTGGAATGAGAGAGGGTGGGAGGGATGGGGTGGCTGGGTAATGGACATTGGGGAGGGTATGTGCTATGGTGAGCACTGTGAACTGTGTAAGACTGATGAATCACTGACGTGCACCTCTGAAACAAATAATATATCATATGTTAATAATAAAGAAAGATAATATTAAACAATTTATGTAGTAGAAGAGGAAGACAGAAACAAGAAATACTAATTTTTATTATTATTTATTTTAGGAAACTAATAAATACAGTCTATAAAAAAGAGAAATTCAGTTAACCTATAAAGGAATAATTACAAAAGTAACAAAGAACAAAATAAAAACCATAAATATTGAGAATACACACATAGAAAATTAGACCTCAGAGTGAAGAAACTTTATAAAGTTAAAAAATAAAAATATAACACAAAACAATATAGCAGAAAATATATCCTTCATATAACAAACGTAAATAGAGTTATTTCCTTTTTCTATGAAGAAAATGGGATTTTTAGATTGGATCACAAACAATATAGAATTTTGGGTTTTGTATTTATAACAAGAAAACTCAGAATGTTTAAAAAATAAGGATAGACAAACGTACCATGCAAAGGCATACAAAAGATAAGGAGGAATTGTAATAATAATAAAAAACAAGGTGTCATACAAACCAAAAACATGTTAAACAAAATGAAGAAGAATATTTTATGATTATAGTAATAGGCATCTTCCTATGCATGCAAAAAATTATGAATATCTATATATCAAATAGTATAACATCAGCATTGTTACATCAGATATTATGATATCTGCAAGAAGGTAGCATGAAGCTTACTATTGGTAGGAATCTTAATACTTTTAATTCATGAGAGTTCAGAAGTACAGATAATATATGAAGTTTTAAAAATTAAGGATCAGGAGCACCTGGGTGGCTCAGGGGGTTAAAGCCTCTGCCTTCGGCTCAGGTCATGATCCCAGGGTCCTGGGATCCAGCCCCACATCGGGCTCTCTGCTCAGCGGGGAGCATGCTTCTCCCTCTCTCTCTGCCTGCCTCTCTGCCTACTTGTGATCTCTGTCTGTTCAAATAAATAAATAAAATCTTTAAAAAAAAAAGATTAAGGATCATATACTCTTACAGATAATCTTATTTAAAAGCATTGTTGGAGGGGAGGAGTCAAGATGGCGGAGAAGTAGCAGGCTGAGACGACATCGGGTAGCAGGAGATCAGCTAGATAGATTATCTAACCATTGTGAACACCTACAAATCCAATGGGAAATTGAAGAGAAGAAGAGCAACAATTCTAGAAACAGAAAATCGATCACTTTCTGAAAGGTAGGACCTGCGGAGAAGTGAATCCAAAGAGACGGGAAGATAGACTCCGGGGGGAGGGGCCGGCTCCCGGGAAGCGGTGGAGCAACGGGAGCACAAAATCGGGACTTTAAAAAGTCTGCTCCACTGGGAGACATCGCTCCAGAGGCTAAACTGGGGGGAAACCCAGGCGGGGTCAGCATAACCCCAGGTCCCACGGGGTCACAGAAGGACTGGGGGTGTCTGAGTGCCGCAGAGCTCGCAGGTATTAGAGCGGGGAAGCCGGCTACAGCGACAAAGCCGGGAGTGAGCTCTAAGCCTGGGGTTACCTTGTGCCGGTCGCAGGCTGGGTGGGCTCGGAGCGCGGCTGGAGGCTACGGAGACTGAAGCGACCCGACGCTTTTCTCCAGCTCCAGCAATTGACTGCTTTCCTCAAGGCGAGACTGCAGGCCAGGAAGGCAGGGCGCTTTGCTCTGAGAGTGCACTGAGGAGCAGAACCCCAAGCTCTCAGCTCCTCCGGGCTGAGAGATTGGGAGGCCGCCATCTTCATTCCCGTCCTCCGGAACTCTACGGAAAGCGCTCAGGGAACAAAAGCTCCCGAAAACAAACCCGAGCGGATTACTTAGCCCGGCCCCTGGCAAGGGCGGTGCAATTCCGCCTGCTGCAAAGACACTTGAGAATCACTACAACAGGCCCCTCCCCCAAAGATCAACAAGAAACCCATCCAAAACCAACTTCAGTCACCAAGAACAGCGGAATTCCACAGCAGGAGAAAGCAAATCTTATCTGGACAAAATGACAAGGCGGAAAAACTCACCACAAAAAAAAGAACAAGAGGCCGTACTGAAGGCTGGAGACCTAATCAATATGGACATTGGTAACATGACAGATCTAGAGTTCAGAATGACGATTCTCAAGGTTCTAGCCGGGCTCGAAAAAGGCATAGAAGATATTAGAGAAACCCTCCCCAGAGAGATAAAAGCCCTTTCTGGAGAAATAAAAGAACTAAAATCTAACCAAGTTGAAATAAAAAAAGCTATTAATGAGGTGCAATCAAAAATGGAAGCTCTCACTGCTAGGATCAATGAGGCAGAAGAAAGAATTAGTGACATAGAAGACCAAATGACAGAGAATAAAGAAGCTGAGCAAAAGAGAGACAAACAAATACTGGACCACGAGAAGAGAATTCGAGAGATAAGTGACACCATAAGACAACACAACATTAGAATAATTGGGATTCCAGAAGAAGAAGAAAGAGAGAGGGGAGCAGAAGGTATATTGGAGACAATTATTGGAGAGAATTTCCCTAATATGGCAAAGGGAACAAACATCAAAATCCAGGAGATGCTAAGAGCGCCTCTCAAAATCAATTAAAATAGGTCCACACCTCGTCACCTGATAGTAAAATTGACAAGTCTTAGCGACAAAGAGAAAATCCTGAAAGCAGCCCGGGAAAAGAAGTCTGTAACATACAAGGGTAAAAACATTAGATTGGCAGCGGACCTATCCACAGAGACCTGGCAGGCCAGAAAGAACTGGCATGATATATTCAGAGCACTAAACGAGAAAAACATGCAGCCAAGAATACTATATCCGGCTAGGCTATCATTGAAAATAGAAGGAGAGATAAAGAGCTTCCAGGACAAACAAAAGCTGAAAGAATTTGCAAACACCAAACCAGCTCTACAGGAAATATTGAAAGGGGTCCTCTAAGCAAAGAGAGACCCTAAAAGGAGTAGATCAGAAAGAAACAGAGACAATATACAGTAACAGTCACCTTACAGGCAATACAATGGCACTAAATTCATATCTCTCAATAGTTACCCTGAATGTTAATGGGCTAAATGCCCTAATCAAAAGACACAGGGTATCAGAATGGATAAAAAAACAAAACCCATCAATATGCTGCCTACAAGAAACTCATTTTAGACCCAAAGACACCTCCAGATTTAAAGTGAGGAGGTGGAAAACAATGTACCATGCTAATGGACATCAGAAGAAAGCTGGGGTGGCAATCCTTATATCAGATCAATTAAATTTTAAGCCAAAGACTATAATAAGAGATGAGGAAGGACACTATATCATATTCAAAGGGTCTGTTCAACAAGAAGACCTAACAATCTTAAATACCTATGCCCCTAACATGGGAGCAGCCAACTATATAAACCAATTAATAACAAAATCAAAGAAATACATCGACAGTAATACAATAATAGCAGGGGACTTTAACACTCCCCTCACTGAAATGGACAGATCATCTAAGCAAAAGATCAACAAGGAAATAAAGGCCTTAAATGACACACTGGACCAGATGGACATCACAGATATATTCAGAACATTCCATCCCAAAGCAACTGAATATACATTCTTCTCTAGTGCACATGGAACATTCTCCAGAATAGACCACATCCTGGATCATAAATCAGGTCTCAATCGGTACCAAAAGATTGAGATCATTCCCTGCATATTTTCAGACCACAATGCTCCGAAGCTAGAAGTCAATCACAAGAGGAAATTTGGAAAGAATACAAATACATGGAGACTAAACAGCATCCTTCTAAAAAAATGAATGGGTCAACCAGGAAATTAAAGAGGAATTGAAAAAAATCATGGAAACAAATGATAATGAAAACACAATGGTTCAAAATCTGTGGGACACAACAAAGGCAGTCCTGAGAGGAAAATATATAGCAGTGCAAGCCTTTCTCAAGAAACAAGAAAGGTCTCAAATACACAACCTAACCCTACACCTAAAGGAGCTGGAGAGAGAACAACAAAGAAAGCCTAAACCCAGCAGGAGAAGAGAAATCATAAAGATCAGAGCAGAAATCAATGAAATAGAAACTAAAAAAACAATAGAACAAATCAACAAAACTAGGAGCTGGTTCTTTGAAAGAATTAATAAGATTGACAAACCCCTGGCCAGACTTACCCAAAAGAAAAGAGAAAGGACCCAAATAAATAAAATCATGAATGAAAGAGGAGAGATCACAACCAACACCAAAGAAATACAAACAATTATAAGAACATACTATGAGCAACTCTATGCCAACAAATTTGACAATCTGGAAGAAATGGATACATTTCTAGAGACATATAAACTACCACAACTGAACCAGGAAGAAATAGATAACCTGAACAGACCCATAAGCAGTAAGGAGATTGAAACAGTCATCAAAAATCTCCAAACAAACAAAAGTCCAGGACCAGATGGCTTCCTAGGGGAATTCTACCAAACATTTAAAGAAGAATTAATTCCTATTCTCCTGAAACTGTTCCAAAAAATAGCATCACCTTGATCCCAAAACCAGACAAGGATCCCACCAAAAAAGAGAATTACAGACCAATATCTTTGATGAACACAGATGCGAAAATTCTCACCAAAATACTGGCCAATAGGATCCAACAGTACATTAAAAGGATTATTCACCACGACCAAGTGGGATTTATTCCAGGGCTGCAAGGTTGGTTCAACATCCGCAAATCCATCAATGTGATACAATACATTAATAAAAGAAAGAGTAAGAACCATATGATACTCTCAATAGATGCTGAAAAAGCATTTGACAAAGTGCAGCATCCCTTCCTGATTAAAACTCTTCAAAGTGTAGGGATAGAAGGCACATACCTCAATATTATCAAAGCCATCTATGAAAAACCCACCGCAAATATCATTCTCAATGGAGAAAAACTGAAAGCTTTTCCGCTAAGGTCAGGAACACGGCAGGGATGTCCGTTATCACCACTGCTGTTCAACATAGTACTAGAAGTCCTAGCCTCAGCAATCAGACAACAAAAAGAAATTAAAGGCATCCAAATTGGCAAAGAAGAAGTCAAACTATCACTCTTTGTGGATGATATGATACTACATGTGGAAAACCCAAAAGCCTCCACTCCAAAACTGCTAGAACTTGTACAGGAATTCAGTAAAGTGTCAGGATATAAAGTCAATGCACAGAAATCAGTCGCATTTCTTTACACTAACAACAAGACAGAAGAAAGAAATTGAGGAGTCAGTCCCATTTACAATTGCACCCAAAACCATAAGATACCTAAGAATAAATCTAACCAAAGAGGCAAAGAATCTATACTCAGAAAACTATAAAGTACTCATGAAAGAAATTGAGGAAGACACAAAGAAATGGAAAAATATTCCATGCTCATGGATTGGAAGAACAAATATTGTGAAAATGTCTATTCTACCTAAAGCAACCTACACATTTAATGCAATCCCTATCAAAATCCCACCCATTTTTTTAAAAGAAATGGAACAAATAATCCTAAAATTTATATGGACCCAGAAAAGACCTCGAATAGCCAAAGGAATATTGAAAAAGAAAGCCAAAGTTGGTGGCATCACAATTCCAGACTTCAAGCTCTATTACAAAGCTGTCATCATCAAGACAGTATGGTACTGGCACAAAAACAGACATATAGACCAATGGAACAGAATAGAGAGCCCAGAAATAGACCCTCAACTCTATGGTCAACTAATCTTCGACAAAGCAGGAAAGAATATCCAATGGAAAAAAGACAGCCTCTTCAACAAATGGTGCTGGGAAAATTGGACAGCCACATGCAGAAAAATGAAATTGGACTATTTCCTTACACCACACACGAAAATAGACTCAAAATGGATGAAGGACCTCAATGTGAGAAAGGAATCTATCAAAATCCTTGAGGAGAACACAGGCAGCAACCTCTTTGACCTCAACCGCAGCAACTTCTTCTTAGGAACATCGCCAAAGGCAAGAGAAGCAAGGGCAAAAATGAACTATTGGGACTTCATCAAGATCAAAATCTTTTGCACAGCAAAGGAAACAGTTAACAAAACCAAAAGACAACTGACAGAATGGGAGAAGATATTTGCAAACGACATATCAGATAAAGGGCTAGTATCCAAAATCTATAAAGAGCTTATCAAACTCAATACCCAAAGAACAAATAATCCAGTCAAGAAATGGGCAGAGGACATGAACAGACATTTCTGCAAAGAAGACATCCAGATGGCCAACAGACACATGAAAAAATGCTCCACATCACTCGGCATCAGGGAAATACAAATCAAAACCACAATGAGATACCGCCTCACACCAGTCAGAATGGCTAAAATTAACAAGTCAAGAAATGACAGATGCTGGCGAGGATGCGGAGAGAGGGGAACCCTCCTACACTGCTGGTGGGAATGCAAGCTGGTGCAACCACTCTGGAAAACAGTGTGGAGGTTCCTCAAAAAACTGAAAATAGAGCTACCCTATGTCCCAGCAATTGCACTACTAGGGTATATATCCTAAAGATACAAACGTGGTGCTCTGAAGGGGCACGTGCACCCGAATGTTTATAGCAGCAATGTCCACAATAGCCAAACTGTGGAAAGAGCCTAGATGTCCATCAACAGATGAATGGATAAAGAAGAAGTGGTATATATACACAATGGAATACTATGCAGCCATCAAAAGACATGAAATCTTGCCATTTGCGACGACGTGGATGGAACGAGAGGGTATCATGCTTAGCGAAATAAGTCAATCGGAGAAAGACAAGTATCATATGATCTCTTTGATATGAGGAAGTGGAGATGCAAGGCAGGGGGATTGGGGGGAGGTAGGAAAAGAAAAAATGAAAAGATGGGATTGGGAGGGAGACAAACCATAAAAGACTCAATCTCAAAAAACAGACTGAGGGTTGCTGGGGGGAGGGGGCATGGGAGAGAGTGGTGGGGAAATGGACATTGGGGAGGGTATGTGCTATGATGAGTGCTGTGAAATGTGTAAACCTGGCGATTCACAGACCTGTACCCCTGGGGATAAAAATACATTATATGTTTATTAAAATAAAAAAATAAAAAAAAATAAAAGCATTGTTCGAAAATCCTAGTTAAACTATGAACAAATAAACCGTAGCAACACATGAAAACAACACGATGTCATCACCATGAGTGCGTGTGTTTTATCCAAGAACGTAAGGAATTTTCTATACTAGAAAAACTATTAACATATTTCATTCCTTTCCTCATCTATAACTGGAAATAAAACATCATTACCTACTTTATGGAAATTTTTACAATGATTTAAAGAGTTATGGCATACAAAATCTTTAAAAGAATGCTTAGGAATACAGTGAGCCCTTCATAAATGTTATCTGTTGTGTTTATCGGCTTTCGTAAGATACTAAAATATGACTATGCTTGTGATAGTAATATAATTCTTATTTTCATTTTCTTGAATAATAAATTTCTGTGAGAATTTATTAACATTGTGTTCTCATCTTTTGTCCTTTTCCTCAAGGTTTTCATAATTATTTTTGGTCCTCTGTTCTTGTACAATTATTAAAGTCCTGGTGAACATTAAAATCAATTTACAAATTCTGTGAGTACAGCAAATGATCTACTTAAACATAATTTTGAATATAATAGTACTCTATGAGCACATTATCTCTCTCTTCTAATAGATTATATTTTAGAGCAGTTTTAAATTCACAGCAAAATTAAGCAGAAGGTACAGAGTTTTCATATATCCCTCATCCCCTTCTACATACCATCGCCCCCACTATCTATCCACATTCTCTGCCAGAGTGGTTCATTTGTTCTAACTGAGAAACTTAATTAATACATCATCACCCCAAATCTATAGTTTACACTAGGACTCACTCTTAGGGTGTTGTACATTGTATACGTTTTGACAAATGTATAATGGTGGATATATGTATATGTATATGTGTGTATATATATCCACTATTAGAGAATCATACAGAATAGTTTCACTGCCCTAAAATCCTTTGTGCTCCATCTATTTATTCTTTCCTCTCTCCAACACTTAGTAATAGGAATTTAAAATTCTTCTATGTCTTATAATATCACTAAAAGAGAATAAAATACCTAGAAATAAACTTAACCAAGGAAGTGGTTATGTGGTAGAAGATATGTACTCTGAAAACTATAAAGCATGGATAAAAGGAGTTAAAGATGACTAAACAAATGAAAAAAAAAATTCCATGCTCATGGATTAGAATAACCAATATTGTTGGGGCATCTGGGTGGCTCAGTGGTTGAAGCCTCTGCCTTCGGCTCAGGTCATGATCTCAGGGTCCTGGGATCGAGCCCCACATCGGGCTCTCTGCTCAGCAGGGAGCCTGCTTCCCCCTCTCTCTCTGCTTGCCTTTCTGCCTACTTGTGATTGCTCTCTTTCTGTCAAATAAATAAATAAAATCTTAAAAAAAAATTGTAGAATAACCAAAATTGTTAATGTTCATACTACCCAAAACAATCCACAGATTTAATGCAATCCCATCAAATACTAACAGCATTTTTCACAAAACCAGAACAAATAATACTAAAATTTGTATGGAACTATAAAAGACCCTGACAAGTCAAAGCAATCTTGAGAAAGAAGAACAAAGCTGGAGGCATCACAATCCCAGATTTCAAGATACACTACAAAGCTGTAGTCATCGAAAAGGTATGGTACTGGCACAGAAACAGACACACTGATTGGTGGAACAGAATACAGAATCCAGAAATAAACATGCTTATATGGTTAATTAATCTATGACAAAGATGCCAAGAATAAACAATGGAGAAAGGACAGTCTATTCAACAAATGGTGCTGGGAAAACCAGACAACTACATGCAAAACAATGAAACTGGACCACTTTCTTACACCGCACACAAAAATAAACTAAAAATGGATTAAAGATATAAATGCTAGACCTGAAGCCATAAAACTCCTAGAAGAAAACATGCAGTAATTTCTCTGTTGACCATAGAAACATTTTTCTGGGGAAATAAAAGCAAAAATAAACTACTGGGACTACACCAAGATAGAAAGTTTTAGCACAGTAAGGAAACTGTTGACATAACAAAAGGCAACCTATTGAATAGAAGAAAACATTTTCTTTTTCTCTTTTTAAAAATTTTATATATTTATTTGATAGAGAGAGAGCACAAGCAGGGGAACAGCAGAGGGAGAGGGAGAAGCAGGCTCCCTGCTCTGTAGGAAGCCCCATGTGGGGCTGGATCCCAGGACCCTGAGATCATGACCTGAGCCAAAGGCAGATGCTTAACCAATTGAGTCACTTAGGTACCCTGAAAAAAGGCATTTTCAAATAATGTATCTAGGATAAGGAGTTAATATCCAAAATATATAGAGAACTTGTACAACTCAATACCAAGAAACCAAAAGTCCAATTAAAAATGGACAGAAGACCTGAGTAGACATTTTTTTTTCTTTCAAAAAAGGCATACAGATGACTACAGACACATGAAAAGACACTTGGCATCACTAATCCTCAGGGTAATACAAATCAAAACCATAAGGAGATATCACCTTACACCTGTCAGAATAGCTAGGATCAAAAAGATGAGAAATAACAAGTGTTAGCAAGGTTGTGAGAAAAAAGGATGGTTGTGCATTGTTGGTGGGAATGCAAATTGGTGCAATCACTGTGAGAAACAGTTTAGAATTTCTTCAAAAAATCAAAAATAGAAATACTATATGATCCAGTAATTCCACTATTGAATACTTACCCCCCCAAAAATGACAACACTAATTCGAAAAGATATATACCCCCCTATGTTTATTGCAATATCATTTATAAAAGCCAAGATATGGAAGTTACCAAAACACCCATCAGTAGATTAATGGATAAAGAAATTATGGTCTATATATACATTCAATTTATCCATATATATTCAATTTTTATCATACTACTGTTTTCAGTTTTTGCTGAGGGAATCTGTTGGCAACACTTTCTAAATACACATTTCTTTAAAATATATTAATATATATACTCAAGAACGATAAAACAAATATCTTTCAGACATGCAAGGCTCACTGAAATTACATGTATAGAGTTTACATACAAAATTTACATATATCATATATTTATATTATATATATCATATTTATATATAACAGTATATGTAACTGTATCATATATTTATATAGTAGAGTATGTAACGATATATAATAGTTTATATATAATTTATATATTTTATGCATTATGCAGAATTTATATATTGTATAATACAGTTTATAATATATACCATATACATTATTATTATGCATAACATAAGCTATATTATATATTTTATATGTATAATTTCAATGGGCCTTGTATATCTGAAAGGATATTTGCTTTGTCTTTGTTCTTGAATTATGAAAAACAAAGTTATTATAATTTATAATTCTAGATTCACCATTACATTTCCTCAGAATGTTAATGGCATTGATCTATTGTTTTTCTGTTTCCAATATTATTGGTAGGAAATCTAATGCAATGTCATTAGGCAGTCTGTTTGTTCTCACTGTATACTTTTAGGAATATGTTTATTTATATTTATCCTCAGAAATGTAGTTTCTGTTTTATACTCTTTGATACTTGGTGGGCTTTTTCCATCTAAAAACTGGGTCTAGAAAATCATTACCAATAATTAAAATACTTCCCTACTTTTTACATCTTTTTTGAGCTATTAGACAAATATGAAAAAAACAGCATAATCTTAATATAGCATATGTGGTTACTCAGTCCTTGCATACCTCCATCTGAAACTGGCTCCATGAGTGATTCACAATTCCTTTGAATGTGGCCCTCAGAAAGTCCTTTATGGTAATGTTTAAAGACATTCTTTTATAGAACTAGAGGAATGGATTGTGCAGTTCTAACTTGTCAGGATTGCTTGGTACAAAAATCAAGATTGAAAATGTGCACTAGTTTCATTGTTGAGGTCCAGAGTTTCCACTACCATAACTTGTTGTTTAGCAGGATATGCCTATGTGACCAGACCCATAAGAGCCTCAGACCCTGAAGACTTGAGATGATTTTCTGAAGCAGAGACATTACATTCAGGTTCCTATGTTTCTCTGTTAGAGAGAAAGCACTTCCTGGGCTGAGACATAGAAGGGCTCAGAAGACTGCACCTGATCTCTCTAGACTCCATCCAAAGCATATATTTTTCTTACTACTACTCTTTGTATCCTTTTGTTGTAATAAGCCTTAGTCATGAGTTAAACTTGCTTGAAATCCTGTGAATCAAGCTTGTGTAGTACTGAGTCCTCTAAACAACAAACCTTGAAACATTTGAATCCCTTTTTTCTTTAGTTTTTTTTAAACATTTTCTCTTTTCATCATTGCTAACATTTGAAATGATTCCTTAATTTTTTCTTTTACTAATTTTCCATGTATATAAATATAGTCTTCTATTTATCTTACCTATTGAGGGTTTTTTGCTATTGTTATTTATTTTAATAATTACATCTTCCTTTTACAAGATCCTGATTTGATTCTTTGCAAAATTTCTGGTTCTTTTGTACAGTTGCCTCTTCTTGATTCACAGCCACTTGTTCTTACATAACCTGCTATTCTAGCTTCATAAGTATGATTGCATACCTTATGTCTGTGTAGACAGTACATATGTGCATTTAAAATTTTTTATTCAGATTTTGATATTACCATTTCTACAAGAATAAGTTCTTCTTTCATTAAGAATTGTCTCTTTTCATCTGTTGGCCATTTTCTGATAGGTGTGCCATTGTTTTCTGCTGGAATATAGCTGTATGTATGCATGTATGCTTTTATCTATGGTATAACAATTATGTGGCAGGGAGAGAGGTGATAACGTTATGACCATGCCATTCCTGGCTACATAGTGTGGTAATGTTTTACCCTTGGCTTTGGAAGGGAGAAGTCAGGAGGGGGGAATAGTGGTTCCATTTGGGCACAAATGCCATGCATTATGTGACCTCTCAGCCACCAAAAGAGTTGGGTAACCCTTGCTTACATCTGTATTTAAATTTATATTTCTCATTCATGTAAATTTTTCTCTTTCTTTTGTTTTTACATTGTTTTACCAGAGATCCCATAATTAATTTATGTTTATTTAGATTCTTCTTGAACTCTAGGAATATATTGAAGCTATTCAAATACCTCTATGTACATCTCATTCACCAAATCCCCATTTTATTTTTGTTTGTTTGTTTGTTTGTTTTTGTTCAGTTCTTGCTTGCCCCACATTGTATCACTTCCTCAGGCAGATTTGATGTGAACAGTTACCTCTGATTGTTTTTCACAAATATCCTGGGGAGAAGATTCTTCCTATTATGGTGGTGTGAGTGGGTTTTGGATGAACCAAATCCCATGCTTATACCTAATGGCAAGTGCACAAAGTTCCATCCTACCATTTTCCAAAAGAATAACTGGGTTTGTTTGGTGAATGGCTCTAATAAATACCAAACACTACAATGAGTATGTTAGACATTATTTGAAAAATTAGTTTGATCTACTATATTTCAAATTGCTTTTTAATGCTAACTCCTATCAATACAATTATCATATAGTCAGATTTGTTTAGAAATATCATGTTTCTAATCAGAAAACAACTTGTAGTTTCTATCCAATAGCCAGCAAACATCTCTACTTTTAGGGATATTTAATGTACATTTAGCTATAATATTGAAATTAGACAATAGATATTAAAAAGACCTATTATACCATATTGTTATAATTCAATTTGTTTGCTCTCTTTGCACAATTCTTACATCATTATAAGTACATTTAAGTCTGAATCTTGTCTGATATTATAGAGAGAATGGGGTGTATATATTCTAGTATTGCATTTACTGATTTACTTTGAAAGTGGTTCTTAATTAAAAAACAGGCATGATGTAATTCATAATCAATGGAATCATATACATATGTTCAAATATACACATGGAAATAGCAAAAGAGTATTTCAATATTTGAAAAAATGTAAAACAACTTCACTGAAAAGCTAATGTGTTTATTGTGTATAGCAAATTGGGATAGGTTGATTTTTATTATAGCTTCTTTATACACACAAACACACAGATTTACATATCTATTTGAATGAAACATTTGAAAGAAACATTTGTAGAACTGTTGAAACACCTTCATAAAATCTCAGGCTTCCAAAAAACAGAAACATGAGTCCTGAGACCATTTTTCTTATGTATTCCTCAAAGTGAATGCATAGCCATAGGTATAAATATGGGAACACAGAAAAAAAATAAGTAAGACAAAGTTCAAATATGCTGAAATCAAAAGTAGATAGTGAGGTAGCAGTGATAGAAATGATCATTCAAATGGCATCTCTGTAAATATTACCCAGTCCTCAAAGGTAGTACTAACAACTCTTTTTTCTTGTGTTCCTATATTACTTTTTTCCCAACTCTTCCTACCAACCCCTGCCTTCCCTGTAGTATAAATAAGTTACTATTTCATTATGAGATTGTGAAGACTGCAGAGGAAAAACTAATTTCCAGGCATATTTTTAATTTCCCTAATAAATAGCAAAGGAAATACTCTTGAAATATTTGCAGAATGAAACAATAAATGAATATGCAGTTGAAAAAATTAATCAAATAATCTTTTGCAAAATTGTTTATAGAGATCATTTTATGTCTATTAAACTGGTTCTTAAAATTATAAATAATTTTTCCTATGAATTATCTACTTTTTCTATGTCATTGAGAGTGATGTTTTTGAAAAACATTGTCATTTATAAGTATAATATTTGTGGGGTGGGGGTTGGACTTATAGGCGGAGATGTTAATGACCTCATGTTAATTACAATTTCAAATTAATAGCAAAAAATGTAGTTTGTGTTTTTGACAAAGTAAAATGAGAAATTCACAGGAAAAATAAGTTTTCAATAACTAAGTATCTTTAAAGTCAGGGAAATATTATTATTATAAAAAGAAAGTATGTACAAAATAAAGGAAAACAATAAAATAAAATTATATTATCTCTAAGGCCCTTATAAATTATGAATACTTATTTTATGTCTTCTATATTAAATGAAGAGCAGGTCTAATTTAAATCTGTATTTAGTAGAACTTTTGAGTAGCTGAATTCCATAGGATGTGGGAAAAGGGGACTGGAAGAAAAAATTTTGTCTTCTTCTAGAAGATCAGGAATTGACTAATTTAACAATGAAGTTTAAAGTACATGAAACTGGTGATGAGGATGGAGTGGATGGACTATAATATGGTTTGAATAGGCTGACAGTGCTGGATTTCCTACATTAGGGAAATAGCAAACCCACTGTACATTAAGACAAATGCTTGAGCAACTTCATTTAGGCCTAACAGACTTTATTATAATAACAACACAGTAACAATTGATAATTTACTGAGTTTCCTTTATATTATTGGTGCTCTGATAAACATTTACTATCTTCTTTAATCCTTACCAATATCTTAGGAAGTTGCCATTGGAGAATAATTCTTGTCTTTTATTTATAGTTTTCTTTACCTCTGAATATCTACTCTTTCCAGGAGAGAACAGTATTGGAGGAAATGTTGTTGATCTCACTTCATCCTACCTTTTCACTCACCTCTCATGGAAAAAGAAAAAGTATTTCTGAGTAGTGAAACTAGAAGAGCCCAGCACATGTAGGATACAGTCTCTCCTGGGGGCTTATGCATGACACATATTCTTTCTCTCTTGTTCCGTATGGAAAATGCTAAAAGTGTCCAACTTTTTTGCTTGGATGGAGAAAGAGTGATAAGGTACTTAATTTTGACTTTAGAACTTATCAGTGTTATCTGATCTAGATTACTAAGATTAAAATGGATATTCTGATGTCTACCTTCATACTCTGGGTATGCTTTTTATTTGGACCTAAACTTTAGTAATAAATACAAGTAGCTATATTTTGGAGTTGGAAAAACTGAGTCTCAGAGAGATTAAACCGTGGTTAAGATCATGCAACTTATAAATGGCGAGTTCGGGTTTAAAATACAAATCTCTCTGAACTCCTTGTTTTCAAATATTATTTGTAATCCATCCACTCTCACCCCCTATCCTAAAGCCAATCCCAATGGAGAGAAAATTGGGGAATTTGACTATGTAACATATGCCCATATATACTTTATTGTTAAATTGCCATTTTTAGGATGTATGGAATAAAACTACATCTATTGTAAAAGAAGAGAGAGGAGAGAGAGGGAGAGAGAGAGAGAGAGACTAGATTAGAAAAGAATTATATGCATGTGGTGCTTTTAGTCCAGATGAAAATGTAAGTAGTTTCGTTAGCTTGGGTGGCCCATTATGCTACATAATGAAGTCATAAATACATATACCATGGGTAGGCTAGATGGTCTGATTTTTTAAGAAATAAACTGAATTTCATAGTTTTGAGTCATATTTGCATTAACGTAATTTAGCTGCAGCTCTTCTCAGTGGCTGAGAGAATCTTACATGGAATTGCAGCCCTTAGTCTTTGGGAATCAACCTGGTCGCTCTCCACTGCAGAGTCTATAAGAACTGCAGCTAAATGGCATCTAGACAGGGTGCAAGGCAGCAAATATTACAGTTTGTAAGATATAGAAAGGGACTAAGACCAGTATCCTTTTGAAAGGGGTAGTGTGTGTCTGACCTGAAGAAAGGGGCAAAAGCACTGGATGATGAGGACAAAATTGGGAGTGAGGGCAGCAAAGGGAGTATTAGAAGAGAGGGAGAGATTAGTGCAGCGAGGTTATTTATTAGTAAATAAAGACTACAGAATAACTCCATGAAGTCCAGTTTCATTATTTTTTTTTCTACCTATATAATCATTACAAATACGGTAGCCCATTTTCACATTTGTTCCTACCTAGTCGGGGAATTAACAAGGCCCCTTTGCCCAGGGATGGGGGAGGGGAGCATGAGAATAGTGGTGGTTCTTTGTTCTGGGTTTCAGAGATATCTGAATACTTAATCTGTACTTAAATCACATCACAATCCTTAAACTGTACTTAAACTGTGCAAAATTCTGAGTAGATCTTCAAGTATCTTATCCTTATTGACCCTGAGGTAAGTACAATTATTATCCAGTTTACAGATGAAGAAACTAAGGTTAAAAAATTATTAAATAACTTGTCTAAGGTCACATAGCCAGTAAATTGCCTGGGGACAGGATTCAAATCTTGGGACAGCCTAATCCCAAATACTATATTATTAACCACAGTATAGTGTTTTTCCAGGAAGAAAGAAATTACAGGGAGAAAATATAGGTCTTTTGATCTGAAAGTTCTGAGTGGAGGAAAATTATTTCAAAGATTAAAGTGGGAGGTGACTTTGTTCTTGCCACCACCAATTTCTCACCATATCATTTTCTGGGATCTTGCATGTCCCAAATCAAAAGAGTAGGAAACAACCCAACAATATAACTGATATGGAGTTTTTAAAAATCAAGCTTGTATGTGGGGCTTGAAATTATTTATAAAAATAATAAAGCAATGTGACATTCATGAAATACTATTATGGAAAACAGACATTTGTTACATTACTAGCAAAGGACATATTGTGGTGGAACATCCTCTACCATCTACATATTGAGGATTTTCTCTGCCTTTGGAGACATCTTGAGCTCATTACATTAGATAGATCACAATTTTCTATCCTTCCCCTCTGCACCATATTGGCATATCAATTTGACTTCTTTACTGAAAAAGAATTTAAATTTCAGTGTAGTCCAGTGATGGAGAGACATATGCTGTTATTGCAATAAATATAATCCAAAATTTAGACAAATCATTGTATTATATTTACACTATCATTTAAAGAATGATAATCTTCTATAGCTTATATATTTCCACTTTTTCTTAAGTTATGAGCTTTATAGATGATTTTCAATGGTGGATTATTGATCTCATTCCCACATAGTATATGAGATATTGAGGGCTAGATTTGGTGTACCTCCAGAAGTTGGTGCCAATGTCAGAAGAGTGTGCCCTTCAAATTGCAGTTATAATCAGTAAAAAATAAAATTACTACCTTCAAAAGTAACATTCTGAAATATGATTTGCGATTGTATTGCTGGTGAGAATTCTGTTTTTCTGAAATCTTACTGAGTACACTAAAATGTCATTAGTGAATTTATGACCTAATTAATTGTTACGTGCCACCAATAGAACTGCGGTACTTAAAAGGGATATAAATATTTTATTTTATTTATTTTTTTTAAGATTTTTTTTTATTTATTTATTTGACAGAGAGAGATCACAAGTAGACAGAGAGGCAGGCAGAGAGAGAGAGAGGGAAGTAGGCTCCCTGCCGAGCAGAGAGCCCGATGCGGGACTCGATCCCAGGACCCTGAGATCATGACCTGAGCCGAAGGCAGCGGCTTAACCCACTGAGCCACCCAGGTGCCCGGGATATAAATATTTTAAAAAGAAAAACAGCATGAATTTCTTTTACAAAATCTTGTAGAGCAGCAAAGGCCGATGTCACAATGCTACCCAGCATAAGCAAAAAGAAAATATTACTGGGGAAATTTATAATCGAAGGGACAATAAGATGAAGCATGCAAGCATGTTATCCCCTCACATTCTTTTATCCTTCCTTGGGGAGTCATTCAGGAGTAAAACTACAGGGAAATTTCAAAGGACACTGTGGTCTAGAAAAAGGGCTCCACCACCCTTTTATTCTAACTTTTTTAGGACTCCTATGAGAATGGCCTCTTAAGTGCTTGGTGAGGGGTGGAAAAGTAGTGAATTAGCTGCCATGTGTGCATCCAAACATTTGGAACATTGTTCAAAAGAACTGTTAACATGGCAATGACAATATCTGGAAACTCTATGGGTGACTGACACTTTTGCAGTCCATTCCACTAGAGTGAAGAGGAGGTTTAAAAGATTTACTTATTTATGTTGGGGGAGGGGCATAGGGAGAGGGAGAGAGAGAGAATCTAGAGCAGATTCTTCACTGAGCATAGAGCCTGACAGGGGGCTGAGATCATGACCTGAGCTGAAACCAAGAGTTAGATGCTCAGCCAACTGAGCCACCCAGGCACCCTGAAGAGGAGTGTTTTTCTTTTAGATTTTCCTACTTAAGGTAGTGTCTATTAATTCCACATTTGGGAATATATTTGCATGGATATCTAAATAGATGGGGAAGAAAAACAAATCTCTCATGCAGAAGAATTCCAAATATTCTATGTGATACTCTGCCCTCAAAGACAGAGAGCAGAACTTCTTACTCCTACGTGTAGACTGATTTTGACTGCCTTCCAATGAATACAGTCAGAAACGGGGGGAAATAGAGAAACTTTATATGGAGAAGTCTAGCAATCACTACTTCGGCCAGGTGATCAAGGTCAACGTCGACAGATGAATCATATTGATTGCTTGTAGCCATGTTATAAGGTGATGAAAATGGCACTTTATCTCTGCGACCTTTCTATCTCAAACCTATACTCAAGTCTAACTATGAGAAAAACATTAGACAAACTCCAAAATAAGAGGCGTCTTATAAAATACCTGGCCAGTATTCCTCAAAACAGTCACTGTCACTAAAAACAGGAAAATTCTGATAAATTGTTATAGTCAAAAAGAAACTATGGAAATATCACAACTAGCAGTATCATGGATAAGATCTGGAACAGAAAAGAGATGTTAAGTAAAAACTAAGAAAATGTGAATAAACAATGGGCTTTAGTTCACACTAATGTATCAGTATTGACTAATGTAATAGTTTAATTATGGGAGAAACTGGGTGTTTGTATACTGGAAATCTGCACTATCTTAATTTTGTGTGTGTATAAATTTAAAACTTTTCTAGGGAGGACAGTTTTAAAATTTTCTCTCATCTTCTAAAATCAAGTATTTTTGACAACTTTTGTGTTGTTTTATCTCCTTCAAATTTTCTTCCCCTTTTTACCTTAACTCTTCAAAGGGGCACTTTGGTATAGGGGGGGATATGAGGAATGCTAACATTAAGGAAGAAAAGTCAAAAGAAGAGTTGAAGGATATCCGAGAATGCACAACTCCGCTAGACCTAGTTGGGATTGGCAGAAAAACATGGGCAGAAACAATTTTTCTCCAATGATGAAAGGCCTAAAATGAAAAAGATCAAAGAGAGATTATACCTGACACTTGCTGATTCGTACAACTTATTTTATTGAACTCAACACACAGTTTCTATCCAAAGAGTGAGATATTTATTCTATTTCTTACTCTTTAGAGAATAAAGGAGTTGATGAAAGAAGCAAAAATAATCTGTCCCTCATGAAAAATGGCAGAAGTTTTCAAATGATTTTACAGTTTTCTCTGGTGAAAAAGAAAATTAAATATCAATGTAGTAATATATATTATATATAATTTACATATAATATGTAAAAAATATATGTGTGTATATATATATATTTTTTTTGATCAGGAAAATTTGGTGACATTCAACCAAGTGATGATGCCAATAGCTAAAATCTCACTCTTGGAATCCATTAGAGGATATGTTGAAGATTTTATTTGTTAAGTGATAAGAGAGAAAGGAGTTTTGAGACCAAAAAACAACAACAACAAAAATAATTGATTTCTTACACTATAGTTTAAACTTACCTAACAAAGTGATGTGATTAAAAACAAATTGACCCCTAAATAGAACTTGAACTGTTTTTCTGCATATATACAAGTGACTGCAAAGTAGCCTGCAGAAAGAAAAAAGAGTGACCTCTGTGCACAGGCATCACACTTTCTTCAAAAATAAAACGTGATGAAAAAACTTCAGTTCATCCCTCACACTATATACCTGGTGGGTCAAGGGCTGTGAACCTGCTAAAGCCTCAAACAGATAATTGAACAATTAAACTTTCACAATTCAGTTTTAACAATTCTAAATGTCTCCATTCTTTGCCAGGGAAGTAACAGTGAGCGGACTGCTTTTTTTCAACTTCTTTACTCCCTCTGCTCTGCTTGACTACCTCTTTTACTCAATTCATGAAAAATTTATCAGTGTTGTTTCAAAGAATTCTCTTGGAACCAAAACAGACATATTGGGTAATGATCATTAAACTAATTTAGGAGAAGTAAAATGTCACTGATTGCCTTCTGATTTAGTATTTAAGCTTTACTTTTTTATTTTTATGTTTTCTATTTTGTAAATTAGTGTTCTGTCTTTATTATTTTTATGTAAGTCTATATTTGAAATATATTTTAACAGTTTCATATTCTACTTCCTGTAAAAATTCTTTGTTTCTTCAATTAATGATACTTCCACAAACTTTAAAAATCTAAGCTTGAGATTTGGGGAAGAACTTTTAAAATTATAGTGTATAGTCCAAAGATATAGTTATTTATTTCCACAAAGTCTAGAGGCTTTTGTTTGTCTGTTTGTTTCCAAAATAATTAGTAATATGGTTATGTGAAGAATTCTCAATTCTTGATTAAATTCATAAACAGGAATAAAAATTTTCATCTAAGATAAAAATGTCAGTGTTGCCACAGATATTAAATTCAATTCTATGATTATTTTGGCCTTGCCACTGCTGATAAATTGTAATTTTTCAAAATTATAGTAAAATATGTAACAAATTTTTAAAAAGATTTTATTTATTTATTTGAGAGAGAATAAGCGAGCACAAGCAGCAGGGAGGGCAAAGAGCGAGGGAGAAACAGGCTCCCCCCCTAGCAGGGAGCGTGACAGGTGGCTCAATCCCAGGGCCCCAGGATCATGACCTGAGCCAAAGGCAGACACCCAACTTACTGTGTCACCCAGGTGCCCCCCAAATGTGTATTTTAACGATTTTTAAGTGTACAGTTCAGTGGCATTAATCATGTTCACAATGTTGTACAACCATCATCATTATCCAAAACACTTTCATCAACTCAAGTAGAAATTCTGTAACCATTAAACAGGAACTAACTCCCCATTACCCCCTACTCCCCAGCCCCTGGTCACCTCTAATATTTCTGTTTCTATTAAGTTAACTCTTTTGGATATTTCATGGAATCACAGAATATTTGTCCTTTTTTGTCTGGCTTATTTCATTCAGCATATCATTTTCAAGTTTTATCCATGTTGTAGTACATATCAGAATTCCATTCTTTTTTTTTGGATGAATAATATTCCATTGTATGTATATAACACATATAATTGCAATTCTTGAAAAGAAAATCCTTCTGAATTTGTGAAATGTAGAAATTCTTTCTGTTAGGGTGAAAGCTAGTGATAAATATTAAGAATATATTGTAAACTTTTTCTTTGTTAAAAAAGCCTGTGGTGGAAATTTTAGACTAACAAAATCCAGATTATGAAATACCATGTCTGGATTTTCACTGTTATTTTATTTTATTTATTTATTTTTAAAGATTTTATTTATTTATTTGTCAGAGAGAGAGAGAACGAGAGTGAGCACAGGCAGACAGAGTGGCAGGCAGAGACAGAGAGAGAAGCAGGCTCCCTGCCAAGCAAGGAGACCAATGTGGGACTCGATCCCAGGATGCTGGGATCATGACCTGAACCGAAAGCAGCCGCTTAACCAACTGAGCCACCCAGGCGTCCCTTCACTGTTATTTTAATGCTGCACTGCCTTTTCCCTTATAGTTTCTCTTGAAACAAAACAAACCCTAGTAACTCAGTGAGATTAACTAGAACAAGGAAAGTTATATACTTCCTCTTCCCTGAATTTAAGCTTTCTATGATATGACAAATATTTGTAGACTATACATAACTCTTATATCTGACAACAATACAAAATTTCTACTCAAGATGGATCATAAAATTTCAAAAAGATCTATCATTGTACACAGCTCAGTATATCAACTAAATTGAGAGAACTGAAGAAAATACACTTCTAGGATTGATCATGGATTATGCTATTGATGGTGCCAGTTGTTTTTTACTACAGTAAGTTTGTTACTAAGAATCTATTTTATTCCAAAAATGTAGTTTCAGCCAGGTGTCTGAAGCTTGGAGTATATTTACCAATGACATAATATTTGGAAAAACTAGTTAGACTTCCTATCTATCCTGCTAATGAATAATATAGCTAAATCTAAAAACTCCAGGTAAGGTATTTCTATTAGGATTTTGAAACAATTTTCTTTCCATTTGTCATTCAGGACTTCACTACCCTTGCCATCAACATCCATATCTTATTCTTGCAAGGAAGCGGAGTATCACCTGGAAATGTCATAGAAATAGGGTTTCACTGGCAGGCTAGATGCAGAAATAATGACTGAAACTGGATTTTTACTCAATTTACATTCAGCAAACATCATTTATAAGTATTCTACTGTGCTAAGAGGTATAGAAAATATAAAGACAAATGAGACACATCCCTGACTTCAAGGACCTTAGAGTTTAAGGAGAAGAGATTAGGATTCCTCTGACAAAAGACCTGATACGGAAAGCAGGTTAAACAAGTATCAAATAATATTGTATGACTATATTGAGCATATCTGTTAGAGGAACCATGGAACATTCATACAGCAAGCAACAGTAAAGATGGACCTTGAATAATTTAGGAACTAGAAAATCAGAGTTGGGCATTTGGTCCCCATGGGCAGGAACATTGTGTCAGTAGTTATACATGGAAGGTTTTGAAGTAGGGCATAGCTTCTCAGTTCCTAATTCTGGAAGATATTAGAGAATTGAAAATGAAAATTAGAAAGCATCCCCTGGATTCATGCTGTCTTGCCAATGCTTGTGACTATGACAGGCCTGTGCACATGATTTTGATGAGAAATTAAAGCTAGATTTGGAATGACAGGAATTTTTTTTCTACCTGAATTTCAGTTTGATTGAATTCAATAGTGAACAGTGGGATAAATATCTCTTTTAACAAAACTTTCCCTACTTTTCTCATTAAAAATTAAAGAAGTCATGTTTTCTACAGAAAAACTAAATACTAATAGGAAAAAAAAGGAAAAATATTTACAAGTCAAAGTTTTAGTAAACTATGTCAATATAAGAACAACCATTCAGTCTTCTTTTGTTGAACAATATAGCCATAAAAAGTAAGAATATAAAAAATAATTTACAAGTTTTGCAGTTGGGGGGAAGGGCCAATACTCTTCTATAAACTCTGAAAAATTTCTTTTAGCTATATTACAGATGAGACCTTTCAGAATAAGTCTCCAGGCACTGAAGAAAGATATACATATATATTTGGAAAAATAAATAAAAGAAGACCACAAGTAGTCCTAGTTTGAAAAAATGAAGGCCAGAGGAAAAGTTAGGTGATAGGAGAGAGAGCTAGAGACTTTAGGGTTATGGCTGGGTAGCCTGACTGTGAATAGACAGCAAAACTTCAGTGCCTTGAAAAACAAAAGTTTATTGATCTCTCATCTAATAGTCCTGGAGTACTATTCATATTGATAGCTGACCATCTCTATACAGACAGCTGTCTGACTGACGGCTACTCCACTATCTTTAACACCATGCCCACCAGGGGCATTAACAACTCCAGAAGTGAGGGATAGAGAAGGAGGATTGTTCATGGGAGGTTTATAGGGGCCAGTCTTGGAAGTGGTACACATAACTTCTTTTTACAGTCTGTTCATTAAAACAATTATGTGTCTACACCCAGTTGAACGGATACTGAGAACTGCTGTTTCCGAAAAAGCAACAGACGTGTTTGTTTGCTTATGCCTCTGATGCATAACTCGCTATCTGCCATAGAGATTATTCGACCTTTGGTACCATTTACTATTTAATCATGGCAATACCAAAGAAAATCTCGGGGTGGACTAATATTTTCTACTTTATATTACATAACTTCTTTGCATAAAATGCACATTAGTAGTATAATAACATTTTAAAAATCAGTGAGGTGAAAAATCACCCTAAATGTCATGATCTGGATATATCCACTCAATATTTGCCTGATGTAGAGATGTCATTTCAGATCTATCATCCATCTATCAATATTGCTTCCTTAAATGTGTTAAAAATTTTAAGTTAAAGATTCTAGTTGTCTTCACTGGTGTCAAAAATCATTATTTTAAATAGAAATTGATTTCTTTTAAGATACCAGAGAGTTTACAGACCCACTGGGAATGCTGGAATACCAGGTTTTGATATTATGGTTTCCTACTGGTTACTTAAAAAGCTATTTTTATAGCCTGGGTAGCTAGCCATCTACTGAGCTCTATCATAAGTTCGAAGAGTTTTTCAATTTTTGCATGCTTTTAAGATAGGCAATCATATCTGCAATACTGATATTTATCTCTTCCTTTCTAATACTTATATCTTTTTAAATTTCTTTGCCTACTGCTATCACTATTTTAACCAGAAATACTAATTAATACATACTTTTTCAGGACCTCTCTAAATGAAACAGATAAACACCTGATGACACTTGTAGGCATAACACTTATTTTAAGTAAAATATTTGATAATGGGAATTATTATTGGCCATAAATATTTTGCTGTTCTTGTTTGCTTAGGGAGTTTTTTTATGGTGCATGTAAGAGAGAATCAGGGGTTCTAGGATTCTAATATGAAACTGCCATGTAATTAGACTAAATGTTTATGTAAAAATAACTTTCATTACAGCAAAATTACTTCAAATATAGATTAATAAAGAGGAGAATATAAAACTCACCCACTTAATTGTACAGAATGATCCGATAACTATGTGTCTATATTCACACCCACACCCATACATATACGCGTTTTTAAAAAACTAGATCATATGGTCATTTTGCATATGCTACTTAATAGTAATTCAAAATTATATTCTTTTTAAATTTTTATTTTTTTATTTAAATTCAATTAATTTACATATAGTGTATTATTAGTTTCAGAGAAAGAGTTTAGTGATTCATTAGTTGCATATAACACCCAGTGCTCATTACATCAAGTGTCATCCTTAATGCCTGTCACCCAGTTACCCCCACCCACCCACCCCCCAGCAACCCTCAGTTTGTTTCCTATAGTTGAGAGTCTCTTATGGTTTGTCTCCCTCTCTGATTTCATCTTATTTTATTTTCCCTCCCTTTCCTCTATGATCCTCTGTTTTGTTTCTTAAATTCCACATATAAGTGAAATCATATGATACGTGGATTTCTCTGATTGACTTATTTCGCTTAGCATAACTTCTAGATCTATCCACACTGCTGCAAATGGTAAGATTTCATTTTTTTAATGGCTAATATTCCATTGTATAAATGTATATACCACATCTTCTTTATCCACTCATCTGTCGTTGGAGATCTGGGCTCTTTCCGTAGTTTGTCTATCGTGGACATTGCTGCTACAAATATCAGGGTGCAGGTGCCCCTTCGGATCAATACGTTTGTATCTTTTGGATAGATACTTGGTAGTGCAATTGCTGGGTTGTAAGGTAGCTCTATTTTTCACTTTTTGAGGAACCTCCATACTGTTTTCCTGAGTGACTGTATCAGCTTGCATTCCCATCAGCAGCACAAGAGGGTCCTCTTTCTCCACATCCTCGCCAACATTTATTGTTTCCTGACTTGTTAATTTTAGCCATTCTGACTGGTGTGAGGTGGTATCTCATTGCAGTTTTGATTTGTATTTCCCTGATGCTGAGTGATGTGGAGTATTTTTTCATTTGTCTGTTGGTCATTTGTATGTCTTCTTTGGAGAAATGTCTGTTCATGTCTTCTTCCCACTTCTTGACTGAGTTATTTGTTTCAAAATTATATTCCTATGTCAATGAATCATAGCATTTCACTGCCAAAAAAAAAAAAAAGCTACAATGTATTTATTTACTCCAGAAAGGTTTTAACTCCAAATACAAGCTGATGATGGTACCTGATGTCTGTACATCTAAATATCATTGTATTTTACATTTTTGTGTGTCAGTTTTTTTAAATTTAATAATCTTCTGGCTTGAAATCCTTTAAAAACTGAAATTCCATTTTATTTAGAGTATTACCAAGCATTTTATTACAGGTCAAAAATATTATTTTAAATCACTATATGTTTATATTTTGTCATGTTGACCAATTAGCAAGTAAGTACAGTTTTTTCCCTTTATTTTGAATTTCATTGGCTTACAAGCAAAATAGTTAAGCTAAATAATAAATTTTAAATTTGTTCAGTCTCTTGAAGAGTAATGACGCACAAAGGAAAGATTAATCAGAATAAGAATAGTTGTCAAAAACTGTATTATACTCCCATAGCATATAACTTCTGTAGAACTTTGTGAAAATTTTCCATTGTTATGTTACATCTTTATGAGAGAACATCAATTATTGTTTGCTAGAGAATGCCAATTAATAATAGAGGTCTACCTTTGTTTTTAATGTTTTAGGTAGTATTGAAGCAATTCTAGTTATAACTCAAAGTACTGAGTCAAACTGGGTGATCTAGGCTGAATTTATGTGGCCAATTGAAAGAACATTCAGCAGCAAGAGTAGAAATTTTATGTATATGTGTGTGGTGTATGTTTTAAAATATCAGAATTTGTAATGTGTTTTGAACCAAAGGTTTCAACAGTCCCTCTTCAGGGTCAGTGGAAATTCTTAGTTACATTAACTTTGACTTAAGTAAGTATTTTAGGTACAATAAATCAAACAGAACCTTAAAATTGTTGTTCTGTGTATAGTTTATAATAACATAAGACTTTAAAAAAACAACTGAAAAAATCCTCAAAATAATAAATTTTAGAAACTTTAGAGGTGTATTAAGTGAAATATATAAACATTATTTCTAGTTTACCACATACATTAACATTTTAGAACTTTGTCTTCCAAATACACACACAATGAGAATGTACTAAATCTACTGTTTCATAATGTATTATTTTCACTTAATTTAAGAACATCTTTTGATACAATTAAATTTCTTTGAATCATGATTTTTGATAGCTATAGTTAGATCTATTTTGTGCTCTTTCTCATTATTCATACAACAATATCTTTTCTCAAAATTTTTGTGTTTATAAAGGAAAAGTGTAGAAAGTCCTGACAGCTAAATCTTTGCATATGTTCTCAGTTATTTTCTCAAGATATATCTCCAGAATTGGAGTTGTATAGAAAATTATTTAATAGAATTTTCTATATCAAAATTTTATTCAAAGTTAAATTACACAGAATATATTTATTGGATACTACACAATTAAATTAGAAATCAAAAACAAGTAGACAAAAGGAAACCTACATATATTTGAAAATTAGGAAATTAAACACTAAAGTACCTAAACTCAAGCTAAAATATAGAACCCATGGGAGATTTTATATCTTATCTTTCTAGAAAGGAGATTGGTAAAGGAAATGAATAAATAAATAAAAGCTAACAAAACCTCATAATTTGATTTTAATTTCATGTAATCATTAAACAAAATAAATGCCATATATAAAGATAAATTAGAAAACCTCTGACAGTCAGAGGCTAAATGAGGAAATGCATGTTGTAATACTAAATCTGACTTTTTGGAGAACTGCTAATATTGCTGCTTTCATTTGTTTTGGACAAATACATTCCCAAAATCAAGGCAGGAATCAAATCATGTATCTCAGCTGAATGGGGCCATTCTGTGATATCCTATGGGCTGATTTGGAAATTGTAGAGAAGCTATGCTTTGGTGGCCGAACAAAATATATACATTTTTTGTGAGTATGTTCTTGACTTTGGCATATTAAAATGATTTCACTGACAATGATTTATTTTATGTTTTATTATTACAGGGGCTATGGCTAGCAGCCTTAAAAAAAATGAGACCTGATCTTTAGGATTCAAATAACCCAATTTGATGAGAGTCTCTCTTAACAGTCTGTGTAAACACTAAGACACATGTTTTCAGGACTTGAAAAACCGGCAAAAAAGGCAAGCATAGGTCTTTCATGATCTGATTACATATGGTTTTATGATTTAGACTAATTTAGCTGTAACAATGTCTTTATTTTTCACTTGATTTTCCTTATGTTTTTCCTCTAATGAGATTGAAATTATTACCTTGATTGTGGTGATAGCTTCACAGGTGTATGCACAAGTTCAAACCCATCAGTTAAGCAGTTTTCTTGTGTGTGTATGTGCAGTTGTTTTTTGTATAACAACTATACTTCAATATAACTGTTAATAAAATAGTAATATTTATGTAATATATCTACAAGTTAGGAAAGGTAATCCATTGAAAAATAGCTGTTCACTTCATCTGTTCTCATTTATTCATTTTTTCTTTTATTAATTATTATACATTCTGTGTTCTAGGTACAGAAGTAGGCTCTGGAGATGATGATATGAAGCCACTGTATTTTGAAGGGCCAGTTGTAGATTTTCATAATAATATAATGTGCTGTATTTGGGTGCTGTAACTGTGAAGCAGTATTCTTAGTAGCTTCAGCTCCCAATCACTTGGTAGGAATTCAAAGCTTGCTCCATATCTCATCAGGTTAAATAGTTGCCCAAGATAAGTTTTTGCACTAGTTTCCTCATTTGTTAAATGACATTGATAACAATACCTACATTATAAGATTGTTCTGAGGAGTAACTTAGGTAACACCTGTATCTATAATTGTGAATGGCATAATTACACATTGATATTAGCTATAGCTATAACTCATTGTTACTAAAGAGTGATTGTGCTAAAAGGTCAAAGATGAAGATGCGACTTATGTAAGCTAGGAAGGGAAGAGGATCATAACTAAGTAAAAAGGAGGGAAACGGTACAGAGCAGAGAGGTGTGAAAAAGCCAAGCAGGTTCAGAGAACAATGACTTTTTATGTTGTCATTGATGTGAAATGATGAGAAATTTGGACTTTACATTTGAAGCTTTTAAGTTGTTCAAGAAAAGAAGTAACCTGATTAGCTTTGGATGTGGGGAGGAGTTTGGGGAAAAGGGGAGGAGATATAAAAAGAGATGTGGAAAACAGATCTGAGTCTATGCAAATGGGATTAGAGAGAATTAAGATTCCCATCAGATTGTCTGGGTGAGACACTGAAAACAATCTAAAGCTTGAACATTAAAGATGTAGACAGAGGTATATGCCCACAAATTATTTAAGACATATATGTGATGAGAAGATGGGATTTAAGGCTGACTCAGATTTCTAGTTTGTACAACTGAATAAATGGTAATGCTATTAGCGAAGGCAGGGGACACAATGATGCTTATTATGATTTTTAATACTTATTTAGCTCTTAATTTGTACCAGGCTCTGCTACAAATACTTTTTAATGTGTTAATTTATTTAATTCTCTCAACAATGTTCCAAAAAATGATATTATTTTCATTTCTTTCAAATATGAAAACTGTAGGACATGGAGAGAAAGTAACTTTTCCAGGGTCTCATAGCTAGTGACCGGTACAGTGGGATAACAAATGTGGGTGAATAGTTGAAGAGACTGACCTTTGAGTTCCGTGCACATAGGTTCACTAGTCAGGAGAAGAACTAGCTTTGAAGAGGTAACTGGGAAATATCAAGATGCATAAAGCTTAGCCTTAGCAAAGGACTCAAATAAAAACGTTGCTATTCATTCTGCAGCATTCCATACATTTACAGTGTCAACACAGCACCACTTCTCATTCATCATTTTAATTACTAATCAACTTGATCGTGTCTTTCTTACAAATGTGTACTACTTTCAACCAATGGCTGGCAACTCCATCAAAAATAACATAGTCTTAGTCTGGAATAGCTTATTATTCATGGATATATGCTTGCTCCTAGTCGTTGGACACCCTTTCATTTTGGATGTTCATATTTTCTATTATTCTGAGCTTTATTTTATGTCCTTATAAATGGAGACTTATTTAATTAGATATTTATTTATTAATGTAGACCTGGATGATGGAAATTAAATGTAATCCTAAACCTGTGTCTCAGGAAATTAGATCCTTTCAAAATTCCATTTTGGCTTACCATTATATATTTGTGTTAACTGCCTTTTTTAAAATCTATATTAGAAAACTCTTATATGCTAATGAACAGCTCTGTCTCTACAATATTATTTGATCTATAGCATCAAGGGGCTTGTTTGTTACATATACCAAACTATAAAATGTTAGTATGTTATTTTACTTAATAAACAGCCACATATATGAAAGTAAACTCAAAGCCTAGGCAAATTTATAGGTCTGATGGGAATTCTACCTTTTCTGGTTACATAGCTTCCAAGAGTTTCAGTTCAGTGATTACATTTTTTTCTTCTGATGATACACAATTTTAGAACATCAGCAACATGAATACAAGCCTTGAAATTAATAGCTGTTTTCTCAAATGATGTGAAGGCAACATAACATATGACTATCTGGTTTTAAATTTAATAATTAAAGTGCTTATTACCAAATTGTGCTTTTAAAGTAGAACAGATAAAGAAAATAAAAATAGAAGTTTGAATAGCTCTAATCCCAGGTCAGACTGCAAATGCATTTATTTATTAATGGTCTACTTGAATCTGGAGACTGGCAATCTTGTAGAGCCTGTTAGCTTTCTCTCTTATCCTCCACAGAAGTCATGTCAAATCTCCATTCTCTCAAATCTGTGAAATCAGGGCCTTGCTCATTATCAGAAGATGAATTTGCCTCATAAGTAGTAGAGAAGTGAGAATCACATATAGGGAACTACCTTGCCTTCCTTCTTTCCTCTGACTAGTATTCAAGTGTCTCCTCCTCTGGCCATTCTCTGAGTTGGCACTCCCTCCCTTCTCCTCTAGGAACTTGCTCATCCATGTCTCCTTTCTCATCTGTCTCCACTGCCTCCCCTCCTGGTGACCCATTCCCAACATTTAAATCTGCTGGAGTCTTCCTAAATGGATGAGTTTCCTCAAGTTGCTTTGACAAGAGTCCTATAGAGTGGCTTAAACAACAGACATTTATTGTCGCACAGTTCTGGAGGCCAGAAGTCCTAAATCAAAGTGTCCACAGGGCCCTATTCTCTTTGATATCTGCAGGGAAATCCTTTCTTGCTTCTTCTCCGGTTTCTAGTGGTTTGCCAACAGTTTGAACATTTCTTGGCTTGCAACTGCCCACCACCAATATCTGCTTTCATTGCCATATGACGTTGTCCCTGTATCTGTTTTCACATTGCTGTCTTCTTCTTCTTTTTTTTTTTAAATTTTATTTATTTATTTGACAGACGGAGATCACAGGTAGGCAGAGAGGTGGGCAGAGAGAGGGAAAGGGGAACAGGCTCCCTGCTGAGCAGAGAGCAGGACTTGGGGCTCGATCCCAGGACCCTGGGACCAGGACCCAAGCCGAAGGCAGAGGCTTTAACCCACTGAGCCACCCAGGCGCCCCTTACATTGCTGTCTTCTTATAAGGACACGTGTCATATTGGATTAGAGGCTTACCCTATTCATTACAATGTCATTTTAACTTTACCTGCAATTATCCTATTTTTAATGATGGCCATACTCTAAAATACCAGGGATTAGAACTTCCAGTTTACCTGTTTTCGGGGAGACACAATGCAACCTGTAATATCATCTTAATAAAACACAATAACTAAATCAAATTTTAAAAGATTCCTTAATCAGACTTCTTGTTTCAGTTACCACTTTTATCTTTTTACTCCTTTATAAACAAACTTTTGAAGGTTTTGCCAAAATTTTCTGCTCTTACTACCTTACCAATCTATTTACTCTTCATCATGCTTACAAAGAAAATTGGCTGTCCTTGTGTATGCAGGTGTGTAGGTGTACATTTGTCCTGATTAAGAAAAAATGTTCACTCAAATTGACAGTTCTATTTCTCAGTGGCAAGCAATAAATCAACATTCAATTTATATATAACAACAAAGCTACTATGTATTGAGCATTTATTGTTTCAGATATGCTGATAAATATATCATCTCATTTTATTTTCACCCTTCTAAAGATAAAAGATATAAGCAAATTTGATGTTTTAATCAACTTTGTTCATGTGGGACTTCCCACTGGAAAACCTATTCTCCCTTGATTTGCCGATAAAATTAAGTTTCATAAAAATTACATTTCTAGGGGCTCCTGGGTGGCTCAGTGGGTTAAGCCTCTTCCTTCAGTTCAGGTCATCATCTCAGGGTCCTGAGATAGAGCCCCGCATTGGACTCTCTGCTCAGCGGGGGGCCTGCTTCCCCCCTTTTTCTCTGCCTGCCTCTCTGCCTACTTGTAATACCTGTCTCTGTCAAATAAATAAAAAAAAAATCTTTAAAAAAATTGCATTTCAAAACTCTTATGAGATCCAGATTGAGAGAAATGTGGTAAATTCACCAAAATAATGTCACCCTGTGAAGTTTCATGGAACCAGCCTCCTGGCCTTCACTTGGACTCAGTGGCTTTATTTTGAAAGTCTACAATTTGTACAAACTTACTACTATGCATTTTATTCAAGCCACCTTTACATTCACTGATACCATGGCAACAGTCTTCTGAATGTCCTTGCTTCTTATCTTACCTTTTTCTAATCCATATAATAATAATGTGAATATATATTATTGAGACCACAGTATTAATACAGTCTCCTAGGCTTAACATTACATTAAGTCAATAAAAATATTGAAAAACTTGTTTTTAAAGAGCTGGATAATATTGTATGCATATTTTATTTCACATTATTTTAAATTACTAAATGCAAACTAATATCCAGGTTTAAAGGGGTTCTTAAATTGGGGTCTTTTGAAATCATTTGAAATCATTGAAATTATGTGTGAAACTGCATGTGTATATATTCCTCTTTTTGTGTCCATAGATATCATCAGACAGTCTCTAACCCTTCAGTTTCAGCAGGTAACCCAAGATTCTATGATCATGAGTTTGGGAAATACTGTTAGAGCTTGACTTTAAATTTTTGATATTTTCAGTTAACTTCAGTTAACTTCCTGATTTTCTCACCTACTCCACACTTCTACTGGCATCAAGACCTACCTATACCCTCTGTCTCCACTCTTACCTTGAAAGAACCATCTCTATTTCTATTAAAAGTCAAAACTTCCCTTTATCTCTAGTTCCCCACTCTTATCAGTTTCCAGGGACTTCTTTCTGCAGTTCCTATTTCTTTCTTCTTCATCATACTCCCCTCTCTAGAGGGTTTTTCTCAACAACATGGAACTATGCTCTACATCTCCTATCTTTGCTTTAAACTCAATTGGTATCTATCTTCTTCCACTTCAAATTCCCATTTTTGGGTCCTCTTTTACAACAACACTGCTTGAGAAAATTATCCTCCTTCACACTCTGAATTTTTCCACCTTTTAAAATTTCAAATATTATTCAAAATTCTCTAAATGAAAAGTCCTTACATTAACTATTTTATTGTGAAATACTCATAGTATATGACATATTTATATTTTAAAGAACAACAGTAAGGAAGAAATACTTACATCCCTACAAACAATTTTAATACTAAAACAATAATTTTAAAGCAAGTTGAATATTTTCCCCTAATCCCCTGCTTTTCCTTTCCTTGAATGTTTTCTTGACAATTTCTTGGTTTCTTTTTTATTTCTGTAGTTGCTTTCCTTTTAAGTATTATAAAATACAACAAATGCATAAGTTTATTAAATAAATGTATGGGCTTAATAATTATAAAACTAACCCATGAGCCACCAACTAAGTTCAAAATAGAATATTGTAAGCCCCCAAATTTTGCTAATATAGGTTTTTATTAAATTAGTAAGTTTTATTTTTTAGATAGTTTCAAGTATCTCCTCAAATCTAGTATATATTATGTTAGATTCATATCTAAATATTTCATTTTAGGGGTGCCAATATAAATGATAATGTGTTTCTAATTTCAAATTCCACTGTTCATTGTTGTTATATAAGAAAAACAATTGACATGTGTATTTTAGCTTTGTATCCTACAACCTTGCTATATTTGCTTATGAAATCCAGGAGGTATTTTTTTGTATTTCGTATTTTGTTTTGTTTTGTTTTCTTCATTTCCTTCAGTCTCTGTAAATGGTAATGTCATCTGTAAACAAAGATAATTTCATCCCAATATGTATGCCTTTAGGTCCTGTTTCTTTTCCCATTGCATTGGTAAGGACTTTCAGTACTGTGTTGAAAAGGCATGGTGAGAAGGGACAATCTCATCTTGTTCTTTTTTTTTTAAAGATTTATTTATTTATTTTGAGAGAGAGGAAGAGTGAGCAAGCAGGGAGAGGGGCAAGAGAGTGACAGAGTCTCAAGCAGACTCCTGATGCAGGCTTTATATCAATCCAGAGATCATGACCTAATCTGAAATCAAGAGTTAGATGCTTAGCCAACTGAACCAATCAGGTGCTCCCCAATCACCTTGTTTTTAATGTTAGTGTTTAAACTGAGCTTCTCAGCATGCAGTTTGACTTTAACTATAGGATCCCCCCACACACACACTTTGGTAGATATTCTTTATTAAAATCAGAAAGATCCCCTCTATTCCTAGTTTGCTGAATGTTTTTACTATGAGTACATGTTAGATATGCCAAATGCTTTTTCTGCATCTATGGATAAGTACTTTTGATTTTCCTTCTTTAGTTTTTGATGTGATGGGTTTTACTAACTGATTTTTGAATTAGACTGCCTTATATACCTAAGATAAATCCCACTTGGTCATGGCGTATAATTCTTTTTGCACTCTGTTGGATTTGATTTGCTATTATTGTGTTGAGGATTTTTTTCATTAAGGATCATAAAAGATATTGGTCTATGGTTTTCTTTTGTTATAATGTCTTTGTGTTATTTTGGTATTAGGCTAATCCTGAACTGGTAGATTGAGTTAGAAATTATTCTTTCTACTTCTGTATTCTGGAAGAGATTATAGAGAATTAGTATAATTTCTTCCATAAATGTTGGTATAAACATTTTTAAACACCAGTGAACTCATTGGATCTGGTGCTTTCTGTTTAGAAATGTTATTAATTATTGGTTCAATTTCTTTAATAGATAACAATCTATTTAGGTTGTCTATTTCTATTTTGTGAGTTTTGATAGATTGTGTCTTTGAAAGAATTGGTCCAAGTCATATAGGTTTACAAATTTGTGGGCGTAAAGTTCTTTTCATTTCCATGTGATCTGTAATGATGTATCCCTCTTAAAGCTCTGCTCTTAGTAATTTGTGTCCTCTCTCTCTCACAGTTAGCTTGGCTAAAGGATTATCAATTTGACAGATCTTTGCAAAGAACCAGCTTTTGGTTTTATTAATTTGTGTTATTGATTTTTGGTTTTCCATTTTATTGATTGCTGCTTTCTTTTTCTTTTATTTTGTTTACTTTGGATTTAATTTGCTCTTCTTTTTTTAGTTTCCTATGGTGGAAATTTAGATAATTGATTTTAGATCTTTCTTCTTTTCTGATAAATACACTCTGTGCTATAAATTTCCCTCTAAGCCCTGCTTTCACTGCATCCCAGAAATTTTGATGTTATGTTTTCATTTTCATTTAGTTAAAAATATATTTTAAAGATTTATTTATTTGGGGGGGAGAGAGAGAGAGAGGAAGAAAGAGGTGGAGCCGTGAGGGACAGAGGGAGAAGAGAGAATCCGAAGCAGACTCCCTGATGAGTATGGAGCCTGACATGGGGCTCGATCTCACGACCCTGAGATCATGACCTGAACTGAAATGAAGAGTCCAACGCTCAACCAAATGAACCACCTATCCATCCTAGTCAAAAATATTTTTAAATATCTTTTATAACTTCTTCTTTGACCAGTGTGTTATTTAGAAGTATGTTGTTTAATCTTTAAGTATTTTGAGGTTTTCCAGCTATCTTTCTGTTATTAGTTTCTAGTTTAATTCCACTATAGCCAGAGAACAGATATTGTATAATTTCTCTTCTTTTAAACTTGTTAAGGCACATTTTATGGCCCAGAATGTGGTCTATTTGGTGAATGTTCCATGTGATCTTGAAAAGAATGTGTAATCTGCTACTGTTGGGTGAAGTAGTCTATTGATGTCAATTATAGCCAGTTGATTGATGGTGCTGCTGAATTCAACTACGACCTTATTGATTTTCTGCCTCCTGTATCTGTCCATTCGTAATAGAGGGCTGTTGAAGTTTCCACCTATGAGAGCGAATTCATCTATTTTCTCTGCAGTTCTATCAGTTTTTCCCTTATATATTTTGATGTTCTGTTGTTAAGTACATACACATTAATAATGGTTATGTCTTCTTAGATTATTCACCCATCACCATTTGTGGTGCCCTTTTTACTTCTAATAACTCTCCTTGCTCTGAAATCTGCCTTGTGTGAAATTAATATAATCGCTCCCACTTTCTTCTGATTAGTGTTGGCATAACGTAACTTTCTCTATCCCTGCGTTTTTAATCTATACATGTCTTTATATTTAAAATGGGTTTCTTATAACCAATATAATATTGGGTTTTGATTTTTTATTCATTCTGAAAATCTCTGTCTTATACTTGTATTTAGACAATTATTTAAAATGATAGTGATAGCTTTATTAATATTTGGCATATTTGTTACTGTTTTCTTTTTTTTTAAGATTTTATTTATTTATTTGACAGCGAGAGATCACAAGTAGGTAGAGAAGCAGGCAGAGAAAGAGAGAGAGAGAGAGAGAGGAGAGCAGGCTCCCTGTTGAGCAGAAAGCCTGATGCGGGACTTGATCCCAGGACCCTGAGATCATGACAGAGGCTTTAACCCATTAAGCCACCCAGGCTTGTTACTTGTTACTTGTTACTGTTTTCTATTTGTTACTATTTTCCATTTGTTGCCCTTGTTTATTAGTCTTGCTTTTCCATGTATTTTCTGCCTTTGTAGTTTTTAATTGGGCATTTTACAGAATTCCATTTTCTTTCTTAACATAACAATCATGTATTTTTAAAAAATTTTTTAGAGAGGGTGAGAGGTGGGGGAGGAGGTGCAGAAGGAGAGGGAGAGAGAGTATCTTAAGTAGGGTTCACACGAAGCACAGAGCCTGATGTAAGGCTTGATCTTACATCCCTGAGATCATGACCTGAGCTAAAAACAAGAGTTGGATGCTTAACAGACTGTGCTGCTCAGGCACCCCAACGATCATCCTTTTTTATTTAACTTTTTTTGTTGTTATTGTCCCAAAGACTGAAATATACAAGTAATCTAAATCCACATTCAAGTAACACTATACCATTCCACAGGAAGTGTTAGTACCTTATATTAATAAAATATTCCAAATATTTCTCTCTCACCTTTGTCTTTGCTGTCATTCATCTTGCTTATATATAAACAAACAAATATTTTCATACACTAAGCATACATACATACATACTAGTCAATACATTGTTGCTATTGGCATTTTGAACAAACTGCTACCTGTTTAGTTAATTAAGCATAAGAAAAATAAAAAGTTTTCATTTACCCACACTTATTCCTTCTCTGATGCTCTCCCATTCTTTGTGTATACCTGATGTACCTAATGTATATAATTTTCTTCTCTCCGAAAAAATTTTAAAAACATATCTTGCAAGGCAGTACTACTGGCAACAAATTCCTTCAATTTTTGTTTGTCTAAAAAAACATTTCTTCTTCAATTTTGAAGGGCAGTTTGCAGACTACAGAATTCAAGGGTTTTTTTTATTTTATTTTTTTCTTTTCAACATCTTAAATATTTCAGTCTAACTCTTTTCTTGCTTACATCGGTTCTGAGATACCGGATATAATTTTGTTTGCTTCTCTGTAGGTAAGGTATTATTTTTCCTCTGAGTTTTTTCAAGATTTTTTTCTCTATCTTTGATATTCTGAAGTTTGAATGTGAATGCCTAGGTATAGATCGTTTTGGGATTTATCCTGTTTGCTGTTCCCTGTGTTTCCTGGATATTTGCTTTGTTATCTGACATTAATTTGGGAGAAATTTACATTATTGCTTCAAATATTGTCTCTTTCCTTTTCCTTTTTCTTTTTTTTTTTCCTTTATTTTCCTTTCTCTTCTCTTCTTTTCTTTTTCTTCACTTTCTGGTATTCCCTTTACATGTATGTTATACCTTTTGTGCTGGGCCTACAGTTCTTGGATATTCTGTTTGTTTGTTTTAGTCTTTTTTCTTTTTCCCTTTCAGTTTTGGAAGTTTCTATTGTCATACCTTTAAGTACAGAACCTTTTCCTCAGCTGTCTATCCTACTAACGAGGCTACCAAAGGCATTATTCATTTCTGCCACAGGGTTTTTGATCTCTATCATTTCTTTTTGATTCTTTCTTAGAATGTCTATCTCTCTGCTGTTTATCCGTTCTTACATAATGACTACTTTTTCTATTAAAGCCCTTGGTATATTAATCATAGTTTTAAAAAATTCTTAGTTTCATAATTTCCAACATTCCTTCCATATCTGACTGTTTCTGATGCTTGTTCAATATTTTCAAGCTGTGATTTCACCTTTTAGTATGTCTTGTAATTTTTTTTTTCTTCATAGCTAGGTAAAAGGAACTCCTGTAAAACACACACACACACACACACACACACACACACACACACACTTTAGTAAAATGTTGGAAATGTGTAGGGGGAGAGAAAGTGTTCTGTAGAGTCTGATTAGGTCTCAGTCCTTTCATGGGCCTGTGCCCCTGGACTATAAACTGCATTAGTGCTTCTCAGTTTTATTTTCTCCTTGTAACTGGATGACTAAATGAGACTAGAGTTGATTATTTTTCTTTCCATGGGGAGGTTAAGCTCCAATAAAACTCTAGGAAGTTGAGCTCTAGTAAAATAGTTTCTCCCAAAGGCAGGTTTGCTTATAAGAGAAGTGTACTCTCTTCTTCTCTTTTTCAAACTGATTACTTTTCCCTTCCCCTGCATAAGTGGATTTTCTTCTGATTTTCATAGAGAGGGCCTTATTGAACTCCTGGAGGTAAACTCACAAAAGCATAAGGATTCCCCTATGACTGGGTCTCCCTGGAGTTTGTAACTCTCAGAGTTTTCCACACCAGGTTTCCAACAATTCATCAATTACAATTCAGATGTTCCTACTCCAGCAGTGGTTTTGTTAGAGATTTCTGCTTATGGATTTCTGTACCAGTAAGCTGTGATTCTTTGTGTTCACCTGCCCGTCTAATTCTCAGAGCAGCAGTTTGCCCTGTGACTACTCTGATGAATCTAGAAAAACTTGTTGATTTTTCAGTGTGTTATTTTATTGTTAAGATGGAGTGGTAACTTATAAATTCTTTACATGCTAGACTGGAGCATCTGGAAATTTCCAACCATAGCTTTTTATGGTTAATATTCATTTATGTTTACCTAATATTTACTCTTTTCATTTCTTGGTCTGTTTTCAAGCATTTTTATATTTCCATCTGAAATAAGTTTCCTTCTGCTTAAATTAGTCCCTTTAGTTTTTCTTTTAGTATAGGACACATGTGACACCTTTTCTGATTTTCTCAGAAATTATTTTTATTTCATTTTCACTTTGAATACACTTTTAGCAGGAGATAGAATCAAAGGTGAGAACTGTTTTCCTTTAGGGTTGTAATTATATTATTATTTTTTTAGGCTTCTCAACCTTTTCTGTCAGCTTTGTTAATTCCATGTTAAGTACAGTGTAACTTCTTTTTCTCTGGCTGCTATTAAGATTTCCTTTTTGTTTTGATTTTTACTAGTTTTACTATGACATGCCTAAATGTGATTTTGTTTATATTTCTCTTATTTGGTTTGTAGAGCTTTTTAAATTGATGGGTTAAATTTCTTCATTAGTATGTAAAAATTTCAGTCACTGAATCTTTAAATATTTCCACTACTCCATTTGCACTCTCTTCTCCTTCTGAGTCTCCAGTTACATATATTTTAGAAATTTTCTTTCTTTTGGAATAACTTCTGTGAAAATTTCCAAATATTTGTGGTATTTGGTAGGTACTTTAGTCACTAATACATAATTTAATAATATTGTCAGCAGAAAATAATCTATATGATTATGATGCTTTGCTATTTGTTGTTAATTATTGCTTATAATTTAAATACAGTTTTGTAAGTGATATATGTAGTATGCTAAAAATGTGTATATGGAAATTGCAAGGTATGGAGTTATGTATATTTTCATTTGATTTTGTTTGTTTAAATCTCTTATAGCATACTGATTATTTCCATTCCTCAATTTATTTATTTTTGAGAGAGAAATCTTACAATCTTCTGTTCTGATTTAAGATTTGTAATCATTTTCCTTGTAGTTCTGTAAACCTCACTTATATATTTTAATGTTACATTACCTGGGGAATACAAATGTAAAACAATGGTGTTTTAATTCTATCACTTCTTCTATAAGTTGATATTCTTTTGTAATGTTGGACTTTTTCCTACTTATTGGAACTACTTACTTACTATAAAATATAGTTCCTAATGGAAAAGATGATGTATGTTTACTTCTTTTATTTAGTTACCAATTTTACAGATCAATCAACAATTAATCAAAAGTTGACCTGTACATTTTTTTCTTGCTTTATTGTTTTGGAGTACTAATTCTTGGTCATTTCAAGATTATTTTATTTTATTAGAGTTATTCTTTTGGTGCTCAACTTTGGTCAGAGAGGGATCCTTAAATCTGTTTGCTTGCTGTTTTAATGTTACTCCGTTAATTTTGAAGACACATTGATTTCTGGCACAACAAAATGCCTAAGCATCACATAACACCTTTTTACCCTTGGCCAGGAATTAAACAATGCTCCAAGGAGCTCTTATTCCTGTTAGTTTTTCCCAGATTTTTTTTCTTCAATTTTTTTTTCTATTTTTCTCAAGATACATATTCATTTTAAACAAAACTAGATTATGTATAGAACACACATAGATTTAGGTAAATACATAGATTTAGGTAAAGAGAATTCTGGTGTCATTCAATATTATAAAATGAGGACATTTACCTCCAAATTTAATCTATCAAATTAAATGTCTGCCTTTTAACTATAGCTTAACTATACTGTAAACTTCATGTTACTGGACTTCTGGATGTTAAACTCGAGAAGCCCAAGATTATACAGAAAGTTAATCTAGTGATGAGATTAATTTTGCATCACTAAGCATCCTGACAGAAAAATAATAAGGATGTGTATAAATAGCCTGTATTTATTTTTAATTATTTGTCTGGCTGCTTTTATGTTTAATGCGCTGTTTCATATTTTAGAGAACTGAAAGGAACAAGAAAATCACTTAACTATTTTTTTTACAATCATATATCTTGTGCTTTTATTAATATGGCATCCAACCTATTAATATTTTAAGAGCAATATCAGCTATTTCATAGAAACATTTTGTTAACTTTCCTCATATAGAAACATATGTTCCATTTTTATTTTTTATTAGATATTAGTTTTACTTTAAGTTTTACTTAAATTGCAGTTAGTTAACATACAGTGTGATTTAATTTCAGGTGTACAATATAGTGATTGAGCATTTCCATACCAACCTGGTGCTCATCACAGCAAGTGCGCTTCTTAATCCACATCACCTATTTCACCCATTCTCTTGCCTACCTCCACGCGTAATCATCAGTTTGTTCTCTGTAGAGTGCATTTCTTGGTTTGTCTTTCTCACTCTTTTTTTTTCTTTGCTCATTCGTTTTGTTTCTTAATCCCACATGTGATTTAAATCATATGGTATTTGTCTTTCTCTGACTGACTTATTTCACTTCAGATAACACTCTCTAGCTTCTCCGATGTTGTTGCAAATGGTAAGATTTCATTCTTTTTATGGATGAGTAACGTTCATTGTATTTATGTACCACATCTTCCTTATCCATTCATCAGTCACATGAAAAGATGCTCAACATCACTGATCATCAGGGAAATGCAAATCAAAACTACAATGAAATATCACCTTGCACCTGTCAGAATGGCTAAAAATCTACAACACAGAAAAAACAGGTGTTGGCTAGGATGTAGACAAAGGGGAAACCTCTTGCCTTGTGGGTGGGAATGCAAACTGATACCATCACTGTGGAAAACAGGTCACTGAGAAAAACAGTATGGTGGCTCCTCAAAAAGTTAAAAATAAAACTACCTTACAATCCAGCAATTGCACTACTAGATATTTACCCAAAGAATACAAAAACGCTGGCTCAAAGGGATATATGCACCCAGATGTTTATAGCAACATTGCTAACAATAGCCAAATTATAGAAAAAGCTCAGGTGTTTAAATGTTCCATTTTTAGATTAGCAAAAACAATGAGTATCTGACTTGAATTTTAGATGCAAAATTGGGAAATTTCAAATAAAAATACTAAAATGCTGTGTTTTGAATTATTTGTGTATTGAAAAAAATTCCCCTTGAATATATGAAAGAATTTATTCCATTCTAACATTCTCCTCTAATCTAATCTTTTTAAAGCACTTGGAGTTATATATGTTTTCTTTATACCTGGGTTATTACCTATAATTTGCATGAATGTATTACATTTGCCTGTATTGTGCCTGCATAAAAACAAATGACAATACCTTAGCATTTTGATTTTCTTTACAAAATTAGGACATGCTACAGGAATTAGTCATTATTTGCATTTAGCTAATGTGAAATAACAGGCTTATAATGAAGCTATTACTCTTCCTTTGGTCACAACAAAAGTGCATTTTTCTTTTCCAAATAATCATTTTGGTGGCAATATTTGTTCTCCATTAGTCTGTGAGCTCATATTTAAACAAAAAAGTGATAATTAAAAGAGTCTTAAGTCTGGATTTTTGTCTTCTTAAAACATTCTTCTCTTTCAATCTCTAAATGTCTGGACAATTATGCATTGTGGAGTGTAGGAGGAACAAATTAGAAAAAGAAATATATATTCAACAAGTATTTAGGAATTATCACAGGAAAGGTCCAAGGAAAGAAAAAGATTTTAAAAAGTGGTACAAAGTAGGAAAATCATACGGTTAGCATCATATATGCATGCAAAAGCTCAACCTAAATGTGGACAGACTCCTCATTTTTCTCACTTTAGTATATGGGACCATTTTCTTTCTTTCTTTTTTTTTCAAGATTTTATTTATTTGTTTGTTAAAGAGAGGGAGAGCACAAGCAGCAGGAGCAACAGGCGGAGGGAGAAGCATGTTCCCCGCTGTGTAGGGAAGGTGATTTGGGACTCAGTCCCACTTGGGATCATGACCTGAGCCCAAGGCAGAGGCTTAACCAGCTGAGCCACCCAGGCATCCCATGGCACCATTTTCTACCCGAAAGCCCATATAAGAAATTTGAAAAAGACCATTGATATGTCAGTCTCCTTTATTCACTAATATGGGATAAATCACCAAATATAGTTGGTTCTAAAGCTCTTCATCCTTCCTTTCCATATAAAGTTGAAATTCTTTTTTTTTTTTCTACAGGAGAATGGCTACAACAACACTGATAGCTGTAGCTTTGCCCTATTCAAGTCCGTTTCTGTTCCCTTTTCCGTGATTTTTTTTTTAAGATTTTATTTACTTATTTAAGAGAGAAAGAGTGAGAGAGAGCATGAGAGGGGAGAAGGTCAGAGGGAGAAGCAGACTCCCCATGGAGCTGGGAGCCCCATATGGGACTCGATGCCAGGACTCAGGGATCATGACCTGAGCTGAAGGCAATTGTTTAGCCAACTGAGCCACCCCGGTGCCCACTGTGGATTTCTTTTTTCTTTTTCTTTTTCTTTTTTTTAATAAAAAAATCTATTCCTGTATTTCCCCTGCCTAAAATATTGCAGTGTTGCCCAAGACTTTGTAATGAGGCCGTAATTCATGAGTTCGCTCAGCTTTCCTCTTCAATGTTATTTCCCTCCAGTTCCTTTTTTTATCCACATTACTAAAGAATTCACTCCAACTATATTAAATATTTTGTCGTTTCCCACCTACCTCTCTGCTTGAATGAAATGACCTCCCCTAAATATCTCTACCACCAGCTACCTCCTACAAATCCTTCAAGAATTTGCTCATGTGCTGCCAGAAAGTTTAGATAGGAAATACTACTAAATTCCCCCAGTATGCTATGTAATAAGTACTGCTTCAGTTATTGCAAATAAAATGGGAGACACAAGAGATAGGGTCCTTGTCCAGTGGTGGGAGACAGAAGGGAGAAATGAACAAATAAGTATAAAATAATCATGCATATTGATTAATATTCTGAAGGAAACAAACAGAATACTAAAATAAACATAATGATAGTGAAGGTGAAGACAGGTGATGTGCTTTGGACAGGATGGTCAGGAAGAGATGACGTTTTAGCTGATATCTGAAAGATAAGAAAAGAGCCAGTCAAGCAAACAGTTTAAAAAAAAAAAAAAAAAGAATGTTCTGAGAAGAGAGAGGAAAATCATGCATAAAACTTGAGTCCTATTATTTGACAGTCTGCTTCCTCTGGACACCCTTTCTCCAGAGGGATAGACTGTGAGCTTCTGCAAGACATGATGGGCCATGTCTTCCTCTTTAGATTCTAAATCCCTAGCACACTGAATATTTTTAGAAGGTGCTACCAACTGAATTAATAATTTATTTTGGAGACCCTTGTCTGTGTTGTTTGTTATTATTTTTTACATCTTTCCCCACATTCCACTCATTACATAGTCTGAAGAATGCTAGAGTATATTTTCTACCAGCATTTCACACACTACCCAGCTCTGTTATGCCCCAGCATTTCGTGGTGTGCAGAAAGAACCTGTTTCAGCTGTGCAGTTTTCTCTGATTCATATTTAAGATTCTTATGAATTAAACCCATAGTTTCAAATTACTTAGTTTCATTTGATTAAGTGTGTAGCATTCTGAAAAGTATTGTCAAGATTTCTTTTGGATGTACAGAATCATATAGGGCTTTCTGTTTTAAAAGATTTAAGGAAAAATGGTTAATAAAACAATAAAGGAGTTCTCGGGTAGGAATTTTTTGGCTTGCCTACATTTTCAGCAAAAATTTATTATCTCACTTTAGATTTGACCTCAGTCTGCACAATGCTTACTTTAGTGATAACAAAAATGAGAAACACTGAAAAAAGGGAAGAGCAACAAACTTATTTTGTAAGCTGGAAAGCAGCAGATGGAGTGGTTGATCACTCGCAAGAAAGCCAGATTCCAAGCCTGATATGAGGAAAGCTTAAGACTACATAGTGTCTACTGGATAATTCTTAAAAATTACCAAAAATGTCAAGGACCATGTTAACAGAAATGAAGGGGAAGTCTAATGTGTGAAGGACTGGGTAAAAGCCATTTAGATGCATTATCTCTAGATCCCTTTAAAAAAGTCCTCTTTGGTAAACTGCCTCTTCTTCAACCAAGCAGAAATCTAAAAGTTTATGTTCTGAATCAAGTAAAAGAGAGGAGATTGGTGGAAACAAGAAGAGAGAGATATGCCCAAAACAAAGGGATTAAATGGCAATCCTATACTGATTGACGAGTTCAGAGATACCAGTCCTTCTCAGCTATTGTATTCCCAGGTCCTTGCTTTCTAAGTAGGAGACTTTGGAGGTTCCTGTTGGGAACCTGACCGGTACCTGAAGACAAACTTGAAATTCTGATAGCACAGGTTCTCCCTATATTGGTGAACCGAAATAGCTTACCTTATAGAGTTCAAAATAAACCAAGGCAGAGACTAAGATAGGATATATCAAAGAGGAGATTTAATATAGGACACAAATAAAGAGAATTTCCAGTAAAATTATGAAGATCCCAGCCATGTCCCAGTTTAGATTAGAGTAACTCAAGCAATAAACATGTTGAAGTATACCTTCAACAGCTTCCCAACTGCCACTGTGCTAGTATTACCCTGAGGGCATAATGCCCAGCTAGAACCTGATCCTGTACTTGGCTAATGTTCTGCTTTGACCAATTCAGGAAACTAAAGTTGGGCAATAGAGAGCTGAGAAGTAGAAAATGCAGAATTGCCCACTTGTTCTGACCACAACTCTGTTGGAAAATCCCAATATCTCCTTCTTATTTTAGCTTAGCGAGATGGTCCAAGTGGCATGACCCCTATATTTTTCGTGACTCTTACGGCCTCACCCATTAGATTCCCCAGAAGATACTCTTTATACTCGAAGAAATTCTAAAACCCTATCAGCAGAGCTTCTCCTGGAAGCCTTGTCTATTAGTGACAGTGACTCTTTCTTGCACATCTAGCTTTATGCCTGCTATTCAGGTTTTTAAAACTATATATTCCTTCCCAGATGGTAAAGTTTATATGGAAAAAGAAAATTATGAACACACAAACATTATTCTGGAGGGTGATAGTGATGTGATTTGGTAGCAATGCATAACCTCTAAGGGACCAATAGTATTTTACTTTTAACCTTGGTAGCAAGTCCCATGACGTTCATATATTATTCCTTAAAAACCTACATATATATTTTATAGTTTTTTAAAACATATATGAGTGTCTTAGTCCATTTTGGTTGCTATAACAAAATTACCATAGACTGGCTGGCTTCAAAAACAAACATTTACTTCTCACAAGATCCAAGCTCAAGGTGCTGGCAGATTCAATGTCTGGTGAGGGCTCACTTCCTGATTCATAGATGACTCTTTTCTCATTGTACCTAACATGAGAGTGAACGAAAAGAGATCCCTGGGGTCTCTTCTATAAGGGCACTATCCCATTCGTTATGGTTCCATCTTTAAGACCTAATTACCTCCCAAAGGCCTTATCTCCTAATACTACCACCTTGAGGGTAAGATTTCAACATACGAGTTTCGTATGTTGTCATTGACATTGTCATGTCAATCCGTGACAATAATATATGAAACAATTATTTTTTCAAAAGAATTTAGTGTTAGCAAATATGAAGAAATAGGTCTATTTTTATGCCGCTGGTAAAATATCATGTTCAGATAATACTGGACAAAAGTACGTTGTACAAAGTGTTTCTTTTTAAAATAATTAACAGGAGAGTGTTTGGCCCTGACCACTGAGAACACACTTTAAGGAATATACCTTAAAAAAAAAAAAGGAATATACCTTAAATAAACTTCACATACGTGCATAAGTAAATATACAGGTCTTTTTGTTGCATTTGAAGTGGAAGGCTGTTGTTTATTTGAAATAGGAAGGTTTGATATCTAAATATTCATCAGTAGGAAAATGGATAAATAAAATCTAGGTATATTATTATGAAATTGTTAAAATAAATCAACTAGATTACATGTTGGATTGCAAAATGAAAGTCATAGACTCATTTGCCCAGCATGATACCGTTTATGCAGATCAACACATAATTAACTAACATTAATTATGGCTTATAGATAGTATATATGTACTAAAATAATTAAAAACACTGTCTTGCAGAATGCAATCCAAGTTCATGATAGTCTTTGTGGAGAGGGAATAAGGTGACCAAGAATCAAAACAGGAAAATTCAATGTTATATGTAAAGTTTGCTCCTTTTATATTAAAAAAGAAATTAGCTAAATATGCCAAGGTGTTAACCTTTGTTACATCTTGGAGGTTTGCACTGGAGTTTTGCTGTGTGTATTTTGATACATTTTTGAAACAAGCAAATAAATTAAGAGGATCATCTAAAACTGAGAGTTAAAACATTAAAAGGGTCATTTTAGAAGCATGACAGAATGAGAGGAAAATGATGGTATAATGCTAAGAAAGCAATGACAAGAAGCGCTAAACCTGAGAAGTAAAAAGGTAAAAAATACAATGTATACTTTGAGAGAATGTGCACATTCTTGGAGGTCTAGACACTGATTTTAATGGAGTTGTTCCTAAAGCACAGAAGCTAACAGCCTGTGAGACAAGTGTGAGGCTTTGAAATTAGACAGACTGATTTGAATTCTGCTCCAAAATTGTTAGTTGTGATCTCAGCTGAATTTCTTCACTTTAAAGACTATACTTAACCTATATGTCACACAGGGATACAATCATGTTGCGGATGTGTGTGTTTTGTTGTTTTCTGGTTTTTTTTTTTGTTTGTTTTTAGGTTAAAGCAGAGAAAATCCCCAGAGTTTAGTGAGTTCTAAGGACTTCAAGTTTCATGTTTTGTTGTTACTATTTATTGTTCAAAACTAAAAACCATTAATTTTCATTTTACATAGTTAAATGCATATTATGTGAGTCACATTTATACTGATCCATCCAATAGTTACAAGACCTATAGAAGACTGTCCTTAGTGCACAGTTCAAATGTATTTTTTTTTTCTTCACAAATGGCTCAAAGTATGTAGCATGGTTCAACATAATTGTCCTTTGTTGAAAGTCATCCATTTTTTTTTTCTGTGACATTGTATACTTTGATGACACAATGTATCAGGATGCCCACTATTGGTATCCCTCCTAAAACAATAGTCCCATCTGTGGTCCCTTTTATTATCACACAGACAAAGCAGTGTGCAACATTCAATAACTGGCTAACCAGCCATAGTCTCTGCAATGCACTCATTCAGAGCTCCTAAGATGCACAGATGGATACATTGCTGTGATAATATTGGACTGTGTTTCTCTCAGATGAACTGGAAAGTTGCCTTACTCATTGGAACCTAGAGAGCCATTCACTGTTATTCCATGTCTGCACTATTAGCTCATATTCCAGAACCAGCCTATGCTTTGGCCTGCAGTGTACAATAACTTGTGTTTTAGATGCAAGTTCCTGCTGTCACTTGGTTGAACAAAGTGTAACAAAAGAACAAATACAGCCTATTATAACTCCTTGTACGCAGTTGACTATGTTTATGACAATAACTAGTGAATTGCATTTTTAGCTCAACAGAAGTGATGACACAAATATAAAAATACAGAAGGCTGATTAGATTATTTATGGTTTAGGGAGCTGTTTATATTAAATCAAGAAGACAACCAATAACAGCAATCCTGGACCACAAAATCCAGTAATGTATTTTATACAAAAAAACTAATATGTTAGCATATCTACCATAGCAAATGTGAATACAGTTATAATATCATCTCACCTAACCATGTTAGAGTGTGAATCCATGTAAAAAAGCTTTACTGAATTTGGTTAAACAAAAAGTTTTTCATATGGTGCACATTAGTGTATTATGCCTTGTTAGTAAAATGCAACCTCAGGTCAGATAGGCACAGTGGTCATTTAATTCTTTCTTTACTGAAATTATAAATTCTAGAATATCATCTAAAGTACATGAAATGATAAGTTACTCTCAGATAACAAAGCACAGCAATTCAGTCACAGTTTACTAGAAAAACATACATGTGTTAAGAGATTGTATGATAAGACATAAATTATCCCAGAGCAGAGATTTTCAAACTGTTCTCCTGAGTCTGGGGAGAAGCGTGTTTGTCATAGGAGTGGGCAGCTTTAACCACAGCAAGTCCAGACCAAAGGCAGTGATATTTTGGATTATATTTAAACTTTCATGTGAAGACAGAGCATTATTGCTCAACAGTACCAAGCCACACAAAAAGTATTTTAGGTATAATTAACCTGGCACCCATTACTCTAATAAAGTACAAAAAAATGGCAATACTTGGGGAAATTGGAAAACTGATGCAAAAATTTATATGATGCAAAAATTGCAAAAGAATGGCCATATTTTTCAAAAATAAAATGTAAAGGAGTAATAGTAGTAAGCAACATTTGTAGAGTGTTTATGACATGATACTGATGTACTAATTTTACATATATTAAATAATTTATTTATAGCAGTCAATAATAATCCTATAATCATAGCAATAGTACAATGATGATAATAATCCTATATTCTTACTGATCTTACAGATAAGGAATGTGAGGTACAGAAAGTTCAATTGACATACAAGTAGGCAGAAAGCACTAAGGCCAGGATTGACTTTGGGGTCTCTATTTTTAATTATTACACCACTTGTATAAGACAAGGAGTGGAGTCCTGACATATCTTGAATATATCATGAAGCTAAAATAGAACAATATTGTTTCAGAAACCTATGAGTTATATTGAATCAGGAGAATGAAATTTAATTTGATTTTACTTTCCCTATTAATTTCAAATTCAGCCTTTTCATATATATTAAATTTAAAGACAGATATTGTCTGTTTCATTCTCCTGATTCAATATAATTCATAGATTTCTGAAACAAATATATATATTCAAATACATATATTTGAATATGTAATTCAAATATATTAAATTGTGAGAATTTAATATGTGTAAAAAGACTGAATTTGAAATTAATAGGGAAAGTAAAATCAAGTATCAAATGAAATAGGGATGGACATGTATTTGAAAACAAAATTTTATTTCAATAGCTACTTCATACTATAAAAATTACTCATATATTAAGATCTAAATATTTTTAAAAAGTAAAAGAAGCTGTAGAAGGGTATTTTTAGAATGTAGAGATAGGGAAAACTTCCTAAACAAAATGCCAAACAGAATATGTGGAGAAAAGATTAGAAGAATTCACTGCACAGAACTTAAAATTCTTAATAGACACCACAAACAAAGGTCAACACAGGATGGATGAATGTACTTTTTCAGTACATTTCAAAACCACCAATACTCATAGTACACAGGAAGCTTTTATGACCCAACAAGAAAATGACAATAAATAAATTGTCACTTGATAAACATAGATATTTTACAGAAAATAAGTACAGATGACTAATACATACATTAGTAAAAGTTTAACCTCACCAGTAATTTATAAAACCCAAATTAAATCAAAATGATACACAGAAATTGGATAATATTTAAAGGGTTAATGTTTAGTATTAAAGAATTTATGGGCAGGGGCGCCTGGGTGGCTCAGTGGGTTAAAGCCTCTGCCTTCAGCTCAGGTCATGATCCCAGCGTTCTGGGATCGAGCCCCGCATCGGGCTCTCTGCTCAGCGAGGAGCCTGCTTCCTTCTCTCTCTCTGCCTGTCTCTCTGCCTACTTGTGATCTCTCTCTGTCAAATAAATAAATTAAAAAAAAAAAAAAGAATTTATGGGCAAATAGGACTCACACTGTTGAAGGGAATGGTAGATTATTCAGATTGTTTTGAGGGTGATTTGATGGCATCAAACAGTATTTAAATTGCTTACATCTTTTGATCTAATAATTCTACTTTTAGAAACTGTGCCAACAGAAATGCTGGAACAAGCTTATAAAAATACAGGTATAAGAAAGGTTAATAACATTGTTTATAATACCGAAAAAATCAAAACTACTTAAATACACATCAATGCCTATAAAATACTCTGATATTATTCAGAGGAGTGAAATAGTAATATACAAGATGTAATAAGTGAAAACACCCAGTTACAGAATAACAGATGTGGTGCCAGTTTTGTAAAAATAAAACTGTATATGTTTAAGTAAAATAAAACATAAGCATATTTTTTGAACACATTTCAGAGCATGTCGGAGACACCTGGTTCCTTTGTATAGAACAAAGATATGTTCTTAAATCATCTTATTTTGTATTTTATGTTGTTTTATACTTAAGCCATAGTCCCTATTCAGGTTTCATCAATTTCTCCCAAAATGTCCTTTATAGCTCTTTTTTTCTTGGTCCAGGATTCAACCCAGGATACTTAATACATTCAAGTAACCATATTTCTGCAGTTTCATTTAAGTGGGAAAATTTTTTTAGTTTTTCTTTGTGTTTCTCAACTATGACATTTTTGAAAAGTGCAGGTCAGTTATTTTGTAGAATTTCCCTCGCTTTGAGCTTGTCTGTCATTTGATTCAAGCTGCAAAATTTTGGCAAGAATACCACTGCCCTTATGTTGGATCTTCAGAGCATCCCACCAAGACACACTTGGTGGTTTTGGTATTGTTGTTTCTTTCCAGTATTGGTGATATTAATTTTGATTCACTCATTTTTCACCTATCATCAAGTTCTATGGCTTCCTCAGAAGTAACTAGCTCATAAGTCTGTGGGAGAGTCTTCTTCTTCTTCTTTTTTTTTTTTTTTAAGATTTTATTTATTTGACAGACAGAGATCTAGGCAGAGGCAGGCAGAGAGAGGAGGAAGCAGGCTCCCCGCTGAGCAGAGAGCCCGATGCGGGGCTCGATCCCAGCACTCTGGGATCATGACCTGAGCTGAAGACGGAGGCTTTAACCCACTGAGCCACCCAGGCGCCCCCTGTGGGAGCTTCTTAAGAGAGAGGCTGTAACTTCTATATATATATTTCTATGCCCTGGTACTGGCAGTCACACCATACCTATATTTAGCATCCACTATACCTATGAACAATACACTTGTCCTGTTGTTAAGTAGTGAATTTTTTTCTGGCATTATCTTATAGCTATGTTCTGTTTGAATTTGAAATCACTGCAAAAAATAAGGAAACTAAGTGATATCCCTGAAAATTTCAGAGATATTGTTTCAGGCCACCCATTTCTGATGCTGAAAGTGATTTATTCGAATGACATTTCCAGTGTCATTCGTACATAAAAACATTATATTTAATGTAATTAACCCATGCATAGGTAAAGACCTCTTACTTGCTGGATTTGTCCCACTGCAGATAGTTATAAATGAGCAAAAAGAATTTCTTGTTTCTGATATATACTTTAGAGGACCCAATTTCCTATAATTATTGGTTAATACTTATTTACCTTATGCCAAAATAAAAGGTCAATTTTATCAAACAAGTGGAACCAAACAGACAAGCAAAAGCAATAAATAAGTCATTTAGCATTTTGTGGACAGAAATTGGGCTGATTAATTTTTAAATTTTTACATGATACTGATGTAATCATAAATACCACCCAGAAGTACTCTACATCTTTATTGGACTAGGGATCTTTTAGGTCTTTAAATTTTACTGAGGTTAGAAACTTGATACTATCAAGTACAAAAGTAGGTTGCATTAAATCTTATTTGAGAAAAGCCATCTTCTTAAAGGATGGCTAATTTTACCTCAATTTCAATCAATATTTCAGATGTAGCAAAGCCACTATGCAATACTACTTTTTTTTTTCCTATCACTTAAATTCCTGTTTATGACCATAGCAACAGCACGATTTAGTGGTTCAGAGTTTTTACTTTGGAGACAGACAGTTTGATTCTGGCCTTGTCATATGCCAACTGTACCATGCCTTATTGCTTAATTATATATGTGGATTGAACATATGCAGCATGAAGATAATACTGATAGCCCCCTATAGTACTACCACTAAAAAAACACAAATCCAGCCAGTTTGCTGAGCTTTTTGACCAAATCTCGCCCTCAGTGTTGGTATTCTGGGAATATTAAATACCTAGTTTTTCCAGTTTTGAAACAAGGAGATGCACAATGGTTAGAGGTCAGTGACAGTCTTTAGGAGGAAGAGATGGAGAATGATCTTTTGTTTACTCTATATTTTTTATAGGTTGTCATATATGACCATATGAAGTTAATTATATTTAGTTCTCAGTATGGGTTTGACTATTGCATATAATTCCCTTTGTTCCTACAGAAAATGGCTAGATTATAGGCCCCTGTAATTTTTTCATTTTTTAAATAAAAATGTTTGGTCATGGTAAAACTCTATAAACCTTACTTTTGTAGTGAAAATATAGGTAGGTAGCATTTTGTTCTTTAACCACTAGCAGCATTAATATTCTTTAACTGCTAGTACATCATGGGCACTAATCAATCAGAATGGACATCTGACCAGTTACATAAGATACTGGTCCTTTCACACTATGGTATATATTGCCTATAGGCAAGAATAAGAAATTTGTTTGATATCCATGTATATCAATCCCATTGCTTTTTAGTACCGCAACACAGGCTGTTCCAATATCTACCAACTCCTCAACAGTAGGATAAGAAACTATGGGAAGTACACCTGAGTAAAATAAAATAGAAGTTAATGCATTTTTGTGTTATTACATATATTTATATCTTTAATTTTCTGTCTTTCTGGGTATTGAGATCATGTGGAAAATCATGGACTTCAAAATAGAAGAATGCCTTTAAACATTATACTTAAGTTTTACTTTTTTTTTTTTTAATCCTGTTTTCTTTCTGCTGAAGGATAGACCTCCAAAATTACTACTTTTGCTTACGAGTTACTTGAGACAGTTGAATCTGAATGAATAGATTCTGTTCAATAGTGTGGCTTGGAAGTTTGACTCAATTGTCCACTTGTCTAGCAATGCACTAAGATTAAATATTCTAAACTTGAAGACTACATTAATCTCAAAATGAATTTGTCCCGAGAGAATTCTTGTTTCCTCTCCTTACTGCTCTGTTTACTCAATGTAGATATATGGTATTAGTATTCACCCATTTGCTCAGGCAAAAAGACTGAGTCATCCTGTTTTCTTTTTTTCTTTTATATGCCACATCCAATCCAACAAAATTTCTTAAGCTCTAATTCCACATCTGAATATGTCACACTAACTCTGCTACTAGAAGCTGAGTTCAAGAAAAATTATTTGTCAGTGGGATATAAGCAGTAACTTCTAGTTGGTCTTCCTGTTTAAACTTTTGTCTTTGGTCCAATCTCTGCAAAGAGTCCAATTTAATATTCTGTGAACATTAAGCATATTATGCCACTCCTTTACTTAGAAATATTCAGTAAATGCTGCTCATGTTCCACTTTGCAGGAGAGAGTACTAGTTTGTTTCTATCGTTCTGGAATGATTATTAATAGGATCTTTTTTCACTGTCAAAAGTGTCCTGGTTTGGATGACAAGTTTATATTTACCACACTTGAGTGGTTTCCCTTTGCAATTCAAGTCAAGTACAATATATCCCCATCCTTTTAGCCTAGAAGACCTGACCCAGTTGACTTCTGCCTACTTCACTGACCTCATTTCCAGTCTCCCTTCCCTTCATTTGATAAATACCAGGAACAATGGTTTTTCCGTACTTCCAATAGGATCAAAGTAGTCCTTACTTGGGGTCTTCTTGATTTTCCCTCTGCCTAGGATGCTTTTCTACTAGATTTTTACATGACTGGCTCCTCCTCAGAAAAGACCTTTTTAATCACTGTCTTTCTAATCATCAATCAATCTTTTTCCCAGAGCTTTCGTTTAAATTTTTATTGAATGTATGCTATGTATTTGTTTATGTAACAGTCATTTTTAATTTAATACATTTTATTTACCTTTTTTGGTCTATATTTCTGTTTTTGAGTGTAGTTTACTAAAAATGTGGCTATCAAAGGCAGTTGGAGCTTTACCTCTGGAGCTTAACCTTAAAACAGTTCTTAGCACAGAGTAGCTATGCCACAAATATTTGTTGATTATGTGGATTAGTTGTAGATACTCAGAAGCATTAATATGGGATGACTTTAGTTTAGAAAGTTACTGCAGAATACACTGATGCTTTCTGATAATAATATCATGTACTTACATTCAGAATACACTGAAGCAAATATTCCACGAATGATTCAAAGAATTTTAGGCCATAAGAGAATATATTTGGAACTAAATAGAACCTGATAAAACTTTGCTAAAGATAAAAATGTGACAGTCCTTCCTTTTAATAAATTTTTAACTTAAATCTCTAGGCTTGTCATGGCTGTATGTTCAACTAGTATATAAAATACTGCTGGGATTGAATAAATCATATTCATTTTTCACTCTTTTGATTCTTTTTTAAACTTTTATTTTATCAACTAACACTCAGAGAAGACAAAGTCAAGTTCTTGTAAATTGGGAATTACACAACTTTACAAATAATCCATAACCAAGTACACAGATTATATTCATTTCTGTTAACATACAATTTTTATTTTTCTACAGCTTAATGAAATCCAAAGAACTTATGGAAAACAGAATTACAGACAAATTATGTGATGGAGTGAACATGAGAAACCAGGAAGAACTGGTTTCTTTTTTTCCCCTAATAATTTTATAGTTTTTTATTATTAATTTTTTAAATTAACACATAATGTATTACTTGTTTCAGGGGTATGGATCTGTGATTCATCAATCTTATACAATTCACTGGTTTCATAAGCCAGATTTCTGCAACTTGGATAAAATACTTCACTGAAATCCAGGACATGGCGGTTCTCTTTGCCTGAGCAGATGCAGCCTCAGTGTGTATATTGAAAATATCTACATACAATCAGTGACCTTTGTGTGATAACTTTTGTAAAGTACTTACAAAGTGTCTGACACAATTAATTTGAAGTTCTTTATTCCTTTCCTTGTTGCCTTCAGTTAAATTCAGCTCAACACATTTATAGGGAATCTGTCATGTTTTAGCCTGATGCTAAATGCTAGAGACTACAAAATGAAGAGAATTTTATTCCAGTCCTAAGGGATGGCTATTATTATAAACTTAACACTTAACATAACTCTATGGACTATATATCTTATTGAAGACTTAACTGACATCAGTGAAGTCTCATTCCCAGTCTTTAGCTAGGGAAAACATAGTACAGAACATTAAATCAACTTCTTTTCTAAAATTTCTTTTAGGTTTAAATCACAAGGCAGTCTTAATATTCATTTATTGATTATTCCTTTATTATAACAAAGGACTAGATCAGAAAGATTGAAAAGAAGACAATAAAAAGCTAAATTATTCATAGTGAATGTGTTGTCTTAGTGGGCAGCCAACCATAAGCATGATTTTGAAGTCTGGAAATAATGGATTCTATGCAAAGCAGCATTTTTTATTGCTTGAGAAGTGAGAATAATCTAATCTGCTTGATGATTGAAGTTTTATCTATAGAGCTCCAAATAATAGGTTGAAAACATAAGGCAGTCATGCAGTTATTTCCTAAGATGTAGATTTTAACATTGTGGAAAGCAGCACATTGGATACCTGACAAAACTTGAAAGACTCTGAAATTTAAATTGGAAGCAACATTAGATATCTTCTATTCTAACAGATCATTTTGCAACCTACATAGCTTAACCAAACTTTCCAAGATTCAATTTTTAAATAGTAATAGAATTTTAGCTAGAACTCAAACACTAGCTGTTCATTGTTTTTTAATTTTATTTATTTTTATCATTTCAAACTCACTTTTTAGTTTTATCTGTATTTGTACTGTCATATAGACCTCACCTGCAGGTGAGAGGCTAAAATTCTTGGAAGGAAAGTTGTTGACTTTAATGAGATATGCATTTGACAGATATTAGTAGATATTTAGTGGCTGATTTTTTCTTTAAATATCTTGGTTGTTTTAATTCTAAATGTATTGGCTGCAAGGCACCTTATATGAAGTAGAAATATCTTCATTTCTTACAACATAGTGAATGTGTCAATAATGAGGAAAATAGAAACAAAAACACTACATTTTCTCCAAATTGCTTTCTTTCTCCCTAAATTTCACAGTCAAATTAGAATTGTATTTGTTGCTTTATGTTTTTCTTGATGAACCAGGAAGAAATTTATGACTAAGTTTTGTCAGTCCTCTTGCAGTGAGAATGGAAAAACCAATGCTACTCTCCTGATTTCAGTACTAAAACTATTGCTTTTCTGTTTAGTCCTGGATGCAACTCAGATATCCACGAAGCAAAAGAAGTATTATTCAACCCTGATTTTGCAGAATTCAGGCCAACGTAATGACAAGGAGGTCTATAGATGGAGAATGAAGGTATTAGCATGACACATCTAAAATACAGATTCTCTTCATTAATATTAATATTGGCTTAATAAATGAGGATGGAAAGTGAAGGAGCAGAGCATGTTTCCTTAAGAAGAGCAAAATTCACAAAACAGAGTCAGTAAAAGATGAGCCCACGGTTCCCTAATTTCAATTCAGTGATCCTTCCTTTAACTGGAATGGAGAGGAAACCTTTTCCAGGAGCTACAGGTACAAAAACATTCATGCTGGTACTCAACAAGCCAATGATTCAATCCCAGGTGAGCTGAGATGAGAAGCAGGAATAGGAAGGGAAGGTTTCTGCAACACATTTAGATCCTCAATCTGGTTCTCAGCTTTTTAATTTATTTTCTGAAATATATTCTAGTCACCAGTGGATGAGAATTTCCATTGATTCCCATTTTCTTCTTTCTTTTTGGTCCTTTTCTTGTTTTCTCTCTTTCCTTCCTTCTTTCTTTTGTTTTTTTTCTGCTTTTTAAAATATATTATTTACTATATACATAAAATTCACCATTTTAATGATTTTTTTGGTGTACATTTCTGTAACATTAAATGAATTCACATGGCAGCACAATCAGCCATCTTCACCATCACCACCATCTATCTCCAAAACTTCTTCACAATCCCCAATAGGAACTCTGTACCCATTAAACACTTACTGTCCAACTCTTCTCCAAGCCCCTGGGAAAGAGCATTTTACTTGATCCCCATTTTCAACAACACATTGTTATCAGACTTCTTAATTCTAAAGTTTTGCTGATCTAGTTGATGCTAACTATCATTTTTTGTTATCATGTATTCCATTTTTTCAATGTGATTGAGCACACTTTCATACGCTCACTGGGGCCTTGTTTTCATTTTTGAGAAATAATTTAAAAGTATATATATCAGCTTTACTGAGATATAATTCATTATGATACAACTCATCTATTCAAGTATACAATTCAATTCAATGGTTATGAGTATATTCAGAGTTGTGCGGCCATCATTCTGATCAGTTTTAGAACATTTTAATCACCCTAAAAGAAACCATACTCATTAACTATAACTCCATGGTTCCTCCTATGTCCCCAGCCCTAAACAATCACTAAACTATATTCTGTCTCTATAGAGTTTACTATTCTGGACATTTCACATAAATACAATTATAAAAAATTTTGTCTTTTGTGACGGGCTTCTTCATTTAGCATAACGTTTTCAAGTTTCACCCATGTAATAGTATATATCAGTACATCCTTGTTTTTTTCTGCAGAATTATTTTCCATTGTATGGATATGCTACAATTTGTTTATCTGTTGTTAATACTTGTTATTATCTTGTCTTTTAAATTATATCCACTAGTGTTTCATCGTGGGTTTGATTTGAGTTGTTCTTATTACTAGCTGTGTTGAATTTTGAACAAAAGTATTTTAGCTTGTAGGTGATAGTAACAAAAGTAAGAGAGTAGAAAAGTAAGGCAGGCAGGAAGAAATCTAATGAAGGATACATTATCAAGCAAATAGACACTGTGTGCAGCTGGACTTACACTATTTTATAATCAAACTTTTTTCTGACATTTTGACCCCACAAATTAGACATCATCATCATTACTTTATCTAGACTTTTTACAGAGATTTACCTATGTGATTAATGATTTTTGTTGTTGTTTTTCATGTTCAACCATCTCAGCCTTCTTTCTGGGATTATCTCTTCTTCCTGAATGGCAATCTTTAGAATTTCCTTTATTGAAATATCCTTGGCAATAAATCTAGATAAATATCCTTAGTATGGACTTATCTAAAAAGTTTTTATTTCATCCTGTCCTTGAAAGGTATTTTTACTGAGTACATAATTTTAGGTAGATCTGCTATTTTCTCACAGTAGTTCAGGAAATATTTTACTATTCTCTGTATTCCAGTATTGGTTTTGACAAGTCTATTATCATTATAACTGATTTTTTTATGAATGATCTATCTTTTCTTCACTGCTATTTGTATGATCATTTCTTCCTTTGCTTCTCCATTACTCTGTCATTAAAAAAAAATGCTATGGATAACATTATTGACTACTAATAATGAACACCTAGTTGTATCAGACATTATACTAATCTATGTATTTCTTTTATATCATTAACTTTCACAACATCCTCACAAATTATTATTAATAGAATCATTCTACAAATGAAGAATTGAGACATAAAATGTTAAATTCTCAAGGCCATGCAGCTGGAAAGTGGTGGAACAGTTATGGCACCTGAGTCTGCCTGATTCTAGAAGCTGCACTCTCAATCTTTAGGTGAATTTTCATCTGCCCTCTCATGCACTGCCTTTGAACCTCACCTGCTTAAAATAGGATAGGTATTTCTGATGATAATTTATGTGTGGTTCAATTAATATTCCTGCTAAGCTAAACGAAGAGTCATTTTAAAAAGCATGCTCTTAGAAATAGACTCAGGTGGAGACTGTCATAGGATTATGTTGTAGAAAATTTGCCAGTAGGATTTTACAACTGTTTTTGCAATTTAATTTTTTAGAAAGTGGAGAATTTATTTCTAAAAGCTGTTGTCATGGGCACTAAAGAGGGGACGTGATGTGATGAGCCCTGGGTGTTATACACAACTGATGGATAAATCATTGAACACTACATCTGAAAATAATGATATACTATACGTTGGCTAATTGAATTTAAATAAAGAAACTGAAAGCTATTGTCATATACTTGCAAAATTCTCTGTTTATATGACTGCATTTTTGCACTTTTCAGAGACTCAAATGAAAAGATGCTTTTTATTCTTTAAATTTTATTTTAGTGTGATGCAGCTTTACATATTAAATTTATTGTCACAATATTTTGTGACATTATTAATAATTATTTATATGACTTCAGTAACCAGTTTTATTTTATTTTAAAATAATATACAGAAATGTATTACATTTATATGTAAAGACATAATGGCTCTTAATCTTCAGGAGATCAGCAGAGATGTTTATCAATTTTGTGCTTAAATTATTATTTCTAACTTTGTCTCCTTTTTTCTAAAACTAGAAAAAACTTATTTGATTAGCTGGAAGAAATAAAATATAAAGGAAACGCAATAAAGTTCATTTTTTACACATATAAGTAGTGTGAAATCTATATCCTGTCTAACAAAAACAAATAAAATCTATATCCTGTCTAAGAAAAGATGTATTCATCTTAGTAAAATAAAATATTTAAATTTATAGTTAGGACACCAGTCACCCTAAAGTATGAGTAACCAAAGACTAGTTATTCTATTTGTTTAACTTTTTTAGACACTTGCTTCCTCCAGAACTCCTGTATTTATTCTATATCTAGACTTCAAACATACTTACTATATAATTCCATTGTCTAAATCCATCTATCTTATCTTTCAAATCTTAAAATTCAAATTCATTTAAAAGAAATCATATACTTTTGGAGCTTTGAAGAGACACAATTTACTTTCTGGAGGAATCTGTTACTGGTATCAGTAAATATTCAATGGTTACATTTAATTAAATTATTACAGTAGTCACAACTGTATCCCTGAGTATCTATTCTACCTAAAATGTATATAGCAAATAAGCATTAATCATTTTGAGTTCTCTTTGTCCAAAACACTGAACTGCTAAAAATTCTAGAAATATCTCTTATATTTGTCTCTACCTTTACACCCATTGACTTCCTTAGCAAAGTCCCTCATTCTCTCTTGACTGCACTGTTGCCATAGCTTCTAATTAATCCCTACATGAGTCTTTCTACCATAACCCACTTATAATGCAAAATCCTATAATGTCTTCATAATAATCCTACATAAAAAGATTTTAATGGCTCCTTATTAGCTCCTTATTAAGATTATAATCATACTGCCTTTGCAATCTCACCTCAACATAACTCTCTATGGATATGTGGATCTTTGAAGATATTTTTCTGAAGTATTCAGCCCGGAAATCAAGTTAAACATTTCCTATTTCCTAGATATATCAAGGCTCTAACAATAGCTTGTCTTTTCACATTCTGTCTTTTCTTTCTGGTTATTTCATCATCTTTACTTGAACAATTTTTATATATCTTTCAAGAGCCAGCTCAAAATTTACTTTCTTAGTTATATTTCCATGGGCACTCCCAGATAGTTCACCATACTCTCCATGTTTCCAAAGCACTTGGCACAAAGATTCATCACAAAATGTGCTATATTTTGGTGCACTTATACACTTACATTATCTGTCTCTTCCACAAGTTTGTGAATTCTTTGAGGGCAGGAATCATGTCATATTCACCTTTGTATCCTTTGTAGCAAATAGTTTTATGAATAAATTAAGTAATAAAGAATGATCAGAGTTTCTTTGTAGTAGTATTTGTTAGATAAAAATAGTAGCTACTATGATCCTTTATGTCTTAAAGTGGTCACCTTTAGATACATTTTCAACATTAAAACTCTATTACTTACAGAAGTGCCAAAAGTGTAGGCTGACTATATGATCTCATGATCATATACTGACCTTTCCTATGATTGCTCATTTTTAACTTTATTGACTTTTAAAATGTTATTGTCTCTTTTCCCTTCTGGACTATAGACTCTGTCCAAGCAGCTATCATGTCTACCTATTTCATCAGTGTATCTCTAGGACTTTGCACAGTGCCTGACAATCAATGTCATTGAATTCATCTATTAACTAGTTAATGCGTTGGCAGACAATGAACTCAGAGTCATGGGTGGGTTCCATTCCCACCTCAAGCATTTCCTGGTTCTTATGATGCCACTTCCAGATTCTCTAAAATTCTATTATGTCATATGTAAAATGAGGCAAAAATCTGTTTATGTGACAAGGTCTGGAAAGATCAAGGGAGAAAAGGATTATAAACATCTTAGAAACTGAACAAAATGAACAAATATGAAGTATTATTAGTCTTACAAAGAGCCAGACTGAAATAAAGGAAAGTTTAGTGCAAGTTAAGCTGGTGCTTTATGGTATAATAATAAATCATTCTTTTCAAGGCAGAAACTCTTGATAGACACATTTCAGGTACTGAACTTTAAGAGTGATAAAGTTCAATTCAATATGATTTCTAGATAAATTGAGAAAACTGAAAAAGATTTCGATTGTTATGAATTGAATATTTTTGTCCCTCCAAAATTTATATGTGGAAATCCTAACTGCACCCCTCCACCCCCGCCATGGAATTAGGACTAGGGGTCTTTGGGAGATAATTAAATCATGAGGGTGGAGCCTTCATGAATAGGATTAGAGCCATATAAATGAGATACCAGAGAGCTCTCTGTCTCCCTTTCACCGTGCAAGTACACAGGAAGAAAATGGCAATCTATGATCCAGGTTCTCACCAGACACCAAATCTTTCTGTACCTTGATCTTGAATTTCTCAGACTCCAGAACTGTGAGAAATAAATGTTTGTTGTTTAAGCTACCCAATCTATGGCATTTTTGTGTAGTAACCTGAATGAACTAAGAAACAAATAAGTTGAGATAATAAAAATGTGAATCTTATGATTGATGAAGTTGAATTTTGGCCTGGATCTACAGCCTATACTAAGCTTTCTTGATCTTTAAATTACCAGAAGAATAGGCCTACAAGACTACCTTAATAATTTATCACACATAATCAGAGAAAGCCTTATTCCCCAGGATAAGCTACTTCAAAAAGGTCTCATATAAGACTCATGAAGAGGCATAGCCTCGTCCCTTCTCTTAATCTCACCTATCATTTCTTTGAGCAGTAGGTGTGGGTAAGAAATGGATTGGATCCTTTTTTTTCTTTCCTTTTTTTTTTCCTTTCTTTTTCCCTGTTTTCCTTCTTGGGAGCAGAAATTTCTTGCTCTCATAGGGAAACATGAGAAATAGAGAATAAGGACTGCCCACAACACTGCCCAACTATTTGCTCTCTTAACAGGACACCCTACTCCCACTTCAGTAGTTTCTACTCAATATCAACCACTGAGGCTTTGTGGGTTTTCTAAAGGCAATTATTGAACAGTTTAAATTTTTGACACAAAAGGTTCTAATATCGTTGAGTCAAATATATTAATCAAAGTAAATGCAAGATCCCTCTGTTCCTCAAGTGGAAAATTCTTATTCTAATTTCCAATTCAAATAATGCCCAGCCATATGGTTTATTATGTAATGAATATTGGTGTCCCCTCAAATTCATATATTGAATTCTTAACACCCAAATTGATGGTATTTAGAGATAGGATCTTTGGGAACTCATGAAGAATGAGGCTTTCACAATGGGATTAGCGACTTTATAAGAAACACCAGAAAGCTTGCTCAGGCACTCTCTCTGCCATGTGAGAGCACAACATGAAAGTGGCTGTCAGAGAGCCAGGACAAGAGCCCTCACTAGAACGCAACCATGCTGTTTAATATACCCAGTCTATAGTGTTTTGTTATGGCAGCCCAAGCAGACTAATAAATGGTCCACTATAGTGGATATATAGATATAGATCTTTTACAAAGATTTTTTTAAATAATGCAATTAATGTTACCTTAACATTAAAGTGACATTCTATAAAGTGAATCAAAGTTAAAAATCATAATGCCTTTCTCGTGACCAAATATATAGGCAGAAAGTAAAATTCAGAAATGTAAACTTTTATCAAAAATGTAGTCTTTAAAAAATGCAATCTATTACTTTAGTCAATGTTCAAGATGTTAAGAGCCTAACATTATCAAAACCTTAAGAAAAGTAAAAAGTTTTTTTTTTTTTAAGATGTGGTGTATATATATACAATGGAATATTACTCAGCCATCAGAAAGAATGAGTACCTACCAGTTACACTGATGGGGATGGAACTGGAGGGTACTATGTTGAGTGAAATAAGTCAATCAGAAAAAGACAATTATCATATAGTTTCACACATATGCAGAATATAAGAAACAGTGCAGAAGATCATAGGGGAAGGGAGGGAAAACTGAATGGGAAGTCATCAGAGAGGGAGAAAAACCATGAGAGACTCTTAACTACAGGAACAAACTGAGGGTTGCTGGAGGGGAGGTGGGTGAAGGGGTGGGGTACTTGGGTGATGGGCACTAAGGAGAACACACGATGTGATGAGCACTGGGTGTTATATGCAAATGATAAATTATTGAACACTGCATATGAAACTAATTCTGTTCTCTAATTTGGCCAATTGAATTTAAATAAAAAAGACAGTTAGTTTCTAATCAACTTTTAGTTCTTGGCCTTGGGTAGGGATCTTATTCAGATTCTCTATGCAGAGCAAGTGTTGATAAAACCAATCTCTCCAGAGAATCTTAGGTGTTTTACTTCTTCATAGAGCATGTAACACTATCATAAAGCTGGCCTGAAAATAGCAAAGTTAGCACAAGTTAATCTTGGCATCTAAAGAAATCATTACAGCAAAGATCATGTCCCAGACTCTAGTTAAGATAAAAGGAGAATATCGAGAAAGGAAGGTAGACAGAGAAAAATCTGGCTTTTAGCCTCATCACAGTGCTGGTCAATTTGTCTTAGGTTTATAGAATGTATGATCTGTGAGATTAAATAAATTGGAAAAAGGTATGACTACATATTTCTGTTAGTTTCCTATTGTTGCTGTAACAAATGACCAATAATTTCATGTCTTAAACCAACATAAATTTATTCTGTTATAATTCTGAAGGTCAATAGTCTAAAATGAGTCAGCAGGACTGCATTCTTTCTGTAGGCTCTAGGAGAGAACTTGTTCCTTACCTTTTCCAGCTTTTGGAACCCATCTGCTTTGCTTGACTCATGGTTGTCTTTCTTTCATTGTTACCTCTTCTCCGAGTCTGACCCTCCTATCTCCCTCTTATAAAGACACTTGTGATTACATTGAGCCGATCCTGATAAATCCAGGAAAATTTCTTGCATTTTAAAGTGTTTAACTTGGGGTGTCTGGGTGGCTCAGTGGGTTAAAGCCTCTGCCTTCAGCTCGGGTCATGATCCCAGGGTTCTGGGATCGAGCCTGCATCAGACTCTCTGCTCAGCAGGGAGCCTGCTTGCTCCTCTCTCTCTCTCTGCCTGCTTGTGATCTCTGTCTGTCAAATAAATAAATAAATAAATAAATCTTAAAAAAAAAATGTTTAACTTAATCACATCTGAAAAGTCCATTTTACCCTATACAATAATATATTCTGAGGTTTGGGGGAATTAGGACATAGACTTCTTTGGGGAGCCACTATTTTTCCTACTGTAATATTTACCATCTAAGAAGAAAGAAATAAAGATAGAAAGAAAGAAAGAAAGAAAGATGCTAATACATAACTCTGTCCCATTAAGTGTTTTTTGAAACATACCCACCTCGCAAAGAAACAAGAATTTTGCCCTGGTGGCACCCATTATCTTGAAGCTTTACTTGGCACTCCTTTCTAAATTCATCCTCTTAATTTCATTCTTTCCATTCTATTCTATTATTTCCCTCTGTCTTTGATGTACAGCAATGCTGAATTGAGCACAAGACATAAGAACACAGGCTGCACCCTCCTTGATGAGTACTCACCACCAGTGGAGTTTACTCTTGCTTTCTCCAAATTCCCACTACCTTGTTTCTGTCTCTTCTTCAGCTAGTTCTAAAGGCACCTTCCAGGAGGTTTTCCATCATTTGTATATTTCTATTATTCAGGGAATCATCATTAGCATACTCCTGAGTTAAAGGTGCAGCTGATAAACCTGAACATTGTGCTCACATGTGACTAGTGAGGACCAATATGTCAGCCATGTTTTCTCTAGACTTTTTTCATTCACTCATTATCTTTACCATTTTACAGGCCTTAAATAATTTTTATCACTTCATTGGTAGAACATGATACCCATTTTTTTCTACTATTCTTTTTTCTGCAGAATTGGACTATGACTCTGGTAAATGTTTCTGATTTTGGTCTTAAACTTCTTTCAAAATGACCCAACTGAAATTTTTAAAAGCCTCCCAACTTTCTCAATAGGGTTACAAATTTTTACTGCATTTGAAGGTCTTTTTTCCTTTATCTTTGTTTTGGGACCTAGACTTCTTTTTCCTCAAAAGTATTCCATTAGATTTTATGTTATGAAGTCTCTGGTGGTAATACATATGAAAGCAATGAATTCAAGTTCTCTAAAATGTAAATCCATTGAAATAAATCTTTGTCACCTTCACCTCCTTGAGATGGATAATACTACCTTGAAGGGCTTTCTCATGATATCAATACTGCAAAAAATCAATAAAAGTTAAGCAGGCTGTATTGAAATATTTGTATAGAAAATGTAAACCAATTTTCTCTCTGGATTTTCAGATGTTTATTTCAATTGTTACCTCCTATAACTGCACCATTTTAAGAAATCTCCAGGTTAAACCATTTACTGCAATTTATTAATCATGCTTCTTAGTGACAAAATGATTCATGCACAGCCATTTCATCAAAATTGTTGCCTCAATCTCTATATAAGCTATATATCATAATCATAGCTAGCTGTTGTGAAAATATTATCGACTATAAGAGGTCTTTTGAAAGTGAATGTAAAAGGATAAGTGCAATTACATCACTGGCATATGTAATGATAATTAAAATGTATTTACATTTTCGATCTTCATACTATTACATTGGTTTATAAAAATACATTAAAAGAAACTATCTTATCAATGTTTCTCATTTATGTTTCTGTGTAAATGATGTAAAGAATCATAAGCAAAAACAAAGATAAGGAAATGATTTTTCCATACATACACAAGTAAATCTGTTTGAGAGATTTTTGGTAGATTACATATTTCCTTTATATACATTTTAATCACTATGAACATAATTACATTAATTTCAATAGATAGAGTTGAAAACTTCAAAGACATTCCAGTCAAGATTGTCATGGAATCTCAAACATTAATCAGTCACTTCCAACTCCAAACAAACAGCAATAATAGAAATATATGTTTAAATGCCTTTAAAAGGCATAGTTAGGTATCGAAAGCAAGCAATAGATCTCTAAGAACTGTGTATGTAACATAAAAAGTACAATGGCTGAAGCTAAAGCTGTATCCCTACTGGGCTTTTGGGAATGGACATAGAAACATAGAAAAAGTTGGCTCAGAATTTTTTTTTTTTTCTTCTCTGGGTTAGTGGAATGGAAAATAGGCCACACATGTCAGGTGATGAGAACCAGGTTAAAGATGGAACCAGTGGCTTCCATTCTTCCATTCCTCCTGGCAAAGAATGCTGAAAAGAGCTGAAATTGCTGCCCAGTTCTAAGGTTTGAAATTCTCCCTGAAGAAGTGGAAGTAAGTAGATACAAATGCACAATCAGAACCTAAGCAAAGTTGGTAAATAGACCAGTGAAATCACACCTGACTAGGTCTGAGAGTCACAGTGATAACTGTTTCTAAGATGAGGCCTCAGAGAACCTAGATAGGGGCTCTAAATGAGGAAGATAACTATTACTCAAGGTGAAATAAAATTCAAAGTTTTAAAGTATAAGAAGAAAAAGTAAATGTGATAGATGTGATAAAAGAGCCCCAAATTGAACAATGAAGGTAACTTATTCTTGAAGCAATATTAAAAGGTGTTAAAATAAGCATTTCTTTATACAATCCTGATAAGAATACAAAATGGTACAATTACCTTGAAAAACAACCTGAAGGAAATTATGCATCTATACCTCTATGACCCAGAATTTCCATTCCTACATATTTATCCACGATAAAGGAAAATATATGCTGAAAAATCTCATACAGAATGTTCACAGATTGATTAATAATAGTCCCAAACTGGAAACAACCCATATAGGAAAATGCATAAGCACATTGTGGCTAATTCATATTATTAGTATTATTTTATTTAAGATTTTATTTATTCATTTATTTATTTAGAGCATGAGTGGAGGGAGGAGCAGAAGAGGGAGAGAGAGAATCTCAAGCAGACATCATGCTGAGCTGGGGGCCTGACAAGGGAGCACAGAGCCCCATGCTGAGAGGACTAGATCTATGGACCATAAGCATTGAGCATCGGACTCTTGGTCTCTGTTTAGGTCATGATCTCAGGGTTGTGAGACTGAGCCCTGTTGTCCTGCTCCATGCTCAGCAGGGAGTCTGTTTGAGATTCTCTCTCTGCCTGCCTCCCTTGCTCATTCACTCTTCTGCCCCACCCCTGCTCTAAAATGAATTAAAAAGTCTTTAAAAAAAAATAGACAAGAGTGATCTGTTATGGTAAAAATCACAGCAGTTTTTGCCTCTGACTGCAGAATGGGGTGGGGATTATCTGTCAAGGGACACAGTGGGACTCACAGGTGTGACTGTTGTCTTGATTAGACTAATGGTGACACATATGCACACTTTTCAAAATTAATTGTTTTCTCTGATTACTTATGTAAATTGTACTTCAATAAAATTTTGTGAGCATAGGAAGTATAGATAAAAAGGAGATAATAAAATTAACAACAACCATAAAACAATAAAAAGAAACTATGCAATACACTAGGCAGATAGGAGTCAAGAAAAATGTAGGTATATAGTAGAACAAATTAGAAGTTATAGGGAAAAAAGCAAACAAGAAGACTAACTGAATGTTTAAAAAAATTCAAACACTTGAATGATAAAGTTGATGCAATACATTCTAAGCCAGACCCATCAAAAAAAGATTTTGTTACCTAGAATATTATAATGAAAGAGTCATTCAAAATGTACCCCAAAATGATAGAGATCAAAAAAAAATTTCATACTGTGGTAAGAGATATGGAGAATAGTATGAAGGGATAATCAGGATTTCTAGAAGTTAGAAAGTGAGAGAACAGAGGCAGTCTCTATTCAAAAGCATAACATATACATTTTTCCGGATCTAAAGAAAGCCACGAGTCTCCAAATGCAAAGTATACCATACAGTTAAGCAGGATGAACAAAAATCCACACTTAAACCCATGGTGTGAAATTGAATATTGTCATATAGGTAAAATATTACAAACTAATATTAAAGAAGGAAGAAATACCATAACAAAAGTTCCAATGTACCTTGAGAACAATGTTTTGTTCACAATAATAGATCACAGATAATACTAGATCATTATCCTAAAAACAATCAACCAGTAATTCACTATTCTCTTATTGAACAGTGAAGATAAAACAGAGATACTTTCAAACATACAAAGACTGAGAGTTTAACTTACAAGGGTTTTTCTTGATCCAAAGGGAAGAAAGAAAAAAGTATCAGTGCTTAACACCACCACCATCAACAACAAATAATGCTCATTGGTAAATCTAATTTAGCAAGACTACATTATTTATAACAGGAAAAATGTGAAAGAATCCAATTGTTCATCAATAGAATAATGGTTAAGTTATTGTATACTTATACAATAGTATACTATATAGCAGTGAAAATCTGTGACCTGGAATAATGTATATAAAGTTAGATGACTCTCACAAAGACAATAATGACTGAAAGAAAGTTGCAGAACACATACATTAAAATACCATTATCTAAAGTATAAACAAATTTAAAAGTTTATGTATAAAACTTAGAAGTTTATATATAAAAAGCTTATATATAAAAATATATATATAATGTTCTGGAAGCTTTCAAATTTTATAAGAACACATCTTATAAATATGTAAGCAAAATCACTAGTTACAAAAATATTTATTGTGCCGGACACAATTCTAGGTATTTAGCAGTGTACTAATGATACAAAATTCATGCTCATATAGAGCTAATATTCTCCTGGGAATGGTATGTGGGAAAAATTAGTATTGCCACTATGAAAATTTTGGAGTACAAAAGAGAAATTGTACAAAAAGGGATTCAGTTTGATCTTTAACACTTTACTTATTAAGGTGGGGAGTAGAAACATGCTTTCTATTGATTCTTTTTTTCATTTAAATGTTTCATAATTATTTTTAAAATAGTTAAATGTGTATGAAGAAAACTTGAAGCTTAATTCTAAACAACACTGAAAATAAGTCATCCAATTTTTCTAATCTTTTCTGGAAAGAAACACCCTAAATAACTTTAGATTTTATTAGGAAATTAAGAAATTATGGATGTGTGTCAGTTTAAGAGTAGCCTTAAAAGAATAGAAGTACAACATTTATCTTTCAACCAGGAAAGAAGAAATAAAAAGAATTTTAAAAGTTTTTATCAGTTCAACAACAAAATAAAGAAAAAAACAACAACATAAAAATGTCATGGTACATGGAAACTAGGATATAAAATGAGAAAAATAAGTAATTAAAATACACTTAAATAGATTCAATTCAGAAGACCTTATCAGACAGATTACAGTAACAAGAAAATTCAACTATTGCTTGTAAGATTTAAAATGCATGGATGAATGGTGATATAGCAGGCAAATGCTAACAAAAGAAAATGGATGTAACAACAGTAATATTAGTCAAAAATAAGATTGAAGCAAAAAGCATTAATAGAAGTTAAATTCTATATTATTTGATCATGATTAAATAAATCACTAGAATTGATCTGCAAAGAAATTTGTATATATAAGTATATTATAGTATGTATAGAGGCAAATATGAAAACATCGTCTGTATATAATTTATTCTACATTCATTTGTGCTACCCTTCACAGAATTTAAAGTGATATTCTTAGTTACCTCCATTATTTTAAAGCCAACCTAAAGAGAAATTGTTCATTTGTTTACAAATTACAAAACAAATAAAGCATAATGCTTTTGGAGAGCCATAGATAGCAAGGTACCACAAAGGTGCTTGGTAATCCTGGTGTGCAAATATGGAACCTATGCAACTTAACTGGCAGCAAGTTTTTTTAAAGAATAGCTTTTTCCTTTTTTTTCTTTCTTTTAATCCAGCTTCCTAACTGACAGCAAATTATTCAGTCTCCCTAGACGCAATAAAAATTTATTAGGGTGTGTGCTAGGCTGCTGTGATAAAAAAAAAATTCTAGTAATCATTTAGATTTTTACATGATAAGATGAGAAAACATAAAAAACAATCTCAGAAAAATGCATTCTGAAGTGTATTTTCTAAAGATTCCAAAAGGAAATTGAGAAAATGAATACTGTAACTTTCTTTTCATCTTTTGAATGTTTGCATGAATTTTATAAGAATGATTCTACCTTAAAAATTCAAGACACATTGTAGTGTCAAGATATACATTATATTTTACGTTTACATAATGCCATTATTTAGGGAATATAAATGATATGAATACTGGTGCAAGTATTCCCACATCATTATGAGAACTGAAGATACTTCAGATTACAGATGTGGAATCAAAGTTTAGGGGGATATTGCACAAAAGGGAGGTATATGCAAAACGACCTCCATAGGCCAAAGGAGATGTAAAACTAAACAAAAAGGCCAGCAAGTCCAGCTTTACAAGACATGGTTTAAGACAGAAACATGTCTTGGGCAGTGGCAACACTAGCAGATCTCTGCAATCCCATCTCACATAAGACCTGCTTTTATACCCCTAAAGATTAGGAAGATACTTGAGACCAGCCCTGGGAGACCACCCTAGAGGAAATGTTTGAGAATAGATGTGTATCATAGTTGTAGCTCCAGAGCAGATCAAGAATGTCATGCCCTTAGAGTGTAATTAAGGGTATGATTAAACAGAAGAAAGTATATGTATGTGTGTGTGGGGGGAGGGGGTTAGTTATATTCAAAAGGGCTTCAGGTCAAAAACTGGTCATCAGGGTGGATTTGTCCAAGATGGCATCAGTCTGGTTCAGACAGAAGATGAAATTTATGGAGGGTTCTGTGTCTGAAATCAGACCCTTACATTCTACTGCCATGACTATTTTCCTGTACAGTGTTAATAAATCTTTTTAAGAAAGGTCAAACAGACAAGCTTGTATATCAATTGTAATTAGAAAGAAGACAAGTTCATATAACTAAAATACTTCATTTTGATTTTTTTTTGTTTACTAAAAATATGTACTTATATCCTATGTTACATCACTAGGAAATAGGACAGTTTTCCCCAGGGTGTCTCAAGTTTGTTTTAAAGATTACATCTATTTAGTAATAAAGATAACTGGTTTTTTGAAAATTAGATTATAAATTAATTTTTAAAAATTCATTTTGTTAAAAAATCATTTTTATTGAGATAAAAGTATGGTGGAATAAAGATGTAGTCAAAATAATCAATAAGGTACAAATATTTGATAAAAATGGATAAAAGGATTTAGGTAATGGTAATACTAAATCAATAATTTTATTCAGAAAATACATTGAAATAGTGGGTGAAATTATCATTAGAGCTAGAGATTATTTAGTGCTAGTTATTAATATTGTTGAAAACTTTTACTTTTAACTGATTCAATAAAGTAAAACAATATCCAAATTTGAGTGCACAAAGAGTTCTTATTAGGATCTCCCCTCGTCCGCCACCTTATCATAATATCTAGGGGAAATAGAAAATGGGTTAGGAGAGAAAATACTATTTTCAATAACATGCTGGAAACGAGGATTTTTAATGCTGCTTTCCAGGAAAAAGTTTGGCACAGCAAGTCTCCCTAGAGGGACACGTGTAGACTATGTCACATCATTCTTGGGATCTCCTTTGTAGTATTCATTCACTAAAAGACCACACTTATTTCTCTTACCATTATGTTAAACCTTCAAGATTATTTTCCTAACGTGCTTTTAAGGTCCTTAAAACTTTAGTTCTTGACTCTCAGTCTACTTTTTACTAATTTCCTTGGGTGTCTTTATTGACTCTTAAGATTAACAATTATTATTTTTTTTTTATAAATTTTTTATTTTTTAAATTTCTTTTCAGTGTGCCAGAATTCATTGTTTATGCACCACACCCAGTGCTCCATGCAATACGTGTCCTCCATAAAACAATTGTTTTTAATTTTCATGTCTACATCTGATCTTTTACAATAAGTGGTTTCATATTTCCAATTGCCTTAATCTGCGTTTTACTTTGAGGATTAGCCAACTTCCGATAACTCACATTTATGTAACTGAGAAAAGACTTTAGTTCTTGTTAATGTGGTGGAATAGATAATCCTCAAATACTCTTGCTAGGAAGATATGGATAAATGATGGATAAAATGTAATTTCAAATTTAATTTTTTTAATTTTTAAATTTTAAAATGTTAATTAAGTTAAAAAATAAAATTTAAATTAAATTGCATAGCTGGTTGGCAAACAAACAAGAAGTTAGAAAAATAGGCCAAAGAGCAACAGAAAGCTTAAAAATGGCTTAAAGCATGAAATATTGATACTCTGGTTTGGTTTGCCACTCTTGGTAACCAAAGAGCTTAATATTCATATGGAGGTAAGAAAAGATGCTTTGAGTTTATATAAGGTTGGGAGTTAGAAGTGAAATCACAGGATGAACTAGGACTCTTGAAAGGCTGTATTGTCTGTGAAAGTGTGTACTTTCACAGAAGAAAGAAAAAAAAAATTCTTCACCAACTGGGTTATACTGTCAGTGGAGGGGTAAGGGTAACTCACCAGACAGTACAATGGACTTCGCTTACAGTGGTGTTGATATTTAGGTAAGGACTAGTAACACTCAAGGTGGTAACTTATGATGAGTTAATATTGGTTTAACCTCTGTACAGGCTATACACAAAGATAAAGGAATATTAACTGGTAAAATGCAATACTTGTGAATGGTGAAACATATTAGTAAACTAGGACTAAAACTTAACCACACACTGGTAATTACTCCAAGCCTACAGGAAATTTATCTTGATTGCTAGAACAATGGATGCATTTCATTTAGTCAGTGTGGGAGGCAGAATTCTAAAATGACTCACAATGACCGTCAGTCTTATGTAATCGCTTCTCTTTTGAGTGTGGGTGGAACCCATCATTATGTCAAGATACCACTCCCATGATTATGTTAACTTCTTTAGCAAATGAAACAATATCCTTGGTGGTCCTTACCTAACCAGGAGACTCCTTTAAAAGCATAGTTTTCACTAGTTGCAGAAGAGGAAATAAGAGAGATGCATTCTGGGCAGAAAAAAAATCAGCCATCTGTACTGCGAACTGTGTGTGGGGCCACATGGGATGGAACTGCAGGTGGCCTCTAGAGGCTGACAGTAGTTCCAGCAATAGCTACTAGAAAACTGGGGATCTCATTGCTGCATTCAAAGGGTATGACTGCTGCCAGGATCAGTCAACTTGGTAGATGCCAATCTCTCGGTGAAAACTGCTCCTGGCCCACAACCCGATATCAACCTGCTAAGACCCTGAGCAGAGGATCCACTCACACTGCAGAAATTGTGAGCTACTAAATTTCTGCTATTTTAAGCCACAAAGTTTGTGTTAATCAGTTAATAGCAATATAAAATTAATATAGTCAGAAATCATATAGGTAAATCTGTTATCCCAGCTTATTCTATTCCATACCATATTAGAGATTCACATGTGGCTGTGGAACACTTAAAATGTTGATTTAGCAATTGAAGAAGGGACTAACTTATATTTAAATAGCCATACATGGCTACTGTAGTAGCCAAATAGTCCAATTCTAGCCAATGAAGTCAGTAAAAACAAGTCCATGTCATAATTCTTCTAAAGTAACACATCGTCATAATGGTAGGATTGCTTACACAGATAGCAAAAAGAACCAAAATGCAAACTATCATAACTTATCAGTTCTACACATATTGCTATGTGTAGGATAAGGATGCAAAAAATCAGTGGTGCTTCTATTCCCCAGTAAAAACCAAATAGAAATTGAAATTGTGAAAAGATCCAGTTAAAAATAGCAACTGAAATGATGATTTGCATGTAAATCTAGCTAAATATAAAACGAGTCTTTTATGTAGGATATTGTAAAAAGTTTTTATAGAATATGAAGACAGGACTAAATAAATGCTGAGATACATTCTTTCATAAATGGGAAACCTCGGTGCCATAAATATGTCACATTCCCAAAATTAGACCATAAATTCAACATAATCTAATCAAAATTACAGCAAGGTTTTGGTAGATATCAATAAGTGATAATCCTCCTAACATTTAGGATATTATAAAAATAAAAAATATTATGGTAGTGCAAAAATAACAAATACATTAGTGGGAAGAAAAATATCACCCAGAGATAAAAGAAAACTTTCTATATGATAGAAGTGGCATTAAAAGTGGAGAAAATCGAGTGTTTAATAAATGGATAATTGGTTAACCACATTGAAAAACAAAAAATTATACCCCTAACTCACACAATGTATTATAAGTAAATTTCTGTTTAACTCCCAAATCTTAGAAGTAAATTAAAACAACAAAGCAAGATAAATAAACAAATACCAAAAAACTATTACTTCAAGACAAGAAAGAAACCCTTAGACAAAACACACAAAAGTACAAACCCTACAATAACAGATTGATACATTTTGTATTAAAATTGAAAACTTCTGTAGGACCAAAGATACCGTAAACAAAGTCAATAAATCAATCACAGAGAATAAACCAGAGTGCAAGAATAAAGCTTATTTTGCAAATATTTACATGGGTAACTGAAAATACTGAGTTTAAACAAGTAAGCTACAAATTGAAACATTTAGATAAATCTCGAATGCCATAATCAATTCTTTCTGGAATCACAGAGATTCAATAAAGGTACAAAAACACAGACTATAAACATGAACTAACTTTAGTGTCTGCCCTTGATGGGCAGATGATGGGAGAAATAAATGGAATAAAAGGGGTTCAAAGTCATCTGTATTTTATTGCTTTGAAAGAGAAGTATATAAACACATGTTGAAAAATTATAGTATTTGTTAAATCCATGTTTGAAACAAGTTGTGATATTAAAAATTCAGTGTGCTGTCTTGTCCCAGCTATCCCCTCAGTTTATATAACACATCTTTCCTGCATCCTTTAGTTATGATCTTGATTGACTGCTTGGGATTTCTGGTCTAGCATTCTTTATTTTTATTGTTTTTGTCAATTTTTACAGGTAAGTCAGTTCTCACGGACTGTCTAATCATTGTATTCCTTTCTGATAATTTACATTAGTCCCTTTTCAGCTAGTGCTAGAATATTTTCTGTATTCAAGTAGTTTTTCTACCTTCTGTCCTTCCTGTTAGGATTCAGGCTCTGTGTGGCTTCCTTAGCATTTATCTCTTTAGTCACGTAAAGAAACATGATACCTCCCTTTGCCTATGGTCTTGAATTTAAAGTTAATGGCTTAGGCTATATTTTTCAGACATTGCAAATTTAAATGCTATACATTATTTGCCTTTTATTTTCCAGCAATTTCACACATACGAATTTCTCTCCCATTTTTTTTTTTTTTTTTTTTTTTGGCCAAATCATGTCCATTACTCCTTGCAGAACTAACCAAAAAATAAATTTACTCTAATTTAGTCTGTTTTGTGTTTTACCTTATCCAATGAATATTTATTAGTCACCTAATAAGGATTAGCACTGGAGCCATAATATCCATAAAAAAGACATGATCCTTGCCCTTAATAAGAAACTTAATGTTTTTATTTGTACAGAAGTACTTGTTTTCTATTAATAGGATGCTACTCTCTCTTGTGTATATGTCTCAGCTCCCAAATCAGAGTGTTAGTTAGTATAAGATTGTAAGAAGATTTCCTTTTCTTTTCCCTAACCCTCAATCCTGTCATCCATTTCTTAAGTATGTGTACTTAGTAAATAATTGCTGATTGACTTAACAAATGGAATCCACCTCCATATATGTGTCGCATTTCATGTGTCCTGGGAAGTATGTGCAGGGAAGTAAATCTATTGAATCATGACTGTGTTCAGCCTCAAACTTCCCCTGGGCATCTATTTACCTACCATTTGTTAAATTGGTATGCTTGAAATAAGCTATAATATTAAAAATTCAATATACAGTAAAAATTCAATATACTGTTCATCCCAGGTATGTCCCTAAACAATACCTATCTTTCCTTGATTCCTCCAATTATGATATTGGCTGACTGCTTGGGATCTCTGGTCTTATACTATTTCATTTCTTCTTACTGTTTTTCTCCATTTCACATCGAAGTCATCTGGCCTCCTGGCAGATCTCAAGTGGACGAGGTGTATCTAAAATTCTGACTCTCAGGATCTCTCATTTAGGTTTACATCTTGGAATGCCATCATCATTAAAGTCTGTCCAGTCTCTTGGAAGGGGCCTCAACTTGCATTCTAAATAGTCGCCAGTTCTCTTGCTTGTACTTAGACAAAATGTTAACATTGCCTCAGGGGAAAAAAGTGTCTTTGCTTCCCTGTGAAATTTGGTTCATTATCTTCAGAGCCCATTTTATCTCACTATTGACTCATAATAGAAACAAACAAAAACATGCTCAGTAGGGCCTCAATATTTTCAAATCCATTGCACAAAGTCGAGGATGCAGAGAAAAGGTGTGGCTCTGGGCACGGATGCAGAGCCAGCATCTGGGCTCCATGATAATCGCCTCGCGTGAAGCATGCCAGAGAACGACCAGAATCATGGAATGCAGGGAGCCTCATACACCACCAGCCATTTTTCAGACTGCTCCAGGTTTATCAGTGTTGAAATCTGGCATATTTTCTTATACTTGGTGTATTTTAATGTTTTCAAGGATCTCACAGATAACAGTTTTTTTGTTTTTGTTTTGTTTTGTTTTTATTTATTTATTTATTTATTTTTTGACATAGAGAGTGACAGTGAAAGAGGGAACATGAGCAGGGAGAGTGGGAGAGGGAGAAGCAGGCTTCCTGCTGAGTGGCGGACCTGATGCAGGGTTCAATCCCAGGACCCTGGGATCATGACCTGAGCCAAAGGCAGATGCTTAACTAGTGAGCCACCCAGGCGCCCCAGATACCAGTTTTTAAAATACTCACATCTAGAAACATATTTTTACATCTCACTGCTAATCATAAATAGATTAAGTCTGAATGAAATTCTTAGGAAGCCATCCCCAAAATGTCCCCATAATATATTATGGATCTAGGTAAAACTTGGGTAGTTTATATCAATTCAAGTCCTCTTTTAAGAACTACTTATTTTTATTATTTATTTTTGCATTGGATATCTGACTAAAACAACAACACCTTTTTCATAGGCATATCGTGAATTAGGATTTAAGAGTCCGTACAAACTGAGGCTGGGCTAGCTTTCCTGTGTGCCCTTTGAGGTCTCTTCCTCTTGTTAAATTTCACACTGGATTTGCATGGGGATCAAGAAGGAAATAATTTTGCTTGGGGAAAGTGACCACAGCTGTTCTGATACTAGAACATTGAAACTGACATTGCTAGCCTATGAGCCCCAACTCACGTAGAGTGACTAAGAGAAGGTTAAGAACAAGGAAGACTTTGACATAGACAGATATTAAAACAGATTTTACTCGCTCTCTCAATAGCAAGGTGCCAGTTATTGAGAAGTTTTTAAACCAAAATGGAACCACTTTCTAATGAGATGCATTGACATTACTGGATAGCATCAATAAAAGTATAGTCAATTTTATAATGCTCAAATTTTGTATTTTGATTACTGTTCTTATTTATTAATCAATTTAACGTTTGTTCTTTTTGAGTTAGTTGATGGGCTTTTTAAAGTTACTATTCTGGTTTTTTTTTTTTTTTTTTCGTTTCTTCTGCCCTTGTAACACATACCATGTTTATTGTTTTATTTATAATATAGAATACCAAATAGAGTAACAGAATATAACTGAAATCCTCTACCACTACCTTTTACTTTACATCAAATTTTATGGGTAACGATGGGTAACGATGGATTGTCTTGGAGCTCTAATGATGTTCACTAAGAGAAATGTTTATTGTACTAGAATCATTGCCCAGCTAATGTTCTGAAATGTACTCTTTTAGGTTCTGGGGCTCTATTTTCCAGTCAACACATTAGGACACATCAATCACTGAAAACACTGTGGTGTGTGAGTACATTGTGCTCCCCTTACTACACAGGGGATTTTCTTCTGTGGCCTCCTGCTTGGAATGGTATTATTGTTTCTAATACTTTCTCTTCACTTTCCTCATCTCTATCAACCTTCCTTTCACTCCAATCCATGCTCATTTAAAATTATTGAGTAACCTGCAGCTCAGATCCTAGAGAAGCTAAGTGCATACATTCTGCCTAGTCTCTTTCACTGATGAAAATCTAAATCCTGGACAGAATGCTTAGAACAACAATCTGAGGGTACTAAAAAAGTACATGGAAGCAGGTGGACTACAAAAGGAGATTAGAATTTCAGAATTCTAAGTTCCACAAAACCAATGATAGTTTATAATTTTTTTTAAATTCCTCCTTTCACCCAACCTAGGCTAAAAGCCCAAATATGTAAATGCTTATCTAGAGCAGACAAAAACTATTTCCCGAGAAACACTCATTCTGATCAAAGGACAAGAAAGAGACTACAAGAAAGAGGGTTGGAAAAAGTGGGGGAAATACTCTATTTAGTTTTTCTTTTTTCCATTTTCTCCTGCTCCAGCCCCCAGACACAACCCCTGGGTTGGTGGGTGGTGGCCACCGTGAGGAGCCCTACAATTTGAAAGAGGGGAATCATCTCTGATGAAAGGAACTAGTTTGAAGAGCATGAAGCATATCTCCATTGCTTCTTTTCCCTCTCTGTCCTCCCACCATTAGGTTGTAAATACAGTTTTAGGAAGTTTCTGGAAGAGCAAAATTTAGGTTTCTGGCCAAAGAAGAGAAAAGGGAGGCCTTGGGGAAGTAGGAAGTGTTGTAGATCACAGAGAGCGGAGAGATCAACAGCAACCCCATAAATTGCATATTAACTGCTGCGCTCACCTCCAAACTTTGCCTACAAAGATCTTACCTTCAACAGCATACTGAAGGTTTTGAGAACTGAGCTACAGGGTAAACTTCCACCCATTCGAGGACTGGCCAGTGGGCGATGCAAATGGAGGGTTGATTTGAATTGCACTGCAACTTCTTTCAAAATTGAACTGACATTGGAATAAGAATCCACCTGCCCACCTGCTGGGAGCCATGAGGCCTGGTTGAGGGCATTGTCCCACTAGGTTAAGGTTTGAACTGATACAGGCCTAATCCTGCTGAGGGCTGGATAGCTCCACAGATAAGCATGGTCTGATAGTCTCTTGCCTTTTTCTCTGATCCCCATATCTCTCTCAAACAAAGAGCCCCTTGCTAATCTGCCACAAATATTTCTCAGGCTTGTGGGCTGGAGCGACTTCAAGAAGGTAAATTATTCTGTACCTAGGACACTGGAGAACTTTAGATGTGTACCCCAATAGACAGCTTCCTCCCTAGGTTGATGTTTGTCCAATGCTTTCACAGCCGAGCCATTGATATACACCCTGCCTTCTGCAAAGGTAACACCTTCTTGCTCCTACTTCTCTCCTATATATTTGGTTTCTCCAGATAGCTTCTTGTTTTCCATTAACCTATATCCTGTTTTCCTGCAGTTCCTTACTATCTAGTTCATCCCTAAAGCTTCTCATTTTCCATTAACCTGTATCCTATTTTTCTGCAGACCCCAGAATAAGTTACCAAAAAGCACATATTTTTTTTTAAAGATTTTATTTATTTATCTGACAGAGAGAGATCACAAGTAGGCAGAGAGGCAGGCAGAGAGAGAGAGAGGAGGAAGCAGGCTCCCCGCCGAGCAGAGAGCCCCATGTGGGGCTTGATCCCAGGACCCTGAGATCATGACCCGAGCCGAAGGCAGTGGCTTAACCCACTGAGCCACCCAGGCGCCCCAAAAAGCACATATTTGTGCTACCTCCCATGGCTTTCTTAGGGACATGATTATTCAAGAAGCAAGACCCTGTCCCCCATCCCTGGTGCCAGTCTGTACCCATTATAGCTTAACTAGAATAACATGTGCCAAAGAAAGAGAAATTATCTGATGAGTGCTTGAGTCCTTTGATGTCCTTTGCACGAGTATAACCCCTACCCCAAGTAAACTGCCTATAAAAGAAGCTCTAAAATCAGAACAAAATGGAGATATCTGACTACTGACAAGAACTCGTTGTGTGGCTCTCTCATTCCTCTCACTGACACCGCCCCTCCTTTGGGGACACCTGGACCCGCTGAGGCTGGACCACAGCACCCACTGAAAGCAAGTTTGGAACTTGTAGCCTGAACCTAACCTAGTCAGTTGATTCATAAAATAATAAAAAATCAATGTCCTCCTTAGGACTTAAATAAGTCCTAGAATGTCATAACATAATATTAAAAATGTACACAATCCAATCCCAAATTATTCAGCCTATAAAAAATCACGGAAATTCAGATCCAAAGGGAAAATGTTAGAATAATCAAAGGCCATAAATTAACTATTATAGATATAATCTATCCAGCTAATAAATAATAGAACCAAGACCTAAACTAAGTTCATGCCCTTACACACTATACCAATTGTCTTATTTATTCCCTGCTAAAGAAAAACCATCTCAGAAGTACAGATTCTGTATGGAAAGTGGAACATGAAGCTTATATTTGAACTGTACATCCATAAAAGTAAGGCTGAGCAACTAAGGGAAACATATTTGCCATGGTTGCATAAACTCTGTCATAAGTACTTTTTGATATAGAGGTCCTAAATAGTTAACCCTTGAACAACACTGCATGGATCTACTTATACATAGATTTTTTTCAATAATACACTACAATACTGTAAATGTATTTTCTCTTCTTTATTATTTTCTTAATAACATTTTCTTTTGTCTAGTTTGCTTTATTATAAGAATACAATCTATAATACATATATAACATATAGTGTATGTATTAATCGACTGTTTATGTTACCAGTAAGTCTTCTAGTCAATAGTAGGTTATTAGTAGTTAAGTTTTGGGAGAGTCAAAATTTATATGTGAATTTCCTACCACATGGCAGGTCAGGGCCCCTATCCCCCACATTGTTAAAGGGTTAACTGTATTGTTCTCTGTTACTGGAGAATTTTTGCAATTAAATGAGAATTTACTTATAGATTTATAGGTTAATCAAACTGGAGTATATCACCTTATTTGAAATGACAACATTTGTCTAATGTGAATAGTTTTCTATAAGTTGCCTGTTGTATTTTTGTAGGCAGGTGCTGGCACATGGCCAGATTTGGCTGAGAATACATCTTTATGCAGCGGAGAGCTAAGAATTTTTTTTCATCCATCTTTAAAGAATTGTTAAAAGAAGAAGAAAAAGGAGAATTTAGGGAAAAAAGAAGGAAGAAGCCACCGTAGAGACTATGAGTGACCCACAAACTCTGAAGTACTTGATAACTGGTTATTTATAGAAAATGTTTGCTAATCCCTGACCTAAAAAAAATTTAAAAACCTGGACAGGGACAATTTTGTATGTTTTGTTATTTCTTTCTGTTGTTGTCAATTCATATCATAAGGGAGCGCTTAAAAAGACCTGATCCACAGTGGGCATTCAAACAATGTGTGTATAAATTAGTAGGTGAATGAATAGTTGCCTATCTACTGCACCCATAGTAGAATAAGTCAGCTTCTTGGTTACCTCCTGTGGTAGATAATAATATTAGTCACCAGACACTCTCCACCCACTTACTTACACCTGCCCCCACTCATGGGAGAAGTGTAATTCCAGGCCCCAATGATGTTAGGCTTTGACACAAGACTCGTTTTGGACAATGGAATGTAAACAGATATAACAGATGCCACATCTTATCAAAAGCTGGTAGAAGTGTTGCAAGTTTCTATCAGTCACCTTCTACTTCTGCCTACAATAATTTGTTGTAGAAGTGGTTGGCCCCAGAATAAGAAAACACATGGAGCAAAGCCATGCACAGTAAACCTCAATGGTAGCCAACCAAATCCAGCAAATTCCAGCCAAACTGAAGTGACCCTTAACATTCATGTAACATGACTGAAACTAAATGGTATTGTAATGGTATTGTAATCTTTTGAAATTTTAGGATTATGTCATGCTGAAAGAAAAGCTGCTTGATATACTTCTATAAAACAAATGATTCAGAAGTATCCAAGGGGTCAGTACTTAGTATTATGAATTCTTATTATAATTATATTTCATTATTTATTTATATTTATATAATATATGATATATATTATATTATATTATATTTATAAATATTTCAATATTTAATTATAATTATAATTCATTATTCTTAGTATAATGAATTCTTTTTTTTTTTAAGGTTTTATTTATTTGACAGAGATCACAAGTAGGCAGAGAGGCAGGCAGAGAGAGAGAGGAAGGGAAGCAGGCACCCCGCTGAGCAGAGAGCCTGATGCGGGGCTCGATCCCAGGACCCTGAGATCATAACCTGAGCCAAAGGCAGAGGCTTTAACCCACTGAGCCACCCAGGCACCCCAGTATAATGAATTCTTAGGCACATTTTAAACACAATAAGAAAAGGATAAAACTCATATTTACAAAATGATTTTTATATTTTCAGTTCATTTTATATGGTGTAGAAATGTGATGGTTTATAATGTGGTGCTCTTTTGTATTCACCAAGAAACATTTTATTTCACTAATGAAGGGTAAAATTGAGGGATATATGTTGTACTAGAGTAAAAGGCACCTTATGCTACAGAATTAATGTATTCCTGTGACAACTTTGTTCTCTATTAAAAATGAATCATCGTTGAATCAGAATCTCTTTGCTTTGGAGGTTAGTATCTCATTCTTAATATTAATTTAACTTTGTAGAACTATGACTAGAAATTGAAGAGCACAAAAACTTATTAGAAAAGATTAATACAGAAAAGATTTATTATTTATAATGGACTACACCCAGTATCAAATGTGCTTAGCTCAATAAAGAGAGATGCGAAATAAAAATTATAATCAAAGATAGGTCATTCTATGAAAATTATATAAATATATATAAATATATATATATTTATATCATAGCATAGAGGAAATTAAAATCTCCAGAAATTGTTCATGTAGCTTATTTGAAATCACAAAGTGTGACCAAAATAAAAGAAAATGTATAATTCAGGGGTTCAGAAATGGTGGTGATGCTGGTACTTGACAGCTGCTGGTTTTGCTTGACCAGCACTCATTCCCACTTTTTATGTTAAGAAAATTATAATTTTGTCTCAGGAAACATTCTCTGTTCTTTCAGTTCAGGTAGACAAGGTGCTATGATGGCACTCTCTTATATTTGGAGAACGTGAGCCTGGTAAATCAGGCTAACGTGACCCTGGCCACAAAATTCTCTTCAGCATTGGTAGCTGATCCAAGAGGGAACAGTTAGAGCAGACAGGAAACTATTTTTAGTCATTGAATTGATAGAGGATAGGAGTAAGACTTGAGTTGTCAGCATATACTTACCTGATCAGCATGAGTGGAAAGCCCCCTGACAATCCTACCTATACAAAGGGATGCAAAGCTAAGAGATGGAGAGGCCAAGGTCAAGTTCTGATGATCTCATATGACCCCTCAAAATCTACTTATGCCTGATGTTTGGTCTTTGTTTTTCTTTCTCTTACAATTCCAATCCCTGAAAGATACAATGTTCCTCAGAGAGGCTGAGACATTTGGGAGATGAATATTTTGCAATTAGACTTTCTCTTAACTTTTATATTTGAGTAAAACCATTAAGAAAATAGTTTAGAAGTGGCTTTATTTTTGTGATGTTTCTCAATTTAAATTTCAGCTTTGCAACCATGTCCTCTACAGGGATTTCAGCTAATGACATGATAGTTGTTGGGTGGGGGAGGAGCATGCATATTAAGATTGTATTTGAAAAACCTCCTTTGGCATAGATTCACCAGATAAATGAATCTTTATTTTGTATTTTAATTTAAAAAAAAAACAGGCTAAGTTAGCAATTTCAATACAGGTTTTGCTATTCTTATGCATTTCTATTTTTGAAGAAAAATGTCAAACTATAGAAAAATTGGAGGAATTTTATAATAGGTACTATTCAAACTTTACCTAGCTGGATTTTACACATTCATGTTTTTTCCAAACTTGTCTTCTTTCTCTAAATCCATTTTCCTTTCTTTTCTTTTGCTGAACCATTTAAAAGTAATTTATAGTTATTCCATAATTTCTCTAATAAATATCTTGGCAGGAATCTCTTAAAAATCAAAACACTTAAAAAGAGAATGCAAATATTCTTCCAAATAACCACTATTCCAATGTCACATCTAAAAAAGTTAACACCAATTTAAAAATGTTACCTAATGCACTGTCATATCCATATGTCCTAATTGTTCTTAAAATGTCTTTAAATTTTTTTTAAATGAAACTCCAGGATCCATTTGTGCTCTGCAAATTATACTTGGTTTTGTCTCTTCAGTTTCTCTCAATGTTGAACTATCCCTCTTTTATTTACTTTTTCTTTTTCTTTTTTTTTTTTTAACAATTCAAGGCCTTTGTTCTGTTAGAATGTTTCTTGTTCTTGTTTTTTCTTATTGTTTCCACATGAATAGATTCAGGTTAATGATTTTGGCAAGAATAGTACATAGGTGCTATTATATATTTCTTACATTTTCCATTAATAAGAGCATTATTTTAGGTTGTCATATCATTGATGACACAAGTTTGACAACCAAATCTTTCAATTACAAAGAACCATTTTTTTCCTGTTCGCAATTAAAGAGTAATCTCTTGTGTTACATCTTGGAGATAAGAATATCCTGTTCTCCAGCAACTCCTCACACAATGGTTTCAGCACCTATTGATAAAAGTTGTCTGAGTCAATTTTTACATTAGAAATTAAAAATGTTTATATTGAAAATTTTATTATTCCCTACACATTTATTAGTTGCCATTCATCTTTGAAAAAGAGCTTACCTCCATCCCTTCATCCTTTTCATCTTCTTCATACTCACCTTGAAATTAACCACTTTCATGGTTTACTGTTTATTCTCTTTATGTGTGTGTAATATATTATACACTATTATGTATACATATATAATAGATATATATGCAATTTTAGTAGAAATATATAATAAATTATAAATACTATAACTAAAGTGATAAATAATACAATTATATAATTATTGCAAATATAATTAATTATAAATATAACATGTTATAAATAAAAATATATATAATTTTCCATATATTCTTTTTTTTATGGTTTTACTTACTTGAGGGAGAGAATGAGAGAGAGCATGAGAAGTGGAGGGTCAGAGGGAGAAGCAGACTCCCTGCTGAGCAGGGAGCCTGATACAGGACTCTATCCTGGGACTCCAGGATCATGACTTGAGCCGAAGGCAGTCACCTAACCAACTGAGCCACCCATGTGCCCCCTTTCCCATATATTCTTATACAAAGAGTATCATACACTTTTTTAAAAAGATTTATTTATCTTAGTGAAAGAGAGAGAGAGCCCGAGCAGAAGAAGGGGCAGAGAGAGAAAAACTGAAGCAGACTCCATGCTGCGCAGAGTCTGAATCTGATCTCATGACCCTAAGATCATAACATGAGCTAAAATAAAGAGTCAGAGGCTCAACCAACTGAGCCACTGAGGTGCCCCAAGTATCCTACACTCTTAATAATGTATCCAAATAAATTCATAGCTAATTATCTTTTGTTAATGACTAATAGTACTTTATTGTGTGGTTATTCCATAAATTATTTAGTCCGTCTTCTTTGGATGGGCATTTGGTTTCTACTCAAAATTTGCTATTTATTTATTTATTATTTATTTATTTATTATTTATTTATTTATTATTTATTTTCAGGTGTAGAAATTAGTGATTCATCACTTACATATAATACCCAGTGCATATCACAAGTGCACTCCTTATTATCTAACACCTGTTTAACCCATTCCACTGCCCACCTCCCTTTGGTAACCATCAGTTTGTTCTCTATAGTTAAGAGTCTGTTTCTTGGTTTGTCTCTCTTCTTGTCCCCCCATGTTCATTTGCTTTGTTTCTTAAGTTCCACATATGAGTGAAATCATATGATATTTGTCTTTCTCTCATTGATTTTCACTTAGCTAATACTTTCTAACTCTATCCACCTCTTTATAGTGACAAAATTTCATTCTTTTTTATGGCTGAGTAATATTCCATTGTGTATATATACCACATCTTCTTTATCCATTCATCAGTTGATGGACATTTTGGCTCTTTCTGTAATTTGGCTGTTGTTGATAATGCTGCTAAAACATTGGGGTGCCTGTATCCATTCAAATTTGTATTTTTGTATACTTTGGTTAAATACCCAAAGTAGTGCAATTTCTAGATTGTAGGATAGTTCTATTTTTAACTTTTGAGGAACCGCCACACTGTTTTCGAGAGTGGCTGCACCAGTTTACTTTCCCACTAACAGTGTAAGACGGTTCCTCTTTCTCCACATCCTTGCCAACACCTGTTGTTCCCTGTGTTGTTATTAACCATTCTGACCGGTAAGGTTGTATTTCATAGTTTTGATCTGTATTTCCATGATTATGAGTGATGCTGAACATCTTTTCATGTGTGCATTAGCTATCTGTATATTTTCTTTGAAAAAGTGTCTATTCATGTCTTTTGCCCACTTTTTTAGCTGGATTATTTTTTTGGGGGGTATTGATTTGCATAAGTTCTTTATATATTTTTGGATACTAACCTTTTATCAAATGTGTCATTTGCAAATATCTTCTCCCATCTGTAGGTTGCCTTTTAGTTTTGCTGATTGTTTCTTTCACTGTGCAGACACATTTTATTTTGATGAATCCCAGTAGTTTAGTTTTGCTTTTGTTTCCTTTGCCTTAGGAGACATATCTAGAGAGAAGTTGTTATGGCCAATGTCCAAGAGGTTATTGCCTGTGTTCTCTTCTAGGATTTTGATGGTTTCTTATTTCACATATAGATTTTTAACCATTTTGAATTTATTTTTGTGTATGGTGTAAGAAACTGGTCCAGTTTTAATCTTCTGTGTTGCTGTCCAGTTTACCTAACATCATTTGTTGAAGAACTTTTTTCCCATTGGAATTCTTTCCTGCTTTGTTGATTAATTGACCATATAGCTATGAGTTCATTTCTGGGCTTTCATTCTGTTTAGTTGATCTATGTGTCTTTTTCTGTGCCAGTACCATACCATCTTGATGACTACAGGTCTGTAGCTTGGAGTCTAGAATTGTGATACCTCCAGGTCTGTTTTTCTGTTTCAAGTTTGCTTTGGCTATTCAGGGTCTTCTGTGGCTCCATACAAATTTTAGGATTGTTTGTTCCAGCCTTGTGAAAAATGCTGGCTGCATTTTGATACAGATTCCATTATATGTATAGGTTGCTTTAGGTGATAAAGATGTTTTCACAATATTTATTCTTCCAATTCATGAGCATGGTATTTAAAATTTTTTTTCCCATTTTTTTGTGTCCTCTTTAGTTTCTTTCACAAGTGTGGTATAGTTTTCAGAGTACAAATCTTTTACATCTTTGGTTAGGTTTATTCCTAGGTATCTTATTGTTTTTGATACAATTATAAATGGACTTGATTCCTCAACTTCCCTTTCTACTGCTTCATTATTGGTGTATACAAATGCAACAGATTTCTGTACATTGATTTTGTATCCTGTGACTTCACTGAAATTGTGCATTGGTCCTAGCAATTGGCAGGGGTGGGGGGTTGTATCTACTTTATGAAGTATCATGTCATCTGCAAATAGTGAAAATTTGACTCTTCCTTGCCAATTTGGATGCCTTTGATTTCTTTTTTGTTTTTTGATTTCTGAGGCTATGACATCCATTAGTGTGTTAAGTAACAGTGGTGAAAGTGGACATCCTGTCTTGTTCCTGAACTCAGAGGAAAAGCTCTCAGTTTTTCCCCATTGAGGATGATATTAGCTGAGGGTTTTCCCTATTTGACCTTTATGATGTTGAGATATGTTCCTTCTAACTCTAATTTGTTGAGGTTATTTTTTTTTTATCATGAATGGATGTGGTACTTTGTCAAATTCTTTTTCTCCCTCTATTGAAAGGATCACATGATTCTTATTCTTTCTTTTAGTAATGTGCTCTAACACATTGATTGATTTGTGAATATTGAACCACCCTTGCAGCCCAGGAATAAATCTCACTTGATCATGGTGAATGATTGTTTTAATGTACTATTGGATTTGATTTGCTAGTGTTCTGTTGAGAATTTTTGCATCCATGGTCATCAGGGATATTGGCCTGTAGTACTTTTTTAGTGGAATCTTTTTCTAGTTTTGGTAGTCAGGGTAATGCTGGTCTCATAGAATGAATTTAGAAGTTTTCTTTCCATTTCTACTTTTTTGAATAGATTGAGAAGAATAGGCATAAACTCTTCTTTAAATGTTTGGTAGAATTCACCTGTGAAGCCATCTGCCCCTGAACTTTTGTCTGTTGGTAGATTTTTGATTACTGATTCAATTTCTTTGTTGGTTATCAGTGTATTCAACTTTTCTCTTTCTTTGTTTCAGTTTTGTCAAAATTTGTTATTTAAAATACTGCCGCAATGAATAACCTTGTGTAGTTACCATTTTATATTTGTAGACACACATGCACACACACACACACACACACACTCACACACACACCAGTTTTACCATTCCGTGTTCCCACCAGCAGTTACAACAGTGTCTGATTTCCAAAGCTGGGCCAATATGATGTTTTCAGGGCTCTAATTTTCTACCACTATGATAGGTAAGAACTGGCATCTTGGTGTAGTTTTAATTTGCAGTCCTAGTGAAATAGAGTACCTTTTCATATGTTTAAGGACACTTTTTATAGATTTTCTGTAAATTGCTCATATCTTCTGATCATTCTTTCATGTTATTTTTCCCTTATATTTAAGAACTCTTTTAAAAGAGATTAGCATTTTTGGGGCACCTGGGTGGCTCAGTGGGTTAAAGCCTCTGCCTTCGGCTCCAGTCATGATCCCGGGGTCCTGGGATCGAGCCCCGCATTGGGCTTTCTGCTCAGCAGGGAGCCTGCTTCCTCCTCTCTCTCTGCCTGCCTCTCTGCCTGCTTGTGATCTCTATCTATCAAATAAGTAAATAAAATCTTAAAAAAAATAAAAGAGATTAGCATTTTTTTCTGTGATATAAGTAGCAAATTTTTTTTCAATTTGCCTTTTAATTTTTAAGATTTTTGTCATATATTTAAAAATTATTTAATCAAGTTGAATTTAAGAATTTTTTGTATGGCTTCTGGATATTAAGACATAATTATAAATGTTGCCTCCACACATGTTAAAAAGAAATCCAAATATATGCTCGTCATTTAGATTGTTTATCCATGTGGAGTATTATCAGGTGTAGGCTATAAAAAATGAGTCCAATGAATGATGGTGTAAATGAATTAACACTAATGTATTAAAAATATCATGCACAAATAAAAAAAAATAAACTACTCCCAGTAATAAATTATTTCAACATGTTACACTCATTACAAATTACCTGAGTGTTTGGACAGTGTCATTAAGAAATATTGTTCTAGAGAACTGATTCTCCATCATTCATACTTGCCTTTCAATGCTTCAAAAAAGTGCCTGCCATTTATAAAAGGTTTAACAAATGTTTTAAGTATATTCATTGGGACTCTTTTCGATGCAAGTCATTGGCTGAAATTGATTTAAACAAAAAGGAAAACTCAGTGACTTCTATAACGGAAAAGAACCAGCTTCAGACAAAACCTAATGTGGCTACTCAAATATTATCATCAGTACTCTTTTTGTTCTTTTCACCATGTAGTGGCATGATACCTCGAGGGCTTTGATTTTCCTGCATACTCAGTACTTAATAATCCTAAGCCTGAGAAATCAAAACTGACAGAAATGAGAATCTTGATCATGTGCTCATCAGAGGGCAGAGAGTGAAGGCGGGCTGATGACCAGGATGAAAGAGAATTTCTGTGGAATATGAGGATGTAGGTTCCATAATGTGTATGTTGTACAGATTAAAGGTATTGTGTTGACATTGAAATGGACAATAAAATTCATTTGTGTTTTATCCTGATTTCATAAAGTTCATTATCCTGGTTTCATAAAATAAGTGTAGAATTCTTTCATAAGGAATTGTCTTTATTAATGATATTGTGCATGAAGAACCTAAAAAACTAGAGAAGAAAATATTGAAAGGCACTGAACTATGCATTAAGGAAATATCAAAAGTATAAACTATTGTATCTTTTGTATTTTAAATAGCCATAATTATGACATTGAGAGTTTGAGGGAACATTATTAAAGAAATCTTTATTCTTATAAATAATTTATAATCTATGATTTACATTTCAGAAAGGTTATTGAGATTTTTAATATTAGAGATTTAGTCAAGAGTGACTCAAGTCATTTCTCAAGCAATTAAGAGTAGTGTTAAAAGAATAAAATTATTTTACCTCCTTTATTAGTGCATTTGATTTTCCTTCTTCTTCATAAAACACATTAAAAATGGAAGAGAAAAAAAGATTTGTAGTCATATACTAAATTCAACATAATTATATAATTTCAAAACAGTCTTGCTCTTGGTAGTGACATATGTTCTTCTTTAATGGTATGAACTTTAGGCATTTTATTAGCATTGAAGTTTAAATATAAATGACTCTCAAGAATTTGGTCTCAGTTGAAGGAATCCAATCTGTAAGATTATAAGATCTGTCTTCACAACATTTATAGTATACCTTTTTCCATGAGATTATTAACATAAGTTTCTTGTATGTTTTATTGTTCTTTTTCTAAGGTAAGTTTTTATTCAAAGTGGTATGTATACATATATCAATATCTGAACAGTCATTAGCATATTTCAAAGAATTGTCAAGGTAAATGGGATCAAAGAAAAATCTATCATCTTCATTAGCACTACTATTAAGTCTATTTTATGTATTTATTTATATAAGATTTTATTTATTTATTTAAGAGAGACAGAGAGAGCAAGAGAGAGAGCATGAGCGGGGGAAGGGAGAGAGGAAGGGAGAGAGGTAGAAGCAAACTGCTCCATCTGTGGACTCAGGGATCATGACCTGAGCTGAAGGTAGACAGACGATTAACTGATTGAGCCACCCAGGTGCCCTATTAAATCTATTTTTAGGGATAAAATCAAACTTTTTTTATACTAGCAATACTTTTTTTCTTATCTTAGGATCTCACACATTGATTGATTGATTACTTATATTTAGGGTTACATTTAGAATTTTAATGGGGGAAAATGTTATATACTATGTCAATTATTATAGTTGTAAGGATGGCTTATAGAATTCTAGAATTCCAAAGTGACCTCAGTCTTTAAAATGTGCTAGCATCATCCTTGACCACTGACAAAATGGCACATGATGGATTTTGCATTCAAGAATGTGAGTACCTTGTTCTCTGTTCAAGCCACACACAATTCTAATTTTCCTGGAATTTCACTCCATGCATAACTTCTATGCCTTCAAGACACTATCTGGCTGCCTTGTACTTCATCAGTAGCTCACTCCCATACTCATGCTCAGCACATGCCAACTAATGGAGAAGGTGAGAGAAGTCTTTCAGTTCCATCTCACCAGAGATGCCATCTTCCCTCCTCTGCCCCGAGTCCTATGTCATTGCTTCTTATCCTTCACTTTCCAATTTCTGAAATTCCCCACAAAGCAGTGTCATAGAGCAGCTGCTACTTGTTGAGTCCGTTCTCAAGTTTTGTCTGCACATTCTTAGACATTTTCCAATTGCCAAGGGTAAAGAACCTTAACTCCTTTTACTAGTACATACTATATTGTTGCTTTCTTTAATACTTTGTTCAGCAGAAAGTAATTTTCATCCCCTTTTCATTCAGTTTTCCAAGTCTGTATTTTTAGTCTTCTGAGTCCGTCATCTACTTTATGGGCATTTTAAGTTTGGGCTTATGATGAACTGCTGAATCAAATGGCAGAATAACATTTGGTTTCAACTACATATTAAGAACTCATGGAGTGAATAGGATTTTAACCATATACCCGTGGGATCCACAAATGTGAGTCCTTCATAGCACCTTCCTCAGGTAGAACTCTATTTTCCAAATCTGAGCCTTTTGTAAGAGATGTGAAGATTTTGAGTTTAATTGAGATATTTAAATGTCAATGATATATTATAGTTGAGGAGTTTGAGACTAAATTAACGTGAATCAGATGTGATCATATTGGAGGTCTCAATACTATTTATCTGTTCCATTATAGGAGTTATTATGTAACAGAAAACACCCAACTCTGCCACAAAACTCCTGTTATAGCAAAGGCTTATATCTGCCTGATGTCTTTTTGCTCTGCAAATGCTTCAGAAGTTCCAGAACCCTTTGGGCCAGGTCAGGACAATTCCTCAGTATGAGAAACACCTAACATGCTAAGATTTTGGCTTGCAGTATATGCCTTTTTAAAAATGTAGTTAGTTATTTAATTTCTCTTGAGAAAAAAAAAACTATCTTCTTTTAAACAATTTTAAAAATATAGAGGCGGGGCGCCTGGGTGGCTCAGTGGGTTAAGCCGCAGCCTTTGGCTCAGGTCATGATCTCAGGGTCCTGGGATCGAGTCCCGCATCGGGCTCGCTGCTCAGCAGGGAACCTGCTTCCCTCTCTCTCTCTCTCTGCCTGCCTCTCTGCCTACTTGTGATCTCTCTCTGTCGAATAAATAAATAAAATCTTTAAAAAATATATAGAGGCAAGAAAAACATTATCCTTAACTATGAAATAATGACAATACTCCTAATATGTTCACAAAGAAGAACTTCCTGCTCTCATGTCTCCAAAATACTTCCACATTTTCCTTCTTAAATCACTTCTAAGAGAACACACATTCTCAATTCCATTGGTCAGAATGCTAAATACTGATAGAACTGTGATTTTAAGTAGGTAGGATTACTGTGCTCAAAGAGCAGTACCAAATGTTGCTTTCTTTTGGTCACTTTTCATCCTTGCAATGAGCATACCTAGTTAAGGGGTGCCATCAGCAAGGACGATTGACCATGGACCATGTCCCTCTTCATTTCTATCTCAACTCTTCCAGTGAGTTAGTTTTTCAAGAAAGTTCTGTACATATCCATGGTCTATATATTTCTCTTTTCCCTCACAAGTAAGCCTGAGACTGATGGGTCCAAGATTTACATTTGAGTAAAGTAGTATATAGAAAGCCTTACTTATCCATGAACCACCTATACCCCAACCTTACATGCTTTGCATAGTAATATGCATTGAAGCTTCCAACACTTGAGTAGCTTTTTAATGTGGTGCTTCGATTCCTATTCAACAATTCTTTCTTGCAAATACCTTCCTTAGATCCTTGCATTGGGGAGGGGGCTGGAAGGGAGGTAAAAATGTAGTTAAGATGATTGGCAGGGTAAGATTAGGGCATTACTTAGTTTAGGGCCATAAATTCATCTTTTAACATCAAATATATCACCCTTAATTGCTTATATATAGCAACCAGTGATGGAGAATGCCAATTTGAAGTACAAGTCAAGCATTCCATGAGGAGAGGCACTATGATACAAATGAAGCAACAGAATCTGGTTCCAGATCCTCTGGAAACATGGAGAGAAAAATGAGATCTGAAATAATTGTATGAAATCTGAAATCTGAAATAATTACGAAAAATATGGTGACTAAACCATCTTGAAATAGTAATTTTCTAGAAGATAATATCATAAGTTACATTGTTGTTATATGTATTTTAATAAAATGCAATCATATTGCCAAATGCTCCTAAAATATGACTGATCTTAATGATAATAACAAATTAGAGTTATCATAATATACAATATATTATGTAATATATAATAATAACCAAGAGTGTTAATTGAAGTTTATTCTAAACAGAGATAAGAAACAGCATGCCCCTTGAATCCTTGTAGTTTTAGTCCAATCTTCTATAACTTATTTATTTGAATTGGAACTTGAGAAATACCTTCCTGTTATTAAATCATGCTTGATTTGAGTGTGGAATGTTGCTCTTGCAATGCAAGAATGTGGACTGATGTATTACTATAGAAGGGTCTTTAATATGAGCCTTAAACAGTCTGATATATGGTTCTTGTGAAGATATCTTCACAGTATCCATTAATATCATTAATAATAATATTAAAAATATAAAATAATTAGTTTTAATTAATTCAAAATATTACTTAATATTACTTAATATTAATACTGATATCCATTTTCTATATAAAATAAGAATATTTTAGATGTATTGCAAATATGTTGGTTTATAGGTAAGTATCACTTCCACCCAAAACCAGGTGCTGATATCAGAGAACACTTGGAGAGCAGGTATTTGATAAGCAAATTATTGAAACAAGAAAATTGAAGAAAAACTAACTTGAAACACTGTCAGAAATATGAACAATAAAACCTAATCTCAAACTAAAAGAGTTTTAGGTTAGAATGTAATGAGTTTGCCAAAACCAAAACAAAATAAACACAACAGAACAGAACATTCAGGTGGCAGCCATTTACTGATTTTACTTATCTTGATCAGATGGTGCTTCGTAATTTGTAACAGGTTAGTATGCTGTGCATAGGTGTGCTGGCATAACATATGCTCACCAGGTTGCATGATATATATATTATATATTTTTTATTTGAATCCTCAATAATCCTGTCAGTAAGAAAATAAAAGGAACTGGGAAATGCTCGGGCAGATTGTCTTGCATCTGTGGGAAAAATAAATGTCACCATAAAAGCTGCTAATATTGCTAGAGCACTTATTATACACTGAGAAATTCATATCGGTTCTCTCATTTTATCCTCATCTCAGCTCTCTAATTTGGGAACTCTCACTTCACATGAAAAACCTGAGGTTTATGGCTACGTGGCTTTACACAGTCTCTCCTGGGTCAAGTGTGTGGTGAGTGCCAGAGCCAGAATTCTGACCTATGAGTCTGGCTCCCTCCAAAGACTTCTGAGCTTAACCACTGTGGGTACCACCCCTCCCCCTCCACACACATCGTTTATGCTTCATTGTCTTAGTTTTCCTAGTAATAGGAATCCAATGCAGGTCTCAGCTCTTATGCCTCCATTTTTTCTGAATTTCTTTCTGTTGACTCAAAGGGAAGAACTGAGTTTGGAAAAGTGAAGGAAGCCTGTAAATAGGCAGGTTTTCGTTTGTTTGTTTGTTTCCTCCCCTTCCTCCTCACCCCCCCACTTCTTCTTCTTTTCTTCAGTTTATTGCACTGTGAGGCGCCCAGTGATATTTAAAATGACTTTCCTTATCTCCAGAGAGCCCTGATCCAAACAACAGGCATCCCTTCAATACTAGCCTCTTTAACACGGAGACTGTCTACCTGTCTCTGAATTTATTTATAATTTCCCTTAATATACGTATTAAAACACCCTGATTGGATCTCTTGACTGGATTTTCATTGAGTAAGAACCGTTGAAAATTTTAGTGCCGCAAGCTCGATTATTTCTGTATTTCTCTCAAAATCCACAACAAAAGAATGAGTATTGATTGCCCTTCACTTCATCTCTTTTCAGATCACAGCCTTATCTTTTTACACATGTGAAGCTTTACCAGATGAGACCTTTACCAGCATTCAGCATCAATACCTTTTTGCAACCAATCTGAGTTTCAAATCCATCCAACTCCTGTGTGGAATATGAGTCTTAGCAATTATTTTGATAAAGCTAAGATCTATGATTTTGTCAATGCATCTATTACTTAATTCCATTTCATTTTATTTTTGCTTCTCAATTTTCCTTTCTAAAGGTGTTTTGAAAGCAAAGCAAAAGATTTTAAGAACTATTTACTATTATTAAATTACACATTCATCTGTAAGATTATCTCTACAGTGTTATACGTCTAGAATTTGAAGGAAATTGAATTTGCTACGGTTTCAAATATTTAGATTTCTTTTCTGTGTACCTAAGTCCATGGTGACAGGTCATTGCAAACTTAGAAGATAGTTTGTATTTGTCAGTTTGTTTTTTTAAAAGGAAAACATGCCGGGGTACCTGGGTGGCTCAGTCAGTTAAGTGGCTGTACCTGGGTGGCTCAGTCAGTTAAGCGGCTGCCTTTAGCTCAGGTCATAAACCCAGGGTCCTGGGATTGAGCCTCTCATTGGTCTCCCTGCTCCACAGGGAGTCTGCTTCTCCCTCTCCCTCTCTCTCTGTGTTCTCTCTCTCTCAAATAAATAAATAAATAAATAAATAAATAAAACATGCCATTAATATTAAATCTCAAATTGAATGTGATTCCAGGAAAATCTCATAAGAGTAAATTCTAGTTATTTCCTAGATATCAATAAAGTCATTTCCATGCTCTGAGATAGTTACAGTGTTCTTAAGCTATCTTCTCCCTTCAACTGAAAAAAATGGGCATTAATTTGATTTTATAAAGTACTTAGTTGTATGAATTGTAACAAAAATATATTAGAAAATAAACCATCTTTGTAAGGCATTATAATTTAAAGTTGCAAAGAGAATATGCTCCAAAATATTTGGGAAGTTGCCATGAAAAAAAATTGAAAATACCACAACATACCTATTAGAATGGCTAAAATTAAAAATAAAAATACCAGCAATACCAGTATACTAATGAGAATATGGAACACTTGGAACTCTCATACATTGCTAATGAGGATGCAAAATGGTACAGCTACTTGGAAAAGAGTTTTCAAGTTTTTCATAGAATTGAACATACATTTACTTCATGATCCAGAAATCCACCTCTGAGTATTTAGAATAATAAAAACTTTCATCCACACAAAAACCTTTATATGAATATTTATAGCAGCTCAATTCATAATTGACAAAAAACTGGAAACAACTCAAATGTTCTCCAACAGATGAATGGAAGAGAAAAGATTAAGGAAATAAAAAACAACATTATTCTCTGTCATCAGAAGTGGGAAGACACATGGTCCATGGGCTTTTCCTGAGAATCAGGCTCATTTGGTCTTTAGATACCTGTAAGGAATAAGCAGTGTTTCAGTGCGGTTCCTAGTATCAGTGGCAGTAGTGACATCCAGATTTCTGGAAGCTTAGCAGTGTACCTGAGAACTTGTGTTAAATGTACTTTTGTTAAATATAGCATTTACTAAATTAAAGCTCATCTTGTTTGAACTATCTGGAAAGCTTACTGTTTTATTAACTAAATATTGCTCTGGTATAAGAACATTTTATCCTCATTTTACAACTGTAGATTCCGAGGCATTGCGAATTTCGAAGCGGAGGCAGAGACATGATAGGACTGTCAGTACTCAAAAGCATTCTGGATTTCCAGTGTCTCGGTTGCTTGCTACAGAGGAGCCCTGCTTCCTGAAAAGCAGAAGGGTGCTGCTGGGATCCTCATCCATTGCCTTTGAGCACCACAATATGAACGTTGATTGGATTGTGCATACCCACTTACTTCTAGATAAATTGTACCAGACAGTATTCTGGAAATAAATTATAGACATGGGCTGCTTTTAAGATCTATGTGAACAGAGCAGCTTGTGGAATATTGAAGGGAGTCACAAATTATTTCTTTCCCAAGACAAAGATATCAAGGAGGATAATTTAGAAAAGGTGACAACCACCAGGAATTATAGCTACCTTTCACATATAAAAGAGGGCCTGGGAACAAATGGTGCTTCAGGTGATTTTCTGGAAGTTTAGAAGAAAAGAAATTACAAGCGAAGCAAGCAGGGATTCACATGGATTTGAGAATCACAATGGGCAAATATGATAGAAAAAAGACCAACTGAGGCACTGATGGTAGGGACATTTGCAACACTCAACACATGCAGTGGCGTGCTAGGGAAACCAGGAAGTGCAGAGGTAAATGCTCTGCTAGGTCCCATATGTCCCTTTAATAAGAAAATAAAACAAAACAAAGTGACAGACTATATAAATGGGTTTATTAGATTGAGGTCCAAGGAAATGTGAGTTTCTATATGCATTTTACATATTTAATGTGTTTTATATTATCTTTCTGCTAAATTAACATGTCAATATCATGTCTCAAGAAAAGTTCTTCTCCCCGTCATTGAAGTTTTCTCATGAATATACAACCTGAAGAAATTCTTTAAAAAAAAAAAAAAAAAAAAAAAGACCATGCTTGAAATGGCTTGAAATGGTGTAAAAGTTTCTGGAGAAATATATTTTCCCACTCTAATTTTGTGAAATCATGTTATATTCTCTTAGGCAAGAAACTTGAATTAAAAACATAAATCATTAAAACTCATTAGCTTTACACTTAGCAGCATACATCATTAGTGATAATTTATGTACTTTTGTTCTTACAACTACTTTTGATGAAGGTGAGTTTAATCTTATTTTATAAAAAGGAAAATAAAGTGGTAAAGATTTTAGATTTCTAGTATACTTCTATAAAGGATAGTATGATTAACATGAAAACTCTAGCTTTCCCATTTTTTATATTCTATTTACATTTCTCACAAGAATTTAAAATTAGGTTTATTTTTCCATATGCTCATTGGTTGCACATATTAACAATAGAAATATATTTTTTAAAGATTTTATTTATTTATTTGACAGAGAGAGAGAGAGAGAGAGAGATCACAAGCAGGCAGAGAGGCAGGCAGAGGGACAAGGGGAAGCAGGCTCCCCGCTGAGCAGAAAGCCTGATGTGGGGCTCTATCCCAGGACCCTGAGATCATGACCTGAGCCGAAGGCAGAGGTTTAACCCACTGAGCCACCCAGGTGTCCCAACAATAGAAATATTTTAAAATTTCTTTACACTCAATACTTATGAAGAGTTGAGGAAATAAATGGAAATACACTAATAGCTAGTTGAAATAGTCCTATTACCTGTGGATAGCAAGTACTTCAATTTGTTTTTATTTTAAAACAGGTGCTACAAAATTCAATCTAATATCTGTTTTTGAAATATGTTTATAGGCTGTTCTACATTTTTAAGCCATATGGCTTTGTCTGCAAATCTAGTTATTTTGGGTAAAATATATGCAGTATAAGCAGTATAGCTTTGATGCACTCACATTTAAGACTGTAAGAATACAAACTCTGTATGTTTATAGATCTATTCATAAATCTCCTGAGATCAGTGATAACTCTATTGATAGATAAAAATACCTACAACAGAAAAAAACATTCTTTTAGAAATGAGTATTTTATTTTACAGAACACAATACATAGAATACAATGTGAATGGTTCTTCCCTCTCTGAGCTCAGTAGTAAAATTAGAAATGAATTAAAGAAAGCAAGAAACCAAAATGTAAAATAATTTCATATGTTTAGAAATTAAAAATCATATTTATAAGAAATTCGTGTCAAAAATGAACTACTTTTGTATCAACATGAACGGGACTGGAGGAGATTATGCTGAGCGAAGTGAGTCAAACAGAGAAAGTCAATTATCATATGGTTTCATTTATTTGTGGCGAATAAGGAATAACATGGAGGTCATTAGAAGAAGGAAAGGAAAAGTGAATTGTGGTAAATTGGAGGGGGAGAGGAGCATGGGAGACTGTGGACCCTGAGAAACAAACTGAGGGCTTTGGAAGGGAAGGGAATGGGGAGTTGGGTTAGCCTGGTGGTGGGTATTGAGGAGGGCACGTATTGCATAGAGGACTGGGTGTGGTGCATAAACAGTGAATCTTGGAACACTGAAAAAATAAAAAATAATAAAACTATAAAAAATGAAGTAGAAATTAGGACATACTTTAAACTGAACAGTAATGTAAATGTAATACATTAAAATGTTCAAGGAGAATCTAAATAGTAGTTTAGAGGAAAATTTATAGCCTTAAATGTAGCTATTTAAAATAATATCTTTTGAAAGATTGAAAATTATTGACATAAGCACTCAACATATAAATTAAAGAAAGATAAACAGAAAAAAAACACATAAAAGTGGAAGTGAAAGGGCACTTGGGTGCCTAAGTTAGTTAAGTTGTCTGCCTTCAGCTCAGGTCATGTTCCCAGGCTCCTGGGATCAAGCACAGCATAAGGCTTCCTGCTGGGTGGGAAGCCTGCTTCCCCTTCTCCCTCTGCCTGTTTCTTTCCCTGCTTGTGTGCTCTCTCTATGTCAAGTAGATAAATAAAATCTTTAAAAGTAGAACAGAATAATGATAAAAGGCAAGTATTAAGAAAAATTTAGGGTCACCTTGGTAACTCAATTGGTTAAGCATCTACCTTCAGCTCAGATCATGATCCTGGGGTGTTGGGATGGGCTTCCAGCTCATCAGAGAACCTGCTTTTCCCTCTCCTCCCCACTGTACTCTCTCTCACTATTTCTCTCTCTCTTAAATAAGTAAATAAAAATAAAAAAGAAAAAACTAAAAAATGACAAATTTTTTTGGAAAAAATGATCAAATAAACTTCTGGCAAATAAAATATTTTGGCAAGTAAAAAGCAAAAACAACAGAAATAAGTGAGTTAAGAGTAAGTGCACAGATAACAGTTTACATTTCACATGTATTAATTCATTTAATCTGTACAAACCTAACAGAGTAGGGAGTATTGCTAGTCTCAATTTTTAGTTTCCCAGTCACAGGACTGACCAAGGTCTTGGAGTGAGCCAGGGATTAACTTCAGACAGCGTGTCTCTATTATCTTTTTGCTCACCCACTATGTGTACTTCACCACTAAACAGTATTTGCTTCCAGAAACTTTTATAAGACAATAGTATAAAACGTTTCATGGCAATGAATTAAAAATTTTGAATGAAATGGATTCTTGAGGCTAGTGAATCTATCTTGCCTAATTCTGACTACCATAAGGAGATTTTTTTTTTCCTAAACACTTCTGGTTTCTCCCTCCCCCCTTCATTCGCTTTTTCTAGGCAAGTAGGGATGATTTGATTGATAAATTTGGACAAAATAAGTGGTACATGTCAGTTCAATTCCTCCTGATTTTCTTGGGAGCTGACTTGGTAAGGGAACATGTTTCCCAATCTGTTGGCCATGTGGATGGAGCCCTTAGGGGTCTGCCCTCTGTATTCACCAGGTTCTGCCCAAGTGGACATGCTGACCTCATTCTGAATTTCAAAATTAGGAAGCGCATTGTTGATTCCCTCCTCAGCCTAATCTTCAAAATCAGCTTCATCAATGATAAAGGTGATAGTCTGTTTTCCATTTGCCTTTATCTCTTGTTTTATCTTTTAATTTCTTCAGAACATGAGGGAGTGGGGTGGAAAAAGAACTGTTATGTATTGTCCTTCTCAAATATCAATATCTGCCGCTTGGGGAGGTAGTAGGAAGTGCAGTTCTGTGGAGGAAAGATAACATGTAGAGATGGGGTTTCTGGCAGTCACAATAGGAGGCTTTAAGCATTGGAAATAATGTTCTCATGTGGGCTTTTTGACCTTGGCAGTTTGGAACAGCTATGTTATAGAGTGTAACTTCTTTACCACATGTGTGGGCAGAATGAACATCAAACCTTGGGTTTTATGAGATTTTCACCGAGGTCACTGAAAGTTATGGCAGATGGTAAATTAAGATAAGGAACTAATTGAAGATTCTTCTTTCCTAACCCCTTCTTTTTCTAATGAGCCAAACAAACACAGCTCTGTAATGTGTGTTCTGCTGCTTCCTGCTGTGATGTAAAAGAACTTGCTTTTGAAAGAGATGTCTATGCTTCCCATCACCTCCTATGACTGGCAGATAAGTATTTAACTTTGGCAGTCAGGATTAGGAAGTCATACCAACAGTTACAAGCTTCATCTTTTAACCTCAAAATTTTATCAATAAAATAAAAGTGATATTTTGATCTCCCATTTCTCCATTCATTTATTTGATATATCAATTCGTTCAGAACTCAGATATGGAAGAGAACTGATGTGTTTGGTCACTTCAGTATCTGGTGTATAAACTGAACCTTAAGATACGGACAAAGAGTGAGATTGGGAGTTCATAAAAATATATGAAAAGTGAAGCTTCTGTCATGGCCAGAGCAGGAGATTTTGGCTTTGGGGATACTTTTCTAAAGATATAGATGTGTAGTTCTGATTGGTGAGACTCCGCGGTATATGGCAGTTTTGTCCCCAGGATTTGTATACCTGGAGCCCCCAGCGGTCAGCAGGCTCATCAAATTGCAGGCTGATTAGCTCTGTCCAGGCATCTGGCCATAAGTAACTACACCCTGACATTGGGTACAGCATTTTCCCAAGCAGAAAGAGCTGTAGAGATGTAGAGATGTAGATGTAGAGATGTAGAGAGCATCATGGTTTACAGGAAAATCATCTGTTGGACTTAGTAAAAGCTTGCTTTGAGGGAAAGAGAACTCAGCAATTCCTTTCTGTTTTACTATGTGTCTTAGTCAAGTCTGCAAGAAACTTAAAAGTGTAAATGTCAAAAGGCACGATATACTAGCTGTCCCAACTCCCTTCCCTTTTCTTTCTTTCTTTCTTTCTCTTTCTTTCTTTCTTTCTTTCTTTCTTTCTTTCTTTCTTTCTTTCTTTCTCCTTCCTTCCTTCCTTCCTTCCTTCCTTTTCTCTGAACTGTCTTCAAGATTTGATTCACATATTTTGTCCACAGTCTCAAGTATCACTTGTCACCACAAGACATCAAGTTGGTTTGGGATTTGTTAAATTATAAAACTCTGTATATCTCAGAAATCCAACCTATGGCTTTATTCATAAAAGAAGGGTAAATCTGATTAATAAACAAATGAAAAGAAATGGTCTTCTTAGAATAAAGAAAGTACATAAGTTATTGACACAATTAAATGATCATGAATCCTAAGTTAAAAAAAAAATTAACAAGGCTTGTGTATGAAATTATCTGTTTTCTAGAGTCAAGTTTACCCAGGAAACCAAGGAAAAACTGAAGTGGGTTTGAAAAACATGCTTATTACAAGAAAGGAGTAGTAGAAGGATAAAAACAAAATAAAGGATGGTAAAATTGATTGAACTTGAGAAGGATAGATTCCTTTAGAAGAGACTCTGGTAAGGTAAAGTTGGGAAAATAAATCTTGAAGGACAATATAGGCTGATGCCAAAAGGAAAATGACAGTTTATTTACCCAGTTTTAATTTTACTATATGCTTTTCAGTAGAATGACAATTGTTTAGTTGTTAGTTTGGAAGTCATGCTTGGTGATCAATAAAATCTGAGGGAGAAAGAGGTGTAGTCTCAGAGAGCAGATTGGGATGAGTCTTTTAGGAGACTATGACCGTACCTAATAAGAGCAATATAGAAGCTATCATTTAAAAATCAGGACAGGTAAATGGTACAGTTACATAAAATTTGAATAGATTTGAGAAAAGTTGAGGAAAAACAGAATAAAGTACTGAAAGAATTAATGAATGTGTTTCAAAGTGTCACAGATATTTTAGGAGTAATGCTGCTATTTGAACTTATGCTCAAGAAATTTATAATCTTTGATTTTGGACTCAGAAAAAAGATATAGCAAAAGTGAGGCCTACCAAAATGTAACCTGGAGTACAATAATAGGGCAGGACCTACTGGGTGAGCTGTTAGTTTCATGAGGTCACATCCATTATGTATATTTATTCATCATTCAACTTAGTAAACCATAGATGGACAATTTGTTTGGACAGTGAATGCTTTTGCCCTTCCCTGAGTTCAGTGACTTCTTGTCTTTCATTCTCAAAGAACCAATAAGACAAAATCTAGAAATATATTAAAAAGTAAACATCTAGGTAAGACAGCAAAGGGAAAAAATCGAAAGAGCTCATATCCAGCAAACAGTACTTGCCCCACCAGTATCAGAGAAAGAGACATTTAAGAAGCAGATTAAAATTAACAACACTTTCATTAGCATCACAGTTCAATACCACAGAAAAATATATGGCAGAAATGCAAAGCCTGGGGTATTTGAAAGCTGAGGAAAGACAACATCTTCAGGAGCACACAGCAGTGGTATCAGTCCTCCTATGCTCTTTGGACACTGGCTTCAGAAGCATCAAAAGCTGTTTTATTTCAGGAGTATGCTAAAAGTCACTCTGCTGTTGAAATATGTAGAAACCATCCCTAATGGGAATAAGCATAGCAAGAGGCACTATCAACAGAGGAATGAAAACAACTTTGTTCCTAGCTAGATGCCACACTCAAGTCAGCAGGAGTTGGAATATGATGAATGGGAAAGGACACCACTTGTAAAGCCTGGTGATGAGAGATGCCAATAATACACATTTTTAAAACATTGCAGGAAGTAAACCTCAATTACCAGAGACACAAAGCATAGGTTGATTTTCTTTGCAGATAGGGTAAATTAGGCACCTGTTATATTTCTCCCAATTGAATTTGCTATCTTGGTGAGTGGACTCTGGAAGTTACATAAACTCTGGAAAACTACTGAGGCTGAAACTCAGGTCAAACTTCCTTCCTTCAGACACCATTAAGTTATTGCTCTCACCTTAGGCAATGTTAAGTACTACTTTCCAGGAACATAATTTTGCTGGAATAATTGCTTTAAGGTAATTATATTGATTGTTTTCTAAATTTGGTACTAGTGGTTTTGATGCTATGATAATCTTCTATGTCCTGTAAACCCTCTGGAGTCTATAAAAGTGAGGCACGTCAGAAACTTGGCATTAAACTAATTCCCCTTCTCAAGACCAGAAGGAATTTCATTCATCCTCATGAAAGATGGCCCAGGCTGCAGCTTCTCAAGGAGGCTCAACTCCATTTAAGAGTTCCTCTAGCTAAGACTAGGCAGAATGAGAACAATCACTTGAAAGGATTTATTGAGTTTTTTATACTCAAAAGGCAAATGAATTTGATTTTGGATTTTAATGACATTTGACTTAAGTTTGCAAGGAATTTTCATACTTGGAGTTTAATTTTTCCAATGAAACTTTATAATCAGAGGAGGTATGTTTGTATTTAATTTTGTGACCCCTCTATTGTTGGCATTTTGTTACTAGAATGTCTTTATATTGTTATTTTATTTTATTGCAGAATGATAATTAGATGCATTGAAAAACATAGCCATATTTAATTTGGAATGGAGAATAGATTCAGAAGTATATATTTAGCTTTCTGTGCAGAGTAACCTTGAGGTTAATGTAAGTAATTTATTCATTTCAGAGACCCATATTTCACACTATTCTGAGTGTATAGTGTATACTGTACCCTAATGGGTTTCACACAGATCCACACAAGCTCAGCAGATCGTATGGACAGAATGGCTTCGCAAAGTGGATAATAAAATTACCTTTATACAGACTCGAAGTCTAAATGTAAAGGGATAGCCATGCCTCAGGTTGCCTATAGACTTCATGGTTAAATTTAGAGGCTTAAGCAAATAAGTTAGGGGAAATATTTTAAGCTTTTGCTATTATTTCAGAAGTTTAAAAGTAATTTTTTAAATTAGACTACAAGAAGTCAAAGGTTCAAGGGCACCTGGGTGCCTCAGTTTGTTAAGCATCTTCCTTTGGTTCAGGTTATGATCTTAGAATTCCAGGTTGGAGCCCCACGTCAGGCACCTTGCTCAGCCAGAAGTCTGCTTCTCCCTCTCCTTCTGTTCCTCACTCACTGCTCCTCCCCTCACTCATGCTCATGTGCTCTCTCTGTTTCTCTCTCTCTCAAATAAATAAATAAAATCTTAAAAAAAAAGAAATCAAAGGTTCCGGCTGTGATGTCGGGAGTAGTAACTAATGTATGTTGGTAGTAGTCACCAAAATAAGATTGCAAGAAAATATATGTATGACTAACAAGTTAATAGAAATATGTATACAAAAATGCGAGAAGTGAAAAAGAGCAGCATTAAACAGGTTGATCAAATAGAAATAAAAAGGTAACATGATATAATAAAATCAGTTATGTAAGCAATGATATTACATGTTAAAAGGATGAAATACTACAAGGAAAATATTATTGTCAAACTTTACTATCAAAAAATCAAACATATACTGTTTACTAGAGGTACATGTCTTATATAAGAATACAGAAAGCTTTTTTTTTTTTCTCCTTTAGTAAGTTCTACACCCAATGTGGGGCTTGAACTCACAACCCTGAGATCAAGAGTGGCATGCTCTACTGACTGAACTAGCCAGGTGCCCCAAGAATACGGAAAGCTTGACAATAAAAAGAAAAATGGAAGAAGATGTATATGCATTTGTTAACTGAATAAGGTTAATGTAGCTATATTAATTTCACACTAGGCTTTAAAACAAGATGAATTACTAGAGATAAAGAAGGACTTTGCTGATGATAACATAATCATAACATAAAGGCAATAACTTACCTTCAAAACAAAGCAAAAATTGACAAAACTAAAAGAAAGACACATTTATAATTATGTTTGTAAACATTAACTTACCTCTCTCATTAGCCAATCAAAGAAGCAGACAAAAAATCAGTGAAAATACAAAAGATCTAAAAAATAAGCAGACTTGACCTAATGGATATTTATAGAACAATGCATTTAGCGGCCACCAAGTAGAATTCTTTTCAAGTACACATGGACTATGAATCTATACGATATGCTAGACAGTAAAGATAGCTCTCAATAAATACCAAAGAATTGAAAATATTCAGAGAATACTTTCTAACCATAGTAGAAGTTAACTAGATTTAAATGACAAAAGGAACTAGAAAACTTCCATCTTCCAGGATATTAAACAAAGCACTTCTAAGTAATTCATGGTTCAGTGATAAAATCAAAATGAAAACGAGTATATTTTAATCTGTATGAAACTGAAAACATGAAACTTCCAACCTAGTAGTAGATAGCTATGAAAGAAATATCTATTGAAGAAATTGAGTACTTTTCACAAATACCCTAGTTCAAAAAGCTTACCAATTGATTTTTTCCAGATTCACTAAGAAATAACACCAATCTTTCACAAATGATTGTAGACAAAAAAAGAAACAGGGAGAACTCCTCAACTTTTTTTAAACGTCATCATAATTTTGATACTAAAACATAGCAAAAATATCATAAGAAAAAATATATGCATATATATATATTCCCACAAATTTATTTTCTAGTGTGCTTATGTAAATGTATAGACAGAAATATTTTTCTATCATCTATCTACATTCTAAAGAAATTGTAATATGTGTTCAAAATAAATTTAAAGATGTTCTAAGAATCTTATGCATATGTAATTGGAAAAAAAATTGGAAATCAAAAGTGAAATAAATAACTTTAAGATGTATAATCAACATTATAGAATGGAGTTTATTAAATAAATCTTTTCATGTCAAATGGTAAATCACAAAATTATAATGTTGATTGAGAAAAACATGTTATTGAATATGTAAACTATTAAAAATAAAATTCAACTGAGTTAATTTTAAAGATCTTATTGACTTCATTCAATGATTTATGAATTAGACTCTAAGAGAGAGAAAGAAGCTCTGAAGAACTATACAAAATGAAAGGCATTTTTAGGCAGAAGAGAACAGAAAAAAAGAAGTTAGATTAGCAAAGAGTAGATTGGTTGTTAACAAGGTCATCTTTTTTAGGAGATGCTTGAAGTTTATCAGGCAGATTATCTCACTAGTGCTGACGAGGTCATTCCCAATGACTGGTTTAAGATTCCATTTCTGGGATAGCCAAAACTATAATTAAGTATTAAATCTCCATGTGGTAAAAAAAAAAAAAAAAATCTCCATGTGGTGAGGTGGGGCTTAGCATAAGTGACTCACTTTGGATGTGTTGTCTTGTTTTTAGCAAAAGTATGATATTACTTGATTAATGTTAAAAATCATGCAAAGAAATGCTATGTTTCTTGTTAATCCTTATGTAATAATTATAAATTATTATCTTAAAGGAGAATAGACTCATGAAAATTTAACAAAGAGCTTTGGAGAAAGATAGGATAATAACTAAAACATGGGTGAATTTTGAGTGTATAATGCTAAGTGTAAGAAATCAGTATGAAAGGACCACACGCTTTATGGTTTCAATTTATATGACATTCTGAAAAGGACAAAATTATAAAGACAATATGATGATCAGTGATTGCTAGGGGATTGGAGAGAGAAAGGGTTGAATAGGTGAAAGATAGGGAGTTTTTAGGGCAATGAGACTATTCCATATGATACTGTAATAGTGGTGTCAAAACTCGAGGAAGTTGACAGTGTAAAGAATCAATCACGACTGCAATCACTTAGGAGGTAGAGGAATCCCAGGAAGGAATATAGAGTGTGAAAGGTGGGTCTAACTATATTATGAATGTATTAAATAATCTCAAAGACGGGGAAAGGGAAGAGGTGCTTTGGAAATGAGTAGTCTATACTGAAGGCAAAGTAAACTAATGTAAGCACAGTAATCTTGTTGTTTCACATATCAGAATGGGCTAACAGTCCTGATACTGCTTTGTTTGTACCAGAATTGAGCAACTGAATAAATGGATGGCAGATATTGGGAGCCAGATTTCTCACTGTTGGAGTGGAAAGTACAGATAAACAAGGAGATCTGTTTGATAATGGATTAGTATTGAGGATATCAGCATGAACTCATGTTTAGCTTGATATAAATACAGATGGTTACATATTGATATTTGCATATATACTTATTAGTATTCACAGATACATTTTTCTGCTCTGTGGGCTGACATGGTCTAAAAAAACATGATAATTAAGTATAAAGTATCATCTTAGAGTCTTGGGATCATGGAACAGAAAAAGAACATTAGATAAAAACTAAGTAGCTGAATAAACTAGGCTTAAGTAATGTATCAGTTTTGGTTCATTAACTGTAGCAAATGAACCAAACTAATCTAAGATGTTAATCATGGAGAAAACATCATATGATATTTAGTAACTCTGTACTATCTTAATTATTTACGAGAATCTAAAACAGTTCTTTAAAAATAAAGTCTATTTTTTCAAAATTATGGGAATAATTTGGTAGGGCACAGGAAATCAACTTGAAGGGACTCCCAGTGGCCCAATTTGGGACAATTTGAATTACAATAATGGTAGTAATTCATTATAACTCACAAAATAAAATGACTATCATTAGCATGTACTGATGTAAATGAACAATTGAATCAATGACATGGACAAGGGACACTTACAGTAAAATTCTAACACAGAAGGAGTGAAAGAAACAGAAAATGACTTTGGGCAATCATCATAGTAATAACTGTTACAGGCAAGACTCATTGATGGATGCTGAAAGTAGTGGATGAAAGTATAATCAGAAATGGCATTTTACACAGTCTCAGTGTAGAAAGTGGAATGCGAAATAAGACACTGTACATAGTCTCAGTCTACCCCACAATGTGATACTATAGAAACCTGGCCCACATCATCTGAACCAAGTGATTGAAGTTAACTGAACCAGTACTGAGACATATGAATATCATCTACCTCCTGGTATATTGCTCTGAAAAGGGCACAAAATTAATTTTGTAGTATTCATGCTGCAAATTTCCTAACTGTAATCTAATTATGAAGAAATATCATACAAACTCAAATTTAGGCATATTCAGTAAAATTTGAGGTGACTAAGGAGTAAAGGCAATTTGCTGCCATGGATTGGTCATTTGGTTAAATTTGAATAAATTGTATAGATTAACGGTATAATGGACTAAATGTATGTGTCCCCCTAAATTTCATATTTTGAAGTCCTGTATTTGAAGTAAGGAAGTAGTTACATGTGATCATAGGAGTGGGGCTCTGACTCTATAGAATTAGTGCCTTTATAACAAGAGAAACTAGAGAGCTTTCTCTCTCTGACCTCTTTTTCTCCATCCTAAGCACACCTGCACCCAGCAAAAGACACAGAGAAGCAAATAGGTAGAAGATGGCCATTTAAACCAGAGAGATGAGCCCTTCCACAGACCAACCATAGTGGTACCTTGATCTTGGACTTCCCAAACTACAGAACTATGAGCAAGTAAATGTCTTTCAGCCATCCAGCCTGTGGTATATATATATTTTTTATGATGGTACAAGCAGACCAATACAAATGGGAAATGGTATTATATCTATGTTATTTACTGGTTTGGGTCATTGTATTAAGTTTGCATAAAATGTTAGTATTTGTGGAAGCTCAGAGAAAACTATATAAGAGCTCCATGAATTATTTTTTCTACAAATTTTCTTGGAACCCTATAATTATTTTAAAATGAATATTTTTTAATAGCTAAAAGTATAATCAAGCAATAATGTTTGCTAAATATGAGTACTATTTAATTTTTGTACTTTTTATGTATTTTAAATATTTGATCAAATATATCAAATTTCCCTCCCATGAAGTTCTCCTGGGTGCATCCACCATCCTCAGGTCATGAGGCAAGGGTTTGAAAACAGGGATGTTAGTCACAAGTCTATAGAGGGAAAGATTAGATATTCACTTTCCTCTGCCCAGAAATCAGAGCACAGTCAGCATGGCTGCTACACTGACAGGGAATGGAAGCAAATTTTCTGAAATTGAAATTCCCCAGAAAAAAGCTCCATAACATAAAGAACACTCTTCCTACTTTCCCCTTTCCCCCATGCCCTCAATGACCTTTACATTGAGGATCACAACTCCAGTTACGGAGTGGTAAAGATTAGAGCAGTAATCTCCAGATGCTTGACTCTCAATCTTGTGTACAAAGCTCTATCAAAAGAATGATGCTAAGAATACCAATAAAAAGTAGAGGAGAGAGTTAGGGTGGCTTTGAATTCCTGATTACTATAGGTACTGCATCTTACCAAAGTGAAAGAATATTTTCTTTTTCTCAAAGAAAATCAGATCTTCTATTGGTTTCAGGTTCAGAACTTCATGAATGGTGTCTTGAGTTATGGATTATTTTAATTTTTTTTTAGAAGCATGATTAATTGAAAACATGACCATATTAATTTTGACTCACAGGTATTCATTCACAGTTATGGGAAGCTATTGAACTAAGAACAATTTTAAAGACTTTTAAGTATCTCTGTGTCTTACCTTCTTCATCTATAATATGCTGGTAATAATGCGACCTTATGGTTGTGACAATTTAATGAAATAGTCCATAGAAAGTGCATAACATCATGCTTACATGTCCTAAGCATTCAATGAATGTCAGGCATTATTAACATTATTTATTATTGATATTTACTTATTGTTAACCATTCACTTAACCATTCAATTATCTTCTAAAACATTGTTTGTAAACTTAATTTAAATGTTGGAATATAGGGACACCTGGGTGGCTCAGTTGGTTAAGCTGCTGCCTTCTGCTCAGGTCATGATCCCGGGGTCCTTGGATCGAGTCCCGCATCAGGTTCCTTGATCGGCTCTGCCTGCCTCTCTGCCTGCTTATGTGTACTCTCTCTCTCTCTCTCTGGCAAATAAATAAAATCTTAAAAAAATAAATAAATTAATTAAAAATGTTGGAATATACACTGTAATATGAAGTGATAAATGACAAAAATCACTCAAATTTTCATCTTTAAATATTTACTTTTCAGGAGTAATGTTATTGTTTATGTTCTGAACAATGCCTTATAAAATGAGTATGTTTGTTATTGATATTAACAATATGTAGTAGTAATAAATAATGCTGATATGATATAAATGTACTCTAAGGTAATAGAATTCATTTTCATTGTTAAAGTAAAATGGAAATGTCAGCAAACCTAAGCTCAATCACTTTATGGACTCCCATGTTTTGTTGTATTATCTTTTTCACATGTAAGTCAATGTTTTCTTTTTTTAGAAAACTCTGTGCCTTATAGTTTCTGATAAACGAAATAGATTATTCTGACAGACTTGAATGTTACCACTTGATATATCTCTTATTACCCAAATATAGCTCTTTTCCTTAAAGATTTCTTCAAATATTTTCTGACAACATATAAAAGTGCAATTTGAAATGCAATCTTTTCACCATTCTTTTAGTAAATAAATAATACCTTAGTTGCAAAAGGTGAATAAAACCTGGCAGTGAGTGATATTTCTAACTTGTAGAATTTATTAAGTACTTGAACAAATTTTGCCCACATATGAACTTAAAGATCATCTGAAGGCACGAGGAGAAAAAAAATCAGTTTGAAATATTAATTTTCTTCCCAATAGTCATTCCCAAACATGTGTCTTTAACTGACATGTGAGTTTTGCTCTGTTTCCATTCTGGAAGATTTATCCCTCTGCTGAGTTGCCATACTGGCACAAAATGTCAAGAGTGTGTGTGTGTGTGTGTGTGTGTGTGTATTTATTTCCATAATACCAAAATACCAATATTAATACCAGTATTTGATTAAAACTACCCAGAATACACAAATACAAATCAGCTATAACTAAGTATATAATAAAGTTTAAAGACCTGTATATATAATAAACCAAATACCAAATATAAATATATATGATTATATAAAATATGGTGTACAAATATACAAACATAAAATATAATATAAATCACATATAGGAAATTATCAATGTATTACAAAACAATTGCAATATAAATTAACAAATACACACAATTAAAATATCATATCCTATTATTAATTACTAACATATACGTTTTCAAAATAAACAATATAGAATGAAAAAATCATTTAACATTCAATGTAAATTGATCATGAAATATTATTTTTAAACAAGTGGACTCTTTAAAAAATAGTGCATTGGGTTGCCATAGTTAAGTTGAAGCATTTTTTTGAGCATTTTTCCCCAGATGAACGAAAAGTCTATGGTTCCAAAACATGCTATGTTGCTAAATTTAGTGTAAGCACACTGCAGGCCAATACTCTTGAGTTCAGCAATTTTACAGTTTCTGCCTCTTAAGTAGCTAGTAACATAGGCATGTGTCATCATACCCAGTCACTCATGGTACATGTGTAACAGGGGGAAAACTTCATTTACAACAACCATTGAATTTTAACAGATTATTCCTGGTAGTGTCAAGCCCTTTACTCAGTACTATCTTGAGCTTTGGCAAAATATTTTGAAGTTGGAAGATGGGGCAACATTGAATGGCTTTGGGAAATTAAGAAAAATTAATTGGAAGCCAGTAACTAACTCCTGTGGACAGAAGGCAGAACAGGGCAACGCCTATTAGTGATGATGATGGAAAAGAAAAAAAATTTAGGAGAGCAGATATGTTGGCTTCATGTTTTAAAATAGTTTGTTTTGGTATGCGCTCAGGACAAACAAGAGCAACTAGACTTGAGAAACATGGTATATGAATTACCTGGTCAAGTTCTAAGTTTACAAGAGTAAAGTTGAACTATCATGTTGACGCATTTAATGTGCTCATCAATGGAGTGTCTTGTTTGTGCCTTTCCCTACTGCATATGGTATATGGAAAGCTTTTTGTAAATCAAATTATTTAGAATTTTTTTTCAGTTTGGTAACACTATTCTCTCTAAAAGTTTTTTTCCATAAAGTTTGAGCTTTGAAAGTAAAATTTCCCCAGTCTTTTGGAGTCTGATTTAATTTAGTCTTTGGGTGCTGCCCTGAGTCAAATATTTAATTTCAGGTTTGGAAATGACTACTTATATTATCAGCTTCTTAAATCTCAAAAAAAAGTGATATAATTCAGATCAACACTCCCTTAGGTATACAACATGAGCAAAATAAAAGAAATCAATTATTATGGTTGTTCAAAGTGGTGACTTTTCTAGTTTGTGTAATTCTCAACATCTATTAGTGTTTTTGTCATTATAATTATGATGAAGATGACAATTTTTATGAATCTGGAACAGATTGTTTTATCATCCCTGTACCAGACTGGAAAAGAATCTTAATTTTGGCTATTTATAATTTTTTTAAAAAACAAACATTTTTCTAGTACATGTAATTTTCCAATAGTAAGTAAGCATATGAATATAGTCAGTCATTTTGTGACAGACAAATACTAATGGATGGTATTAAAAAAAAAACAAAAAACAAATACCTCTCTTTCTTTCTTCTCCCTGCCAAACACTGCAGTGCAAAGGCCATGGGGAAATGCTAAGCAACATAGAGTTCATGACTGGGGAGAAGAATGTGTCCCTGAGAGGTGATGGTATTTTCTTGTGGGATCCCCCCTTGGAAAGGAGGCCCCATATTCAAGGAGTCAGGACCAAGGGGAGTGGTGAAGTCATCCTGCAGAGAGCAGCCCAGGAGAGGTCTGGAGCTCAAGTGAGGCATGGACAGTGTCCACAAGGAGAGGCAGCTTACCAGGAAGCAGGTGTAGTGACTTAAGTAAGCATCTGCATGAAAGGGTGCCAGCTCATGATATCAAACCAGAGCATGGTAAAGAGGGCATTTCGTGAAAGTGGTTGTCTGGAAGGAGGTGTTGGAACCTAGGAAAGATGAGGTTGGTATCTACTCAAGGGACTAGGGGGGTTGACCAACGCATTGGTTATATTGAAGCTCTATACTTTTATCCAAAGAAAGATATGCATAGAAGGAGCTTTTCTAGTTTAGTATCCTGAACTACAGAAATGAAAGGAGAATTTTTTTTATTGTTTATGACAAGCATGCATTATTTGTAAAGTAAATCATATTGTTTACTTGCATTTAGAATAAATATTTCTCTGCCTTTCAATACAACTTATTGATCACCCACTGTGTTTTTGGCAGTTTATATAGAGGATTATTTCCTTTTGCTGTCACACCAACTTTTTTTAAAAATTGAGTTCCATTTTACAAATGACGAAGGTGAGCTATAGAGAGATTAAGATATCAAATCTGATTGCAAAGAATTCCTTATGGGAGGCAGATACATAGAATATAGGATAGTATTTTTCAAAGTGTATTAGGTCAGTTTCCATGGTGTCATGTGGAAGGTGTATTAACTCTGAAATGTTCTCAAACATAGTTCTCTAAGCAATACAATTTTTTTTCTTCAAAAGAAGTATTCAATTAAGCACCATAAGTAAATCAAATAAAAAAGCTGCAATGGTTGACGTTCAGAGTTTTGCAATCCTCATCACATATTAGATTTATCTAAGATGTTAAAGGCCTAGGACCACCATCAGAATAGACCCTCCCAAGATAGTGCCCAGGCATCTGTACATCTTAAATATTCCCCCAGATAATTTTCCTGTGCATCTAGGGGCTTAGTTTTGTTGTAATAATTAATGAGAAGCACTGTAGGGTGAATGCCTTGTCAGGAGTATGGAAAATGATTGAGGGAGCCGATGCTAGAGGAAGGGAAAGCAGGTGACACTAGTGAAATAGCACTAGACATGGAGGTCAATTTTAATGAAGTTCTCAAACAAAGGTTTAATTTATAATACCTATATATTTTCTGTGTAACCCGTAAGTCTATTGGGTAATACAACTTCCTGGCATCCCCAAATCACAGACAAATTATAAGTATGTGTGTTTAAGAACCTGGAAGTAAAAGACACCTTTGAATGTGTAACGGTGCAGAGGAAAAACAAGATCAACAAATTAATTGAACTGCTCTTCCGGTACTCAATGACTCTAAGTTGGTAGGAAAATGTCATGGAATATTCTTTACTTTCTGTTTGAAAGCCTTCATGCTTAATAGAGTTCTCAGCTACATCGAATAATTTAAATGTAATTTCTGTTAAATGTTTTCTAAACAGAAGTTTAGACGAAGGAGGATAAATGCAAAAGAAATCATAGCATCGAATGAGATGCAAATATTTTCAACAAGAGCTGTATTATTGTAATTTTTCCTTTGATACCACCTTGACATTAAATTTCCAAACTGAATTGAGAGTGATCTGTTTCCTAAACTTTCTTAAAGGGGAAACAAACTGTTTGGGCATTCTTGGGAAAAGATTAGTGGAAGTCAGAGAAAATGCCATTTAGAAGGATGAACAATAAAAGTGGCTATACCTATTTTATTTTCGGTAAGTTTTTTTTTTTTTTTAAGATTTTATTTATTTATTTGACAGAAAGAGAGAGAGAGCACAAGCAGGGGAAGTGGCAGAAAGAGAGGGAGAAGCAGGCTCCCCACTGAGCAGACAGCCTGATGCGGGCCCCAGGCCCTAGGATAATGACCTGACTGAAGACAGACACTTTAGCCAACTGAGCCACCCAGGTGCCCCAGTCTATAAATCTTTCTCATGCCATACTTGTTTGGTTGATTTTCAGTAGATAAACCAATAGAATAGGGCAAATGTATGTAAACCAGAGAACCTTTCAGATATCTTGGGGAATTGAATTGTCATGAATCCTTCTCACCAAATTCATAGTGCTCTCATTGCTGGATCTTAGTGGAGACACTGAGAAGTTTATATTTCCACTTAAATCTGACTTAAAAAAATGTTATCTGGTTACTTCTAATTTGGATTTTGTATATTGTCACTATAATTTTGTTTTGTCTTTGTGCATTTAACACTATACTAGATGTGGTTTAAAAAATGGTGAACTAAACAGACATGACTTTTCCCTCATGGGAGTATAGATTAATAGGTAAAATCAGCATTTAACCAAACAAAACAAAACAAAGACTGGCTGACACAAATAAGTGTGACTAACCTATCTTATCCAGCCAATTACTGTTTGTCTTTTACCTCTTATTTGGAGAGATTAAACCCCACTGAGGATCCTTGTGAGTACAGCATATTGAAAACCATCTAAAAATCTGACGCAAACGATTTTGAACAACCATAATCCTGAAGGGAACTCATGATTGAAAGGCTCACTCAGAGGTGTGAGAGTACCACCCCTGTGCTGTCCACAGCTCATAGCCCTTTTAAGTAAGTGCTATGGCATAGATTCACTCATCTAAGGTAGAGTATCCAACCAGTTTTAATACATAGGTGTTATGAATCTGCATTTTAGGGACACCTACAAATGATTCAGTTAAACAAGAAAGACTCTCAGGAGGTAGTATTGGGGAGAGTGGTGGGAAAGAGATTAAAGGCCAAACAGTTTCTCTCTTAGAAAAATTTAGGAAACAGGTCATTCCTTTAATTGTTTGAAAGTTTTACACCAAGATAGTATAAAAAGAAAAAATTACACTGAACAAAGTTCAACAGTCAAGACTTTATTCAAGACTATGATGATAAGATAGTGGGGCCAGAGAGGTAGTCTGAGCCCAATGCCACTGAAACAAAGGAAAGATTTATTTTATTTTATTTTATTTTATTTTATTTTATTTATTTTTTAGGAAAGATTGATTTTAAGAGATGGGGTTGAAGGGATCATAGACCAGCTATGTTTGCTACTTCATCTTACTACAAGGAAAAGTAAACTTTCCCATATCTGCATAACGGGAGGTGACTTAACATCATGGGGCAAGGTGCTCACAGAGGTTAGGCTCCTACCCTTCCAGAGATGGAGAGAAGGAAGTTTTGATGATTACCTTTCCAAAAGCAAGGCCTCTAGGTCCTTGAGAAAAATAATCCGGACTTGTAAAACTGGCAAAATCTTCTTAAAAGTTTTCTATCTCAGAAAGATAGAGAAAGAATCTACAATGACAGGTTTCCTAAAATAAATGCTCTAAGAGAAGGGAAGTCTGAGGCTTAGAGACAGAAAGAAGCCTGTCTAGAGTTTGGGTTAAGCTGAGGGAAATACTAAGTCCCTCTTGGTCAGTGGGGAATGATAGAGCAGAACTTTTAATAGAAGAATCTGCCTTTGATGGGTTCCTACCAGGAGACTATTTAAATCCTGATGGTAGAAATTTTGTGAATTCAGAGATTTTGTGATTAGGGTTTATAACATAATTAGGTCACCCTTCAAGAGTTTTAAACTACAAGAACTTTACATTGTCTCACTTCAAGGACCATTTTTTTTTCCCTCACAAACAAAAAAGACATTTAAAATGACTTTCATTTTAATGAAAAAAACATTTTTTCTTTGAAGATTTTACTTATTTGAGAGAGAGCATGCATACAACAGGTGGGGAGGGGCAAAGAGGGAAAGGGAGAAACAGACTTCCCACTGAGCACAGATGCCAATGTGGGGGGCAGTTGGCTCCTAGGACCCTGAGATCATGACTTGAGCCAAAGTCAGATGCTTAACAGACTGAGCCACCCAGGCACCCCTTAATGAAAGATATTAAAAAAAAAAAAAAAAAAAAAAAGCCCTGCTTAAGATACCTTTGTGAACAGTAAACATCTAAATTTAAAATAACATATTTTGATCATGTCATAGTTTATCACATTTCAAAAAAGATCTTTTGTGGGACACCTGGGTGGCTCTGAGACTTAAGTGTCCGACTCTTGATTTCTGCTGGGGTTGTGGTCTCAGGGTCCTGGATTGAGACCTGCATTAAGCTCCCTGCTCAGCAGGGAGTCTTGCTGGCTCTGTCTCCCTATGCCCCTCCTCCTGCTTTCATGGGAACCCCTGTGAAAATGCCCCCCCCATGGACAAATAAATCTTTAAAAACAAACAAACAAACCCAGAAAGGACCTGTTGTTTTACCAAAAATTTAAGATGGGATTTGCTAAATAAAGAAAATATACATTATGCAGTTTAGGTATCAAAATTGAACTCTACAAGCCCCTTTGCAAACAGTTCCCAAAACGTGAGCTATATTCTTGGAAGTGATTCTTATCCCTAGCTCTGCAACAGAATCACATTGGGAGCTTTAAAAAAAACCCACAAACATTAGCTTGCCATCATGATCTCTCAGGATGCTAATCTCTAGAAGTGCTAATCTGTATTGTCTTATAAAAATACCTTGGAGTACACTCTGCCAACCAGCATCTACTGGGAACTTCTTAGAAATGCAGAATCTTGGGCTAGGCCACTTCTGTTCCTGTGGAATCTGCATTTTGACCAGAGCGTGGTTGTTGGTATGTATATGAAGTTGGAGAGACACACTCTATCAATTTTGGTGCCTCGCCAGAGTGAGAGCCACTCACCAAGTTAGGATGAACTAGCCTGCAGCACCGTGGACATGACAACTTCACAGATCTGGCTCCCAAGTGTTAAACTTTGCTTTCTGTGTAAGACACATCTTTGGAGAAAAATTTTAGCACATAATCTTGGGCCTATAAAAAACCAAAAGGCAGGGGCACCTGGGTGGCTGAGTGGGTTAAACCTCTGCCTTTGGCTCAGGTCATGATCCCAGGGTCCTGGGATCGAGTCCCACATCGGGCTCTCTGCTCAGCGGGAAGCCTGCTTCTTCCTCTCTCTCTGCCTGCCTCTCTGCCTACTTGTAATCTCTATCAAATAAATAAATAAAATCTTAAAAAAAAAAACCAACAAAAAACAAAAGGCAGCTACAGAGAAATGGTGAAGTAGTCATATTAACATCGGGCACTTAACTTAAAAATTCAGAAATCTTAAATAAGGTTTTATTTGGAGGGAGAAGGCTGAAGGAAGCAATCTACTCACTGGGAATTAGACCCTCCAGTGACTCAGTGACTGATGAACTTTGGCTTGGGGCAAGCTCCATCTTTCAACTTTCCAATTATATACTCAGATGGTAAGGACTATTATTGTTTCTCTTAACAGCTACTTAAAAACAAATTAAGAGACCTTCAAGTGACTTCTGGATCTTTGGGGAGAAGAACTTTATTAAATTAATAGTAGGTAAAAGTAACCTGTATTAGTTTATTATGTTTTCTTTAGGCAAATGACAGTACTTTGTGTTCAGTCTCTCTCCCTGCATGCATGTGTGTGTCTGTGGGAATGTGTAAATATTACTGAAATTTAGTAATTTTAGAGTGTAAAGTACAAGGGAAGATAAATTTTGCTCAATAATGATTATTTCAATAATGTTGCTATATTTACCTTTCTGTGCTCTATGTTGAGCATTCCAAGTGAAATGCTATGTGATTTGTTTGACTATATATTTATAGCAAGTCAACAGAAGTAATTTTCAAAGTGGTGACAGAAATTTCAAACATTCAGAGAACTAAGATGTCCTTTAGATTTCCACTCAGAGACGTAGGGAGCTGCAAAGAGGGATGTTCTCAGTTTTACAGTTTTTAAAAAAGCCAAACAAATACAAAATTCATAATCTTTTTTTGAACCCACTGGAGTCCTGACATTGCACAGCCCAAAATGTAAGGGGAGATAGGCGGGGGGAGAAAAGATTGGAGCACTGTCCTTCTTGGGCAGGACACAACCAGACACATCCAGTCTTGCTCCCAGATAAGCCCCCAGTGGTAGGTCCCCCAATAATGGGTCCATGATCAAAGGAGTGAGACTGATACAAAGCAAAGGTCAAACAAAGCTTTATTTGGCACCAAGCATCAATAATCAAACTGACTGGTTGGGGCCATCTCTTACAAAGAGGCGACAACTCCCAGCCTCACAGACTAATTTTTAAAGAGCAAAGGCCATGTGGTTGAGCCTGGCTACACACAGGTGGCCAATGAGATTGCAACAAACAGAGAAAACTTCATAGTCATGCTAGGTCACACACGGGTGGCCAATTGAATTTCAATTTACCCTGGTAGATATTTGCACTAGTTTATCACCTTGGCCAGAATTGGCTCCCAAAAGGTGAGGCCCACTCTCCTTGGTAGCTAGGGAGACAGTATGCACACCCTACTGATTGGATGTCTCCACCTGGCTTGACCTGCCCTTGCTACCTGGGACTGGTTTCCTGGACTTGCTTTTAAGTAAGTTCCTCTGGGAGGGGCAGGGTCAATCTAAGTTTACTGCATAAACAACAAAATGGCTCCCTCTGGCTAAGTAGGCCCTTACATTTGGGGGTGGTCAGGTGTTTGGCACAGTGATGGTCATGCCAGTGAGAAAGATAAACCCCTGGGAGTTGCAAATGTAAGAGGCATTAAATAGGGAAGGGATGGGACTTTAGGTAAGGAGAGATAGGAGGCACCTGACTAGGCTCTGAGGGTATTTCAGGTATGCAAACACTAAGATAGAATGAAAACAAAGGTGAGGCAAAAAACCCAGATCACCCTATCCCAACTACTGGGGTTAAAAATGTTTTTCTAATAATTACATTGTGACCACAAAAAATAACAAATGACCACAGAAAATAAAAAATGATCAGGTCAAAGGAGAAGTTAACTATAAAGATTAACCAGACCTAGCAAAATATATTTATAGATCACAGATTTCACAAGAAACAAAGACTTGCATACAGTGTATAAGTGTCATGTCTAGTTCCAGATCGCTGACCTAACCACTGGCCAGTTTCCTGGTAAAGTTCTAATAAAAGGGCGGAGATGAAAATCCCTCACTGGCAACCTGGGCAGGATGCCTCGCACTCCTGAGAGCTTTTCTCTATCGTTGCTTAATAAAACTGTATTGCTTTGCTCACTGTCCTTTGTCTATGAGATTCATTCTTCGACTCCATGAGACAAGAACCTTCCTTTCCTGCTTCAGAATCCTCATCCTCCTGCAGGCTTTTTGTCTACAAACTATAGTGGGAGCTCGCAAAACACAGAGAGAATTCTGAGAAAGCCTCACACATACAGAACAGGAGGGCCAATGACAGCTGCCAGTAGGGGTGGGAGGTGGGGAGAGGAGAAGGAAGTACTGCTGAGATACTTACCTTACTCAAAAAACCCTTAATCTGCTCAGAGAGGACAACAAACAATGCTGCCTTGAGGGCACTGGTGGAAAGCCCTTGCCCATGCAGGAAAAAAGGAGAAAACATCTGTACCTGGGGGAAGGACAGCAGAGATACGTGTCTGCCTAAGACTGAAGCTTTATTAGAATGTAGAATACCCCTACCCTGACCCTCCACCAGGCCAACAGGCATAGAATAAAGCAAATCTTTGAGGGGTAGTTGGAGGGATGATTTGGTGGAGTACAGGAGATATTTAGAGCAGTGACAATACCCTGTATGATAATATAATGAGGGATGCATATAATTATATGTTTGTCCCAACCCACAGAAGGTATGACACCAAGAGTAAGCCCTCAGGTAAACTCTGGACTTTAGGTGTTTAGGATGCAATGATGTAGGTTCATCCTTAGTAACAAATGTGCCATTTTGGTGAGTGATGTTCGTAACAGGAAAGGTTATGCATGCTTCGGGGTAGGGGGAATACAGAAAAATCTCTGTAATGCCTCTCAATTTTGCTGTGAACTTGAAACTTCTAAAAAAATAGTCGTAACAGAATTTTGCTGGGGACAGACCATCTCTGAAATGCTGGTGAAAAGAAAGACCTAAAGCTTACAGTACAACAGACATTGAGAAAAAAAAATGTAAATGATAACAAAAACAAAACAAACAAAACCTCTAGAAAACTAGCTCTTATTCTGAACACAAGGAATTATTTAGGAGAATTTGAAGGCAGTGGTGCGCTAAGGGTAACCATGGCAACAAAAATCCCCCAACCCATCTCGCTCAGCTTTTAATTTGAATAATCAAAGCTGTTAACTAAAGGTTTCAGTGAAAGAAAGGGATACGGATACCCAGGTATAAAGCTACTAACCTCAGTCTTTACTATACAATATAAGAAGTCCACCTTTCAACAACAACAAGAAAATTATGAAGAATGTGAGAAGATAAGCTAAAGCATTACACTTTCAAGAGATAAGGCAATCATGCCACTGATATTAGAACTATATGATGGAATTTAAAATAACCATAGTTAATAGCTTAAAGATTCTTGTGGAGAAGGTAGACAGCATGCATGATCAAATGGGTACTTTCAGCAGAGGGGTGGAAACTATAAAAATCCAATAGAAATGCTGGAAGTGAACAACACAGTAACAGACATAAAGAACGCCTTGAGTGGTCTCATCAGTAGACTCAATGCAGTGGAAGAAAAGAATTGACAAACATCACATAGGTCAATAGTTTTGCAAACTGAAACACACACAAAATCTGGGTGTGTACTAGTTGCAGAATTTTGATTTATCTTTGTTACAAAGACAGGAGCGGGTTGACATAGGCCTTAAAAAGCAAGTTGTTTTGAAAGAAGCCATCACTGATGGTTGGCTTTCAGGGGCATGGTTAGCAAAGTGAGTAATCATTAATAGATTAAAAAGATTTAAAACCAATTCTAATGTTTTCTTATTAGCATGCCTATGGAAATTTATGAGGACTTTATAAGTTCTGAATTCTGTCTTTGATTTTTTTTTTTAATTATTTATTTATTTGACAGAGAGAGAGAGACAGTACAAGTAGGGGAAAGCTACAGACAGAGGGAGAAGGAGGAGAAGGGAGCCTGATGCAGAATTTGATCCCAGGATCCTGGGATCATGACCTGAGCTGAAAACAGATGCTTAACCAACTGGGCACCACAGGCACCCTTGTCTCTGATTCTAATTGCTGATGGCCTAATATTAAATAAAAATCCAATATACCTAAAACAAACAGAATTTTTGTCCAAGTTCAGCATTGCTCATCTTCATGTTAACCTATACTTTTAATTGCTAAATATTCAGTATTCTTGAGACACTAAGATAAGCCAAAGCAAACTAGATTTTTATTTTTTATAACTATGAGACAAATGTTCTGGGTTTACTCAGGCTTAGCCACAGCATATCAAAGCCTCCAATATTTTAATCAAATACTGTTTAGGATTCCTTTCCCCACTACTATATATCACAGGCTCAGACAAAAACATTAGTTTCTGTAGTATTATTCCAAATTTATGCAGTAATTTCTATTGTAGACATTAAAAATTAAATTGAATGTGAGAAGAAACAGCAAATGACAGTTGATCTATTACGGTGATGCAGCTTAGTGCGTGGGATTTTAATTTTGAAAATATCGTAGGAGTGAGTTGTGGGAGAATAAAAATCATCTACTACAGAAAGAACTTGTCCCAAGATAGTATCTATTTATGCAATTACTTTTGTCAGAACTGTGTAATTGACAATAATTTGCTTGCTAATCTAATTAAACTATGAACAAATGGTGCAAGAAATTGTGAAGAATTCTGGGTAGAGCCTTGGGCTCTTCTTGATGGATATTACTGATGATACGAAGCACATTTTTCTGAGTCATTATTTTATGCATTGGATGGTGAAGAGAGAATTGAAAAACATTTTTGTGATCCTTACATGTTGAAACTTCTAAATAGCTTACCCGTGATTTAAAATAAGAAAATGTTTAAGGTATGATCATACAGAATAAAAAAAAAATAAAAACAGGAAGAGTTAGGTCGCTGGCAAACTATCAATGAATCTAGAACTATGTTGTTACTGAATATGATCCCCTGACTTCTGGCCCTCATATCCCCTAGGTGTTTCTACCTGTCTGCAACTGTAGGCTCCCACCAGTCTTCTCTCTCAGACCAGCCAAATTCTGGGTTGAAAGGAAATAATAAAGTTCTGCCTCAAAGGCAGCATCCTTGGTATAAAGTCTTATTTTTCTTCTACATGCTTAAAACGATTACATTTTTAAAGAAAATCATCAGTACATGTCTGGTAAACAGAAGTGTATTTTGGGAGCTACAAGACAAGCTATTTTAACTTTTTAAAAAGATTATTTATTAGAGAGAGAAAGAGAGAGAGAAATGAGGGAGGGGCAGAAGGAAGGATCTCAAGCAGACTCCCTTCTGAGTGCAGAGCCCGAGTCGCCTTTGATCTCAAAACTATGAGATCATAACCTGAGCCCGAGAGTAGAACACTTAACAGACTGAGCCACCCATGTGCCCCATTTTTTAAATTTGTTTTTGAAGATTTATTTCATTATTTTAGAGAGAGAGAGAGTAGGACAAGCTATTTTAAATCAAAGTTGTTTCAGGAAATCTTAGATTCTGGATCATTGTATTCATGATTTCTACTCAAATAAATGTGGATATATAACTCCCTTTCTAGACCTTTTAACTTTCACTCTGCCTTTATATTGTTTCTGTCATTCATTATTTATTTATTTATTTATTTATTTTAAAGATTTTATTTGTTTATTTGAGAGAGAGAGAGCAAGAGACAAAAGCAGGCAGAGCAGCAGAGATTGAGGAAGAAGCAGGCGGGGCTCCGTCCCAGGATCCTGGGATCATGACCTGAGCCAAAAGCAGTTGCTTAACCAACTGAGTCACCTAGGTGCCCCCATAATATATTTATTTAATTAATCATACAGTAACTATATATTAAGGTTGTCCTACCTATCTGCAACAGTTCTAGGTGCATTGTTGGTTTGTGATATTCCTGATAAATTCCTCCATTTTACTTTTCCCAAGACTTTGCTAAATGCTTCTGCTTCTCATGGCAGTTCACATATTTTTTTGTTTTAGTCAATTCGGTATTATATTTATTTATTTAATTATTTATTTACTTATTATTGAAGTATAATTGACATATTGACGTATAACATTATTTTTTTTAAAGATTTTATTTATTTATTTGATAGAGAGAGATCACAAGTAGGCAGAGAGGCAGGCAGATAGAGAGGAGGAAGCAGGCTCCCTGCTTAGCAGAGAGCCTGATGCGGGGCTTGATCCCAGGACCCTGAGATCATGACCTGAGCCGAGGGCAGAGGCTTTAACCCACTGAGCCACCCAGGTGCCCCAACGTATAACATTATATTAGTTTCACTACAAAATAATGATTTGATATTCATATGCCTTGTAAAATGATCACCACGATCAGTCTAGTTAACATCCATCACCATACGTACTTATGACTCTTTTCTTGTAATGAAGACTTTTAAAACCACTATCAGATATATGCTTTTATTAATGCTTATTTCCATTTAATTGTTTGTTTGCAGTCATCTAGATGTAAACTCCATGAAAGTGGATTTTGTGTCTATTGTTTATTCTAGCTTGTGCCCACCACAACTGCTGGCGTAATTAGAGTTTTTCAGTAAATATTTAAAATGAATTCCTTAGTAACCAGACATGTTTCACATTCATCTTTATTTCCCCAAGTTTTAGTATATAGGAGTCTCAATAAATATTTAATAAATAAAGAATTAATATACTCTAACCTCTTATTTTTTAACTAAAAGTTTTTAGACTTTTTTTTACCTTTATTTTTACCATCTGTTGAGTTTCTACCACATTGCTCCATAACCTCACATTTGTTTCTCATATACATGCTACCAGACCTGCCTGCATTCCCTATCTGAACTCTGTTTTCCATCATTAGTTCCCCTTTTAGTAACCTGCAGTTCTGAGCTCTTCTACCTATTCACAGTCCCAGTGTCAGCTTATCTGTTCTGCCTTATTTTACTGCTGACCGATTTCTGGTGTGATATCTCTCACTCACCCTGTGCTCAAACCACATGTCTCAGGAATAATACCCTGCTCCAATCTTGTTAGTGGGGTACAAGTTTAAATGAAAGAATAAGATAACATTTTCTGACTTGAAATTTTGAGTTTGGTTAACTCTGCATTCTGACTATACTCAACATTTTCCCCTAAATCCCTTTACTTCATTTGTTTCATTTGGAATATCTATCTTTCCCATGAAAATAGGAAGTCTATGGGAGCCACTGACTATGCTGTATCTTTATCTTTCTATCTTCTGTGCCCGCACTGCCATTTTTATCATCTAGCTCACTGCATCATTTATAACAGTTGTACAATATATAGGTAAAATCAAAACCAAATAACAAAATATAGTAATAAAATAGGGAAAATTGGGAAGATGATTAAGTATTTATTATCTAACTTAACCACTCTCAAATATATATTTGAATTATTCAAACCCACATTACCATGGACTTAATGTATTATAAAGCTTTGGATAGGAAATTAGGCACATGTGAGGCTTCCAGAACATCTGGGTCTTTTAAATTGATTGCACTATTAATTTGAGATTCTGTATTATAAATTTTAAAACAATTTAAGTCAGGATGAAATTATCAGGAGGCCCATAGCTATTATTGCTACATAAAGATGTACAAAGCTGATATATAATGGAGCTAAAAAATAATATTATCTTACATTTGTAAAGGTCTTTATAATTTAATCATCATCATCACACATGTTTCTCTCTTAATCCCCATGATTGTACTGAGAAGTGAGTAGATTATCTCCATTTTTAGGTATAAAGTCTGGAGATAATAAAGTGACTTGCCCAAAAACAAAACTCAGCTCTTCTGGTGTTATCTTGTGTGTGTGTGTGTGTGTTTTAAATGAATACTTCATCCCTTGTTTCAAAGCTTAGAAGTACATGACTAGCTAGGTCTTTGGGCTGTTTTTTAGCTTAGCAGAACTCTTTATTTTTCTTTGATAGGTGAAAGCCCAATACTAACTTAGATTTAATCTGAATCTGTTTATTTCTTGGTCTATTTTAATAACTTAAAAATTACCTTCTACAGTGAGTTTCTGAATTATTTTAAATTGCAATGAAGATTATATGGAGATTACCTATCAAACTAAACTAAGTATTAGAGCTGGAAAGATAGGAGAGTGCCTCTAGACTCAGCATGAGTAAAAGACTTGCCCAGAGACATTCTGTTCATCAAGGGTCGATATTTGGAAATTTGACATACTTAATACATGACACACTTCTCTATACAATATTAAAAGTCATGGAAATATAAATAAATTTTAAAGATTTACAACACTAGGCCCTCCGTGCGTATCCCTATAGGGTAACTCATAATGGTCACACATTTTTCCCAACCATCTCTGCCAGCAGATGTCAGCACACATGCACCTACTGATATTTATATTAGCCTAAGAGATGCCTTATAAATAAAGGTATAGCAAGACAGGTGGGTAAAACTCATGAGGTAAATCTGCTTTATTAATAATGCATGTAGTTAAGTTTCATGTGGTTTTTGTAATTATGAATTTTGCTCATTTGTGTTTAAATGGTGTTCTGAGACCAATTTCTAGTGTCTGAAACTAATTTCCAATTTCCCCCCACACCACCAAGCAATGCTTAGTTCATCAGCAGAATGTTGTACAATTCAACTCAATTCTGATGCTGTCTACTCAGAGATAGCATTAGAGTCCATAGGGTACAGGCTCAGTTCCACAAGACTACACTCCACTTTGGATATCAATCACATACCCAGGTTGTTATCTGTACTTCTGACCCACTGGTTATAAATCAGATGTTCCCACAGCTCCCACCCTGTGTTTGATTAATTTTCTAGAGCAGCTCAGAGAACTCAAGAAATCTGTTTATCCATGAGATTACCAATTTACTAGATTAGATAGTGAAAGATAGGAATCATCAGTCAGATGAAGAGATATAGGGTGAGATCTCAAACAAAGGGGCTTCTGTCCCTGTGGAGTTTGGGGCCTGGCACAGTAATACATGGAAATGTTCTAGATTCCCAGCCTGGGAGCTCTATGAACCTCTCCTTTTGGATTTTTATGGAGGCTTCATTACATAGTCATGATTGATTAACTCATTGGCCATTGGTGATTGATTCAACCTCTAACCCCTCCCCTCTCCCCAGAATTCAGAGAATAAGACGGTAAGTTCCAACCTTTTGATTCATCATCAGTTTATTTGGCTCCATCCTAAGGAGCTTTTCAAAAGTCACCACATTAACATAAACCCAGTTGTGGTGGAAAGGGACTTGTTATGAATAACAAGACACCTATTTCTCCTTCATGTCTCTGAACAGTTTCAGGAAGTGGGGATAAGAGATAAAATTTCTTGAGAAAAAATGCTTAAGAAAATCCAAGGGTTTGGGAAGGACTGAGCCAGGAATCGTGGACACAGACAAAATATATGTGAGAAATATATTTTCAGCACTTGAGGGACCACATATGTATTTCTTATAAATCACAATATGGCAGTGTTCAAAATGTTATGTGATTTTATGACTTATTATTATGATTATGATGTATGTCTACATTTATAGCCTTAGCTCTCAGCAAGTAAATCTATGTTTATAAAGAGGAAAGCAGAAGAAAAGGAAGAAAGTGATAGATATTTGGATTGCTCAAAAATTTGTTGGTGTTAAAAAGAAAATCACAGACCCAGGGTAGAATCCCTTGTACCCAGGACAGCAAACCAAGATTTAATTGCAGTTCAAAGCTCTCCAGGAGTAGAATTTTAATTCAGTGAATCTGGAATTTTCTAGTTAGCACATTAATGAGGTAATCTATCGCATGGGGTCTCTCCATCCTCCAAAGGAGGATGAGGTAACCCACATAACAAGAACCCCTGTCCTTCCAACCAAGAAAGGTGACCTTGCCTGAGATAATCTTTTCTTGTCTTTTACTAATAACTTCTTACCTCACCCTACTTAATATTAAAAACAAAAAATCCTCTACTTTGTGCAATTCCTTGGGGCTCCTCTCTACTTGCTATATGGGATGCAGTCTGATTCATGAATCACTTAATAAAGCCAATTAGATCTTCAAATTTAATCAGTTGATTTTTGTTTTTAAATATCGGAATATTGATATATAGTCAGTTAAAAATGAAATGTTGCAAGTAAATCACTCATTATCTGCTACTTTATGTTACAGCTTGGACTTTTATTACTTAGTTATTTATTTATTTATTTATTTTTTATAAAGATTTTATTTATTTATTTGACAGAGACCACAAGTAGGCAGAGAGGCAGGCAGAGAGAGAGAGAGAGAGAGAGGAGGAAGCAGGCTCCCTGTCGAGCAGAGAGCCCAATGTGAGGCTCGATCCCAAGACCCTGGGACTAGGCAGAGGCTCCAACCCACTGAGCCACCAAGGCACCCCTATTTTTTATTTATTTTTAAATAGTTGCTTATTTATTTAACATAGAGAAAGCATGAGCAGGAGGGACAGAGGGAAAGAGAATCTCAAGCCGACTCAGAGCTGAGCATGGAGCCAGAAGTGGGACTCAATCTCATAACTCTGAGATAAGGAATTGAGCCAAAATCAAGAGTTGGATGCTTAATTGACTGTGTCACCCAGATGCCCTACAGCTTGGTCTCTTAAAATGCTATTTAATCTATGGATATTTTTCTTGCTCATAAAAAGAGATTTAGAAATCACAATCTCACTGATTCATACATGTTATGGGTTTAGCTAAATGAGGAATATTGTAGGGGAGGAAAGAAAACTTTTCCTTCACCCTTCTAGGTTATTGGCTGAGACCTCCTCCCCCATGTAATAAAAAACAGATTAATGAGAAAAACAAATGGAAGTTTATAACATGTATACTTCCTGTATATATGACAGATGCCCAAGAAAACTGAGTAACTCTCTGAAATGGCCCAAATCACCACCTTAAATAACATCTCCAGCTAAAGACAAAAGAAGATTTTGGTTGGGAGAAGAAGCCAGTTATGAGAAGTTATGAGGAAAATTTCAGTAAACTAAAGTAAGTTGTTATACAGATTTAAATTGTTGCCTTCTCCATTAATAAGTTTCTACAGATTTAGAATCATTTTTCCCTTCCAGGTGCAGAGAGGGGAACACCCTAAAATTGAAGATTTCTCTTTTAAACATAAATGTCTCTTACAAAAGGGTAACATCTAGTCTATTTTCAGAGTTTTTCCTGTTTGCTGTTTCTTAAAAAAAATCAGCCTAAGAGCACCTGGGTGGCTCAGTGAGTTAAGCATCTGACCCTTGATTTCAGCTCAGATCATGATCTCAGGGTCTTGAAATCAAGTCTTGAATTGGGCTCCTTGCTCAACAGGGTGTCTGCTTGAGATTCTCTCCTTCTTGCTCTGTGCCTCCCCTGCTCTCTCTGTCTGTCTCTATCTCCTTCAAATAAATAAATAAATAAATAAATAAATAAATAAATAAATATTTTTAAAAAATCAGCCTAAAGTAATCCATATGCCAGAGACATTTTTTGGGTGTGGGGAACTCTGCTTCCCTTCAATGTGCAGGAAATTTAGTGATTTTCTTATCTGTTTGTAGTGGTCTCAAGATTTCACATGAAAGTTTTAACATAGACTTGATAAGGAAAAATCCTCAAGTAAATATATTTCTCCAGTATGCCCTGCTCATATGTAATTTTACCCTGGAAGTAAATTTAGGGAGTTTTCTAGACCATATTTGTTTTATGGGAAAATGAATATCCAAAAAGGTTAGAGAACTTTATATGAAATTTTCCAATTCCCAGATTATGGTAATTGCCAATGGTAGACATTAGAATCTATTTCTCTTAAATTTCTATCCCTAGTCCCTCCTGGTGCACTGGAAAGACTCAAGGTTAATACACTACTTGTTACGTTAATCACTTTATGTCATATTAAAAATTATTGGAAATAATTTCTTTTATGGCAAAGTCTAATCTTAAAATCAAGAATATAAATTATATTTTATTAAACACTAACAGCAAGTTACAATGACTATTATTTTAATATTTATATTAAAGACTATAACATAAAAATTATATAGAAATAATGAGGATCATTCTCTTAACAAATCTGAGCAAGCAATGAATTATTAAATATCTTTTAAAATTGCACTAGTTGTGGAAGACACAAGGTCCTATATCCTTAAATAAATTTATAATTTTGTTGGGGGCGATAAGATAGATTTATAAAAATTCATTACCTATATAGAGCTAAGTGTCTGATAAATATAATTTTGTGTTGAACTTTGTAAGCTGGTGGGAGAACCCTGCAAACCTAATCTAGGATGATTGGAGAACTTGAGTTAGTTCCTAAAGAGGTAAGAAGTGTTTAAAGAGATGAGGAAATCACTTCAATATATGGTGTTGGGAAAACTGGTCAGCTACATGCAAAATGATGAAACTGGACCACTTTCTTATACCATGCACAAAAATAAATTCAAAATGGATTAAAGACCTAAATGTGAGAACTGAAACCATAAAAGTTCTAGGAAAGAAGACAGGCAGTGAGGTGTTTGTTATTGACCATAACAACACTTTTCTAGAGGGGTTTTCTGAGGCAGGGGAAATAAAAGCAAAAATAAAATATGGTGACTACATTAAAATATATATCCTCCACACAGAGAAAGAAAAGAATCAACAAAACTAAAAGGCAACCTACACAGTGGGAGAAGATATTTATAAATAACGTATCTAATACAGCATTACTATCCAAAATACATAAAGAACTTACAAAACTCAACACATAAAAGACAAATAATTCAATTAAAAAATGGGTAGAAGAAATGAACACACATTTCTCCAAAGAAGACATTCAGATGGCTAAGACACTTGAAAAAATGCTCAACATCACTCATCAGCAGAGAAATGCAAATCAAAACTACAATGAGATATCATCTAATGCCTGTCGGAATGGCTAAAACCAACACAAGAAACAAGTGTTGGTGAGGATGCAGAGAAAAGGGAACCCTTTTCAGGAATGCAAACAGATGCAGCCACTGTGGGAAACAGTATGAATATTTCTCCCCAAAATAAGAATATAACTATCCTATAATCCGGTAATCACACTATTGGGTATTTATCCCCAAAGTATAAAAACACTAATTCAAATGGATACATGCACCTTTATGTTTATTGGAGCATTATTTACAATAGCCAAATTATGGAAATACCCCAAGTTCAAATGTGCATTGAAAAATTAATGGCTAAAGAAGGTGTGGCTTATATATACAACAGAATATTATTTAGCCATGAAACAGAATGAAATTCTGCCATTTGAAATGACGTGGATGAAGCTAGAGAGTATAATGTTAAGTGAAATAATTCAACCAGAGAAAGACAAATACCGTATGATTTCACTCATATGAGGAATCTAAGGAACAAAACAAACGAGCAAAGGGAGAGAGAGAGAGAGAGAGAGAGAGAGAAACCAAGAAATAGACTATTAAATATATAAAAAAAAATCCTGATGGTTGCCAGAGGAAAGGTGGGTGGGGGGCTGGTTTAAACAGGCAGTGGGGGTGAAGGAGTGCACTATGAGCACTAGGTGTTGTGTGGAAGAGTTGAATCATTATATTGTACACTGGAAACTAATATAACACTATATGTTAACTATACTGGAATTAAAATAAAGGTTAAATTAATAAAAAAAAATAAAGAGGTGAGAAGTTAGAAGGGGTAAACAAATGAATTGAGAGACAACTGGGAAAACCAACCTGAGTTCTGCAGTTTGAGGTCTGTTTCAGGCTAAATAAAAATGAATGTATTTACACACCTTAAAATATTTTGTGTTAGGAGGGAGGAGCAAGATGGCAGAGGAGTAAGAGACCTAAATATCATTGGGTCCCAGGAGTTCAGCTAGATAGTTATCAAACCATTTGAACATCTACAAACTCAACAGGTGATCAAAGAGAAGAGCAGCAATTCTAGGAACAGAAAAGTGACCACTTTCTGGAAAGTAGGACATGCAGAGAAGTGAATCAGAGGCAATATATGGGAAGATAAACTGTGGAGGGGAGGGGCCACTCCTGGCAAGCAGTAGAAGAGTGGAGCACAAAATCAGAACTTTCAGAAGTCGGCTCCACTGAGGGAGGTTGCTCCAGAGGCTGTGTGTGTGTGTGTGTGTGTGTGTGTGTGTGTAGCCCTCGCTGAGACAGGGTGGTCTCAGGGCCTGTGGGGTTACAAAAAGACCAGAGTTGTCTGAGTGTGCCCGAACTCCCAGGTGTTGGAGTGGGAAACCAGCTGGAGAGATGGAGCCGAGGAGGGTCTTCTCAGTTCAGGGTTGCCATAACCCATGATCTGAGGCACAGTCAGGCCACTGCTCTTTGAGCAGGGACCCAACAAGTGAGATCCAGAGAGATCCCCTCCTTCCTCCTCCAGGAGGAGTGGCGTGGGAGCAAGCTGCAGGAATCTGCTGGGTTTGGAGACTCCAATCAGGGCTGTATCCTAGAGATAGAAATACTCGGTCATAGGCTGGCTGAGCATGGAGCATGGCTGGAGACCAAGGAGACAATTGTGATTGGCAGCTTTTCTCTGAGGGTGCAATAAGGAGTGGGGCTCCAAGCTCTCAGCTCCTATGGGGCTGGAGATTGGGAGGCCACTATCTTCAATCCATCCTCCAAAGCTTTACGGAAAGCATTCAGGGAACAAAAGCTACCAAGAGCAGAACCAAGTAGATTACTTAGCCTGGCCCCTGGCAACGGTGTTGCAATTGTGCCTTGGGCAAAAGACATTTGAGAATCATTGCAACAGGCCTCTCTCCCAGAAGATCAACAAGAACATCCAGCCAAGACCAAGTTCATTGATTAATGAGAACTGCAAAACTTCAGAGCTACAGGAACAGAGCACATAGTACTCATGGCTTTTTTCCTATGATCCTTTAGTCTTTCAAAGTTATATTTTTTAATTTTATTTTTTCTTATTCTATTTTTAAAAAATTTTTCTTCTTTCTTATACTAACGTTTTTAACTATTTTATCTTATCAATATCTTTTAAAAAATCTTTTTAAATTTTCATTGTTATAGTCATATTCTAACCCTTCATTGTATTTAACCTTATTTTTTTGTATACAATAAGTTTTTCTTTCTTTAAAATTTTGGAATACAGTTTCTTCTACTATATTAAAATATACCCTAAATCTAGTGCATGGCTTTGTGCTAGTCTCCAGCCTTATCACATTCTTTCCTCATTTTTGTTTCTTTTTTCAACCAGCTTCTTATCTTATCAATTGCTTTTTTAGAATCTTTTTTAAATTTTCTTCTTTACAGTCATATTCCATCCCTTCATAGTTTTACCCTTGTTTTTGTATATATATAAGTTTTTCTTTCTTTAAAATTTTGGGAGGCAGTTTATTCTAACAAATAAAAATACACCCAAAATCAGTGTGTGGCTCTGTTCTATTCACTAGTCTAATATATCTATATCTATGTCTATATCTATATCTATCTATATCTGTATCACCTATCTATATCTATATTTATCCATATCATCTATATCTATATCTAGCTATTTATCTATATCTATAGCTATAGATATAGATTTTTTCCCTCCTTTCCTCCCCCCCCCTTCTAATTTGGTTACTGTATATTTTTCTGGGGTCTTCACTACTCCTTTAGTATTTTTTTTCTCCTTCATCTTTCTTGTTTTTTCTTAAGATTTTAATTATTTATTTGACAGAGAGAGAGAAAGAGGGAGCGAGAGAGGGAACACAAGCACAGGGAGTGAGAAAGGGAGAAGCAGACTTCCCGCAGAGCAGAGAGCCTGATGTGGGGCTTGATCCCAGGACTCTGATATCATGACTTGAGCTGAAGGCCAGACACTTAATGACTGAGCCATCCAGGCACCCCTCATTCATCTATTCTTATCTAGATAAAATGACAAAGCAGAAAAACTGACTTCAAAAAAAAAAAAAGGCAATACAAATGGCTAGGGACTTAATTATCACAGACATTAGTAAGATGTCAGAACTAGAGTTCAGAATGACAATTATCAAGGTTTTAGCAGGGCTCCATAAAAGCATGGAAGATACTAGAGAATCCCTTTCTAAAGAAATAAACTCCCTTTCTGGAGAAATAAAAGAACTAAAATCTAACCAAGTTGAAATAAAAAAAGCTATTACTGAGGTGCAATAAAAAATGGAGGCTCTTACTGCTAGGATAAATGAGACAGAAAAGAGAATTAGTGATATAGCAGACTAAATGATGGAAAATAAAGAAGCTGAGAAAAGAAAGGTAAACAGTTACTGGACCACAAGGGGAGAATTTGAGAGATAAGTGATACCATGAGATGAAACAATATTAGAGTAATTGGGATCCCAGGAGAAGAAGAAAGAGAGAGAGGGGCAGAAGGTATATTGGAGAAAATTATAGCAGAGAACTTCCCTAATTTGGGGAAGGGAACAAGTATCAAAATCGAGAGAACAGAGAACCACCTCTCAAAATCAATAAAAATAGTCAACACCCCGTCATCTAATAGTACAACTTACAAGTCTCAGTGACAAAAAGAAAATCTTCAAAGCAGCTTGGGGCAAGAGGTCTGTAACATACAATGGTAGAAATATTAGATTGGCAGTAGAACTATCTATAGAGACCTGGCAGGCCAGAAAGGACATGATATATTCATAGCACTAAATGAGAAAACTGTGCAGCCAGAATACTATATCCGGCTAGGCTGTCACTGAAAATAGAAGGAGAGATAAAAAGCTTCCAGGAAAAACAAAAACAAAATAAATTTGCAAACACCAAACCATCCCTACAGGAAATATTGAAAGGGGTCCTCTAAGGAAAGAGAGAGCTTAAAAGTAACAGACCAGAAAGGAACAGAGACAATATACAGTAACAGCCACCTTATAGTCAATACAATGGCACTAAATTCATATCTTCCAACAGTTACCCTAATGTAAATGGGCTAAATGCCCCAATCAAAAGACACAGGGTATCAGAATGGATTAAAAAAAAACAAAAACAAAAATAAGACTCATTGATATGATGTCTACAGGAAGCTCCTTTTAGAACCAAAGTCACCTCTAGATTTAAAGTGAGAGGGTAGAAATGATTTACCATGCTAATGGACATCAAAAGAAAGGTGGGATGGCAATCCTTATATCAGATAAATTATATTTAAATCCAAAGACTATAATAAGAGATAAGGAAGGACACTATATCATACTTAAAGGTCTGTCCAACAAGAAGATCTAACAATTGTAAATATCTATGCCCCTAGTATGGGAACAGCCAATTATATAAACCAATTAATAACAAAATCAAAGAAACACATCAACAATAATACAATAATAGTAGGGGACTTTAACACCCTCCTCAATGAAATGGACAGATCGTCTAAACAAAAGATCAACAAGGAAATAAAGGCTTTAAATGACACACTGGACCAGATGGACATCACAGATATATTCAGAACATTCCATCCCAAGCAACAGAATATACATTCTTTTCTAGTGCACATGGAACATTCTCCAGAATTGATCACATCCTGGGTCATACATCAGGTCTCAACTAGTACTTAAAGATTGGGATCATTCCTTGCATATTTTCAAACCGCAGTGCTTTGAAACTAGAACTCAACCACAAGAGGGAAGTTGGAAAGAACTCAAATACATGGAAGCTAAAGATCATACTACTCAAGAATGAATGGGTCAACCAGGAAATTAAAGAAGAATTTTTTTTTTTTAAATCACAAAAATAAAATGAAAATACAACTGTTCAAAAATCTTTGGGACAAAACAAAGGTAGTTCTGAGAGGAAAGTGTATAGCAATACAAGCCTTTCTCAAGAAACAAGAAAAGTCTCAAGTACCCAACCTAACCATACACTTAAAGGAGCTGGAGAAAGAATAGCAAAGAAGGCCTAAACCCAGCAGGACAAGAGAAATAATAAAGATCAGAGCAGAAATCGATGAAATAGAAACCAAAAGAACAGTAGAACAAATTAACAAAAGTAGGAACTGGTTCTTTGAAAGAATTAATAAGATTGACAAACCCTTGGCCAGACTTATCCAAAAGAAAAGAGAAAGGACCCAAATTAATAAAATCATGAATGAAAGAGGAGAGATCACAACCAACACAAAAGAAATACAAACAATTATAAGAATGTATTATGAGCAACTATACACCAGCAAATTTGACAATCTGGAAGAAATGGATGCATGCCTAGAGATATACAAACTACCAAAACTGAAACAGGAAGAAATAGAAAACCTGAACAGACCCATAACCAGTAAGAAGATTGAAGCAGTCATCAAAAATCTCCCAACGAACAGGAGTGCAGAGCCAGACAGCTTCCCAGGGGAATTCTACCAAACATTTAAATAAGAATTAATACCTATTCTCCTGAAACTGTTCCAAAAAATAGAAATGGAAGGAAAACTTCCAAACTCATTTTATGAGTCCAGCATTACTTTGATCCCAAAACCAGACAAAGACCCCATCAAAAAAGAGAATTACAGACTAATATCCTTGATGAACACAGATGCAAAAATACTCACCAAAATACTAGCCAATAGGATTGAACAGTACATTAAAAGGATAATTCACCACAACTAAGTGGGATTTTTTCCTGGGCTGCAAGTTTGGTTCAACATCCACAAATCAATCAATGTGATACAAAACATTAATAAAAGAAAAACAAGAACCACATATAAAATGGACTACTATGCAGCCATCAAACCCCCCGAAAATCCTGCTATTTGCAAGGACATGGATGGAAATAGAGGGTAATATGCTAAGCAAAATAAGTCAATCAGAGAAAGACAATTATCATATAATCTCTCTGATATGAGGAATCTGAGAGGCAGGGTGGTGGTTGCTGGGGGGTAAGGAGGGAAAAAGTGAAACAAGATGTGACCAGGGAGGGAGACAAACCATAAGAGAATCTTAATCTCAGGAAACAAACTGAGGTGTGCTGGGGGGTGGGGGGTAGGGATAGGGTGGCTGGGTTATGGACATTGGGGAGGGTATGTGCTATGGTGAGTGCTGTGCTGTGAATAGTGTAAGATCGAGGATTCACAGACCTGTACCCCTGAAGCAAATAATACATTATATGTTAATAAAAAACAACAACAAAAAAGCATTTTGTGTTATGTGTCTTATATCATTCAGAAGTTAGTAGTCTCTTTTTATCTGGTAGTAGGAAGGGGGGAGAAGGGGAAAGTTGACTAGTTGTTATTATTTTAAATGATTTCAATAAATGAAGGGCATATGAAATAAGTTGTCTGATGCCCTGAAGCAAAGTCAATATCAACTATTTGTATCAGTTTGTTGTTGTTGTTGTTGTTTTAAATCCCCTGCAAATTTCCTGCAGGGTGAAAGAGAATTTAGTCTAATGAAATAAATCCAAATTTTCAAAGTGAAACACATATGTAAGTGTGAGTGAAGGAGGTATGATCAGTAATATGTGAAAAGAACCCATGAGACAATAGTGTTGCTGTGGCTGCCAACAGAGTAAATTTGGTGTAAATATCATATTTGGGAAAATTAAAGTCATATCTTATAGTAGAAACATGTCAAGTGATGCCTATCTATAGGGGATGTCAGGGAGCAAGAATTTCTTGTTTCCCTTGAGTCCCCTTCAAGGTTCTTCTAGCTAGACTAGGAATCATATTACCATAAGGCAGATTAGCAGGAGAAAATATAATTTAATAGCATACTTATGGTTAATCCATATAGACATGGGAATTCCAAGGACAGTCAGGCAAATGAGATACATATGTCATCCTGAACTAAGGTAAAGGAGGTAGCAGTCTGTGACTTCAAAAGAAAGAAATTCAAGTCACAGTGCAATAGGGAGAAGAGCAGATGTTTAGTAATTAGACTTTTGCCTTGCCATAAAGAAGGGACACTCAGATAAAATTATCTCAGGTAATAACCTTTATTCTGGGAAAGATCCCTAATTCAGATTACTCTATGTCTTTAAGGAAGTGAAAAAAATTTTCTCTGCGCCTTCAGGGTTTTGGCTGCCTTCAACTAAAAATATTCTGCATGCCAAAGTGACACATTTTGGGGGGACCTGTCCTGAATTTCTTCAAACACAAAATAATCTTTATGCCACAGTGGTTGATCTTGGGGCAACCTGCCTTCCCCCCTATAGGAACCATCTATAGATAAATATATAATATTTGCTGTTTGATTTTAAGGATCAATTAAAATTGCAATCTGACTCCATATTCTCAGCATTGCTATAGTATTTCTAAAGAAGTTTCTTTTGATATAAAAAATAATTTGACATTAATTTTCAATGAAATTAGAAAAAACATTATGGAAAGGAGAGACGATGTCCTGGGAGATACCACGAAAGTTCCTTTTTCTAAAAACATTGCTAGATTCAGATAAGTTGGTTTCCTTAAACTTAGGTATCTATCAACCTTTTTCAAAGGGAGTTATGGAAACTAAGGCTAATATGCATGTAGGTATCTTTTTACATGTGGGTGCAATTGGAAAGCATTTTAAAAAACACTTTGCATACATGATTTTTTTAAAAAATGTAACACTTTTCAATTATTACTAATACCTAGAAGTGCATGAAGGTAAGGAAATCATCAGGAATGAAGATCTGAGAGGACAATTTTCTAATACTAAAGAAAAAAAAGATGAATCAGCTCAATTTCATATAAAAATGTAATTGTATTTTAATTATTCTGCTCATTTATAAGTCAATCTTCCATAAACTAAAGAAAAATAATGGAATAGAATATAGATTTTTCTGACAATACAACTTCTTGGTAAGGAGGATTTGAATAAGAATCATGTACCACACCCAAAAGTTTTGAAAGCATGGAAAGTATTTTCTAGTGTATATAGCTGCAAGTAGTTTCTCATGGTGTTGTAATGTGGAATACAAATTTATGATGATATGTTTTCAAGAAATAAACTATATTAAAACGAACTGAGAAATTGTCATCAGATGATGCACGTTAAAAACTATAGTGAAGAGTGTAAAGGAGGCAGGGAGATGAGAAAAAAAAAAAATGTGTCGTTCACTGTAAGTTACAGTGCTACCAGGCAAGTTAATGACAAGAAATAGAAGGTAGAGCTAAAAGAGACTGTGGAGTCAACAAAGAAAGGAGTAATCTTAATTGATGGGACAAAACTATTCCATGAAAGAAACAGAAGCAACAAGAAACAAAATACATGTGTGTTCTACTTAAGATGGCATCTCATATCACTCTAGTTTCCTTAACCAATCAGGAAGTTCACCTAAGCAGCCAACACAAATTTTTCCCTAAATTTAGTCAGCCAATTCAGTATCCAGGCCTATTGCATAGGAGGCATTGTAGACACAGCATTACTTAAACTAGTGTGAAGGCTGTAAACTATTTTGATTATAAAAATAGAGATGCATTTAGAAAATATACTCAGATAAAGGAGAAAAAAGCTACATTGTTTAAACTACAGAAAGGAAAAGCCATTGTTGGGCTCAATCATTTCTAGACTGAAATTCTTTAAAAAGAAGGAAACTAACACAGGAGTGTATTTATATTTTCTTCTGTTTTCCTCCATATTGCTCCACTGTAGCTCCTCTCTGCCTTGTTTTCATTCTTTTCTCAATGATTCTACACTGTTTCTCACCTGACAGATTCTATGGATCTCATATTGCAGGGAGAAATTAAGTTGTGTGTGTTTGTGCACCCATGTACTTGTGGGGTATGTGTCTCAAGAGCTTGGTGATTTTCTGTACTCACAAGTGTTTGTCTTATTACCTAGAGCCAACTTTTATAAACTGCAAAAAGGAGATGCCATCTCAGAAGCAAAATTCTACGTGGGGAAGACTAGCTTTATCTTTCTCCACCCTTAAAAATAGAATGAGGTAGGCTGGGAATAACTAAACCAGCAAAAGGACTGAAAGTTAGAAGGAGGAAGGGGGGACTGAGCAGAGACCTCAGGACTTAAGAAATGATAGTCCTGTGAGTTTTCTGGGTTTCTTTTTTATCTCTTTTTATTTTCCTTATATCTGGAGCAAGGCACAAGAAAAGCCTGCATCCCAGAACCATCACTGCCTCCTCACCTTCACTTTCAGTTGGTGATTTTGCCTCACAATTCAGTGAAAAAGTGAAAGTCATTAGTTACAATTTCTCTTTCCCATCTTTCCACTTCCAAAATACAAATGGAACCAAATACAAATAAATACAAATAAAAATAAACCATCATAATTTTTGCCATATTGCTGAACCATCAGCATGTAAACATTTTTTTAGCATCTCCCACTGGGGAATTGTGGGGAGGGAAAAGATGACTCTACAGCTTTATCTACATCTCTGATCATGCACTACTTTTCTTTCTCCCTCCCTCTTTCCCTCCCTCCCTTCCTTCCTTCTTTCCTTCCTTCCTTTCTTTCTTTCTTTGGTTCGTTCATTCTTTCTTTTTCTTTCTTTCTCTTTCTCTTTTTCTCTTTCTTTTATCTCTCCCTCCCTCTTCCCTCCCTTCCCTCCCTTCCTCTCTTCCTTCCTTCCTTCCTTCCCTCTCTCTTTTTCCCCCCTTCCAATTTCCCTTCCTCCTTCTCTCTCCTTCTTCCAAAATTCTAGGGAAAAAAGGTACATTTTTTTGTCTCTACTTCATTATTTACTTACTACCTTTTATTCATCTGTTTGGGTTTTTTTGGTGTTTTGTTTACATTTGATTCTCTTTTGGCTTGGAATTTATAACTCTTTTCAGTGGTTAATCTTACACTTTTACAATATCTAAAGTTAGATAGTATATCTCTTAGACCAACACCTAGACAATAGTCCTAAGAACACTTGAGCTGTCATAACCCTATTCTCAACTTACCTGCTATCCTGGTTCTTTATTTTAATTCTATTCTTTCTTGTTCTTTCAAATTATCATCATTGTTATCATCACTATTATAACTGAAGTGCTTCATTCTATTAATGAATTTTTACCATTTAATTGGGTCACCACTTCTTTTTGTATTCCACACCATTGTTCTGCACTAATTTCTCTTATTCCTTCAGTATAGATTTTAGAAGTTCCTATAACATTGATCATAATTACACTACAATAGTTTTATCTGCTAATAGTTATTTAATGTCTGTTGTCCTTGCTACCCCATATGAGGGCAGACCCATGTTAGGCTTCTCTTAATTTCTGTCACACACAGTTGAAATCTTAGTAGTCTATTACTTTTTATTCAAAATTTGGTGGAATAAACACATTAAATAGAGATTCTGCTTCTACTTATCTTTTTCTTGCAAAGGGTGATTTGCATTATACATTATACATTATATACATTATAATGATTGTAGTCAGCCCAGCCTGAAAAGTCCCCAAATCTAGTTTGAGCAAAGAAGAGAGAGGTTGGGATCAAGAGGGTAGAGGAGGGGAGAGAAAGGAGGAGAGAGGAACTCAAAGTATGGAATGGAGAAAACTGTAAGTTCATTAAGTCTGATAACAAAACTTACTTGTTTTACTATTGAAATTCCAAGTTTCTATGACTGCTCCTTGCCAATAGAATGTGCTTAATTTATACATCTTGAATGAATAAAATATTCAAAGAATATAAACCACAGTATAACAGAGTATAATTCCTCTGGAAAAGACACAGTGACCCAAATCTTGCATGCCAGGGAGACTGTGTCATAGTGTTTGTTGGAGTGGTTTCTTTAGGAATGTGAAATACAAAGGTGAGAGAAAGATTGTGTAGAGAAATACTTACTGGAAGGCAGTTATGTATTAGTATAATCTGGAAGTCTGAGAAGAATATTAATATTTATTTATTTATTTTATCTTAAGAAAAAAAATCTTTGGCTTTTCCTCCTTTTTCTTAACTTTTCGCAACCTGTAACTCATTAGTTGCCTTCCCTACAGTCTTCTGCTCTAATTCTAGCCCTGATCACTTTCTTCTTGCAGTATGTTAGTCACACCTGTGTTTTGGACATAATTATGCATAATTTGTGATCGATTTGTGCATACCTTTGACTGGATAATAAATTCCTAGAAATCAGTTTCTACTAAACTCTTCATCTTCAGATAGTATCCCATTCTTCTTAGACTTAAGCAATATCTGACACATGATACATGTTCAACAAACTCAGTGACTTTTATATTCTTTTTCTTTAATACAGTCTCATTCTAATCCACTATCATCTCCCTCTTTTAAAATTGGAAATCTGGTGCCAAAATTTTATGTGGCCCATTGGAGAGATTTTTCCAGGTTCTGGTTGAAGGACTGTATTAAGGGAAATACAACACTCTACAAAATATCTTGGTCTCTTGATAGCACAGGGTTTATGATTCAAGAGTTTTTAAATGAATTCCAAGTACATGTAGAACATATTTATATTAAGGAGATTTTGTTAAAATTGATTTCATAACATGAGGGCTAAAATAATATAATGAGTTTTTATAATCTCTTATATTCTCCTATTTGGAAATACAGTTGCCAGCTCATAGAATGTTGTTTAATGTCTTTGGCAAGATTTCATGTTGAGAAGTAGTGATTTATTTAAAAACTTTCCAATATTCTAGTATTTCTTTTAAATTGTCAATATAATCCTGAGTCAGAGGCCATATTTGACTTACATTTTCATATTGATCTGTGTGAGTGATCTTCTCCAATTGGTGTTTTCATCCAACTTCTCTTTAAGGAGCTAGAGTTTCATAAAACTCTGATGCTATAAATTATAATTTTATCTATTGAGTTTCTTTGAATGTACTTTTGACTAATAGAAACCATATGTAGTCTTAATCACATTAATAGGATTCACATTTTAAAAAAATCTGTTGAAATGATGTTGTCTTCCAAACCCTTTCACATGATCTTATTTCATTTTACAATTTAACAAGGTTTTTACTGGGAGCACCCAAAAACTCTGTTCTTTCTTTTCAGTATGCAAGCTGGAAACACTCCAGAGCTTCATTTTTAAAAGTCACTGGTATTATAAAGCATACACTACAGTTATATAAAAATCAACATTTGAATCAGATATTGGAATAATACAATGTACTTTTTATACATTTTTATTATATAATAAACATTTTCACATTTTTATCAGACTCTCTTAGATCAGTGTACAACTCAATGAATGCCACATTTTCTGGGAATGATGTAAGGTAAACACATTTTACAGGGAAAATATTGGAAAAAGTGATAGTTCCTTTATTTATTTATTTTGTATTTTTAAATGGGTATAATTTTTACAATCCATAAATTCAATTTATAAAACTATAATTGACTTATTTATCCATCACTGAATGTGGTTATCATCTCAATTCTCTAATACATAAGGTATTCAAAATTTAGTCTAGACAAATTTGGAGTAAGCTAAAACATATCAAGTTTTTCTTTATTTGATTCTAGGTTAAATTAGTCAACCTTAGTCAATTTAGGGTTCTCTCCAGTACATTTTTAGAGCTGACTTTCATAACTGAGGCATACTTAACAGGTTGGTCCAATTGGTTTTTCCATGGTGATTGCTCAGGCCAGCATCTGTTAACTTACCACCTGTCCTTTAGATCTTTAAGCATTAGCACCTACATATCCCCTCAGCCTTTCCTAGTCTTCCTATGTTCTTAGGTGTCTAGCAGGAGGTCCAAACACTTGGGATCCATCCTGCTTAGAATATGGGGCTTCCTTGGGTTTTCTAGCCTTCCCTGTACCCCTCCAGAAAGAAAATAATGCTTGGAAATGTACTCCTATATCATGTTGATGCTGTGGGGATTTGGAAAAGCCATTTCAGGCTTTCTCTGCCACTGTATATCTTGCTACCATGTTTTCTGTATGGTGTTTTCAGTGTGGTGTGATGTGAAGGGATGCTAGGAACCTCAGACTCTCCATAAGAAGCCAAGTCAACAGCCCCTCTGCTTTCTTACATCAATGCATGTTTGGTGGTTCCATCAACCCTGATGAACCAAGGCTTAGGAGCCCTTCTAAGAGATTACAACCACACGCCACCCTATTTCCCTACTCTCTGACTACTCTTGGATCCCATTGTCTTTAATATGTGGAATCTTTGCCTGGTCTGAGGTGAACTAGATTGGATCTTTGATCTGTTCTCCCCAAATCTATTATTTGTAGTATGTAAATGGCTGTTCACTTAGAATTAAAAAAAACAAAGAAACAAATAAAAATCCCTATGTTCTTACAACTTAAACATATTTTTCTCCCTAAGTCTTGAGTTCATAAGTCTATTTAGAAGCTTGAAAATTAATTATTACCTCACTACCTCAGTATCACTATTTATTTTCTTTCTCTGAGGCCATGACGGAAAACTGGCAAAGATTCCGAGGTTATACAAAGAGCCCAAGGGCACAAGAAAGTTCAGATGAAGAAATACATCATTTAATACATCAAGAAAAATTATCACCTGTATCAATGTCCATTATAATCATCCATGCGGAACTAGGGATATGATCAAACTAGGGAGTTTTTTTGTAGATAATACCCTTTTGTTTCAACTATTTGGGAAAATACAGTTTTCTTTTAAGATGTTTTATATATTTTGAAATTTTGTTAATATATAATAGATATTATTAACATTTTAATTATTTGTTAAGTTTGAAAAATTAAACATCAATCTTCTCACAAATTAAAGTTAGATAATTAAATCAAATGTTATTCCATACCATGTAAGAAGGTAAGCACATTTACAAAAGCTTGTTTTCCCATTTTTTTTTAGAACAAATGAACCAGGTACCTTTATTCCCATTTTATAGATGAAGAAATTGAAGGTCACTGAAGCTAAGTGACAAAATAGCCTTAGACTTGAACCTCTAAGAATAGAGTCCTTCACAATCATAATACTTCATCCTACTGGCTTTATAGTAGACCCATAGTATAGGGAAGAGTGGCGAAGTGTGGGGAAGTAATAAATACTCTACCCATTAAGGTATTACCATATCATTATTCAAAATACATGTTTGCACATTTTAGTTCTGTTTTGACAAGACCAGCCCAGGGTAGAGACCTAGAAATTGTTAACCCTTCTCAAAGAGACTCTTGTATATAATCTTTAATGATTTGTTTAATGAGTTATAATGAATCTTTTAGCTACAATCCAATTTGGTCAATTAAATGGGATTGTCTTTTAGGCCACTAGGGACAATATGTTTTAATAGAGTAGTAAGTTAAAAATTGGCTGCTTTGTAGCCATAAAGAACTGTTACCACTTCCAAAATATGTTAGACATCTATTAGTCAGAAAGGTAAAAGTTGCTATGAAAAGCTTATAAACAATGGCATTAGAAATGTAGAATCATTTCTTCCACAAAAAAAGCTCATGCTGCTTGCCATATGACATGTTCATGGGAATAGAATAGCCCTAGCATTTTCTGTTTTTAAATTCACTTCTTAATCAGTGTTAACTCAAGTATTTATCCAAGTAGTAAAGGTTTTGTGACAATTTAATCTGTCCTCTAAAGCAGTGGTTCTCAAATGGGTATGGTTTTGCTCCTGGGGTATATTTTCCTAGAGACATTGCCAGATTTCTCCTGAGGGGACAAAATCATTGCCAGTTGAGAATCACTGCACTAAAGACACATTCCTCAGAGTATTTGGTCAGCATTAATACCTGCAGTGCTTTCTACAACATGGGAGGAAACACTAACAATAGTATCAAAAGCTTAATACAATTATATATATGTAATAAATTGGATATTAGAAGAAATATTCCCAGACTACATTACAAAGGGGAAATGAAGGTAGATTATTCTATGAGTTTGTGATACTTTCAGTGTCTAGACTACACTACACTACAAAAGAAACCTAAAAGTTTTTGAAGATATTAACTCTTTTACCATCTTCACTGAGCATTCATAAAGGTACATGCGTGCCTTGTCTTGGCATTAATATAAATGACAAGTAGAAGGAGAAAATAGAATTGGAATGCCCAGTTCTCTAGCATGAGGAATATTTCTTCACCAAAGACATAAAAGATAAAATTGATTTTCAACCACTATAAATGGTGTTTTTCTCCAGTTCATAAAGTACTGATTTTTCACAATTTACCACATGTCCAAAAGATCATGATTTTAGGAAACTTTGTAGTCTCCTTTAGAAAGGGATAATTTGATTTGTATGAAACTGTTTTTTTATTATTTCCTGAATGTAAATATGCCAAATTAAATTGTTTGGAAATTCCTTGCCCTGTCAGTTTTTGAGCTAAAAATCTTGCAAATTATTAAATGTAAACAGATAAATGTGGCTCTACCTTTTAAAATAAGCTGCATTCTTGCTTTTATCCTTAAGCATAAAGACCAGATATTTACAACCTTACTTTTTGTAAATTTTTTATTTTGGATTGGGGAAAATACTTCTTACTTGTAGACTGTCTTATAAATGTAGAAAGATAATACATATAATCTTTACAACCTTTCACTTTAAAAACCTCACAAATATGCAAATCTCATTTATTCTTCAGTTCTCTGTGCTTTTTGTAAAAATAACCTCCAGGCATAAGTACATTCAACGAACAGTAGTTAAAAATGGACAGTTTGTTTAAAAAAAAGCACTAGCAGCAAAAATCAACCCCTAACAAATGAAATAATACAGCATAAAATAACAATTATAATTTTGCCAGCCCAGGAAGATATGCTGTTAAAAATAACAACAAAATTTGCTTAGTTGGACAAATAACACTTTAAGAGACCATATGACCTCTGAACAGCAAGGAATAGAACTATTTTAAGAACATACCCACATATTATCTTTAATAATTTCTCCTGAGGGTTATCTCTAACTCTGTGACCATCTTAAATAACCTCCTTTTATGAAATTTGATTTCAAGTGTCCTGAGTTCTCTAAAAACTCACATGCATATGTCCATGCCTGAAAGAATGTATAAATCTGAAGACATCAGGCACTGTGTATATTTGGAACCCTGTTTTATCCTTACCTACCATTTTTTCCCTTCTTTCTGCAGGATACATGCGGAAACTACTGTCTGTGTAAACTAATATAACATCCTCCACTAGCACACTACCAGCATACTTAGTTTCTCTTTATAATAAAAACTATAGATATATTTAAAAGACCAATTGGTAGTGCCTTATCTCTATGATGGGGGTTTGGATTCACAATGTAGTTCAGACATTAGGTAGAATCTTGCTTTCACTTCAATGCTATATAGTGAAAGACAGATAATGTCTATAAAGACTAAGCACTCTTCATTTCATGTCTGCGGTTTTAAAACAACTCATTGGCACCTCCAATGTCTTTCTTTTTGCCAGCCTGTATTACGAATGGAAAGGAGTGGGGCTGGTCAGGGAAAGTGGGAGACACCCAAAAACTAGACAAGGAAATGGACAGGAAGTTGGGTTGCAGCATCAAAGTGGTGCTACTGAAGAGGTCTGCTGTCCTGAAAGGTGACCGTGGCAACAAGGAAACTGAGATGATGAGAGAACAAACATACCCTAAAAAATGTGAGCTCCTTCATTTTTTTTTTATCAAGCACTTGATTGCTTTCAGAGTTGCGACAGCTAAATTCTCTGTTGTGTTTTATTCTTCTAGGAAGCAAATGAAAGTTCTGGCAGGATTAGTTAAGGGGTACTCAGAATACAGGTAACAAAGTGTATTGTTCTGCTGGATAGCCTTCCTAGACTTCTTTTCTTGAATATTTTATTCAATGCATTGAAAATTACCATCAGTATGGACATATCTGGTATCTAAGCAGTGCTACTGGGAAGAGGAGTCTCCATCTGCATTAGTCTGTTTGCTGGCATGATTTGAAGCAAACCTGCACAGCTGTTTCAGGGAATGGCAGGGCCATTCCTTATTAATTCCTTAGTCATCCTAACTGTCTCACTGTTTATCCCCATTCTCTGAAGTACTCTGGAGAGGCAAATGAAAAATCTGGCAGTTTCCACTGAGAGAAAATGCAGCCTGGGCAACACTGAATTGGTTAAGGCCAATCTCTTTTTGTAATAAGGAATGTTTAGTATAGAAATAGATTTTTTTTAAAGATTTTATTTATTTATTTGACAGAGAGAGAGCACACATAGGCAGAGAGAGGCAGAGAGAGGAAGGGAAGCAGGCTCCCTGCCTAGCAGAAAGCCCGATGTAGGGCCCGATCCCAGGACCCTGGGACCATGACCTGAGCCAAAGGCAGAGGCTTTAACCCACTGAGCCACCCAGGTGCCCCAGAAATAGATTTTTGACATGTTTTAGTGTTGACAATTGTTTAGAAGTCATTGATACCCAAACACAAATACTCTTTTAAGAATATTATAGAGACTATTTGGTCAAATAACATAATTACATATTTAAATTCTGCTGAAAAATTTTTTAATTTTTATTTTATTTTTCCAGTGTTCCAAGATTCATTGTTTATGCACCACACCCAGTGCTGCATGCAATACATGGCCTCCTTAAATACCCACAACCAGGCTCACCTAACACCCCATCCCCCACCCCTCCAAAACCCTGTTTGTTTCTCAGAGTCCACAGTCTCTCATGCTTTGTCTCCCCCTCCAATTTCCCCCAATTCACTTTTCCTTTCCTTCTCCTAATGTCCTCCATGTTATTCCTTATGCTCCACAAGTGAGTGAAACCATATGATAATGGACTCTCTGCTTGACTTATTTCACTCAGCATAATCTCCCCCAGTCCTGCCATGTTGATAGAAAAGTTGGGTATTCATCCTTTCTCATGAGGCCATAATATTCCATTGTATATATGGACCATATCTTCCTTATCCATTCATCTGTTGGAGGGCATCTTGGCTCTTTCCACAGTTTGGCGATTGCACAGTGGCCATTGCTGCTATGAACATTGGGGTACATATGGGATTTTTGGAATCATTTATTTTCACACAGGTGATGAGATAGCATTCTCTATCACCACAATAATGTCACTTATATTTGATTAGAGGGAATAATAATTTTTCCCTATGGTGATGACTGATAAGATGATGTTTTCATTGTATTGTGTCAAAAATGGAATTTCTATTTTGGCAAATATTATCATAGGTATATTGAAGTTAAAAGGAGCACTTGTAAAAAAGTATTGGAATTGAAACTAAATTATTAAATTTTTTTTGTTAGTTTATTAGGCGGACTTGCTCATTACATTATATTTTCTGTTTTTTAGAGTCAATACCTGTTGGGGAAGCTGGGTGGCTCAGTCATTAACCATCTATCTTCTGCTCGGGTTGTGATCCCAGGGTCCTGGGATTGAGTTCCATATCAGTGTCCCTGCTCAGCGGGGAGCCTGCTTTGCCCTTTCCCTCAGTCTGATGCTCCCCAACTTGTGCTCACTGTTTCTCTGTCAAATAAGTAAATAAAATCTTAAAAAAAAAAAGTCGATATCTCTTAACAAATTATTACCCATCCATCCTACACTGTTGGTAAGATAATACCTTTACATGCCTTTGAGATTTCAGAAATTATGCTAAATATTATTAACTTAGTTCCTATTTGTTCTTTTCTCCTTTTTCCATATTATAGTTCCCATTGTCTTTTTTCTAACATTTGCTTTTCCATAGCTCATGATTTTTCTGGAGATAAAGTTTGTGACAGAAACTGAATGAGGAGTTGGGGAAAAATGAGCTCTAAGAAATTTTGCATTCTTCACAAGTTTCTGCCTCTGAGAATGGATACTTGATGTCACTTACAAAGTCCATAGTTGCCTTAGGAATTTTCATTCCTCCTAAAATGTAAGAGCTATGACCTATGGGTGCTAGCCAAGATTTCCTTTTTTTTTTTTTTTTTTTTTTAATTTAGTTGTTTTGGGGGGAGGGACAGAGGACAAGGCAGAGAGACAGAAAGAGAGAGAATCTCAAGCAGACTCCCTGCTGAGCATGAAGCCTAACATGAGTCTAGATCCCAGAACCCTGAGACAATTACCTGAGCCTAAATGAAGAGCCAGCCACTTAATGAACTAAGCCACCCAGATGTCACTGGGTGCTAGTGAAGATTTCTAACCTTCTGTTATATTCTGGTTGTAAACATGATTATACAGTAAAAGATATTTATGTAACATCTTTCTTCTAAGTAATTCAAATTATTTTTCCCATCCTTCAACTTTGTCACTGCCTATGAAGAAATAACAGATATATATATATCTATATATATCTATATATATATATAGACACACACATATATATATTTATATATTTATATATATATATAGACACACACACACACACATATATATATATTTATATTTATATCACATTTCACAAATAGAGAAATGGAAACAAATAGAAATGGAAACAAAATGATGAAATGATTTATCTGTCATCAAAGTGACAGTCTAGGTTTGAGCCTTGTTCTGAATCCTATACTCTTCCGTCTATTAAGCAATTCCTCTGTGTAGAGAGAAAATAATGGGGGTTGGAGAGGGAAAAAAAATAGGGCCAGGAGAATGGATATAACATGATAGATTGGATGATATTCTGATGAGCCTTCTGGCATGCTTCCATAGAAATCAACTCTAATTCAATGAATAGTCTTGGTCTGAAATGATAAAAATCTGTACGTAATTGTGAACTCAGTACACAATTACTATTGTGAACCCACATGCTAGGACTTCAAAAATCATAACTTTGCTTCTACCTTCAAAAAATCTTTTTGAAAAATGATAATAATGATTTCCTCCAAAGAGGGAACTCCATGAGGGGGAGAATTTCCATTTCATATTGTTTTTTACCTTTTGAATCTTGAACTCTGGGAACATGTTATTGTTTAATGAAGTCATTAAAAGTTAATATTCTTTTAAAGTAGGCTATGGACTTTTTCAGCTTCCCATAAAATCAAGATCTGTTCTGAATCACTGAAGAAGATCTCAAAATCTGAGATCTTGGCTCCCTAAGTTCATTTGGATTTTAGCTCTTATTTTCCAAACTTTAGTTTCTTTTGTCTTTTAAGTAAGCTCTACACCCAAAATGGGCCTTGAACTCACAACCCCAAGATCAAGAGTTGCATGCTCTACCAATTGAGTCATACAAGCACCCTACTAAACTTCAATTTCACTGAAGAATATGCACAAAGAAACATTCAAGGGGATGGAAACTCATCAGATTAGAGTTGTCCATAAAACTCTGTGTCCACATGGAGCTCTATGAGTTCTGAAACCCCTTAATTTTTCTTGTGCCTTTCAGCCGTCACCCTGCAACTCAGGGGGAATGGCCCTTTAAAGTAAAGCTATGAGGGAGACTCCCCATAGTGATCCCTAGATAAGTCCCTCTTATCCCTAGATAAGTCTAGATAAAACTAATCCCTAGACTTATCCCTAGAGTGCTCTACTCTGAAGAATGTGAAGATCCAACCAACAGAGGACTTTCTAACCAAAAGAGGACTTTCTAACATGAATGAAAGAAAGAAGCCACAGAGCAGCAGGGTACACAAATGAAAGAGGAAAAGGGAAAGACACCAAGGGAAGAGGAAAGTTCCGGATGCCCATTCAAGGCAAGTTCCACAGGGCTTGAAAACTGACCCTCCGGCAACAGTAAAGACATTTATTCCCATTCTCTATACTCAGAGAAGTTTCCCTTCACTAAGGGTTACACTAGCTTATGGGAGGTCTCACTGCACTTGGGGAATGAAATAGCAGGATTATGCTTGTGTTTCATTAACATTCTTGATTTTTTGAAATTAAGGGATACTGCAGGGAATAGGAATTTATGCTTTAATCTTAAAAGTAAAATATTAGTTAGAAGACTACACAGAAGATTTTTATTTATATGGGTTAATTTTTTAACCTCAGATTGGATTTTTAATGTACATTTAATTTCATGTTCTTATTCTAACTAGGATTTCTCTTCGTATTTATTGGCAAGAACCACAGCTCCATTAGGAGAAAGCATAAATTTCTGTTGTTGATATATTTTTGTTTTGTTTTGTTTTGAAAACTCCTTTATAAATGTGTTTTCCCAAGTTTAATGCCTGAGGAACCATCTGCCAAGGTGTAAACAGACTTACATTGTACATTGACAGAAGCTTGGTGTGTCAGCAGAAAATTAATAGTTGTTTTGTTTTTATTGCTAATACAATTGACTGTATGAAGCTATTTAATTGTTTTTTGTTTATCTCCAAGTTTTTCCACATTATTAACATCTTGGTTTTCTTTCCTTTTAATTACAAAACTGAATGAAATCTTTAGTAACCATATGTTATCATAGAACACTACTTAATATAGCAATGGTGTATTGGGCTATTATTGTCTCTCCTCCATGTCCACACCATGAAAATTCCTTTTAGTAAATTTTTATTGTTTTATCATAGAATTCTACACATAAAGAGCACAGACTCACACACACACAAAGCATTAAAGTCAGGAAGAGATGACATCAATGAGACTCCAGTGCTGAAAAAGTATCCAAATTATTCTTCAGGACTCAATGGACATTTGAGAGAAGAAAGCCATTAGGTCTAGAGTGTAAATTATGTAGTGAACAAAGCAGATGAAACTAAGAGTTGAAAGAATTTTCATATATTTTCATTGGTAGACATTCTTAGCACACAGAGAGTTTTTTAGTTCTTCTTTCCTACTACCTATTCTCTCATCTTAAGGTAATTTCTTGGCTCTACCATTCTAGAAAAAGTTGACAAGCGCAGAACAATATGGTAATTGAAATAATCTCCTCTCAACACTTAAAGAAAAATTGGCAGGGTGGTCATTTTGCCCAGTGGTTAATAATATAATTTAGTAGAGCCTTATCTAAAGATACTGCTATTTAGCTCTGTCTATATGACTCAAAAATCAAACAATTCTTCAACCCCTTAAAGTAATGAAAATTTCCTTCTAAAATAGCTTTTCCTTCTTAATGGCTTTTGATTAAAGATGGTTATGGAAGAACATTTTTAATCCTCTATTTCCATGAAGGCAATTGCCAAAAAAAAGGAAATAACCTTTCTCTTCAATCAAACAAGAAAGTAGCTATGGCTACAAAACAAACTATGAAAGTCCACTGCAAAATATGGTAATATTTGAAGTGGTGGTAGGAAGGACACAAAGAATCAATAAGACCATCAGTGACATTTAAGTCCCTCTAGGATCCAATGAAGCAAAGCAATCTAGGGCCATGACCTAGTGATGGATGGAATGGTGAACAGGTAGTGGAAATATAACTGAAGGAGACTGCCAGAGGAAACAGGGAGTGAAGTAGAATGTTCTCTCCCTGCCAGAGCTGTGCTTTGGAAGACACATGGACTTTTTCAATGAAGAAAAACTAAAGAGATAGGCCCCCAGGTGTAAGAAAATAAGAGATTTAATAAGACAGTGTCCTAATAGTGTCTAACCTGAATCAAAGCCCCAAATTTCCTGTGGTCTGTTCTTCTTCTTCTTCTTTTTTTAATTAAATTAAATTAAATTTATGTTTTTGTTTTTTTTTAAGATTTTACTTATTCATTTGACAGAGACACAGCGAGAGAGGGAAGAAAAGCAGGAGGAGTGTGAGAGGGAGAAGCAGGCTTCCTGCTGAGCAGGGAGTCCAATGTGGGCCTCCACCCCAGGATCCCAGGATCATCACCCAAGTTGAAGGCAGACACCCAATGACTGAGCCACCCAGGCACCCCTCCTCTGGTCTATTTTTAAACACAACGGTCTTCACTTAAATAATTATCTCAATTCAATTCAATTTAAGGCCACATAATAGTCTTGGCTTTAAACCGCATCTGGCAAAGGACAATCCTAAACAAAAGCTGAAGAACATAGATCACAAGCGGGTTTGTACAGGGCAGTTGGTGAAGATTTTAAAAATATGATTCTATTGCTCAAGGAATTTATACTTGACATAATCTATTTTTTTAAGGACAAATAATTGATTAAAAGGTTTATAGAAGGCATAAGGAGAAGCTGATACCTCCACAGGAGTGAAGAATTCTCCATAATTTTTCTTTATAAGCAAAAATAAATAAATAAATATAAGTATAAAAAATAAATAAAGGTTGGATGAACACTGAACAGCAAGGGCAGGTAGAAAGTAGAAAGTAGTCTACTTAGAAAGTAGACTGTGCATCTGAATGTTTAAAACTCATACTTATGTTTGTAATAAAAGCAATCTGATTGGAATAAGTAATTCCAGTGAACTGATGGGATGTATGGAGATATGTTTTCACAAAACACCAAAATTCATGAAGCATTAAATTTAAGAGCTAAGACATGTAAAATATACAAAAATATGTGAATTTTTCTCAAAGACATTCTAAAATTTATAGTGTATTTTCCATGTGTTTTAGCCAAAAAGCATCTGTTCAGATTAATTGCATTATTAAACTCACAGTACACACTTTTATAAAATAATTCATTATTACACATAATCTCTACATTTGTAAAAATGTAGTTAACATGTGTATCCTCGTTATATTTTCAAATCACATGGGAACAAAATTGCTGAATATATACATTTCTTTTACAAAAACAGCATCAGTTAACTACAAACCTGAAATTGTCAAATGGAATTCACATTTACAAGATTAAATTTTAGCAAGACTCTGCATACTGAATAATAAAATGTACCAAAATTTTTCTCAAGATAATTTGCTTTAAGTACTAAATAAAATAACTTGTTTAAGTTTTTAACAGTAAAGTATAAAAAATGGTATTTTTACTGGAATAATGAATGATAGATATCTAACTTTAGTACCAAAATTTATATTTGAGTTTATATAGAGACTTGATCATATTTTAATTATAAGGAAAGGAGATGGGCAAAAGAGGAGTATTTATGACTCTTTTATTTTTCATTTTATTTTATTTTATTTCTTTTCAGTGTTCCAGAATTCATTGTTTATGCACCACATCCAGTGCTCCATGCAATACGTGCCCTCCATAATACCCACCACCAGCCTCACCTAACCCCCCACCTCCGTCTCCTCCAAAACCCTCAGTTTGTTTCTCAGAGTCCACAGTCTCTCAGTATTTATAACTCTTAACAAATTTCTTGTAATGGCCATTTTCAAAATAAATTTATGTAAAAAAAGAGAATAAGGGAAATGGTCTTCAGTAAGCATATGCTACCATTTAGGTGTTTATATACATTATTAAATTTAGTTGTTAAAATGACTATATAGCTATGCTGTCCTAACAAAATGCACTGCTGGTTGGATTAAACAGTGTACATTTATTTTCTTACAGTTCTGGGGGTTGGAAGTTTGAGTTCTGGGCACCAGTATGGTTCCTTCAGTTCTAGTGAGAGCTCTCTTCCTGGTTTATAGATGGCCAGATTCTTGCTAGTCCTTACATGGCCTTTCTGCAGTGCATGCTTTCCCTCTTCCTCTTTTTATAAGGCCATTAATCTATCTGATTAGGACTCCACCTTTAAGACCTCACTTATCTTTAATTATCTTCTGAAAGCTCTATTTCCAAATCTAGTCATACTGGGTGTTAGGACTTTAACAAATGAATTGTGGAGGGCAGGGGGCACAATTCAGACCATACTAAGGTATAGATTTTTATCAGTTAGAATATTGTTAGTTTTGCTGTGTTAACATATATATCCTGAAATTTCAGTGAACTAGCACAGTAAAGTTTTATTTCTCTATCAGACAACACAGGGATCTAGCCTGCTTTTAACTTCTGATGCATTCATCTCAAACATGATTTTCAGGGTCATCTCAGCAAGGAAGAGAGAGTGTGGACTTGGCATACCAGATATTAAATACTTTCTTTATAACCATAAAATTATAAAACTAGAGGGGTACATATAGACAATCAAGTCCAATCATCTTATTTTAACTGTATAAATGAGTAAAATGAGCAGATAAAGTTTAGGTAAGTCACTGAAAGGCACAGAACAAGATGCTGACTGGGCTAGAAGTTGAATTCAAGTGTCTTGGCCTAGTGTGAGTTAACCAGTAACATAGTTTCCCAATGAATTCTATGAATATTTTTTTATATCAAAAGCTCTAAGTCAATCTCATCCTGTTGAAATATTAAGTCCTGGAAATCAGAAAAGCAAACTAAATACCCTTTATGTGAATCTAGCATAAAAAAAAATGAAAGGAAAATTTACTCTAAAGAAATTGAGTTGGTTTAAATATTTATTTGTCCTAAATTTTCCATAAATTTAACAATTTAGTTCAATCACACAAACAAGAAGCTTGCTTCATTTCCACAGTTTTCTCTTACGGAAAGAAATGTATGGGTCCTATTTTTTCAATAATCTTTGTTCTCTAATTCCCAATTCTGAGTATATTTAACTATAATTTGCTTTCTATCCTATGTGTCTACCTACAATATGCTTTGTGAGCAGAAACCTGATCCTGATAGAGCTTTCTGAAAGCTTGTAATGTACCATAATGGGAAAAAATCTTTTCTAAGAAAAATCCTATTAGTAAATGGAACTCCAGGTAATTCAGTTATTTATAATATATGTTCGTTATTCTAGTATGTATGACATATTGAGTTTCTTTTACATAGAAAAGGAAATGAAAATCATATCCACCATATATTTTCTTCTCTGTTCTATATCTATTCAATCATTCTTAATTTTTTATTGCATTCCCTTGTGTTGCCATTTTAATCATTAAAGAAATTCTAAGACTCAGGCATTAGATTTATAAAACCTTATAAAAATTTTTGTTAATTTAATTTGAAACTATTAGATTTTTACCCTATTGCTATTTTGGGGGTAGAAGAAAAGGAAATTCTTGCCTATTTTAAAATCACAAACACTAACTATTTCATAAACTGAACACAGATAATGATTATGGAAAGAATTGAGTCATTTTTTTCAGCATGACTTTGAAACGACAAGATCAAATGGGCCTAAGTTCAATTTAACTTCAATATTTCCAGTGTTTATTAGTTGTGACTATATTAGTCTACTAGGGCTGTCATAATAAAGTAACATACACTGCATGGCTTAAACTCCAGAAATTTGTTTTCTTACAGTTCTAGAGTCTGAAAGTCCAAGATCAAAGTTCTGGCAGGGTTGATTTCTCTTGAGGCCTTTCTTCTTGACTTGCTGATGGTCATCTTCTTGCTATATCTTTGTATGACCTTTCTCTGTCTATATACATCTCTGGTCTCTTCTTCAACATTTAAGAACAGCAGTCCTATTGGATTAGGGCCACACCCTATAACCTCATTTAATGTTAATTGCCTCCTTAAAGGCCCTATCCAAATATAGCTGCATTGGGGATTAGCAATTCAACTATGAATTTTGAGGGGATACAATTTAGTTCATAACAGCTACTCTAGGCAAATAATTCACCTGTAAGCCTCTTTTTCCTGATGTACAAAATGGAGACGTTAACAATTACCTTGCAAAGTTACTACCAAATGAAATTCTATCAAGTCCCCAACACAATATAAATGCTTAATAAAATAAATACTCTACATACGATGACTGTTGTTCTAATTGTAAATTTGACACACCCACCCCTGACTTTCCATCTCTTGTTAGTTTAGTTGTTGCATAGGTATCAAAGAAGGAAGAGAGGGAATGATGATAATCAAGAACTTACTGGGGGTGGCTGGGTGGCATAGTCGGTGAAGTGTCTCACTCTTGGTTTTGGCTCAGATTATGATCTCAGGGTCATGAGATTTAGCCCCACATTGGACTCTGTGCTCAGTGTGAAGTCTGCTTGAGTTTCTCTTTCCCTCTGCTTCTGCCCTTCCTACCCCCACACACTCTCTCTCTCTCTTTCAAGTAAATAAATAAATCTTTAAAAAAATATATTATAGAATTACACTTAAAACTAGCGATACACTTGATTAGGAATTAACCAAGATCAGCTTAATTGTGGGTTATGTCCCACTTTTATAATTGTCCATAAGATTTTGTAATTATCTTAGCTCTAATTTTGCTTTGTGCTCTTGAGAGACGGGAATGTTATTCAGGAGATCCTTTACTAGTAAATGTGATAGGAATAGACACCCCACTCCCCCCAAAATAGAGTAATAATTCTATGTAGCTCATTTTGGATGAATATATCATGTAGTGATCTGAATCTTAACATATAGATAAACCAATCAATGTTCATTAGGTTAAATGAGTTGCATAGAAGTACAGAACCAACTTATGACAATGATGAAACTACCACTTAGATTTCTTAACTTCTACCCAATATACTTTTTAGTTCAGTTTAATTGTTTAACTTACCCTTTAAGTGACTTTAGTTATCTAAGCCCTCAGTTTGTTTGCTTTTCATTTGTAAAATAGTGGTAACCGTGGTACACAAACCCTAAGGAATTTTGATAGACATTGCATTGAACCTGTATATTGCATTGGGTAGTATGAGCATTTAAATAATATTAATTCTTTCAATCGATGAGTGTGGAATATCTCTTCATTTATTTGTGTCTTCAATTTCTTTTATTGTCTTATAGTTTTTAGTGTATAGGTCTTTCCCCTCCTTGGTTAAAGTTATTTCTAGGTATTTTATTCTTTTTGATGCAATTGTAAATGGGATTGCTCTCTTAATTTCTCTTTGTGATAATTTGTCAGTAGTATATAGAAATGCCACAGATCTCTATGTTGATTTCTATCCTGCTACTTTTTTTTTTTTTTTAGAAATTAAATGCCATTAGTGCATATTTTTCTTACCAATCTCAGCCATTTTTTTTAATTAATTTATTTTGACAGAGAGAGATCACAAGTAGGCAGAGAGGCAGGCAGAGAGAGAAGGGGAAGCAGGTTCCCCGCTGAGCAGAGTCCAATGTGGGGCTCGATCCCAGGACCCTGAGACCATGACCCGAGCCGAAGACAGAGGATTTAACCCACTGAGTCACCCAGGTGCCCCTATCCTGCTACTTTATTGAATTCAATTGCTCATTCTAACAGTTTTTTGGCAGAATCTTAAGGGATATACACACACACACACACACACACACACACACACACACACACACACATAGGGTATTGTCATCTGCTAATAGTGATAGTTTTACTTCCTTCTTAAACGTTTGAAAGTCTTTTGTTTCTTTTCCTTGCTTAATTGCTGAAGCTAGGCCTTCCAAAATTATGCTGAATAAAAATATAGAGAGTGGGCATTCTTGTCCTTTTCTTGGTTTTAGAGAAAAGGCTTTCAGCTTTTCACCAGTGAGTGTGATGTTAGCTGTGGGCTTATTATAAATGGTCTTTATTTTGTTTAGGTACGTTCTTTCTCTACCCACTTTGTTGAGGGTTCCTATCTATAAATAAATATTAAATTTTGTCAAATGCTGTTTCTGCATCTATCAAGATAAGTTTATGATTTCTTAGTCTTCTTTTTGTTAATGTGGTATATCACATGGACTGATTTATGGATGTTGAACTATTCTTGCATCCCTAAAATAAATCTGACTTGATCATGATGTATAATCCTTTTAATGTATTATTGAATTCGGTTTGATAATACTTTGTTAGGGATTTTTGCATCTATATTTATCAATGATATTGGCCTATTTTGGTAGAGTCTGATTTGGCTATCAGGGTAATGCTGGCCTCATAAGATGAATTTGGAGGTGTTACCTTCTTTTCACTTTTTGGAGACATTATAGAAGGATAAGTATTAATCTTCTTTGAATGTTTGGTAGATTCACCAGTGAAGGTGTCTGATACCAGACTTTTGTTTGTAGTGAGGTTTTTTTTTTTTAAAGATTTTGTGTACTTATTTGAGAGAGAGATACTATGAACGAGAGAGAGAGAGAGTGACAGCACAAGCGGGGAGAGGGGCAAAGGGACAGAGAGAAGCAAACTTCCACTGAGCAGGGAATCCAATGAGGGGCTCAGTCACAGGACCATGGGGTCATGGCCTGATCTGAGGGCAGATGTTTAACCAACTAAGCCACCCAGGCACCCTTGTAGTGAGATTTTTGGATTACTAATTCAGTCTCCTTACTAGTAATCAGCCTGTTCAGATTTTCTATTTCTTCATTATTTAGTCTTGAAAGAATGTATGTTTCTAGGAATTTATCTATTTATTCTAGGTTATCCAATTTGTTGGCATATCATTATTTGTAGTTGCCTATTATATTCCTTTGTATTTCTGTGGTTCAGTTGTAACTTCTCTTTCATTTTTTATTTTGTTTATTAGAGCCCTGCCCTTTTCTTTTTTTCTTTTTTTTTTGCTCGGCTACTCTAGCTGAATGGTTATCAGTTTTATGTTTTCAAAGAGCCAGCTCTTAGTTTCATTGCCTTTTCTATTGTTTTTGTAGTTTTTATTTCATTTATTTATGGTCTGATCTTCATTATTTCCTTCCTTCTACTGACTTTGGGTTTCATTTGTTCTTTTCCTAGCCCCATTAGGTATAAAATTAGATTGTTTATCTGAAATTTTTCTTGTTTCTTGAAGTAGGCCTGAATTGCTATCATCTTCCCAGTTAGATCCACTTTTTTTTTTTTTTTTTACTAAATTCCAAAGATTTTGGTATGTAATATTTTTGTTTTTATTTATCTCTAGGTATTTTTTATTTCTTCTTTGATTTCTTCAGTGGCCCATTAGTTGTTTGGTAGCCTATATGATATCCAAATATTTGTGGTTTTTCCAGTTTTCTAATTGATTTCTAGTTTTATATCATTGTTGTCAGAAAATATGCTTGATATGATTTCAATCTTGAGTTTGTTGAGATCTGTTTTGTGGCCTAACATGTCATTCATTCTGGAGACTATTCCACATGCACTTGCAAAGAATGTATATCCTGTTGTTCTTGGATGAAATATTTTGCATATATCTATTAAGCACATCTGGTCTAATGTGTTGTTTAAGGTTGATATTTCTTTATTAACTTTCTGTTTGGATAATCTTTATTATATTGCTTTTAATTTCTCCCTTGAGGTTCATTAATATTTTCTTTATCCATTTTGGTGCTCTTATGTTGTATGCATATATATTTGTAAGTGTTATGTCTTTTTCTATGTTAATATTTTTTTGAGAAAGACAAAGAGAGGAAGGAATGGGCAAGGGAGAGGGAGAGAGGGAATCCAAGGCAGGCTCCACTCCCAGCATGGAACTTGACACAGGGTCCACTCTCACACTATGAGATCATGAACTGAGCTGAAACCAACAGTCAGATGCTTAACTGACTGAACTACCCAGACACCCCAAGTGCTATGTCTTCTTATTGGATTGACCCTTTTATCACTGTGTAATGCCCTTCTTTGTCTATTATAATCTTTGCGTTGAAGTCTATTTTGCTTGATATAACTACACTAGCTTTTTGTTTGCATTTGCATGGAATACCTTTCTCCATCCCTTTACTTTCAGTCTGTGTGCATTTTTACTCCATAAATATATTAGGTTTTCACAGGCAGCATATACATGGGTCTTTTTTTTTCTTTTTATTCATTTAGCCACTTTATGTCTTCTGATTGGAGAGTTTAGCTCACTTACATTATTATTACATTACAATAATTACATGGTAATTATAGATAAGTATGTATTTATTACCATTTTGTTCATTGTTTTCTGATTATTTCTCATAGTTCCTCTCTGTTCCTATACTCATGGATATTATCTTTTAGAAGTGTGGATGGATGGGTGAATGGATAGATAGTCTAATGTTAATAGATGGATGGTATTAAAATTCACAGAAGTATAGATAGCATTATATAGAGAGGAGAAACTATAAGAAATGTTATAGAGCAGCAATGTAGAAGATGTGTTTTAGAATGGAAATATTCCTTTTGGATCTAGAATAATAAGGTAGTGAGAGATAGACCCAGAAAATTAGGGTGCAATTATACTAGTTAATTATCTGGGATTAAGGTTTTTGGCAGATGTTGACATATTTATAATTTGATTAGCGAACATGTAATTACTGAGCAGAGCACCTACTTTGCCCGTCATTTTCTCGTGTCATAAATAAAACTGTTAGCAGAACAGATGTAATTTCTATATTCTTTGGAATTATAGATATAAGAAGTTGGTAGCAATTACAATAGTAAATGGGGAAAACTGTAACTTATTTTAGGTTATTGTTGAAACTGAGCTACCTAACTGTAGCTTTAGTTCATTTTTTAAAAGATTTATCTTTTTTTTTAAGATTTCATTTATTTATTTGAGAGAGAGAGTATGAGAGAGAGCACAAGCAGTGGAGAGAGGTAGAGGGAGAAGCAGACTCCCCACTGAGCAGGGAGCCTGATGCAGGACTTGATCCCAGGACCCTAGGATTATGACCTGAGCCAACGGCAGATGCTTAACTGACTGAGCCATCCAGGTGCCCTGTTGCTTTAGTCTATTATTTCTTATTTTGAATGATGTGGATACAACAGAATAAAATAGATTTAGAATAAATTGAAATTGTTAACATGTCCTTTACACTTTACAATTTCTTTTTATTTATTCACTTATTCAAATACAGCTTTTGAGTGCCTGTTTTGTGATGCATGTTGTGCTAAGGGCACTACAGTGAAATAAAAGTCCTCGAAGTTTGATCTGCAGACAAAAATACCAACAACAATAACACAGTGGTGGAAGAAATATGCAAGAGGTATGTATGGGATGTTATGGGAGGAAGCATAGAGAAGAATCACCTAACCAACTTGGGAGGACAAAGAAGGCTCTATGAAGGAGCTGAGCTGTCTTGAAGGGTAAAACTTCACAATGTATAAATACAGGTTTTGTCTTAAAATATATATAACCTATGACATATGATTTAAGACATAGTGATATTTATAATAAGAGAGAGATAAAGTCTGAGTATAAAAATGAGGTTTATACTAGTGGAGAATTGATTGTTATGAAACTATAGTGTATGAGCTAAAAATTAAAAGATGAATAGTATTTTGATATACAGAGGTACAAAGGTGGCAAATATTGGGAGAATACAAGGGGATTCTAGGTATAGTTTTATCAAAGGAACACATGTAAATAAAAAAGAGAACATATTGATTCAGATATCATGGGCATAAAACTTACATAATTTATGGCCATCTTTAAGATATCTTACATTTGGGAATAAAAATTAGATATAAAAATGAATTTATTTAATAAAAGGTAAAATCCCATCAAATTACTGTAAACTTAGAGATGTATGACTTTTCTTATGAGATCCCTTTAGACAATTTAACAGAAATGTTTGTGTAAAAATGTCTCCTGATTGCAACCTGTTTCGAGGTCTTCAGAACTCTCTACAACTCCCAGGAACTTCTAGCATTCAGAGCGATTACACAAGTAAGGTGCCCTAGCACATCAAGTTTATCAGGCTGGAGGTAAATCTCTGTGTGTTTAGGAATGGTAAGGCATGGGTGCCTGGGTGGCTCAGTTGGTTAAAGTGTCTGCCTTCTGCTCAGGTCATGATCCCAGGGTCCTGGGATTGAGCCCCACATGGGGTTCCCTGCTTAGCAGAGAGCCTGCTTCTCTCTCCTCCTTGGCTGTTTCCCCTGCTTGTGTGCTTGCACTCTCTCTCTCTCTCTCTGTCAAATAAAGAGGAGCAGGGTACAAGGGTAGGAGTTGTGGGAACAGTAGATTTATTTAAGATAAAATCATTGAAATGGGAGAAAATGAGGGCAATCATGGGATGCTTAAAAGCTTATCAAGCTTTTTGGTTTTATTCATCGAGAGAGTTTACAGGAGTTTGTAAAAGTAATTCATGTACTTTAGGATGTATTTTCTTAAAATAGAAAGTACACAGAAAATGATTTGCAGAGATATATCATTTTTTCATATCAGAATTGATTTGACCTCCACTCCAATCTAATGATGCTATATATAGATAGATGACTTATGACAGGGTTTCAAAATCTACCCTCAGTGTTCATAAAAATATATTTTTCATTTTCATGCCCTTAAAAATCCAAGGGTACTCAGCAAAATAAATCTAATGGAATTTTTATTATTTCCTTGCTTTTAAAAAAGTGATTTTTATTTTAATGACATATTTGGGAAAATAATGGGATAACAAGGGAATTTCATTATATTATGAGAGTAATAACAGCTTTCATTATTAAACTCCCACACATAAGGGCAGATAAACAGAGTAACTAAAGAGAGATGACAAATTGATGTGATTAATTGTTTTAATTAGGAATAAGAATACAATTACATACTTGGGAGAAATGAAAACTTAAAATTAAAACTAAGCGAGTCTTAGTATTTCTCTTCCCCCTCTTACTGGGTTTTTCACTTGTTCTGTGGGAGACAAAGGTTATAAGCCCCTATGGGATGACACACAAATTACTTGGAAATTATTCTTCCAGGTGACCCCTTAGAGGGCAACTGTATCATAGAGTTGGTTTCTGCCAAATGAGAATTAGACATTGGTGTTCTGTGTTCACATTCTCTATAAATATAGGGTGCTTGTATGGGTGTTTTGACAAGTATAGTGAGGTGGTTTCTTGCTTCCACAGTGAGCATCTGTTTTGCACCAACTTGTTGAGTAACAAGTGTGTATCCCCCTTTCCCAGGGTACCTCAGCTTCCTTCAGGCATCATAGCTTGCCCTTGTGCTCACATAATCTCCACTCCTTCCCTGAGGGGCTTCTATAGCACCCGATCCTGTTTGCCTTGATTCCTGAGCATAGCAACCTCATGTATCTTATATCTGAGTGACCAGGAGAATTTGTTAAAATGTAGATTGTCTGACTCTGAGTCCAGAATTGAGTATGGGAATATTTAATTTTCACAAGCTCTTCACAGTGTTCTTATTTGAACCTCAAATTTGAAAGGCTTTTTCATATCTAAAATACAATGCTGAAAGTAAGAAGACTCATCCTACATCACCAATATTCAGCAATGGCGTACATCACTTTGAATTTATACGCTTGATTTTTTCTTATTGCAGATAGGCTTATAATATGATCACCTAATTTTATAACATTAATATTTTATATGCTAAGTTAGGCTCTAGAACACTCCCTTCCCCATTTCCCTTTCTATACCATTCTAATCCAGTAGCTCTCAAGGTGTAGTCCCTAGAGACAGCAACATCAGCATCATTGGGAACTTATTAGAAGTGTAAATTTTTAGACCTCATTGCAGTATTACTGGATAAGGACTTCCAGGAGTGTTTTTCAGCCCTTCAGATGATTCTGATGTATCTTGAAGTTGGAGAACCACTGTCTTTCTTTTCATCTCAATGCCGATTAATAGGAAATAGTGGAATCTGTTAATTTACAGAGTTTTAGGGATATTTATAATTTAATAGAAAATCCTGGTAAAAGAGTCAATGTTATCCCCACAGAAATAAAATACTTCTAGAAGAAGGTTATTATAGCTCCTGTAAGGCAAGCATTTTGATAAGAATGCTAATTAAGTGTGCCATCAAGCAATTAGGCATTTTATACTTAATCTACACCTGATAGTAGCCTCTTTCCAATATTAGCTCCTGTGTAGAGTCATCAGAACATACTTCATATAACCTTCTCTAGTTTTCTTCTTTATAAAGTAATAACTAATGTATAAGCAAATCCAGGCTGATATACAATGATTTGATGGACTGTAAGTAGTTTATGATTTCACTGGGGACTTCTGGAGGTGATCCCTTAATCCCATATGTTAGAAAAAAATCTAGGTGATGTGATTTGATGAAATGGAGAGATTCTATGAAACTTGCTCTATCTCCTCATGATGCTAACACTTTTTTTTTTTTCCTTCAAAGGAAAGTTTAGATTTGTATCTGGAATATTTACCTTTAAAATTACTAAAAAGAAATCTGCTGTATTTTCTTATTTGAAAGGCAGACAAGAAGTACTAAATTTATTCTGAAACTTAGAGGAATGCATATTTCTACACTATATAAGGAAACTTCTAAGAACTAAAGCTGTCCATCCACTAAACTTAAGCATCATACTGTAGGTATTAAGAGTGCATTCTTGGAAGCACAGGTACTTGAGTTCATGTCTTGAACACTTCTTAGTGGTTGGTTGACCTCAAACACATTAGTAAATGTTTTAAACCTCAGTTGTGTAAATAAAAGTAATGATAATGACTTCTTCATAGGGTTATTATGAAGATTAAGTGGGGTAATTGTGAAGTACTTAGTACAGTACCAGCACAAATAAACACTTAGCAAATGGCAGCTATTATTTTCATAGTTTCAGACAGAAGCTGAATCACTGCCTTGCAGAGATGTTATGAAGGGTGGAATGAAAGAACTGCTACTATTTCAAATCTATGAATCTTAGACCCTAGAAAACCTATATTCTGTAACTCCTCCATTAGATGAAAACCACTTATGGGACATGATTAAATAGGAAAAAAAGTCTTCCTCAAAGATAGTTTAAATGAATTTTGGCTGGATTATTTTTTCAAGGGTCCATAAAACTCATTCCAAATTCTATTTTGTGTTTATTTTGTCCCCCACGAAGAAATACTTCCACATTTAGAGCACATTTTCCTTGATGGTACTTCTGTCTCTCACAGCAATACTCAGACATGGGTGTGCACTCATAATCACACACACCTATCTTGGTCACATGTCAAATCTCATGATGCTCATGGAACATCAACCAGGTTGGTTTCAAGTGCTACTTAGTCTCTGGAAGAGTGTTCCTTTTTTCTTTTTTTCTTCTTCTTCTTTCCTCCTCCTCCTCCTTCTCCTCTTCCTCCTCCTCCTTCTCCCCCTCCCCCTCCTCCTCTCGTTCTTCTTCTTCTTCTAGTCTGTTTCAATATACTTTCAAGGAATATAGCTTTCTACTTTCCCTGGGTTAAATAATGGATGAAAGTTTTTATCACTCTGACAAGTTATTTCCTGCCATTAGTCAAGGTATTTGTAATTGGAAGGGTTTATTTTGTATATTCCTTGACAGAGTTTGAAAAACATCCAGGAATAATCAGCAGTGTTTTAAAATCTTTTAAAGACGAGATCTTCTTTGGCATCCTCAGGAAATGTGATTTTAAATGAACAATGAGTGGGCAAAAGTATATTCAAAAAATGGGAAAAGCACTTTCCTTTTACACCCCAAATTTTACAGATGAAAACAAATCTGAGACTTGAATCAAATTTTAAACTATTTCATTGCCTTTGTCTGGAAATTCTATATCTGGCTATCAGTACTACAGACTTTTTGGAAAAACTTGTGTTAGAATAAAAGCAGAAATGCAACTTCAAAAAGTGAACCCTTTATATTTATCACCTGTGACAATCCTTCTTGACTTCATTCTCGGCCAAAGAGATGAACTATTAATAATGTATTTATTTTACTATTGGCTGCATTTGCCTTCACACTGGGTAAGGGCCCTTTGGGGACCTAGAATGTCAATAGAGTAGATTCCAGCTGGAGATTTATGGAGTCAATGATCCTGGGTCTACAGCAACAGTCTAACAAATGACTCAGGCAGAAGATTGTGGACATTCAGTCAATGTCAGTGACTTTGGAGGCAACAAATTTATGAGAATCAATGATCTTTACTCAGACTGGAGCCTCTGGTATGGAATTGTACAGCTTTGTTTATTATCAACTCACTCTGGCAAGGAAAATAGAGTTATTGTATGTTCCACTTTACAAAATTATGGATCAGTATTATAAATTCCTTACTACACTTACATTTACATAAAATTCCAAGAGTAGTATAGAGTTAGAGTGGTGGGGGGCATTTGAACTTAAAATTAGAAATCCCGTGTAGAACTCCTCTTTTTCCAGTTTTTAACTGCATGGTTATAGATGATCTTCTAAGATAAATATTTAAGTTTTATATACAATATTTTTATGATATAAGTATTTTCATTGTTCTAGTTTTGCAGAAAAGAAAAACAAAGCACGTAGAATTTAAGTAGCTTTTCCAAAGTCACGCAGGTTTTATGTGGGGACAGGGAGGGGCTTCAAAGTCTGGCAATCTGACTCCAGGGTCCACATTCTTAACAATTATACATACAGCCTCTGTTCTATTGTTTTATAGATTATACAACAAAAATAACACCTTTGATATCAACAGCTAAAGAACGTTGTTGGTCTCAAACATAATGATATGGTGGATGTTAATATTATTAAATATTAAACATAAAATATATAGATTTATGTAAAAGGGAATAAATTATTATTATTATTATTATTTCAGTACTAGGTGCTCCAAGTATAATTGTCCCAGTATCTGTAAGTTAAGATTTTTAGCATCAATCCCATTTTATAAATGAGAGAAGTAAAATTTAGAGAGGTAAAGCGATTTACCAAATTCTGGTAATCATAAATAATATTTCTACCTTTTAGAAGTTAACACTTATACTTATTGAAAGTACATGTGGTTCTGAAAATAAATAGTAAACTTCTAAAATATATTGGTATAGATTAGAAGGGGAAATGGAAACATCCTTTTCATCCCCCCCCTGTAATGACTGAAATTTGTTCAGGAATAGAGTGATTATTTATTTTAGAACATTCAAACTATATACCTAATTTAACTGAAAGCTCAAATGGATTTTTTGGCAATCACCAAAAAGAATATAATGTATACATGAAATGTCCTCTCCAAAAAGCAGGCAGTTAATTTCTGCAATTGTAAGTGTTGGTAAGATAACAAAACCTTTATCAGCTACATTAAGAAATCTTGAAAGAATCTTCACATTGTTGATGCTTCATACATGAAAGGTGTTCTCTTGGTATTACAAATATGTGTGTAGGCAAAGACTCTAGTATAAGCAGAGAGGAGAAAATCTGGACTTGCTACAGAATCCACATCTAAGTTAGAGACGTAAAACAGTTGAAGTCTGGCTCTTCCTGGAGCCATAGTTTCAAACCATGTTGAAAAGGTTAGAGTAATGGATATTTGATATGAATATACACTACAGTGATTATACTTTCTCTCTCTCTCTCTTTTTTAATTTCTTTTCAGTGTTCCAGAATTCATTGTTTATGCACCACACCCAGTGCTCCATGCAATACATGCCTTCCATAATACCCACCACCAGGCTCACCCAACCCCCCACCCCTCTCCCCTCCAAAACCCTCAGTTTGTTTCTCAGAGTCCACAGTCTAGAAGTGAGTTGGGGGAAATTGGAGGAGGAGATGAACCATGAGTGATTATACTTTTATAAGGTCAATTGGAATCATATTAGTAGTTTAACACAGCAAGGCACCTTTAATACCATCAAATAGCCCATCTGACTCAAAAGTCCACAAATGAAGTCTTAAATCAGAGGGCCATCTTGGAAGCGCAAGTATTTAGGGGCAAAAGATCCTGAGAATTTGCCCTATTTTATTTTACCGGATTAACTATAACAAACTGGGGCTTGGACTGAATTTGAGAAAATAGGATAAGACCATACAGGGTAAACAAAACCAATATTTCAGCTGTATAACTTGTAAGCCCCTGGTGGTAGCTAAGAATTAAGAATTAAGTACAAGCACATTAGGGTAGGATATATTCAAGTGGATTTAAAATGACATTATAATCAAGGTGTAAAAATAACCCAGGACTTGCCATTCCTATTCATGGGGTTCCTGATAGAAAAGTATACTCAGAAGAAGCAACGCTACCATTTTACTATGAATGGACTTTCCCCCTGAATCCTCTATAACACTCTAGTGGCTTAGCCAGAGACAATGAAGATGATCCCTGAATAGGTAAGTCTAAATCAGCCAAAGCCAAAGGAGGCTGAAAGATTGGTTCAGCTGACATCCTCCCAAATCCCAAACCCAGTTTCAAACTTCAGCTCAAAATAAGGCCAACTCATATGTACCTGTCTAGAAAGGGGGAAAAATAAATAAATTTGGCCTAATGCCAATGGTGGAACTGGCCCAGTTTCCCTGCCTTAGACCTTTTTCAAGAGTCTTCTGAAAGGTCTCCCTTAGCTATGCGGGAGAAGAGAGCATTTTTAGAAAAAGATAACACCCTCACCTAAAATGCTTTTGAAATATCTTCTCTTTGAACTGTAACCCATTATAATATCTCAAACCAGGAAATCTTGGATCAAAACCACTCGTCCCAGGGGATAAAGTTGGAGCTAGGTGGTAAAGGCAGGGAGGAGAGAAGAACTTTAAACTTCTTATACATAGTACCATACCCTTGATTTTTTAATGTACCTTTTATTATAAAGCATTAATACCAAATCTCATAATTAACCAAGAGTGTGAGAATCCCATTCTGGAATTGGTGACCACAGATTATCAGAGAAGTCCTATCTACAGCTTCTCCAGTCCTTGCCCCTACAATTCCTCCTAGACCAACAAATTAGGAACTTTATCTTTTCAAGATCCTTTTGAGTTTTTGAAATAGTTCAGGAAAGTACACTAAGTTTATGCTAAGCATCAAAAAGCCATCCTGAATCTCACTTGGAAATTTCCTATTATCCAACTAGAATGCAAAGCAAGATTTTCCAGTGTAGAACAGGTAACATTAGCTTGAAAATGCCATTATACCAGTCATGTAAATACCCTCTAAAAAGTAACAATAGACAACGTTCTACAAGTTTTTCTTGTTCCCACAGAAAAGATAAATTCCCCAATTTGAAATTTCTCCCTTACTTTTTCCTCAGAAAACTTCAAGTTGGAAAAGTGTCATTCCTCCCTTACTTCTTATTCTGTTGTATAAACCCAGCCAGATGGGTTTTATTGGCATTAGGGGTGAAAAGAAGTGGAAAGAAAAAGAAAACAAAATTGTAGAGAAGGAAGTTTTTTCTCGGTTTTGTTCTCTAGTTTGTATTAATTGTTGCCAGTGTTCAGCAACCCACAATTTATAAACCTAAATTTCAATTGTTTATGACAATATGCTTACCGTTTCCTGTAGAATACAACCTCCATCTATAAAATGACTTTCTCTGTCAGATATTAGAAACTAACACACTCCTAACTTTGTGCATATTAAGACATTTGCAAAGCAGGCACCTCAACTTTTCTCTTGATCCTTTTAATGCCCACCTTGTAATACATTAGTATACTCAAACAGCCTCCTAGTTTCCACTTCATCCCCCAACTCCATTCAGCAGTTTGAGTGAAGTTCTTTCTGTGAAGACACTGAGGGTGGCCTTGGTGTCAGATCATCTCAGATATTTACCATGTAATTAAAACAAATTATGAAAATTATTTCTCATCAATTAAAAAAACAATAATAACACTCTACTATATATAGTGGTAATAAGAATAAAATGAGATGTGTAAATAACAAACTTAGCACAGTACCTGGCACAGCATAAGTTCAGGGCATGTTTCTATAGGCCACTCTCCAAATAAATGTACTGATCTTGCAGGTTTCCTGATGTTCTCTCTTGTGCTTCTTCATCTTCAGCAAGGGGTCCTAGGACAGATGACAAAACCTGGAAAGGGACAGAGTGAATTTAGGACCTATGAAGACACAAAATGTGTAGTGCCAGAAAGTGGCATCCACGAGAGCTGTGTTGTAAGTTTGCACATCATGCAAAGATTTCTTTATATTGAACATTCACACCATTCTACAATTCTACATGGCATGCCAGGGTCTAGTATTTGATTATACACTGTCCTGGTAATTTTCATATGCTTTGCCTATTCTAATAAGATTAGAAGCTATTTGAATGCAGTATCCTGGCACCTTTACTTCTTTTATAATTTGTACCTTCAATATTTAATATAATATAGGACATAGTGTTCACTTTTTTATTGCTTAGTTAAAGAAGAAATCAGATATGGTGGTGGTTGTGTCTCTCAGGATGACAATGATATATGTGAAATCTTGTGGGAGAAAGAAGACAAAGGAAGATATAATAGAAGGAATGTATTAATGGAAAATTTAAGCATAAGTAAACAATAATTATAGCATTATAACACCCTTTTTACGCTTTCAACCTAGTTTGGGATTGTTCTTTAGATACTGTTATAACATCATTATTTTATCTGAATTGAAACTTCAAGAACTGATTGGACATAAAATGTTTATGAACATACTGGATCAAAAAGATAAACAAGGGCATTTTCAATGTCTTGACCACAGCCAAGACAGACAGACATTCATACTTTTTAAAGGCAGTTTTATGAAATCTGTGTCTAATAGAAGTACATTGTATTCACAGGGCAAACTACTTCTTGGTGATGCAAGTATGTTGTAATGTTTAACAATTCAAAGTTCTTATGCTGGTAACTGTGACTTAGAATGTTTATGGATGATACTTATTCTATGTTGCGTAAAGTTCTACTTTGATATTATTTCTCTTTCATTAATTGCAAGGAAAGGGGGGGGGGGAAGGAGTATTTGTATACTATAGCCGGAGTCCAAAACTTCTATTTTTTTCAGTAAAGCACTTCCTTTTATAAAGGATTTTAAAATTCATCTTTAATGACTTTTCTTCCCTTAGCAGAGTGCTGATGTCTCACTTTTTCCATATCTCCTTGGGCAAAGAGAACACAGCTCAGCTCCAATGCCAGGGGGCCACTGGTTTGAGAGAGAAGTCAACATGTGGTAGGAGAACAGCCCTGGACAGGTGAATGAACCATGGCTTGATCTCTCTTCAAAATGTAGTGGAGGAATGGAGAGGAAATCAGATTTCTAAAAATCCAACTGATTTATTATACTTATCTATTTTGATAACAGTGCTTAAATATTTCTTAATGAGAGCAAGAATATGATTATAAAAACATTTTATAAATAAGAAACACACCACTTAGAATCTTGTTGATTATAAACATAATTTAATATGGAGTCTTAGTGTTTATTTATTTTTTTTATTTTCCCTTTTTTGGGGGGCTTAGTGTTTAAATTGCATTTTTGGGAATGCCTGGATGGCTCAGTCGATTAAACCTCTGCCTTTGGCTCAGGTCATGATCCCAGGGTCCTGGGGTTGAGTCCCACATCGAGCTCCCTGCTCAGTGGTGAACCTGCTTCTCCCTTTCCCCCCTATTCATGCTCTCTCTTGCTGTCTCTCTCTCTCTCTCTCTCAAATAAATAAAATCTTTTTAAAAAAGTGCATTTTCCTGCCATTGTTCACTAATCTCTATTTTACAAAAATATTGCTTTTACTTCGTAGTTAATAAGCTATAGTTATTTCTCTAATACAATTCTACTAAATGTTATTATAAAATATTAATTAGAACAATTATACTCATACCTAACCTTTAGTAAGCACTTTTTATCTGCTAACCATTAAGTAGTTTATAGTATTTTTTCATCCACTCATGTACATAATATATAATAAAGATGAATACAATGATTAAAAATGGGTGGAGAAATATTGTGCACAGAGATGGAAAAAAGATATAACAGGATAGGAAGTAATTTTTTGGCCAACCCAGAAGAAGAAAGTCAAAAGCAGCATCCGCTGAAGTTAAATAGATGCTCTTCCCTGCTGAGGCCCTGGAGAAGTTTGGTACCATGTGTGGTTTCCCCGGAGAGTGATTCCTAACTTCTAGGAAGGTGGAAGTTGGGGTGGACTGCTTTAATCACAGGTCAAGTAATGGTGGAGGGAGGTAAGATCTAGCAAAAAAGAAAAACTGTTGTTGAACCAGAGCTAAGATGGAGATACTGCACGCATATAGACTCTGAGTAAAGCTGAGAGGGACTTAGTATCACAAATTCCCTCCTGCCAGCCCAGATAAAGGAATAATGTCAATGATGCTGATGAGGCAAGTGCACTTCGCAAACTAAGGTCACTCAGGAATCCTCAAAGTTTATATGCATTTTACACATTCAATTTTTAATAGGCGTATGTAATCTGAATGTTGAAAATTAAATTTCTTAATATTGTATCATAGGAGTACTTGCACTGTATTCTAGATAGTCCCAGGAGTACTGAGAAAAGAAAGTATACCTCCTAGCAAGATTCCATCAATCTAATTCTCAGGGGCAGTTCATGAAAAATTGCCTAGGTTAAGATGCTAAATATACAATATAAGAATATGTTTAGAAGATACTTGAATATAATCTACTCCTAGATAACCCAATGGACTGTTCCTTTTTTTTTTAAATACTTATACACTTGAGGATAAAGACAAATAAAATCTTTCTACTATTTGTAGCTTTTAGTTTATATTCTCTTAAAACTATCAATTCAATGTCTTCTGGAAATATATTTATTATTCTTTATAATAATACAGTCCTGGAATCAGAAAAATCTAAATTTATTATTTAATTAATATGAATTAGACTCTCTCTGATAAATATCTAGATTATGAAATATTCTAGGCACTTCATAACGGCTCTCTAACATTATGTGAAACGAAATAGTTGAAATGTACAATAAAATATGCTGCTTTTATGAGACAACTATAAAATCAGATCTGTTGCAATAAAAATAAGACAAGTATAAAAATATTTTGAAGGGGCATTATCCTTTGTCACAATGTAAAAAGCAGTTTGAAAAGTTAATATAGAGTTTTCCACTTTGGGAAAGTTGAGATAGATGTATTCTTCCCTATTCCTCCCAAAAAGTATAGCTGAAATCCCTTGACATTATGTATAATACAAACCTAAGAAGACTCTAAAAGACTGAGAAAAGAAGACAGTCCATAAATCTTATAACTGAGTAATAAGATAGCAATAAGTTCCCTGGGTTTCTTTTTGCTTCATGTATGTCAGAGTTGGTCCTCAAAAAGCCAAAAACCCAGAAATGCCAACAAGCACAACAACAACAGGGGAAGCCCATTCTCTCTAGCCAAAGGACCAACCAAGGGACAGCCTAGCAAGACAAAATTTTTAGATGATAGCCCATTCTAGTCTAACAAAATGCCATAGAAATAGCCATGGCCCTATTCCCATCCACACTGACAAAGGCTGAATCTGGAATCTTCATGTTCACTCTCATCGAATATAATAAGCCACCCCCAACCTACCCTCACCCTGCCAAGTGGAGAGCCCGTGGCTTTTTTCCCACAGGTCGGTTAAGAGGCCCTTTGCCACTTCGTTGATCAATGCAGATCACGTTGGGGAGCCTGGACTTCCACTCCCACCCAGCATAAAGGGTTTGGTCTGAAAACTAGCACTCATACATGGAGGGCAAGGAGAGACCAAAGAAAGAGGCAGGCCACTCCAGACTGGTGATGTTTTAATAAACAAAGTGAATTTACTTATGTGGTTTATTTCCAGTGGCTATTAAGACAAATAGATTTCTTCACCCATCTGCTAGAATCTTAAAAGTTTATATAAAGGTCTTACCTGAGTTCAGTTATGTATGCCATTCAGATGGTCTCAACAGCACCTTACTTCCTCAAGGCTATGCACTTGAAAATGGTTCCCACTGTGGTAACAGTGTGCGGAGTGTAAATTTCAAGGCCAGGGAACAGGCTGTGGAGCTTCTGATTCCGAGTCCAGCTCATAGGTCAACCAGAGCTCACATACTTACCATGACGTCCTCCAACACCGTGCCCCTCCTGAGTGGTTCTTACAATCTTACACGTACCCCCACACCTACAATGTGCCCTGAGCAAGGGGTTTTGCAAACCTCTTAAGAGCTTCACATATTTTCAAGGACCTCCAACAACCAGCATGGAGGTGGCTTGTTTGGCTGCTATCCGGCTATATTGGAGGCAGATGCCATAGAAGCAGTATGAGCATATGCAAAAGAAACACAGATTAAGATAATTCCCAAAATAAGTAACAATTTTTTCCACCAAGAGTTCCATAATTTGAACCACTGATTTACTAAGTTTCCTAGGCTGGGGGTCAGATCGGTCAGGACATTTGCCTTTTTTTTTTTTTTTTTTTTAAGATTTTATCTATTTCTTTGACAGACAGAGATCACAAGTAGGCAGAGAGGCAGGCAGAGAGAGAGGAGGAAGCAGGCTCCCTGCTGAGCAGAGAGCCCGATGCGGGGCTCCATCCCAGGACCCTGGGATCATGACCTGAGCCAAAGACAGAGGCTTTAACCCACTGAACCGCTGAGGTGCCCAGGACATTTGCTTTAATGTGATTTAGTAAAGTACTATATTAGCACACTTGTCAGGTATGGACACAGAACATTCTGTTTGGTAGTGGCACTAGTACCTCTTTGTGAGGCAGTAATAATGTCCAAGGTCCAATAATGGCCATTTATTTTGGAGGACAATTTTCTCATTGGAGATATTTTGGTGTTCTGTAAAGACAAATTTTATTGGCAATCATTAAAGGCTTATTGGGTAAATTTAGCAAGGGCTTTTATATGTACTCCAGGTCATTAGAGGGAACAAAGACGGTGGCCAAATAATTGTATCAGTGGAAAACAACGTTCCCACCTGGCCTTGAGGTTATGGATGTTGACAGCTTAAGGAACTTTACTTGTACATACTGTGCATGTTGGCCAGTGGAGGCAGCACTGTCAGGTGTGTGGATGTGGGCTGGGTACAGGATATGCCAGACCAGGACCCCCACTTCCTCCCCTCTTTCAATGGTGTGTGTTCCATTCTAAGTATAGTGCCTTTCCACTGGCTCTGCTTGCAGAAGGACAATGGGATCCCAGTGGAAACTGAGTAGTTCCTCCTCACCCAGGGATGTGAATCTCATGCTTTCTGTTTTTTGTTTTTTTTTTAAAACATCATAAAAAAGTTAAATTGCCACAGAAAATAACCTACTAGATCAGTGCTACTCAAACTAGTGCACAAACAGGTGCTATAAACTCTTAATTACAATTTTGTACCAAGGTAAAGAGCTTTGTGACAATCTACCTTTGTACTAAGCCCTCTGTTTCAGATATCTTACAATTAATAAGCAAGACCTGTTGATGGAACGAGCAATACATTGAATTACATTTGAATCAAATTCCTTACCTCTTGCTGTATAGGAGGCACACTGTCTGGGAACTTGCTACTTTGAATAGTGCCGTTACTTTTATTCCTTGTGAATCATTTCATGAATAAACAATCAAATACAGAAATTACAACTAGTGGGACAGGATGACTACTCACCCCACCACCAGCCTCCACCCCCCACATAAACACAGGACCAAGAGCTGCCTGGTAGGCACTTTATTGAAGTATGGGCAATAATGGCATCTTCAGAATACTCAAAGAATAATTTCAAAATCAAGAGAAGATGTTTTGTTCTGTTTTATTTGATATCCAGGAACAAGATTATCAAATTTGATTGCTGACATTGAAGAAACAGCCTACTATTGTCCATTTCCTGTATTCCGCTCAGTGAACACTACGACCAAACCTGGCCTTAACATTCAATGACCAAGTTAATGCTTGAACTAATAATTCTGTGTGATTCAGAATTGAGCTTACTATTTATTTATTTATTTTGGTTGAGGGATTATATGACTGGATACTAGAAAATGGAGTCACTAAAAAGTATTTAAGTCTTCCCAAATTTGTGAAATAAATTCTTGTGACACCTTCAAATATTCCATATTAAAAGCATAATGGTACAAGCCATGATATTTTTACAACACAGGTCTTCTCTTTATATTACCTGAGGCACTCATAGAGTGCCTTGCATGTAGTGTATTTTAAATATGTGCCTACTGAGTTAAGCTGGCTTGGTATTATGGAAACAGAAGGCATTTGGGAACATGAAAATTGGGTGCTAGGCCTCAGTCTGATAGAGCTAGTTAATTGGCCTGAATGCATGGCTAGTTCAATTTATACTTTGATTTCCTCTTACATAAAATTCAGGGATAGATAAAGAACACACCAAATTACCCCTAAAAGTTCTACTTGTATTGCTTTGTGACCCAGTAAATATCATTAACTCATCTCCAGACTCTTAATTTCCTGCCTAATCTCTAGTCTCCAAATTTCACACTGAAAAAAAAAAAAATTCAACTGAGTAAATTTTAAGGATTGTATTGGTTTTATTCAACAATTCATGAATCAGGCAGCATCCAATCTAGCAGAGAGAAAGGAGCTCTGAGGAGCTGTACAAAGGGAAGGATTTTTATAAGCAGAAGGCAGTAGGAACAAGGAAGTTATACTGGCAAAATGGCAACATGGTTATTGCAAGGTTGCTTTCCTTAGGTGACAGCAGGCAGGCTAACTATGTTAGATAGATAATCATTTCTTCCACCAAGAATGATGCGTCTTTTCTTTTTTCTGCCAATAATATCTCACATTCACTAAGTGCTCACTTGTATCAGCAAAGCACAAAAACTTTTACTGCACATTCTCATTTTTGATTTTCACAACAACTCTTGGAAATTAAGCCCATTTTACTACTATGAAAACTAGGCCGCAGAATGGTTACATAAATTTTCTAAGGTCCAACAAATAATATAGTAGCAAAATGGGGAAAGGAGAAAAAAAATCCATATTGTAAGTGGAATTAGTATATAAACTTCAACAAGAGATCAAAGGAAAGTCACCAAGCTAGTGTTCAAGATTACAGTAAAAATATATACTTTAAAATGATTTGAATTAGGGGTGACTGGGTGACTGTTGATTAAGCATCCTACTGTTGATCTCAGCTCAGGTCTTAAAAATTTTTTTAAAAATTTTAATAATAAAATGGTTTGAAGTTTACAAAGTACTTTCATATTCTTTTTCCTGTTTTGTTTTATTTTTATTTTTCTTTTATTTTTATTTTTATTTTTCTTAATTCAATACCTTAAGTTTGTCACCAAAAAAAAAAAAAAGAAGTCATGGAATGCAGAAGACACCATTTGAAAACTGAAAAGTAAGTAAGTAATTACTTACTTTCCAATTTGCACACAAAGCTTGAAATAATATGATTTCTCATATTACTTTCTGATTGTAATAAAAATAATAAATCACATTTTAAAAGGCTATTTCTATAGAAATTGATTTCCTTAAAGAAAACACAGAAATCTTGACGTTTAAAAGGTTTAAACACAGGGGTGCCTGGGTGGCTCAGTGGGTTAAAGCCTCTGCCTTCAGCTCAGGTCATGATCCCAGGATTCTGGGATCGAGCCCTGCATGGGCTTTTTGTTCATCAGGGAGCCTGCTTCCCTTCCTCTCTCTCTGCCTGCCTCTCTCTCTGCCAGCTTGTGATCTCCGTTTGTCAAATAAATAAATAAAATCTTAAAAAAATTTTTTAAACATAAAATCACAAGTTTAGCTGACTATAACAAATCTCCCCGCCCCAATACAAGGCCTACCTAATACAAGCTTAAGTTTGGTGTTATTAAAGCCCTATCTATCTATCACTTATTTATCTACCTACATTTATTTATATATATATATATATATATATATAAATATATATCACTTATTTATCTACCTACATTTATTTTTATTTATATATATATAAAATATATATATATATATGTTTTAGTTTGAGCCTTCAACTAGTTGACTAAGATAAGCTTTCAAAAGATTTAAGAGACCTTTGTTGAAAAAATGCTTTGTATTCACCATTTGAAAATAGGTTAAGCCTACTGTGTCAATTAGCTTTATTGATGAGAACTTCAAATGGTCCTGGAGTGTGTTAATTTTCTGAGGTGAACCTATTGAGAGAACTACTTAGGAGACTTCTGCAGTTGGGAAAGCTCTCATATGCATTTGAATTAAACTGAGATAAGATTGCCATACTTATATACATTTTAAATGTCCCAAATCCTCCTTCCTTCAGCACTTTGGATGTCAGGACAATCTTTGGCTCTACTTAAGACCAGTTATCTTCATCTGCTTTCTGTTTAGACAAGAAGGACAAGGTTTGTCCTGACATCTCCAAGGGGTAAAATTAAGATCAGTAGCTTGAAAATTACTGTTTGGTGTAAGAAAGAACATTTTCAAGGTTGCCTGGATAATGGCATATATACTTGGGCGGTGGGCTATAAATATGCCTATGTGTACTTGTGTGTGGGCAGAGCCACACTACTGTGTAGAGCCTTTACATCTATAACAACACGCTATTCTAGCAGACCTATAAATTGCTTATTCCTAGCTTACAAATGCAACAAACCAGCCTCGGAGAGATTAAAATATACTATCCAAGGTTGCATGGAAGAGCCAAGATTCAAACCCAAACTTCAAAAACTGCTCTTTTCTCTACATGATCGTCTCATTAAAGGTAAAACTGGGCAGCAGCTTGTACAGCATATGCTGAAGGGAATGCAAGCATTTGTTGGAGGGTGGGAGAGACATTGGACTAAGATCCTGAACATATTTTGGAGTGACTTGACAGCCTAGTGTCTTTCTGAAGTGTCTGGAAATTAGTGAGTTCCCTAAATATTCTTAGGAGTTTTGTTTTGTTTTGTTTTGTTTTCCCTTTCTTTTCTTTGTCTTTATCTTTTTCTTTTCTTTGGCATGATGGCTGGAGCATAAAATGATGGCGATGATAACAAGTCCAATTTAGGCCTTGGAAACAAAACACTTTTTGGCTTTGCCACTGATTAGCAAGTTTCCTCTCAGCCACCTTTACCATTCCTGCACGAGGCTGGTCTAACATTTTAGCCTCCTTTTCCATCAACATTATCTTGTACAAGACTTCTACATTAATTTCACTCCAACAACTCACTTTCCAATCACACTTTGACTTTTTATCTCTCTCAGTATCTAAAATTCTATGACCATTTTTCTTTGAATATATTTATTTTCCTAATGGACCCCCATGACCTGGATATTCACTTCTTTCAACTGTAAGTGTACATGATACACATCATAATATTTTTATCTATCTCTTTGATTCTCTAAAACCAAAGCCCCAAAGAGATTTATCTTTGTCTCCTATTGTTTAATATACTACAGATCCAACTGACTACAATTAGGTTAATTTAATGGGACGTTAACCTCCCAAACATTTTTTGCTTCTTCACACTTTTCTCCTTTTGGTCTGAAACCAGGCTCCCTTTCTTTCTGGCCTCATCTAAAGTAGTCTTCTTTTTCAAGTTACTATTATAGATCTGATAATATCTCTCCCTAAATAAATACAAAATAAATAATAACGGTATTTATTAATTTTACTTTTTTATGATGTGGAAATCAAAGGTGAAAATATGTAAGTTTCTTGCCCATGGTTGCACAGCTAGTTAATTTCAGAACTGAACATCAGTCTTTTATTTTTTTAATTTTAATTCCGGTATAGTTAACACACTGCATTAGTTTTAGGTGTATAATATAGTGATTCAACAGTTCCATACAACAGTCAGTGCTCATCACAACAAGTACACTCTTTAGTCCTCAATACCTATTTGACCCATCTTCCTCCCCTCTGGTCACCAACAATTTGTTCTCCATAGTTAAGAGTCTGTTTTTTGATTGTCTCTCTCTCTTTCTTTTTTAACTTGTTCATTTGTATTGTTCCCTAAATTGCACATATGAGTGCAATTTAATGTGCAATATAATGATGATCATAAGACACATGAAAAGATGATTGGTATCACTAATTATCAGGGAAATGCAAATCAAAATCACAATGAGATATCATCAAATGTCTGCCAGAATGGAAAAAATAAAAATCTAAAAACCACAAGCATTGATGAGGATGTGGAGAAAAAGGAACCCTTGTGCCCTGTTGGCAGAAATGCAAACAGGCGCAGCCACTGTGGAAGACTGTTTGTGGTTTTATTTATTTTTCTTTCCTGACTGCTTCCAGTTAGGGCTTCCAGTACTATGTTGAATTTAAAAAAGTGAGAGACAGGACACTTGGGTGGTCCAGTCGTTTGAGCACCTGCTCTCTGCTCAGGTCATGATTCCGGGGTCCTGGGATCCAGCTCCTTGCTCGCTGGGGAGCCTGCTTCTCCTTTCCCTCTGCCTGCAGTGTGCGGTCTCTCTCTCTCTCTCTGTCAAATAAATAAATAAAAATTAAAAAATAAAGTGAGAGTGAATATCCTTGTCTTGTCCCTTATCTTAGGGGAAAAGCTGTCAGTTTTTTCCCATTGAGTATGTTAGCTGTGGGTTTTTCATATAAGGCCTTTATTATGTTTAAGTGCGTTCCCTCTAAATTTACTTTGTTGAGGGTTTATATCATGAATAGACATAATACTTTTCCAAATGTTTTTTCTGCGTCTATTGAAATAATTGTATAGTTTTTATCCTTTCTCCTATTGATATGATGTATCACACTGCTTGATTTGTGAATATTGAATCCCTTTTTCATCATAGTAATAAATTCTCCTTGATTGTGGAGAATGATTTTCTTTGAGGTATTGTTGGATTTGGTTTGCTAATATTTTGTTAAGGATTTTTGCATCTATGTTTATGAGAGATATTGGCTGTAGTTCTCTGTCTTTTGTTGTGTACATGTAGTATCTTTGTCTGATTTTAATATCAGGGTGATGCTTGCCTCATAGAATGAATTTGGAAGTTTTCCTTTCTCTTCTATTTTTTTGGTATAGTTTGAGAAGAATAGGCACTAACTCTTCTTTAAATGTTTGGTAGAAATCCCCTGTGAATCTATCTGGCCCTGGACTTTCGTTTGCTGGGAATTTTTTGATTACTGATTCAATTTCATTGCTGCTAATCAGTCTGTTCAAATTTTCTGTTTCTTCCTAATTCAATTTTCAGAAGTAATATGTTTATAGGAATTTATTGAATTTTTTTGGTATATAATTTTTTCATAATATTCTCTTATATTCCTTTTTATTTATGTGGTGTGAGGTGTTATTTCTCTCTTTCATTTCTGATTTTGATCACTCAAGTCTTTCCTCTCTTTGCATCTTTTTTTTTTTTTTTTTTTTTTTTTTTTGCTGGTGAGCTTGGCCAAAGGTTTATGAATCTTATAGATTTTTTTCAAAGAACCAGCTCCTGATTTCAGTGATCTGTTCTATTGTTTTGTTTTGGTTTTGGTTTTGTTTGGTTTTTTTTTTTTTTTTAGTTTCTATTTCATTTATTTCTGCTCTAACCTTTACTATTTCCTTCCTTTTTACTGGCTTGGGGTTTTGTTTCTTCTTTTTTTTTTTAATAGCTCCTCTAAGTGTAAAGATAGGTTGTTAATTTGAGATTTTTTTTGCTTCTTGAGGTAGGCCTGTATTTCTATGAGCATCCCCTTTGGGATGCCTTTTGTTGCATCTCAAAGACTTTGGACCACTCTGTTTTCATTTTCATTTTTCTCCAGTTATTTTTTTATTTCTTCTGTTTTCATGGTTGGACCATTCGTTGTTTAGTAGCATGTGATTTAACCTCCATGTTTTTGTGTTCCTTCCAGATTTTTTCTTGTGGTTTTCTAGTTTCACAGAGCTATAGTCAGAAAAGATAATGGTATGAATTCAATTTTTTTTTTTTTTTAGATTTTATTTATTTTTTTGACAGACAGAGATCACAAGTAGGCAGAAAGACAGGCAGAGAGAGAGGGGGAAGCAGGCTCCCCACCGAGCAGAGAGCCTGATGTGGGGCTGGATCCCAGGACCCTGGGATCATTACCTGAGTCAAACGCAGAGGCTTAACCCACTGAGCCACCCAGGCGCACCTGAATTCAATTTTTTTGAACTTGTTGATAGTTGTTTTGTGGGCTAACACATGATCTATTCTGGAGAATTTTCCTTGTGCACTTGAAAAGAATGTGTATTCTCCTGTTTTAAGATGGAATATTCTGAATATATTGTTAAGTCTATCTGGTCCAACACGTCATTCAAAGCCACTGCTTTCTTGTTGATTTTCTGTTTAGAAGATCTATTCATTGATGTAAGTGGAATGTTAGAGTCTCCTGCTATTATTGTTTTACTATTGATTACTTCCTTTACGTGTTTGTTGTTAGCTATTTTATACATTTGGGTGCTTCCATGTTGGGTGCATAAATATTTAATTTTTATATCTTCTTGTTGGATTGTCCCCTTTATGATTATATACTGCCCTTCTTTGTCTCTTGCTACAGTCTTTGTTTTAAAGTCTATTTTGTCCAATATAAGTATTGCTATCCTGACTTTCTTTTCACTTCCATTTACATGATAAATGCTTTTCTAAATCTTCACTTTCAATCTGCATGTGTCTTTAGGTCTGAAATGAATCTCTTCTAGGCAGCAATAAGATGGGTTTTGCTTTTTTTTTTTTTAAGATTTTATTTGTTTATTTGACACAGAGAGAGATCACAAGTAGGCAGAGAGGCAGGCAGAGAAAGAGGGGGATGTTGGCTCCCCGCTGAGCAGAGAGTCCGATGCAGGGCTCATCCCAGGACCCTGAGACCATGACCCGAGCTGAAGGCACAGGCTTAACCCACTAAACCACCCAGGAGTCCAATGGGTTTTGCTTTTTAAATCCATTCTGTCACCTTATGTCTTTAGATTGGATCATTTAGTTTGTTTACATTCAAAGTAATTATTAATAGTAAGTACTTATTGCCATTTTGTTACTCATTTTACAATTGTTTTTGTAATTTTTCTCCATTCCTTTCCTCTCACCCCCTTCTGTCATGGTTAGCTGGCTTTCTTTACTGCTATACTTGGAATTCTTCCTATTTTTTGCATATCAATAACTGTTTTTTTGATTTTTTGATTAGAAGTTTTTGTGTAACACCTTATGCATAGAGCAATCTATATTAATTTGATTATTCCTTAAGTTTGAGTCCGTTCTTTATTCCTCTTTCCCCCAATGTCTTAGGTACACGGTATAATTACTTTACATTCTTTTTTTTTTTTTTAAAGATTTGATTTATTTATTTGACAGACAGATCACAAGTAGGCAGAGAGGCAGGCAGAGAGGGAGAAGGGAGGAAGCAGGCTCCCTGCTGAGCAGAGAGCCCGATGTGGGGCTCAATCCCAGGACCCTGGGATCATGACCTGAGCCAAAGGCAGAGGCTTTAACCCACTGAGCCACCCAGGCACCCCAATACTTTACATTCTTTTATTTTATGAATCCTTTGACTTATTTTTATATATATATAGTTTTACTGCTTTTTTCTTCCTTCTTTTCTATGCCTCATTATGGTCTTTCCTTTCCACCCAAAATTTTACCTTTAACATTTCTTATAAGGCTGGTTTAGTGGTGATGAATTCTTTTAACTTTTGTTTGTCTGAGAAACTCTTTATCTTTCCTTGTATTCTGAATGGGAGCTTTGCAGGATAGTATATTCTTGGACAAAGTTTTTGTTTGTTGGTTGGTTGGTTTTGTTTTGTTTTGTTTTCCAGCGTTTTGAATATATTATGCCACTCTTCTGGCCTGGAAAATTTCTGCTAAAAATAAATAAATAAATAAATAAATCGGCTGATAGCCTTATGGGGTTTCCCTTGTATAATTGTTTTCTTTTCTCATGCTGCTTTTAAAATTCTCTTTTTATTACTACTTTTTTTGTCATTTTAATTATTGTGTGTCTTACTGTAGACTTTCTTGGGTTTATTTTGTTGGGAGCTCTCTGGAGCCTCCTGGATCTGAGTATCTATTTCCTTTCCCAGATTAGGGAAGCCTTCAGCTGTTATTTCCTCAAATAAATTTTCTACTCCCGTTTCTCTCTCCTCTCCTAAGATTCTATAATGTAAATGTTCTTACACCTGATGGTATTGCTGAGTTCCCTTAATATATTCTCTTTTTTTAAATTATTCTTTTTTCTCTTTCTTGTTCAGTTTGATTACTTTCCACTACTCTGTTCTCAAGGTTGCTGCTCTGTTTTGCTTTCTCTAGCCTACTACTTATTTTCTACAGTGTATTTTTAGTTTCAGTTATTCAATTCTTCATCTCTGATTGGTTCTTTTTATGTTTTCTATTTCTTTGTTGAAGTTCTTACTGAGGTCTCTCACCCTTTTCTCAAGTTCAATGAGTATCTTTACACTATTACTTTAAATTCTTTATCAAGTATATTACTTATATCTATTTCAGTTATGTCTTTTGCCCTTGTTTTGTCCTGTTCTTTTATTTGGGACATATTCCTCTGTCTCCTCTTTTTGTCTCTTTGTCCGTTTCTATATGTTAGGAAAATCAGCTACATCTACTGCTCTTGAAAGTAGTGACCTTATGAAGAAAAGTTCCTGTAGTGCTCCATAGTTCAATGTCTCCTGTTCAGCAGAACCAGGTGTTTCTGGGGTGTCTCCTATGTTTGTTGCTTGCACTCTACCATTGTAGGTGAATTGCATTTGCCATTAGCCCACTGGTCTCAGTAGATCTCTTTGCCTGTTATAGGCAGGATTTGGTCCCTGTATTGTTAGTGGGCCGGTCTGGAGCCACCTTAGGCTTGACTTGAGTCAGACCAGGCATTTATCAGAGATGCAATAGCACTGAACTGTAGGGTGCTCTTCTTGTGTTGGCCCCTGAGAAGCTTTATTTGGGGTGGGCAATGCCTGCCATCAGACCTGATATTTGCCCCCAGGCCACTGATGGAGCCACAATCGGGCTGGCTTTTGTAGTTATCTACCCCTTTCTCCAGGGCAGGAGTCACTTTGGAGTGTTGCTGACCACTGTCACAACTTTTCACACACTGCCAGATTTGTGACACTACTTTGGATGGGCTCCTGATGAGGGCATATTGAAGGGGGCAGGACCACAGGAGAATGCAGGGGTGAGATGTGTGGTACCAGCAATGCCTGTGCCGATCTACTATGGAAAGGGAACTATAGGCATCTTGGAAAACTCCTGTTGAGACTGGCTAGGTTAGAAGGAGCAGATCCACAGACATGTGCAGAGTGGGGCGGTTGCTTTTAATAAGCCAGGTGGAAGGTGTTGTGCTGTGCTAGTTTCTACAGGTGTCTATGCATTTAGGCTTGGGGGCAGGGGAGGGAAATGATACCCACCAGCTCTTTTGTTCTTGAAGTGTCCCAATGTTTTCTGCCTCTCTAACACGTGGTTTGAGATTAGTAGATAAATCTTCCCATATGTCCCAGGTGTTTTTCAAACTGCTTATTCCATGCTGTATCTCAGCAAAGATGTTTATTGTTTTTTTTATTGGCAGGATCTCCAGCCTCCTAGAGCTGAGCCTGCTAATTTTTAAATTTCCAGGTATTAAGCCTCTCTTATTGTTAGTCCCTCTAGTTATGGACATTTATCTTCCCCATATGGTTCTCCTGTGCCTGATGGGTCTGGTGTGGGGATCTGGTCCTTTCACCTCTCCACAACTGCTGCATTAACCCTTCCTGAAGACAATCCCCTGCAGACCCATCAGGCTCCTGATTGCATCTCCATTGTTCCCACCCTCTTCAATGTGACCTCTTTTCTACATTTAATTGTGAAGAGTCTGTTCTGTTTGTTTGGGTCATTTTCTGGGCTATTTACATTGATGTGGTTGTTATTGAGTTATATCTAGGGAAAAGTGATATTAGTATCCTCTTCCTCTGCTGTCTTCCCCGGTCTTCTCTTACTATCACCTTTCTCTATTATCCCAGGCTAGGTCTATCAAAAATTTCTTTTTATAAGTAGGCTGAAATTCAGATTCTTTTAAAATGTGATTCTATAGATTTTGGATGCTAGCCCTTTATCTGATATGTCATTTGCAAATATCTTCTCTCTCAGTTGTCTTTGGTTTTGTTGACTGTTTCCTTTGCTGTGCAAAAGCTTTTGATCTGATGAAGTCCCAGTAGTTCATTTTTGCCCTTCCTTCCCTTGCCTTTGGCGATGTTTCTAGGAAGAAGTTGCTGCAGCTGAGGTTGAAGACGTTGCTACCTGTGTTCTCCTCAAGGATTTTGGTGGATTCCTTTCTCACATTGAGGTCTTTGACCCATTTTGAGTCTACTTTTGTGTGTAGTGCAGGGAAATGGTCTAATTTCATTTTTCTGCATGTGGCTGTCCAATTTTCCCAACACCATTTGTTGAAGAAACTCTTTTTTTCTATTGGACATTCTTTCCTGCTTTGTCAAAGATTTGTTGATCATAGAGTTGACCATAGAGTTGAAGGTCTATTTCTGTGTTCTCTATTCTGGTCCATTAATCTATATGTCTGTTTTTGTGCCAGTACCACACTGTCTTGATGATGACAACTTTGTAATAGAGCTTGAAGTCTGGAATTGTGATGTCACCAACTTTGGCTTTCTTTTTCAACATTCCCCTGGCTATTTGAGGTCTTTTCTTGTTCCATATAAATTTTAGGATTGTTTGTTCCATTTCTTTGAAAAAAAATTGATGGTATTTTGAAAGTGATTGTATTAAATGTGTAGATTGCTTTAGGTGTCTATAAAGAACTTATCAAACTCAACACCCAAAGAACAAATAATCCAATCAAGAAATGGGCAGAGGACATGAACAAAGATTTCTGCAAAGAAGACATCTAGATGGCCAATAGACACATGAAAAAGTGCTCCACATCACTCGGCATCAGGGAAATACAAATCAAAACCACAATGAGATACCACCTCACACCAGTCAGAATGGCTAAAATTAACAAGTCAGGAAATGACAGATGCTGGCGAGGATGCAGAGAAAGGGGAACCCTCCTATACTGTTGGTGGGAATGCAAGCTGATGCAACCACTCTGGAAAACAGCATGGAGGTTCCTCAAAAAGTTGAAAATAGAGCTACCCTATGACCCAGCAATCACACTACTGGTATTTACCCTAAAGATACAAATGTAGTGATCTGAAGGGGCATGTGCACCTGAATGTTTATAGCAGCGATGTCCACAATAACCAAACTATAGAAAGAACTTAGATGTCCATCAACAGATCAATGGATAAAGAAGATGTAATACACACACACACACACACACACACACACAAATAGAATACTATGCAGCCATCAAAAGAAATGAAATCTTGCCATTTGTGATGACATGGATGGTATTAGAGGGTATTATGCTGAGCGAAATAAGTCAATCAAAGAAAGACAATTATATGATCTCCTTGATATGAGGAATTTGAGAGGCAAAGTTGGGGGCTTGGGGGGTAGAGAAGGAAAAAATGAAATAAGATGGGATCAGGAGGGAGAAAAACCATAAGAGACTCTTAATCTCACAAAGCAAACTGAGGGTTGCTGGGGATAGGGGGGTAGGGAGAGGGTGGTTGGGTTATGGACATTGGGGAAGGTATGTGCTATGGTGAGTGCTGTGAAGTGTGTAAGCCTGATGACTCACAGACCTGTACCCCTTGGGCTAATAATACATTTTATGTTAATAAAAAAATGTGGTTCTAACTTTAAAATTCAACTTCTTTTACCCCCACATGACTTATATTTATTTTCAAAACTACTTGTCATTTCCCTTAATGGACTTTTCACAAATCCATACCTACTCCATAGGTTGTCATTAGAGAAGTCAAGATTGTCCCATCACTAGTAATGAGACTTCTCTTCAGTAGGACTTAAAGTCTCCATGAGCGGGATTCAGAGGGAAGTTCCAGGACTCTGTCATTCCTGAACACTCACAACTTTGTCAGCTCTATTTTCTTATGGGGACAGCAGGAATGATTACATTATGCCCTTTATTTCTTTTCATACCATTACTATGGAAACCCTAGTCTCCCACATCATCTCTCTCATTCGTTAAATCTTTGGTTCTTTTATATTCTTGCGTTACCTTGTCTGCCCTCAACTCCCACCTCTCCATCTCCTGAAACTTTTTCAGTGGGTTTCTGAAACTCAGTGCCAGTTATCACCATACACCTCTATATCCCAACCATCTTCAGTGAAGTCTCTCCACTTTTTGCTATATCCACAACACAATTTCTCCTGTGACTCTTGTTCATATGTGGCTCTATCAGATGGTGGTGGTAGACTTTTTCCTACCTATTTTCTACCACACATTTTGGGTCTAGATTAGTTTTTCTTTGCTCCTTATTGTTGCTTCTGGACATTTTTTTCTTCTCCCTTCTCTCTAAATCTTTGAGTTTTTGTCACTAATCTATTACCACCCCTCCTTTTTGCAGACAACTACCACTCTCAGCAGTCACTATTCTTCCTTCTTTGATGTTAGGGCTGGGTTCACTGTTGTCCTATCCAACATCATTGCTATTATAACTTTTGGAGGTTTCACTATCCATGAAGATATTTCCAATATTCAGATCTCTCAGCAACTTGATGTCCTCACTTCCCCACAGCCACACATTCTCAAGATTATATGCTAGTCCTTACAACAAATAACTACCACCCCTTCCATTGTCTCAACATCACACCTCCACTTTCTGTCTTTCTGACTCATTTCTTATAGTACTCTAGCTCAAGGAATCCTGCAATAATAAAGCATGTCTGATTTTATGGCTTCTCAATGTTTGTTAGCCTCTTAAATTCTCACTTTCCTCCTTACTCAGATTAAATTTCCTGGCCAATTATTATAATCATTTTGCTCCCTTTCATATATACTCAACCTCCTTGCCCTCCATGCAAATGAATGTGTCTGAAGAAAAACACACAATCATGCTGACTGGACACTTTATAATCATGATCATTAACCTCAAGTGGTTTCTTAATGCTGCCTAGTAATCATATTTCATTTCACTATTCCTATTCACACATCCACTCAACCACAGCACTGTTTCATAGCTTATTTTTCTCTCGAACTTCCAAAATCTCCTCTCTCATCCCCATTCTCAGCTAATGATGTACTTGCTATTTCAGAGTCAGCCACATAATTTGCAAGATGTGGTGCAAAATGAAAACGCAGACCCTTTTATTTAAAAAGCAGGAGAAAAATGACATTAGAAGCTTTTTCCTCTCATGGTCTCTCTCTCACGATGTCATGGTGCTTTTTAACTATCATTTAATCTTGTCCTAAGTAAAGAAAAATTAAAAGTTTAAGTTATTAGCATGAATTTTACCATTCATCTTCATATTCTATAGTGCCAGTTTTAAATGCAAATATAAGAACATTATCTTCCATGAAGAATGGCCAAAGTTACAAAATTCCAGTGTGCCTTATATATTCATGCATATTTTGTTCTTACCAGAATAGAAGAAATGGTGCACAAAACTAACTGAACAGTTTCATTTTCACTTCTTTAGCATGGACATTCTATCTAAATACTCTACCTTAACTTACTGCTGAATAAGGAAGGACTGAGGGGAAAAGAAACTGTAGGCTTCATCGTCTTTCCCTTTGATATAATTATTTTCAGTGTAAATAGTTGGCTAATACAGGGAAGTGACATGAATAAGAAAAGGTATAACAAGTTTCTTTGGTCACTTGTGTTTCTTCAAACACTACTGCCTTTTTTCTGAGTCAGAAACAAATTCTTGTACAAACTGAAAGTGTGGCTTCTTGGGGCTGTCAGATCCGCAGCTTTACTTGGTTAGAGATTAGCTTACCTGGTACCTGCTTTGAGTCTTGCTGAACTTCACATATTTTAGGTCCACTGAAGTTGCAGGTTCACAGAGCAACATTACTACATGTGAATAGGGTGGCAAGGAAGAGTACATATATCTATTGTGTGTATCTCCTCTGATCACACTCCTGCTTTTTTGTTCCATTGGACTTTATAAAAGTTTAAAGATAATATATTTAAGATTTTCATAATGTTGACAACAGAGATTTGAAATGCATGGGGTCCTTCTGAGCACAGAAGAACCATGCAGTTGCATGGATTGTATACCTATAAAGCTGCCCCTGTCCTATCTCATAAAAAAATAAAAATGAAATTCATCAGAAGACAATTTTTATACTCTCCTGCTAACACACTGTCAGACTAATTTGCCTCTATGCCCCTATCCTCAACTTCCCACCTATTGTGGTATATAGTCCATGCTTTAAGTTTTACCTCTCCACATCTATGCCCTACACTCCCATTCCAACTATTCGGAATATTGCATTCTACTTTTTCCCTTTTTCCATTCTGTAAATGTATAGACCAGATCATTCTCACCAGTGAACATATTATTATTTCTTCTATAATAATAATAATAATAATAATCTTCTCTTGACTCTGTCTCATAATCATACTACAGTGCCACATAACTCCCCATTTTTATTTATTTTTTTAAAGATTATTTATTTATTTATTTGACAGACAGAGATCACAAGTAGGAAGAGAGGCAGGCAGAGAGAGAGGAGGAAGCAGGCTCCTCACTGAGCAGAGAGCCCGATTTGGGGCTCCATCCCAGGACCCTGGGATCATGATCTGAGCCCAAGGCAGAGGCTTAATCCACTGAGCCACCCAGGTGTCCCTAATGCCACTTAACTCCCCATCTTTAAAGCAAAACTTCCTTTAAAGAATTATTTATTCTTGCTGAATCCAGTACCTCTCTTCCCATTCTCTTTTAAACTGACCACCATCCCAAACTCCTGTGATTACTAGTGGCATTGTTTTGCTAATGTTAATTGTCAGTTTATGGTTAAATCCTCCTCTTATTTTATGTATTGCAGCATTTGGCAAAATTGATCTCTCTCTCATCTTTGAGAACTTCTCTTTAGTTGGCTTTTCTGCTGATTAATATTATGTGTCAATTTAGGTAGGTCGTAGTACCTAGATATTCTTACCAAACACCAGTTTGGATGTCTCTGGTGAAGATTAACACTTAGCAGACTTGGAGTAAAATAATTTGTTTTATAAGAACAAATTGTTCTTCATAATGTGGGTGGGCCTGCTCCAATTAGCTAAAGGTTTTAGAGAAAATAACTGAAGTTCGCTAAAGAGTGAGTTCTTTTCCCAGGCTGTCTTTGTGCTCAAGATGCTATTCCCTGCATCCCCAGCTGGCTGGCCTATCCTGTAGATTTTAGAATTGCCAACCTGCAGAATTATGTGAGTGCATATATTTAAATATGGAATCCACCTCATTTTGCTCCTATTCCTCTGGAAACTCTAATACAGCTTGTAGGACTCCAAAGTCAACCCAGCTACTTCTGCTCTTAACTCTCAAGCTACTCCAACTGAGTCTTTTGCTATTCCTTTCCCATTTTTTACAACATCTAAACTTTGGAATATTGAAGGGTTTATCTTAGGCATTATTCTATTTGCTATTTAGACTCATTCTCATGGTGATCTCATCCAAACAAATGGCATTAAATCCCATCTAAGTACTAGTCCATCAAGTGTTTTTTCCTACACAAAAATTTCCTCTGAACTTTGGACTCATATTCAACTATTTGTATTACATCCCCACTTGGATGTCAAATGGGTGTCTCAAATTTAACATGTATAAGAATGAGCTCCTGACATGACCTCCCCAGCTCCTTAAATAAGAAGAATTCTATTATTCTAGTTTTTCAAACCAAAACTTTATCTTTGACTCCTTTATTTCTGTAATACTTCACATTAAAAATACAACCAAATATCAACCATTTCTTAACATTTTTCATTTCAAATTTCGTGGACCACAGCACCATCCTCTTCTCTCCTGGATTATTGTAGGTCTCTGCTAATTGGTGTTTCTGTTCCTGTCATTAACTTCTACCCACTAACCCTCTTCCCCTTTACCCCTCCTTCTGTCTAATTTAACACAACAGCAGGAGTCATCCTGTTTGTCTTATCAGATCATACCATTTTTCTGTTCTAAACCTTCCTATCTTACCAAGAATAAACTTCAAAGTCTTTGAAAGGCCCTATGTTATATGAGATCCTGTTACCTTTATGATTTTATTCCCCTTAATCTGCTTCTCCTTTTTTCTTTAAACACATAAATCATACTTTCTCTTCAAGACTTTTGTACCTACTCTTCTAACTAAAATGCTCTTTCATAAGATATCTGCCTTACTCACTGACTTATCTCCAAGTCTTCATTCAAATGTTACCTCTTAGTGAGTACTTCCTTAGTACTTCATCCAAAATTACAACTTGTCCTAAATAAACATAGATATTATTCTTATCGTTCTATGATTTATTTTTCTCCTTGGCACTTATAACTAGCTAACATACAATATATCTTACTTATTAATCTCTCTTATTGTCTTTTCCTTTAGAATGTGAATTCTAGGAGGGCTGGAGTTTCTAGGTGGTTTGTTCACTGCCATATCCTTGGGGCCCTCGATCTGGGCTAGTTATATAGGATTCATTTAATAAATATTTCCTGCTTAAATAATATAAATGAATATTCTTTCTTCAACGCTTTACCTTCTCTTTGCATTCTTATCTGTTGAAACATCATAAAGATTCAGACTGTGACAGACATGTCATTCTGAGCCACTCACCTTACCTGACAAGGTAAGTTAGATTCTCCACCTTTCGATTTCCACAAGGAAATATGCCCCTTTCAATACTGAAAAACTGGTCTCATTGTATTTTTTTTCACATTTTTATTTCCTTTGGAACATACTAGAAAATACAGTCTATTCATCTTTGCATTCCAAATACCTAAAACTTTGTCTGATGTGTAGTAGAGGCCATGACACACAGATGTGGTCAAGAATGAACGCAAAGACGTAAAGGCTATCTAAAAATGGAAAAGATGTTATTTATGCCTGACCTTATTCAGAATGAGTGAAATCAATAGAAGTCATATAAATTTGTTGAGAAATTTGGAAAGTGAGGAAAGTATTGTAAGTTCCTTATAGTAAAGTGACCATACAATTTTTTTCATTCTAAATAAGAAGTTTTTATAATGAATGAGGGGACAGTTTGCAACTAAACTGGGACACCAATCAAAACTGGAATTTTTCCTGGTGAACCTAGACTTATGTATGGTGATCCTACTGAAGGGAAGCAGACTTTGCTACCCCACTGCTGATATGTTTCTTTGTCATTAGGATTATTTTGAACTGATTATTTTTGCAGACACAAGAGACACTCTGAAAACAATATAGTAGTTACACATTTGTAAGGGAAATTTACATTTATAGGGGAAATCTCCATTTGTAAGGGTGTCTGCCTCTCTGTACTGTATCAGGAACTGTAAGATGATTAAATCACCAGAAATTCCTATCGATAAAGAAGACACAGTTTAAATCTAAATAACAAACCTCACCCTTGTTTACCAAGTTTTTCCTGGTAATTGGCCTCCCTGTCCCCACATTAACATCTTTCTTTTATCTTTAGCTGAAGGTTTAAATTGGAGGCTTGGGGGATGGCGAGTTTCCTGGGTATCTCCCTGTGTACAGAAAGTATACATATTAATAAACTTCTGTTTGTTTTTCTCCTGTTAATCTGTTTTTATTACAGGATGTCAGATAAGACATTGGAAGGGCAAAGGAAACTTATTTTTTTTTTCCTTCCTTATACTATTTTCAGTGGAGTTAGAGGTATGGGGTATATTTGAAGGTAGACACTTTGAAATTGGGGGAAAGTTTCTTTATTTGAAATTAATTTTGAAATGTCTTACAAAATATGGTAATGTTAACATGAGCATTTATTTAAAAGGTTTGCCCATTTCTGGATCAAGTTTCCATACCATTAAAATGATAGTAGAAGAATAAAATATAAAAGTAACAGAAGATGCTATTAGTACATGATTGCTTTTAATACATCTCTGGAGAATAGAAACAAATAAAAAAAAGTTAATAGGAGGAAAAAACATAGTGAACAAAGCCTCATTTCAAAGTTACTGCTACAGCTGGGAAAGGGAGGTAGCCCCAACTCAGTGTTATCAGGTGATATGAAGATTTGGCTTAAAAAGTGGGAATGGAAAGAGGGATTAACTGAGTCTATAAATTAAATTGTCATTCTCCCTTTTACACCAGAATATTAAAGAGAAAGTAGCCTGATGTTACCTTCATGAAAACAAGAAACATTCAAACAAAGGATGTGTTTTCTTTAAAGAATTTGTTATACTCAGATGGGGAGGGTTAAGGTTTTTGGTGTCTGTGTTTATGCCCAGAGTAATTCTCTCTCTCATTTAAACATTTATAAGATTTTGTACTTTGATGGCCTGCTACTTGATCACTCATTCTAAAGCAAAATCTATCTTTCAACATGGCTCATTCATATTCATAAAGCTCACAATACAACCACCAGGCAATTTGCATAATATCACTTAAGACCCACAGCAGATATATAATAGAGCAAAGCTATGGATCTGTATAAATGATCAACTAAAAGTACCAGATACTTGAAGAACATGAGTAGCATGAATTGAGAAATCCAAGTAAACAAACAAAGAAATTGACCCTAGATGAAATTATAACTCAGACAACAGAAGAAAATGTTTTAAAAGATCAAATTTGTTTAGGGGGATAACACATTTTAAACTATACTTTCATGGGCACGGAAATTGTGACTTCTTATTTTCTATAATTGGGATAATATTCTTCAAATATTTCCCACTCATTGAGGAGGGAAAACCTTTGTTGAGTGATCAAGACTTAGATTTTATCATTTTTTTATTTTTAAAAATTTTACCATATTAATAGCCTCTTTTTAGTTTAAAACCATCATTTTCAAGTTCATGCTAGGTCTGTTCCAATTTCACCCCTTCTTGCTTCTAGTCTCCAGGATGGTATATGAGGATGCTATATGAGGACTCTACAGGGCATCGGGAGGATGTTTACATTTACTAACTCTGGTATCTTTTGCTCATTCTAAGTCTTTCCCGCACTGAAGTGCTGGTGGCCCTAAACCACTTAGTCGTGTATCATTCACCCACTACCCTCTGAAGTGGTGGCTGGTAAACTTGTGGACTGTTCTCTCTTGGCTCAGCAAGTCCTGAGGTCCCCTCTACTGATTTGGTTCTTACAGTCATTTTGGCTATTTCTGATACCAGTTATTGAATCTGTTCCCTTTTGACTTTTTGTTTTGAAATAATTTCATATTTACAGAAAGTTTGCAAAAAATTTATAAAAATTCCCATACACTTAAACTCACTTTCTCCAAATATCCATATTTTATAAATTTATCATTTCCTCTTGTGTATATGGGGAGAGGAATATAATTACTTTTCTGTACTATTTTACAGTCAGTTACATTATTCACATTTACTCAAAATATATCTATGTACATTTCCTAAAATCAAGGGATTCTTGGGTGGCTGGGTGGCTCAGTCAGTTAAGCATCTGCCTTTAGCTCAGGTCATGATCTCAAGGTCCTGGGATAAACCCTACAACAGGGACCCTGCTCAGCGGGGAGTCTGCTTCTCCCTTTCCCTCTGTCCCCACCCCTGCTCATGGTTTCTCTCTCTCTCAAATAAATAAATAAATAAAATCTTTAAAAAGGGGGTGGTTAATAACCATAATAAAATTATAAAAATAAGTAAAGATTGATATACTATCATTACTTAATGTCATAACTTTACTAAAATTTCATCAGATGGCCTATGACTATCCTTTATAACAACGACAAAAGAATTCTGGTTCAGGATCATGGATCATACTCACTTGCCATGTCTTTTTAGTCTCCTTTAATATGAAACAACTCTTTGGTCTTTTTTTTTTTTTTCTCACACTGATATTTGAAAAGCACAGAATATTTATTTCATGCAATCTGTTGGGTTTGCCTGATATTTCCACGAGATTATATTCAAGTTATACATTTTTGACAAGAACACCATAAATTATTACTTTTTGATTTCTAGCCTAAGCTGTTTGCCCTATAGCAAGTAGCTGTACAAAGTCACTTTGTTCCTAGAAAAGGAAATTATTTGGCTTTCTAGCCAACCTCATCAGGAACTTTATCTGTTTAGGAATTCAGGAAAATTTCCATGTTATCCGTAAATACCATGAGTCTCCATGGAGTGCAACTCAAGTTCTCTGACTGTGTAAACACCTGATTTTATCCAGAAAAAGGCTTCTTCATATTTGGAATGTGGAAAGAAAGATTCTTCTGGTCTTAAATTTCTCTTCAACCTACCACTCTGTCTCAGGTAGGAACAAGGAGAAGTTGCATCCACAAAACCAAAATACTAAATGAAACTCAATAATTAAAAACAAAAGAACATGAAGGAATTCTTAGAAATTGAAAATATGGAGGCACCTGGGTGGCTCAGTGGGTTAAGCCTCTGCCTTCAGCTCAGGTCATGATCTCAGGGTCCTGGGATCGAGCCCCACGTTGGGCTCTCTGCTCAGTGGGGAGCCTGCTTCCCCCTCCCTCTTTCTTCCTGCCTCTGCCTACTTGTGATCTCTGTCTATCAATAAATAAATAAAATCTTAAAAAAAAAAAAGAAATTGAAAATATGGCTACAAAATTAAAAAAAAAAAAAAAGAATAAAAGAGAAGTTCAAAGATGAGGTCCAAGAAACATTCCAGGAGATGGAACAAGATGGAACATATGAAAACAAATATAAAAGACAATACTAAGGCAATCCCAATTAATTAGTGAAGAGCCAAAAGAGAGAACAGAAAATTCTATTAATATTCAGAGTATTAGGCTCCTGGGTGACTCACTTTTTTGAGCATCAGACTCTTGATTTCAGCTCAGGTCATGAGCTAAGGATTCTGGGATAGAGCCCTTGTCAGGCTCTACGTTCAGTGGGGAGTCTGCTTTAGGATTCTTACCCTTTCCCTCAACTCCTCAACCCCCCCAAATAAATAAATAAATCTTAATATCCAGAATATCAATGAAGTGTAAGGGCAACATGAAGACATTAGGAATGAAATAAATCTGTTAATTTCTCTTACAGTGTATCTAAAAATGTTAGTTGAATATAATTTTTTAACAGACCAAACCCCTGATAAATTGCCAGGTTCATATCAAAGACCCTAGAACAGTAAGAAGGGGTTGAGAGTGAATATAGCTTCTCATACTAATTTTAAATCATTGGTATTAGTAACAGTTGTATCACAGGAAAGTTGCAGAGTTGTAAAAATCCAGTGCCTCCATCTTGTTATGGATACTAAGGAAACATTGTATCACTTACCTGTATCTGCCAACAGATGGACTTTCTGTCTATCACTCCATATAAATGCTCATGTGTCTTTCAAGAAAACATGAAATGCAAACGGAAGTTTTTGACCAAAATACATTTTTAAAAGCTGTATAAAAAAGCCATATTTTAAAAAAAGTCATATTTCAAGTAATGCATGATTAGCTATCACATGATTTTGATAAATTGGTAGAACAAAAAAGAATATTCTGATTGCCCTTGATACTGTAAACCATCATTATCATTGCATAGTACAGTAGTTCTAATAATGGTCCATAATGAAGGATACATACTGGCAGCAAACTCTTGCTCTACATTGGAAAATATTTAGATGGTCATAACTGTTAGGGGTAACTCTCCATGGGTCAAATATTTCTGCATATCTTCAAAAGCATTAGTAATTAATTTCATTTAAAATGTCTTTTCAAGTATATTTGTAAAACAGGTAATCTTGATAAAAGTGTGTTTCTCTAGAGCAGATTTTCTTATATTCCAGGGTGGTAAAAATAACATCTACCTCTGGGGGGATGATGGACAAGTGAGCTCAGAAAACCAGTAAAATGATGTTTTTCTGGCCATTGCTATTACAATAAGTAAACAATATTTTGTCTCTGAGACAGGAGCTTCATATCTTCTGCTGGTACCTATGAAAATGTATCAGGGTAATTGTTTAACTCTCAAGAAGAGTAAAATCTCAGAGCTTTTGCAGTTCCTGTTAATAACAATGTAATTGGTTTTTACTAGATATTAACTTTTGGAAAACTAATATTTTAAAAAGTGCCCCCAAAGATATGATAATTAGCAGTATGATTACAAAATATGTATGAGACTTATACACTGAAAACTACAAAACTATTGAGTAAAATTAAACAAGACAACAAATGGAGAGAGAACTTTACGTTCATGGATTAGAAGACTCGATAATGTCAATTTCTCAAAAATGACCCACGGATTCAATTAATTCTCAATCTAAATCCAACAAGATCTTTTTGTACAGATCGATAAATTGATTATAGAAATTACATGGAATTGCAAAGGATCAAAGATAACCAAAAATTGTGAAAAAGAAGAACATACTTGGAAGGCTATACCTCTTGATTCAAATATTCTTTTAAAGCTAAATAATTAAGGTATTGTGTTATAGCATAAATATAAACATATACCAATGGAAAGGAATAACAAATTCCAAAATAGAACATTAGATGGTGAATCAATTTTCACAAAAAAGGTGGTACTTAAGTGGGGAAATGACTTTTTTTTCCCCAAAAGGATGTTGAAGCAACTAGTAATCAAATATGGGAGAAAATAAACATTGATCTTTATTTTACACTTGACACCATATACAATCTTGAAATAGCTCATGGAGCTAAACATAAAAAAACAAAACAAAACAAATACCTAACTTACAAAAATTTTAGAAGAAACATAGAAAAAGATTTATGAGTTTGCAGTAATCAATTCGTAGACAAATACAAACAAGCACTTGTTATAAAAAGAAAATTTGTTAATTTGGATTTCATAATATTTTTTTTTATTCTTCCAAATACATCATTAAGGAAATGAAAGTCAAGTCAGACAGGGAGAAAATACTTCTCTCTCTCTCTCTCTCTCACTCTCTCTCTTTCTCAATTATGATTAATCATTTAAAGGACATTTATCCAGTAAAACAAAACAAAACCAAAACATAAGAAAACGAAACAAAAAACTCTTATAATTAAATAACAAAACGCAACCAAATTGTAGTTAGGTAAAAGGAGATATATAAATGTACCCATAGCACATGAAAAGATGCTCAAATATACTAGTTATCAAGTAAATGCAAATTAAGAGAACAATGATATACCCCTATGCATTGATTAGAATTAATAAAATCAAAGTCTAATTATACCAATTGTTTGCAAATATTTGAAATAGTAGTTCTCATGCACTATTGGTTCGGAAAACAGTTTGCCAATTTCTTATGAAGTTATGCTTATTATACCACCTGTTTAGGTAGAATGGTATCCCTCCCCCAGTCATAAGTTAGTCGTAATCCCTAGAACCTAGATATGACCTTAGTTAGTAATACAGTTATTGCAAATGTCATTAGTTACGTGAGGATGAGATCACACTGGGCTGGGGGGAACCCTGGTCCAATATGACTGGTGTCTTTATAAAAAGGGGAACTTTGGACACAAACACACACACATAGGGTGAATACAATGTGAAGATAAAGGCAGATACTAGGGTGATGCTTCTACAGCCATAGATTGCCAGCAATCTACTGGAAGCTAGGAGAGAACGGATTCCCACTCATAGCCTTCAGAAGGAACCAACTCTGGTGACACCTTGATCTAAGGCTTCTAGACCCCAAAACTTTGAGTGTTTCACATGTATTGTATACATTTTGTTGTTTAAGCCTTCCAGTTTGTGGTACTTCGTTACAGCAGCCCTAGCAAACTAATAAACTATTCATTCGTACCATACCTATTTAAAGAAAAATGAAAATATATGTCCAAAAGAGAATTCTACTAGGATGGTCAAGTCAGGTTTATTTATAATAGCTGCAAACTAGAAACAATTTAAATGCCCATCAACAGTTTAATGGATAAATACATGAATATTTGATATGCTTGTATAATGAAGTATTATGTAATAATTAGAAGAGCAAGCTGCTGATATAATATGAATGAATACATTGAAAAAACAAAACTATGCTGGGTGAAAGAAGCAGGGAACAAAAAATAGATTCTACTGTAATAATTCCATTTATACAAAATCTAGAAAATGCAAAACTAATTTATACAGTCAGAAATCCAATCAGTATTTGGGAGGACATTTTGAGGGATTGACTGGAACAGGGTACCAAGGAACCTTTTTGCGGTGAAGAACTATACTTTGATTTTGGCAGTGCTTACATGTGTTAAAACCCAATGAACTCTGCACTAAAAATGGGAATTTTTATTGGTGGAAATTATACCTCCAAAATTTGATTTTTTTTTTTTTTTGAAATTTTAATTTTTTATTATAACTCATGTATTTCATAGAAACAGGAATGTAGCAAAACGGTCAGGTAGTATGAAAAAAAATGTTTTGAAACTGTAGACTTGGACATGTGATCTATTTACATCGGGAACGGGCTCCCCGGGATCAGGCACAGCAGCTGCACTTGTCCGATGCCCCTTTGCAAACACAGCCCTGGGCACACTTGGCACAGCCCGCAGGGCAGCAGGAACAGCAGCTCTTCTTGCAGGAACTGCATTTGCACTCCTTGCATTTACAGGAGCCGGCGCACGTGCAGGAGCCACCGTTTTTAAAATGCATTAAAAGTTACTCAAGATAGACTATATGCAGAAATAATAGCAATTGCTTACTTTGTTTTATTCCTTGTTTGTTTGTTTGTTTGTTTATTTATTTAAGATTTCACTTATTTACTTGACAAGGAGAAAAGCAAAATGAGAGAGGGAACACAAGCACGGGGAGTGGGAGAGGGAGAAGCAGGCTTCCTGCTGAGCAGGGAGCCCAATGTGGGGGTCAGTGTTTTGCTCAATGTGGGGCCTGATCCCAGAACTCTGGGATCATGACCTGAGCCAAAGGCAGATGCTTAATGACTGAGCCATCCAGCAGTCCCACTTACTTTCTTAATGTTATATTGTTTTTTTTTTTTCTTAGAATAATAAAACCTATAGGTATATAAAGTCAATTTTTTTTCTAACGGACATACTCAGGATCTCTGGCATTATCTCAAAGCTGTCATAGAGAAAGTCATTGGGTACTTTTGTACTAGCTAGAAAACTGGGGGAAAAAATTCGGAATAAATTCAGGAATATATATATATATTTTAAATACATTGCTTCCTCTGGGGATTTGGATATTGATAGGAAGGGATTGCTTTTTACTTAGAACTTGTTAACAATAAACAGTGTTTCTGATTTTTTATGCAATACTTTTCCTACATTAATTTATACCTGAAATGGTAGACGTAGATGTGGATTTATTAAAAAAAATTCATCCACTTGACTATACTGTTTATCTTTAGGAGAGTTGGTTGTGACAAATTATATCAGAGGGAACTTCTGATCAATAGAGGCAACTAACAGGTTGAAACCATCAAAAACTTCATTGGGCCTATACTTGGGTGCTCTCTATTAGGCCTCAAGTTAGTAGTCTCAGACTGAGCTACACAAGCAATTGCCACAAAAATACTTATACCTGAATCCCATTTCTAGTTAATTCTTTTTAATTATCCAGGAAATGAAATTTAAAAAATAGTCCCAGTTGATTAACATGTGAAGTCCATGTTAATAAATGCCCCCGGGGCATTTTTTTTTTTTTTTTTTTTTGCTGTGTGGCTGATAACCTATACTGAGTTAGTAATGGCTCAGTGTTTCTTGACTCTAGATGACTCCTTAGTCTTCATCTATGAATCATTCTGTTTCTGTGGATGAAAAGCCTTTTTAATGAATCATTGTGTTGTTATCGTCATTGTTGTTTGCTATTCAAATTACCATCTTTCCGTTGCTTTACCTGCAGATTTTACTTCATAGTCTTAGAATTGTGGAAAAGGTTGTTTTAGAGATCGGGAATTATCAGTTACATGTTTAAAAAAGGTATTTCAGTACTATGATTTTCTAAACTACATTCTTGTTCAGTATAGATTCCTCTGGTTGAACTTACCATAAAGGATTTAGAAATACAATGGCACAGGCATTCCATAGTGATTTTCCCCTGATTTAAATAACAGCATTACACTAGATTAATTAATATAAATTAAAGAGTTTTAGTTATGTATTATCCATTCCTAACTAATCATTTTCTAGATTAGTGATGTTATGGGCTGGATTGTGTTCCTGCCAAATTTATGTATTAGAGTTCTAATCCCCAGTACCTCAGAATGTAACTGTATTTGGAGACACAGACTTCAAAGAGGTAAGATGAAATCATTAAGGTAGACCCTGATCCAGTATGATTGGTCTCCTTATGAAAAGAGAATAGGACACACAGAAAAAAGACCATGTGAAAGCATAGGGTGAAGAGGGTCATCTGTAAGCCAGGAGGAAGAAACCAACCCTGCCAACACCTTGATCTCAGATTTCGAAGCCTAAGAACAAAGAAAAATAACTTCTGTGTAAGATATCCTTTTGTGCTACTTTGTTATGTCAACCCTAGCAAACCAACACAGTGGTTCTCAGTCGTAGCTGCTCAACAGAATCACCTGTAGCTACAAAAATAAATAAATAAATAAAATAAAATAAAACAAAATAAAATTATGTCCATACCAATTAAGTCATAATGGGAGGGAAGGGAATATAGGGTGAGTGAACACTGATTTTTCTTTTAAAACTCTCTATGTGATTTTTAGATCATTGGGGACAAGTTTGTGTTTAATTGACTTTTTTCTATAACATCTGCTGCAAAGTTGCTTGGTGAAAATAACTTAAAAACTAATAAATTGTAAGTTCCTTGCAAGGTATTCAAGTTCTATTTGTTATTTTGGCCAGTATGCTCCTTAAATTATTTAGTATCTATCCCTCATGTAATAGAAAACAAAAGTGAGTGGGTTTAAATTTTTATCCACTATTGAAATAAATTCTTTCTTGTGTGGCTTATGCAGAGAGACATTATTTATTCCATTGTAATATTTCCCTTAAGAGACAGATCTTGATATGTTTCTATTTTCCCAATGGGATATCATAGCCCCAGAGAAAATATAAATGCCTAGATTTTAAACAATTTCATGGGTATTTTGAGTATGAGTGCCAATTACTAATTTAAATCTAAAAAAATTTTGGTTTGATTTCTTCAGAGAGAAAGTGTTATGTCAAGTGCTAAAGAGATAGAGAGAGAGAGAGAGAAATCTTAAAACAGTAAAGAATACAAATAAGAAAGCTGTAGCTACAGAGACTAACCACAGGAAGAAAGAGATGTCCAGAAAGGCCACTTAAAATTTAGTTCTTTTCAGATTCTTTCCAAACAAGTTCTGCTGCTTGCTAGACTAAAAATAGGTAAGACACTTGGCCCATAATAATAATTATCTGCATGGTGGAGATGCTTCAGGAACTGACCACTATAACTTGGTGTAAAAATCACCTGAGACTGCTTGCTCTGTCAATCAGTTCTGCCACAAACAGGATATAGACTTTAAGACCAGAACATAAAATGCTAGAATAGATGGTCTAAATTCGAAGTCTAGTTTTTCTCCTTCTTGGTTTTGTGACAGTGGACAAGTTATTTATCACCATCATTGTTGCTATTATTATTATTACTACTACTACTATTATTATTATTATTACTATATTACTATTATACTATACTGTTATTATACTATACTATTATATTATTATTACTATTATCTTAACTTGTTGTGGCTTGTTTTGCCTCTGAGATTTTTTCAAGTCTATAGTGAACATTCAGTGTTAATTTGTATCAGACATCACCTATTACAACTGTGTAGAAATCTTTACTTCCTTCTCTGCCTTCCTATATCACTCGGGTACCTAATAAGCATTTTTATTTTCTATTCCACTTATTTTTCTCTTTTACTGTCTTTTATACTGGAAACACTAGAAATTTATATTCCATCCATTGTTATTCTGTATCACCAACACAGCAGTATGGTTGCATCTTAGTCTTCACTGGAAATTATCCCATTGATAATATCTTGAAAAAGAAGCTCCTGATCTTGCCAGTTACAAGTATCTTACTTGGCATACTTCAGTTCACCTTAGAGAGAGAAGGTAAGTCTCAGATGGTTGTTAGCTAAGGTAAAGAAAAAAACAAAGATAGTGTCAAAGTACTTCAATAAATCAGAGAAAAAAATCCCCATTTATTAAAGAAACTCTTCTACTTAACTTTACCCACACAGCCAACTCACCCTAATAACCCTGCAGTTCTTCCCCCAGATTCATCGTTTCATGAACCAGCTACACTACCACCTCACCCTAGATAATACAAGGGTCATCTGCTTAATTACTATATAAATCTTAATCTCAATATTTTCTCCTTTGAATTGCTTGCTCTTCCTAATTGCTCCTAAACTTTAATATTTGTGACTTTCAATTATCCTTTTTTATATGTAACATATTTAACATTTGGGTATGTTACATGTGAACATGATGTTATATAATCATGTTTTACATATAACTGTTACAGGGGCATGCCATTTATTCCTCAAACAGTTGTACTACCCATGAGGAAAGAAACTATATATTACTTTTATCCCTATAGATCCTAGAACAGTGACAGGTGCTCAAAAGGTATATATTAAACTTAATTTCATAAGTATTCACTTTAAATGAAACATAACTGAAAAACATAAATGTCATTTTTTGAAAGATTTTATTTATTTATTGACAGAGAGAGAGAGATCTCAGGTAGGCAGAAAAGCAGAGAGAAAGGGGGAAGCAGGCTCCCTGCTGAGCAGAGAACCGGATGCGAGGCTTGATCCCTGGACCCTGAGATCATGAGCTGAGCTGAAGGCAGAAGCTTAACCTACTGAGCCACCCAGGCACCCCTTAAATTTCATTTTTTAAGTATTTTTTTAATGTACTGTATGGATGAATATTTGATATCATTGTTCTTAAGCAATTTAGTTCTATCCTGATTTGGTCATTGTCATGAGATGAAGTTAATCCCTTACAAATGAAAAAGTTCTGGACACACTCTAAAACAAGAAAATGTTTAAATGTCTAAAATGTCTAAAACAAGAAAATGAGAAAAATGATACATTGTTTTTGAGTCAGTGGTTTTATTTTATGTACATTAATATATTGCTAGGTTATACTATAGTATTGATTTGGTTGCCTACTAATTACGTGTGCAAATAGTTCTTGTTTTGCTTGATCTCATTAAATGATATAATACAATAGGAACATGTTTCTTACATAGTAATTATATGTTTGCTTTTTAAATTAATTTTTTTTCAATTTCCTACTTGTCTTGAGTTGAATAGTAAGTGTAAGGTATGCATGAAAATCTGACTGCATAGATAAAATGTGGCCCATTTATCATAAGCTTTACTGGGCGATTCATTACATTTATAAAATTGGGAGACATTTCATAGTGTGTATCTTCTTAAAAGTAGTAAAATTTCCTAATGTGGAAAAAGTAAATTTTTCATTTTGTGGAGATGCATTAATATTTCCAGATCACAAGCCACAATTATTATATTGCTTATCCCAATGTATTGATACTTTTTATTCTAATTTCACTGGGATTGTGAATCTCCATGTCCCCATACCAGAGACTGGGAAATCAAGAGTCCTTGAAAAGAATTTCTGTCAGAATATATATATATATATATATACATATATATATATATATAAAATTATTTGTATATAATATATAATTTGCCACTTCTTAAATTGTACGAATGTTTAATAAGCAAGAAACCTGACTCCCCAGAGTGGACAATATAGGAAAGATAAAATATTGTTTACCAAATTCAAATTGTGAGACTTTAGTTAAATTATGTTTACCTATGCAGAGTTTTCCTATAAGTGGTATTTTCTTTCTTTTTTTCCAAATTTATTTATTTATTTATTTATTTATTTATTTATTTATGATAGAGAGATTGAGAGAGAGAGAGAGAGCAGAGCAAGGAGCAGAGGAGGAGGAAGAGGGAGGGGGAAAGAATCACAAGCAGACTCCATGCTGAGTATAGAGCCCTATGTGGGGCTCAAGACCCTGAGATCAGATGCGTAACTAGTTGAGCCACTTAAGCGCCGCACCCTCCCCCCCACGCCGTAAGTGGTATTTTCTGAAGTAATATTGGGACTTCCATATTGGTTCATAGGATAGAAACAAAATGATCATTACGATAAAGTTCTTTCAAATGTAGTATCCAGTGAAAATTTTCCCAGGATTCAGCTACCAGGGTTGCTGATTTAAGCTACCTGATTTACCAGCTACCTGATTTAAGCTAATCAGGGTTTTTGCATGTAAAGACTAAACAACATTTACAATAGAATTTTATTTTCATTAATAAGTTTTCCTGGTGTCACTGGATAAATATAAGCATAAAAATTTTATTTTTCGGGGCACCTGGGTGGCTCCGTGGGTTAAGCCTCTGCTCTTCAGCTCAGGCCATGATCCCAGGGTCTTGGGATCGAGCCCCACATCGGGCTCTCTCCTCTGCAGGGAGCCTGCTTCCCCCTCTCTCTCTGCCTGCCTCTCTGCCTACTTGTGATCTCTGTCTGTCAAATAAATAAATATAATCTTTAAAAAAAAAATTCTATTTTTCTTAATTACCATAGGGTATAGTTCAAAAGCACATAGATCAAAAGGGAGAGAAATTAATATGACCTATATACCCACTTATAGCATGATTAAAAGTGAGTGAATACTATATGATGAAATTTACATGTAAATATGAATAAACATTTCAGACCAGTACAGTAGTCTCCAGAATCTACACCACAGCAAAGAGTCAATCAGAACTTTTGTGGAAGGGAGAAGAGTGAGGCAGGGTCCCAGTGGTAGCAGAATATAAATAATATCATCTGGGGTTAATCTCTAGAAAAAAAGGATCCAAATTAGAGTGGAAGTTTTGGCAACAGACATAAGATCAGGTGGATCAAAGCACTGGCTACCAGGAAGTTGTGGAAAGGGATCATAGAAATTCCTTGACGTGAAAGAGGCTAGCTTGAACAAGGGAAGTATCCTAGAAGGGGGAGGTAAGCCCTGAGATGTTTATGTTTAATATGTAGAAAAAAAATCTGAAAGGACCATGTCAAAATATCTCATGAAACCAGAGCAAAAATTCTTCATTATTAAAGAAACTTCTTCACTATACCAATGGAAAAAAAAAATTGTAGTAAGATTATGGTTAAGATATCCAAATCGCTTCTTCCACTCATCCTTATACTATCATCTATATATCGTGGGTACAGGGAAATTCAAGACATATAAACAGGAACCAAAGAAAGAACACAACATGTGTGTAAAGTTGTAAGAAGAAACTGGGAAATAAGAAACAAATATTTGAAGCACAATTTTATTTTATTTTATTTATTTATTTTTTAAAAAGATTTTATTTATTCATTTGACAGACAGAGATCACAAGTAGGCTGGGAAGCAGGCAGTGAGAGAGGAGGAAGCAGGCTCCCCGCTGAGCAGAGAGCCTGATACAGGGCTTCATTCCAGGACCCTGGGATCATGACCTTAGCCAAAGGCAGAAGCTTTAACCCACTGAGCCAACCAGGTGCCCCTGAAGCACAATTTTAAAAGCCATTTTTGTAATACCCTTTTCAAAAAGACTTTGGAATATAAAAGGAAAATTATAATGCAACATTCACAGAAGACTTAAATATAACTACAGATTAAAGAGCACCAAAAAGTAGGAATTCAAAATCTCAGAATATAATTAGGTAAATTCTAAGCAAATGTGAAGTAGAATTTGATCACAGGAAAGAAGTTAAAATAAAATATAAAATCTCAGATAAAACTGAATTATAAATTACACAAAGTAGTATACACAAGGCTAAAAATCCAATAAGAATCAAAGAGGATAGAAGTCAAAAGAGCCAAGAAAATTCAAGTGAAATGGAGAAAGGCATAAATTGAGAGGAAACAAAGAAAGAGAAGATTGGCAGAAAACTAGAACAGAGATCATTTTAAAACTATAATTCGAGGAGACCTCCTCAAACAAAAGAGAATCTGAATTTACACACTTCCCATGTATTTAGGAAAACTGAGAAGAATAGTCAACTCCGGGACTTATGTAAATAAAAACATCAGATCTTAAAAATGAAGAAGAGAATTCTCTGGGTTTCTAGGCAAATGAATCCTAATTACTTCCAAAGGAAAGAAAGTCATGTCAATGTTTAATTTCTTAACAACAAAATCACATTGAAAGCAAGAGAATAATAGAGCAGAATCTTAAGACAAATTTTGTATTCGATCAACCTATCATTCAAATATAAAAACTATAGAAATAAAACATGAAGTAAAGATGAAAAAACTAGTATGTAAATACTATGTGTTCTGATAAAATTATAAAAAGAAACAGAACAAAATAAATGGGAAATGAAGAAAGTAAAAAAAATAAACAAAACTTGCTTATTGCCACATAGATAATTGGTGGAAATCAAAAAAATATTCTTTAAAGCTGATAAACCATGTGTACAAATCTAAATAAGGAAAGAAGAGACTAAATTCTAATATAAAAGTACCACAAGAATAGAAACATAAGCTTTTCCATATACGAAAGGTAATTCAGTGTTTTTAAAATAAAAAGAAATAGATCACATAGTGGGAAACTCAATTAGTGGAATATGAAATATTAGAGTTGAAGCTGAAGAAATCAAATATATTGGTAAATACCAATAGGCTTGTCCTTAACTCCCTCTTTAGGGGAAAAATGTTTTCAGGTTAATTCAAAAAGCAAAATCCAATTGTATTCTGTATAAAAAAGATATTTCTAGAATACAGTAATTCAGGAAAATTAAAAATAAAAGATGAGTAAATGTATGGCGGGCAAATACAAACAAAATAGATTTTGAGACCTCAATAGCTAAAAAAATTCACACCTAAAAGATTAAAAGAGAAAAGAACAATACTTTATAATGTTAAAAGGCCTGATTCACAATGAAAGCAGAGTAGGTCTGATTCTCTATGCACCAAATAACCTGGCAACAACTTTAATAAAATAGAATTTTAATAAAATAGGAAATGCAAGCAGAAACAAGGTAATGTAGGATAACTTTGATACACATTTATTCTAAGATAGTTCACATGGACACAAAAAATAAGTAAGAACACAATGGAATTTTTCAAGTGCACAAAGAACATTCACAAAAAATGATAGTATATTAATTTACAAAGAGAACCTCAAGTTGTATGAAATAGAAATAATACATTAGTCACAATGCAACAAGACTATAAATAAATAGAAATCAAAATGTGATAAAAATACTCTACAGAGAAATTTTTTAAGCTCACTATTAAATTACTCTTGGGTCTAGGGGACATAAAAGCTAAAACGCACATTATCTAATAAATATTACCTAAGTGAAAATGTAAGTTAACAAAATCTACAATAAAATATAAAGGATTCAATCTATAGGATACTATCAAATTAATGATTAGAAGAAAATCCGTAGCCTTTAATATTTACATAATTAAAAGTAAAACATGGAAATAACTGAATTAAGCTTATATCTTAAAAAGGATAGGAAAAAATCTCAAAGTAAACTGAAGGAAAAGAAAAGAAGGAGTAACCTAACATTAAAAAAGCAAACACTGGGGCGCCTGGGTGGCTCAGTGGGTTAAAGCCTCTGCCTTCAGCTCAGGTCATGATCCCAGGGTCCTGGATCAAGCCCCGCATCGGCTGCTTCCTCCTCTCTCTGCCTGCCTCTCTTCCTGCTTGTGATCTCTGTCTGTCAAATAAATAAATAACATCTTAAAATTTAAAAAATAAAAAAAAAATTTAAAAAAAAGCAAAAACTGAGCTAGAAAACAAAACAAATAGGGGTGCCTGGGTGGCTCAGTCAGTTAAGCATCTGTCTTTGGCTTAGGTCATGATCCCAGGATTCTGGATTGAGCTCTGCATTGGGCTCCCTGCTCAGCAGAGACCCTGCTTCTCTCTCTCCCTCAGCTGTTTCCCCTGCTTGTGCTCTCTTTATCTCTGTCAAATAAATCAATAAAATCTTTAAGAAAAAAGAAAAGAAAACAAAGAAAATGATGAGTAAACATATATTTGGATCATAAAAAAAAAACAAACAACAAAATAAAAATATCCTTGGATTCTTTTTTTTCTTTTAAGGTTTTATTTATTTATTTGACAGACAGAGATCACAAGTAGGCAGAGAGGCAGCCAGAGAGAGAGGAGAGAGAGGAGGAAGCAGGTTCCCCGCCGAGCAGAGAGCCCGATGCGGAGCTTGATCCCAGGACCCTGGAATCATGACCTGAGCCGAAGGCAGAGGCCCCAACCCACTGAGCCACCCAGGCGCCCCCAGATTATTTTATTTTATTTATTTATTTGAGAGAGAGAGACAGAGATAGCGAGAGCATAAATGGGGAGGAGAGGGAGAAGCAGACTCCCCTGCTGGGCAGGGAGCCTGATGTGGGGCTCAATCCCAGAACCCTGGGATCATGACCTGAGCCAAGAGCAGATGCTGAACTGACTGAGCCACCCAGGCACCCCTAGATCCTTCGATTCTTTTTTTTTTTTTTTTTTAAAGATTTTATTTAATTTGACAGACAGAGATCACAGGTAGGCAGAGACGCAGGCAGAGAAAGAGGAAGGGAAGCAGGCTCGTTGCTGAGCAGAGAGCCCGATGTGGGACTCGATCCCAGGACCCTGGGATCACGACCTGAGCTGAAGGCAGAGGCTTTAACCCACTGAGCCACCCAGGCGCCCCCCTTCGATTCTTAATAAAATAAAAAGGAGTTCAAACAAACAAAATAAATTAAAATGTAAAATAGACATTTGAATAAAAGCAATCTCAAAAGAGATGATTTTGCACATTAAGATTAAATGTATTAAAATCTTTTAAAAAAAGGGGGCACCTGGGTGGCTCAGTGGGTTAAGCCTCTGCCTTCGGCCCAGGTCATGATCTCAGGGTCCTGGGATCGAGCCCCACATTGAGCTCTCTGCTCAGCAGGGAGCCTGCTTCCTCCTCTCTCTGCCTGCCTTTCTGCCTACTTGTGATCTCTCTCTCTGTCAAATAAATAAGTAAAGTCTTTAAAAAAAAATGATTAAATGTATTGATGTCCAACACACACCTATCAGAACAGCCAATATCCAGAACACTGACAACACCAAATGCTGATGAGGTTGTGGACCATTGAGAGCTTTCATTTATTACTGTTAAAGAATGCAAAATGGTATAATCATTTTGGAAGACAGTTTGGTGCTTTCTTGCAAAATTATACATTCTGTTACCACATGACCCAGAAATGGCACCTGTTGGTATTTACTCAAATAAGTTGAAAACATGTCCACAGAGAAATCTGCACATACATAGTTTTTCTTTTTGGCATTTTTGGCAATTTTTGTCAGCTTTATTCATAATTCACAAAATTTGGAGGCAAACAAGATGTTCTTCAATAGGTGAGTGGATAAAGAAAAGATACATATCCAGATAATTAAATATTATTCATTGCTAAAACTAAATGAACTATCAAGGTATGAAAAGACATGAAGGAATTTTCAATGTATGTTAACAATATGAAAGAAGCCAATTCAAAAACGCTACATACTGTATGATTCCAGTGAAATGATTTTCTGGAAATATTAAAACTATGGAGACAGTAAAAAGGTGTGTGGTTTCCAGGGGTTAGGATGGAAGGAGTGATGAATAGATAAAACCCAGATGATTTTTAGGACAGTGACACTATTTTGTACGGTAGTGTGACAGTGGATACATATCATGATATATTTGTCAAAACTCATAGAATGTACAACATCAAGAATGAATCCTAATATAAACTATGGACTTTAGGTGATAATGATGTATCAATGTAGCTTCATTGACAGCAGCAAATGTGCACTTTGGTACAGAATTTAAGTAGTGGAGGAGGTTGTACTTGTGTGGGGAAAGAGGGTATTTGGGAACTCTAATTTTCACCGAATTTTACTATAAAATTACAATTGCAAAAGGAAAAAAAGCCTATTTAAACAAAACCTTGATGAAATGGATATTAATTAAATAATGCATTTCCATAATAAAAACAGAAGATTCTCAAATCCCTGTCCATCCAAAAAACACAGGCTTGGATGATTCACTGGGGAATTAGTACTTAAACTTGATAACAATTCTATAAAAAAATAAAAAGCTACAAGTAATTGATGAATCTTGATACAAAAGTTCTATATAAAATATTAGTAAACAACCCAATAGCACTTTTCAAAATACATCAGGATCAAATGACTTTTATTACAGAAACGGAGGGAAGTGTGAGTATTAAAACAAAAACCCTGTGATTTTTCCCCAGAGATGATGTCTAGTAAAGGTTTAATAACAAATTTATTCTTGATAAATGGATTTAAACCTTCAGGATTCTATTTTATACAATGAAGGACTTCATTTGGAAAGCAACTTGGATAGTGATTACCTATGATATGGGAGAGTTATGATGTTTTGCTTCTTAAGAACTCTAGTGGTTGGTTATTTTTATATTACCTGAGCTTTTCTTATACCAACAACTATTTAGTAAAATATTAAATCCTGCTCTAATAAACATTAAGAGTCTTAATGTTCACACGGTTTCAAGCTATATGGAATTGTAATATTTTTGCTTGCTTGTTTTTTGTTAATTTAGCTAGAAAAATACTACAATGTGTGAAATTATATGATTTGCCAAGTTAGAAAAGGAGAAAAATCATATCCACAGACATTAAACAATAATTTTATCTAATTTAATATCCATTTCAGATAGTATTAATTAGTAAATCTACATATTAGGAAACAATCATAAGAAACTGAAGGAGACAAGGTTAAATGATCTCCATTTGGAGTTGATATGATAGCACAATTGGATGTTAAATTCTGCATTAACGATTTGCAAAATAAATTTTAAGTGAGGTAAATTTAGGTGGAGAGCAAGTATATAGTGTTATCTTTTGTATAAAAGGTAGCAAAATGAGAATATATGCCCATATTTGTTTATTTCTGCTAGATGAAAACATTAACGAGAAAAAAACATTAACCAGAAAAAAAAAAAACTGAATGAGTGAATATGGGGGAAAGTGGAAGTAGTGGCAAAAATAAAATGAAAAATGAGAATTCCTTATGTAAAGCCTTTTAAAAAATAATTTTTGTTTTCAAACTATGTGTAAGTTTTACATAGTTAAAAAAAAACCTTTGAATTCTATAATTGAAAACAAATTAACTTAATTGAACATTAAATTGATATGATACTCACAGAGAAAAATATTTCAGATGACTCAAACACATTATAATGACAATAGATACTTAAGGGAATATATTTTAAAACAAAAAGAACTACAAAAATCTTTTTTTTAAAATATTTTATTTGGGACACCTGGGTGGCTCAGGGGTACAGCCTCTGCTTGGGCTCAGGCCATGATCCCAGAATCCTGGGATCAAGCCCCAAGTCAAACTCTCTGCGGCAGGGAGCCTGTTTCTCCCTCTCTCTGCCTGCCTCTCTGTCTACTTGAGATCTCTGTCAAATAAATAAAATCTTTAAAAAATATTTATTTTATTTTTTTATTTGAGAGAAAGAGAGAGAGAGAGCACACATACACTTACTTGTACACTCACGGGGTGGGGGTGGGGTGGTGCAGAGGGAGAGGGAGAAGAAGCTTCCCAACTGAGCAGAGAGTCTGACTCCTGGCAGAGCTGGATCCCAGGACTCCAAGATCATGACCTGAGCCAAAGGCAGACACTTAACTGACTGAGCCACTCAGGTGCCCTAAGAACTACAGAAATCTATTATTGTTAGAAATCATATTGATAATATAATTTTAAATGTGTTTTATATATAGACTGGAACTAACAATAAATATGTTGGACATAAATATATTAATGTCATTAGAAAATAAGACTTTTATATAAGAGAAAAATAAGAGACAACCATAGAAGGCACACAGAGTAATGTGAAAACAGAATGATAAATATTAATATGAGCTTAGGGCTTTTAAAATATATATTTGTTGTTCTGCCAAAAAAGCCCAGAAATAATGACATACCAGTGAGCACAAGGAGCACCCAGATACTGATTTCTTTTTTTTTAAGATTTTATTTATTTATTTTTGAGAGTGGGAAAGCAGGGGTAGGGGCATAAGGAGAGGAAGAGAGAGAATCTCAAGCAGACTTTGTGGAGAGTCCGACACGGGGATTGATCCTTGACCCTGAGATTGAGCCAAAATCAAGTCAGGTGCTCAAGACACTGAGCCACTAGGGGTCCCTCAGTTACTGATTTCTAAATACCGTGCCCTAATAAAGGGAACCAGGACTCCTTAGAGGAATGCTTGATTACAGACCTGAGGCAGGAAAAAAAATGCAAGGCAAACCTGGGATGTTTTGCTGCGGGAGAAAGCAAGGAAGAAATTTGTCAATTAAAGGTAAAGGATCAAGCATTTAATGAAGGCTTTTTTTTTTTTTAAAGATTTTATTTATTTATTTGACAGACCACAAGTAGGCAGAGAGGCAGGCAGTGTGAGAGAGGGGTAAGCAGGCTCCCTACTGAAGCAGCGAGCCTGATGCGGACTCGATCCCAGGATTCTGGGATCATGACCTGAGCCGAAAGCAGAGGCTTTAACCCACTTAGCCACCCAGGTGCCCCGTTAACGAAGGTTTTTTTTTTTTTTTTTTTTTTTTTTTAACGAAGGTTTTTAAGTAGAACTGCTGTTCAACTATTGAAGGGAGAAAGTTCTTTTTTTACAGAACACCAGCTAATAAAATGGAGGAAATGGGAGAATTATAAATGAAATAAAATTCTTATGCAAGACTCATTCATGAATACTAACATCATTAGACGAGAGGTATTGGGGAGCAGTACATCCCCATATGTTTATAATAATTTGAAAGGGGGAAAAGCATACTTTCACCATGAACAAATTTGGGAGTTTTTCACCTTAAATGATCGAAGTTGACTTTAAAAATATTGGGACAACTTGCTATTGGGATGGGACATTTTCTGTCACTTGATTTGATCCAATATATTCAGTATCATCCATGTAGTATTACTGGGAAGATATGCTTAGTATGAATTTCACCAAGTAGATAGATGCAATTTCCCATTTACAGCAAAAGTATGACACAGAAGAACTGATTAAGTCATACCATAAGAAATGTTCAACCAAATCCTGAATGTGGGATGTTCTGTAAAACAACTGGCTTAACCTCTTCAAAACTCCAAAATAAAGCAAAAGAAAGGAAGAAAAGAAAAAAGGAAGGAAGAAAGGAAGGATGGGAGAGAGAGAGAAAGAAAGAAAAAGAAAAGGAAAGAAAGAAAAAAAGTGGGAAAACTGTAAAACTTTCTTGGACCAAAAGAGATTAAAGATACATCATTGAAAGCAATACGTTAATTTTGATTGCATTCTGGTTTTGAAAAATAGCAATTAAGGCATTTGGGGAAAATTGGGAAAAATCAAATTGGATCTGCGTGATAGATTATGTTAAGAAATTTTCAATTTTATCAGAAAAGAGAGTGGTATTTTCATTATATATATAAGTGTTCCCATCCTAAGGATCTGAAGGATTCAGGACAGGATTGTTCTAGAGGATTCCGGAGTGAGGTATCATGTTGTCTGTAACTTAATAGTTCACAAAATGTTTATTTTGTTTCTGTGTGTGTGTGTGTGTGTGTGTGTGTGTCTAGAAAGGAGAGAGAAAGAGAAAGCATATTTGGAAATACACATTAACAATTGTTGCTACAGATTTGTGGATATATATTCTTTGTATTTTCCTTTGATTTTTCTGTCTGTGATTTTTTATCATACAAGGTCAAGAGAAATTTATAATTTTGTAGAGAGGTAATTGCAGCAGTACAGATGGTGCAGTCTTGCATATTTCATTCTTTATTCACCAAATACCTATAAGAATAAGGCCCTTTTCTAAGCATTGTGGAAGATAAAGAAATGAAGTGGTCAGATTCCAGCATTCAAAGTGTAGTCAAAGATGTGACAGGTGTATTAAAACAAACAAACTTTATTGTAACTTAGAGGAATAAGCAATGCTTATTGCTTTATTGACATAAAGGAATAAAAATTCATATGAAGGGATGCCTGGGTGGCTCAATGGGTTATAGCCTCTGCCTTCGGCTCAGTTCATGATCCAAGGGTCCTGGGATGGAGCCCTGCATCGGGCTCTCTGCTCAGCGGGGAGCCTGCTTCCCTTCCTCTCTCTGCCTGCCTCTCTGGCTACTTGTGATCTCTGTCTGTCAAATAGATAAAATCTTAAAAAAAAATACATATGGAAAAAATAACATGAATTTTGAAGGAATAAAAGATTATTTACCTATAAGAAATAAATTCAAGAAAGCCTTTATCTAGGAAGTAAGATTTTTAAATAAATTTATCTAAACACACACACAAAATAAAGGTATACCTTTTAAAGTCACCAAAAATCCCGTTTCAATAATAAGAATTATTTGATAATTGGATTTAGCAACTCCCAGAAATGATTCTTATTTAGATTTTGTTTTGGCCAGCTAGTACATTCTATAAGTTTTCATACCATACACAATTTTATGGTCTTGTCAAATCATAAGAGCATGAACTTGGAGTCAAAGGCCATTTAATTTTCAATAATAGCAATTCCTTTCATTTCTATAGTGCTTTCGTTTTTTCATAGGGCTTTGCCCTGCTTGTCTCAAATTGTTTCACAATATTCCTGTGGGTTAAATGATGTGGACATTATGATTCTATATATGCAAAATCAAACAACTGAGATATTTTTAGGTTGTGCCTTGGAGGATGTTAACTTTTATGTAAGGGGGACATTAAAAATAGTGTCGGTCACATAGTAGGTACTCAGTACAGTTCTAAATGAACACTGAACCAGTAGTGAATGAGTAAACAGTGAATGTGTGAACTTCTTGGTGGGGAAAATGCTGGGGCTCTGTCCCACAGAATCTTTCTACTTCTCCCCTGCCCTTAATGAGTGGTTCCATTTCTATATAGCCCAAACAGGTGTTTCGAGTGAGTGAAATATTTCTGTTTCTTAAAGGCAAAGGGCCATTTAGGATGTGTTTTATCTTACTGTACCCAGAAGGACAACTTCAGATTTAAGTCTAAGTAAGTTTCCTGACAATGTTTTCAGACCAAAGTACAGTAGTCTAAAACAGGGCTGACAGCATTTAAATTTTACATTGCATAAGCCTGGCATCTAAAGACTATGGAGTAAGTTAAAACAGGTAAGCAAATTTTTGTTTATGGAGGAAATTTGTCCAGTGTCATCGTCTTAGAAGACTTCCTATTTCATCAAATGTCACGTTTCCAAACACATTTTAATGCAAAATGTTACATCTATTTTTGAGTGGGGCTCAGAATTAATTTTACCTCTCTACTATGTAATGGCTCATTTCCTAGCTTGCTTATAAAAATATAGATTCTGGGTAGGTACAAATGCAAAGGTATTGTTATAAAAGCTGTCATAAGTTATGTCACTAAATGAAAGGCACATTGAAAGATTATTGCTGTATCTTTTTATTGTCTTTCTAATCAACAACCTACTAAAATTTTATGGCACCTCGAATTCTGTTAGCCGCAAAAATTTGTTTTCAGGACTCATAGCTATATTATTTTCGACCGAGTTATTCTGGTAACTCAAACCATAAAATAATTGCTCAACTTTGAGAGTTACAAATTTGCTTATATCTACAGTGTATAAATCACTGATAAGCTTATGAAACTACTTTTTAATTAAAGAAGAAATGAAGAATACAAGAATATGTATTACGCACTGGTAATGTAGGACTGTCCCGTGCTAGGTTCTGTGAAAAACACAAAAGGAGACTTTGTTGGTTACCCTTAGAAGTTACAGTCTGCTTACAGTTAAATTGCCAATGCTCTTGAACCAAGAATGTATACATACGTCAAAGGCTGGGAAGACCTAATGTGGCTTCTGATAGTCTTTATGTGACATTACAAGCACACACTACAAATTAGAGTTTTTGGTTTGTTTTAAGGGCCAATTTACCAGCACCCTGACTATCAGGCAGCTTTTGCTGTAATCTAATTTTCTGAAATCAGTCATGTAGGGCCAATATGTACTGAATTTTTATTTATGTGCCAGCACTGTGCTAAGCATGTTCCATGCATTAGCTTATTTAATTCTCAGTCCTTGAGGAGTTGGACACAAAGTCACACAGCTAAATGGTAGAACAGAGACTGCTTTCAAAAAACTGCTATCATCACTTGATTTCTAGGAGGCAAAACAGCTTCATTTCTATCATCTTTAGTGTCTACCACAGAATCATTCAAATAGTAGGAGGTAAAATTGTACTTACTGATTTATCAACACCACATAGACCTCTAAACATGCTACTTTTTTGGGGGGGTGGTCTTTAGAATGCTACTAAGCTATTCTGGGCTATGCAGAGGAACACTCTTTCATCTAGGTTTCTATTCTTCTCTAAATATGGCTCCCTCTATCAACTCAACTTTAATGGTTGGAGAAGCTGACTTAAGTGTGAACATTATGCATTACAATCTCTTACCAGCCCCAGAGAAGCCATTGCTCATCTTTTTTTCCCACTAGGTCTGATTTCTTTTTTTTTAAGATTTTATTTATTTACTTGACAGAGAGAGATCATAACTAGGTGGAGAGGCCGGCAGAGACAGAGAGAGGAGGAAGCAGGCTCCGCGCCGAGCAGAAAGCCCGATGTGGGACTTGATCCCAGGACCCTGAGATCATGACCTGAGCGGAAGGCAGAAGCTTAATCCACTGAGCCACCCAGGTGCCCTAGGTCTGAATTTTTATCTGTTTTTGTTCACCTAGTATCTCCACCATCTAAAACAGAGTCTGGCACAGAGCAGGTTCTTGATATTTATTGAATGAAGTCTTTTTTTCTCTGCTCCTTCTTACTATTTTTCATTAACATAGTCAAATACCCAGTATACTTAAACTCCCCATTATAAGTTTGTTCAAAGATGACAGAACTCCCCTACTATGAGTGTCTTTTCCTGTCCCCTCAGCCACATCCATGGTTTTAAGTCCCATAATCATAGAGTATCCTTCAAGATCCAGTTAGAGAAACAGAAACCACTCATATCAACATTTTAGGTGAATAAATATATATAAATATAAATATAGCCTTATATATCTAAATACACTGACAATATTTTTATTGTGAACAAACTTGTTTGTCAGATCAGTTAAGAATAAGAAAAAATAAAAGTTTTATCTTCACTTATCTCTTCTTCAGTGATCCAAGTTTCTGACCTATATTATTGTTCTCTCTAAAGAACTTCTAACATATTCTCTTAATTTTTCTTTTTCTTTTTCTTTTTAAGGAAGTATTTATTTCTCCTTCACTTTTGAAGGATCATATTTCATAGGGTATAGAATTCTGGTTAGTATTGTTTTTCTCTCTCAATGTTAAATGTTTTGCTCTACTCATCTTCCTTGAATGATTTCAGAAATAAGAAGTAATTCTTATCTTTGTTCTTCTATAGTTAAGATGTTCTTTTCCTCTGGCTTCTTTCAGGATTTTTTTTCTATATCTTTGATTTTCTGTAGTTTGCAAATGATATACCTAGGCTTAGTATTTTTAGCATTTATCCTCCTTGGGGTTCTATCAGTTTGCTGGATCTGTGGTTTCTTATCTGACATTATTTTGGGGGAAATTCTTCATAACTATTGTTCAAAATTTTTTTCTGTTTCTTTCTTTTTTTGGTATTCCTATTATTCATGTTACTTTTTTTTAAATTTTCCCCCACAGTTCTTGAATATTTTGTTTTTCTAGTCTTTTTTTTTTTTTTTCTGTTTTAGTTTTGGTGGTTTCTATGTAGGTATTGTCTTGCTCAGAGATACTTTCCTTATCCATGTCTAGTTTGCTAATAAGATGATCAAAAACGTTCTTTGTTTCTATACAGTATTTTTTTATCTTTAGCATTTCTGTATGGATCTCTCAAAATTTTCTTCTTTTTGTTATATTGCCCATATGATTTTACATACTATCCTCTTTATCCATTAGAACTCTTATCATTTTAGCCATAGTTGTTTTAAATTCTGGATCTGATCATTCCAACATCCCTGACCTATCTGATCCTTGTTCTGATATGTGTTCTGTCTCTTCAAACTTTTTTTTTACCTTTTATACAATGTTGATTTTTTAAATTATTTTTTATTTTTTAGTAATGCCATGGTGAGGTGTAGGGAGAGCCAGCATTCTATACTCCTATGATTAGGTCTCAGTCTTTTAGTAAGCCTCTGCCTCTGGACTGTGAACTTCAAAAATGCTTCTCAGTACCCATCATTACGTGGACCAAATAACAAAAGTGGGTTGACATTGTATATTCCTCTCCTTCATGGAAGGCCCAAGGGGACCAGCATTAGGTCTTTCTTTGTCTCTATGTGGAAGGCCTGAGCCAGCTTGAGTGGGGTATTTCCTTTCTCCAGGTCACTTGGGTTCTGATAAACTCCACCTGGTTAGGCTCTGGTTAACTGGTTTCTGCTGAGGGGAGGCCTTATTAAGAACAGAATGCTCCAGTGTATTTCAAAATTGTGGTTTTTCCTATCACAGTGGGAGGCACAAAAGATTTTTCTCCAGTATTCACTGTGAGAACCCGGTCAAGCTTCAGGAGGTAAAACACAAAATGTGGGGACCTCCCCATGACTACCTCACCCTGAAGACTTTCTCTCTCAGATTTTCCACATGGAGCCTCCAGCAATTTTTCAATTAGGGTTGATTTTTTTCCTACCCCACACTGGTTTCAACGGAGGTTTCAGAGCATGAGTTTCTGCTCTGGTAAGTTGTGATTCTCTATATTTGTTTATCAATCTTTCCAATTTGGGAGACAGTGGTGCTTCTTTCATGGGTCTAGTAAGAATTTTTGCTTTTACTGTTTGCTCACCTTTTTACTTGTAGAGATGGAGTGGTGACTTCCAAGCTTCCTACATGCCAGATTGGAAACTATAAGTTACCAATCTGCCTTTTCAAAACCATTTTTGGAATATCACATTAAAATATTTATCAAAATTTTAAAAAATTGAAATATTTTGAAAAACATTCTTAAAATATTAAAAAAACACTTTAAACATTTAAATACATTTAAATATTGCAATTAAAATATTTTAATGATTTTTAAAAATATTGCATTAAAATGTTTATCATAATTTAATTTTTTGGCTTCATCCTTAAAGTTCATCCTAAAGCTCATCTCACTCTATTCCTGGCTCAGAAAAATAGAGGAAGACATTATCTTCCAATTGAGAAAAACACTGATGTTTTTCCTCTGCTTCTGCGAGGTGTTTGTGAACACCTTAATGCTAGAATTCCCGAGGAACTGAGGTATTATTTCATTGTCCGGGATTAGTAAGAATACCCCCAGCTGTAGTCCTAGAAGAACCTATTTACTTAGTTCTGCCTTGTTTCTGGAGTGCAATCCCCTAAGGTCCTCTTATGTTCCAATGCCTTTCTTCTTAGCCCCATGGGACAAAACTTCATTTAGTCACTCAGACTCCTCGATTTCTGCCTTCTTTCCAGATTGTAGCTGGGGAGTTGGCAATTAATTTGCCATTTTTCCCCTATAGATTTCCTACTTGTCCTCAATGAAAGGTTTGGTTCAAATGACCTAATCAGACATTAATGATATTGGAAGTTCTGGCCTATTTTATAAAACCTAAATTATTTATCTTTAGATATCCTGGTTATTTTTTTTTAAAGATTTTATTTATTTATTTGACAGAGAGAGATCACAAGTAAGCAGAGCAGCAGGCAGAGAGAGAGGGGGAAGTAGGCTCCCTGCTTAGCAGAGACCCCGATGTGGGGATCAATCCCAGGACCCTAAGATCACAACCCACTGAGCCGCCCAGGTGCCCCTAGATATCCTGGCTATTTAAATTCCCTAAGTAATCCTATAATTCCACTATTCTTTTATCGTATAGATAGGTAATAGATAAAACTATTTTATTTATTTATTTATTTTTAAAAAAGATTTAATTTATTTATTTGATAGACAGAGATCACAAGTCAGAGAGGCAGGCAGAGAGAGAGGAGGAAGCAGGTTCCCTGCTGAGCCGAGAGAGCCTGATGTGGGACTCAATCCTAGGACCCTGAGACCATGACCTGAGCTGAAGGCAGAGGCTTTAACCCACTGAGCCACCCAGGTGCCCCAAACTATTTTATTTATTAAGAAAAAAAATATGTGAGGCATCCGGGTGGTTCAGTCCATTAAGCGTCTGCCTCCAGCTCAGGTCATGATCCCAGGGTCCTGGGATCAAACTCTGCATCCCATCGGGTCCCCTGCTCAACCTGGAGCCTGTTTCTGTCTCTCCTTCTGCCTGCCACTCCCCCTTGCTTGTGCTCTCCCTTTCACTGTCAAATAAATAAATAAAATCTTAAAAAAAAAAAAAAACAAAAAAAAAAAAGTAAAAGTATGTACCCTGAGAAAAGTGTTTAAAACCAATTTAGTTGCATTTTTGAATTTAAAAAAAAAATAGCCTGCATTCTGAGACTAGACATTCTGAAACAGTCTAGGTAAATACTGAGCAAAGACTATGCCTGTTATATTGATATAATTCCCCTGCTGAGGAACAAAGATGTATGCAACACATGTGTAAGAAAATTCCCCAAAGGAGAATTGGAGTGAGCGTGCCAATCAGTATCCTTCTAAAGGAATGGGAACTGGAAGCTGAATAAGGAAGGAAAAAAAAAAGAAAAAGAAAAAAAAAAACAAAACAGGACAACCCTAAGAGGGTTTATAGAGACTGACCCAATGAGGGAGGGAGGGAAGGAGGGAGGAATGGGAATCTTTTCTTTGGAGATAAAATTTTGGATTAAAACCTGTATATTAAGACTAATCCATACAGGCAAAAGTGGCTCCCAAGCTGTATACAATAAGGAAGGTTCCAACTCTGCCTTTGGATCCTTTCTGAATTTCCAAGGCACATAAGTATGAATGTGACTCATACCATGTAAAAAAGTAAACTACAGATGTGTGGTGGGGGACATTGACTTTTAAACATCAGCATTGGTGATTTCAATTTAGTTTTACACTGCTCCTTTAATACTACATGAATCATTATACAAATTCATAAAAAGCTGGGGAATTCTACTTGGGAGGTTCATATGTAGTTGGTGTAACAACTACCTTGAGCCCAAAGGATTATAATAATTCAAAGTATATTAATCCCTCATGAGCCATAAAAAGCTTTGTTTGATTTATTCCAGAATGACCAGAGCTTTCTTGACGCTTGCAGAATATGCAATGGTAGTTAAATTTAGTGTCTCACCATTTTTGTCAAGATTTCATAAGATGTTGAAGTTAAAAGATTGCCATCAATATTTGTAAATGATACTGTAATTCTAAAGTATAAATGTTTTCACTCAAAGATTAGTAATTCCATTAGAAATATTCCTCCCTCATCCATTTGGTTGCCCCCTTGTCCCACCTTTAGCCAACGTACTACATGGCCTCAAAGGAAAAGGGAGAAACCACTCAAAGAAAATAAATCCCTAATAGGTATAATTAGAAATGTGCAAAATTATTTTCGAAACATCAGAGCTGCATATCCTTAATTCAGATGTGAAGATATATATTTTTAATGAAAACTAATAGCTTTGATACATATCACTTGATTTGATAGTCATTAAAAATGGGAAGTAGTAGGACTACTTTTTACATGTGTTCATACATCAAAAACAAAAATGTATTTGTTTCAGTATTCATTGGAATTCTGCAATTTTTGCTTTCTGAGCCCATGGCTATGCTCTTATTCATTTTACTTTCTAGAATGACAAAAGATTACTTATACTGGCAATTTCTAATTCCTCTTGAATTGCTGTGTATTGTGCAAAAGCTATCCTATACCTCTGCTCATAGCTTGAGGAAAGAATATTGTTGGTATACCAAGCTAGAGACCTTTTAAATGGGGCTTCAGGAGAGAAGGCTTTGATGAAATGTCAAAAATGGTGTGATTTAGCCAAATACTGTTTTAATAGTTTTTGTTATTATTATTATTCGGGTATGGTAAGGCCAATAGATCAGAAGGCAACTGCCATTTAAAAGATAAATTGTACTTTTGAGATTTCAAGAGTGGGAAAACATATCACACCACAAGGGGCCACACTGGGAATCACCTGGAGTCAGAAGCAAGGCTGAGGGAGAGTAGGGGAACCATTGGCAAGAGGCTTTACTGTGGTTTCTAAGGGAAGAAATGAGCAAGTCAGGGGAAGCTGGCTTAGAAGGGACTAGTTTGAATAATTTTTTTTTTAAGATTTCATTTATTTATTTGACAGAGAGAAATCACAGTAGACAGAGAGGCAGGCAGAGAGAGAGGAAGAGAGGGAAGCAGGGTCCCTGCTCAGCAGAGAGCCTAATGTGGGACTCGATCCCAGGACCCTGAGATCATGACCTGAGCCGAAGGCAGCGGCTTAACCCACTGAGCCACCCAGGTGCCCCTAGTTTGAATAATTTTAGCAGCTTTAGGGTATAGGGACTATTTGTAGTTGCCTGGTTCATGGCTCTAGGGTGATGAAGGTAAGTGGCTAGTGGTCCAACGTATGAACCTAATAGGGTGATAGTTGGGTATATGGACATAACTAGCTACTCAAGAAAGGGAACCGAACAGCCTCTGGCCAGGTCCTCAAAGCTGAGTCAGGACAGCATTTTGAAAACTGTTGCAGTTGTCCCCTTGATGCTGACACAAGACTGAGTTTGATTATTTGGGTATTTAAGTTGCCTTCACATTAGGGGAGAACTTCAAAGAATAAACATAAGTTAGTCTACATAGTATAGAAAACATATTATGAGAGTAAAAAAATGGAATGCAAGCAGAAATATAAGGAGTCCTTATAGGTCGGCTCTTAACTAAGTTTCTCATTTTACAAGGCATTAGCCAAGAAAACAGATCTGAAATTTCTGTTGTCTCTGATAATATCTTGATGGCATTGCACTATGTATTAAAGATAAAAGTCATAGATATTTTTGGATGACATTTTGGTGTATTCCTCAGGTCAAGGTCACTGGTCCAACAATTGTTGGAGCGTATGAATCAATAGTTTAGTAAAATGTATGTAAAGATGGGTAGTTGTAACCAGGAAAAGGGATAGTTGTGGTGATGGTCATTGTTGGAGATTCAGGACAGGAGGTCATGGTGGAAAGCTGAAGGGATCAAGGGAAAAGGCACTGGGGAATGTGAGGTCCTCTCCTCAAGAATTCAGGAATTGACTGATATGAGGCAGTTGCCTCCTAGAGAAAGCAATAATCTCCCATAACTTTTACTTCTTATTTTTTCAAATTTTATTTAATTTTTAGTTAGTTAGCATATAGTGTAGTATTGGTTTCAGGAGTATATTTTAGTGATTTATCAGTTACATATAACACCCAGTACTCAACACAACAAATGTCCTCTTAAATACCCATCTCCTGTCTAGCCCATCCCCTGTCAACCTCCCCTCCAGCAACCCTCAGTTTGTTGTCTATAGCTCAGAGTCTCTTATAGTTTGCTTCCCTATGTTCATCTGTTTTATTTCTTAAATTCCACATATGAGTGAAATTATATCTCCACATTGTTTTCCAAAGTGGTTGCACCAAATTGCATTCCCACCAATAGTGTAAGAGAATTCCCCTTTCTCCACAACCTCTCCAATACATGTTGTTTACTGTCTTATTAATTTTGGCCATTCTAACTGATGTAAGGTGGTATCTCAATGTGGTTTTGATTTGAATCTCCTTGATTTCTAGTGATGATGAACATTTTTTCATGTGTCTGTTAGCCATTTCTGTCTTCCTTGGAGAAGCGTCTGTCTATGTCTTCTGCCCATTTTTTGACATGATTATCTAGTTTTGGGGTGTTGAGTTTGAGTTCTTTATAGATCTTGTATATCAGCCCTTTGTCTGTAGTGTCATTTGTCAATATCTTCTCCCATTCCGTAGGTTGCCTCTTTGTTCTGTTGACTATTTCCTTTGCTGTACAGAGGCTTTTTATCTTGATGATGTCCCAAAAGTTCATTTCCACTTTTGTTTCCTTTGCCTTTGGAGGCGTGTCTTGAAAGAAGTTGTTGTGGCCGATGTTTAATTGGTTGCCGCCTATGTTCTCCTCTAGGATTTTGATGGATTCCTGTCTCACATTGAGGTCTTTCATCCATTTTGAGTTTATCTTTGTGTATGGTGTAAGAGAATGGTCGAGTTTCATTCTTCTATACATTGTTGTCCAATTTGAGATATGGGACAGTATTGCAAACAAAATAAGAGAACATAGTGCTATACAAAAGTAACAGAAAATCAAACTTTTAGAAATAAAATATAACCAAAAACTTTAAAAATTTATTCAGACATTCTTGAAATATTATAGGGAGCAGATTAGTGGTTGCCAGAGTGAGGAATGAAAGAGGGAGAAGAATGGTGACCATACAGGGGTAGCATGTGCCATATCTTTCTGGTGATAGAATAATTCTGAATCTTGATTGTGGCGGTGGTTACATGAATCTACACATGAGATAAAATTGCATAGTGCTACACACACACAAATGGGTACATGTAAAATAGGAATCCAATAAGTGCTTAAAATTCAAAAATCAAGAAATAATATTACAAATATATTACTTTAAAATGTAAAATGAAATAATCAGAAGAAACGAGAATTGAAAGATGGATTGGTCTAGCAAATTGCTTATCATTAGAATCTCATTTGATTATTTTGGCTATGAATTTTATCCCTTCACAACAAAATCAGACCAAATGTGAATAAAATGTAATTTTTAGCTCACCACCATTTTCATACAACATGTTCATTGATACCCAGTTGTTGTTTGGAATCATCTCAGTGTGTTAGGAGTTCTTATTTCCTTTAATACACTGGATTTTGACAGGAAGATTGTCCAGGTTAACAGCCCAACATACAGGACTATAACCCTTCATGGGAAGCAACAGTCTCTTACTTGTCAATTTAGCACAAAAACTTTTTTTCAACACAGTGTTTATTCAGTTGAGCTGGAAAACAAACAATAATGTAAATTCAGAAGACTAACAAAAACCATTTTCATTTCATGAGGAGTCAGGAGATTAGATGCTTTCAGTTTGCCCTATATGAGTAAAATAAGACCTATAAAATACGAAAATGAAAAACAAGGATGTGTGTTGTATCAGTCTGCTCAGGCTGCCATAACAGTATCCCACAGACTGGCTTAAACAGCAGAGATGTATTTTCTCACAGCTCTGGAGACTAGAAGTCTAGACCAATGTTCTGTCAGGGTTGGCTTCTAGTGATGTATCTCTTCCTGGCTTGTGGATAACAACCTTTTTTCTGTGTCCTCACATGGCCCTCTCTCTTGGGCCTACAAGGAGAGCAAGGGAGCTCTGGGGCCTCTTCCTCTTATAAGGACACTTGTCCTATTGGATTAGAGCCCTATGCCCATGACCTTATTTAACCTTGATTCTCTCCTTACAGGCTTTATCTTCAAATAGTTACATTGGGGGTCAGAGATGCAACATATAAATTTGGGGGTATACAATTTAGTCTATAAAATGTATGTTGTTGCATTTTTGGTGGAATAATTTTTTATAATTAAGACACTGAATCCAACATTTTTACTACAGCAAGTAAATCACAGAGACTAGGAATTGACAAAGAGCTGATACATATTTCTGTGATTGAGATTTACAATCCATTAACATTTTCTTTTTTTAGTATTTATTTTTTTAATTAATTTTTTATTTTTTATTAACATATAAGGTATTATTAGCCCCAGGGGTACAGGTCTGTGAGTCGCCAGGTTTACACACTTCACAACACTCACCATAGCACATACCCTCCCCAATGTCCATAAACATTTTCTTTTAAAGAGAGAAAAACTTCTGTTTCTGCTCAGAAATTTTAGTGTGAGTCTTTGCCATTTGAGGTGAGAAACTTAAAATTTTAAGAGATTAATTATTACTTAGGAAGATAAGAAAAAGGATGTGCATAAAAATTTTTCTATTAAGATGTTTACAATTATGTACCTAGACTTGCTGCTCTCTGGCAACCAAAGCCATAGAACATACAGTTTTTGACATCATAGAGGTTTCTATCTTATTGATGACGGTAGTTGAAAGATCTTTATTCATGAAATTGTTAAATAGTTTCAAACAAAAAGCAAATGTATAATGGAATAGTAGATAATTCTTAATACATAGAAAAATTTAAAGGAGATGAAAATATCAATTTCAGGGAACAGTTAAGTTGGAAAAATCTTGATGGAGATGATAAAACTTGTCTTTGACAAGCTGTAATGATAGAGGGAATAGGGTAGATGGGGAGACAGCTATTTTCTTTTTTCTGCTTGAAACCAAGCTTTTGTAACAATGTAGCAGAAATGTAAGATATGTAGAGTGGGAGCCCATCCTTATGTTTTAGGCTGCTCAGATTTCCGGGATAACTGCTCAGAACAAAAAGTCTTTGGGTCACTAGTGCATCAAAGAAAGCATATAGAAAACCACTCAGGATTCATTCACTGACTTCCGGGCATGTGTGCAGCTTGTTAATATGAGCTTTCAGACTATTCACTGAGTGCCTGCTCTGCCCTTCACTTCTCATGTGCCAGATCACTTTTTAAATAATGCCCTTCTGCTTGAATGTGTTGTAGCTTCTATTCCTAGATACTGAAGATAGTGTCCTATCCTCTACCTAAGCTTGCAGCTGTTGGACCCTATCCAGAGCTTTCTCACTTAAAGATCCTGGATCACTTTCCTTCTCGTGCAGGTTTTTTATCTTTGTCACCATCTGTGCAAACAGAAAATAAAAGTCAGATTAGAAAGAGACTTAAATGATGAAATATTGTTCCCTAAAGAGAACCTGAGAATATTTACATTGATCTCTTTGTTTTAGGAAGAAGTTAACTCAATCTAAAAGATGTGGGAAACTGTTCAAAGTCCTAAAACTTGATATTGGGGACCAAGCAGAACTTAGACCCAATTTTCCAAATTCCTACTATGGTCTTTTTTTTTTTTTTTAAAGAAAACCAAAAAAAAACAAGCTTGTATGAACCGTATAGCCAGGTGAAATTGTTTAGGTATCCATTGTATGGTTTTGCAAGTGCATGTGTTGTTATAGATGAAACCACTCAGTATTTTGTTTCAGACCCAAGAAGCTGTTCAAATAAGATAGAAAAATAGGGTTGGTGAATTTACTTAACTGTAGCTTATTCTGATAGAGAATAAAAAGCCAATTCTTTGTCACAGTCAGTGTAAATGACAAGGGAAATGTTCCTCAGCCTTCATGGTATGTAGTGCCCCTATGAGAAGTATTGTGGAATACTGCCTGGCCACATATTTTACAGTGGTACTGTTCAGTCTATAAAATTAGACAGTAGTTCTAATCCCAAAAATTTGTCTCATCCTCCTAAGTTTATTACAGATGTGGATTAAAGCAGTTATCATTGCCAGGTCCCTGCAGAGAACAAATTTTTAGAGTGTTTTAGTGATAAAACATCCAGATTTAGATACATATAGGTATAGACTGAATTCTGTACATGAATAGATGAAAGACATTCCAGGATCATGTCTGATAGTGACAGATTCCAGGAACATCTAAGAAGGAATTTTCTCTAGCCAACTCCTAAGCATGCATAACCTTCCACTTAAACGCTAATAATTCAATCTAAAGCCTCTAGTCTTTTCAAGCATAAGTTTTGGGTATTGGGGACATTGACTAAATTTATCTCCCTTTCCACAAATACAATTTAAGGTAAAATGAGAATACTACTATTGCAATTTGAAATAAAAATCATTTGTGAAGTGGAATAACAATTCACTGTTGGGTGAGCCAGTCTTTGCATCTAGCCTGTCATCTGCTCATTCACCTAAATCTAGACATTATTTAGACAGAAATGTTTTTAATCACAATCTACTTGAAAATATCTGAGTGTATACACAGGTATAGAGTTTACAAATTCAGCATGTCGTTCAAGTGTGCACATGGGAAAAAATTGTTCTTGAATTTTTTGAAGTCTATTTTCCAATTGCTCCTTATGCATTGTAGGTCTTATCATCCTTCGCCAGATGCTAATTTTCCAGATCAGTGGTCCTGAGGTCAATGCCAGAAATACAAGTAGACCTAGTCTTCAATTTCTTTTTTATAATTTCTGATAGGGTTTCTCAAAAAATGTCAAATACTACATTACATATTTCATTTGTGCCAGTTAATGTGTGCTTAAACTCCTTCCTATATTCAGTGCCATGATGTTGGGATGGTGAGGATGACTCCAAGGAAAAAAATCTCTTCTTTGATGCTCTGCTTAAGTTAAACATTAAGGTTGAAGGTTGAAGGCATAGTGCTTTCTTTGTCAGATATTTAAAAAGTTGCTGATGAAAAAGTTTAATTAAAGAGTCTTCCAAAAAAACTTTAATGGAAAAAGATATCATATATATCATTTCCATTTCCAAAGTTTGTGTCTAATTCTACATATTGAACATTAGAAGATATGTGCTTTTGATATAGCAAAGTTTTGCTGAATGTAAGTTTTAAGAAAATTAGTAGGAAAATATATAAAACTAAGGAATGTTAGCAGATTCATATGAGTTCAGCAGATGTGTATAATTTTCTAAAGGAAGATTATTCCCTAAAAAAGAAGAGCTTAAATTGGGTGTGACCTTCTGAAAACATCATATCCAATTCTTCCATTTTTAAAGCCATAGGGATTCAGACTAAGGGAAAATATACCCTGATTGACATGAGGGTAAAGTAGGTTTGATAGATTCATTGTTCTCAATATAAAGACTCCATGGCTTTGAAATTTCAAACTCTTCTAAACTTCACTCACTCATTTGCCATCTAATTTAGATAAATTTCAGAACTATAAGCTTGCTTTTATAAATACTCTATATAAAATATGTTTAATCTGATTATTTGTTCCCATTTAGTGAAAATACACACACATACAGATATACCACAAACATACAAATTTTAAAGAGAAGGCTGCCTTTTTTTGCTTATGAAGAAAAAAATAAATTCTTATATCCTTTTTAATACAAGATAGGCATTATTCAGGTTTTTTTTTTAATTGTCCAGCACATTCATGATTGTAAATATCAAATTGGAGATATATGCAATGAGTTCTAATCTTTCAAGAATCAAATATAGATCATATATACATTTGACATATATTTTTCATAAAGGATGCTTTTTACTGACTTACAAGTATGAAAATAGTTACTGGTGTAAGGAAACAGAATAAGGCCTGGGAGAGTAGAAACCATGGCTGATGACTCCTAAAGTAAGAAGTCCGATCCATTTACTTCACTGAGTCTTACAAGTAGAGTCATGATATAAAAAGGCTGGGAATTATTTCCCCTAGACAGCTATTTGCTCCTTCCAAGCTTTCCAACACAGGGTCAATACCACCTCCATCTTAGCCTTGAATCATCAGGTAGCTTCTCCTCTGATCTTGCTCTGCCTGATTTGGATACTGCCATCTTGAGTTCCACTAGCTTTTTTCTTTAGAAAAGACTAAATATGATGCAAGTCTTTACATGAAGCCACTTTTCAGAAATGTAGCCAGCCAACTCAACAAGTTAAAAAAGGAGGGGGGCATGGATACTAATAGATAAAGTCCATAAAAGGTTTATAAAATCACTAATGCTACATAATTAGGTAGAAGCTAAATATGGCACTTGGTATTTTGTTTTAATTTTCCCTAAATCAATCTAGTACGTCCCGCCTAAAAAATGGGGAGAAATAAGGTGGCCTAAAACAGTACCTACAGTATTCACTACTTGTTGAGTGAATAGACAGACTGCTGTTTGGATAAGTGCATTTCATGCATAACTTGGCCCATATCTTGTAGAGTGCACTCAGAATTTTTAATAAACACCAAAAAGCTGTAAATGTACCTTAATAAATTGTATAAGCAGAATGAAAGTATAGTTCATAGTATGTATGTATAACTATCCCAAGTTCAAACTGTGATTGTACTTTACCTGATGTTTGGAGTTCACAAGGCGAATTAAAAAAAAAATGTTCAGTCAGGGCTTATATCTTTTCTTCACCAAAAATTTTATGAAATGTATATCATTGTGTAAAACAAAACTGGCATTCCAATGGCAGGGAGTGTATAAAATGTAAGAGCAATAAAGTCCTAGGTAGTCTAAATTTTATTAAAAGGTGAAAACCTGTTTGGGTCAAGTTTTGTTTGACAGCACACTGATTTTTCTGATTCAGATGTCAGGGGATTGATCATTTTAGAGACATTGTGTTGATATATGCTGTGCATAGTCTTAGTTCTGATGAATTGTCAAAGTCACAATAGTGAGGAACTAGAACCTTGAGTTTCCTGTGAACACATCTGAAGGTCTGGCTCTGTATGTAGGCTCTGTATGTAACTTAAAAATGGCATGGACATGAGTAATTCCATACTGTTTTGCTTTTCTAGGGCTCACAACGCTTTATGCCACATTATGCCACAAGATAGTAGTTTAGATTTTTGGAGGGAGACAGCAGGGTTGATCAATTGTCAATGATTGCATCAAAATTACTCTTCACTTTACCCAAAATAGTGTAGGACTTTATTGTGTTTTAGAAGAATTTGATACAAACATAAAGATTATATCTTGTTTTTCTTTTGTCTCCCTTAAATTGTGTGATGAATGAAATCTTTGAAAAGTTGCTGGTTGAGTGGAAGACTGAGTAAAATGAATCATAGAGGAAGAAGATGATTTCTTTTTAAATAAAAGATAATTTAGACTTATTGTACTTTCAAATTTCTTAGGTTTTAATTGCTGGAGAATGATAACTTCTATGTTTCCTTCCTAAACCTCTGATATTAAATGAGACAAAGATATTTTTATCTCCTCTTCTGTTAAGGAAGTAAAATCTAAGAGTTGGTAAAATCCAATTTATATTACTTTTTAGAATAGCAAAATCTAGTAATTATACCTTCTTCAACTTTTGATATAGTCCTTTCTCCCCATTCAACTGCTATCATCACCCCTTACTCCATAAAATTAATTGGGGAATATTTCCTCTTTTTGTTTTCTGAAAGACTGCTAAAATTGGCATTATTTCATTCTACAGTATTAGGTAAAATTCACTAGCGAAGTTAACTGGTCCTGGAGTTTTCTTTATTGGAATGTTTAATTAAAGTTCTCAATTTCTATTATAGAGGTAGAACTACTTGGGTTTCTTTCTTTCTTTTTTTAAGATTTTACTTATTTGAGATAGAGTGAGGGCACAAGCAAGGGGAGAGGGGATAAGGGGGCAGATGGAGGGAGAAGCAGGCTCTCTGCTGAGCTGGGCAGGGAGCCCCACACAGAGATCCATCCCAGATCATGACCTGAGCTGAAGACAGACAGATGCTTAACTGACTGAGCCACCCAGGTGCCCCTTAGGTTTCTGTTCTTGCTTGACCTTTAATAATTTGTGTCTTTCAAAAAATACACCCACTTCACTGATGTTGTTGAATATATGGCATCAATTTGTTTATAATAATCCAGTTTTCTCTTTAATGACTATAATTTTATAGTGATAACCACTCTTAATTTCTAAAAATTTTAATTGATGCCTTTTACCTTTTTTTTCCTGATAAGTCTTCCTAGTATCTTCTGTGGTTGTTTCATCATTATTATTTATTCTTGTGTAGTCATGATCCCACTTTTTAGGCTTAGCCAGTTAGTTGATTAATATCTTCTGTTTCTTTATTCTCTGATACATTTATTATTTTTACTATGTGTTTTCGTCCTTTTAAATGTCTATTTTGCCTTTCCTATTTAATTTTCCCCTAAAGAACAAGCTTTTTAATTTATTTATTATATCTAAATGTTTTTCTAACTCATAAATACATGCTTTGCTTTTCTTCTGTGTTTCTCTTCTTAAGGCTGGCTTCCTATAATAGCAGATTAGCTTGGGGAGGGAGGAGCAGAGAAAAACTTCTCACAGATAACGCTTACAAGAGCCATACAGGGTGCGTGGGTGGCTCAGTCAGTTGAGCATCTGCCTTTGAGACAGGTCATGATCCTGGGGTCCTGAGATTGAGTCCTACATAGGGCTCTCTGCTCCATGGAGAGCCTGCTTCTCCTGATGCCTCTCTCTCTCTCTGTCTCTCATGAATAAATGAATAAAATCTTTTTTAAAAAGCCACACAAAATATTAAAAGATATACTGAAGATACTGGAGAGTAATCACAAACAGTTATTGTTTATCCTTGAAAGACGAGGCTTTAGTTTGTTTCTGCCCATGGGCTACCCAAAATTCTCATGGATTTCAGTGCAGAAAATAGTTTATTATTGAGGTGAGAGAGGAGAGTTTTGAGGGCAATCAGAAATGTAGAGAGGAATCTGTAAAGGAGGGGACTGCAGAGGCAGTGAACATTTAAATCTTCACTAAAGTGTTCAAAATCTTGATTAAATTACAAGTGCTTGGAAGAGACCCTAGTCTTTTCTGGAACAGCTGGAAGTTGAAACAGATTTCAGTCCAGATTTCAGCCACAGCTGAAGATACAGCATGAAATGTGTGTCCGGTTAAATTAATCGTGTACTACAGCAAAACTTTCCAAGATATATCACCGAATCCAGAACCTGCACAGTGTAATACATATGAAGCCCAAAATACATTAAAAAATAATTTAACATGGGACATCTGGATGGCTCGGTTGGTTAAGCGTCTGCCTTTGGTTCAGGTCATGGTCCCAGGGTCCTGGGATTGAGCCCCAAGTGAGGCTCCCTGTTCAGTGGTGACTCTGCTTCTCCATCTTCCTCCATCACTCTCTCCTGTTCATGCTCTCTCTCTTGCTTGGTTTCTCTCTCTTTTAAGTAAATAAATCTTTTTTTAAAAAGATTCTATTTATTTATTTGACAGAAAGAGAGATCACAAGTAGGCAGAGAGGCAGGCAGAGGGAGAGGGGGAAACAGGCTCCCTGTTGAGCAGAGAGCCTGATGTGGGGCTCGATCCCAGGACCCTGAGATCATGACCTGAGTCAAAGGCAGAGGCTTAACCCACTGAGCCACCCAGGTGCCCCATAAGTAAATAAATCTATTATAAAATAATTAAATGTGAAGAATTAGAACAATATGACCCATGTTCAAAACAAAAGGTAAGAAATAGAGCCAACTATGAGAGGAACTAAGTGTAATTATCAGACAAGAACTTTTAAGTGGCAATTGTAAATATACTCTAGAACTTTAAAAGAAATTTCAGTCCAGATGAAGATATGAAGAATCTCAGTATTTGATAAAATGTACCAAATGAAAATGTTAAACCTGAGATAATAACTAAAATGAAAAATTCATTATCATCTTAAAACACATTGGAAATGACAAAAAAGAGATGATATGACATTATTTTAAAAAAGGAAAAGTCACACACACATATTTGTATATATAAAACAATTTAAAGAACAAAGAGTAGAAAGACTGAAGAAAATGAATGGCACTTTGGAAATCTGTAAAATAAACAGTATCACAATGAACATTTGGAACTGCAGAATGACTAAGGGGAAAGAATGGGAAAAAATATATATAAAGATTCAGGAAAAAGAATATTGACAGAAAATTCCCTATTTTGTTGAATACCTTAAGTTTACAGATCCCAGAATATCCATAAACCCTAAACAAGAAGAGAACAGAAGAATATGAAATAAAAACTATATAAACATACAAACAAAAAAGCTAAAACTTAACAGAAGAGTTGGTTCCTTGATGCGATGAATAAACTTGATAAGCCCCTAACAAAGTTGTGTGTGTGTGTGCATCTGTATGTTTGCACAGGGGAAGGGGAAGAAAACAAATTACTAATATCAGGAATGAAAGAGATGACTAGAGATATTAAAATAAATATTAAAAGCATAGTAAGGGAATATTATGAAAAAATTATGTAAACTTGACAATTTAGAAATTTATTAAAATTAGAACCATATAGATATAGTAATTTTCTTTAAATGTAAAAAAAAATCTGAAAATATGAATATTTTGCAATTTATTTTTAAGTGTCTCTCTAAATAGAAAACTCTGTTCCCGAAGTCTTCATTGGTAAAGTCAGTTGAATATTTCAGGCAGAGAAAATATTAATTCTACAAAAACTCTTCAGGAAAATAAAGGAAAGAATATTTCCTAACCTTCGTCATGAGTTCAGCATAATTATAACACCCAAACCTACACTGACAAAAGAAAATTTACCGTCATGGACATCAAAACTCCTACCAAATCAGGGCGCCTGGGTGGCTCAGTGGATTAAGCCTCTGTTTTGGCTCGGGTCATGATCTCAGGGTCCTGGGATCCAGCCCTTATAGCATTGTGCTCTCTGCTCAGCTGGGAACTTGCTTCCCCAACCCCCCCACCCAGAATCTCCGCCTGCTTCTCTGCCTACTTGTGATCTCTGTCCATCAAATAAATAAAATCTTAAAAAAAAAGAATAAAAAAATAAAAACTCCTACCAAATCAAGAAAATTAAATCAGGAATATAAAAGGAGTTAATCAAAACAAGTTGGGTTTTATCTCACAGATGCAATACTGATTTAGGCTCTGAAAGTCAATCCATGTATTAAAATGTGGAGGGGAGAATTAAAAGAATGTGGAGGGGAGAATTAAAAGAATCACATGGAAAAATTAAGCAACCACATGGCAATTTCATAGGTACATAAAAAGAATTTGATAGAATTCAATATCCACTCCTTAAAAAAAGAAAAAAAAATACTTCACACACTAGAAATAAAAGGGAATTTTCTTAATCTGCTAAAAATTATGCACAAAAAACCTTGTAACTAACATATTTGGAGATTACTGAACACCTTCTTTGGCAGCCTTTAGCTATAGAAATTTTTTTCTGATATATAATTCCAAGAGTTACTGAGTCTACCTTCCCAGTTTGCCTCTGTTAGAAAGAGATGCTTTCTTAGCTATCTTGCCTCTGTACATTCACACATTTTTCTGTGCATGTTTCTTCATCTCTTTCAAGATTTCTTTCATTTAATTTCAGTTCTGCACACAACTCATTCTTTTTTATTTAATATATTTCTTGAGAAAGTTGGAAGCTGCCTTGGAGTCTCTGCCTTTTCCCCTTTTGTCTTGTTGCTTTCTATCATTTCTAAAAAAAGAGAAAGGAAGTTCGGAACGTACTAGAACTAGTGGTTGAACTGGGGATAGGAGTAAACCTACCTAAACTGTATGACTCAGAAATAAGCATAGGGATTAGAGACAAGAAGAGGTAATTGATACTGGGAGGGCAACTGTCACATGCTCACTAAAATGTTAATAACTTTCTACTTTTCAGCTATTTTTTCAATTAATAGAGTTTAATTTTTAGAACAGTTTTAGGTTCACAGAAAAGTTGAGTGGAAAGTAGAGTTCTCATATACCCTATATCTTCACAAACACAGTCTCCCTCACTAATAACAACTCACAGGGGTGGTATATTTGTTGCAGTTAATGCACCTAGATTGATATATCATTAACATTCAATTTATATTAGGGTTTACTGTGGATTTATACAAAGGACTAATGACATTTATCTGTAATTATGATTTCATACAGAATGATTTTCCTACCCTAAAACTTTTCTTTGTTCTATTCATTCTTCCTGCCCCCAACCTCTGGCAAACACTGATCTTTTTTACTGTCTATATAGTTTTGCCTTTTCCAGAATGTCATGTAGTTGGAATCATACAGTATGTAGCTTTTTTCAGATTGGCTCCTTTCGCTTTGTAATAAACATTCAAGGTTTCTCTATGTCTTTTCAAAGCTTGATAGATCAGTTCCTTTTAGTGCTGAATAACATTGCATTGTCTGGCTATACCATAGTTTATCAGTTACCTATCAAAGAATAACTTTATTGCACCAAAGTTTAGCAACCATAAATAAAACTACTACAAACATTGATGTGCAGGTTTTTGTATGGACCTAAGTTTCAAACACTATTCTTTTAATGTTTTTGTCTGGTTTTGGTATTAGGGTAATGCTGGGCTCATGAGATGTGTTAGAATTCTCTGTTTCTACCTTCTGAAAGAAATTGTAGAGAATTGCATATTCTCCATTCTTTTGAAGAATTTATCAGTGAATCCATCTAGGCCTAGTCTTTCTATTTTGGAAGATTATTAATTAGTGATTCAATTTCTTTAGTAGTTATTAGCTTATTCAAATAATCTATTTCTTCTTGTGTGAGTTTTGGCAAATTGTGTCTTAAAAAGGATTGGTCTATTTCATTTAAATTATCAAATTTATGAGCATAGAGTTGTTCATAGTATTCCTTTAATATATTTTTAATTGTTTTATTTTTTATAAACATATTATGTATTTTTAGCCCCAGGGATACAGGTCTGTGAATCACCAGGTTTATACACTTCACAGCACTCACCACAGCACACCATCCCCAATGTCCATAACTCCACCACCCTTTAATATATTTTTAATGTTCATAAAATCTGGAGGGATAACCCCTATCATTTCTGATATTAGTAATTTGTGTCCTCTCTGGTTTTTTTCTTAGTTAACCTGGCTAGAAGCTTATCATTTCAAACAGCTAGTTTTGGATTCACTGATTTTCTCTACTAATTTTCTGTTTTCAATTTTATTGATTTCTATTTTAATTCTTATTATATCTTTTATTATTATTTTGGATTTAATTTGTTCTTCTTTTTCTGATTTTCAGGCGGAAGCTTAGATGATTGAAGTCTGTATTCTTTTCTAATGCATACATTCAATGCTATAAATTTTCCACTAAGCCCTGTTTTTACTGCATCTCACAAATTTGGATGTCATGTTTTCATTTTCATTGAGTTCAAAATATATTTTAACTTCTCTTGAGATTTCTTCTTTGACCCAAGTATTACTTAGAAGTGTGTTGTTTAATCTTCATGTATTTTTGGACTTTCCAGTCATCTTTCTGTTATTGATTTCTAGTTTAGTTCTATTGTTAAATACAAGCAAACATTTTATGAGTTCCATTCTTTTAAATTTGTTAAGGTGTGTTTTATGGTCAGAATGTGGCCCACTTTGGTGAATGTTCCATGTGAGCTTGAGAAGAACAAGTACTCTGCTGTTGTTTAATGAAGTAGTCTATAGATGTCCATTATACCCAGTTGACTGATGCTGTTGTTGGGTTCACATTTTTTTTTTTTTTCTGATTTTTTTCCCTACTGGATCTCTTCACTTCTGATAAAATGCTGGTGTCTCCAATTATAATGGTGGTTTCATCTATTTCTCCTTGGAAGTCTCCATTTTTGCCTCACATATGTTGATACTCTTGTTAGGCACATATACAATAAAAATTATTACATCTCCTAGAAAAATTGAGCCCTTTATCATTATATAATGCTCCTCTTTATTCCCAATACTTTCCTTATGTGTACTCCATTCAAAATCAGTATCACTACTCCCACTTTATTTTGATTAGTGTTAGCATGAAACCTCTTTATCCATCTGTTTACCTTTAATCTATGTGTGTCTTTATATTTAAAGTATAGGCAACATATAGTTGGGCTTATTTTTTTATCCATTCTGACAATTCCTGTCTCTTATTTGGTTCATTCAGACCATTGACCTTGAGAGTGATTATTAATACAGTTGGACAAAGATCTACCATATTTGTTATTGTTTTCTATGTTGCCCTTGATCTTTGTTCTTACTTTTGTCTTCCACTCTTTTTTTCCCGCTTTTGAGGTTTAAATTAAACATCTTATGTGATTCTATTTTCTCTCCTCTTATCATATCAGTTGTATTTCTTTAAAAAAAAATTTTAATGGCTTCCCTAGAGTTTGCAATGTACATTAACAACTAATCCAAATCCATTTTCAAATAACACTATACCACTTCAGAGGTAGTATGACTATCAAAATAACAAAATAATAGTAACAAAATAATCCTAATTCCTCCATCTTGTCCCTTGTATCATGTTATTATACATTTTGCTGATAGAGCCATTCACACACACACATATACACCTATATGTATATGTATGTATTCATACGTGTTTGTGTGTGTGTGTGTGTGTATATTTGAATGCATTGTTGGTATGATTATTTTGAACAGATTGTTATCTGTTAGAAAAATCTAGAAAAATATAGGTTTTATTTTATCTTCATTTATCCCTTCTCTGATACTCTCCCTTCCTTTATGAAGATCTGAGCTTCTGCCCTATATAATTCCCTTCTCTCTAAAAAACTTCTAATAGCTTTTGCAAGGCAGTCTACTGGTAACAAATTCCCTCAATTTTTTGTTTGTATGGAAAAAAAATCACCTTTGAAGGATAATTTCACAGGGTACAGAATTCTAGGTTGGTAGGCTTTTTCTCTCAAAGTTTAAATATTTCACTCTACTCCCATCTTCTTTTCATGCTCTCTGAAGAGAAGCCCTATGATTCTTTTATTTATTCCTTTATAGTAAGATGGTTTTTCCTGCTCTGGATCTTTCAGGATTTTTTCTTCATTCTTATTTTCTGTAATTTGAAAATGGTATGTCTAGGTGAAATTTTTTTTGTCATTTATCTTGTTTGGTGTCATCTAAGCTTCTTGGATCTGTTTTTGTGTCTGACCATATTTGGGATAATTCTCAGTCATTATTGCTTCAAATGGTGCTCCTGCTCTTTTCCTCTTTCCTTTTTCATATTTTTATTACACATATGTTGCATCTTTTATAGTACTTCCACAGCTCTTGGAAATTTTGTTCTCCCCCCCCCCCCCCCCCGCCGCCCTTTCTATTCTTTTTGCTGTTTGCTTTTCAGTTTTGGAGATTACTATTTAGACATCCTCCAGACCAAATTCTTTCCTTAGCTGTGTCTAGTCTACTAATAAACCCATCCAAGGCATTCTTCATTTCTGGTATAGTGCTCTTGACCTCTGTCATTTCTTTTTGGGTTTTTCTTAGAATTTCCTTCTCTCTTCTTACACTCCTTATCTTTACTTGCATGTTATTTACTTCCTCTATCAGAGCACTTAACATATTAATCATTGTGGTTTTAAATTCCTGGTCTGATAACTTCAACATCTCTGTTATTTTGGGATCTTGTTCTGATACATGCTCTTTCTCTTCTATTTTGTATTGATAACTGGATACAATGTACTAGATAAAAGAAACTGCTGTAGATAGGCCCTTAGTAATGTGGTAAGTTGTGAAGGGAGAGGAAGGCTTCTGTAGTCCTATGATTGGGTCTCAGTAGTTTAATCTGCTTCTGGCTCTGGTCTATGTACTTCATATGTGCTTCTCATTTCCACCCGTCCCTTAGGTGAGACAGGATAGCTAAACTGAGCTGGACTGGAGTATTTTCTTCTCTCCAAGTAGAAGATTACAGGCAGCTGGAGTTGGGTATTTCTTTTCTTTCAGGTCCTTTAAGCTCTAGTAAACCCTAGCAGTGTAGACTCTGGTTAACTGGTTTACCCTGAGATTAGGCCATCTTAAGAACAGGATGCTTTCATGTGCTTCAAAATGGTTCCTTTTTTTCCTCTTCCTTTCAAAAGTCTAAAGGGATTTTCTTCTGATAATTATTGTTAAGAACCTGGTCAAGCTCCTGGTAGTAAATCTCACCAAACTGTGGGGGTCCCTCTATGACTGGGTCACCTGGAGTTTTTGACTTTCAGAGTTATCTACACCGGGCCTCGAGCAATTCCTCAATCACAGTTCTTTTTTTCTTTTTTTTTTTTTTATCTCCAGCAGCACTGATTCTTTTGTAAGTTTCAACTTGCAGTTTTTTGCTCAGGTAAATTATAATTCTCTGTATTTGCCTTAAGTCTTTTCAATTTGGGGGCAGTCTTTTGTCCTCTGCTCTCCTAGAAATCTAAAAACAGTTGTTGCTTTTTTAGTTTGTTCAGGTTTTTACTTTTTAGGATGAAGTAGCAGCTTCTAAGCTTCCTACATGCTGGACAGGAAAATGGAACTGTAAATACCTTTTTAGCAATAATTTCAGATATTGAATAGGTGGCTCTTGCCAGCTATAGATCCAGGAATTTAAAGTTTAAGAACCATCTTTTTCTTAGACTTTTGAAAAGCATTTTTATTTATTCTGTTCTAGTCCTAAGAAGTACAAAGTATCTATATTTTTAATCTTCCTCATGTCTTTCTTGGGTCAACAAATATACCTTAGACAATTTTTATCCATTTTTGTTCAGAGTTAAAAGTAGCTTTTTAAATTTCCCCTCAATATGATATTCTATTTTTATGGAATTTTAATTCTGTTTATTTGTTTCTAATCCTTCAGTTGCACTTCTTCTGACTTTAAAAAAAGAAGTCAGCTTATTTTTCTTTTGGATATAATTTTATCTCCTCTTTTTTCTTTCCTTGTATAGTAGTATTTTACTTTTTATTTCCTTCCAATTACAAACCATCTGGTGCCTAAAATTTGTTTTATGTAGTAAATCTTCTTTTAAAGTCTGTTCTTCACTTATTTCTCATGGGTTATCTTCTAATGTATTTCAGAATACTTACATAGCATCCATATTATTTTTCCTTTTTTCTTTTTTTTAATGGATGCAAGCTATGCTGGGCCATTATTTGCCCCTTTAACCCACCTAAAAAAGAAGTAGATTTTGTCCTATACTGCCCATATCCCTATTTGGGTACTGCTATTAGAATAGTTTTTAAGTACTCAACCTTGGAGGAGATACTGTAAGTGTGAACTACCATCAGACATTCAACAGGATTAAGGGAAAGAAGAGGGAGCTAAAACTAGAAGAATTTTTTTTTAAGATTTTATTTATTTATTTGACAGAGACACAGTGAGAGAGGAAACAAGCAAGAGCATTGGGAGAGGGAGAAGCAAGCTTCCCACTGAGCAGGGGACCTGATGAGGGGCTCGATCCCAGGACACTGAAATCATGACCTGAGCCAAAGGTAAATGCTTAACAACTGAGCCATCCAGGTGTCTGAAAATTAGAAGAAATTTTAAAAAGTTAAAGCCACTGCAAAAAAAGTGTGTTTTAAAATAAATTGCTATTTAGCCTGCTTTCATGAAAATAATATTGCTGTGCCAAATATTTTTCATGGGATATTAGACTGAAAAATTGGCAGAATAAGAACTTCCCATTTAATGAGAGAATCATTACTATTTAAGTAAATTGTTTTATCCTCATTGAACTGTCACACAGTGAGAAATTGTGTCAGAGGTTGAGTTTTTGCTGGGTTTGTTCTATGCATATTGATATATCTAATTGCTACTGGCTTTATGTAATTAAAGTAGCTTACAAGAAAGTAATCTTCATCTTTTTATGGGAAACATTCATAGCATCTCTCATTTCTACAAATTAGGTGAAGTTGTTCTCCAGTTCTGGAAAATGTTCCTCACATTGGAAAAGCATCATGATACTTTGGAAATCTATGCAGAGGAAAAGTCTTATGCCTCAAGGCTTTGCTATGGTCACTGGTGAGTTTTTCCAAATGTATTAAAATGTTGGTAGGAGATGCTAAATGGCATTTCCAAATAGTAGGGCCTACTTTATCTCATAGCTTGATCCCTTCTAAACTTTGATAAGGGTAAGTTGCTATTTTTTTTGCATTTAATTCTCTCAAAAATGAAACTTTCTTAAGAATGGGGCTGTAATTTCATTGTTGGCGACTTTATAAAATATACTCCCTTTTTTACCACAAAGAGCAGACATTTCTCACAAGTTATAGTATTTGGTTGGTATTATATGATATTTGTTTGACTTTCAACAGTGCAAAATAATCAAGGTTCAATTTCAGAGAACATGGGGGTTTTGTTATAAAAAAACACATAACATTCAATTTTCCATCATAAAAATTTTTAGGTATACATTTTAGTAGTGTTAAGTGTATTTATGCCATTCAACAGATATCTAGAACTTTTTCATCTTAAACTAAAACCGTATGCCCACTAAACACTAATTCTTCCTTCCCCATTTTCCCTAGCCATTGTCAATTACCTATTTTCTGCTTTTATGATTTTGATTAATTTAGGTAATTTATATGAGTAGAATAATACAGTATTTGTCCTTCTCTGACTGGCTTTTTATGCTTAGTATAATGATCTTGAGCTTTATCCATTTTGTAGCATGTGATAAGGATTTTGTTCCATTTTAATGTCATATAATATTTTGTTATGTATGTAACACATTCATCTACTGATGAATATTTGGGTTGTTTTTATCTCTTGCCTATTATGAATAATGCTGTGACAAACATGAGTGTGCAAATAACACTTCAACATCCTGCTTTGAATTCTTTTGGATTCATACACCAAAGAGGGATTTCTGCATCATACAGTAATTATATTTTGACCATCTAAGGAAACTTCCTGCTGTTTTCCATAGTTACTAAACCACTTTCCATTCCCACCAACAGTGCACAAGTTTCCAATTTCTCCACATTCTTGTCAGCGCTCATTTCCTGTTGCTTTGATAATGATGATCATGATGTGTTTAAGAAAGTATTTTGTTGCGATTTTATTTGCATTTACCTTATGATTAGCAATGTTTAGAATATTTTCATATTCTTGTTGGACATTTATATATCTTTATTAAAATTTCTCTTAAGGTCTTTGCCCATTTTTAATTGGATTATCTATTTTTGATAATTTGTAGAAGATCCTTATGTATTTCAGATGAAAGATGATTTAAGCACACAAAGGTTTATTGCAGGATATTAAACAGCTTAAAATTGTTGGTTAAGCTGAAAAAAATGCATTTTAGGTGGAACTTTCAAAACAACTTCAGTGAAAAATACTCACAAAAGGAGTGAATGCTTCTTATGTGATGAAGAAAATTAGGCACCTATACCAAACTGTCTTGATGACTACAGCTTTGTAATATAGCTTGAAGTCCAGAATAATGATTTCTCCTGCTTTTCTTTCTTTTCTAGATTTGCTTTGGTTATTTGGGGTCTTTTGTGGTTCTCCACAAATTTTAGGACTTTTTTGTTCTAGCTCTGTGAAAAATGCTGGCAGTATTTTGATAGAAATTGCATTAAGTGTATAGATTGCTTTAGGTAGTACATATATTTTAATAATGTTTATTCTTCCAATCCATGAGCAAGGAATTTTTTCCCATTTCTTAGTGTCCTCTTCAATTTCTTTCACAAGGATGCTATAGTTTTTTTTTTTTTTTTTTTTTTTTTTTTTTTTTTTTTTTTTTTTTTTTTATTTTAATAAACATATAATGTATTTTTATCCCCAGGGGTACAGGTCTGTGAATCGTCTGGTTTACACATTTCACAGCACTCATCATAGCACATACCCTCCCCAATGTCCATTTCCCCACCACCCTCTCCCATCCCCCTTCCCCCCCGCAACCCTCAGTCTGTTTCTTGAGATTGAGTCTTTTATGGTTTGTCTCCCTCCCAATCCCATCTTTTCATTTTTTCTTTTCCTACCTCCCCCCAAACCCCCCCACCTTGCATCTCCACTTCCTCATATCAAAGAGATCATATGATAGTTATATTTCTCCGATTGACTTATTTCGCTAAGCATGATACCCTCTAGTTCCATCCACGTCGTCGCAAATGGCAAGATTTCATGTCTTTTGATGGCTGCATAGTATTCCATTGTGTATATATACCACATCTTCTTTATCCATTCATCTGTTGATGGACATCTAGGCGCTTTCCACAGTTTGGCTATTGTGGACATTGCTGCTATAAACATTCGGGTGCACGTGCCCCTTCGGAGCACCACGTTTGTATCTTTAGGATATATACCCAGGAGTGCAATTGCTGGGTCGTAGGGTAGCTCTATTTTCAGTTTTTTGAGGAACCTCCACACTGTTTTCCAGAGTGGTTGCACCAGCTTGCATTCCCACCAACAGTGTAGGAGGGTTCCCCTCTCTCCGCATCCTCGCCAGCATCTGTCATTTCTTGACTTGTTAATTTTAGCCATTCTGACTGGTGTGAGGTGGTATCTCATTGTGGTTTTGATTTGTATTTCCCTGATGCCGAGTGATGTGGAGCATTTTTTCATGTGTCTGTTGGCCATCTGGATGTCTTCCTTGCAGAAATGTCTGTTCATGTCCTCTGCCCATTTCTTGACTGGATTATTTGTTCTTTGGGTATTGAGTTTGATAAGCTCTTTATAGATTTTGGATACGAGCCCTTTATCTGATAGGTCGTTTGCAAATATCTTCTCCCATTCTGTCAGTTGTCTTTTGGTTTTGTTAACTGTTTCCTTTGCTGTGCAAAAGCTTTTGATCTTGATGAAATCCCAATAGTTCATTTTTGCCCTTGCTTCTGTCGCCTTTGGCGATGTTCCTAGGAAGAAGTTGCTGCGGTGGAGGTCAAAGAGGTTGCTGCCTGCATTCTCCTCAAGGATTTTGATAGATTCCTTTCGCACATTGAGGTCCTTCATCCACTTTGAGTCTATTTTCGTGTGTGGTGTAAGGAAATAGTCCAATTTCATTTTTCTGCATGTGGCTGTCCAATTTTCCCAGCACCATTTGTTGAAGAGGCTGTCTTTTTTCCATTGGATATTCTTTCCTGCTTTGTCGAAGATTAGTTGACCATAGAGTTGAGGGTCTATTTCTGGGCTCTCTATTCTGTTCCATTGGTCTATATGTCTGTTTTTGTGCCAGTACCATACTGTCTTGATGATGACAGCTTTGTAATAGAGCTTGAAGTCTGGAATTGTGATACCACCGACTTTGGCTTTCTTTTTCAATATTCCTTTGGCTATTCGAGGTCTTTTCTGGTTCCATATAAATTTTAGGATTATTTGTTCTATTTCTTTAAAAAAAATGGATGGGATTTTGATAGGGATTGCATTAAATGTGTAGATTGCTTTAGGTAAAATAGACATTTTCACAATATTTGTTCTTCCAATCCATGAGCATGGAATATTTTTCCATTTCTTTGTGTCTTCCTCAATTTCTTTCATGAGTACTTTATAGTTTTCTGAGTATAGATTCTTTGCCTCTTTGGTTAGATTTATTCCTAGGTATCTTATGGTTTTGGGTACGATTGTAAATGGGACTGACTCCTCAATTTCTCTTTCTTCTGTCTTGTTGTTAGTGTAAAGAAATGCGACTGATTTCTGTGCATTGACTTTATATCCTGACACTTTACTGAATTCCTGTATAAGTTCTAGCAGTTTTGGAGTGGAGCCTTTTGGGTTTTCCACATATAGTATCATATCATCTGCAAAGAGTGATAGTTTGACTTCTTCTTTGCCGATTTGGATGCCTTTAATTTCTTTTTGTTGTCTGATTGCTGAGGCTAGGACTTCTAGTACTATGTTGAACAGCAGTGGTGATAACGGACATCCCTGCCGTGTTCCTGACCTTAGCGGAAAAGCTTTCAGTTTTTCTCCATTGAGAATGATATTTGCGGTGGGTTTTTCATAGATGGCTTTGATAATGTTGAGGTATGTGCCTTCTATCCCTACACTTTGAAGAGTTTTAATCAGGAAGGGATGCTGCACTTTGTCAAACGCTTTTTCAGCATCTATTGAGAGTATCATATGGTTCTTACTCTTTCTTTTATTAATGTATTGTATCACATTGATGGATTTGCGGATGTTGAACCAACCTTGCAGCCCTGGAATAAATCCCACTTGGTCGTGGTGAATAATCCTTTTAATGTACTGTTGGATCCTATTGGCCAGTATTTTGGTGAGAATTTTCGCATCTGTGTTCATCAAGGATATTGGTCTGTAATTCTCTTTTTTGGTGGGATCCTTGTCTGGTTTTGGGATCAAGGTGATGCTGGCCTCATAGAATGAGTTTGGAAGTTTTCCTTCCATTTCTATTTTTTGGAACAGTTTCAGGAGAATAGGAATTAATTCTTCTTTAAATGTTTGGTAGAATTCCCCTGGGAAGCCGTCTGGTCCTGGACTTTTGTTTGTTTGGAGATTTTTGATGACTGTTTCAATCTCCTTACTGGTTATGGGTCTGTTCAGGTTATCTATTTCTTCCTGGTTCAGTTGTGGTAGTTTATACATCTCTAGAAATGTATCCATTTCTTCCAGGTTGTCAAATTTGTTGCCATAGAGTTGCTCGTAGTATGTTCTTATAATTGTTTGTATTTCTTTGGTGTTGGTTGTGATCTCTCCTCTTTCATTCATGATTTTATTTATTTGCGTCCTTTCTCTTTTCTTTTTGATAAGTCTGGCCAGGGGCTTATCAATCTTATTAATTCTTTCAAAGAACCAGCTCCTAGTTTTGTTGATTTGTTCTATTGTTTTTTTAGTTTCTATTTCATTGATTTCTGCTCTGATCTTTATGATTTCTCTTCTCCTGCTGGGTTTAGGCTTTCTTTGTTGTTCTCTCTCCAGCTCCTTTAGGTGTAGGGTTAGGTTGTGTATTTGAGACCTTTCTTGTTTCTTGAGAAAGGCTTGCACTGCTATATATTTTCCTCTCAGGACTGCCTTTGTTGTGTCCCACAGATTTTGAACTGTTGTGTTTTCATTATCATTTGTTTCCATGAATTTTTTCAATTCTTCTTTAATTTCCTGGTTGACCCATTCATTTTTTAGAAGGATGCTGTTTAGTCTCCATGTATTTGCGTTCTTTCCAAATTTCCTCTTGTGATTGAGTTCGAGCTTCAGAGCATTGTGGTCTGAAAATATGCAGGGAATGATCTCGATCTTTTGGTACTGATTGAGACCTGATTTATGACCCAGGATGTGGTCTATTCTGGAGAATGTTCCATGTGCACTAGAGAAGAATGTATATTCTGTTGCTTTGGGATGGAATGTTCTGAATATATCTGTGATGTCCATCTGGTCCAGTGTGTCATTTAAGGCCTTTATTTCCTTGTTGATCTTTTGCTTAGATGATCTGTCCATTTCAGTGAGGGGAGTGTTAAAGTCCCCTGCTATTATTGTATTACTGTCGATGTATTTCTTTGATTTTGTTAGTAATTGGTTTATATAGTTGGCTGCTCCCATGTTAGGGGCATAGATATTTAAGATTGTTAGATCTTCTTGTTGGACAGACCCTTTGAGTATGATATAGTGTCCTTCCTCATCTCTTATTATAGTCTTTGGCTTAAAATCTAATTGATCTGATATAAGGATTGCCACCCCAGCTTTCTTCTGATGTCCATTAGCATGGTACATTGTTTTCCACCCCCTCACTTTAAATCTGGAGGTGTCTTCGGGTCTAAAATGAGTTTCTTGTAGGCAGCATATTGATGGGTTTTGTTTTTTTATCCATTCTGATACCCTGTGTCTTTTGATTGGGGCATTTAGCCCATTAACATTCAGGGTAACTATTGAGAGATATGAATTTAGTGCCATTGTATTGCCTGTAAGATGATTGTTACTGTATATTGTTTCTGTTTCTTTCTGATCTACTACTTTTAGGGTCTCTCTTTGCTTAGAGGACCCCTTTCAATATTTCCTGTAGAGCTGGTTTGGTGTTTGCAAATTCTTTCAGCTTTTGTTTGTCCTGGAAGCTCTTTATCTCTCCTTCTATTTTCAATGATAGCCTAGCCGGATATAGTATTCTTGGCTGCATGTTTTTCTCGTTTAGTGCTCTGAATATATCATGCCAGTTCTTTCTGGCCTGCCAGGTCTCTGTGGATAGGTCCGCTGCCAATCTAATGTTTTTACCCTTGTATGTTACAGACTTCTTTTCCCGGGCTGCTTTCAGGATTTTCTCTTTGTCGCTAAGACTTGTAAATTTTACTATCAGGTGACGAGGTGTGGACCTATTTTTATTGATTTTGAGGGGCGTTCTTAGCATCTCCTGGATTTTGATGTTTGTTCCCTTTGCCATATTAGGGAAATTCTCTCCAATAATTGTCTCCAATATACCTTCTGCTCCCCTCTCTCTTTCTTCTTCTTCTGGAATCCCAATTATTCTAATGTTGTGTCGTCTTATGGTGTCACTTATCTCTCGAATCCTCTCCTCGTGTTCCAGTAGTTGTTTGTCTCTCTTTTGCTCAGCTTCTTTATTCTCTGTCATTTGGTCTTCTATGTCACTAATTCTTTCTTCTGCCTCATTTATCCTGGCAGTGAGAGCTTCCATTTTTGATTGCACCTCATGAATAGCTTTTTTGATTTCAACTTGGTTAGATTTTAGTTCTTTTATTTCTCCAGAAAGGGCTTTTATCTCTCCGGAGAGGGTTTCTCTAATATCTTCTATGCCTTTTTCGAGCCCGGCTAGAACCTTGAGAATTGTCATTCTGAACTCTAGATCTGTCATGCTACCTATGTCTGTATTGATTAGGTCTCCAGCCTTCGGTACGGCCTCTTGTTCTTTTTTTTGAGGTGAGTTTTTCCGCCTTGTCATTTTGTCCAGGTAGGATTTGCTTTCTCCTGCTGTGGAATTCCGCTGTTCTTGGTGACTGAAGTTGGTTTTGGATGGTTTCTTGTTGATCTTCTGGGGGAGGGGCCTGTTGTAGTGATTCTCAAGTGTCTTTGCCGCAGGCGGAATTGCACCGCCCTTGCCAGGGGCCGGGCTAAGTAATCCGCTCGGGTTCGCTTTCGGGAGCTTTTGTTCCCTGAGCGCTTTCCGTAGAGTTCCGGAGGACGGGAATGAAGATGGCGGCCTCCCAATCTCTCGGCCCGAAGGAGCCGAGAGCTTGGGGTTCCGCTCCTCAGTGCGCTGTCAGAGCAAAGCGCCCAATAGCCCCGCCTCCCTGGCTTGCGGTCGCGCCTCGAGGAAAGCAGTCAATTGTTGGAGCTGGAGAAAAGCGCCGGGTCGCTTTTGTCTCCGCGGCCTCCGGCCGCGCTCCGAGTCCACCCAGCCTGCGACCGGCACAAGGTAACCCCGGGCTTAGAGCTCACTCCTCGGCTTTGTCGCTATAGCCGGCTTCCCCACTCTAATACCTGCGAGCTCTGCGGCACTCAGACACCCCCAGTCCTTCTGTGACCCCGCGGGTCCTGGGGTTATGCTGACCCCGCCTGGGTTTCCCCCCAGTTTAGCCTCTGGAGCGATGTCTCCCAGTGGAGCCGACTTTTAAAAGTCCCGGTTTTGTGCTCCGTCGCTCCGCCGCTTGCCGGGTGCCGGCCCCTCCCCCCGGGGTCTATCTTCCCGTCGCTTTGGATTCACTTCTCCGCAGGTCCTACCTTTCAGAAAGTGATCGATTTTCTGTTTCTGGGATTGTTGCTCTTCTTCTCTTCGATTTCCCGTTGGATTTATAGGTGTTCACAATGGTTAGATAAGCTATCTAGCTGATCTCCTGCTACCCGATGTCGTCTCAGCCTGCTACTTCTCCGCCATCTTGACTCCTCCCCAGGATGCTATAGTTTTGAGAGTACAGATCTTTTAACTCTTTGGTTAGGTTTATTCCTAGGTATTTTATGGACCCACAACTACGTGGTCAAGTAATCTTCAACAAAGCAGGAGAGAATATCTGATCAAAAAATGGCTCTCCAACAAATGGTGTAGAGAAAACTGGACAGCAATGTGCAAAGGAATAAAACTAGACCACTTTCTTATACACAAAAATAAATTCAAAGTGGATGAAAGACCTCAATGTGAGACAGGAAATCATCAAAATCCTAGAGGAGAATACAGGCAGAAACCTCTTTGACCTCAGCCATAGCAAATTCTTACTAGACACTTCACCAGAGGTAAGGGAAACAAAAGCCAAAATGAACTGCTGAGACTTCATCAAGATAAAAAGCCTCTGGGGTGCCTGGGTTTGCAGTCAGTTGACTCTTGATTTTGGCTCAGGTCATGTCTCATGGTCATGAGATTGAGCTCTGAGATCATGGTCATGAGATTGAGCTCCGTGTTGGGCTCTGTGCTCTGGGCAGAGTCTACTTGAGACTCTTGCTCCCTCTCCCTCTGCACCTCCTCTCTTTCTACCAAATAAGTCTTAAAAAACAAAACAAAACAACAAAAGAACCCACTTCCATGCAGCAAAGGAAGCAATTAAGAAAACTGAAAGGCGGGGTACCTGGGTGGCTCAGTGGGTTAAAGCCTCTGCCTTGGGCTCAGGTCATGATCTCGGGGTCCTGGGATTGAGCCCCGCATCGGGCCCTCTGCTCAGCAGGGAGCCTGCTTCCCTCTCTCCCTCTGCCTCCCTCTCTGCCTACTTGTGATCTCTGTCTGTCAAATAAATAAATACAATCTTAAAAAAACAACAACAACTAAAAGGTAACCTGGAGAATGGGAGAAGATATTTGCAAATGACATGTCTGATTGAGGGTTAGTGTCCAAACTCTATAAAGGTCTTATCAAATTCAACACACACACACACACACACACACACACATCCATTAAGTAAAAAAGATATGAATAGACATTTTTCTAAAGAAGACACCCAGATGGCCAACAGACACATGAAAAGATGCTCAACATCACTCATCATCAAGGAAATACAAATCAAAACCACAATGAGTTACCATCCCACACCTGTCAGAATGAAAAAATTAACACAGGAAATAACTCCATAAGGGTGCAGAGAAAGGGGAGTCCTCTTACACTGTTGGTAGGAATATAAAGTTGTGCATCCACTGTGGAAAACAGTATGGAAGTTTCTCAAAAAGTTAAAAATAGAACTACCCTATGACCTATGATTATACTACTAGGTATTTACCTAAAGAATACAAAAATAGTTTGAAGGAGTATTTGCATCCTGATGTTTATAACAGCAGTATCAACGAAAGCCAAACTATGCAGAGAGCTCAAGTGTCTATCAACTAATGAATGGATAAAGATGTGGTATATACCTATGATGGAATATTACTCACCATCAAAAGGAATAAAATCTTGCCATTTGCAATGACATGGATGGACCTAGTATATATTATACTTAAGTGAAATAAGTCAGAGAAAGACAAATACTATATGATTTCATTCATGTGGAATTTAAGAAACAAAACAGATGAATGTAAGGGAAAGAGAAAAAGAGGAGAGATGGGAGGAAAAGCATATGAGATAACTAATGATAGAAAACAAACTGAGGGTTGATAGAGGGAGGCTAGTGGGAGGTGGGCTAATTGAGTGATGCGTTTTTAAGAAGGGCAGTTGTTATGATGAACACTGTGTGTTAGATGCCAGCGAAATCACTAAATTTTACTCTTGAAAGTGATATTACACTATATGTTAACTAACTAGAATTCAAATAAGAATTTGGACAAAAAATAAGAAAAAGAAAATTAGAAACCTGCCATAACAAGTGCCAGGTCTTGAACCATGCTGTGCCATATTACCAAAAGAAGGACATCACACCAAGATCAGAACACTTACAATCAAAATGCTATTATCAGAATGTCCCCATGCTTAGGAAGCTACTGTTACCACTGCAGCTTCCATAAATACCTACAAAAAGTCACTAGGAAAATGGATGCCTTCCACAATTCTTAATACCTATGGGTCAAGTTACCACACATCAGTATCTATGCTAATGCTGCCATAGAAAACCAGACACCCCTCTGATGATCTTTGCAAACAGAAAGAAAAGACACAATAAAAACAGCTCCACATTACATTAACCATGCAAATGTCATGAACATTTGTCTGATTGGCAGAACCAAAATTATTTCCGGAGCTGTAGCTGCAAGAGTTCTTGGAAAATGCAGAATTCCAGCCTCTGAATTTAAGAAAATACTCCTCAAATATGTTTAAATGGCTACTGGCTTCAGTCTGTCATATCAATCTCTGATTAAAATAATGGATTTTGCTTCTTTTTGTTTTCCTTTTGCTGTTTTGGTCAGATTAAGAAAGAACAGGTTAGAAGAATTCATCTACCAAATCATCCCAGTTAGATATTTCTAAAATTCATATCTGATTATGTCATCCTTCTGCTTGTAACATGAGTATATGTTAATACAAAGTATGAACTATTTATTATAATCATGTGTAGTCATTCTTTATTTGACACTCAAAAAAATGTACCCATTTGATAGAACTTCAAAAAAATCCCTTTGGTAATGAAAGAAGGTTGACTTTTGTGATGCTATTCTAAATGATTTTAGCATATAAATGTTTGCTAACTTCAGATAATTAGTTTTCATTTGTTAGACATGATAAAGAAGTTGATGCAGATTACAAGTGTTAATCCAAGTATAGTATGGGAATATACTGATATAAGTAAGAATTATTTCTGGTATAAAAAGAAGGAATTAAGGGTTACAATAAGCCAACTTCTGGGAATACTGAACTGTCCAATAAAATAAGAGCTGCTCTATTCTTGAACCAAGAAATAAGATAGGCTGGCTATTAATTATCCATAAATTGAATGTAGAAAATCAGTTTCAGGCTGCAGATAATATGCAGAAATTTGTTAGAAAAATGATCTTTCTCAAAAGGGAGATATAATGGGCTTGTGCATTTATTATAAATCAAAGTGTTACTTACACATTTAGTGAAAAAGTGACTCCATTTTAATCCTAAAGTTTTCACTCCTTTGTCTTAGACAACTTACTTTCAAATTTAAAGATAGAAATATTGATGGATTAATCTTCAGAGCCAAGATTTCACTTTCAACAAAATGGAGACTTAAAATGTTATAATCCTTGATTAGAACTATTATGGAGAAATTCTTCTAAAAGAGCTCATGACAAGACTACTAAGGTCATTGTTATATTCTGATTATAAATCTGACTTGGGATGCTATTATAGATAAAAATCTAAGAGAAAAGTAGTTTTGAAAAGGAATTTTAATGTGTTCCAATATGCCCTTAAGGAACCATAGAAATCTATTATGTGAAAAGTACATCACATTTTTTTCTCCTTGGGGAAAACTGGGATTTTAATAAATTCTTGATCATTAGTGAAAGTCCTTCATCCACTATTTCAACATATATTTACTGAATGCCTACTATAGGCAAAGCATATATCTAGGTGCATTCATGGGTAGAAAAAATAGACAAAAATGTTTTCACTGATGCTTATATTTTAGTGGATGGAGATAGACATTAAAAACAAACAAGCATAATAAATGAGATATTAATAAATGCTATAGAGAAAAATAAGGCAATAGGAATAAAGAAATGGAAAAGTCTCATAAAGAAATTGAAAACGGGGCAAAGACATAAAATTGGTCAACTATATTGTTGTTTATAGAAAGGGTATTCAAGGCAATAACAGAAACATGTACAAAACCATTAGTTCAAAGCTTGTGCAGAGTATTAAGGAATAGTAAATGAGGCTAGCATGCTGGGTAGAAATATGTCATCAAAGAAGGAAACGCAAAATCAAGTGAAGATTTGTAGGCCACTGTAAGGATCTGGTTATTTTTTTAAACCACTGGGTGGTTTAAAGAAAAAAAGAACATGATCCAGGGAATTATAAGGGACAAGGGTGGAAGAGGGACAATTTCAGAAGCCAGTATAATAATCTTAGTGAGAAATGGTATGGTGCCAGTACATGGAGGTGATAAGAAGTACATGGAGGTGATAAGAAGTAGAAGAATAGTGAGGGTCATGCTTTTAAATATGCAGGACAGGGTGAGAATTAACATATATGGTTTTCACTAAAGGCATGGCTATTTCATCTATAGTGGAAGGAGTATAGAGTACATATGGGTGGGTGATATGGGGATTTATAGAGATTCTACTCTTATAAAATATATAAAATTTTCTTATTAAAATGGTAGAAGAGTCACCAACTATAAGAGAAGAAAGTGAACATATCAAGGAAATGCAGTGTGGCTGTCATGCAACTCTACATTTTGTTACTTGACATTAATAGTAATGCATTTAAAGTGAAAATGGCATAGTTGTGTGTTATTCTATGATCATATTTAGTTATATGTATGTAGGATCAGCGGAGGCAGAGAGTTTAAATCTTGAATTTAACCAGGATGGGGTTTTTGCCAAAAGGAGTACATAATATTAAAAAAAAAATTGAGGGTTGAAAGTATATATAAGGGAATAATTTAATTAATGAATATGGTATCAAAACTGGAGTATAGGAGGTAACAAGTGTGGTGAGATACAGTAAAATGGTAGCCAGATCAGTAAATTGTAGGTTCTAGTGGGTATGAAGGGATTGATGGAGTACATTACTAAAGGGAGTGAGCTGAAGATAGAAAGTAACCATTAGAGAGTGGTAGACACAAAATTGGGATTATGAAAGTATTGAGTTTGTTTATAATGACAAGATCCAGGGCATGAGCATAACAGTGAAAGGCTGATTTAGGGTGGAGAAAAAGACCTTATAATAGAAAGATCATATTCATAAGTAATAAAATTGCTAGGAAATAAAGTGTTAGAAAAAAAATGATAGTAAAGGGTAATTTAAGTCTTCAAGGAAGAGAAGGAGTCATCTATATGCTCAATGACTGCAATTATTCAATTGTCTGTGATCTGATGTTGAATTATTTTATGGGAGGAAGTAGGAAAATGGTAAAGAAAAGAGGAAAGGTAAAGAAAAGAGGACACCAAAAATGGTTCTGACAGTATGAGGGAGAAAAGCCTTCCATTGAGCTCCCTGCTAGGCAAGCAGGGTGCTCTTATTTATTTATTTATTTTTTTAAACTGTCATGAAGTTGGGCATACCTATATCATGAAGATAGACCACCTCTACACTAAGGACTTTGTTGAAGATACTCTGTATAATTTTCCTTAGCTTACACGGTTAAAGAAATGGGCTGGGCATATATACTGGTGGAGTTTTACCACTCTGGAGAGTTCTAATTCACCTTTCAAATCAACTCAATAAATAAGTCCCATACCACCTACTTATTATCTGAAATTAAACATGTGGAGAAGTGTATAAAAGGTTTCTCTTTAGGAATGGCTTTCCTCACATGTTGTGCCAAGACAGTAGTATAACTTAATTAGGGAGCTTCGTAATCATCAGCAAGTTTGTATGTTGGAAACTGGCTATTTTAAATCACAAATTTTCTCATTTAGCCATTGAATGGTCCTAGAGATAAGAAAGCTTGAACTGCTACCATATTTCTTCCAAGCTGTCATTGGAGATAGGATTGTTACCCTCTTGCGGGGATTATAAGACAGCAGCTCTGCTAATTACCAGGAAAGGAAATACTATATATGAGCTATCAATCTTCACAAAAGGTATGGATAAAGCAAAAGAGATCTGAGGTTATAAGAAGGTCTGTTTTTAAGTGCTTTATAATTTTCATTTTCTTTTAGAATCTCACAATTGTAGATAGGTCATCTGCATCATAGTCAGAATAAATTACCCTAATTGTCTTTTTCTTTTTGTTTGTTTGTTAATATACCAGGAATAGAAATTTTTTTTGAGGGTTAATATATAGCAAAAATGATAAGAATCCACCTCATCAAAAAAAAAAAAATCGAAAAAATGCATAGGCAATGTAGTTGAGAAGTTTTATCAACCTGTTTTTCCGCAAGGGAAGAGTCAGTATTTTCATCACCTTGGTGACCATAGTAGCTAAAAAAAAAAAAAAAAAAGATTTGTATTTTTTAATCAAGAAGGAAATTCCCTTTAAAACCCCATGTACTCATTCTGATAAGTAACTATATTTTCAAGCATATTTCTTTAAGCATGTGCTAAAAAATACAACATATTAACCTTGAAGTGAACATTGCAAATATAAGCAACTTCTCATCAAAAATAATAATTTAATGTCATGTAGGTCCATTTTACCCCTTTATTTAGTTAGAGGTAAAAATAAGAGGAGTAAAATGCATAGGTTCTCTAGCAGTTCAAACTCTGGGATGTTCAATTACTTGGTGGCAGCTGATCATTAGATTAGATACACCCAGCACATCACAGGGGGTGAAAAGGTTTCTCCAGAGACAAAGGTGTTTTAGAGCAATTTCACTTCTAATTATGTTTCCTGTAAGATTTTGTTTGTTTCTGATTTAAAATAGGATGTAATCTGCTAGAGAGAAAAAGAAATCAAAAGATTAACATCGCCTTATTATCTAGTATGAGATGGGTCTGGGCTCAGGCTGATGTGATGAAAACTATTTATAGAATTTTTTTTTTTGCTCTTGATTATTTAAAAGGGAGGTTACTGCTGGATAGATAATATGAGATGTACGAATTTAGTATGATATACCAGCATAACTTCAGCTAATGTCTATAAAAAAATATTTAGCTTTGCCATTATATCTAAAGAACATTCTAGTGTTAGTTCATTCTTGGACCATGAACTTCATAAATTCCTTACGGTAAGTAAATATAAACGCCCACAATAAATGTTGGCCAAGTTCAACTGGACTATGAATCAGACAAATGTTTCTATTATTTACTTTATCCTCAGCCTTAGAAAAAAAATCAACCTGTAGAATTTTTCACACACAATGAAACTAATTCAGCCTATGTCCTTATTGAGTAAGCTCTAAACATCACAAATTTGGAAAAATATTTTGTACCTGTTTTTGTGGATTTATGTGAGAAAGTAATTGTAAATACTAATCAATATACTCTTTCATGTAGTATACTGTTTCATGTACTATGGGATATTTGTCTTTTTAGATGAAAAAAAGGGTTGTTATTCTATAGAACTTTTTAAGACTAGAGCAATAGACAAATATAATTTGTGATACTCAATAATGTGCAATTTAATTCTTGTTTCCCGTTGTCCCTTTAACATGTATCAGTGGAAACGTTTTTCTCCAGTTCTTGAAAACAATATCAATATTTGGCCTCAAAAGGTTAAAACTTATTTTTAGATAATAAAACATTCTCTAGTTTTATTAAGTTGTTAACAATAACTCAGTTAAGGATTGCCAATCATTTACCCTAATCAAAATGCTTGCAATACTCACTTTTTTTCTGCATGAGAAGTAACTCCAAGGGGCACCTGGGTGGCTCAGTTGGTTAAGCAACTGCCTTCGGCTTAGGTCATGATCCTAGAGTCCCAGGATCTAGTCCCACATCTGGCTCCCTGCTCGGCGGGGGGTCTCCTTCTCCCTCTGACCTCTCCCCTCTCATGCTCTCTCCTCTCATTCTATCTCTCAAATAAATAGGTAAAATCTTAAAAAAAAAAAAAAAAGTAACTCCAAAATATCAGTGGCTAGCAAAACAAGTATTTATTTCTTGCCCCTGGATCCATAGAGTAGCTACAGTTTTGGTGAAATCTCCTGGGTTTATTTGGTTTAAGGTGGATGCCTGGCTTCAGTTCAGTCTCACCTGTCTTCATCATTCTTAAAACTAGCTACTACCCAGAATATTTTCTTCTCATGGTAAAAAGCAGGAGTGTAAGAGATCAAAACAAACCCTGCAAGCACATTATTTAAAGCCTCTACTCACTAATTGTCACTAACATTCTACCAGCCACAGACACTCCCATGGCAAGCCCAACATCAAAAAGGTTGGGAATTACACTCTTCCCATAATGGAGTGGAATGTAAGGAAGAGTCAGAGAGGAAATGAAGAAATTTTGGAAAATAATACAATCTACCACAATGCCAAACCTGAGTTAAGAGCAATTTTTCTCCCATTCTCAGAAACGGGCCCACAATAAGCCATCAGTTTGCAGAGGGGGCAGGCAAGTATGATCATTCTGTTCTTATCTCCTCCCCAACTCCACTTTCACCTATCTCTAGTAGGCATGCTGATATTTATTCATAGCTTGAAAGTAGGTGTGTCATGGGAAGGGGCCAGTTAAGGAAAGAGGTAAGATAAAATTCTTACACAAATTTTTTTAGTGACATAATATGACTTCTTGCTGTGTGCCTGGCTGATGCTTCAATGGAGGTAATATTGTGGGGTCTGCTCTTGGTACTAAACACATTCTCCTGATGGAACACTCCAGCTGGAACTTTCAGGACATAGGCAATACTTTTCCTTCAGTTGATGGCTTCTCTCTTCAGCTCCTGGATTTTTCTGGTAACACATTCCCCATATTCTCTAGAGTTTTGACACACATCCCATTTATTCCTCTTGGATAGGACTTTAAAGAGCTCTAGACTCACTCTCCCTTTCATTGGTTTACATCTGTGCCAAGGAAGCACTCAAGTATATTTGACCTACCATTGAAAGGTAGTCCAGTTACTCCCTAGAAGTAGTCAAAACTCCCTGTTACTCTCCTGCCCAAGTAACTCCCCTGCCCAAGTAACTCCCCAACTGATCTCTGTTACTTGCTTACTATTCTTCCTAAACTGCAGGGGATGTATTTCAAGTTTGCTGTAAGTAGATTTAAAAATTCATTTTTCTGTAAGTGATATGAAAGTAGTCTCCCTCTCCCATTCTTTTCCAAGAGATGAGGGAATAGGATGAGAATCATAGAGGATAGTGGGTTTCTTTCAATAGGCTCTTTCAAAAATCCTATTGACAAATAATTTTTTTATTTGCTAGTAACATTTTATATCCTAGATTTTGAGTCCAAGCTCCCTGAATGAGGGGCCCCAAAATGATGAAATAAATTCTCAACCTGTTCCAAATGATCTGATCAGACAGTTCACTTAGATATGTAGTACATATCACATTTGGCACCTTCATAAATCTTCAATTTTAACATCCCATTATATGAATGTCAGTGAAGTCAGTATAGATAGTCAAGAATAGTCTCATGCTTCATTTTAATAATTCTGGTTTCCAATTTAACTCGTAATTCCTAAAAGAACTTAGGAGTAAATATATAAAACTTGTCTTTCATTCATCAAAACTTTGCTGCTATCAATCTAAAATCCACAATTTTTATAACAACAATTTGTGTTAATTTTGAAAATAAAATCTTTATTTCTTAGGAACATTTTGATCAGTTTTGATTTCACGACTTGATTTTTTTAAAGAAAATTAAACAAAAGTTAAATGGTATGATGTCCACATTCTGTGATAAAATAGAGTAAACCACCTTGAAGATCTCCCAAAGTTTGTTTCCTCTGATAATGTGGTTTCCTTCATATATCATGCCAACAAATGTTTCATTACTTCCAGGAAGTCCTCCCTAATCTTCTGGGCTGGTTATAACTCTTGTTGTATGCTCCCATAGTTCCTTGTACTACTTTTTCAACCATATTCACATTTTATTGTAACTATTTAATTTTGACTGCTCCACTGTCCTGAAAAACACTAGGAGGAGACAGCTTGTCTGATTGTTTTAAAGCCCTCCACTATCCCATATAGTACAATGGGTAGAAGAGGGTAGTAGCTCAAAATACTTTTTAGGTAAGTGAATGAGTTTGTGTATAATTTCTGAGAGCAGATAGTAGCATATACATTGAACAGTATTAGACATTCTTGATGAAACCTTACAATCTGAGTATACTAACATGGTATAGACCAAAGTAGTCTGTGTTTTGATTCCACCAATACTTTGGCAAACTGTAATAGTGGCAGTGTTGAAAATTTGTACTTTCCTCTTCCATTAGGGAAGAGCACCTGGTATGCTTTGTTTCTTAATGCTAAATCGAACCATGAGCCATCTTATTGATCTTCAACATCCTACTGTCATTCAACTATTGGAAGATCATTATAAACCATAACAACCTATGTCCTAGGAAATTCAACAAGAGTCACAAAAATATGGCATCTATCTAACTTATGATTTGGAGTATATTGAGAGACATTTTGTAAGAATGGACTGCAATTTTAATAATGTCAGCAAATGTGATTAAAGCTAAAGTTTCCCCTTAATGACCAGTTAATTTCCTCACTTCTGTTATTCTTGTCTTGATGAATAAAATGATACAATGCACTTTTAGTAGTTGTACATCATGGTTAGCAAAATATCTGCATCTGTTTATTTCTCCACCCAACACTGTTAAATCCTAGACATTCTGGTTTGCATCCAAACAGTGGAATAACATGAATGTCTTTGCAAAACTGAACTGTGACACAAGTTCATCACCCTATATTACAGCTGATCTTTAAGACACTTAAAGATCCTGTGAAAACTTATAAACCCATCAGAAGTTTAAGCAGTACCTTTTCTACTACAACTCTTTGGTTTTATATTATTTTGTTCTCTAAACCGCTCTTAAATATACTAATTTTCCAGGAGGTAAATGGTTAAAGGACATCATTTTTACAAATTCAGAGATGATGAAATAGTTAAAATGTAGATGAAGGTAAAGGATTTTTAATATTTTTTAAATAAGAATATCAAAAGATGCGGGGCACCTGGGTGGCTCAGTGGGTTAAAGCCTCTGCTTTCGGCTCAGGTCATGATCCCAGGGTCCTGGGATCGAGCCCCGCATCGGGTTCTCTGCTCAGTGGGGAGCCTGCTTCCTCCTCTCTCTCTGCCTGCTTCTCTGCCTACTTGTGATCTCCCTCTGTCAAATAAATTAAAAAAAAAATATTGAAAGGTGCTCAGGTACTAGTGAGGGAAACCTCTTCAAACCATGGCTCCTTCCTGACATAATTTAAATCACAGTACTCTGCATTTTTGTTATTTCAGTATTAGTCCTCTTTACTTTCTTATTTACATGACTAAAAGCTAAAAGTGCTATGTTTTCAATCTAATGATTTTAATATTTTTCTGTCACCGTATAACTTTGGCCTATGTCAAGCATGAAGGTTTTTATGAAGGCTAAACCAACTATCCCATATATCTGCATGTGCTTGAAAAAAAAATCAACAAATAATAAATTTAAAAACTACATTTTTGTTTGCAGTGTTTGCGTTAACTGTATGACACTAAGTAATTGGACCCAGAAATGAGTTTATAATTGCTCAGTAAGAATAAGCTCACATTGGGGTACCTGGGTGGCATCTGCCTTCAGCTCAGTTCATGATCTCAGGGTCCTGGGATGAAGCCCTGTGTTGGGGGTTGAGGGGGGGGTCCCTGCTCAGTGGGGGTCTGCTTCTCCTCTCCTCCCCACTAGTGCTCTCTGTTGCTACCTCTGTCTCTCTCTCTTAAATAAATAAAATCTTAAAAAAAAATAAGTTCACAGCTTGTGTATGGAAGACGTTGAGATGAGATAAAATCAAGTAAGATAGAATTTTGACATCTTGCCTGAAGATGTGTTCCAAGTCAAAAAGAACTGATTTTACTGTTGCTAATGTTGAAGGTTCTTCCTCCTGGCTTTTAGTTTTATCCTCACATTTACTTAGGCTTTCAGTCTCCCATTGATTCTGCAATATTTTTCTAGTGAATCTCTTTTTTCTTATGGTATAGTGTGGAGGAGCAGGGGGAGAAGGAGAGAGAGAGTCTCAAGCAGACTCCACTCAGAGCCCTGAGCCCAATACGGGGCTTGATCCCAGGACCTCAATATTATGACCTAAGCCAAAAATCAAGTTGAATGCTCAATTGACTGAGGCACACAGGTGCCCCAAATCATTCTCTAATTTTGATGAAGACCTAATCTTCAACTTTACTATAAATTATTCCACTTCTAAGACTATATAATCTCCATATGGATTTCCTGTAAATTTTCCTAATAGACAAAATAACCCACTTAGAATAAAGCATATTAGGCCTGTGTAATAACCCCCAATCAAACACTTTTTCTGAGTATGATAAGCCCAACCTATTCTTAATAAATTTCTTTTTTTAAGATTTTATTTGAGGGGTGCCTGGGTGGCTCAGTGGGTTAAAGCCTCTGCCTTCGACTCAGGTCATGATCTCAGGGTCCTGGGATGGAGCCCCGCATTGGGCTCTCTGCTCAGCAGGGAGCCTGCTTCCCTCTCTCTCTCTCTATGACTGCCTCTCTGCGCCTGCCTCTCTGCCTAGTTGTGATCTCTGCCTGTCAAATAAATAAAAAAAAAAATAAAATCTTAAAAAAAAAGATTTTATTTGAGAGAGAGAGAGAGAAAGAGAGGCAGAGATAAAACACAAGTTGGGGGAGGGGCAGAAGGAAGGAGAAGCAGACTCCTCACTGAGCAGGGAGCCGAATATGGCACCTGAATCCCAAGATTCCACGATTACAATGTGAGCTGAAGGCAGATGTTTAATGGACTGAGTCATCCAGGCACCCCCACATTTTCTATATATCTCTGTATCTTTTTATCTATATCCACATATAATACATATGCATTTTTCTACAAAACATTCTTAAGGTACATTATTTTTAAAATACCTTTTGCATTTTGCTCTCTTTTTACATAATCAAAACTTCATTTTCATACTTTGGGAAGTGGCTCATGTAGTATGTAATTTCGTTGCACACCATTATGTGATAATCTATGGAGGGATTTTATAAGGACAGCTCTCTGCTTCAATCTACTTGCTTGCCACATAATATAAATACTGCTATTTTTCCTTTTAAATGTTGCAGATCACATCCTCTCTGCACAATAATTCATATGTACACACACACATACATACACATGCACAAAATAGCATAGCTTAGGCTGCTTTGAATTCATGATGGAATTAAGAAATATATTTGTATATATTGTTAAGATTTGGGTTTGGAAATAATTTGCTAACTCATCTCAGACTGGATACTATTGCTGATTTTATAAATAGTTCTGATTAAGAGTATTGGAATTTATAAAATAAATGCTTTCATAGTGATAGACTTTTATGTAAGTTCATATATATATGAATATATGTATATACATATATATGTATATGTGTACATACATACATATAAAGTTCTATGTAAGTTCATATATGTGTGTATACACACACATATATGTATGTATATATGTATATACACACATTATATTTACATACATATATATATACACACACACATACATACATACATACACACATACATATCTTCCAGAGAAACAAGTAATTGTTTGAGGTAAAGTGATTTTTTTCTGAATAGGAAATTACAAATTTCAGAAAATAACATACTTTTTAGAGGTTTTAAAATGATAGTTTTTTTTTAAGTGCTTCAGTGATAAAGAACATTGGCTTAAGTACGGTAATGGAATTAAAGGAAAGGATTTCACATCTGAATGTGATGTATCAATGAGTAGAAGAGATAGGACTGAAAAAATGTATTATTTTGCTTAGGATTGCATATACCATCCTCCCACCATTGGTGAAGAATGTAACTTTTTTTGCTTAGGAATCAAGATACCACATTATTACATCCAGTGTGTTCTATAAAATTCCCTTGGGATTAAATATTTATAATTCAGTTTATATGTTTCTGGAAGTCAATATCACAGTGCAAAGACAGCTAAGTGCTATCAATTGACAGTATAACAAATAACACCCCCCCCCCCACACACACACACTTGCACAAACACACAAACCAAAATAGAGGAAAATGCGTATAAGGCTTCATTTCATTTTTTAAAATCACATGAAACAAAGAATATAGCAGGAAGTTGTATAAAACAAATATATATTTATTATGGGATGGCATAAAGCAGAACCACTGAATATTGAGCATAAAGCAGGATCCAGTAACCCAGGAGGGTTGAATGAAAAATGACTTTAAGCAGACATTACCAGGAAGAGAAAGGCTGAAACCAGATCTTACATGATGTGTGAAATTCTGTAATTAGAATGTGATAGTTCAAATTAGAATGGCTATGGGATCTAGAGGAGTACTGATTGAACCCTGTTCTTGAATAGCCACTGACTAGTTAAGTCTTCTTTGAAAAGTCACTTGTATGAATGTGTCCTCATCTGGAGAAATGAAATAATGTAGATGATATCTTAAATCCCTTTAATCCTAAATTGCAATAATTATACTGTATACTGTCTTTGCTTATCTCCTACCTCTACAATGAAATTTTGTTCATTTTTCACTGTTGAAATCCTACTGAATCTGAAGGAGTCTTGTGCCTAAACATGTTAATTACAAGGGTATTTACCTTAAGGAATAACTTAAACTAAATAACCCATAAAAAGAAATTAGGCAAGTTTGTGTTGATCAATTCTAGAATATTGTCAATAAACTGAAAAGTGTAAATGTTTTTCAAAAACTTTGTCTACAAAAAGAAGAAAAAGTTGAACATATATCTCAATTGCAGCTATGTAAATATTATTAATACATAAACTGAGATTAGACGGAAGAGGAGCCAAATATTAAAATTTTTGAAGTACTGGGATTATGGTTATTTTTTAAAATTTAGTTTTTTTCCGGTGTTCCAAAATTCATTGTTTATGCACCACACCCAGTACTCCATGCAATACGTGCCCTCCTTAATACCCACCACCAGGCTCACCCAAACCCCTACCCTCTTCCCTCCAAAACCCTCAGTTTGTTTCTCAGAGTCCACAGTCTCTCATGGTTTACATCCCCCTCTGATTTCCCACAACTCACTTCTCCTCTCCATATCCCAATGTCTTCCGTGGTATTCCTTATGCTCCACAAGTAAGTGAAACCATATGATAATTGGCTCTCTCTACTTGACTTATTTCACTCAGCATAATCTTCTCTGGTCCATGTTGATACAAAAGTTGGGTAGTCATCCTTTCTGATGGAGGCATAATACTCCATTGTATATATAGACCATATCTTCTTTATCCATTTGTCTGTTGAAGGGCATCTTGGTTCTTTCCACAGTTTGGTGACTGTGACCATTGCTGCTATGAACATTGGGGGTACAGATGGCCCTTCTTTTCACTATATCTGTATCTTTGGAGTAAATACCCAGTGGTGCAATTGCAGGGTCATAGGGTAGCTCTATTTTTAATTTCTTAAGGAATCTCCACACTGTTTTCCAAAGCGGCTGCACCAATTTGCATTCCCACCAACAGTGTAAGAGGGTTCCCCTTTCTCCACATCCAACACTTGTTGCTTACTGTCATGTTGATTTTGGCCATTCTAACTGGTGTAAGGTGATATGTCAATGTGGTTTTGATTTGGATCTCCCTGATGGCTAATGATGATGAACGTTTTTTCATGTGTCTGTTAGCCATTTGTATGCCTTCTTTGGAGATGTGTCTATTCATGTCTTCTGCCCATTTTTTGACATGGTTATCTGTTTTGTGTGTGTTCAGTTTGAGGAGTTCTTTATAGATCTTGGATATCAGCCCTTTGTCTGTAGTGTCATTTACGAATATCTTCTCCCATTCCGTGGGTTACCTCTTTGTTTTGTTGAGTGTTTCCTTTGCTGTGCAGAAACTTTTGATCTTGATGAAGTCCCAAAAGTTCATTTTCCCTTTTGTTTCCTTTGCTTTGGAGACAAGATTTTTGGAGATATGTTGCTGTGGACGATGTTGAAGAGGTTACTGCCTATGTTATACTCTAGGATTTTGATAGATTCCTGCCTCATGCTGAGATCTTTTATCCATTTCAAGTTTATCTTTGTGTATGGTGTAAGAAAATGGTCGAGTTCCATTCTTTTATACATAGCTGTCCAGTTTTCCCAGTACCATTTATTGAAGAGACTGTCTTTTTTCCACTGTATATTTTTTCCGGTTTTGTCGAAGATTATTTGACCATAGAGTTGAGAGTCCATATCTGGGCTCTCTACTTTGTTCCTCTGGTCTATGTGTCTGTTTTTGTGCCGGTACCATGCTGTCTTGGTGATCACAGCTTTGTAGTAAAGTTTGAAGTCAGGCAATGTGATGCCCCCAGTTTTATTTTTCTTTTTAGACATTCCCTTAGCAATTTGGGGTCTCTTCTGGTTCCATACAAATTTCATGATTGTTCCAGCTCTTTGAAAAGTGCCAGTGGAATTTTGATCGGAATGGCATTGAAAGTATAGATTGCTCTAGGCAGTCTAGACATTTTAACAATGTTTACTCTTCTGATCCATGAGCATGGAATGCTCTTCTATCTTTTTGTGTCTTCTTCAGTTTCTTTCATGAGTGTTCTGTAGTTCCTCAAATACAGATCCTTTACCTCTTTGGTTAAGTTTTTTTCCCAGGTATCTTATGGTTCTTGGTGCTATAGTAAATGGAATTGGTTCTCTAAATTCCCTCTCTATATTTTCATTATTAGTGTATAAGAAAGAAAATGATTTCTGTGCATTGATTTTGTATCCTGTCACATTACTGAATTGCTGTATGAGTTCTAGTAGTTTGGGGGTGGAGTCTTTTCGGTTTTCCATATAAAGTATCATGTCATCTGCAAAGAGAGAGAGTTTGACTTCTTCTTTGCCAATTTGAATACTTTTCATTTCTTTTTGTTGTCTGATTGCTGTTGCTAGGACTTCTAGTACTATGTTGAACAACAGTGGCAAGAGTGGACATCCTTGTGGTGTTCCTGATCTCAAAGGGAAGGCTGTCAGCTTTTCCCCACTGAGGATGATATTCACTGTGGTCTTTTCATAGATAGATTTTATGAAGTTGAGGAACAAGAGGACAATCACCAAAGGCTCCCCATAGAACTGTAAAACCCCAGTATCAAGGGAAAATAATATATTAAGATCTCGGCATTGCCCTAAAACCTGTATATTTAATAGATACAACATTTATTTTTAATTAGTTCTCACTATTCTTATTCTTTTATTTTTTTAACCTATTTACCATTACAACAAGAGGTTTAATACAACAGATTCCATAACAGCCTTTTAACTTGAACTTTTTTCACACATATACCTGCATTTTAGTTTTTCTTGTCTATTTTTTTAAATATACATATAGATATATAAGCTTCAAGGAAATCATCTTTCCCTAATCAATACTACCCTTACATATAAACCAGTTTTAATATTCCTTTATCTCTGGAAAGTTGAGTCCTTTAACAAAGATATCAAGACACACCCAGGAAGAATAAAAATAACCTTCCTCACTCACATTGAGGATTTAAAACCACCCTCCCATCTTTTTCTTCTGTCATGTTTCTGTGTATTTTTGTTCTGGTGTTATATAAATCTTATCCTTGGGGTTCATTTTGGATGTGTTACTTTTTTTCCTTATCATTTACTTTTTTTGGTCTTTTTGTTTGTCTGTTTTTGTTTGTATACCTTGTAAATCTTACCTTTGGGGCCCATTCTGGCTAGGTCTTCTCTCTTTTTTTCTCTCTCTCTTTCATTCTCTCTTTTTTCCCTTTTCTTTCTTTTTGGTGGTGACTTCTGATGGCTCAGATGCCTTCCAGGGTGCACCTTGCCTGGATCTTGGTTGATATATTCAGCTAAACATCCCCTCAACCACCTCTTACCAAAATGACTTGGAGGAGCAACAGCCAACAGAAGAAAAATTCAGAGGCTGTGCCCTCTCCATCAGAACTATTGGATATGGAAATAAACAGTATGTCAGAAAGGGAATTCAGGGTAACAATTATTCAGGCAATGGCTAGGTTGAAGAAAACCATTAGTGACTGCATAGAATCTCTAAGAGCAGAAGTGAAAGCTGCCCAGGAAGAAGATAAAAATGCTATCAACGAGATCCAATCTAATCTAAATACTCTAACAGTTAGGGTAACTGAAGCAGAAGATAGAATTAGTGATCTAGAGGACAAACTGATAGAGAAAAAGGGTCAGGAAGAGGTATGGAAGAAGCCATGAAAACAGAATTAGGGAAATAAATGACACCATGAAATACTCCAATGTCAGAATTATTGGGATCTCTGAGAGGGTAGAGAAAGGGAGAAGACTAGAAGATATAGTTGAACAAATTCTTGATGAAAATATTCCCAGTCTGGGGAATGGAACCAATGTTCATGTCCTAGAGGTAGAAAGAGCACCCCACAAGATCAACGAATTAGAAACACCTTGAGACACTTGATTATGAGATTGACAAATCATAATTTTAGACAAGAGCTTCCAAGAGCAGCTAGGGGGAAGTTATTCCTTATGTACAGAGGAAGGTCCATCAGAATAATGTCAGACCTGCCCACAGAAGCCTGGCAAACCAGAAAGGGCTGGCAAGACATATACAGGGCACTAAATGAGAAGAATATGCAACCAGGAAAACGTTATCCAGCAAAGTTGCATTTAAAATGGATGGATAAATAAAGAGCTTCCAAGACTGGCAAGGTTTAAAAGAGTATGTGACCACCAACTGGCACTACAGGAAATATTAAGGAGGGGGGAGTTCTATAAAAGAAGAAAGAACCCAAGAGTGACATGGAACAGATATTTAGATATAATTTATAGAAATAAGGACTCCACAGGCAGCATGATGTCAATAAAAACATCTTTCAATAATCACTCTCAATATGAATGACCTAAATGCTCCCATAAAATGACACAGGGTTGCAGATTGGATAAAATGACAGGAACTATCCATATGCTGTCTATAAGAGACCCATTTGGAACCTAAAGATACATCCAAACTGAAAGTGAAGGGATGGAGAAGCATCTTTCATGCCAATGGGCCTCAAAAGAAAGCTAGGGTAGCAATTCTCATATCAGATAAATTACATTTTAAACTAGACTGTAGTCAGATAAAGAAGGACACTACATCATTCTTCAAGGGTATATCCACCAAGAAGATCTAGTAATTGTAAATATTTATGTCCCCCATATGGGAACAGCCCATAAGTACATAAGACAACAATTAAGATAATGAGTCATATTGATATGAATATATTAATAGTAGGGGATCTTAACATGCCATTCTCAGTAATAGCCAGATCATCTAAGCATAAAATCAATAAAGAAACAAGAGCATTGAATGACACATTGGACCAGATGGACCTCATATATATATACAGAACATTCCACCCTAAAACATACTGATTCTTCCCAAGTGCACATGGAACTTTCTCCAGAATAGACCACATACTGGGTCACAAATCAGGGCTCAACCAATACCAAACGATTGAGATTATTCCCTGCATATTCTCAGCCCACAATGCTTTGAAACTGGAACTCAACCACAAGAAAAATTTGGAAGGAATTCAAACACTTGGAAGCTAAAGACCACACTGCTTAAGAATGTTTGAATCAACCAGGAAATCAAAGAAGAACTTCAGCAATTCATGGAAACCAATGAGAATAAAGATAGATCAGTCCAAAACCTATGGGGTATGGCAAAGGCGGTCCTAAGGAGGAAATATATAGCCATCCAAGCCTCACTCGAAAAAACTGAAAAAATCCAGAATACACCAGCTCTCTTTACACCTTAAACAACTGGAGAATCAACAAATTAAGCCAACCCCACACACAAGGAGGGAAATAATCAAATTAGAGCAGAGATCAATGAGATAGAAACTAGAGATACAGCAGAACACATCAACGAAACTAGAAGCTGGGTTTTTGAAAGAATCAATAAGATCAATAAACCACCGGTCAAATGAATCCAAAAGAAAAGAGAGAGGATCCAAAATAATAAAATTGTGAAAGAAAAGGGAGAGATCAAGACTAACACCAAGGAAATAGAAACAATCATAAGAAATTATTATCAACAACTATATGCCAATAAGTTAAGCAACCTAGTGAAATGGATGCATTCCTGGAAACCTATGAACTTCCAAAACCGGATCAGAAAGAAACTGACAACCTGAATAGACCAATATCTAGGAATGAGATTGAAGCAGTGATCTAAAACCTCCCAAAAAACAAGAGCCTGAGACCTGATGGATTCCCCGGAGAATTCTACCAAGCATTCAAAGAAGAAATAATACCTATTCTCCTGAAGCTGTTTCAAAAAATAGAAACAGAAGGAAAATATCCAGACTCTTTTTATGAAGCCAGCATTACCCTGATCCCCAAGCCAGGCAAAGACACTATCAAAAAGGAGGATTTGAGACCAATATTCCTGATGAATATGGATGCCAAGATTCTCAACAAGATCCTAGCTAATAGGATCCAACAGTACTCAAAAAGATTATCCACCATGACTAGGTGGGTTTTATCCATGGGATGCAAGGGTGGTTCAACATTTGCAAATCAATCGGTGATAGAACACATCAATAAGCGAAGAGAGAAGAATCACATGGTCCTCTCAATTGATGTAGAAAAAGCATTTGACAAGTTATAGCATCTGTTCCTGATTAAAACACTTCAAAGTATAGGGATTATGGTTATTTTTATAGTTCTTTGGATTTGTATTAATGTTCCATTATTATACAGGAATGTTGGTGATAATGTTAATTAGTCTTATCCATATATTTTTTAAAGATTCATTTATTTATTTTAGAGAGAGAGTTTACTAGCAGGTGGGGTAGAGGCAGAGTGAGAGAAAATCACAAGCAGACTCCATGCATAGCATGGAGCCAGCTGTTGGGCTCATCCCTTGACCCTGAGATCATGATCTGAACAGAAACCAAGAGTTGGATGCCTAACCAACTGTGCCACCCATGTGCCCCTCTTATCCAAATGTTAAGACTTAACTTAGATAACTCCTCCTGAATAATAATAAATCTTCTAACACAAAGAAGTGGAAAAATATTTCATGCTCATGGATTGGAGAAAAAATATTGTTATAATGTCTGTGCTACTTAGAGCAATCTACACAGTCAATGCAATCCCTATCAAAACACCATCAACTTTTTTCACAGAAGTGAAATACATAATCCTAAAATTTGTGTGGAACCAGAAAAGACCCTGATAACCAGAGAAATGTTGAAAAAGAAAACCAAAACTGATGGCATCACATTTCCAGACTTCAAGCTCTATTACAAATCTTTAATCATCAAGACAGTTTGGTACTAGCACAAAAACAGACACCTAGATCAATGAACAGAAGAGAGGACCCAGAAATGGACCTTAACAATACAGTCAACTAATCTTCAACAAAGCAGGAAAGAATATCAAATGGAAAAAAGAGTTTCTCCAACAAATGCTGTTGGGAAAGTTGGACAGTCACATGTAGAAGAATGAAACTGAGCCATTTCCTTACCCCATATACAAAAATAGATTCCAAATGGATGAAAGATCTCAATGTGAGGCAGGAATCCATAGAAATCCTAGAGGAGAACACAGGCAGCAATCTCAGCTGCAGCAAGTTCTTACTAGACACGTCTCCGAAGGCAAGGAAACAAAGACAAAAATGAACTATTGGGACTTCATCGAGATTAAAAGCTTCTGCATAAAAAAGGAAACAGTTGACAAAAGCAAAGACAACAGACAGAGTGGAAGAAGATATTTTCAAATTTCTTATCTAATAAAGGGCCGTTATCCAAAATCCATAAAGAACATATCAGACTCAACACCCAAAGAACAAATAACCCAATCAAGAAATGGGCAGAAGACATGAACAGATTTTTCCAAAGAAAACATATAAATGGTCAACAGACAAATGAAAAAATGCCCAACATCACTCAGCAACAGGGAAATACAAATGAAAATTACAATGAGATACAACCTCACACCTGTCAGAATGGCTAAAATTAACAAGTCAGGAAATGACAGATGTTGGCAAGGATGTGGAGAAAGAGAAACCCTCCTACACTGTTGATGGGAATGCAAGCCGATATAGCCACTCTGGAAAACAGTATGGAGGTTCCTCAAGAAGTTGAAAATAGCTATCCTATAACTCAACAATTGCACTACTGGGTATTTACCCCCAAAATACAAATGTGATCCAATGGGGCACCTACACCCCAACGTTTGTAGCAGCAATGTCTACAATAGCCAGTCTATGGAAAGAGCCCAGATGTCCATCGACAGATGAATGGATAAAGAAGATGTGGTATATAAATACAATGGAATATTATTCAGCAATCGAAAAATTGAAATCCTGCCATTTGCAATACATGGATGGAACTAGAGGGTATTATGTTAAGTGAAATAATTCATTCAGAGAAAGACAATTATACAATCTCCCTGATATGTAGAATTTAAGAAACTAGGCAGAGGATCCTAGGGGAAGAGAGGAAAAAAATGAAACAAGATGAAACCAGAGGGAAACAAACCATTAGAGACTCTTAATCATAGGAAACAAACTGAAGATTGCTAGATGGGACAGGGGTGCAGGAATGGGGTAATTGGGTGATGGACACTGGGGAGGGTATATATTGTAATGAGCACTGAGTAGTATATAAGACTGATGAATCCCAGACCTGTACTCCTGAAACAAATAATACATTATATGTTAATTCATTGAATTTAAATTTAAAAAAATAACCCACAGATTAACTTGGAGAGAATTATCCTTTTAACAATAATAGATGTTCCAGTCATTAAATATAAACTATCTTTCTACTTATTTAGGATTTCTTTAATTTATCTTAGCAATATTTGGTGGTTTCAAATGTAAAGAACTTACATATCATTTTTTAAATTAGTCCTAGGGATTTACCTTTAATAATATCATAAGTAGAATTTTTGAATATCATATACCAACTATTTTGTTAGAATATACAGATGCAATGGATTTTCTGTTAAACTTGTGTATTGCAACCTTGTTAAATCCATTGTTATTTCTAAAAAAAAAAAAAAAAAAGAATAAATCTTCTACCCTGAATTTTCTTTTTCACACTCTGAGTTTTTAGCATTTACTAATTTAAACTTTATTGTATTATTTCTTTCTGTATTAAGAGCCCCTAGTAGATTGTAAATTATTTGAGATTAAAAAAATCACCTATCTCTATATTTTTTTCTGTGGCACTTAACTCTGTACCTTATACATAGTTTGTGTTCAATAAATTCATTCAATTCAATTAGCAGGGCCGTATGCCATAGAATTAAGCAGAGTTGAAATTGATCTATTAAATATATATTTATCGAGAGTCAGATCCTGCTTGAGATGGGAATATAGCAGTAAAAATATAAACAAAGTTTATGTAAAACAGAACCTTTCAGTGTGTCTCATCTGTCTCATCTCAATAATGAGAAGGCTGGCTGAAGAGTAAGTAAGAAACAGAGGTAGCATATAAGGTTTGAATAGATAAGTCCAGAGGATACAAGGCCTTCAAAGTCTTTGTAAAGAGTCTGGATTTTTATTCTAGATAGCTTGGGATTTTGAGCAGGGAAGGAATATGCATTTATTAGAATTTTTAAAAGTAATTTTGCTGCTTGGAGCTATGCTTAAAGGGGGCAAGAGTGGGCAAAGAGAGTAAGATCATAAAGGATTTTAATAGAAAATGGTGCCATAACTTTTTATGGCAAAGTTATCAGATGGTAGGGTGAGTCTGCTCTCTTCCAATTTTAGGTTGTATACACAGCTAATCTTGTTTCCTTAGAGGTTTTATATCCAGGTGAGGTTTTGAACTATCCTGGCTTCTATGCCTACTTGTTAAAATCCTGACAGTTACTATATCTCTGCTAAAATCCTTATATTGAAGAAGTCTTAGTCTATCCAGAACTGGTTAGAGTCTTCATTTTCTTCCTTTTTTTCCTTATTCAGATAAGACATATATTCACCACTTTTTATTTTCTATTTATTAGTTCTTAGGTAAGCCATGTATAGTACATCACGTGTTCTAATTTGCAAATGAGAAACTAAATCAAAGAATCTTTTTAATTCCTCAAACAGCACAAAAAGGGTGGAAGAGAAAAGTGAAATGAACCTATATTTTTCATCTACAATTATACTATGTAGTATTAAAACAATCATTTATTTACTATCTCAAGAATCTGCACAAAAGCTTTATTAGGTAAGTTATTTCCCTAATTTATAGATGAAAACATGTACACAATAATTTAACTAATATTTTCAATATTACTCAGCTATGAAATTGAGATTGAAAATGTAAACTTTAAAAATTTTTTTAATTTAAGCTTTAGTCTGCTTCAAAGCTGCTTAATTCAAATTTCTCACACAGATTTCAATGTTTTATTTATTTTTTTTTTATTGAAGTGTAGTTGATGTACAGTGCTACTTTTTTTTCAGGTGTACAACATAGTGATTCTAATTGATATATTTCACAAAGTGATCGTCACGGTAAATCTTGCTATAATTTGTCACCATGCAAATTTGTTACTGATTATTAACTATGTTTTCTATGCTGTACATTGTATCCTCATGTCTTACTTATTTTGTAACTAGAAGTTTGTACCTTTTAATTCCCTTCCATTATTTTGCCCATCCCCCTTACCCACGACCACATTCTAACAACCACCAGATTATTCTCCGTATCTATGAGTATGTTTCTATTTTGTTTGTTCATTTGTTGTTGTTGTTTTAGATTCCACATGTAAGTGAAATCATCTGGTATTTGTCTTTCTCTGACTTGTTTCAGTTAGCATAATACTCTCTAGGTACATCCATGTTGTTACAAGTGGCAAACTTTGTCCTTTTTTTTTTTTAATGGAAGTATAATATTTCATTTTGTGTGTGTGTACCTATGCCACATCCTCTTTATCCATTCATCTATTGATGATCACTTAGGTTAATTCCATATCTTGGCAATTGTAAATAATGCTACAGTGAACATAGTGGTGCATATGTAATTTTGAAGCAGTGTTTTTGGAAATTCCACGGAGTAAAATTGCTGGATCATATGGTAGTGCTATTTTTAATTTGTTGAGGAAACTTCCTACTATTTTTTTCATGGCTGCAACATTTTTTATTCCTACCAACAGTGTATAAGAGTTCCCTTTTTCTACATCCTCACTAACACTTGTTGAAAATAGCCATTCTCCGCACAAATGTGAGGTGATATTTTACTGGGGTTTTAATTTGCATTTTCCTGATGATTGTTAATGTTGAACATGTTTTATTGTAGTCTAATTTTTAGCCATTCATATGTCTTCTTTAGAGAAATGTCTGCTCAGTCTTCTGCTTGCTTTTAAATTGGATTGATTTTTTTAATATTCAAGTTGTATGAGTTCTTTATATATTTTGGTATTAGCCTCTTATCAGATACATGATTTACAAATATCTCCTCCCATTCAGTAAGTTGCCTTTTTGTTTTGTTGACACAGAAACTTTTTAGTTTGACTTGCTCCTTTTTACTTTTGTTGCCCTTGCCTGAGATAAATCCAAAAATATTGCCAGGCTGATGTCTAGGAGCTTACTGCTTACATTTTATTCCAAGAGTTTTATGGCATCCAGTTTTATACTTGCATCTTTAATCCATTTTATTTTCATATATGCTGTGAGAAAGTGGTCCAGTTTATTGAAGAGGCTGTCTTTTCCCTACTGTATGTTCTTACCTCCTTTGTCAAAGATTGACTGTATAAGCATGGGTTTATTTCTGGACTTCATGCTGTTCCATAGATCTATGTGTCTGATTTTTGTGCTAGTACCATACTGTTTTGATTGCTATAGCTTTGTAATATAGTTTGAAACAAACAAACAAGAAAAAACATGATACCTCTAGCTTTGTTCTTTCTCAAAATTACTTTGGCTATTTGGGGACTTTTTTGGTTTCATACAAATTTTAAGATTATTTCTTGTAGCTCTGTGAATGTTACTATGTTATTTTAATGGGATTGTATTGAATGTGTGAATGCTTAAAGACATATGAACATTTTAGCAATATTCTCCTAATCCATGAGTGTGTTATATCTTTCCATTTATTTGTGTTGTCTTCTTCTTTTTTTTTTTTTTCATCAATGTCTGAAAGTTTTAAGAGTCTTTTACCTTCTTGGTTAAATTTCTTCCTAGGCATTTTATTTTTTATGTGTTTGTAAATGAGATTGTTTCCTTGATTTCTCTTTCTGATAGCTCATTATTGGTGTAGAGAAGTGTGACAGATGTATTTACTTTTGTATCCTGAAAATTTACTGAATTCTTTTATTCTAATAGTTTTTTGATGTCATCTTTAGGGTTTCTTACATGTGGTATCATGACATCAGCAAAATAGGAACAGTTTTACTTCTTTTCTAATTTGGATTTCTTTTATTTCTTTTTCTTGTCTGATTGTTATTATTGTCTTCTAATACTATGTTCAATGAAAGTAACAAAAATGAGCATCCTTGTGTTTTTCTTGATCTTAAAGGAAAGCTTTTAGTTTTTCACTACTGAGTGTAATATTAGCTGTGGATATGTCATAAGTAGCTTTTATTATGTTGCGATGTTTTCCCTCTATGTCAACCTCACTGAGAGTTTTTAATCATAAATGGTATGTTAGATGTTATCAAATCCTTTCCTACATTTCAGATGATCATGATTCTTATTTTTGTGTTGCTAATGTAATATACTAATGGATTGATTTGCATGTATTGAACCATCCTCCCATCCCTGGACTAAATCCCATTTGATCATGGTAAATGATCCTTCTAGTGGGTTGTTGAATTCAGTTGGTTAATATTTTGTTGAAGATTTTTGCATTAATATTTATCATGGATACTGGCCTGTAGTTTTCTATTTTTGTGTTATCTTTGTCTAGTTTTGGTGTTGAGGGGTACTGCTGGCCTCATAGAATGAATCTGGAAGCATTCCTTTCTTTTTAGGTTTGGAATAGCTTGAGAAGGATAGGTATTGACACTTTCTAAATGTTTGATAGAGAATTCACCCATGAAGCTGTTTGGTCCTGGATTTTTGTTTTTTGGGGAGCCTTTTGATTAGTAATTTAATTTCATTTTTAGAAATTTCTCTTTTCAGATTTTCTATTTCTTCTTGATTTAGTCTTGGAAAATTGCATGTTTCTAGGAATGTATCTATTTCTATGTTATCCCATTTGTTGGAATATAATTGTTCATAGCAGTCTGTTTTAATCCTTTGTATTTTCATGGTACCAGTTATAACTTCTTCTTTCATTTCATTTTTACTTATTTGGGCTTTTTTTTATTGTTGCATCTGACTAAAGCTTTATCAATTTTGTTTATCTTTTAGAAAAAAGCTCTTATTTTTATTAATATGGTCTATTTGTTTTTGGTCTCTATTTTATTTATTTCTCTTGTGATCCTTATTATTTTCCTTATTCTACGAACTTTGGGCTTGTTTATTCTTCTTTTTCTAGTTCTTTTAGGTGTAAGTTTAGATTGTTTGATACCTTTTCTTGTTTCTTGAGGTGAACCTGTATAAACTTCCCCCTTAGAACTGCTTTTGGATTGTTTTGTTTCCATTTTAATTTGTCTCAAGGTATTTTTTTATTTGTCCTTTGATTCCTTTTTGATTCATTGGTTGTTTAGTAGCATTTTTAGTCTTCACATGTTTATATTTTTCCAGTTTTCTTCTTGTAATTGATTTCTCTTTTTTTCCCAGTGCAATTTTTAAAAATTATTTATTCAAACTCAATTTAGTAAACAATACTGTATATTTCAAGAGTATAATTTAGTGATTTATCAGTTGCATACAACACCCAGTGCTCATTACAAGTGCCCTCCTTAATGCCCATCACCCAGTTACCCCATTCCCCCCACCCACCTCCCCTCCAGCAATACTCAGTTTGTTTCCTGGTTATAATTGATTCTAGTTTCACACTGTTTTGGTTGGTAAAGATGCTTAATAGGATTTCAGTCTTCTTAAATTTATTGAGACTTGTTTTGTGACCTAATATGTGATCTTTCTTGGAGAATGTCCCATGTGAACTTTAGAAGAATGCATTCTGGTGCTTTTGGATGAAATATTCTGTATGTCTATTAAGTTTGTTTATTTCTTCATTCAATTTCTGTCTGGATGATCTATCCTTTGATGTAAGTGGGGTGTTAAAAGTTCCCTACTATTATTACTGACATCCTCTCCTTTTTTGTCACACACACACACACACACACACACACACACCCCTCTGTGTTGGCTGCGTATATAGTTACTAGCATTTTATCCACTTGTTGGATTGACCTCTTTATCATTACATAATGCCTTCCTTTGTTTCTTGTTACAATCTTTATTTTAAAATCTATTTTGTCTGATGTAAGTACTGCTACTCTAGCTTCCTTTCTGTTTCCATTTGCATGGTGCTACTCTAGCTTCCTTTTTGTTTCTATTTGTATGGTACATATTTTCCTACCCCTTTATTTCAGTGTGAGCATTTTAGATCTGAAGTAAATCTCTTGTAGCAGCACATAAATGGTTCTTTTTTAAAATCCAATCAGTCATCCTATGTCTTTTGATTGGAACAGTTAGCCTATTTACATTTAAAGTAATTATTGATATATATGTATTTATTGCCATTTTGTTATTTGTTCTCTGGTTGTTTTTGTTATTCTTGTCTCTTTCTTCTCTTCTCAAAGTGGTTTGATGACTTTCTTTAGTGTTATGCTTGGATTCCTTTCTCTTTACTTTTTGTGTACTTAGTACAGGCTTTTGATTTGTGGTTGTCATAAGTTTAATGTATGACATTTTATATGTATAGCAGTCTATATTTAATTGTTGGTTACTTGAAACACATTCTAAAAGCACTAAATTTTTACCCCCAACCAATGTTTTATGTTTTTGATACCATATTTCACATTTTATTATTTTCCATATCCCTTGACTAGTTATTATAGATCCAGTTGAGTTTACTACATTTTTCTTTTAACCTTCATACTATCTATGTAGGTGATTGATCCACTACCTTGAGTACATTGATTAACCCTTATGAGTGAGATTTTTTTTTTCATAATTCTCTTATTCCAGGTTGTGATCTCTTCTTTTCCATTTAAAGAGTATCTTTCAAATTTCTTGTGAAGACATTTGGTGTTGATGAATTCCCTTCTGACTCTGGTGAGCAGAGCAGTCCCCCAGCCCATCTGTCTGAGAGGTCCAGCTGTGACTGTCATGGGTATGCTGGTGTGCATGGTTGTCCCTGGTACAGCAGACTGCCAGGCCTGTCTGTGAAAGCTGCATGTATGCTGGTGGGTGGGGCAAGTCTCTGACATAGCTTGCAATGAAGTCTGGTTTTAACTGTTGTTGATGTTTGGGTATAGGCCCCCAGGGTAGGGACACTTGGAGGGGCTTCAGTGCCAACTAAGGAGATCTACCAGTTGTGGTGGAACAATGCCTTCCAAGTGTTTCCACTTGGTGTGATGGTATGGGGAGTCTCTTGGGAGGATCTCTGAGCTGGTCGGGTCCATAGGGGAATGTGGAGTGGGGTGAATGGTGCTAGCATAATAAATGGAGAATGTCATAACTTGTTCTTGCTGGCATCAGGCCAGCTAAGTATAAGGTGAATGGAAACAAACAAACAAACAAACAACAACAAAACAGGATGCCTGCCAAACTTCTGTCACCAGAAAATATTCCAAAAACATCTTCCCCTCTGAAATACTCCCTAAAGTTAATCAGTGAATTTTCTTTGTGTGTGTAACCCAGGCAGTTTTTAAACTGCTGCATCTGTTCTGGAACTCAGAGTAAGTGAGACTATGTATGCGACCTTTAAGAGAAGAGTCATGGTTTCCTTCTAACACCTGGCTGTCATAAACAGAAGCCTTATTGGTTGTCAGAGCCAGACATTATGACTGCTTGTCTTCCTAGTGCAAATCCCCAGGCTGTGGAGTCTGAAGTGGGTCTCAGACTCCTTGTTCCTAAGGGAGGGCCTCTATATTATGAAATCCCTCCTGCTATGGGTCACTGTGGCAGGGATATGAGTCCTAACAAAACTTCCTCTCCTCCTCTGCTACCTGTCTTGGTGTGGATTTTTCTTTATATCCTTTTTTGTGTATGATTTGTTTATGCAACTCAATGGTAAGTGCTCAAGTAGTGATTTTTTTTTTGTTTCCTGTGAATTTGTAGGGTTCAAGTGCCTTAGTATCCAAACCCAAATCACTTCAAATCATAGAGGTAAGAAAGAAATGCAAATATACATGTATGTTTGTCTAGTTTATGTGTAAAAAGGTATACTACAGTTATATTTTTAATTACTGAAATATTAAACTATAAACTATAGTTATATCGATTATATCAACATCCTTTGTTTTGGACATTCATATATTGGGTGGACATGAATACAGAAATTGGTATGTGGAACAAGATGCTTTTGAGCTCTTCTGTTTGAATCATCATAAAATTATACATAATAACTATTAAGGAAATTTATAGTGAAGTCTACAAGTTTGTTTTACCTTTTGGGCTTTCAGATTAGGTACCCTCCTAGGACCTGTCAGGACTAGAGAATACATAAGAGCTCATGCTCAGATTCAATTATCCCAAAATGTATTTGAAAGTATACAGGTTAGAGAAAACGTATTTGGTAAATGTATCTTAATTCTCTATTTCCCAGCTACTGATTTTTTATTTCACTTTTTTTTTTTGCCATTGACAATTTACCAAAATCTTAGGTACTAACAATATGCTGCTAATTTTCTAATTTTCTAGTACCCAAGAATCAAATTAGAAGTCCCATAAAAACTCCCAGGCTATAATTGAACATTTGGAATTCATGAAGTGAAATCCTGATGTCTCAGTAAATCTAGTGAATATGCAGACTGCCTTTCAATGAGTTTGGAAGTGATTCTGGGCATTGTTCATACAATATAATATTGTTGTTAATAGGGAAATATGGTTTCAAGAGAAACAGATTAATGGATCAAATTAAATGTCTCATGTTTGTCTTCTAAGAGAAAATTTTGTCTAGTGATAATAATGTACCATCCCTATTAAAATATTATCAATTTATTTAAAATAAAACAAATCTTTCCTTCCTTAGAAGATCCAATGGCCCAGAAATACATAATAGCTCACAATTGCTCAGTAATATGTGGAATTTGTGTCCTCTCTCATGTGAAGTTTCCATGATTTTTTTTCTCTTTAAAATTGTTGAAGGAAATGGCATTTGCGTGATTATCTTTGAGGTAACTATTAATGAGCAAACCCAGCCAGTAAGGTCCATCAATTATAAAATTTTACAAAATAGTCTTGGTAAGACACCACAGGAATATATATAGCTAAAATATTTTGGTTCAATGTCCTTTTCTACTTGCTTACCAAAATGTCATATGATGTTGAAGGCAGAAACTGGAGTTATGCAACAACAACCCAAAATAAAACAAAACAAAAATCACCAAAAATTATCAATAAACCATCAGGGCAAGAAGAAGCAAAGAAGGATTCCCCTAGATGTTTCATAAGAAACCTGGCCCAACCAATATCTCAATTTCAGACTTTTAGACCTAGATCTGTGAAAAAACAAATTTCTGTGCTAAGCAACCCAATTTGTGATACCTTGTTACAACATCCCTGGGAAACTAATTCAGCCCCTTCAAGTATAACCTAGAAAACTTGCTTCTATCTTTTTTCTATTAAAGTGTTACCAAGCAAAAATCCCAGAATCATCTAAAGTATGAAAATTATTTTGGAATTTAGTATAAAATGAAGAAAGGACATTTTCTTTACTGAAAATGAGAAATTCACATCTGAAATGATGAATCAGAAAACAGTGTAAAATTTGGGATTAACATTTTTGTTTTCTCACATATATATGTATGTGTATGTTACATTAAATATGAATGAGAAAAATATAAATAAATCCTTTCAATGTATTGGTAGCATACCAAATTTAATTGTATAATGGACATTGCTTGCAAAACTTTTCAATTATCAAGTAAAACCCAGTTATTACAAAGTCAATCATTTGAAAAACTGTAATCAAGAATCAGAAAATAAAGGAACCAACCACCAAAATCCTTTTAAATTGTTCTCATTTAAAACTGCATGTGCTTTTCAAAATATTGCTTTCATGTTTGAGAAACTAATTACAAAATATATCAGAGTACATCTAACTGCAAGTTCCACTCCTCCAAGCAGAATATGGCTATTATAATTACCATCAGATAGTGGAAAAAATAATTTCCTGCCATCAATAGTATAGTTCCTCTATTAGAGCCAAAGATAATGAAATTAGAGGATACGTAATTTTTTTTAAAGAATATGATTGCATTCAGGATGCAAGTGACCACATTATTTTCAGGATTACACACACACACACACACACACACACACACACCTGCTCTCTTTTCTACATTAGGCACGTGGACCTTAATAAGAGCATGTTGCCCGCCAATATTAACATAACTTTCTCTTAAAGTTATGTGCCATAACTTCTGGTAATTAAACTAATTCAGTGATACATTGTTAAGTCATATTTTAAAAAACAAATTATCCCAATTTTCTCTCATCCCCTCAAAACTTATAATAAGAAGCATTCATATTGATTATGTAATCAAAAATTAGATTATTTATGAACACAATTGCAAAATGGAAGTGAATGTGCCATCTTGCATTTAATATTTTGAACTACATGCCTATATTTTGAAGTTTCTACAATAACTTTAAAAACAAAAGATCAATTTATTTTTCATTCAGTGCCAGGCACTGAGGATAGGTTTTATATTATCACACTTTTATTTAATGTATGAAGTTTAACATTCACTTTAGAAGTTATTTCAGAAGTGAAGATGTATTACTAAACTGGCATATATCTAGTAGGCCCATGCAGTCATACTCTACTTGCATGTAAGATGCCTGTAAATAAACCGAAAGAATGCACATGATTGAAATCCAAGACCACTAGTTAACCCCATATCCTATTAAATGGCTCCTACTCTTGTGTCAGGAGTGCATGTTAAAAAATAATAATAATAATAAAAAAATAAACAACAACAACAAAACAATTAGTAGGCTTCAGTTTGTATAATCTGCATCCCACCATAATCTGCACATAGTCTGTTAAAAGTGTGCTGTCTCTTGCCTAAAAGTGGAAGGGTCTTAAGGCTAGTCATCCTAAAAGCCTTCCAGGGGCACCTGGGTGGTGCAGTCTGTTAAGCGCTGACTCTTGGTTTCAGCACAGGTCATGTTCTTTTGGTCATTAGGTAAGAGCCTACCATGGGGTTCCACACTCAGTGCAAAGTTGACTTGGGATTTTCTCTCTCCCTCTGCCCCTCTCACTCATTCTCTCTCTCTCTCTCTCTCTCTCTCTCCCTTCTTTCTCCCTTTCTCTCTGAAATACATAAATCTTTAAAAAAATAAATAAAAGCCTTTCAATGAAAATTGAAAATAAGGAACTGTGTTTGGGGAGCCTATGGTAAACCAAAGACTATAAGATTATGATAGAGATGATCTAGGAATTTTCTGACAACATTTGAACATCAGTGCTGACTTCTGGCTTTCTAGCATCTGTCTTGCTCTCCCAGGTTATTCTCTTTCCAGTATCAAAATACTTGACAGTGTTAATATGTGGTAGAGTTACATTATATGAAATCAAAAGTTGGACATTGATAAAAAAGTTGATGAAAATATATTTAAAACTCAGAATTATATAGATAAAATTTATCTCTCTGCCTAGGAGAGAGATTTTATTTATAAACAAAAATTGTTTATATTTAAGGTGTATAGCATGATTATTTGATATAATGAAATGATTATTACAATCAAACAAATTAATATATCACCTAGCAATGTTATCACTTTAATTTTTTGAAGAGTGCATCTGAAATCTACTCCCAGCATATTTCCAGTGTTCAATATGGTATTAAGTTTATCCACCATGCCTATACATTAGATCTCTATACTTACTCATCTTCTATAACTGGAAATTTATACCCTTTGATCAACATGTCTCCATAACATCAAATTGCCCAGTCCCTGATAAAGCCTGTTCTATTCTTTACTTCTGAGTTTGACTTTTTTTTCCATTTAGATTTTAGTTTTTTGGCTATTTTTGGTCTTTTGAGGTTCCATATGAATTTCTATTTATGTTAAAAAATGCCACTGGAATTTTGATAGGGATTGAATCTGTAGATTGCTTTGACTAATATGGACATTTCCACAATATTAATTTCTTGAATTCATGAATATGAGCTATCTTACCATGGTTTTCTCTTCAGTTTCTTTTATTAAGGTTATATAATTTTCAGTGAACAGGTCTTTCACATCATTGATTAAGTTTACTCCTAAGTGTTTTACTGTTTTTGATGTTAATGTAAATGGGATTTAAAATTTTTAATTTGGGGCGCCTGGGTGGCTCAGTGGGCTAAAGCCTCTGCCTTCAGCTCAGGTCATGATCCCAGAGTCCTGGGATCGAGCCCCACATCGGGCTCTCTGCTCAGCAGGGAGCCTGCTTCCCCCTCTCTCTTCCTCTCTGCCTACTTGTGATCTCTCTCTCTCTCTGTCAAGTAAATAAATAAAATCTTTAAAAAAAAAAAAAAATTTTAATTTACTTAAAAACAGTTCACCTTTTCTCCTGCCCTGCCTCTGGCAACCGCCAAACTGTTCTCTACATTCATAAACTTGTTTTATTCATCCATTTTTTCATTCATTCATTCATTCATTCATTCTACACATAAGGGAGACTGCATGATATTTCTTTTACTTTGTCCAAACTTTTTAATTATCATAATGCCCTCAAGGTCTGTTTATGCTGTCACAAGTGACAAGATTTCATTTTTCTTTGTGGCTGAATAATATTCCATTTTAAAAATATGCATGTCACATTTTATTTATCCATTCATCAATCAGTGGATACTTAATGTTGTTTCTATATCTTGGCTATTATAAATAATGCTACAATGAACATAGGGATACATATATTCTTCTGAGTTAATGGGTTTTTTGCCTTTGGATACATATCCAAAAGTGGAATTGCTAGATCATATGTTTCACTTTTTAATATCTTGAGGAACCTTTATGCTCTTTTCAATAGTGGCTGCACAAATTTACATTCACACCAACAATGCATGAGAGTTCTCTTTTCTCTACATCCTTGCCAACACTTATTTCTTGTCTTTATAATTGTAGTCATTCTAGTAGATGTGATGTGATATCTCATTGGGGTTTTGATTTATATTTCCCTGATAATTATGTAGAGCATCTTTTGTCCACTTTTGCTCCATCCGCATGTCTCTGGAAAAATGTCAATTCATATCTTCTGTCCATTTTGTGGGTTTTCTTTGCTGTTGAGCTATATGAGTATTTTATATATTTTAGATATCAATGCCTTATCAGATATATAATTTGAAAATATTTTCTCCCATTCAGTAGGTTGCTTTTTCATATTGTTGATAGTTTCCTAGACTGTGCAGAAGCTTTTTAGTTTGATGAAGTCCCATTTGTTTGCTTTTTCTTTTGTTGCTTTGCTTTTGATATCAGGTTCAAAAATTATTGCCAAGACCTATGTCAAGGTGTTTACTGTCTATGTTTTCTTCTAGGAAATTTTATGGTTTCAGATATTAAATTAAAGTCTTTAATCCTCCTAGGTGATTTTTGTGTATGGTATAAGATAGTAGTCTAGTTTAATTCTTTTGTATATAGTTGTCCCATTTTCCAACATGACTTATTGAAGAGACTGTTTTTTTTTTCCATTGTATATTCTTGTCTCCTTTATCATAAATTACTTGACTATATATGTGTATTTTTATTCTGGGCTCTCTCTTCTGGTCCACGGATGTGCATATCTACTTTAATGCTAGTACCTTACTGTTTAAATTATAGTAGGTTTGTAATATGGTTTGAAATCAGGGAGAGTGATATATCCAGTTTTGTTCTTATTTCTTAAGATTGCTTCAACCAGTTGGGGTCTTTTATCATTCCATACCACTGGTTCTATTTCTGTGAAAAATGCCATTAGAATTTTGATAGGGATTTTCTTAAATCTGTATATCACTTTGAGTAGTATGGAAATTTTTAAAATTTTAATTTAAATTCAATTTCCCAACCTGTAGTAGATCATTAGTTGAAGATGTAGAGTTCAGTAATTCACCAGTTGCATATAATACCCAGTGCTAATCACATCATGTGCCCTCCTTTATATCTGTCACCTAGTTGCCCCCTCCTCTTACCCATCTCCTCTCCAACAAACCTCAGTTTGTTTCCTATAGTTAATACTCTCTTATTTCTTTCTCTCTGATTTCTTCCCAATCAGTTTTCCTCCCTTCCTCTGTAATCCTCTGTGCTATTTCTTATACTCTATATATGAGTGAAACCATATGATAATTGTCTTTCTCTGATTGACTTATTTTGCTTAGCATAATACCCTTCATTTCCCTCCATTGGTGTAAATGAGAGGATTTCATCTTTTTGATGGCTGAGTAATATGACATTGTGTGTTTATACCACATCATCTTTGTATATTCATCTGTCGATGGACATCTCAGCTCTTTCCATAATTTGGCTATTGTAGACATTGCTGCTATAAACATTGGCATGCAGGTGCTTCTTTGAATCAATACACTTGCATCTGTGGGGTAAATACCCAGTAATGCAACCGTTGGGTCATAGGATAGCTTTATTTTTAATTTCTTGAGGAACCTCCATGCTGTCTTCGAGTGGCTGTGCCAGCTTGTATTCCTACCAATGGTATAAAAGTGTTCCCCTTTCTTCACATCCCTGCCAATGTTTGTTGTTTCCTGACATGCTCATTTTAGCCATTCTGACCACTGTGAGGTGGTATCTCATTGTGGTTTTGATATTTATTTTCCTGTTGCCAAGTGATGTTGAGCATTTTTTCATGTGTCTGAAACAAATAATTCTAAGATATGTATGGAGCTATAAAAGCCCTGAATAGCCAGAGGAATGTTGAAAAAGAAAAACAAAGCTGGTGGCATCACAACTCCAGACTTCAAGCTCTATTACAAAGTTGCGATCATCAAGACACTATGGTACTGGCAAAAAAAACCAGACACAATGATCAGTGCAATAGAAGAGAACACCCAGAAATGGACCTTCAACTCTATGGTCAACTGATCTTCAACAAAGTATGAAAGAATGTCCAATGGAGAAAGACAGTCTCTTCAACAAATAGTGTTGGGAAAATTGGACAGCCACGTGTAGAAGAATGAAATTGGATCGTTTTCTTACACCATACACAAAGACACACTCAAAATGGATGAAAGGCCTAAATGTGAGACAGGAATCCATCAAAATCCTAGAGAAGAGCACAGGCAGCAACTTCTTTGACCTCATCCACAGCAACTTCTTGCTAGACATCTTCAAAGGCAAGGGAAACAAAAGCAAAAATGAACTATGGGATTTTATCAAGATAAAAAGCTGCTGCAAGGCAAAAGAAACAGTTAGCAAAACTAAAAGGCAACCTGTAGAAGATATTTGCAGATGACATATCAGATAAATGGCTAGTATCCAAGGTCTATAAAGAATTTATCAAATTCAACACTCCAGAAAACAAATAATCCAATCAAGAAATGGACAGAAGACATGAATAGATATTTCTCCAAAGAAGATCTATGAATGGCCAACAGACACATGAAAAATTGCCCAACATCACTTGAGATCAGAATAGTATGGACATTTTAACTAATTTATCCAGTGTATCTTCAGCTAATATATTTTCATTTATTTGTTTCTTTTATTAATGTCTCATAGTTTTCAATACACAGGTCTTTCATCTCCCTGGTTAAATTTATTCCTAAAAAAAAATTATTCCTAAGTATTTTATTATTTTTGATGCAATTGTAAATAGGATTGTTTTCTTAATTTCTCTTATTATATGATAATAGTTCATTATTAGTGAATAGAAATGCAAAAGATTGTTGTGTATTAATTTTGTATCCTGCAATTTTACTGAAATTATTTATTTTAACAGTTTGAAGTAGACTTTTTATTTCTACATATAATGTTATGTCACTGCAGAGTGAGTTTTACTTTACCTTTCCAATTATTTTTTTTATTATGTTCAGTTAGACAACATATAGTACATCATTAGTTTTTGATGTAGTGTTCAAAGATTTGTCAGTTGCATACAACACCCAGCAGTGGGTTTTGTAGGCATTTCCAATTCGTATGCTTTTCTTTCTTTCTCTTATCTATTTTTCTGGCTAGGGCCTCCAACACTATGTTGAACAGAAGTGGCAAGAGTAGGCATCCTTGTCTTATTTCTAATCTTGCAGGAAAAACTTTTAGCTTTTCACCATGAGTATGTTAGCTATGGACTTGTCATATATAACCTTTATTATGTCGAGATATGTTCCCCCCATACTTGCTTTGTTGATAGTTTTTATCACACATGGATATTGACTATCATCATATGCTTTTTCTGCATTTACTGAAATGATCATATGATTTTAATCCTTCATTTTGTTAATGCAATGTGTCACATTGACTGCTTTGTGGATGTTAAACCTTTCTTGCTTCACTGGAATAAATCCCATCTGATCATGATATATAATGTTTTTATTATATTATTCAATTTGGTTTGCTAATCTGTTGAGTATATTTGCATGTATGTTCATCAGTGATATTTCCCTGTAATTTTCTTTTGTTGTGGTACCTTCATCTGGTTTGGGTATTGGGATATTTTTGACCTCATAAAATGAGTTTGGAAAAGTTCTCTTCTCTTTGAAGTGTTTGAGAAGGATTGGTGTCCTTTGAATGTTTGGTAGAATTCACCAGTGAAGCCATTTGATTCTAGACTTTTGTTTCTTGGGAGATTTTTGACTACTGATTCAGTATCTTTACTAGTGATCAGATTTTTTATTTCATCATGATTTAGTCTTGCTAGTTTGTATGTTTCTAGGAATGTATCCATTTTTTCTGTGTTGTCCATTTTGTTGGCATATAATTGTTTATAGTAGTTTCATGATTATTTGTATTTCTCTGATATCATTTGTATCATCTTGCCCTTCATTTCTAATTATAAATAATCTCTTTTAGGCTAGAACTACCAAAAAAATTTTCTTTCAATTTTGTTTATCTTTTCAGAAATCCAGATCTTAGTTTCATTAGTGTCTTCTATCATCTTTTTAGTATCTATTTCGACTATCTCTGTTATGTTATTTTTTTTTTCTTTCTAGTAACTTTAGTCTTTTTGTCGTTGTTCTTTTTTTCTAGCTCTTTGAGATGTAAGGTTAAATTTTTTATTTTAGATTCTTCTTGTTTCTTGAGGTAAGCATTTATTGCTATTAATTTTCCTTTTAAAACTTTTTGCTGAATACCATAAATTTTGATATGTTACATTTACATTTTTATTTGTCTCAATATAGTTTTTCAGTTCTCTTTTGATTTGTTCTTTGACTCTGGTTATTTGGTAGCATGTTGTTTAAACTCTACATTCATGTGGATTTTTCAGTTTTCTTTATGTAATTAATTTCTAGTTTCATGTCATTTGGTCAAAAAGGATACTTGATATGAATTAATCCTCTTAAATTTATTAAGACTACTTTTGTGGCCTACCATATGATCTACCTTGGAAAATATTCCATGTGCACTTGAGCAGAATGTGTATTCTGCTGCTTTTAGATAGAATGTTCTGTAAATATCTCTTAAGTCTATCCCTTCTAACATGTTGTTTAAGGCTGATGTTTCCTTATTGATTTTTTTTTCTGGATAATATGTCCATTAATGTAACTGCAGTATTAAAGTCCCCTGCTATTATTTAATTGCCATCTATTTCTCCTTTTAGGCCTGTTAATATTTGCTTTATAAGTATAGGTGTTCCTATGTCGAGTTCATAAATATTTGCAATTGTTACATCTTCTTGTTGGATTGATCATTTAATCATTATATAATTCCCTTCATTGTCTCTTATTACAGTGCTTTTTTAAAGTCTATTTTGTCTGATAAAAGCATAGCCACTCCAGCTTTCTTTTGGCTTGCATTTGCATTAGGTATCTTTCTTCCATCCCTTACTTTCAGCCTGGGTGTGTCTTTACATCTAAAGTGAATCTATTGTAGGCAGCATATAGATTTTTTAAAAAATTTGTCTTAATTTAAAATCAATTAGCCAATATATAGTTCATCATTAGTTTCAGATATAGAGTTCAGTTGTTCATCAGTTGCAAATCTCATCATAGCACTTGATAGTATATAGATTTTTTAATCCACTCTATGTCTTTTGATTAGAAAATTTAGTCCATTTACATTTAGAATAATTATTGATAGGGTGGCACCCGGGTGGTTCAGTGAATTAAGCATCTAACTCATAGTTTCAGCTTAGGTCATGATCCTGCCATTGTGAGATTGAGCCCTCCTTTGGGCTCCCTACTCAATGTGGAGTTGGCTTCAGACTCTTTCTCCCTCTGCCCTTCATTGCTCGTGAGTATGCTCTCTTTCTCTCTCAAATAATTAAATAAAATGTTTTTAAAATATTATTATTGATAGGTATAGTATAAAGTTATTCCATTTTGTCTATTCTTTTCTGACTGCATTTGTAGTTCCTCTCTATTCCTAGCCTTTTGTCTTGCCCTCTTTTATAATATAATGACTTTCTTTAGTGGAATGTATATTCCTCTTACTCTTGTGTATTTAATATAGGTTTCTGCTTTGTGGTTGTCATGAAGATACATATATTTATAACAGTCTATTTTAAGTGAATAGTAACTTAATTTTGATCCCATTTTATTTGACAGAGCTCACAAGTAGGCAGAGAGGCAGGCAGAGAGAGAGGAGAAAGCAGGCTCTCCACGGAGCGGAGAGCCCGATGCGGGGCTCGATCCCAGGACCCTGGGATCATGACCCGAGCCGAAGGCAGAGGCTTTAACCCACTGAGCCACCCAGGCGCCCCCTGATTTTGATCCCATTTTAAACATAATTAGTCCTCACACATTTTATATCATTCTAGCTCATGTATCCCTTAAATAATTATTTATAATTAGTTATTTTTATTACTTTGTCTAGTAATGTAACCCTCTTAACCTTCATACTAGCTTTATAAATGATTTATCCACTACCTTTTCTATATATTTACCTTTCCAGTGAAATTTATTCTTACATATATCTTCTGTTACTAATTAGCACCTTAGGCTTAAAGAAGTTCTTTTAACATTTCTTTAAGGCCAGTTCAGTGGTAATAAAATCTTTTAGTTTTTGCTTATTTGGAAAATATTTTATCTCTGCCATTTAAATGATAACTGCACAAGATACAGTATTCTTTGGTTGAAAGATTTGCTTTCAATACTCTGAATATATTGTGCTACTCTCTTCTGGCTTGCAAAGTTTCTGCTAAACAGTCTATTAGTCTTATGGGGGTTCACTTGTGTGTAACAAGTTATTTTTCTCTCACTTTTTTTTTAATTCAGTCTGTATCACTACTTTTTGCCACTTTAATTACTGCATGCCTTGATGTGGACCTACTTGGACTGATTTTGTTGGAGGTTCTCTATGTTCTGGATCTGGATGTACAAAGAGAAAATGCAAAGGTAACATCTCAGAAGTGTTCTAGCAGTCTCCTAGATGTGTGTATTAAATTAGATACCTGCCACTTATGTTGACACTTTAATAAGATGAGCCTCCTTCACTTTTAGTCTGGATGTACCTCATAGATAAGTCCTGAGAAGGGCAAATTTGAACATGCAAGTTTCTTTTAAAGTGGTTTTCAGATCATTACATTTTTGTGCATCTTGGGATATGAGCACCATTGGTTTTCAAAGTTAGATGTTTTAGGGTCTTGTCTCCCAAATGCATGTCTTCAAGGTTCAGATGCCTGTTTGGGATTCAAGACATTTTCTCTTGAGGAAGAAGTTCTAGATTTTAAGTTCCCTCCCACTTGTGGGTCAGTATACCAGGAATGGCATTTATGGTGAGAGTGTATCTCAGTCACTCCTACCTGCTTTTTTGTGATTTTCTTCTTTTTGCTTCATGTATAGTCTTCACTCAGCAAACCTTTGATTTTCTTTAAGAGAATCTTGTTTCACATATAGTGGGAGACTCAATATATCCATGAGAGGAGGTGAGTTCAGAATCTTCTTGCATTGCCACCTTGAACTGGTCGTGTGTTTTCTTTATTTCATTTTCAAATATCTCACTGTCAATGTGTAGAAATACAACCGATTTTTGTATGTCAATTTTGTATCCTACAAATTTGCTGAATTCATTTAATAGTTTTATTTTTTTTATGAAAGTGTTGAATTTTGTCAACTGCTTTCTAAGAGTCTATTGAGAGGATCATGTGATTTTAATTTTTTATTCTGTTAATGTGTATTACTTTTACTGATTTGCACAATTTTAAACCATCCTTGCATCCCAGGGATAAATACTGCTTGATTGTGGTGTATGACCCATTTAACATATTGTTGGATTCACTTTGCTAGTATTTTGTTAAAGATTTTTGCATCTACATACATTAGGGATGTTGGCCTGTAATTTCTTACAGTATCCTTGTCTGGCTCTGGTATCAAGGTAATGTTGGCTTCATAAAATGAGTTTGGGAGTTTTCCCTCCTCATCAGTATTTTGGAAAAGTTTGAGATGAGTTGGTATTCCAATTCATTAGTGAAGCCATAGGTCCTGGGTTTCTTTTGTTGTTTGGGGGAGGTTTTTGATTACTGACTTAATCTCCTTACTCCTTATTGGTCTGTTCAAATTTTTTATTTCTTCCTGATTAAACCTTGAATTAGGCTGTATATCTCTAATAATATCCATTTCTTCTAGATTATCCAATTAGTTGGCAGATAAATATTCATAATATCTCTTATCCTTTGTATTTCTGTACCATCAGTTATAGCATTACTTTTTGCATTTATAATTTTATTTGTATTTTTTAAGTCTAGCTAAAGGTGTGTCAGTTTTGTTTATCTTTGCAAAGTATCAGCTAGTTTTATTAATCTTCTCTATTGTTTTCTAATCTCTATTTCATTTATTTCTGCTTTGATCTTTTTAATAATTTTTATCTCCCTACTCTCCTCCCCTTACAACCATCAGTATATTCTCTGTATTTAAGAGTCAGTCTTTTTTGTTTGTTTGCATATTTTTTTTGTTTTAATTCCACATGTGAGTGAAATCATGTGTTTTTCTTGCTGTCTGATTTACTTCACTTATCATAATGTACTATAGGTACATCCACGTGGTTACAAATGACATCTTTGTCTTCTTTCAGGTTTTAGAGGAAAAAGTCTGTTTTTCACTTTTGAGTATGATGTTAGCTGTTATTTTTTCATAAATGACCTTTATTATGTTGATGTATGTTCCCTCTAAGCCCACTCTGTTATGAGTTTTTAGCATGAAGGGAGGTTGTATTTTGTCAACTGTTTTTGTTGTTGTTGTTGTTGTTGTTGTTGTTTTTTGTATCTATTGACATGATTATATGGTTTTTATTCTTTCTCTTACTGATGTGATGTATCACACTGATTTGTCAATATGGAACCACTCTTCCATCCCTAGAATAAATCCTACATGATTGTGATGAATGATTATTTTTCATCTATTGTTGAATTCAGTTTACTAATATTTTGTTGAGGATTTTTGCATCTCCGTTCATATTGGCTTGTATTGTTTGTTTTGTGATGTCTTTGTCTTATTTTGGTATCAGGGTAATGCTGCCCTCATATAATGAATGTGGAAGATTTTCTTCCTCTATTTTTTGGAATAGTTTGAGAATATTAAATATTAACTTTTTAAAAAAATATTGGTAGAATTCACCTGTGAAGTCATCTGGTCCTAGAGTTTTGTTTGGCAGTTTTTGATCACTAATTCAATTTCATTAGTAGTAATAATTCTGTTCACAATTTTTCTTTCTTTGTGGTTCATTTTTGAAATATTATATATATTTTTAGAAATTTATCAATTCTAGGTTGTCCAATTTTTTGGTGTATATTTTTTTCATAATAATCTCTTATGATACTTTGTATTTTTGTGGTATCAGTTGTTATTTCTAATCCATAGTTCTCCTTTTTTCTTGATGAGTCTCACTAGAGGTTTATTAATTTTGCTTATCTTTTCAAGGAATCAGCTCCTGGTTTCATTGATCTTTTCTATTGTTCTTTTACTCTCTATTTCATTTATTTATGACCTAATCTTTATTGTTTCCTTTCTTCTACTAGCTTCTGACTTGTTCTTTTTCTACCCATTTTAGGTATAATGTTAAATTGATTATTTGAGGTGTTTTTTTTTTTTCTTCTTCTTTTTTTAAGTAGGCTCCATGCCTAGCATGGGGAATTTTTCTTGTTTCTTGAGGTTGTAATTTCATACCATTTTTGTCAGAAATGGTTTTTGCAATGATTTTAATTTTTGGAAATTTGTTAAGTCTTGTTTTGTCATCCAATATATGATCTATCCTGGACAATGTTCTATGTGTATTTGAAAATAATCTGTTGTGGCATGGAATATTCTATATATGTGTATTAGGTCCATTTGGTTTTAGTGTTGTTCATTCCCAATGTTTCCTTATTAATTTTCTGTCTGGATTACATATCCATTGTTGAAATTAGGATATTGAGGTCCTCCAGTATTATCATATTCTTTATGTATCCCTTTGGTGTTGGGTACATACATACTTACAATTGTGATGTCCTGTTTATGATTTGACCTCTTTATCAATACATAGTGACTTTCTTTTTCTCTTGTTATAGTTTTCATCTTGTTCGATATATAATAGCTACTCTGCTTTCTTTAGTTTCCATTTGCATGAAATATAATTTTCCATCCATTCACTTTTAGCCTATGTGTCCTTAAAGCCAGTAGGTCTCTTGTAGGTTGCATACTGTTGAATATTGTGGATATTTTTAAATCCATTCAACTACCCTGTGTTTTGATTGAAGAATTTAATCTATTTACCTTTAAAATAATTATTTATAGAAATGAATGTACTATTACCATTTTGTTAATATTTTCTATTATGTAGTACTTTGTTCCTTTATTTTCCTCTCTTGCTGTATTCCTTTATAATTTGATTTTTGTTTATTAGTTTCCCAGTGGCATGTTTTGATTCCTTTCCCTTAATTTTTTTTATACTGTGATATTTTTATTTTTGTTTATCATGAGACATATATAAAATATTATAATACACATCAGGGTCTTTTAAGATGCTAATAACTTTGTGTACCAAAATGCTACATTTTGATTTCTCCTCCAATGTGTTGTGTTATTGATTTCACAATTTATGTGTTTTATATATGGTGTAACTATTTAACATATTATTATAGATATTTAAATACTTTCATTTTAAAATTTTTATACAAAATTTAAAAGTGATTTACATACTACCATACAGTATTAGAATATCTTGAATTTGTCTATATTCTTACCTTTACAGTGAGTTTTATATTTTCATATGTTTTACTGTTGTTAGTTAACATTGTTTAATTTCAACTTGAAGAACTATTTTTGCCATTTCTTGTATGGCAAGTAAAGTGTGATGAACTCCCAAAGTTTGTTTGTTTTTACTTGAGAAAGTCCTTATCTCTTTTTCATTTCTGGAGGAAAATTATGCTATGCAGAGTATTCTTGGTTGACATATTTTTTTTCTTTCAAAACTTTATATATATCATTCCACTTTTTCCTGGCTTTCCAGGTTTCTGCTGATAATTTTTCTGATGGCCTTATAGAGGTACCCGTGTATATTAGCACTTATTTTTTCTATTGCTGCTTTTACAATGTACTTTTTGTCCTTGATTTTAGGTAGTCTTATTGTAATGTGTCTTGCAGAAGATCTTTTTGAGTTGAAATTTTTGGAGACTTATGAGCTTCATGCACTTGAATGTCTAAGTCTCTTTCCCATTTTGAATTTCTCAGCCGTTATTTCTTTAAATTAGCTCTTTGACCCTTTCTCCCTCTCTTCTTCTTCTGGAACTCCAGTAATTCATAATTATGTCTCTTAATGGTATGCTATAGTTCATGTAGGCTTTCTTCACTCTTTTTTATTGCTCTTCTGACTGGATAATTTCAAATGTCTTAAGTTCATTGATTCACTCTTCTTATTGATCAAGTTTGTTCTTAAAGCCCTCTATTGAATTCTTCAATTGAGTCATTATGTTCTTCAACTCTAGGATTTTTTAATGGTTTCTATTTCTGCGTTGAACTTCTCATTTTGCTTATATACTTTTTTAAAAATTGTGATTAGTTAGCTGTTGCTGTTTTCTTTTAGTTCATTGAATTTCTTTTCTAGAATTATCCTCAGTTTTTTGTCAGATCTTAAATCTCCATTTGTTTTGGTTCAGTTATTGAGGTTCTATAAGGTTTCTTTTGTAGTGTCATGTTTTCTCAATTGTTTGTGATCTTTGTGGCCCTGAATTGGGATCTGCACATTTGAAGTAGATGCTTCTTCCAGTCTATATAGACTGTCATTGGCAGGGAATGCCCTTCACCAGTCAGTCATTCAGATATTCTGGGTGACCCATCTGGAAGAGATCTCAGGTGGGCTTGCTGCTGGAGTCTCTGAGTGGGAAGGTCTCGTGCCTGGATCAGCAGGTGAGCAAGACCCTTGCTTGGATTCACAGGGGTGGACCTGATCCATGGGTCCACAGTGCAGATTGATGTTTAGTTTCAGTAGCAGGCCTGGGATCTGAATATGTGTAGGACATGGATTCTGGATCCATGGGAATTTGTCTGTGGGTGCTGCCTTGGATATGGGGACAATGGGGTTAAGCCTTGCACTGGGGCAGGCTATGAACCTTGGTCTTTGGGAACTAGACTGCATGCTGGGATTATGGGGGTCAGACTGCTGCTGGGACAGGCCAGGAGTCTGGGCCTCAGGAGCAAGTCTGGCCCTAGGGTGAGACTAGAACTGAAGTTCATGGAAGGCAGTCTGGTACCAAGATGGTCTGAAACTGGGTCCTCAGGAGCCACCATGGAACATCCGTCTATTGAATTCATCCTGATGCTGGAGTGGATCATGAGCCTGGATCCTTGGGATCCTGTCAGGAGGCTGGAGCCATGGAGGCTGGCCTGGCACTGGTGCAATCCTAGTGCTGTGGTCCATGGTAAAGTTCAGAATTTACTTCATTCTCCTTTCCCCAATGGAGGGTATCTTTCTCTACACTGAGCTGCCTGGACCTGGAGGAGGGGTGACAGGTATAATGCAAAACTGTCTTCCCTATTCTCTTCAATGCATTTTTCCTTATTTCTGTTTTCCACACAGGTGATATAATCCCTCAATATTTTTAGCTCTTTGTGAAGGTATTTTTGTGCACATATTTTATGCAGTTGTTCAAATTGATGTTCCTGTGAGGAGAATAGTGCAGAATAAAATTTGCACTGTCTTAAGGAATGTGAAGAAGGCAGAATTGACAAGCCTAATATTCAGTGAGGGTGGCAGTGAAGAAGAAGGAACAAAGATGACTTCCAAATTTCAGGCCCAGATAACCACATGGAAGCTAAATATTGTCATTCTGAGTCACAGCTCTTTCTGTGGCCAGATACCAGAGAACACAGGTTCATTGAGGTAATCATAAGATGCCATTGTGTACATGAGAACTATTAACTACCATTGTGTTTATCTTAATGCAAATATTATGTCCCATAGAAATAATCAGCCCCTGTATTGAATCCCTAAAGACTTTTATATCTAACTGTTGAAATAATGCTTTGGAAATCCAAAGTCAGTTTGAATATTAAGACCTACTTCCCAATATCTCAGCAGGGTATAAAGATGCTTGAGTAAGAGTAATTGATCATGGGTGAAAAACACATTAGTATTCTTCGTGCTTAATAATTTAAACACTTTACCCAAGCCTTCAGTTTGCTCTGGTTGAACACCACATAAGTGGTGTTTTAAGACAGAGCATTTCAAGACAAATTATGAAGAGGGAAAATAATCTCATATTTGCCTCTGAATATGAAGGAGAAAAAAATTAAAGATAAAAAATAGAAAACAGTAATTTTTATTTTGTTTCCAAAGGGTTTTGTTTTGTTTTGTTTGTATTTTGTTTTCTTTTCCTTTGTTGTCCCATCCAAACATCTTGATGCACTGTTAGATCTCAAGATCACAAAACACTAGTAATCTACTGTTGTATGGTTTAATATTGTATACGACATACATAACATAAAAGAATCTACTAAAAGAGAAGATATGGCAGGTACTATACAAAAAAGGCAAACTATTTCTACATATCAAGAGCTGTGGGGATATATACTAATTGTATGTCAAAACAAAAGCTACAGATAATTAGACCTCCAAAAAATTTCCAGTGTTCTTCTTTTCCCTTAGAAAGTTCTACTCAAGATAACCCAATTAAATAATGCTATGCAGCCTCTGCTGCAGTGTTTCAGATTACTTCTGAGACAAAGAACAGCACCTCATAAATGGTGCAATTCAACCACAGTTTCTAACCTCGATATATAGATCAACAGTGCACACAAATCAGATCTAATTTTGTCATGTTCCTGGGGGGTTTCTTTTCTTCTCTGTTTGAAACCCTCGATGGACCAGTCCCTTTCTATGACTGGCATTTGGATCCTAGTTTTAAACTGTATTTCATTCTATGTTGTAGTTAGTATGTATGAATGTATGTTGTATTTATATAAAGGGATGCTAGTTTTTAGAACCCTGTCTGTAGCTGTGTAACAGGACTTTCATAGGTCTGTTGGCAAATGCCTTTCCCAGTTTTCAAGGTAAAATCAGAATTCAAATATCATGACACGATAATGTTATACAATTGACTAAAACAATAGTAAACCATACAAAAAAATAACTTAAAAATGTTTTCTTGCAAGACCTGTTTAGTCTTATATTTTACTGTAGTTCTTTTCCTTAGTACACTCATGCTAATTAAAATTCAAGCTGTGCAGGAAGATCAGTTCAGAGAACATGTTAAGGCATTCCTTAAAGTCTTTCATGACTTTGAAAACTGTGTAGGATAAAAATGCTGCACTCAAACCTGTTTAAGGTAATTGATTTTTTCTTGTTTTTTTTTTTTTAAGATTTTATTCATTTATTTGACAGAGATCACAAGTAGGCAGAGAGGCAGGCAAGGGAGGGGGGAAGCAGGCTCCCTGCTGAGCAGAGAGCCCGATGTGGGGCTCAATCCCAGGACCCTGGGATCATGACCTGAGCCAAAGGCAGAGGCTTTAACCCACTTAGCCACCCAAGCCCCACTGATTTTTTCCTTAATGCGGGGAAAGAAATAACTAGATTTATTAGATAGAAAATTTATCTGTCTGACAGAGTGAAATGAGTCAACCAGTATAAGTATTTGGGTTTATTTTAACCCAAAGTTTATTTTAACTATTTTAATTTAATTTATTTTAACTATTTTAATTTTAATAGTTTATTTTAACTATTTTAATTGTAATTATTATTTTAAGAAATTATACATGGACTTGTATTTTTATACAATACTTGTATTTTATCCATGAATGATTCACCAAATAGAATTACTAGTACTTTTATTTTTGTTAATGTCCAGCTAGAAATCTCAAACTTGGAGGAAAAATTCATTCATTCTGTCAATATTCTTGAGTATCTATTATTTGCCAGGAAGAGATAGATGCTAAATAAATGTGAAATAATCCCTGCAAAGAAATATTTAACATAATGGGAAAAAAGTGTCATTCACATAAGCTACCATGTATGAATCTATGTGACTAGTGTTATGAGTTATAAATTAGGAATATATAGAAGTTCTAAAATAAAGATATTTTTTCATCCTAGGAGGATTAAAGAAGGTAGAGACTTTATGGAGAACATAATGCTTCTGTGGGACTTGAATAATGACTATATTTCAATAGATTGAGGCTAATACAATCTATAGATAGAGGAATTGGGACGGTTTTGGAAGACAGCAATCTATGCTTGAGAAACACTCAGCATATCAGCTGGACACCAGGCAGAGAACATGCTGTAGAGTCTGTGAAAATAAGGCTGGATCAGAAACAGAAAAAGTTGGATATTGAATGCCAGAAAAATTCATTGCGTATTTAATATTATTATCATAAGATGTTAATTTTAAAAACAAGCAACAGTGTACTATAATAACTTTGTGAAATTATTAAAAAATCTTCGTGTACACAGACAATGTACTAAGGCAAATAAAATGTGATTCTTGATTTTTTTCTTATAAAATGTATATATATTCTCACACACCAAAAGGGATGTGCATTTTATTAACTTATTAAATAAGTGTTCCTAATTATAAAGTCAATGTATGCTCAAAGAAAAAAGTTACATTTTTTAAAACACAGGAAAATAAACACACACACACACACACTATCCTTAATAATCCAACAACCTAACAGTAATGTTTTAATATTTGTTCTATTTTATACATTAAAAATAATTATATACTGTTTCAATGATTACTACTTTCATTTAAACATAAGTGAATTTTCCCAATATCAAAAATCATGTATATATTTCTTGTTAAATAAAATGACAAATTAAAAATATCCCAAAAATCTCCAGGTCCAAATGATAGATTAAAATATAACAGTATCTTTTCAACATGTAGCTAATCTTGTAGGAACAAAATCAAAATCAGACAGCAACCAAAGAGAATTCATCAAATGTTTTATTTCAGTAGTAGGTGTATCAAGATTTTAATGTTTCTATTTTCAGACATTTATGTCCAAATTTTTTCATTATTACAAGTCCTCTGTAATTAAACTACTCTTTTGTCATTGTTATGTTAGTCACCATACAGTACGTCATTAGTTTTTGTTGTAGTATTCCGTGATTCATTGTTTGTGTATAACACCCAGTGCCCCACGTAATATGTTCCTTCCTTAATACCCATCACTGGGCTAACTCATCCCTTTTCCTCCCCAGCATATCCTCTCTAAAACTCTCAGTTTGTTTCCTGGATCTCAGTTTGATTCCTAGTCTCTCATGGCTCATCTCCCCCTCCAATTACCCCTCCCTTCACTTTTCCCTTCCTTTTCCTAATGTCCTCCATGCTATTCCTTATGTTCTACAGATAAGTGAAACCATATGATAATTGATTTTCTCTGCTTGACTTATTTCACTCAACATAATCTCTTCTAACCCTGTCCATGTTGATACAAAAGTTGGGTATTCATCCTTTCTGATGGCTGAGTAATATTCCATTGTATATATGGACCACATCTTCTTTATCCATTTGTCTGTTGAAGGGCATCTTGGCTCTTTCCACAGTTTGGCAATTGTGGCCATTGCTGCTATGAACATTGGGATACATATGGCCCTTCTTTTCACTACATCTGTATCTTTGGGATAAATACCCAGTGGTGCAATTGCTGGGTCATAGGGTAGCTCTGTTTTTAACTTTAAGGGGAATCTCCACACTGTTTTCCAAAGTGGCTATACCAATTTGCATTCTCACCAACAGTGTTAAAGGGCTCCCCTTCCTCCACAGCCTCTGCAACATTTGTTGTTTCTTACCTTGTCAATTTTTGCCATTCTAATTGGTGTAAGGTGGTATCTCAATCTGTTAGTCATTTGTAAATCTTCTTTAAGGGAAGTGTCTGTTCATGTCTTCTCTCCTTTTTTTTTTAACTTGACTATTTGTTTTTTAGGTGTTGAGTTTGGCAAGTTCTTTATAGATCTTGGATATCAGCCCTTTGTCTATACTGTCATTTGCAAATACCTTCTCCCATTCTGTGGGTTACCTCTTTGTTTTGTTGACTGTTTCCTTTGCTGTGCAGAAGCTTTTAATCTTCATGAAGTCCCAAAAATTCATTTCACTTTTTTTTCCCTTGCCTTTGGAGACACGTCTTGAAAGAAATAGTAGTGGCTGATGTGGAAGAGGTTACTGCCTATGTTCTCCTCTAGGATTTTGATGGATTCCTGTCTCCCATTGAGGTCTTTCATCCATTTTGATTTATCTTTGTGTATGGTGTAAGAGAATGGTCGAGTTTCATTCTTCTGTATATAGCCGTCCAATTTTCCCAGCACCATTTATTGAAGAGATTGTCTTTTTTCCAGTGGATATTTTTTTCCTACTTTGTCAAAGATTATTTGACCATAGAGTTGAGGGTCCATATATGGGCTCTCTATTCTGTTCCACTGGTCTATGTGTCTGTTTTTGTGCCATTACCATACTGCCTTGGTGATCACAGTTTTGTAGTATAGCTTGAAATCAGGCAACATGGTGCCCCAGCTTTTTTCTTTTTCTTTTCTTTTTTTCCCTTTTTCAACATTTCCTTGGTGATTCAGGGTCTTTTCTGGTTCTATACAAATTTTAGGATTGTTTGTTCTAGCACTTTGAAAAATGCTGTTGGTATTTTGATCAGGATGGCATTGACAGTGTAGATTGCTCTGGGCATCATAGACATTTTAACAATGTTTATTCTTCCCATCCATGAGCATGGAATGTTTCTCCACCTTTTAGTGTCTTCTTTGATTTCCTTCATGAGTGTTCTGTAGTTCCTAAAGTGTAGCTCCTTTACCTCTTTGGTTAGTTTTATTCCAAGGTATCTTACGGTTTTTGATGCTATTGTAAATGGAATCAATTCTCTAATTTCTCTTTCTACAGTTACATTGTTAGTATATAAGAAAGCAACTGATTTTTGTAGGTTGATTTTGTATCCTGCCATATTACTGAATTGCTGTATGAGTTCTAGTAATTTGGGGGTGGTGTCTTTTGGGTTTTCCATATAAAATATCTGTCATCTGTGAAGAGTGAGAGTCTGACTTCTTTTACCATTTGAATACCTTTTATGTCTCTTATCTGATTGCTGTTGCTAGGACCTCTAGTACTATGTTGAATAGTGGTGAGAGTAGGCAACCTTGTTGTGTTCCCAATCTTATGGGAAAGTCTCTCAGCTTTTCCTCACTGAGAGCAATATTCACTATGGTTGTTTCATAGATGGATCTTATGAAATTGAGGAATGTTCCCTCTATTCCTATACTCTGAAGAGTTTTAATCAGGAAAGGATGCTGTATTTTGTCAAATGCTTTTTCTGCATCAATTGAGAGGATCACATCATTCTTCTCTCTCCTCTCATTAATGTGTTCTATCACATCCCAGGGATAAATCCCACGTGGTCATGGTGTATAATCATTTTAATGTACTGTTGGATCCTATTAGCTAGGATCTTGTTGAGAATTTTGGCATCCATATTCATCAGGGATATTGTTCTGAAATTCTCCTTTTTGATGGGGTCTTTGCCTGGTTTGGGGATCAAGGTAATGCTGGCCTCATAGAAAGAATCTGGAAGTTTTCCTTCTGTTTATATTTTTTGGAATAGTTTCAGGAGAATAGGTATTATTTCTTCTTTGAATGCTTGGTAGAACTCCCCAGGGAACCCATCAGGAGCTGGACTCTTGTTTTTTTGGGAGTTATTGATCACTGTTTCAATCTCTTACTGGTTATTGGTCTAATCAGGTTGTCAATTTCTTCCTGTTTCAGTCTTGGTAGTTTATAGGTTTCCAGGAATGCATCCATTTCTTCCAGGTTGCTTAACTTATTGGCATATAGCTGTTGATAATAATTTCTGATGATTATTTCTATTTCCTTGGTGTTAGTTGTGATCTCTTCCCTTTCATTCATAATTTTATTAATTTCAGTCCTTTCTCTTTTCTTTTGGATAAGTCTGACCAGTGGTTTATCAATCTTATTAATTTTTTCAAAGAACCATCTTCTAGTTTCATTGATGTGTTCTACAGTATTTCTGGTTTCTAATTCATTGATCTGTACTCTAATTTAATTATTTCCCTTCTTGTGCATGGGTTAGGCTTAATTTGTTATTGATTCTCCAGTTCTTTAAGGTGTAAATATAGCTTCTATATTCAGGATTTTTTCTGTTTTTTTGAGTGAGGTGTGGATGGCTATGTATTTCCCACTTAGGACCTCCTTTGCTGTATCCCATAGGTTTTGGACCGATGTGTTTTTATTCTCATTGGTTTTCATGTATTGTTTAAATTCTTATTTGATTTCCTGATTGACCCAAACATTCTTGAGCAGGATGGTCTTTAGCTTCAAGAGTTTGAATTTCTTTCAAACTTTTTCTTGTGATTGAGTTCCAGTATTAAAGCATTGTGGTCTAATATGCAGGAAATAATCTCAATGTTTTGATATTCATTGAGACCTGATTTGTGACCCAGTATGTATTCTATTCCAGAGAAAATTCCACATACAGTTGAGAAGAATGAGTATTCTGTTGTTTAGGGTGGAATGTCCTGTATATATCTCTGAGGTCCGTCTGGTCCAGTATGTCATTCAAAGCTCTTGTTTCTTTATTGATTTTCTGCTTGGAGGATCTGTCTATTGCTGAGAGTGGAGTGTTGAGGTCTCCTACTGTTAATGCATCATTATTAATATATCTCTTTATTTTGGTTAACAGTTGGCTCATGTATTTGGCTGCTCCCATGTTGAGAGCATAGATATTTATAATTGTTAGATCTTGTTGAGTAGACTCTTTAAGAATGATATAGTGTCCTTCTGTATCTCTAAGTACAGTCTTTAGCTTAAAATCTAATTGAGAATTGCTTACCTCAGCTTTCTTTTGCAGTCAATTGGCATGTAAGATGGTTCTCCATCACTTCACTTTCAGTCTGAATGTATCTTTAGGTTCAAAATGAGTCTCTTGTAGAACAGCATATAGACTGGTCCTATCATTTTATCCAATCTGCAACCTTGTGCCATTTTATGGGAGCATTTAAACTATTGATGTTGAGAGTGATTATTGAAAGATATAATGTTATTGTTGTCATGTTGCCTGTGAAGTTCTTGTTTCTATAGATTGTGTCTGTAAATTTCTGCTCTATATCACTCTTGGGTTCTTTCTCCTTTTATAGAACCTCCCTTAATATTTCTTGCAGGGCCAGCTTGGTGGTCACATATTCTTTCAGTTTCTGCCAGTCTTGGAAGTTCTTTATCTCTCCATCCATTCTAAATGACAGCCTTGCCAGAAAAAAGTATTCTTGGCTGCATGTTCTTCTCATTTAGTACCCTGAATACATCTTTCCAGCCCTTTCTGGCTTGCCAGGTCTCTGTGGACAGGTCTGACATTATTCTGATGTTCCTCCAATGGTACTAAGGAATCTCTTCCCCTTAACTGCCCTTAAGATGGTTTCCTTAGTTCTAAGATTTGTGAATTTGACTATTACATGCTGGGGTGTTGTTCCATTCTCTTTGATCTTGGGAGGGGTTCTCTCTGTCTCTAGGACATGAATGCTTGTTTCAGTCCCCAAATTAGGGAAGTTCTCAGATATGATTTACTCAAGTATATCTTCTAGTCTGCTCTCTCTCTCCACTCCCACCACCACCACCACCCCCTCTCCCAGGGATCCCAATAATTCTGACATTAGAAAGTTTCATGGCGTCATTTATTTCTCTAATTCTGCCTTCATGGATTTTAAGCTGTTTCCTCCAGGCCTCCTCCTGTTCCTTTTTTTTCTTCAGTTTGTCTTTTAGATCACTATTTTTTTTCTTTTCCTTGATTACCCTAGCTGTTACCCTTGCGGTTAGAGTATCTAGATCACATTGGATCTCATTGATAGTATTTTTAAGTTCTGCCAGATCAGCTCTCATTTCTGCCATTATCATTAATGGTTTTCTCCATCTTGGCTATTGTCTGCATAAGTGTTCCCCTGAAGTCTATTTCCAACATCTTGCTTATATCATATCCAGTAGTTCTGTGGCAAAAGTCATGGTCTCTTAATTTTTCCTGTTGAGAGTTTCTCCTCTTAGTCATTCTGTTGAGGGGTGGTTGAGGGAATGTATAGAGTCCAAATTATTGACCACAACCCAAGCAAGATGCACCTGTTTTATAGGGACTTCAGGGTTGTCAGCTTCTTGTTCTTCCAGCGTGTCTTCTGGGGGGCGGGGGCTGCTATACTGTTATTCAGACAACCTTGTTTCAGCAGAGTTGCCCTGTCCCCTGTAAGGGGGACAGACTCAGTGAAAACTGTTTTGGGGAGGCTTTTGTTTTTTGGCAGCTTTCCCTTTCAGCTTTCTGCATCTCCCAAGAGTCAGAGTGGAAGTGACCATATCCAAACTTCTGTCTCAGAACAGAGAGATTGCAGTCTGTTCTCCAGTGAGCTCTCTAGGCCATACTGTCTCCATTTTTGTTTGTGCTGCTAAAAACCACAGTGTCCTGGGTTGTGCACCCCACAGTGGCATTTCAAGCCCTGGTTTCCAGGTCCAGGCACATCCCTATCCTTTGTGCTTCTACAACTTCTAGCCTCTCCCAATTTGCACATGCACCACTGCAGCTCCAGGTTTTAGTCTGGGGGGCTGCCCTAAAGTCCTTTCCTAGCTGCTACAAGTCTGTAAGTCCGTGCCTAGTCCCCAGCATGGGAGGCTTTTGCACTCCAGCAGTGCAGGACCCTGGATATTCTCACCCCTTTCCATTTATCTTCCAAAATCTGCCCGCAGAATCACAGCTCCCCACTTCATACCTTGAAACCAACTGCCAGAGATATTCTGTTTGTAAAGATCTGGAAATGTCTTCTTACATCTCAAGGTGATTTTGTGGGTGTTTGGAGTGGTCTGGTAGATATCCAGCTCAATTCAGGGGACAGGTTGAAATAGGATTCCCTATTCCTCTGGCATTTTTGGCAACTCTAATTATACTACTATATATATGTATGTATGTGTGTGTGTGTGTGTGTGTATATATATATATATATATATGTATATATATATATATATATTTCTGATTATTTCTTTTGGAAAAATTCTAAAAGCTTGAGCATATGACAATACATTTTTAAGACTATCTGCATATTGTCAACTCCCATTCAAATTGGCTTAATTAATTTATATTCCAATATAGACAAAAATTCTCTATTGACCCTGACTGTATATGTTATATCACACAAATGTTCCAAAAACTTTTTGAGGTTTATGTATATGATTTCTAGTTATAAGAGTAAAAAACCAAGGATCACAGGAATAAAGTTGAAAATTTTATAAAGTTAATTATGACAATATAGTAATTTCAGTCCAGAAATTATCTGATTTCCAAAACCAATTATCTTAATCACAATATGCTTCTGATGCCACTATGGAGAAGAGTTTGGTTTCTCTCTGTTTTTCCTTATTAGCCTGTACCTTGGATGGTCTTCCTATTCATCCTATTCTCCCAAATCTCCATCCGTCCTACCCCTCTCAGTAGCCACTGATCCTTTTATTCTCTCTATAATTTTGCATTTTCCAGAATGTCATATAGTTGGAGTCATACAGCTTGGAGCACTTTCAGATTGGCTTTTTTCACTTAGTAATAGACATTTAAGTTTCCTTTATTTTTTTTTAATGGCTTGATAGCTCATTTCATTTAGTGATGAATAATATTCCAATGTATGACACTACCACAGTTTGTTCGTTTGTCTACTGAAGGATATCTTGGTTGTTTCTAAATTTGCCTATTTTGAGTAAAGTTGTTGTAAGCATGCATGGTGAGGATTTTTGTGTAGATACAAGTTTTCAGCTTTGGATAATTACTAAAGAGTGTGATTGCTGGATCATGGCCTCATTTGTTTGTTTTTTGCTTTTTATAAAACAAATAAAACCTGCCAAACTGACTTCCAAAGTGGCTGTGCATTTTTTATTCCCACCAGCAAGGATAGATAATTCTTGTTGTTCCACATATTCATCAGCATTTGGTGTTGTCAGTGTTCGGAATTTTGGCTATTTTTAATAGGTGTGTAGTGGTATCACATTTTAATTTGTAGTTCCCTGATATTATATGGAGCATCTTTTAATATACTTACTTCCCATCTGTATATCTTCTTTGTGAAGTGTCTATTAAGTTGTTGGCTGACTTAAAAAGTATAATTGTTTTCTTATTGCTGAGTTTTAAGAGTTCTTTGTGTAATTTGGATAGCGCTCATTTATCATATGTGTCTTTTGCAAATATTTTCTCCCAATCTGTGGCTTATCTTCTCATTTCCTTGAAATTGTTTTTCTCAGAAGTTTTTAATTTTTTTTTTTGTTTATTTTGTTTTGTTTTGAGAAAGAGTGGGGGAGGGGCAGAGGGAGAAGAAGAGGGAGAGAAAATCTTAAGCAGGCTCCATGCCCAGTGTGGAGATTGATATGGGGCTTAGTCTCAGGACCCTGAGATCATGACCTAAGCCAAAATCAAGAGTCAGATGCTTAACCGAATGAGCCATACAAGCACCCCAGAAGTCTTTAATTTTAATGAAGTCTAGCTAATCAATTATTTCCTTCATGGGTGGTATCTTTGTTGTATCTAAAAAGGCATCACCATACCCAAAGTCATATAAATTTTTTCCTATATTATCTTCTAAGAGTTTTATAGTTTTGTATTTTACATTTAGGTCTTTGAGCTATAATTCTGTGAAGAGTGTAAGGTCTGTGTCTAGATTCATTTTCTTTTTTTTTTTTTAATTAAATTTGATTTAATTAACATATAGTGTATTATTAGTTTTAGAGGTACTTTAGTGATTCATCAGTTGCATATAACACCCAGTGCTCATTACATCAAGTGCACTCCTTAATTCCTATCACCCAGTTACCCCATCTTCCTACAACCCCCTGCCAACAACCCTCAGTTTGTTTCCTATAGTTGAAAGTCTCTTATGGTTTGTGCCCATCTGTTTTTGTCTTATTTTTCTTATACATGGATGTCCAATTGTTCCAGTAACTACTTATAGAAAAATAATCTTTGTTCCATTTTACTACCTTTGGCCTTTTGTTCAAGATCAGTTGACTAGATATGTGTGTCTATTTCTGGGCTTTTTAGTCTTTTCCAATAATCTGTTCTTTATCCAGTACCATACTCTGTTGATTATATAGCTTTTTAATAGTTCATAAAGTTGTGTAACATCAGTCTTCCAACTTTGTTACCATCCTTCAATGTTGTATGGGCTATTCTAGATCTTTTGCCTTTCCATATAAACTTTAAAAAAAAAAAAGATTTTATTTATTCATTTGAGAGAGAAAGTGATTGAGAGCCAGAAAGAACATGAGTGGGGAGAGGGGCAGAGACGGAGAAGCAGGCTCTCCACTGAGCAGCAAGTCCAATGTGGAGCTCGATCCTGGGACTCCAGGATCATGACCTGAGCCAAAGGCAGGCACTTAACCAAATGAACCACCCAGGGACCCCTCCATATATACTTTAGAATCAATTTGTTGATGCTCATACAAGAACTTTCTGGGATTTTGACCGGGATTATGTTGAATCTATAGATCAAGTTAGTAAGAATTATCTGGTTTGGTAATAGTGGATATTCCTATTTACAAACATAGATTATCTCTCCACTTATTTAGTTCTTTTTATTTCATGTATCAGGGTTTTGTAATTTTCCTCATGTAAAATTTGTACCTACTTTATTAGATTTATGCCTATTTCATTTTGGGAAGTGCTAATAAAGTGGTATTGTATTTTTAATTTCAAATTATATTTTTTCCATTGGTGGTATATGGGAAAGCAATGGACTTGTGTACATTAACCCTATATCCTGCAAATTTGCCATAATTTCCTGTTCGAGAATTTTTTGTGTTAATTCTTTCAGATTTTCTACCTGTATTATAACATTTGTAAATTATAACATCTGTAAACAAAGATAGTTTTATTTATTCCCATCCCCAAACTGCAAACTTTTTATTTCTTCTTGCTGTTTTATTGCATTAGCTAAAACTTCTATTATAATTTTGTAAAGGGGTGGGGGAGAAGGGACATTCTTAAATTTGTATCTGATCTTCATGATAAAGCTTCAAGTTTCCCACTATGAAGTATGATGTTGGCTATAGATTTTTTGTACATATTCTTTATCAAATTGAAGAATTTCCCCTTTCAAATTAACTGAGAACTTTTATTATGAATGTGCATTGAATTTTTGCACATGATTTTTCCACATCTATTGATATGACTGTATAGTTTTTCTCTTTTAGTTTATTGATATGATTGTATTATGATTTCTGAATATTGAACCAAACTTGCATACCTTGAATAAATCTCATTTGGTTGTGGTGTATAATTCTTTCATAACTCATTGGATTTGATTTCCTAATATTTTTTTGATAAGTTTTGCATCTATGTTTATGAAAGAGGTTGATCTGTAGTTTTCTTATAATGTCTTTGTCTGGTTTTGATATTGGGTCAATTCTTGATTCATAGGATGAGTTTGGAAGTATTCCCTCTCCTTCTATCTTCCAAAGAGACTGTAAAGAATTGGTATAATTTTGTCCTTAAATGTTTGTTAGAGTTCACCAGTGAACCTATCTTGGTTTGATACTTTCTGTCAAAGGTTAGTGATTATTGATTCAATTTTTAAAATAGATATTTACCTATGCAGATTGTTTATTTCTTCTTGTGTGGGTTTTGCAAAATTGCATTTTTCATGGAACTGGTCTATATCATCTAGGTTATCAATTTTTTTCATAGTATTTCATTATCGTCCTTGTAATGTCCTTGTAATCATAGTGATATCCCCTCTTTCATTTCTCATACTAGAAATTTGTATTCTTTTTTTTTTCCTAACATGGATAGAAACTTATGTCATTTTGCTCTTATCAAAGAACTGTCTTATGGTTTCATTGACTTCCTCTATTATTTTCCCATGTTCAATTTCATTGATTTCTGTTCTAATTCTTTTTTTTTTATTTCTGTTCTAATTCTTAATATTTCTTTTCTTCTCTTTACTTTGGATTTAATCTGCTTTCTTTTTCTAATTTTCTAAAGTCAAAACTTAGATTATCTATTTTAAATCTTTTCTAATATATGCACTTAATGCTATACATTTTACTCCAAGCACCGCTTTCACTGCATCTCACAAATTTTGATGCTGGGTTCTCATTTTTATTAGTTTAAAGTATATTCTAATTTCTCTTAAGATTTCCTCTTTGATGCATGTGTTTAAAAGTGTGTTTTTTAATCATATATTTTGGGATTTTTCTAGCTATCTTTCTGTTATTGCTTTCTAGTTAAATTCCATTCTGGTTTCAGAGCTGACATTGTATAATTTTTATTCTTTTAAAATTTTGGGGTGTGTTTTATGGTCTAGATAGTTTATTTTTGTGAATGTTCCATGTAAGCTTGAGAAGAATATGTATTCTGCTATTGTTGGATAGTGTGGTCTATAAATGTCAATTATAAATAGTTGACTGATGGTATTTTTGGGTTCAACCATGTCCTTTCTGATTTTGTGCCTGCTGGATTTGTGTATTTCTGATAGGTATTGAAGACTCCAACTATGATAACAGATTTGCCTACTGTTCTTGCCATTCTGTTAGTTTTTGCCTCACATGGTTTATTCTATTGTTCAGTGCATACAGGTTAAGGATAGTAATGTCTTCTTTGAGAATTGAATCCTTTATCATTATGTAATGTTCCTCTTTATCTCTGATGCTGCTTGCTCTGTTTAAAACCACACTGGCTACACCTACTTTCTTTTGTTAGTACTAGCATGTTATACTTTTCTGCATCACTTACTTTTAATCTCTATGTATTTAGAATTAAAGCAGGTTTCTTATAAACATGTATATTTAGATCTTCATTTTTTAATCCATTCTGACAATCTTCTATCTTTCAATGGGTACATTTAGACCTTGACTTTCAAAGTGATTATTAATGTAGTAAGATCAATATCTGGCATATTTGTTACTGTCTTTTATTTGTTGCCGTTACTCTTTGTTCCTATTTTTGTTTTCCACTATTTATCTGCCTTTCATGGTTTTAGTTGAACATTTTTTATGATTCAATTTTCTTTCCTTAATATGATGGTTATGCTTTTTTTTCATAATTTTTGGTGATTACCCCAGAGTTTGCAATGTACATTTATAGGTAATTAAGGTTTGTTTTCAGATAACACAATACCATTCAGAAGTAGTAATAACACAGTAACACTCACTATCATTCACAGGTACTGTGAGTTCTTTATAATGACAAAATAATATTAATTCCCTCCTCTTATCCTTTGTGTCTTTGCTGTCATTCATTTCATGTATATACATACATGTGTGTGTGTATAAAATCAAGCACCTTGCTGCTATTATTATTTTGAACAATTTTATGTGTTAAATCAATTAGAATGAGAAAAATATTTTAAAGTTTATATTCATTTATTAGATCAGCTATAGTAAAATATATTTTCTAAATTTTATTTCTCACTTACTCTTTCTTCAGTATTCTTACTTCATGTAGATTGACTTTCTGACCTATATTATTTTCCTTCTTTGTAAAGCACTTCTTTCAACATTTCTTGCAAGGTAGGTCTCCTGGCAACAAATTCCTTCACTTTTAACTTGTCCAATAAAGTCTTTATTTCTCCTTCAGTTTTGAGGATAATTTCACAAAGCACAGAATTCTAGGTTGGTGGGTTATTTTTTTTTTCTCTCAATATGAAAATATTTTACTCCATGCTTTTGTTGCTTGCATGCTTTCTGAAACATTGGATGTAATTCTTATATTCATTCCTCCATAGGTAAGGTGTTTTTCCCCCTCTGGCTTCTTTCAGGACTCTTTCTTTATCCTTATTCTTTTGTAGTTTAAAAATAAAAGTTTTGTTATAGCATTTTGGACATTTTTCCTGTTTGACATTCTTTCAGCTTCCTAGATCTGTGATTTACTGCCTGACGTTAATTTGAGGGTAATTCTCAGTATTGTTTTTTCATATTCTTGTTCCTTTTTCTTCTTATTCTTGTTATTCCTATATGCATATATTACACATTTTGTAATTATCCTTGGATATTATGTTATGGGTTTTTTTTCAATCTCCCCCCCTTTTTTTCCCGTGTTTGAGGATTTTATTGCTATATCTTCCAGTACAGATATTTTTTCCTCAGCTGTTTCTAGTCTACCAATAAGTTAATCAAAGATATCCTTTATTTCTTAAATTTTTTTTTAATTACTAGAATTTCTTTTGGGGTCTTAGTATTTCCATCTCTCTGCTTACATTTGCCATCATTTCTTGCTTGCTGTTTACTTTATCCATTATAGCCCTTAAAATATAAATCATAGATGTTTTAAATTCCTAACCTGATGATTCTAACATCTTTACCATGTCTGGTTTTGATGCCTGTTCTGTTTCTTTTAAATTGTATTTCTTACCTTCTGGTGTGGCTTATAATTTTTTTTCTTGGTAGACAGACATAATGTACCTGGTAAAAGCAATTGCTGTAAATAGGCCTTTAGTAATGTAATGTGGTAGTTAGTTGTAGAAGAAGGGGAAGCATTCTATTGTCCTGTGACTAGTCACAGTCTTTTAGTGAACCTGAATCTGGGCTCTGGACTTCAACAAGTCTGGGTGGCTCAGTTGTTAAGCGTCTGCCTTCAGCTCATCATGATCCCAGAGTCCTGGAACAGAGCCCCACATTGGGCTCCCTGCTCCATGGGAAGCCTGATTCTCCCTCTCCCATTCCCCTTCCTTATGTTCCCTTTTTTTTTTTTTTTTTTGCTGTGTCTCTCTATGTCAAATAAATAAATAAAATCTTAAAAAAATAATTTAAATGAGTCTTTCTTAGATTTTTTTTTTCTTTCCTCCTTAGGTCACAAAGGACTGCTAGAGTTAGCTGGAGTTGGATATTTCCTTTCTCTCAGGTTAGGCTCTGATAAAGCCCTGGAAGGTTAGGCTTTGGTTAACTAGTTTATTCTAAGTTCAGGTCTTATTAAGAAAAACTGCTCTCATATATTTCATTCTCCAGTACTTATTGTGGGAAACTGGTTGGGCTCCTGGAGATAAATCTCTCCAAACTGTTGTGGTTTCATATGACTAAATCCATCTAGAGATTTGATTCTCCGAGTTGTCCACACAAAGCCTCAGCAATTCACCAATCACAGCTTAGGTTTTCCTACCTGGACAATGGTTTCCAGAGCAGTTTCTCTATCAGTAGGTTGTGACTCTTTATAATTACCTTTCTGTCCCTCAAACATTGGAGGCCGCAATTTGCTCTGTGTCCTCTTTTATGGATTCAAGAAAAGTTGTTGATTTTTCAGTCTATTCAGCTTTTTGCGTATCATTAAAATGGACTGACAACATCCATACATTTTACATGCAAAACTAGAAGTCAGGAATCTCCTGAACATTTCTTTTAATGTTGCTTGGCCATTTGCATTTCTGCTTTAACACACTGTTTATTTATGAATAGGGTGCCTATATCTTCCTTATTTATTTGTGTACGCTTCTAATAATTATGAGTTTCAATGCTTCAATAATTATATTAAGAGTATTTTATCAAAAAATTAATTTTTGATCAGTTTTTATTATACAAATATATTTAATTTTTTAAAAAGATTTTATTCATTTATTTGATGGAGACAGAGAGATCACAAGTAGGCAGGGGAGGGAGGTGGGAAGCAGGCTCCCTGCTGAGCAGAGAGCTTGATGCAGGGTTCAATCCCAAGACTCTGAGATCATGACCTGAGCCAAAGGCATAGGCTTAACCCACTGAATCACCCAGGTGCTCCAATATGTTTAATTTTTTGTGCCATAAGCTTGCCTGTGTTACATGTTTTCTGACTCTGGAACTTACCACTTTTAAGACACTGTCCTTTGAATTTTATACATACTTTATATTCATGGTCTGCTTTTAGAAGCATAAAAAGAAAAAATTCTGTACTGAGTGTGATGGTCTAAGGTTATTTATGTGCTTTTCCTTTTAACCTTTGAAACTTCTCTTTGTATCACATCCTCTTTACCCAAATCTGTCCTGCTTGAAGAGGATTAGGATTTGTTAAAGAAGAAATCAAAGGAAAAGATTCAGCTTCTGACATTTAAAAATAATATTTAGAAGGAAGTCAATAACCTTGAGAACTAGGATATTGTCATGAGGAAAGATTATCAAACTTCTTTATCTCTCTTTTTAGCCTATCAATAACTCAGATTGTGTGGGCTACACCAGGAAGGTCCAAATAAAAAAGCAAGCAGGAAAGCCAATATTTTTCTGACCCCAGAGAAATCAGGGGAGGGATGGATTAGAAACAGAAATAATGGATATGATTATAAATGGGTGTCCTGACTTTCTTCTTCTAGATGGTGTTCTAGAAAGTGGTGTTTATGTTAAGATGGAACATATCAGGGCACCACCCATTTGGGATTCTCAGGAGCCTAGAATCAATGACCTGGCAACAGACTCATCAAAGTAACCTTGGTGGTGCCACGCTGTCCAGCAGAGGGGGTAGTTGAGTTTTATGTCCCCAGAGGAACCATTGTTTCCCATGCTACAGAACTGGGGCCAAGTGAAAGGCTTGCTAGAATTCCTGTGGTAGTACAAGGACCATGTAAGAGAAGACCATTCTGACCAAGATCACAGAGTTGCACTCAGATCCCTCATTAGTTCATGGACAAATCCCAGGGTAGATGAGGCTCATCAGGGACTGCCACTAGGGCTGTTTCTAGATGTGAGGGTAGAAGAAAAGGTTAATGGACACAGACTTAAGCATTAAAAGCCAGGGATACCTGAAGGAAAAACAGACATGGGATTCACCTTACAGCAAGCAGATATCAATGAGTGCACAGTCCAGGACCGGGATAAGGTCCCCCAATACACACAGCCCTCCCTATAACTATATGCTTGTCTTATGCTAAGAACCAAGATGTGGAGAAGTTACCTTAGAAGCTATCTGAAGGATGGTTTAATAGTATAAGCAGTCCAGGTTTTGAACTGGATAGGAGATTTGTTTTTTTTCTTCTTACCAGTGGGTGGTTTCTTATGAAGGAGACCAGAGAAGCCAATGAAAAATGAAGTAACTAGTTATGGTCTTATTTGTATTAAAGTTAAAGAAAGTTAATTTGCAGCCCAACTGAGTTTCTTTCTAAAACCCAAATTACTAGAAAACCATCAGACTGTAGGAAGAAGTTTTGAGAAATTATCAAATATTTTGTGTGTATTACTGAAGATGAAGTAGAAATCTAGAACTTTCAAATTTTGCTGGAGCTAACTCAAGTGGGAGGAGATGAATGACCATTCCACATGTTTTTTCTTTTATCAACCTCTCCTTATAAAACAAGCACAGAGGAAAAAAAAAGAGAAGTTTTTATTACTCAACTAATATGAATCCTTACTAATCTCGGTTGCTTTTATAGGAAAGTCTCAAAATCACCATGAATTATGAGGGAAGAAGATCTGTGTATTCCCATTAATACAGAATGCACATATTTTAAGTGGATCCTCTTTTACATTAATATTTCTCTGTAACTTAGGCTTTCCAATAATGAAAATTGATTCAATTTATGGGTAGGAAATATAACCCACAGATGTGTTTCAATACATGGAATCTAAGTTGTATGCAATTGTTTTGTATGTATGTAAGAATATTTACTGAATCAAAAACCTGAAGTGAGGGGGGTGCCTGGGTGGCTCAGTTGGTTAAGTGTCTGCCGTCAGCTCAGGTCATGATCCTGGGGTCCTGGGATTGAGCCCTCAGTGGGCTCCCTGCTCAATGGAGAGTCTGCTGCTGCTCCCTCTGTTCCTCCTCCTGCTCGTGCTCACTCTCTCTGTTTCTGTCTCTCTCTCAAATAAATAAATAAATAAAATCTTTTTAAAAAACTTAGTGATTCTGATATTGTCCTCATTTGTTTTTCTTGTTCTTGTCCTTAAGTGCCCCCCACCCCCCAAAAAAAAAATCAGTGTATAAGTTTCGGCACTGGACGTAAAAGATAGAATGATGGAAATAAGGAAAAAAGTCTCTGAATATCTGGTCTGTGATCTTTGGATCTTTGGTATAACCTCTTACAACTCCATAAAGCAAAATTGGTGCCTGTGAATTTTCTTTCCATTAAATAATATTGACCAAGGTCTTGTCATTAAGTACTCAGCAGAGAATACAAACAGTATCATTAATTTGTTTTAGAATGTATTTCTGATCATTCTGGTTGTATCTGCCATCCTTCCAGGCCATTCTAAGTGACTCAGAGGTGAGAGTCAATCATATCTGCCAAGACAAGCTCACACTGAGACTCAAAACACATAAGGGCAATAATGTGGGGTTTTAACTAACTCTGGTTATTCCAAGATTACAGAGTAGAGTTGGTAGCTTTGCCTTTTTATTCAATTTAATGGTAGTAATTTTTATATTCTTTGCCTTATCCCAGGAAGTCTTAAAGAATAGTGTTGTCTTGTAGAACCTAACAGCTTTTTAGGATCTAGGGACATTAGCTGGCCTTATCAAATCTTGGGCAACAACACAACTTCTATGAAGGAGATTTATTGATTGAATGGATGATTCATCAGCTCTCTCATAGAAAATACTCTCTCAATAACTAGGACAGAAAAGTTTCAAAGGTCAATAGCTAACATTTTATGCTGCCAGCTGTTCCTCAAGTGACTCCTCATTTTGATTTTTGTTAGTTTTCTTTTTTCTAATTTCCCCTTTTACTATTCAAGATATGGTAGGAAAAAAACATTAAAAATAAAAAAAGAACATAAGGAACATAAAAAATTAAAGAGGGACCTGTTTGTCTTCTACAAACAAGGTAGAACTGAAATGAATTCAGATATTGTGTTCAATACTTGCCCAAGTCAAACACCAGAACCAAATTTTCTAGCCTTATTTTGTTTCCATCATCTGTACTGTATTCATTCCTTAAAGCAATGGATTTTCTTCCCTGGTTGTTGTAAAGGATCAATTCAGTACATAACTTTTATCTCAAGCTTATCTAATTTATTCAGTAAAGTGATGTTAATTCTGAATTACTGCTCTAAGAAGGTAAAATAGTACTCATTTTAAAAGTAATAAAAGAGAAACTATCATTATGTATTCAGTCATAAATAGATACTTTAATAATTCATGAAATATGACTTAGAGTAATTGCTCTTAAGTTATTATAATTTTGCACAATATACATGCCAATCACACATATTTGGTCATCCAAATGTTCATTTATTAACTTACTTACAATTATAAAAAATTTGCTAAGCACTGTTTATAGTAGTTCCATTACTGTAAAATGCCAAAAAGTAATCAGTTTGAAATTTAGACTAGTTAATTATATCTCCATTACCATTAAAAGACTACTGGTACTACTTTCTTTCCCACAAACTTATAATTATGAATCAACATAACTTTATTACTTTATTAGAAAATGGTAAAAGTATAAACAAATATGCTTATTAGTTTTTAAAAGACACAACTTTATTGTAACATGGTAAAGTTCTTTGGGTTTTGCTTTTTAAAAAAATAGGTGAAGACAGAATACTTTTAGTGAGAGAGTAAGTTTTGCTTAAGGAAATAGCTTGATAAGCTCCTTATAGGAAGGGAAGAGAAGATGCTGAAAGGCAAAAGACATGTTAGCACACAGCAAAAAGATGGAATGTCTCTTCATGAGAAAAAGGGGTTTGGGGAAAGGCAGAGAAGGGAGCAGAATGGTGAAAAACTGGAACTCTGTAAATTCTCATCTTCTGAAATCTCTATATAAAGTGTTTAATATATGTAAATGCATATAAACATAGATTACTTGGTGGGACTTTAGAAAGAGCAGAACTCTGAATATTATTATATTGAATATATTATATTATTACATAATATTGTTGTAATATTATTATTACATGAAACAAATGGTATCATGATCCATAAACTAAGCTAATTCAGTTTAGTTCTTAGTAGGATCTCCAAACTAAGCCAGATGTGATTCTCACTGACTTCACACACACACACACACACACACACACACACACACACACACACACGGAGGGAAGGAGGGAGCAGGAAAAGGGAGATTGGGAGGGGCTGGTAGGCAGACATGTTTTGTTGTTTTTTTTTAATGACCATTTATATATATAGTGCCTGATTAGGGGAAAAAAATCTGGTCGCCTTATTGTCAGCTCAGGAAATGTTATAAACTAGTAGAACCAAAAATAATATAGTTTAGCCTATTGTTGTATTTTGTTTTTATTATATCAACTAGTGCACAAAAATTTCAGTGTATATCCATTTACTACAGAAGGGCAATAACTCATTTGTAAACAATTTTAGATTATTTACACACTATTCATTTTTGTTGTTAAAAAATTCCAGATATGTTGTTAAAATTCCTAACTCCATGTATGTTTCTCAAACTCCCCAGAGACTTTCTTGCAGATATGTGTAAAGGTAATGCAGAGCCTATTTAATCTTTAAGTAAATCATAATTAGCAGCATACATTTTCTGATTTCTATAAAAGGCCATACCATTAATTCTAAACCCAGATAGAAATAATTTTGTTAGGAGTATCTCAAGATGTCATTTATAGCTTATCTATTTTCTCCTGAGACTAAATAAAAAGAAAACATGAAAGTCAAGGATTCAATTGAAATCTGCAGAGTTCTGGTCTTCTTAATTCTTTCATTCCTCTTAAATAAGTATTCCCAAAATGCTGAAAGGCAAATCAAAACAAATAACTTTTCATGATAAAAAGAACTCCAAGTTAGCTTTTTTTTTTTAAAGTTTTATAAGTTTTAATTGATTTAAAGCCTTGAAGAACTGTATCTGGCATGAAACCACTATCCATTCCCTATTTCTCCTAACCTCAACCTCCATTCTTTTCCCTCTCTGTTTCTCTGCAGATACACTAAACTTATATGTAAGTCTGTAATTTGCATGTAAGGCAGCATTGTCTTATTGTAGACAGAACAAGAATACATATTAATTCAATGGGAAAAAAAACACACTTTGTACTTTGTTCATCCTCCAATAAATACTTAGTGTCCGTTGTGCCAAGTATTGTGCTAGACATTAGAGATAAAGAGGAAGAAAGGAATGCTCATAAGTGATATGGTGGAAATGCAAGGAGCAAGGAGAACAAAGTATCTCAGGTTGTGCAGAGGGATTGAGGGAGCTACAATAATGGTTTCTTAGAGAAAGTGACTTTTAAAATGAGAGCTGACTGATCAATACAAGTTAGCTACATAAAGAGAAGAGAGGAAAATATCCAGATAGGAGAAAAAGCATGTAAAGATCAGAAGTCAAGAGAGAACATGGCCTATTCAGTGAATTTTAAAAAGTCAATATAATTGGAACATAGAACAAAGGGAGGTAGGGAAGTAGCAGCAGAAAGGCTAGAAAAATAGTAAGGAGTCAGATCTGGCAGGTTTGGTTTTCATCCTAATGGCAATGAAAAGACAGGCAAGGGTCTAAGAAAATCAATGTAATAAGATGTTTTAAAAAATTACTATGGATTCTTTGTGAAGAATCAATGAAGAATGTAGTACTGGGTATCAATAAAAGCAAGGCTGTTATAGCAATTCAGGTAAGAGTTGAGAGTGGCTGCACTGAGTTCATGATACTGAAGGTAGAAAGAACTGAAAATATCCAGTGGCTATTTACAAGCTTCCATGGACAGGAAATAGTTTCCGTGAATGAGTATTGGGGGAAATGTGGAAATGTGGTTGTTGATGGCAGGAAGGATTACTGCCAGAAGTTTGATGTGGATAACTATGGATGTTAGTTTAATTCTTGGAGAGTAAATATTGAAATGACAATAAAGTGTGTGTGTGTGTGTGTGTGTGTGTGTGTGTGTGTGTGTGTGTGTTGGGTACAGTGATGGGTTCAGTTTTGGATATGTTGATTTGCAGGAACAGCAAGATGCTAAGGCAGAAATATTGAAAAGGCCGTTGGACATTTGGGATGTAAGATTTGGAAAGTAAGCAATGCAGAATGGAAAGAGAAGAGAAACTGGTATAGAAGGCTGAGGAAAACTTTCATTTAAGGGTTATATATATGAAGTTGTGGAAGAGAAGAATAGTGTGGTTTCATAAAGCCACAGTGAGAGTGTGCTTTAAGAAGAAAGGAATTTAAGAATTAGAATTTTGTCTTTTGGATTTAGTAATAATGGGCTCACTAGCGCCTAACAAGGTATAATTCTAATGGGAAAACGCTCAACAACAGGGAAATAACAAGAACAAAGTGAATGAGGAATAAAGTAATATCTTCAACAGTGATTATAGTAAATATTTGTAAAAATGGATGTACTGCCTAGAAAGTACCAACAATACCCAAAACATGAGGAAGTAGAGAAAAATGTAGAGATAAGTGTTTACAGAGACATCAGTTCTGAACAAGTAGCACAGATAGTGCCTTTGAGCACCTAGCTTACAGTGACATTTATCATTGTTACTGCTTTTGTGGCCCCTACACACTCTCAATTGTCTTCCTTCATACTCTAGTTTGAAACTCAGAGAGATTGGGTATGATGATTTTGATATTAGCATGGTTGGAGTACTCCAAAGTGAATCTTAGAACTACCTCTTATTAGGACAGCCTTCTACTTTGAATGAGATGAGAAGTAATTATAACTAAAAGATATAAGACGGAGACTCATTTCCAGTAGGCACATAACTTCACATTTCAGGAATTCTTGGGAAACCTCACATGGCACTAGCAAAGATCAAGTTCAGAAGGCTTGGATGCCAATAAAAATTGTGCATTGCCGATCTGAGATGGGTCAGGGATGCACTTTAGTTTGCAATCTTGATTCTATGTGCATCATAGAGAATATCTCCAATTAGAATACAGTGTATCTGCTCCAGAAAAATGAATAGCAATATAGCCAAAGCTATTTGGAATAATTAGGTGCATATCTCCTATGCATATCCATTTTCAAGTGTATAGCAGTTGAATGAGGAGATATTTGTGTATGGAGGGTCTACAAATGGAGGGTGTCTTCTAAATATGCAGTAACTCACACAGTAGGAGGTACTTCTACCTTTCTATGTCCACTAGTGCTCCTGCTTTCTCATTTCACATAGACCTCAGCTTAAAACTGAATTGTAACACCTGTCTAGTTTTCCTATATCCACAGGGTGAATTGTACTTAATTTTCTCTGGATAATTTTATTCTTTTCGTTAACACTTATTCTATATCACATCACACTAAACTACTTTAAATTTTTGGAAGGAAAAATAACTAGGAGCGCAACAACCAAAGCTCTTGTTCTACATTTTTAAAAAAAGATTTTATATATTTATTTGAGAGAGACAGAAAGAAAGAGCACATGAGCAAAAAGAGAGAGGAAGAGCAGGAGCAGTGGGGAGGGGCAGAGGGAAAGGGAGAAGCAGACTCCCTGCTGAACATGGAGGCCGATATGGGTCTTGATCCCAGGACCCTGGGATCATGACCTGAGCTGAAGATGGATGTTTAAACAACTGAGCACCTGGGTGCCCCTCTTGCTCTAATTTTTAAAGCATATAACGAGTGTTACTTTTAGGAAAAGTAGAATAGTTACAACTAAATTTAAATCTGTTTCTAGTGATGTGAATTGTTCATTTTAACTTCAGTTGTGGTTATAAATAAGGTTTTCTCAAAGCTACCTTTTTGAGCTGTTACTTTTTTTAAGTTGTTCCGTGTCTTTCATGGCTTCCTCCAGGGCCCTGCAACACGAAGTTAGATACAGCCCTATCTAAGCATTTGGGAGAGGATTTTGTAGCAGAGCTATATTTAGCACCTGTTCCTCAGCACCATGGACAGCACAATCCAGACCACTAGGACAACTCCGACTTCTGCAGAGGAATCATCACATCTGGAAGAAGCATGGGGTGCACTGGTAGCTCCCCCAGGACCTGGTCTTTCATCTAAGAGCATGACATTCTTTAGAAAATGTGAAAAAGGAACAAGTCTTGTTTTATCTATAGCACTATGTTATTAATAGCATCTCAAAGTCTTGTCCTTAACTTTTATATGACAATACGCATCAAAAGCTGAGGACATAAAGGCAAGCCAGATTTAGAGGATGAGACCTATTCTAGGCCATTCTCCCTATGCCTGTTCGTTTGAACCTCTTTGTACTCCAGATAGATTCAGTGACAAGGGGTTTGGTAGATGACTGCAGAAGAAGAAACCAGCCATATAAATATGAAAGGATTATACTAACTCTTTAAAGAATATTGAAGCAGTGTGATATGAGGGAAGAGACACTAGACTCAGAGTTAAGATTCCCAGGAACCAAGAGATCAGATATTTATGTAACCTTTAAAGAGTCATTTAGTCTCCTAGATTTGATTCTTCATGAGAACAATAAAGAACTAGACTAAGTGATAATGATATTATCACATCATTTTCAAAAGGAATTTTATACATATATCTTGATTCCATATCCACATAATTTTTAATATATTGTTTGCAATACGTTTGTCAGATTTTATTCTCCCTTGAGTGAGAAATTGTAGAGAAGGAAAAAAATCCCTATTATTATTAGGACAAAAAACTTAGATGACAAGCAATTATACAACCAGAGCGAGTAATTACACTCAAAATTAGAAGCTTTCACTCTGCATATTTTAGGCCATTATACTGAATAACAAATCTGTCATCTATCTTCATCTGTCCCATCATTTAGACATAGCGGCATCCTTAGAATTTATCATATATTCCAGGAAACAAATTTCATTGAAAAAATTAAGAAATAATCTTTGTTCCACATCAGGCAGACAGGAAAATACCAGACTGTCTATAGTGTCTGGTGTGCTCATGTAGGAGAATGTGAACATTGATTTAGTATCATTCCTCACCAGAAGACTCCTGGTTCAAACTTGTTCTTGGGGGGGGGGGGTGGGATGGGGAGGAACAGGGAAAGATTTGGGGTAGTAGAAGATGTATGTTTTAGGGATGAGATTTTATAAACAAAATTTGGAGCAAAGAGACCCCAAAAGAATAGAAAGGGGTTTTGATCCAGCAAGAGCGTTTATGACTGGAATTTGGTGACAGCAAAACAAGGTGTCCAGATTTTATGCCTAAATTCTTATGCATTTGCACTTTCATTCTCGAGTTTAGTAGCAAATGAAACACACGTGTAAGTCTTCAAACCCGGAATTACTGAATCAGAGGCTATAGTCCTAATGTCCTAGTGAAACTCCTTAAAAAAAAATTGAACCTGGTATAAAAGAATATGGAGAAATCAGAGTTCATGGTGCTGCTAGCAGTTAACTTCAACTAGGAATCTGAGAAATGTTAGGCAGGAATTGACAGGATACAAAAACAAGGACTTTTGAGACTTTTAAAGAGAAGGTTCTCTTGTAGGAAACAAGTAAAAAAATCCAGTTTTGTGATAAATATATTCAAATGAGAAGAGAGCAAAGTTATTCAAGCAAACTGAATCAAGGTATTAAGAAGCTCAGGAGGCTCATTGAGAGGTGCAGTGTAACTCAGTTCTTTGGAGGACAGTTAAGAGTCTGTTGGGAGATACTGAAAGATGGAAGATGATGGTGAAATTAGGTAAGGGCACTTTGTAAAGAGATGTTTACCACATCTACAGTTGTGTGGATTTAATTTGATGGTGATAAGGAGAAAGACCAATATTTTATCAATGGTAATCAAATTCGTGTTTTTGAAAGCTAACTGGTACCAGTGTGGATGCTGACCTTGGGTGGAGAAGAGCAAGAAGAGAGGAGTCAGGGAACTACTGCAACAATCTAGCTAAGAGATGGAGAAACAAAGGCATTAAATCAGTGATGATGATAAAGTAGAGGAGTGGATAAACTGGACAGATATTTGAAAGGTAAAATTAATCAGACTTAGTGACAGATTGCCCGTAAGGGTAATAAAATTGCTACAGAAGGCTCTAAACACAAGAGCTTGAAGAGTAGATGATAATTTTATTAATGGGAGTAAGGTATGCAAAAACTAAATTATTATAATTTTTAGACAGGTTGGGTCAGCCTGTAGGACGTCCAGGTGGAAACACTCTTCTAGTAAGTTTGGAGCCCAGGAGAGACTGGGGGCTATAAAATGTGAAGTTTATCATAGATGATTGATAGCAATCTCTTACTATAAGTGTTCTATCATTGTACACCCATGTCGTCTTCCTTCTAGTCTTTTGACCACCCAAAATTAACCAAAACCATCTGAGATCAGAGTATTTTTTTTTAACTGCAAAATAGTGCTGGAAAAGGGCCTCAGGATAGATAATCTGTCAAAGCACTGGCCCGAACATAAACACACACATTGCATATTAGAAGAGGAAAATAATATAAACTCAAAAATTCAAGTTTAATGACCAAAATTTATTACCATTATTTTAGATCCCATTAATACCTATGGCAAATACTTTGAATTTTTCCAAAAATCTTTATTTAAACAATTTTCTACCCAAAGCATCCAATTTAAATTATCTTAGACATCTTTTATTCACACAGTTCACACAACTTAAGGACCATGATGTATCCTCTCACACCTTAATTTAAAAAGCAAATATACTATCTTCTGTTTATGGAGATGAGCTTAGCATGATAATTCAGTGGTCTATTCAGTGGCTAAAAATAGTGGTTTTTTTCTGTGTTGTTCATCAAAAACACATGTACAAGATGGCCTTCTGTGTAACTATTTCTGTGATATTAGGCAATGATTTCAAATGAGCAAATTTCTAGGCAGTCTTGTCAAATCATAAATATGTTATATAAATTAATAAATTAATTAAACAAGATTGAGTGCTCATATGTGCCTTAAGTCACTTCTTAAAACATGGAGAACTAAACATAAAGGTCTGTTGACACAGATAATGAAGATAAAAAAGTAAAATTTATATTTTTATTGAAGTATAATTAATGGACAGTATTAAATGAGTTTCAGGTGTACCATACAGTGATCCACCAGTTCTGTACTGTACTTAGTGCTCATCATGGCAAGTGTATTCTTAATCCTCTTTATCGATGTCACCCATCCTACCCCACTCCCCTTAAAAAGTAAAATTTATATCACATTTAATCATCTTTTTGGTCTAAATAAGAATTCTCAGAAGAAACTATAGAAGTCCTTTGGTGGAGGGGCACCTGGGTGGCTCAGTGGGTTAAAGCCTCTGCCTTTGGCTCAGGTCATGATCCCAGGGTCCTGGGATTGAGTCCCGCATCGGGCTCTCTGCTCAGCAGGGAGCCTGCTTCCTCCTCTCTCTCTCTGCCTGCCTGTCTGCCTACTTGTGATCTCTGTCTGTCAAATAAATAAATAAAATATTTAAAAAAAAAAAGAAGTAGTCCTTTGGTGGAATAGACTTAGGTTTTCCTAAATAATGACTATTCCTGGTTCTTAGTTGATACTTTTTTCCTCACCTGTTTCCCCTCAGATGTTCATCAGCAAAGTCAACAAAAACATATTCTAAATTTATCTTATTCTTTTTCATAATCTCCAAGTGCACCCTAGTCCAAATAAAGGTCATCTCTTATGTGAGGCATCAAATTCTCTTTCTTTCTACTCTTGCCTACACCTTAAATAGATTTCCCCTTCAAAATTATCTTTTTCTTTAAAAAAAAATTCAGGAAGTTTAGCTACTACTCCCAGTTTATTTTTTTTTAATATTAATTCAATTAATTAATGTATTATGATTTTCAGAGGTAGAAGTCAGTGATTCATCAGTTGCATTTAACACCCAGTGCTCATTATATCACATGCCCTTCTTAATGTCCATCACCCAGTATTATAACAGAACGCATTGTTTACCTTTTTTTTTTTAAGATTTTATTTATTTATTTAACAGAGAGAGATCACATGTAGGCAGAGAGACAGGCAGAAAGAGAGGGGGAAGCAGGCTCCCTGCTGAGCAGAGAGCCCAATGCAGGACTCGATCCCAGGACCCTGAGATCAGAAGGCAGAGGCTTAATCAGCTGAGCCACTCAGGTACCCCTGCTGTTTACCTTTTTTTTTTCTTTTTTTTTTTAATTTATTTATTTGACAGACAGAGATCACAAGTAGGCAGAGAGGCAGACAGAGAGAAAGGGGGAAGCAGGCTCCCCGCTGAGCAGAGAGCCCGATGTGTGGCTCGATCCCAGGATCCTGGGATCATGACCTGAGTGGAAGGCAGAGGCTTTAACCCACTGAGCCACCCAGGTGCCCCTGCTGTTAACCTTTTTAAAATCCTCCAAAGTTCCCCCATTACACCTAAAAGCTAAATACCTTAAACTGTTTAAGTCCTTCATAATCCCGTGCCTGCATCCAATCAAATTTCACCCTCTTCCCCTCTAGTCTTTGCGCTTCAGCCATTCTGGGCTGATTCTGATTCCTGAAACATGCCGCATCTATTCCATCTCCTGGTCCTGGCATCAGCCTTTTTCTGCTTTGAACATTGTTCCCCTCATGTTTGCTTAGCTGTCTTCTTGTGTCCTAGATCTCTCGGCTTAAACAGAGAACTTTCTTTATCACCCAGCCTAAAGCAACTACTTATTATTATTTATTTTTATTCAGTGATGTTTTATTCTCATCACAACAGTTGTATGTAATCACTTGCAGAGAGGTCTCTTGCTTGTCTGTCAATTTGTTTATTGTCCACTTTCCTCTATGTAATATTAAATCCCAGGACTGTTCTGTCAATGGGAGAGATGGTCCAAGTGGTGGAGGGCACAGTTATTGGCATCAATGGCCAAACTTTGAAGGTGTGGTTATAACTGTTCATATCTCTTGAAAATTATTAAAACATGTTTTGCCTCAGTTTCTTACCTATAAAATAGGGGCTACATTACTATTTACCTCATAAAGCTCTTGTGAATATTAAATGAGTTAAACAGGGACTAGTGAATTTTAAGGATCTGAGAAATGTCATCTCTTATTCATCCCTGGACCTCAGCGCCCAAAACAGTACTTGGTACAAGTGGAAATCTAATAAATATTGAAAAAAAAATGAACATACTCTACTCTTTATTTATACTGAAGTGATTTTTTTTCTTTCAGAAAAGATTCATTATTTTCTTTATCTCTGTCCTAAGGTATAGGTATATACCCAAATGGGAATTTATTTTTTAATTTGTTTTAGATTTTTTTTTTTATTAGAGAGAGAGAGAGAGAGCACAGGCAGACAGAGTGGCAGGCAGAGGCAGAGGGCGAAGCAGGCTCCCTGCCGAGCAAGGGCCCGATGTGGGACTCGATCCCAGGACGCTGGGATCATGACCTGAGCCGAAGGCAGCCGCTTAACCAACTGAGCCACCCAGGCGTCCCTTATTTTTTAATTTGTAATCTAACATCATAGATGTTAATATTAGGTTATGGTAAAGCCTCAGTGGTCTTATTAAGTTGATATAAATGTCAGTATTCCCTGACATTTAGCAGTCCATAGAAATGTAAAGCAAAAGAGAAATGAAAAATAACAATAATTTACTAGTTGTTTGTTAATTTAGCTTCTGTCTTTGTGTAACCCCACAACTGCAGTACAAGGCAGTTTTGATTGCAAACTGGGAAGAATATAAATTATGGCTAATTAAAAGTGCCAGGGAGATCTGAAATATGACAGAATGCAATTACCCAAATTGGGCATGGGCCAGCCCAGTACTGGTGTCTGCTGTTAGAAATAATGTGGAGTTTTGGGCGCCTGGGTGGCTCAGTGGGTTGAGCCTCTGCCTTCAGCTCAGGTCATGATCTCAGGGTCCTGGGATCAAGTCCCAAGTTGGGCTCTGTGCTTGGCGAGGAGCCTGCTTCCTCCTCTCTCTCTCTGCCTGCCTCTCTGCCTACTTGTGATCTCTCTCTGTCAAATAAATAAAATCTTAAAAAAAAAAAAAAAGAAAGAAATAATGTGGAGTTTTACATGACTAAAACAACTTGGTACAATGTGACTGTTAGACTTAGATTGTGCCTCAGTTTCCCACTCTGTGCTCCCAGGACTATGTATTCCTAGGACAAGAGTTTGTGGAAACTTCTCACAAATGGCCACATATTGGCATAGATCTAACCAAGAGCACTCCTGGTTTCCTGGTCTGGGATATCTGCTGTCCTTTTGGAGTAATTTATCTCAGAAACCACAGGCTGTTAATTTGGTTTTAAATTGGAAACTGCTGTTTTCTTAGTCTTGGGGATTGAATAAAACACAATTTGGTCCTCCCTTTAGCCAAGAAGATGGAATTTAATATAACATTTTTCTTTTATATATCTTTTATGTGTCTTGGGCTTTAATTTCATGCATATAAAGAATACTTGCAAGATTTTCTTAATACTTTTTATTAGGTTTACTTTCACTCTGAGCTGTGAGTATATGAGTTCATTAATATATTTCAAAGGTGGAAGAAAAGTAGGTTTCATTCTAATACCTACCTGCCTTATATAGTTTTCATTATTCCCACTTAATACAGTGTTACAGAAATTAAATTTATTCTGCACAATCCTTCAACTTGTCCCTGACCAAGCCAGGATTCCTGCAGACCCAGGTGATCACAAAACCACTACTCTTTCCACAATACCCCACTGGTTTCCAAGGACAACTAGATGAAAAATTATAAAGAATCTTGTGAAAATATATCTGACCTTATTCAAGACCTTAAAAAATTACCACCTGGTTTTGGAAAATGTTATATAAATGGACATAAGTACTAAGGATACTGCCACCTCCCACTTCTACCCTTTCCTAGAGCCCAACCTATGATTATTGCTGGGATTCATACATACCTGGGAGTGTCTGTACATTGGTAAGTGAGCCTAAAGGAAGTCCACGGACATAAGGGGCTGAGTGGCTGGAGGAGGAGTTATTGTTTTAGGGAAAGAACCACACATGACAAACTAGCCTCTAGGAGACAGAGCTCCTCCCTGCTATAAATGTACTTCTTCCTCTCCCACTAGAACACATTTCACATTGGTATTTGCCAATTTGAGTGGCATTTGCCAATCATTACATGATGTGTTTGCTAAAAGGCTGTTTCATTTATTTGTATCAAAAGTATGTTGCCTAAGATTCGAAGCAGGACCTTAAAAACTGTTGGTAGTGTGATAGATTGCTCTGGGGCCAGCTCTGGGTCCCAGTTTCTGCTTTACCACTTACGGTCTGTATGACCTTAGACAAATTAATCTCTCCATGTCTCAGATATCTCTTCTGTAAAATGGATATAGTACCTGCTTTCTACCCCCTCAGTATAAGGATGAAATGTATCAATATATGTGAAATGCATAGAACAGCTCAACTACATGGCAAATTGAGCTGAAGTATTCCCATCATGGTCACAAACTTTTGTTCTTTAGCCTTGCTGGGTCCTGGAGATGAGTTTGGTTTGGCTTCCAGAGCATAGAGAAGAGCAAAAACTGAGTTAGAATACATTCAGAAAGGATACACACCCTTCACATTTACATAGCCCCTACTGCTACTGGTTTCTTTACATTCAGCTCTGTACATTTTTGTCTTATCTGTCACACCTCCATTAACTTGTTCTAAGACAGTAATAAAATTGTTACAGAGGAAAAGGACAAAGATTTGAATCCATTACAGCAATTTTATTCAACACTTCTTAAATGCAATTGTTCAAACAGCTGTGAATCCACGTCAATGTGTATCATCTAAGCTATACTTTTATATACATAAATATTTTTTTAAAGCCAATCCTTAAAATAGTCTTTGTTAAATAGCTATTATCTTCTAATTACATAAATATGCATACAAAAGTCAGGTTGCACATCCAATATGAACAATGGTTATAGTTTGCTGTAAGTACATTTTCAACTTTTTATTTAAAAATGGTAGTAGAGGGACGCCTACATCACTCAGTCAGTTGAAAGTTGGATTCTTGAGATGCCTGGGTGGCTCAGTGGGTTAAGGCGCTGCCTTCAGCTCGGGTCATGATCCCAGGATCCTGGGATCGAGTCCTGCATCAGGCTCCTTGCTCAGCGGGGTGCCTGCTTCTCTCTCTGCCTCTGCCTGCTTGTGCTCTCTCTCTCTCTCTCTCTCTCTCTCTGTGATAAATAAATAAAATCTTTAAAAAAAAAAAAAGGAAAGAAAGTTGGACTCTTGGTTTTGGCTCAGGTCATGATCTCATGGGTCCAGGGATTGAGCTCTGTGTGGAGCTCTCTGCACAGCAGGGGATCTACTTGAAGATTCTCTCCCACTACTCCTCTCCCCACTCATGCCCTCCCATCATAAATAAAATGAATCTTTAAACAAAAGGTAGCGGAAGCATTTGAAAATTTAAAAATATCTTTTCATGTGAATAGATAATTATTTTTATTATCAATACTAGACTAAATCATGGTCTATCATGTGCTGTCTCATAATTTAACTAGACTCTTATTAATGGGCATTTTCATTTATTTCAATTTTCATCATTTAAAACAATAGTTGAATATTCATTTGTTCTCTTGCGTTTTCTTAATTTTTACTATGTAGATTTAAGTCTATAGTCCTAGAATTTATTTTGAGGGCTATAAAGACATATTTTCTTCAGGTTTCAATTTGATTGTGCTGTCTACATAAAAATGAGCTCCAACTTTTGTGTATTCTAGAACCATATAGGATTAGCTTTGTGTGCGTTTTTGGCAATTCCTTTTTTCATTTCTTCTATCACTATTGGTCTTTTTGGGGTTCTCCACATCTGTTTGAATATGTCTTCATAATTTATATTTTCCTCAAAAACTATTTCTTAGAAAAAAATAAATATTTACTGAATATCAAATATATTTTTCTCTTAATCTGTCTTCTTTTCATATTTAATGCATTGTGTTTTTGATTTCTCTATGTTCCTAGAGCTTTGTCCATATCATCTTTTAAAAAATTACCTCTTAGATTTATTTATGAATTATAATATCTTATCTTAATCCTGATTTTATCTTACTAAATCTTAATTTCTTAATGGTTTAGCTTAGGTTACTTCTCTTTCATAAAGAAAATGCTTAGAATCTTTTCATTACTTATCACTTAGTAAAATAATAAAAGATAAAATTTTTCAAACTTATTCTCTCTGAAATTATTTCTTTTCCTCTCTCTGTTCTGTGCTTTGTCTTGTTTATTCAGAGTTTAATAAACTTTTACTACCAGTTCTTGTCTCTAATCCTTGTTCCTACCTCTAAGGACATGGTTTGGAATTTTTAATCCAGATATTATTACATTATTTTACTATTGAAGAGCTTCTCTTCTGAAAATTTTAACTTTAAAATTATGTTTTGTAACAAGATTTAAAACAAATTCTCTCCCTCACTCTCTTTTTGTTGTTGCTGTTTTTGTCCTCACAGGTTTTGGGAGTTTTTACCAGGCTTTCTAAGCTGTGACATACAACTTCTTTCACATGGGAAACAATGTGACACAGGGAAAGAGGCAGGGGGAAATGAGAACCCTGATAGGATTCTGTTCCTAGATTCTTGTTTCTGAGTTGCACTGTGTCCTAGCCCTTTCTGCAGTTGGATTTATCAACAGAATTTTGAGAACTGATAAATGTAATTATTCTTAATTTATGTAGTGTTTTTGACAGTTGGAATAAAGAAGCTTGAGAAATGCCATTAATATATTTTCTAAATATATACCCATCTTAGCATGCCTTTCTGTGGCCTCACTTACAAACAACAACTTAACCATGTATAATATCGTCACCAACTAATTTCTTCTACATTCCATGGATTGTGCTTGTCTTGCACATAGTTTTGTAAGAGAGAAGTTTATATCAGTTCTGTTTATATTCGTTTAAGTAAGCTATATGTTTTTCTACTTGGATGTTTATAAATTTTTTTCTGTCATCAATACATTTAAAAAAGATTTCCTCAGGGATTGATCAGGATTTCCACTAATTTAATCTAGAAAAGAATGAATCCTTTAAACTTATATCCATGTCCAGTTCTTTCTTGAAGAAATGTCTTATTATACCCTTGTCTATGATTCCTAGTGTAGTCACTCTGGATCTTCTTTTCAAAGTAAAGTTTATTTTTGTTTGACTTAACTATAGTTAAAAAAAAAAAAAAGGTCCCTAACCTCAGTAATTTACACAAGTATTTATATCTTGCTTATGATATGTCACTTATGTTACCTTTCACATATTTTTTTATCCTGTGATCTAGATTGATAAAGCAGCTTCTTTTTAGAGTTTACACTCTGGTGGCAGAGAGAATAGTAAGGGAGATGGTAGAAACATGGACTGTTTTCAAGGAATTCTTAGACATGACATACTATTATTTCCACCATGTATTCTTGGCCCAAGCAATCCATGACCAGATTTAAAAATAGAGAAGCATACTTCACCTTTAGGGAGGCATCGCAAGCCATGTTGAATTGGATAAAAATATATCATCTTCTTGGGGCACCTGGGTGGCTCAGTGGGTTAAAGCCTCTGCCTTCGGCTCAGGTCATGATCCCAGGGTCCTGGGATCGAGCCCCACATCGGGCTCTCTGCTCAGCAGGGAGCCTGCTTCCTCCTCTCTCTGCCTGCCTCTCTGCCTACTTGCGATCTCTATCTGTCAAATAAATAAATAAAAAAAAAATATATATATATATATCATCTTCTTACAGGGCAGGGAGCACCTAGTAGTAAACAATAATAAAATCAATTACAATATCTACCCCATTGTTGCCTATCCTCTGATTTTATAAGTTTTTTAAATCACATTTATTATTTTGCTCTTTTCCTCTACATACACGAAAACTGATAAACTGTATCCTTTAGTTTACTGATCCAGAATTCCATGGCACTAATTTTATTTAACATCACTAACAGGTGTCTGACTGTTTCTAATTTCCTCATAAGCTGTCTTGTCATTTATTTCTGTTACTATCTTATACATCTTATTTTATTCTTTTTTTTTACTAGAAGGCATATACTCTTAAAATCTGCTCTAGATAAAGATAATCGCATAATTTTTTGCTCTTTACTTTGCATTTACTTGTTGTTAAACAGGGCGAGATTTGTCCATACTTTTTAATTGCCAACACACAGAATAATTAGTACTCTTTCTTCTTGTTTTATTGTCTGGGTTGGTTGCTGAATCCTCCATAAATCAGTGGGAGAGGAGGTTGATAAAAACATTTTAATCCTATATTTCTGTTCTATATTTACCTGTTTTATAGTTATTTTTGTTTCTTATCCTCTCTTTATGGTCATCTGCTCTTTGGGTCCTAAGATTCAGGGTTCTCATGAATTACCTTCTCATCCTCCACCGTTAGAATACTGCTTTTGAGGAATGATAGCTATCAGGTTGCTCTTTGCCATCAAAAGCTCTCATTCATTGTTGTTGATCATTTTATCTGTGAATACGAAGTATCTCTTGGTTTAAGAAGGTAGTATGGAAGGAGTAGAAGAAAAGAGGACAGAACGGTGATATCTATAGGTCAAGGAAAGCAGTATTTCTTTTCATAGAGTATTTTCTTATGAGTAGGAGGAAGCTGCAGAACTTTTACATACTGTTGCACCCTGCATAAAGATGACCAGTGCTGAGCATTGGCAGGAGCTAAAATTCATCCTTTTCCATCAACTAAGCCATAGGCTCTTCATCAGCCCGGAGAAAGAGTGCCTTTTGGCTATTTGCACAACAGTGTTGAATGTGCTAACAGCAGCCCACTTTTTACTACTTTATATAAATAAGGTCCTGAGTATATAGTCTTTTGTGTCTGATTTCTTTTAACATTATTTTTGTAATCTTCATTCATATTGTTGTATGTGGTTGTAATTTATTCATTGTCAGTGGTATATGGTGTTTATACAATTTAATTTATTCTATTAAGGTTCATTTGAATAGTTTTCAGTTTGGAGCATATAAGTATTTTTGCTATGACAATTAGCATAGATGTTTTGGGGTAATATATTTCCTTATTTCTGTTAAGTATGTTCTTAGAGGTATAATTGCTAGATCACAGTATGTGTGTATGTGTTACGTATATAGTAGTAGTTATATATATAGTCATAGTGTATGTATTAGTTTTAACAGAATGAGAATACAGCTCTCTTAAATGTTTTACTGGTTGACACTACAATCATTTGTGTGTTGAGGTTCTGGTTATTTTATATTTTTACCATTACCTAGCCCTCTGATGGGTATTTTATTTATTTAGGGATTCATTATCAAGTCCTTAATAATTAACAAAGTTGAGCATCTTTTAGCATATGTATTAATTTTGGATATGCTCTTTTATTAACAATGTATTTTACAAATTTTCCTATTTTTTAAAGATGTACTTATTTATTTGAGACAGAGAGAGCGTGTAAGCAGGGGGCGGGGGCAGAAGGAGAGGGAGAAGCAGAGAGCCTCACTCAGGGCTCTCTGGGATCATGACCTGAGCCTAAGGCAATGCTTAACCTACTAAGCCACCCAGATGTCCCCAATTTTTCTGTTGAATTGTCTTTTTTCTATTGATAAGGCTTCCTTATACAATCTTTTGCTGAATATATGTTTTGTGAAAATGTTTTCTTATTTGCAGATTGTTTTACCTTTCTTCTAAATGTGTTTTTTGATAATAGAAATTCTTAATTTTAATGTAATATTGTTTATTTCTTCTTTTGCAAGTACTACCTTGGGGTCTCATTTAAGAAATCGTTGCATAATCCAGGTTAACAAAGATTTCATTAAAAAACTTTATTATTTTACATTTAACTTTTAGATATACATTATTGAACTGATTATTTTTCTGTGATAACTGGTCCAGACACATTTTTCTTATAGATACCCAATTGATCCCAGCTCCTCTATTGAAAAGTTCTTTTATCCACTGTAATATAATATCACCTTTCTCATAAATTCTAGGCAAATTTTAAAGTTGAAAACATTTTTTAAAATGATATGATATGTAATAAGTGCCCACCATGAACGTCCATACTTGAAATGGCTTTTTCTTTTTCTGGATTTAAACTATTTTTAAAATATTTTATTAACTTCTTCTTTATTCAACTCAGTGAGAAGCAGTGATGATACTTCCTTGGTTAATCTGCTTTTTATTAAGCTTTATTGCCATGTGCAAATGACAACATTTAAAAATAAATGAAATATCTGCTCAGAGGTATCTCTGCTCAGAGGTATCTCTACTTACTATAGTGACCTCTTACATATGCAGAGAAATTTCAATCTCCAAGTAACCTTAGAAATATATTTGTTTTAATATAAGAAAATTTTAGTCCCAGAAAAATGAAGTGACTTTCATAGTACAGGTTAGAAAAAGAGCCTAGAATTTAAATCCAGAAATCCCAAGTCTTGTTTTCTTAGACTCATATTTTTTAAAAACAATAAAAGAAAAATCTGACTTATGTATCATTATTTTTTATCATTATTTTTTAAATCATTATCATTTTTGAAAACCTGGCAATTCCACAAACATGTAATTTCACTAGCTTCTTTGCTCTGCATATGATTGGAGATCATTGGGTCTCTGGATTTTGAGCTTGAGACAATGGAAGCCGTCTAACAGTCTCCTGGGGAACCCCCATTATGGTCTGAACATTTGTGTTCCCCAAAAATTCATATATTGAAAACCTAGCCCCCAGACATGTTCGTATAAGGGGGTGGGAACTTTGAGGTTCTTAAGTCTTGGGGGAAGCCCTCTTGAATGCAATTAAAGAGGAGAGGTGGAGATGGGAAAATAGATGGTAGGGATTAAGGAGTGCACTTGCTTTGGTGAGCACCAGGTGTTAAATGGAAGTGTTGAATCACATTGTACACCTGAAACTATTATTATACTGTATGTTAGCTAATTGGAATTTAAATAAGAACTTAAAAAAAAAAAAAAAAAAGAGAGCTCCGTAGCACCTTTTGCTATATAAAGACACAGAGAAGACACCGGCTATAAACCAGAAAGAGAACCTTTATCAAAATACGACCATGCTGATGCCTTGATCTCAAACTTCCATCCTCCAAAACTGTAAGAAATAAGTTTCTGTTGTTTATAAGCCACCCAGTCTGTGGTATCTTGTTACAGCTGCCTGAACAGTCTAAGACAACATTTAACCTCCTGGTGACAAATCAAGGAAGCAACAGAAAATGGTAAAAGAGGCTCTGCCTGTGTAAATTCTTGCTAATACCCAGACTGATGACTCTAAGCTACCATTCATGGCATAGATTTTGGAATATTATAAAACAATTTGTGAGGAAAACAAAATTTCTCTTAATGTATCTGCATACTTATGTATGTGTGGTAGGGTATTTCTAGTTTCTGTTCATTGTATAATCTTTCATGTATTTTTCTTGATCCTTTTACTTGGACTTTATATAAATTGGAAAAAAAAATACAGGGATGCCTGGGTGGCTCAGTCAGTTAAGCATCTGCCTTCTGCTCAGATCATGATCCTAGAGTCCTGGGATCAAGCCCCATGACAGGCTCCCTGTTTGGTGGGAAGTCTGTTTCTCCTTACTCTGCCCCTCTCTCTTGCTTGCACTCTTACTCTCTCTCTCTCAAATAAATCAATAAAATCTTTTAAAATGCAAATTAAGTCTGATTGTCATTTCATATTTTTTTCCATCTAGAGGTCAATATCTATTGTAGTCACATATTTCCTCTTCTTGAAAATGGAGACATTTGTTCCTTTCCCGTTGTCCTGCATTTTCCCCTTCCTGCATAATTAAAATATTTCTAGCAATGAGTCTAAGATCCTATTTGTACATTTCTACAGCTCCCTTGAATATAAATCTTAACAGTTTTGAGACTTGGGTTAATTTAAAATATCTAGAGAGTGCCTCAGACCATTTACATAATACCTCAAGCAACAATGTATATTTTTTTGTATTGTTCTTTTTTAGCTCAGAGGTCATTTTCTTTGCTAGAAAAGATGGAATTCAAAGGTGTTTGGAAATTCTTCCTTTCATTTGTAGTAATAAATTTTCACTAAGCAGTGTGTCTATTCTTCTCATCTTTCTACAAGAAAAACTTTAGAACAGTATGGATTTTCTTCTTTTGAAATAGGGTGGCTTAATGGATTCAAGAAGACATGGATGTGAATCCTAATTTTGTTTCCTTTGGGCAAGTTTCTTAACTTTTAGAAGCTTTTTTCATCTGTAATTCTGAAAAAAGTATAATCAAGATTTATGATAAGGACTTAAAGAACATACAATGTAAATATAAAATATTTAGCACAGTGTTTGACATATACTTTATGTAACAAATTGTTAATTTTATTAAGTCACAAGTTCAATTTATACTGTGTTTTAAGGTGGTCATCATCACAGAGTGATTAAGAGTGATAGTATATGAGTTGTGTCTCTGGGAAGCAGACTGTGAGCTGGAGTTAGGAGTGCAGGAGTTTAATTTGGGGGAGGCAGGGCAGGAAAAGTCTTGACTGCAATCCAGATATGTCTTCTGCGAAAAGAAAAGCAGGAGTCTTAGACTAATGTAGAGATCTGTCACTTTTTCACCTGTCCAATGGAGTTTTGGAACAAATTACCCGTTAGAGGAGACTTGAAATAGGCAGAAATACCAGACTCTAAAATCTCTGCTACACTAACCACTGGCTGGGGGAAAGCCCGTGAGGAGTATAACCTTGGTTAAAAATTTAGACATTATAGTTAGACACTGTCAGCCAACTGCATTTCTTGTAACCCAACAGCAAACTTTCTTGAAGGGAAATCCAAGCAATGCCTCTCATGCTGCCCCATATCGATGTGGAGCAGGGCTACCCGTGTTCATTCAAATATGACTCCTCCCCTTACTAACTGGGGGGCTATAAGGTACTTCACTCCTCTTCCCTTGGTTTCTTCATCTGTAACATGAAGAAAGTAATGGTAGCTACTATAACGTTATTATGAAAGTTAAGTGACATATATAGAGTACTCTGGATAGCATCTGCAACAGAAACTTTATAAATATTTGCTTTTGGCATATTCTTACATATTTTTCTACTTTCTTTGATTTATTCTCACCTATATACTCCCTTCTTCCATCTTGTGTACCTATTGTTTAAAAAAAAAATACAGGCTTTTCTGTGAACTTAAAATTCTTTAAAAAAAAAAAACAACTTTAAAAAAAACCCTTCAAAGAGTATCCTGAGTAAATACTTGTTGATTATAAGCTTTTCCTTCCTCTGATTTCTCACTGTTCATTGTTGTCCAGGTAATTGCACTTATTAATATTTCATTTAATAATCCCATTTGGTATAAGTAAGAAGAAAGTCTCCATGGCATTTTCATGTCAAAAGCTTTCAAAGTCAATGTCCTGGTTCCACAGTATGAACAAAATAAGCTTCTCTGAGGGAAAATCATAAGCATTATGTACTATATCCTTCCCAGATAAAACAGAGCTATTCTTTGTCCATCAAAGTTGAAATAAGGTTTAGTTTAGTGGACCAGAAAAATATTACCTGTTTTGAAATAAATACAATGGGAAAATTCCAAAGAAATCCAATTTTGATCAGCATTGCATGCAAGGATTAGAAAGTTTCAGAAGATTTGGATGTTCTGAATGCTTTTTGTTGTTTGAGGTTCTCTCCTAAGATTAACTGACATATTATGTAAAGATGAACCAGCTTTATCCTTGTGCTCTTTCAATCTCTTCAAAAATGAAAAATTTAATAATGAGTTATCATGTTCTCTTCCATTCCAAGAATCTAAGTTTTTTAAGTTATAGCATATTTTACTTCTTAAAATATTTAGAATGTCTAAATTAGTTGTTGAGATTTAAAACTATTTTGAAGTCATTTTTTTTACATAGTTGACACTAATTATACACCAATGTGAGCCCTGATTTGAAAAGGGAGCCCTGTAAAAAGCCTTCAATGGGTTCCCCATTAAATTGTCTTTTTTGTAACAACATATAAAATGTCAACAAATGTTGAAGTTTTTAGGAGTATCATTCTCTTAAGAAGATACTCCTTGGGGCACCTGGGTGGCTCAGTGGGTTAAGGCCTCTGCCTTTGGCTCAGGTCATGATCCTGGGGTCCTGGGATCAAGCCCCACATCGGGATCTCTGCTCAGCAGGGAACCTGCTTCCTCCTTTCTGTCTGCCTCTCTGCCTACTTGTGATCTCTGTCTGCCAAATAAATAAGTAAAATCTTAAAAAAAAAAAGAAGAAGAAGAAGAAGAAGAAGAAGAAGAAGAAGAAGAAGAAGAAGAAGATACTCCTTTAGAGCTCTCCCAGGGCCCCTGTTAGTATTCATATTTAAAAATAGAAATGATTGAGGTACATGAGTGGCTCCATCAGTTAAGCATCTGACTCTTGATTTCAGCTCAGGTCATGATCTCAGGTTTGTGAGATCAAGCCCTACATTGGACTCTGTTATGGGCGTGGAGCTTGCTTAAGAATTTCTCTCTCTCCCTCAGCTCCTCCCCTACCTGTTTCTCCCTCTCTTAAAAAAAAAAAAATTAGAAACTATAAACTGTGATTGTAGAATAGAAATAGGATTGTTTTGACTTAAATGTTTTGACTTAAATGTCCAAAAAATGATCGTTTTGGCTTAAATAGTCATATCTTTTTCTTTTAAAATGTCCTTTTTTAAAATCATGTACTATGACAGCATGACATATAGGAATGTAAGTCATTAATCAGAGTACTCTTTTCATGATCCTTCAGTAACCACTCTTCGAACACTGTCATAGCAGTCATTTATTCACTGTAACTATTTATTGAGCAACTACCTTGTGGCTCGTCTACTTTTAGGTACAATGGTATAGAAATGACAATTAACGTAGGATTTATTTTTTAGCTTAAGGTTCTCCATTATAATTAAGAATTCTTACATTGCCCATAAGGCTAAATTAATACACAAGCCTCTGTATCTATGAGCTTAAGTCATACAAGATCCCCTGAGCTTATTCTCCTATAAGCTACATTGTTCTACTATCTTCTCTTTGTTTATGAACATGTCAAAATTTTTCCTGCCTTAAGCCATTTAAATTAACTGTTATCTTTATTGGGTATGCCCTTCCTTCAGATCTTATGGTTTCTTTTCATTATTCAGATCTGTGTCAAAAATGCAACCTCACAGGCCTAAATAAGAGCTCCCAGCCCCACTCTCCAATCACTACCTATCCCTTAATACGGTTTTATTTTCTTACCCAAAATAAGAATTATTGGAAGTCATCTTACTTGTTTTATAGTATATATTAATTTTTACAAATTGTTCATGGCCTTTCTGATATTATGATCCCAAATTTTTGCCCTGTTTCTAAGAACCTACCATGCGTTGTTCCTGGATCACTTTGTTCTTAATTCTATTATAACACTGAGTCCTCTCTATATTGTAGTGATTTTATTTGATTGTCCCTAGCACTAATATGCAGTCTGTTTGAGGGTAGGAACTGCAGCTTCACATTCATAGTTATAACTCCTGGAGCAATGCAATACACAGTGATATCTCAAAAAGTTATTGAGCAAATTAATTTTCAAATTTGCACAATATTTACCATTTAATTACTTACTACATGCTGTTTCAACTCTTTCACATAAACAAGGGGAAAGGAACGTGAGCTTAATATACCTTCTGTTTTAAAAAGTGTTGCAGTGTTACATTCCTACCCTAAAATCTCAGAGCCGTATATTCCTAACAAGCCACTTGTGAGTTCTAGAGTATAGAATATCTTTCTCACTTGGAGATCTATAAGATAGAAAGCAAGTAAAAAGAACTATGAAAATTTGGGGTACGATCATTTGAAATTTCTATTCTAGGTCATATAATTCCCTTTAATTAACTATGGAGAAAATCTCTGAAATTTCATAGGAAGAAACTCATTTGTATATATGGATGAGAGGATGAGAAGTTTTAGGTACTGATATTTTAATTATTATTTGGATATCTGGTTTATTTCTACAACCATTTGAGTATATATCCCTTCTGTTAGCAAAGAGCAGATTGAATTTCTTCCAACAATGACAACATTGTTGGAATTTTGGAATTTCTTGCAACATTGATTATAGTTCTTCAGTATCATGAAAACCAATTATTAATTTTTCAAGAAGTATGCTTGTTATTTATCACATCATAATGGGTAATTCCTCCTAGTCAGATAGACTTATGGAGTAGATATTAGATAAGAAAATAATAGTTAATGACTTAATTATATGCAGAGAACAAAACATAAATCTATTATTTGATTATGGTTATTTTCATAAGAATTCTGTTTCAAAATGGAATTTACATCCTCAAATACTTATAAGAAAACAGAATGAAATAGATCACCAACTAATGCAGCTACAACCTGTGCCACTGAAGTAACTTCCTCATATATCACTAGAATTAACCAGAATGAAGACACTATTGCTAGACTCATTACCTTAACATTATACAAAGAAAAATAATTCAGCCTTTTTATTCAAATATTACTCTTCCACATGTGGTTAAAAATACATATCAATGACAGGAATATCAGAAATTTTATCAAGTGAACAAACTGGGCCAAGTATTAGGTAAAGCCACCACTTAAGTCTCCAGTAACCTTAGATCTAGAATCAAGTTTTTAAAAATAGTGAACCAATTCCTCACAAAAGGGCACCTTTCATTAATTTGTTTTGGATGTCATTCTACTCTAGGATTTTATTCTCAAGAGCATAGTAATTTTTATGCTCTGGAAAAAGGTATGGGTTGGCATTGCTTTTGCCTTTTATTACTTTTACTAAAACAGTCCAAGCAACTTGAACTGAAATTAATGTAAGAGAAAAAAATCAGTATCATTCAATGGAAATTTCCGCTCACCATGGTCTGTGGTATTCTTTGTTAATCTAGGGTGAAATGGGCAGTGATTACCATTCTAAAAAGTTTTTTCAACATTGGCCTTTGATAGTGCATAAAGAGATGTATTCCAGTCACTGACAGCCACACTTGCCCAAATAGTCACAGTGATTGGACCCTACATAGATTTATGTCAAGGCTTTTACACACTGAGATAGTCAGAGATTTATGTCCACATTCCTCCAATGCAGAAAAAGAAAATATGTGTAAACCTCATGCCATTTGGTTATGTTTAATACCTCAACTTGGGCAGCACTGTTAAAAGAAAGATGAACTCAAGAATAAACTTGCAAGAACAGAATATGTGGCCTAGAAGAAAAGAACAAAGTAGCTTATTTCACTTAGCATAATACCTTAGAATTCCATCCATGTAGATCAGAGAAAGACAGTTATCATATGGTTTCACTCATGTAACATAAGGAATAGTGCAGAGGACCACATGGGAAGGGTGAGAAAACTGAATGAGAAGAAATCAGAGGAGGAGACAAACCATGTGAGACTCTTGACTCCAGAAAACAAACCGAGGGTTGTGGAAAGGGAGGTGGGTGGGTGGGGATAGGCTAGATGGGTATTAAGGAGAGCATGTGATGTGATGAGCACTGGGTGTTATACCGAACTGATGAATCACTGAACATTGTATCAGTGATGTACTATACCTTGGCTAATTGAATTTAATTAAGAAAAAAAAAGTACAGAGAAAGAGCACAGTATGGATAAGACTGTAGAATACTGAAATGAGCAAAGGAGTGAAAAAAATTGTGAAGGGCTAGATTTTATCTTTAAGTCCTATAACAAATTTAGGTTCATTTTCTTATTACCTTCTCTAGTTTCCAACACATACTCAGTCCTTATTGTTTTCCAGATAATTTTATTTCTTTAAACTTTTAAAACCAGTATAAGGATTAGTTCCAGAAAAAGGCTTATTGGCCTCTTGACTTCACGTTAGTAAAGACAGCCCTTTAAGAGGCAAGTAATGACCTCTGGCATGTCATGTATAGACAGTTTTAATTTTAATTTAGTAAGAAGTTTGGCAGAAATACTAGGCAGAAGTGAGGGAATATAGTAAATGAGATAACAGCTCCATTTTTACCCACATATAAATGAAGCAAGTTGTCACGAGGGAAGGTAGGATGTGGCCAGGCTCTCCTACCATGGTGAGGGAATTTCTCTCCCACAGTACATCCTGGGAAGTATTCTTATTTTATAAACCCTCCAAAGGTTTATGATCATGAGGAGAGCTGTGTTGGAAGAAAACAAACAACTGACCATGCTGTAACTATAATGCTTTTTCTATTCCATGTCTATTTACTAAAGATGATCCCTCTCTCTGTGACATGTGCATTTTCCCCATGGTGAGCTCTGTTTAGCTGATGTGTCAGCATATGGTCTAAAAATGCAAATATAACTACTGGATAACTTATGGCCCTAACTACAGAAGCATGAGAGATGAAACTGATCTTGTATCACCAGTTATTTTCCCTTCTACAACCCTATACCCTAGATTTTAATGAAATTTTTAATAAATAAGGACTCCCAAATTTGTATCTTTCCTGTTACTCCATATCTTCTCGTTAGAACTTTTACCCTATTAACCTTTCCCATTAACCTGTTTTTTGAAGACAAGGACCTTTAAATAGAGTAATAAAATTGCTTTTTTTCTAGAATAATTCACATTTTTATTCATGAAAATATGCCATACAATGTGGGGATTGACAGTTCCCAACATTTTGGGGATGAACCCTGGATTTAAAATGAGACTTTCTCAAAAAGAATCAAAATGGAGGCTTTCAAAATATAGTATTGTACTCAAAAAGGAAGAGGATGATAAGTAAAGTTGATTTTAAATGACTAAACAATAAACTCAAGGACAGCAACGACAGAACAACAGGAGCAAACATTATGATCTTTTGTGATTAGAGCAGAGATTGATATACCTTCTCCTTTCAAAGACCTGCATTGTAAAATGATCATATTCTGTTTAGCTAGCATGATAATCTTTAGCTTTTCTACTTGTATTACTGACATTTTTAAAAAATATTTTCCTCCCATTCCTCCTTTAGAAACTGGAATCTCAAAAGAAGGATGAAACATAGATGCATTTGAACAGTATGATGTACATGATTGAGAAAATTTTAAATACTGCAATTTAAGACACATAATGTCACAGTTACTTTCATAATAGTTACACCCTGTCACTATTTCAATTCTAATCTATATTTCTGGCTCAACATGTTAGATTCTGTGGGTATAGTTTCAGATATCCAAAGTCTTAGATACTTTCTCATTCCATTTGGTTTTTGCCTTTTGTTTGGATTCAATAATGTGGTTATTGAAACAATTAAAGAAAAAGCACAATGAGCAAGCTTTCAAAACATAAAATTCTATTAATCTGTAATATCTACCTAATGACCAAATTTTGGACCTATCAAATAACCTTAAAGCAGAACATTTTGATCTAGACTACTTCTACCCTCAGAGATATATAGGAGAATACTCTTCTGCCAATGAATAGGGTTTATTTATATATTTATTTATTTATTTATCTTTTTTTCTTTCTTTTTATTTATTAATATATACTGTATTTGTTTCAGAGTACAGGTCTGTGAATCATCTGTCTTACACAGTTCACAGCACTCACCATTGCACATACCCTCCCTATTGTCCATCACCCTGCCACACTTTCCCTCCCCTACCACCACCAGCAACCCTCAGTTTGTTTCCTGAGATTGAGAGTCTCTTATTTTTTGTCTCCCTCCCCAGTCCCATCTTGTTTCATTTTGCTCTCCCTTCTCCCTACCCCCACCCTGCCTCTCAAATTCCTCATATCAGAGAGATCGTAAGATAATTATCTTTCTCTGATTGACTTATTTCACTTAGCATAATACCCTCTAGTTCCATCCACATTGTTGCAAATGGCAAGATTTCATTTTTGATGGCAGCATAGTATTCCATTGTATATATAAATCACATCTTCTTTATCCATTCATTTATTGATAGGCAGAGTTTGGCTACTTTGGACATTGCAGCTATAAACATTTGGGTGCACATGCCCTTTCAGGTCACTACATTTGTATCTTTAGGGTAAATACCCAGTAGTGTAATTGCTAGGTCATATGGTAGCTCTATTTTTAAGTTTTTGAGGACCCTCCATACTGTTTTCCAGAATGGCTGCACCAGCTTGCACTCCCACCAACAGTGTAAGAGAGTTCCCCTTTCTCCACATCCTTGCCAACGTCTGTTGTTTCCTGACTTGTTAATTTTAGTTATTCAGACTGGTGAAAGGTGGTATCTCACTGTGGTTTTGATTTGTATCTCCTTGATGCTGAGTGATGTTGAGCACATTTTCATGTGTCTGTGGGTCATTTGGATATCTTCTTCACAGAAATGTCTGTTCATTTCTTCTGCCCATATCTTGATTGGATTATTTGTTCTTTGGGTATTGAGTTTGATAAGTTCTTTATAGTTTTTGGATACTAGCGCTTCATCTGATAGGTCATTTGCAAATATCTTTTCCCATTCTGTCAGTTGTCTTTTGGTTTTGTTGACTGTTTCCTTTGCTGTGCAAAACTTTTTATCTTTGGCAATGTTTCTAGAAAGAAGTTGCTGCAGCTGAGGTCAAAGTGGTGGCTTCCTGTGTTCTCCTCTAGGATTTTGATGGGTTCCTGTCTCACATTGAGGTCTTTCATCCATTTTGAATCTATTTTTGTGTGTGGTATAAAGAAATGGTCCAGTTTCATTCCTCTGCATGTGGCAGTCCAATTTTCCCAACACCATTTGTTGAAGACTGTCTTTTTTCCATTGGATATTCTTTCCTGCTTTGTTGAAAATTAGTTGGCCATAGAGTTGATGGTCCATTTCTGAGCTCTCTGTTCTCTTCCATTGATCTATGAGTCTATTTTTGTGCCAGTACTATGCTGTACTGATGATTACAGTTTTGTAATAGAGCTTGAGGTCTGGAATTATGATGCCATCAACTCGGGTGTCTTTTTCAACATTTCCTCTGGGTATTCAGGGTCTTTTCTGGTTCCATATAAATTTTAGGATTATTTGTTCCATTTCTTTGAAAAAAGTTGATGGTATTTTGATAGGGATTGCACTAAATGTGTAGATTACTCTAGGTAGCATAGACATTTTCACAATATTTGTTCTTCCAATCCATGAGCATGGAATGTTTTTCTACTTCTTTGAGTCTCCATCATTTCTTTCATGAGTACTTTGTAGTTTTCTGAGTCCAGATTCTTTGCCTCTTTGGTTAGATTTATCCTTAAGTATCTTATGGTTTGGTGCAATTGTAAATTGGATTGACTCCTTGATTTCTCTGTCTTCTGTCTTGTTGTTGGTATATAGAAATGTAACTGATTTCTATGCATCAATTTTATATCCTGACACTTTACTGAATTCCTGTATGAGTTCTAGCAGTTTTGGATTGGAGTCTTTTGGGTTTTCCACATAAAGTATTATATTGTCTGCAAAGAGTGAGAGTTTGACTTCTTTGCTGATTTGGATGCCTTTTATTTCTTTTTGTTGTCTGAATGCTGAGGCTAGAACTTCTAGTACTTTGTTGAATAGCAGTGGTTATAGTGGGTTATAGTGGACAGCCCTGCCATGTTTCTGACCTTGGGGGGAAAGCTCTCAGTTTTTCCCCATTGAGAATGATAGTTGCTGTGAGTTTTTCATAGATGGCTTTTATGATATCGAGGTATTTATCCTCTAACCCTACACTGTGAAGAATTTTGATCAAGAAAGGATGCTGTACTTTGTCAAACATTTTTTTCAGCATCTATTGCGAGTATCATATGGTCCTTATTCTTTCTTTTATTAATGTACTGTATCATATTGATTGATTTGTGGATGTTGAGCCAAACTTGCAGCCCAGGAATAAAACCCACTTGGTCGTGGTGAATAAAGTACTGTTGACTCCTATTGGCTAGTATTTTGGTGAGAATTTTTGCATCCATGTTGATCAGAAGTATTGGTCTGTAATTCTCCTTTTTGATAGGGTCTTTGCCTGGTTTGGGGATCAAAGTAATGCTGGACTCATAAAATGAGTTTGGAAGTTTTTCTTCCATTTCTATTTTTTTGGAACAGTTTCAGGAGAATAGGTATTAATTCTTATTTAAATGATTTGTAGAATTCCCTTGGGAAGCTGTCTGGCCCTGGGCTCTTGTTTGTCAGGAGATTTTTGATGACTGCTTCAATCTCCTTACTGGTTATGGGTCTGTTCAGGTTTTCTATTTCTTCCTGGTTCAGTTTTGGTAGTTTATACATCTCTAGGAATGCATCCATTTCTTCCAGATTGTCAAATTTGCTGGTGCGTATTTGCTTATAAAATGTTCTTATAATTGTTTGTATTTCTTTGGTGTTGGTTGTGATCTCTCCTCTTTCATTCATGATTTTACTAATTTGGGTCATTTCTTTCTTCTTTTTGATTAAGTCTGGCCAGGGATTTATCAATCTTATTAATTCTTTCGAAGAACAAGCTTCTAGTTTTGTTGATCTATTCTACTGTTCTTTTGTTTTTTTGTTTTTGTTTTTTTTTTTATTTCATTGATTTCTGCTTTGATCTTTATTATTTCTCTTCTCCTGCTGGGTTTAGGCTTTATTTGCTATTGTTTCTCCACCTTCTTTAGGTATAGGGTTTGGTTGTGTATTTGAGACTTTCTTTTTTCTTGAGAAAGGCTTGTATTGCTATATACTTTCCTATCAGGACTGCCTTTGCTGTATCCCAAAGATTTTGAACAGTTGTGTTTTCATTTTCATTTGTTTTCATGATTTTTTTTTTAATTCTTCTTTAATTTCCTGGTTGACCCATTCATTGTTTAGTAGGACGCTCTTTAACTTCCACGTATTTGAGTTCTTTCCAACTTTCCTCTTGTGGTTGAGTTCTAGTTTCAAAGCATTATGGTTGAAAATGTGCATGGAATGATCCCAAACTTTTGGTACCAGTTGAGACCTGATTTGTGACCCAGGATGTGATCTATTCTGGAAAATGTTCTGTGTGTATTAGAGAAGAATGTGTATTCTGTTGCTTCGGGATGTAATGTTCTGAATATATCTGTGATGTCCATCTGGCCCAGTGTGTCATTTAAAGCCTTTATTTCCTTGTTGATCTTTTGCTTGGATGTTCTGTCCATTTCAGTGAGGGGGGTGTTATAGTACTACCCTACTATTATTGTATTATTATTGGTGTGTTTCTTTGATTTTGTTATTAATTGATTTATACAATTGGCTGCTCCCATATTAGGGGCATAGACATTTACAATTGTAGATATTCTTGTTGGACAGACCCTTTAAGTATGATATAGTATCCGTCCTCATTTCTTATTCTAGTCTTTGGCTTAAAATCTAATTTACCTGATATAAGGATTGTCAACCCAGCTTTCTTCTGATGATCATCAGCATCATAAATGGTTTTCCATCCCCTCACTTTAAATATGCAGGTTTCTTTGGGTCTAAAATGAGTTTCTTATAGACAACATGTTGATGGATCTTGTTTTTTTATCTATTCTGATACCCTGTGTCTTTTGATTGGAGCATTTAGCCCATTTACACTCAGGGTAACTCTTGAAAGATATGAATTTAGTGCCATTGTATTGCCTGTAAGGTGACTGTTACTGTATATTGTCTCTGTTCCTTTCTGGCCTATTACTTTTAAGCTCTCTCTTTGCTTAGAGGATCCCTTTCAATATATCTTGTAGGGCTGGTTTTGTGTTTGCAAATTCTTTTAGTTTATATTTGTCCTGGAAGCTTTTATCTCTCCTTCTATTTTCAATGACAGCCTAGCTGGATGTAGTATTCTTGGCTGTGTATTTTTGTCGCTTTGTGCTATGAATATATCATGACTGTCCTTTCAGGCAAGCCGGGTCTCTGTGGATAGGTCTGCTGCCAATCTAATATTTCTACCATTGTATGTTATGGACTTCTTGACCCAAGCTGCTTTTAGGATTTTCTCCTTGTCACTGAGACTTGTAAGTTTTACTATTAGATAACAGGTTTGTGACCTATTTTTATTGATTTTGAGGGGGATTCTCTGTGCCTCCTGGATTTTGATGTATGCTCTCTTCCACAAATTAGGGACGTTCTCTGTTATAATTTGCTCCAATATACCTTTTGTCCTCCTCTCTGTTTCTTCTTCTTCTGGGATCCCAATTATTCTAATACTGTTTCATCTTATGGTATCACTTATCTCATGAATTTTCCCCTGTGTTCTAGTAGTTGTTTATCTCTCTTTTTCTCAGTGTCTTTATTCTCTATCATTTGGTCTGCTATATCACTAATTCTCTCTTCTGTTTCATTTATCCTGGCAGTAAGAGCCTCCATTTCTGATCGCACCTCATTAATAGCTTTTTAAATTTTGATTTGGTTGGATTTTAACTTTTTTTTTATTTCTCCAGAAAGGGTTTTTATTTATCCAGAAAGGGGCTCTGTAGTATCTTGCATGCTTTTTTCAAGCCCAATTATCATCTTGGTAATTATCATTCTGAACTCTGGTTCTGACAACTTACTAATGTCTGTATTGATTAGGTCTCTAGCCATCAGTATTGCCTTTTGTTCTTTATTTTTGAGGTGAGTTTTTCCAACTTGTCCTTTTACCCATAAAAAAATAGATGAATGAGAGAACAAAATACTAAAAGGGTAGCAATGACCCCAGAAAAATATACACTAACTAAATCAGAAGAGACCCAAATCCAGGGGGAGAAAGGAGGAATATATACACGTATATAATGTTTAGACTGGTGAATAGAACAGAGCCACACATATGATTTTGGGCCTATTTTGGTCTGCTAGAAGAAACTGCCTCCCAAAATTTTAAAGAAAGAAAAACTTACATATATACAAAAATAATGGTAAACACAATGAAGGGTAAGAATATTATTATAAAGGTGAAAAACATATATTCAAAAATAAGGGTAAACACGGTGAAGGGATAGAATATTATTATAAAGATGAAAATTAAAGATTCTAAAAAAGGAATTGATATGATAAGAAGTTGGTTGAAAAAGAGAAAAAAAAAGGAGAGAATGTGAGCAGGCTGGAGATTAGAACAGAGCTATATGCTAGATTTAGGGTATATTTTGATCTGTTAGAAGAAATTGTATCCCAAACTTTTAAAGAAAGAAAAACTTATATGTTTACAAAAGATAAGGTTAAATACAATGAAGGGATAGAATATGACTGTGACAGTGAAAATTAAAAAAAAAGATTTAAAAAAAATTTTGATAAGATAAAATAGGTTAAAATAGGAAAGAGGAAAATCTTTAAAAAATAGAATAAGAAAAAGTTTTTAAAAATTAACTTTGAATGAATCATGGGAAAAAAGCCATGAATTCTATGTGCTGCATTCCCCTCACTCTGGAGTTCTTTAATTCTCATTGATTGGTGGTGAACTTGGTCTTGGCTAAATGTTCTTGCTGATCTTCTTGGCGGAGGGGTTTGTTGCAGTGGTTCTCAAATGTCCACTCTTGCCAGGGGCCAGGCTAAGTAATCTGCTTGGATTTGCTCTAAATAGCTTTCATTCCCCAAATGCTTTCTGTACAGCTTTGGAGTAGGACAATGAAGACAGCAGACTCCTAATCTCCCACTGAGAGGAGATGAGAGCTCAGGTCCCCACTTCTCAGTGCATCCTCAGAGAAAAGCAGTCAATCTCTCCTCTCTCCCTGCTCTCCAGCCACACTCTATGCTCACCCGGTGTATGACTGAGCATTTTTTGTCTATGGCATACAGCAGCTTTTGGAGTCTCCAAACCCAGCAGATTCCTGCAGTGCACTCCTGCACCACTCCTCCCAGTGGAAGAATGGTGGTTGTGGGGGGGAATCTCCTCAGATTTACCATCTCGTGGGGTCCCTGCTCAAAAAGCAGTGGTCTGACTGTGCTGGGGATTATGGTTTATGGCAACCCTGAGCTGAAAGCCCACTCCTCTGTTCTGTCTCTGCTGCAAGCTTCCCTACTCCAGTACCTGGGAACTCTGCCACACTCGGACACCCCTGGTCTTTTTGTGACCCTGTGGGTCCTGTGAAGACCACACTGTCCCCACGAGGGCTCCACACCCTGCTTAGCCTCTGGAGTGACGTCCCTCAGTCGATCAGACTTCTAATAGTTCCAATTTTGTACTCTGCTGCTCTACTGCTTGTTGGCAGCCAGCCCCTTCCCCCACACTCTATCTTTTCCTATATCACCTCAGATTCACTTCTCCACATGTCCTACCTCCCAGAAAGTTGTCGCTTTTTTGTTCCTAGAATTCCTGCTATTCTTTTCTTTGATATCCTGTTGCATTTGTGGGTGTTCAGCATAGTTTGATAACTCCCTAGCTGAATTCCTGGGACCAGACAAAATGTAGGTCTCCTACTCCTCAGCCATCTTGCTCCTCTCTCTCTTTTAAAGATTTTATTTTATTTTATTTTTGAGATTTTATTTATTTATTTGACAGAGAGAAATCACAAGTAGGCAGAGAGACAGGCAGAGAGAGAGAGGAGGAAGCAGCCTCCCCGCCAAGCAGAGAGCCCAATGCAGGACTCGATCCCAGGACCCTGAGAACATTACCTGAGCCGAAGGCAGAGGCTTAACCCACTGAGCCACCCCAGGTGCCCCCAAAGATTTTATTTTTAAGTAATCTCTATACCTAATGTGGGACTCAAGCTCACAACTCTAAGATCAAGAGTCACGTTCTCTTCCAACTGAGCTACACAAGGACCTTTAAAAAAAAAATCCTTAAGGATTTTTAAGTAATGCCAATGAGTAGTTTTAAAAAATGTAAAAAATCTTTATTCACCAATTGATCATCCCTTTCTCATTTCACCTGACCATCGCCTGTCACATAAGTTAGAGTATGCACACCTTCTCTTAGAAACATAGCAAAGGTTACAGCTTTTTCTCTCAACACAAGTGGAGCAGGAGAGATGATAATGAAAGAGAAGTGAGGAAATTTGGAAGCGTTGTATGGATCAATGAGAAACATGAAATTACTTTGTAAATGATATATTACAATGTGTATATAAATATTACCTTTATTTCCCCCCCATGGTGATGATTATTATTGATGCTGATGCTGCTACTACCACTACCACAGTTAATATTTGGATTTTCTAAAGCCTGAAGGAATTTCAAAGATCCTATTTGTCCATGAGGGGAGGCAGAGTACCATCAATTGATAATAGGCCTTGTCACAGATATCCATATCTGAATTCTGGCTCAGTATTCAATACCTATGTGATTTGAGGCAAATTATCTTAATTATCTGTCTCTCAGGTTCATTATATGTAAAGTGGGAAAAAAATCATATGAGCATCAATTAAAAAAAAAAAATAACTGGGTGGCTTAGTCAGTTAAGCATCTGCCTTTGGCTCAAGTCATGATCCCAGGGTCCTGGAATCCAGCCCCATGTTAGGCTCTGCTCAGTGGGGAAGGAGATGAGATGAGATGAGAAGAGAGCTCAGGTCCCTCCCTGGTCTCCAGCCACACTCCATGGCTCTCCCTCTGCACCCCCTCCTTGTGTGTGTTCTCTCCCTCTCTTCCTATGTAAAGAACTAGATAAATATGTACAAATAACCTATATAAACCAACTATTTCCAGATATTAGGCCATACCCAGAATTGACTGTCCTTAAAGAAGGGAGAAAACATGCTGAGCCTTAAAATCATTTCAGCTTCCTGCCTGGATGCATGTTCCAAATTATGGAGCAGAGAGAGAGACTCTATGTAAGGGTAACATTTTTCCTCAGTTGAGTAGTTAGCAAGCAGAGATCAGGGAAGCTAAGGCAGCTGGAATTTTTAAGGCAGTATTGTAGTCAAGGGAGCAACACAAAAAACATGCACTAAAATTTACACAGGGGTTCCATTGGTCTTCAAGTCTTGAACTATCACATGTGAGAAGACTCTAGGAGGCCATCAAAAAACAATTACTGGAATAGGCCAACTTCTGGGAGCTATTCACTGGAAAAATTACCAAATAGAATTTTTAAAGGGATTGAATATATTTGCATTCTGACCAGCCAAAGCAGAGATAGCTTACTGAACATTCAGTAGAGAATATATTCTATAGTAAAAAAAAAAAGAAAAAAAAAAAAAAACCTTTACACAGTTTAGCCTATATTGCTTGTCTTCATGGAGCCCCTTCTTGCTCCTGCTTCATTTTCTAATGTTAGATGTGGGGGTGGGGGTAAACTTTACAAAAAGGGAAGTGGAGATATGACTGTCTTCTTACAAGAAGAAAAAGAATAAGAGGAAAGAGATAGAAAATAAACATAGGATATATATACACATGAGTCCAAAGGAAAAGGGATATATTTTATAAAAGCAAGAGTTCTGAACCACTTTAACTCTCCTGACAAATGCTCTTTCCACCATGGCCTCATAATGTTTCTCACTATGACTCCCATTGGTGCTTCTTTTTCTTGAGAGGTAGAATACAAAGGGCTTGAATTTAGCTAGTGAGACTGAAGTTTTCCATTGGTAATCATGACCTGAACTCCAGTGATGGCAACATGGGGGAAGAAAAAAAAAAGGAAATACATTGAGAAATGCTGTAGAGGGATAAAATAAAGGCTGGAGATTCAAGGATTAAAAAGAAGGAAAATGGTGGCACCATTAATAGTATATAGAACATGTATATAATAGACAACGATAAAAAAGTATACAATATCTTGAACATGTGGAAATGGTTCTAATTTTGCTTATATTGAACTGGAAGTACTGGTGCAGCAATGAGGTGAAGTTGTGCAGCTGATAACAGAATAAAGAGACATATTTTATGTGAGCTGTTGAAATTGAATATATAGAATTTAAAGTGATTTGCTTTGAGCTGACCAGAGACATTTACAAGGTAATTAATGAAGAAGTTGACATTAAGGAATATAAAAGAAAGTTTAGGAGAAAATTTGAAGTAAATTGGATATTTGGATGAGGGAAATGGAAGATGAGCTCGCCAACACAGATGAAGGGTGAGAAGTGAGATTTCTAGTGTTCAGTGGGTAAATTAGGTAAATTATCACACTTGCTAGGGCAGTGTGATATTGTGATCATAATAGGAACTATATATATGTTTTTTGACACCTTCCAGCAGAGCTCCTAAAACCCTTAGGATTTCCCTAAGTGATGGGAGCAGTAAATGTGTTTTTGTTATGGTAATGACGTGGCTTTGGAACACACCTGAGGAAGAGGGCTGGTTGACAGGAGAACCAACCTGTGACTAGAGGATTGGAATTTTTTTTTTTTTTTATTAGAACTTTCACTTCCACTCCCCGAAAAACATCCTGGGAAGGGAGAGGGGCTGGACATAGAGTTCAGTTACCAATGGCCAGTAGTTTAATCAAGGATGCCTATATAACGAAGCCTCCATAAAAACCCAAAAGGGTGGGTTTGGAGACCTTTTAGGTTGGTGAACATGAGGAGATTCAGGGACAGTGGCAAAGCATGTACCTCCACATGCTTTCCCCATGCTTTGCTCTATGCATCTCTCTCATCTGTCTGTTCCTGAATTATATTGCTTTGTAATGATCTGTTATCTAGTAAGTAAAGTGTTTCTCTACCTTCTGTGAGCTGCCCTACCATGTGAATCAAACCCAAGGAGGGGGTCATGGGACTTTCCAATCTGTAGCCAATGGGTCAGAAACTCAGATGACAGCATGGACTTACAACTGGAATCTGAATTGAGCATAGGGGAGCAGGGCAGTCTTGTATGACTGAGTCCTTAACCTGTGGAATATGATGCTATCTCTAGGAAGGTAGTGTCAGAATTGAGTTGAGTAGGACACCCAGCTATTATCAGAAAATTGGTGGAGGTATGCAGAATACATGTGCACACACACTACACAATAATTAGGTGTAGTACCCTTAGCCTGCTATAAAAAAATACCATAGGCTGGGTGGTTTAAACAACAGAGACCTGTTTTCTTAACATTTTGGGGGCAAGTCCAAGAGCCAGGGATCAGCAAGTTTGGATTCTTCTGAGCCCTCTCTCCTTGGTTTGCAGGTGACTGCCTTTTCACTGTGTCATTCAGGGTCTTTTCTCTGTGAAGGAAGAGCGCTGATGTGTCTCTATGTCCTAATATCCTCTTTTTTTTTTTTTAATTTATTGGACAGACAGAGATCACAAGTAGGCAGAGAGGCAGACAGAGAGAGAGGAGGAAGCAGGCTCCCCGCTGAGCAGAGAGCCTGATGCAGGGCTCGATCCCAGGACTCTGGGATCACGACCGGAGCTGAAGGCAGAGGCTTAACCCACTGAGCCACCCAGGTGCCCCTAATATCCTCTTCTTATAAGAATACCAGTCAGATTGGATTAGGGCCTCAAACCACCTCATTTTTCCTTAATTACTTCTTTAAAGGTCCTATCTTCAAATATAGACACATTCTGAGGTACTGGGGGCTAAGACTCTCTCTCTCTCTCTCTCTCTATATATATATTTTTTTTTTTGAGGGAACACAATCAGCCCATAACAGGGAGAAAGAAAAGCATTTCAAGAAAGGCATACTGAAGAATGTCTACAATTAATTATAGTGTGACCAAGGATAAAGGGATTACAAAATGTAAGCTATGGAATTCACAAACAGAATAGAGTAACAAGGATAGAGGACAGAATGTAAATGTAAAAGGATAGAGGACTGAGTGTAACAAGGATAGAGGACAGAATGTAAATGTAAAAGGATAGAGGACTGAGTGGTTGAATGGGCAGCAAAGACATAGATGTTGCAGCTTGAGATTGGAAGAACAATTTTTTTTTCAAGTGCAAAGATTTGAGCATTTTCAGTTGAATGGGAGAAGTTGATGATACATAACAAAATAGATATGATTGATAGAAAAAATTGTGAAGGACTTTGAAAGGAAACAGATTAGAAAGAAAAGGGGTTAAAGGGATTTAATTTGCAATATATTTGTGTAAGTCATGGGAGAGAAAAGTTGAATATGACAGTTGGTCTCAACCTCCATTAAAGTAGGTTGCTAGTCCATCTTGAAAAAGATGAAAAGTGTTTGTCTTTCTTTGACTAGCTTATTTTACTTAGCAAATTGTATCAGATGTCTAAAGTGGTGGAACACTAAGAAGCAGAGAGTAGAATGATAATTGTTAAAGGTTGGGGGAATGGGAAATGGGAGGTTGCTCTTCAACTGGGCATAAATTTGCCATTATATGAGATGATTATATTCTAGAGATCTGCTATGTAACACATTACCTATTGTTGTAATATTGTACCTACTGTACACTTAAAAATTTTAAAGGTAGATTTCATGTTAAGTGCTCTTACCATAATAATAATTAAAAAAAAAAAGTGGCACAGCTCTAGCTTACTGGTAATGCAAACAAACAGGGAGTGATGGAGAGAACAGAAGTTAATGTAATGCTGATGTTGAGAAGATTTAGTAAAAATGAATGGGAGGTTGAAGATAGGAATTGTATTTAAAGATAGGAAATTGTGTTTGGTAGAATGCTGGAGAAATCATAGGAATAGAATGTTCTTCAGAAGAAACAATGATAACACTGTGGGTTTCAAGGATTTGGCAAATAAAGAAAAGTAGTTTAATTTTACTAAAGAATGGGTGAGAGATGAGCTAATATGACATTAACAGAAGTAATCACTTATTTTTTTTCTGTCTCTCTTAGTGGCCCTGCTCACATAATAAACCACATTAGGAGCTAAGGGGTTATTTTCATTCTGTAACAGTGCCTCATCTTTGAATTATCTGAGTGGTTTTCATTATAAACTTTTGTTGCAAATTTTAATAGACTGAATGTACACAGCCTTAGGAAAGCTAATTTGTTTCTAAGGAATTCTTTAATAGCTATTACAAAAACTAAAAAAAAAAAAAAAAAAAAAAAAAAAACCATACAAACACACACACAAAAAAAACCCACAAAAAAATAGGCCTAAAAAAGGGATTAAAGTTGATTTATCTATGTCTCAGAAAGTGCAAGCTAACTGAAAACACAACATGCCGCAATGCATGGAAATTGTTGTCATAAAAATAAATTATCTCAGTGGATATGCATTTGGGAAGTGGTAAATAATGCTATTCACTCATAAGAACACATTTAAACTGGAAAAAATTACAGACATCTCCCATTAAGAAAGATAGTCTCTTATGTTCATGTAATATAGACACAGTAAATGTTATAAAATCACAACACAGTCAGCAAGTCTGAAAACTCATGAGGTCATATCTACATAATGATAATACTAGGATTCTGGTTCAAAAATTAAATGATGCCCATGTTGCCTGTTCTCGTTTTAGTACAAAATAATGTAACTAAAATACATATAGATGAGCAGATTTTTTTAATCTGTGGTTTCCTAGAATCAGAAAAATTTGGTACATAATCACACTCACAAGGAGATAAATTCGGCAGGGTAACATATTCACTTCCATTGCAGTTCAAAGGAAAAAAAGAGTTGCACAGACCTATTATTTTTTCTATCTGATCTGCTCTTCCTCAGAAACCTCCACCCCCTTTGGGCAGCTAAAAGAAAGAAAATCAAATTTACCTAGTCTAATAATCTTGGTTTGAGTCAATAATGTCAAATAACTCTTTGAGTCGTTCCATTTCTTTAGATAAAAAGGTTTTCTTTCAGATGACTATCCTATCTTTTTCCTATTGAGAGAAGGCACCCATTTATGCACTCTCATATCAACAGAAGAGATTTAGGCTGTAAGCCACATGTTATATGTAGAAGGGTTGACAATACTGACTCCATCTTGTTCGCGTCCCAGGGATGACCTCCCTTGGGGCTAAGTGTTCTAGGCCCCTTGGAGTTTAATGTATGCTTGACCAGAATTCAGGAAGGCTTGGTCTGATCTTCCCTAAACTTTAGATAACTAATAGAGAGAACATAGTTTCATCCCCTCTGGCACACCGATGGTTCTACTTTAGATAACTACCCTTTGACTTCACCATAATGCCCCTTACTCTATAAAATCTGGGGTATTTAGGTCCAGACTTCATGAAGAATAGCTGTGCATGCCCTGATTGTTATCTACCCAACCACCCATCTGTAAGTTATCCTGAACAAAACTCTATGTAAACAGTATGGAGTGGCTTGATTCATTTTTTGGTCTCAAAGTGACTTCACAGTCTGGAAGAAATTTTGTTGTCCCTTCTCCACCTTCTAACAGTGCCCCATGCTTCCTCTATGATCTTGGCTGTGGAGGGCCTTAGACTGGTCAACCCTCTGGTTCAGTGAAATACGACTAATCATATGTCACTCTGTATGTGTTGTGAAGGCACCCACTTCTGGCTACAGATATTTGTCCTATGCCTCTAATTTCCAATATGTACCAGCTCTGTCATGAAACTGTAAGATTGGCAGGGCATCTCCTGCCCCTCTTTGCACAACTGCTTTTCCTCTCAAGTTGTGTCCGATGGCCCAGAGCCTTAGTACAACAAATAAAGGCCTAGAAGACCAAGTGCATGTACAGCTTCAAGTCTGTCAACATGCCTCTGGCCATCACCATTGAGCCAGTACTTTTATACCACATCAACACAGTGGATCCCGATCATTTTATCAGGGATTTGTAGCTGCCATCACAATTCCTATGGAATTATGCCACTTGCTACAGTGTTTCCAAAATCTAATTTATAAGAATGGATTTTTCAAAGCCCTCACCTTAAAGTTTTGGTACTGAGTGATAAAGAAGAAAGGAGTTTTGACCTTGAAACTACCTAATTTGCCTAAAGAGAGTAAGACTTATGACCTAATCATCATAAGCAGATACCTTCTGTGCAATATGAAAGAAAATATATGAATGGAGTCTATTAGGCTTAGTGTTCATATACTAAAAAAATTTAGAAAATCATGCATCTGTAGAAAAACTTATATAACTAGATAATTGTTTTTCATCAAAATACTATTCTGAATACTGTAAACTGAGTACAGCTTTAACTCTTTAATCCTTTGCATTCCTGCTGCACCAACTATTATTCTTCACATATAAACTGAAAGGGATTGCTTGCTTCTGACAGACTATTAAGACAATCACAAACCCATTACAGAAAAAAAAACCAATAATGATGCCTTAATATATTTCAAAATATCAGATCCACCACACTTAAAAGGGAAACTGCAGACTTAAGGTGAAATTGATTTGAATTTGGAATCTATTATCTACCAATATCCTCCAGACTTTCCACTAACTTATTTTAAATTGAGAGAACCAACCAAGTAGGGGTCATATTTTATCATTTCCCTATTATCTATGTATTCCTGAGGCCAAATCAGAAACTGACACCCTTATTTAATATGAGTTATCCTTGAGAATCTGTAACTCTGGGATGATCCATTAAGTGATGAAAAAACAAAATTTTAATACTCTATTTTTTGATATGTGGTAGGTTCCTATTAATGTCTATTAATTATATACCTTACTTTGTTACTGTTCTCACAGAGACCTAGACTTCATTCAGCTCTTGTATGGCTTCATTTTCTTTCTTTGTCGATCACCTTCATCCTAAATTTGGGCTTTATAACCTGTACCAGTCACGCATTTTTTTTTTTTTTTGTCTGCTTGACATTATTTCTATATTAGTTTTTAATAGCTGAGTAACAAGTTACCAATTTAGTTCTTAACAAAATACCAACTTAGCTCTTAAAACAAGAGCCATTTATTGTTGTACCACTCTGTGTATTAAGAACTGGGGAGCCCTTATTAGTGCTTCTGGCTTAAAGTTTCTCATGAGGTTGCCATCAAGATTTTAGCTAGGCTGCAGTCATCTGGAGGATTTGCTGGAGCTGAAGGACTTACTTGGAATCTCACTCACATAGCTGTTGGCAAGAAGTCTTAGTTCATTGCTGGCTGTTAGCCAGAGGCCTTCATTCCTCACCATAGGGACCATAGGAAAGCTCTAATGTTCTCATGACAGGGAGAAAGCTACATTACTTTTATGATCTAATCTTGGAACTGTGACTGGCTGTGACTTTCATGTTCACCATATTCTATTTTTCAGAATCAAGTGATTAAATCCAGCCCACATTTAAGGACAGGGAAATTAAGCTTTACCTCTCGAAAGAAGTATCAGATAATTTGTGGATATATTTTGAAACCAAAGCACCCTCCTACAGAGAACTACTTTTCTGCCATAATAATGCATCTGACATTCATACTGCTCTCCTGGACCCAGGAGTTAGCATATAACCAGATCAGGCCAATGACTTCCATCACTGGACAATGATAGTTATGTTCCAGAGTCTACTACTAACGATCACTCACTCTTCAACCCAAGAGATGTATCTACACTTACCTATCACAATCCCTTTACCAGCATACTCTCTGCTCTCACAAATTAATATATTTGTCTAACAGATTCCTGTTGGAAATATGTTTCTAAATAATTTCCTCATCTTATTATATCTTCTTAATCTTTGTGTATAAAATCCTAATATATCTCTGAATTCTAGCTCAAATGCTACCTCATGTTAAGGTTTTCTGTATTAAGAAAAAAAAAATCTTACCCCCTTCTCATCCTCTTACATTCTTTCAGTCTATCTTTTACTTTAACCATTGCATAGCAACGAGCCTCATACAGGTATGACCTGACAGTACCTTCCATTAGCTGTACATGTGATCTTTTACTTTCTGTCCCAAGCTTCTCTGACAAAGAACACCTGTGGGAAACAATCTGGACACTTATGTGCAACCTGGGAGTAGGAGAGCATTAGTGTCCCAATAGGCCACTACTGATAGAATAGAGAAAGAGTCATTGTTATTAAGTTCTGGCCTCTTTTGTCTTTAGACTGGCAGTTCTGGGACACATCCTTCATGGCTCCACAAAGTCAAGAAAGAATCTAGCCAAGTAGCTGTCAGTTAGTGACCAATTCAAGAAGGTACTCTGGAGTTGGCTTTCCCTTCTTCCCTATTTCCCTCAGCCTGAACTGCCACTCCTCTTCCCTGCAACTATTTCTGAAAATAAACTACCTGCCTACTAGCAATATTCTCTACCTCTGTTTCTAGGTCTATACCTTGAGGAAGACCATCTACTTGGGGATAATGAAAAGCAATCACTTCCTTCTCTATCACAGTGGTCTTCTATGTTGTCCTTATTATGTCTCCCTGTACTTGGCTGTAACATTTTTTAAAGTGAAAACTGTGCTATTTATCTTCACAACCATGATATCTATCGCAGTGATTTTCATATCATAGATTTTCAATCATTTCTTGGATGAAAAAGTAATGTTTAAATCCCTTAAAAGTAGAAGACATAGTGAATACATACTCATGTTGTCCACAAAGCCAGATAAGAAACTTCTTTGTAAAATGTGTGCTCTAACATTTAGTCAATGAGACAAATCAATTTCAACTTAAAACAGATGCAGACTCTGGTAATTTGAATTTTGGGAGGGATCTTTTCTAGCAAATTACAGCTACAGATTTATGGGGAACTTTTGAGGATTTTAAGGACTTCATAAAGCCCAATCATCTTGGGAGGATCATCTGAGGCTGCATTATATGACACCAGGAAAAAGGAATTACAGAATAGCCAAATTAATATAAGAATGAAAAACATTATTTTAACATAGAAACCAGCCCTATCATTTTCCTTTGTCTTTATTTCATAATGTTCCGTAGTAATGAAGGACACTTCTAGCAAAAAAGTCCTTCTTATCTTTTGGTTGATCTGTTTCCTAAAACTTCACAAAGCAAACTCTATTCCATTACTTCATGAATCCTTCTCGCTTTTGTTCTTCTATAACTATATGTAACCTCCTACTCCAATAATAAAAAACCTGGTTCCCACTCTATGCAAGCCATGAATTTCATTGGTCAATTGCAGTATACATGCACAACATTATCAGAATTGTTAATCAGTTATGCTGTGTGAATCAGTTTTATCAACTAGGGTATAGTACTTACATGCAGTTTCTTTTGCCTTTAGTCTCACAGACTCCACACATATCCAAAATTACCTCAGTCAGCCCCTTTCACTCCATCCTCTTTCATGAAATTTCATACATTTACTCTCCATTCCATCATATGGTATCTTTTAAATATTTCAAATGACTTAAAAATTTACATACATAAAATTTCATTCTTTTTGCTGTACAGTTCTATAGGTTATTACAAATACACAGTTTTGTATGCCCATCATTACAGTATCATAGTGAACAGTTTTGCCTCTCCCTCAAATTCCCATCCCCTGTGATTCTCCTTCCCCCACAACCACTGAACCCCTAGAAGCCACTGATCTGCTTATTGTCTTTGTAATTTTGGCCTTTCCATAATGCTATATGATTGAAAGTACACATATGTAGACTTTGAGACTCACTTTCCTTTAGTAATATGCATTTTAGGTCCATCCATGTGTTTGTGTGGCTTGATACTTTGTTCCTTTTTATTGCTGAGTAGTATTCCTTTGTATGGTTATAAAACAGCTTGTTTATCAATTTACCTGTTGAAAGACATCTTGGTTGCTTCCAGTCTTTGGTGATTATAAATGAAGCTGTTATAAAAAATTGTGTGGGATTTTTTTTGTGTGTGGATATATATTTTTTAATTATTTGGGAAAATATTTAAGAGTTTGATTGCTGAATCACAAGATTATGTTGGGCTTTGAAAGAAACTGCCAAAGTGTCTCCCAAAGTCGCTGTACCATTTTTGATTCCCTCCAGTAATGAATGAGAGTTTCTGTTGCTATATATTCTCACTAGCATTTGGGAATGTTAGTTGTTTGGATTTTAGCTATTCTTTTACATGTATAGGGGTGTGTCATTATAGTTTTAGTTTGTATTGTCCTAATGACATAAAATGTTTTTCCTAAATGTTTAGCATCCTTTCAGGTGCTCATTTGTTATCACTGTATCTTCTTTGATGAGGTATTTTTTTCCACTCTTGTGCTCAGTATTTATTGATTTAACTTAGTTTTATGTTAAAGAGTTCTTTGTATATTTTTGATATGTTCATTATCATATGTGTTTTGCAAATATTTTCTCCTAGTCTTTGGCTTGTTTTTAATTCTCTTAATAGTATCTTTTGCAAGTTTTTCATTTTATTAAAAACCAGCTTACATGTTTTGTCTTTTATAGATTATGCTTTTAGTGTTGCATCAAAAACTAATCACCAGATTTAAGGTCACCTAGAATTTCTCACATATTTTCTTCTAGCAATTTTATAATTTTTCATTTTACATTTGGGATATACATTTTTATATAGGATACACATCAATTAAAGTATCTATTTGGTTTTGTTGTTGTTGTTGTTACTTTTGTTAAGATGAATCTTCTAATATATTTTTGTCAAATGCTCAGTCACAAGGGAATGAGCTGGATTAAAGAAAAGTTGTCTTTGGGAGTGGTCTGGCCTCTACTAGATAAGCCAAAACTTTGGCAACATTTTCCTTAGATGTGATAGCTCTGTTGGCTGCCAAGACCAAACTCCACCTTGGTGCTATGGGACCCTAGAGTTCTAGTCCATTGCTCAGGTTTCATGTTTCTGGGTGCAGATCTTCTCTGGGTCTTGGGTGCACTTGAGGGCTCCTGAAATCTTTGGTTGAATTTTTGAGAATGCATCTTGAAGAGGAAAGGTAGAAGGGAGTGGTGTGTTGTATATGGACTCTTATATCCTTAATTGCCATGTTTGAGGCTCAGTCCTATAAGTTGTTATAGTAATAGTAAGTTGTTATGTTATAGTAAAGAAAAGACAAAGTAGCTTGACTTGATTACATAAACTAAAGTTACTTTCTTCTTGTGCAAATCTTACTTCAGCAATTGATACCAGGATGTCAAATTGACAGACAGCTCTTTGGAAACCATAGCACAGTTACCAGAAATGCAGGCGGGTGGGTATGGCTGACATTTTAAAAACTAGATTTATTATACAGCTAATTCTAAGGTTCAAGTACTCTCCCTTAGGTTGGAATTCAGCTTTTGTTAATTAAAAACCCATTTATCTAAATTGTATTAGGTTTCCCACAAATCTGAAATGTGAACACCTGCAAGTAATATTGACATTCGAAAGCCCAGCTGCGTGAGGATGGGTAAGTTATTTTTCATTGTCAGAAATGCCCTTTTTCCAGATCTCTGTATGAGGAAAATAAGTATGTAATAGAGAAAAAAAATGAAGCCCAGTATTATCCTCTGAGAAGACGGATACTTTTTAGAGGCAAGGGAATGCCACTATATTGATAAATCCTTATTCTGAATTATTTTGCAGTGAATATTTAGAAGCAGTAGAACATTATGATAAATGAAAACTCTGATGCCAAACTACATAGGCTTGTATCCCAGCTCCAAAAATGACTAAAGAGTTGATCTCACTCAAGTTATTTAATCTCAGTTTCCTAATGAATATAGTATGTTAGTTACATACATGATAAGGAGTCTAATGTAACCCATGCTTACAGGGATATATGCTGGTTTAATTTGGTGCTCCTTTGGTCAGGGATGAGGTTCTTTCTTCAGCGTTGTTTCTATCAGAATGTTTGAATATCCTACTATCTCTTTAAGAGAGAGCTTATAAGAATCCAACCTGTGGAAGATTAAGTTTTTTACCATTAATAGATTGGTAGGGGGAGGGGAAATTCATGACCTACCACAGTTCCATCTTAGAGGTCTCTCCAAACCATCCAGTCTCTCCTTTAGGTTATAGATGGCACATCATTTTTTTTTTTTCCCCTCTCATTTTGACAGGCTGTTTTATGTAAGAAAAAGCCTGTTTCTGCAAACAAAACTATGTTTTCCCCCTTAGTTTGGCAGTTTCTTTTAATTTTTCTTTTCCTTTAAAGTAAGATGGACAGAAGGAAAATAGCCCCTGGGTTACAAGTATGAAAGAAGAGGGTAGAAAAGTAGGGGAAATAGCTCTATTAATTAATATTACAGGATGTATTCCACCATACGTGCAATGCCCAAAGCTCAGTGCCTGGCACTAGTAAGAGACTTGTTACTATCTAATCATAATCATCACTATTATGATGACTATCTTAGTTTGGGCTGCTATAACAAAGTAGCACAGATTGAGTAGCTTATAACCAACAGAAATTTAGTGCCAGCACGGTCAGGTGAGGGCACTCTTCCAGATCGCAAACTTCTTGCCCTGTCTTCCTCTGGTGCAAGGGCAAGGAGCTCCCTGAGGACTCTTTTATAGGAATGCTATCCATTCATGGGGGCTCTACCTGCATGACCTAAGCAACTCCCAGTGTCCCCACCTCCTAATATAATCATTTTGGGCTTTAGGTTTTTAACATATCAAGTTGGGTGGGTGGGGCAACAAGATTCAGATCATAGAAATGACACAGGAAGTTTCCCTGATAGGGGTTTTGAAAAAGATTACAAATAAGAATTCCTGACTAGAGGGACAAGAAAGAAAGAAAGAAAGAAAGAAAGAAAGAAAGAAAGAAAGAAAGAAAGAAAAGAAGAAAGAAGAAAGAAGAAAGAAAGAAAGAAAGAAAGAAAGAAAGAAAGAAAGAAAGAAAGAAAGAAAAGAAAAGAAAGAAAAGAAAGAAAGAAGGAAAGAAAGAAGAAGGAAAACTGTCTGGACTACTTCAAATAGCAACCAAACCAATAATAGAGACCAAAGAGAGAGTGACCCTAGGAATGAAAAGAATTAGAATTGTCCTGAAAGCTTTCTTTGACTAGCTTGTACTTCACTCTAAATAGCACTTTGATCTCAGATCCAGGAAAGAAAAATCAGTCCTGCCCAGGCACCCACATATATTTTGGCAAGTGCCAACAGATTATTCAATGAATAACAAGATAAGTAACATACATCTCTCTCACATCAGCTTGGACTTGGTGTTTATCTCTCTAGAGTCTCAGATGGTGCCAAGACCAGGGCTCACTGCAGGGCCCAGGTTGGGTGACTCCTAACATTTTCATTTTCTTTTCAGCTCAAATAATTCCCAAGTCACCTGGAATAAAGCAAATTTAATAAATGGACAGGAAACTCTCTCATGCAATTGGCTAATGTTAATTAGCAGAAATAATGATGTACTTAGAAGATCCCAACTTAAGGGTTTAATCAATTTGGGAAGTCATTTTTTATTTCTTGGGTCAGTTTTATATGTTGTATCCAGAAGCTAGAGTTATCCCCATTATTAAAATCATCAAGACTGTTCCTTTTCCTGCCATTCCTACAATCCTCTAGGACATTTTCTGAAGCTACTCTGTGGCTACAGTGACTTAATCATAATTTTTTATTTGTTTTCACTAAACATGCAGATTTTTAGCATTGAACCTCAGCTTGACTTTTACATAATAATGGCCCATTTGCATATGCTTTACATGTTAATTATTATGCTGCTAATCTCTTTGCTATAATTAAAGTTAGCACTTCATTATAAAATCCTATTTTCTAAGTTTCATACCATGACAGTAAATATTTCCTGAAGCTAATATTAACCTACCCACTTATTTGCAGTTCCTTTTTATGTATTGAGATGTGTGTGTGTGTGTGTGTGTTTTCCCAAGTATGGTGATGGTATAAAGTTTAGAAAGTTTTGTATTTTTGTTATCTTCATGTCTTAGCCTGAAGTTAGTTTACTCATTTCACAATGATTGAGAATTTTCACTAATAGTTGTTTTATCTTTGTTACATTGGTTTGCATTACATATATCTGATGCAATATTTCTGGTATCAAAACCTATCATATGAAATCACTTCTACCACCTTATGATTTGTGTGGGTTCTGAATAATCTAACTAGTTGAGTGTCTTCTTGCTATGGAAATAGACTGTATCAGAACTTTGCTAAGGGCTAACACCAGTATTGATTCAGCCAGTCTTACTAAGTTTAGAGACTCAATGAGAACCCCAAAGTACAGATATCATTGTAAGGACCTATTTTATATTTTAATTTTAGCCAGAGGCTTCCATTGAGGTTAAACAATAAAACAGTAACTTTGTTGTTTTACCCTTAAACTGTCCCTGCTCCCCTTCCCCCAGGGGACTTACTTAAAAACAAGTCCCAGAAACCAGCCTCAGGTAACAAAGCACAGATACAAGGATGGGTCAGGCCAGGCGGAGACATCTGATCAGTGGGGGGGTTGCATACTGTCTCCCTAGCTACCAAGGAGTATGGGCCCCACCCTTTGGAGGCCTTTTGGGCGCCAATCTTAACCAAGGTGAAATTGTAATTCAACTGGTCACCTAGCAACACTGTGCGGTTTTCTCTGTGTGTTATAATTTCATTGGCCACCTGTGTGTGGCCAGGCCCAACCGCATGGCCTTTGCCCTTAAAAGCCAGTCCATAAAGGAGAGCGGGGTTGCCCTCTCTGTAAGAGGTGCGGCCCTGGCCGGCCAGTTTGATTCTTGATGCTTAGCGCGAAATAAAGCTTTGCTTGATCTTTGCTTTGTATCAGTCTTGCTCCTTTAATCACGGACCCATTATTGGGGCATAACAATCATGTACTTTCCAAAACATGAGCCACATCTATTTTCTATTCCAAATCTATTTTTTACTAACTGAAGAAAATATCCTGAAAAGAATTTGTGACAATATGGATTGGTTGTCAAGAGACCAAAGTTTTATCTGGCAGTTTGACCAAGTACATGTCTCTTATCTTCTCTGGTATTTGGTTCAAACTATGAGGATTTTAATGAGATAATTTCTAGGGTCTACATGCTATAAAATTCTGAAATTCTTAGAACTGATATTTTAAAAGGCCTATGTTCAAATCCCAAATGTACTCTGATAAACTCTATTGATTGACCAGTTGATCTCCCTGGGGTTAGGTTTCTCAACTGTGAAACAAAAGAAAGAATCTGATATGCATAGGCTTTTTCAAGTATAACATTGAAAATTGTAGATTACTAGTGCAGAAAAATAAAGACTAAAACCACAAATAATGGCATGTTGAATGTATGTATTATGTTCTGCTTCTTCATAAAATCCCATTAAATGACACCAAAAGAATATTTATAAGATTTGGAGATTTGAAGATTTGGAGAGAAAATCTTACAGGAAAATGACAAGAACAATGAGAAGGGGAGAAGACATAAAAGCAACAAAATTTGGAAGCTGGAAAATTGAGGGAGAAGGAGCAACTGACTTGGTACACCCAAGAAAACTGAACCTTAAGCCAATGATAGGGAAAGCAGAACAGCAACTATATTTACACTGTGACCATTCAAAAGACTCCAGAATTCTCTTTAGTAGTTACTTCTGAAAATGGGGCAGAAACTAGGACTCTACAAGGCTGATTGAAAATCTCTTTAAGACATCTGTAAATCTTCACATACCATTTTTGGGTTTCCAACTAAGGAACGGCTCTTCCTCTATCCAGAGAGTGATCGAAGTTCTTTTCTTGCATTGAATCAAACTAAGGGTTTCTGAACTGGGGAAGAGCAGACCAAGTTGAAAGTTAGAGTCCATACAGAAAAGAGGGAGAAAATTAAAGTGCATATATTAAGTCCTCAGACTTCTTCCATCACTTGGTCCCTAGAATGCTAGCAGCCAGGTCAGGGGATAGAAAGAATCTTCTCCAAGTACTCTGGATCAATCAAGAAGAAAGACTTAATGATATTGACACAAAATGTCTCAATAAATAAATAGTCCAGATGAACATTCCTCATTAAAACTACACTCAATACAATCTTACTTAGATGTCCCTATAAGTGTGTTATTATCCATTCTAAAATATAAATGGACAGCCAGAAGTATTCTGACACTTCAAGAATGCATTTAATATGAAAGACAAGGCCAAAAATGAACACAAAAACAGAATAAAAGGATAACATGGAGGGGACTTTTTTTTTTTTTTTTTCAGCAAGGTGACAATGAATTACCAAAAAGATTTGGAAAGATGAGAGGGAAGTAGAGGGGTGGAGGGATGAAAAACAGTTGGAGGAGAAGAAAGAGCCACTCTGTGGATAAATGATGTAGTCAACAGCCAAATTTCAACCAACTGATACCCAGAAAGAAAACTTTGTAAGCTATAGACCAATTCATTTCTTTCTTTAATGTGAAGAAATCAAGAGGTAAATTTCAGGTGTATGGGGTATTCAAAGATAAGATCTTAAAATAAGAACTTACAATGAACTTTTATTTAAAAGTCTCTTTTAGTCGTGGTTATTTGGGTTCATTGTCTCAATTTTCTACTCAATTTTGCTAGCTAAATTCTGACTGCAGGGACACAAATATGCTGAATTCTTTATTCTTGCCTGTTTTGGAACTGATTCAGAGGGAAACCCTGAACAACACTTTCATATCCCTAGAAGTCCTCTGGGAGACCTACAATGGCAATCCTAGGTGTTAGAGCCAAATATACATTGGGGGAACCACTGATTTACTCCTGTCATTCTGAGAATGTTGTCATAAAGGGATGCATTGGAAGAATGAAGTGGCAAGGATTGTGGCAGATCTATCTGAAACAATAGCACAGTGACCAGAAGGAGAGGAGGGACTCAATGATCTGGGACCCAGTGGAGAGCATATGGCTGTGCTCATAACAGGATATCCATATTACACGGATCCATATGTTTGATCTTCCTCTCTGTGGCATTATCCAGGGAAAACCAGGAGCCCAGACTGAGCTCATCACTTTCTATGCTTACTGCCACATAGGTGATAAAGTTTTAGAATATAAGTGAGGTTCAGTGGGGTAGAGTCTGGAGCTGACAACCAAGAAAGAATTCTTGAGACATCTTTGGTGCAAAATAGTGGTTTATTAAAGCATGGGGATAGGACCCATGGGCAGAAAGTGCTGCTGCACTGGGGTTGTGAAGAGTGGCCCATTATATACTTGCAAGTAGGGAGGGGGTCAGGGATATCATAAATCTCAAAGGAATTTTGGAGGCAAGGTTTCTAGGACCTTGATGGGCTAGCTATTGTTGGGAAAAGGTCACTTATCACCATCTAATAAAATCTAGGTCATGAGACCCTTCAGATGTATATCAGTAGGCCATATGCTTGGGGATGATTGCCAGCATGCATCTTGGAGGGTTTAGAGGTAAAGGAAGTTTCCAAAGGAATTTTTATATGTTAAAGTAGACTTATAGGATCCTGGTTGGGGGTGGAGGGGGCAGATAGTTTAGGATTGCCTTTTGTCCTTAGCAAAGTATTAAGGTGGAGGCAGTTGAGTCCCTAGAGGAATGTCACTCTTCCTGTTTCAAGGACTTGTCAGTGGGCTCTAGGTAGTAAGGAAATTTAATAACTTTTCTTCTACCTCTGTTTCCCACATCACAGGGGCCTGCCTGGTATGTGTAATTCACAGGCTGAATTGCCCACTTTTCTCTCAGCTTTGTCAGTGTCCATTTTCTATGTTTTAACCTAATGATTGGCCAGGTGCAGGAGCTCCCAGATAAGGGAGGAGGCTATGCTATGTGAAATAGCCCCTCTGCTTGTGAAACTGATTTGAGAGCAGTGAGAGAGGCAGGACACAGCCATTGTAACATATTTTGTGGAAAAGGAAACCAATAGGCTTCCTGTGTTTGTTTCTCTGCTACTGTTTTTTTATTAGTATGCAGGAGGGTAATTATTCTTAAAACACCAATTTTTAATTTGATTGGTATTCGTATTTTTAGGTGTGGAAATACTATTTAACGATATAACATGCCCGTGATATCTCTTCTTTTTCCAATATTTCCTACTTACTTCACAGAGGTGAAAGAAATTGTCACACTTCAATGAAGGATCCTTCATAAACTGCAAGTGCTAGTTTGAGAAAGCTGACATTTGAGAAGTCATGCTGTGCTTCCATGGAAACTACTTGCAGTTTTAAGAAAAACTCTTAGAGCCAGATTTTAATCTCAAATGCAGGAAGCACATTCTAAATGGAGAAGAGGAATGGAGTGATGATAGAAGAAATGCTAATTTGAAGGCACAGAGTGATTGTTTTTTGCAAATTTAAAACCTCATCCTAAGGTTATATTTGTTGTATGTATATAGTTTTCTAATAGTGCATCCAAGTTGGATTTTGTCAGAGGTCCAAGTGCATTGAAAATGACGGATTATTAGTATGAAAGTCTCCTCTTCAATTTTGGAGGGAATTTAAGAAAGCTGTTTAAAAGGAAGAACACTATGAAGGGATACTTCTGCAGTAACACACAATGGGGCTATGAAAGTTTGGCATAGACTCATCTCTGTGGAAATATAGCACTGTTCTTAGGCACTAAATGACAAATTGGCTATGTGTTAAAATTTTATTATGAGGATGGGCACAGTGTGAGAAACATGTTAAATAAGGACTCAGAATAAAGGAGTAGGATTCTTTTGTAATATTTATAATGAAAAAGAAATGAGGAAAAGGAAGAGCTTTGTGATAGTCTCAAAAACATTCATACGTATGTTAGCACACTTAAAAAGTAAGTTAGGAGGAGATATGAGGTATTGCTAGCTAAGACAAAATGTCTTTCAAAAGTTTTGAAAGGTCTTTTGAATGTTCTTGCCACCTGTGAAAGATCAGAACTAGCTAGAGGATTACAGATTAGGTAATGAATATTATAAAATGTCCTAAGTAATTCTTTTTTCTCAGTGAAGTTTTCAGAAAAGGATCAGTTAGTGAGAATTTCTTAAAAGCCTAGATAAACACGGCTATGATAATTGAACAAGGAGAATGGAGACAAGATCCCCTATTTTCCAGAAGAGAAAAATGAACCTATCAGAAATGTGATAAAATCATCAAAACCACATATACAGCTACAAATAAATTATAGCACTAGGTGACGGATCTATTGCATAACAGAAAATTCTTCATAAAAATATATACATTTTAATGGAAAACTGTCTTTTCTATAACCCAACAAATGGTTGTATTTTAATATTTTAATTTTTCTTTGATTTGCTGCTTTGCTTATGCTTCACTTAACCCCAGGAATTTGTATGCATTGAGATACAATAGTGAGTAAACAGAGAGGACCTACCAGGACATGGAGCTTTAATTCCAGAAGGGATGACAGACCATAAGAACAGTTATATAATACTGTCTTTTGGTAACAGAGACTTGAAGAACAGTGACATAGTACAAGGGACTAAAAAATGATATGGCTGTTATTCTAAATAGTATAGTCAGGGAATTAATTTGAGACTTCAGGGCAGAGGCAAAAATGAAATGAGGGTAACAGGAAGATTTATGATGATCTTGGGGAAGATCATTCAGGGAGAAGAAACAGCAAAGACAGAGAAAAGAGGAGCCTGAGGAACACATCTGCATAGAGCACTATAGAGACAACAAAAAGGTCTGTGTGGCTAGAATGGAGAGAGCAAAGGACGAATGAGGAAAAGATGATCAGGACAGAAGCAGGGGCTTGTTCATGCAGGTTTAAATACCCACTAAATACTTCAGATTTTATTCCTAGGGTTGAGAGGAGTCACTGGATGGTTTTATGAAATATGATGTAACTTAACATAGTAAAAAGAATCACTCAGGTACTAAAAAGGAGATAGACTCTGTGCTTCCAAAAATAGAAACAAGTTGAGAAGTTTCAGTCAGGAAAGTTGGTGGTTATGACCAAAATGGTCCTAGTGGATGAAGGGAGAAAGATTCATATTTGGGACATATTTTAAAGACAGCACTAGTATATACTCCATAAAAAAAAAATGGTTGTGGGATGAGAAGTAAAGATTGATTGCAAGGATTTTGGCATGAGGAACAGAAAGTATGCTGATGTCACTGGCTGGGAAAGCAAATGTTTGTGGGATGTAGGAAACTGTGTTCGTTTTTAAAAAGTTAAATTTAAGTTACCTATTAGAAATCCAAATTCAGATTAGCTGTATAAGCCAAGATATTCAGATGAGAAGTCAGAGCTTATAGATACAATTTTGGAAGTGATATGCATATCCATGGAACTAGACAAGTTTGGGGAAAAAAAATGTGGATAGAGGAAGACATTCAAGTACAGAGCCCAGAGTCTTGTAATCTTCAGTGGTTGAGAAAGGCCTTGAGTATGCAACAAGGTAGATCAAAAAAGAGCAATGAATGTTAGAAGGAAAAACAGAAGTGGGTGATGTCACCAAAACTAAGGGAAGAAATTTCTTCAAGGTGAAGGAAGTGACCTACTATGTCATTGCTGAATTTAAATAAGATGGAGATTGAAAATTGTCTTTTAAATTTGGCAATTTGGAGGTCATTAAAGACCCTAATAAGAGTATTTTTAGTGAAGTGGTAGGAAAGAAAGATTTAATTGGATCCAAGAGAATAGTGGAAGAAGTAGGTAAGAGAATATAAACAATTCTCCTGAGACATTTACTATATAAAGGAACAGAGGATTATAACTGGTGGGAAAGAAAGTCAAGGGAAAGTTTTGTTGTTGTTTTAGAATGGGAATATTATACATTCTTTTATGCAAATGAGAACTATCCAAAAGATAGAGAAAATAAATGGAAGATGGAGAGGGAAGAAGTAATTCTAGGAACAAAGTCTTTGAGGTGAGAAGGAATTGTATTAAATAACCAATTCAAAAAATGGCTTTAAGAACATGAAAATTTTATACATTGTAATAGGAAAGACAGTTGAATAATCAAAGAAAAGTGTAGGTAGCTTGGAATACTGTCTAATGGTTGTAGAAATTCTCTTCAGATAGGATCCATTTCCTCAATGAATTCCAGAGATCATAAACAAAGAGTTTTGGGAATTCAGGGGTGTATTAGTTGCATATTGCCCTGTAACAATATCATAAATACATTGCAGCTGAAAACAAAGCAGGTTTTTTTCTTTTTTTTAATTTTATTTTTTCAGTGTTCCAAAATTCACTGTTTATGTACCACCCCCAGTGCTCCATGCAATACATGTCCTCCTTAATACCTACCACCAGGCTCACCCATTCCCCAACTCCCCTCCCCCTCTAAAATCCTCAGTTTGTTTCTCAGAGTCCATAGTCCCTCATGGTTCACCTCTTTCTCCAATTTCCCTCAATTCACTTTTCCTTTCCTTCTCCTAATGTCCTCCATGTTATTCCTTATGTTCCACAAGTACTTGAAACTGTATGATAATTGACTTTCTCTGCTTGACTTATTTCACTCAGCATAATCTCCTCCAGTCCCATCCATGTTGACACAAAGTTGGGTATTCATCCTTTCTGATGGCTGAGTAATATCCCATTGTATATATGGACCACATCTTCTTTACCCATTCATCTGCTGAAGGGCATCTTGGCTCTTTCCACAGTTTGGCTATTGTGGACATTACTGCTATGAATATTGGGGTACATATGGTCCTTCTTTTCACTATATCTGTATCTTTGGGGTAAATACCCAGTAGTGCAATTGCTGGGTCATAGGGTAGCTCTATTTTTAGTTTTTTGAGGAACCTCCATACTGCTTTCCAAAGTGGCTGCACCAATGTGCATTCCCATCAACAGTGTAAGAGGGTTCCCTTTCTCCACAACCTCTCCAACATTCGTTATTTCCTGTCTTGTTAATCTTTGCCATTCTAACTGGTGTAAGGTGACATCTCAATGTGATTTTGATATGAATTTCCCTGATGACTGATGATGATGAACATTTTTTCATGTGTCTGCTAGCCATTTGTATGTCTTCTTTGGAGAAGTGTCTGTTCATGTCTTCTGCCCATTTTTTGACATGATTATCTGTTTTTTGGGTGTTGAGTTTGAGAGGTTCTTTATAGATCTTGGATATCGGCCCTTTGTCTATAGTGTCTTTTGTGAATATCTTCTTCCATTCTGTGGGCTGCCTCTTTGTTTTGTTGACTGTTTCCTTTGCTGTGCAGAAGCTTTTGATCTTGATGAAGTCCTAAAAGTTCATTTTCACTTTTGTTTCCCTTGCCTTTGGAGACATGTCTTGAAAGAATTTGCTGTGGCTGATGTCAAATAGGTTACTACCTATGTTCTCCTCTAGGATTTTGATGGATTCCTTTCTCAAAGTGAGGTCTTTCATCCATTTTGAGTTTATCTTTGTGTATGTGTAAGAGAATGATCACGTTTCATTCTTCTATACATAGCTGTTCAATTTTCCCAGCACCATTTATTGAAGAGATTGTCTTTTTTCAACTGGATATTTTTTCCTGCTTTAAAACAAAGAAGATTTATCATTTTATATTTACTGTGGGTCAGGAGTCCAAGCATGGTTTATCTGGTCCTCTAAAAGACTGCAATCAAGGTGTTAGCCAAAGCATGTTCTTAAGACTTTACTAGGGAGAGATTCACTTTCATAATCATGTAGCTTTTGGCAGGATTCAAATACTTGAAGACTGATGGATTAAGGACCTTATTTCTTGCTTAGTTTCTTGCTTCCGTCAGCTGATTCCCTTCAGCTCTTTTTCATGTCAACTTTCCAAGTAAGGCTGCTTGCTTCATCAAAGCTAGCAAGGGAGATTTCTGCTTCTAGCAAAGCAGAAATCATAATCTCATATCATAACCACAGATGTGAACATCATCAATTTGTAGTATTCTATTGGTCAGAAGCAAGTCCCAGGCCCTTTCCACACACTGAAGAGAAGAGATTACACAAGAACTTGTGTACCAGGAAGTTAGGATAACTGCGGTTGTGTTAGAGTCTGTGGACCACAGGGAAGAATGGGAACTTGAGTCAGATGAAAAAATGTTTAGTCCCATGTGCAGGTAAATTGGGAAGCGATATGGGCTATAGATTTTTTGTCAGATGGACTAAAATACACAGGCTATAGGACTCAATCTTATTGTGTTGATAGTATCTTATGGAGATATGGATGATTAAGTCTAATTATATCGTCTAATCATCTTGGAACTGATTCAAAGCAGAGTTTGGAGGATTGAAGGATGGGAAGTCATGGTCATAGGGAAAGTAAGAGAGAAACTGTGTTGTTTCCTCCCCATCCCCTGCAATTCCTGATCCAATGGAGAGCAGTGCAAGATTAGGAGAAGGGGTTCTTTCCAGAAACAGTTCACTTTCAGTATAGCACAATGAAGCAAATAGAGTTGAACATGTCTAGGTTTAAATCCTGGTCTTATACTTATTAGCTCTAGAACCCTGAGTAGGTTACTGTGAATCATTTCCCTCAACTAATAGCACATAACTCCAGGAGGTAAGTGCTACTATTTGCATTTTACAGATGAAGAAACTAAAACTAGAGCTAAAGTTAGCTCCTTTACCCTACAAGGATGTTTTGAAGGTTAACGGGACAATAAACTTAAAACATAGTGGATATTCAAAAACAATTAGTCATAAATAGCATCCTCATCTAAGATGAACCAATATGCTCTAATCAAAATATATGTAGGGAAAGTAATGGAAGTTCAACTATTACCTAATTTAGAGTTTGTAATTTATGAAAAACATGATAGACCATTACCCCTAAAACTTACTTTCAAAGTCCACAAAGCTTAAGGCAGATTATAACATGCAAAAATTACTTTGGTATTTAGATTTAAAAATTGAACAGAGAATTCAAAAATGTATGCCATCATATTTTATTCCAATAGTTCTACCTATAAAAAGAAAAAAATCTGGCCTGGAAAAATGTTATCTCTAGCACTTAGTTGTTGCTGTTGTTGTTGTTGTTTTTAGAAAGGAAGGAAGGAAAAAACAGCAATGGAGGGGGAAAGAAGAAGGAAGGAGGGAAAGACAGAAAGCAAGAGAGAAGTGAAGAGAAAATAAGAAAAAAAGGAGGCCTTAGAGAAATTTTTAAAGCTTTGAAAATGAAGTACATTTAAGTATTTTTTCCAAGTTGATTATCAAGATTTTAGTGAAAATGTCACTATAAATTGTTGGCTTACTTGAAGCTAGTGAGGTAAAATAGGTTTCTCAAATTCATAGTTGAAAATATTTCTTAGAGCATAGTAATTAGCATTAAGAAAGCATGATGCTTATAAATGGTGAATAAAAACACATTTCTCTGGAGTTCTTGGAAATCAGTGCACAATAAAGAAGAAATATTTCAGCTTATGAACTCTTGGATTAATGCTTATAAAAGGTAAAAAGTCAAAAAGACTGAAATGTTGGAGGGCATCATTAAAGAAAATCAATATTTTCTCAGCTCTCTTAATAATATATAATGCCATAATGCTGAGCAACAAAAGAACAGTTGTCAATTAGTGAAAGATACCTTAATTAAAGAAAAGTTTTGGGTGTTTCACTAATGGTAAAGAGATTACTGAGATCAGTCTGCATGGTGTTATAATCACACCTGCAGAATATCAGATATTATTTGAATGAAGTGAATGTTTGAAAATGTGGAGAAAAGGGAACCCTGTGTAATGTTGATGGGAATGTAAATTGGTGCAGCCACTACTGAAAACAGAATGGAGGTTCCTCAAAATTTGAAAATAGAACTATAAGATCTAGTAATTCCATCCCTGGGTATTGATTTGAAGAAAAGAAAAACACTAATTCAGATATATGCACCCCTATGTTCATTGCAGCAATAGCCAAGATATGGATATACCCATAGTCCATAGATAGATGAATAAAGAAAGAAGATGTGAAACACACACACACACACACACACACACACACACACACACGTATACATTGGGATATTACTCAGCCATAAGAAACAATGAAATATTGCCATTTGCTATGACAGGAACCTAGAGGGTGTTATGCTAAATGAAATAAGTCAGAGAAAGACACTATGATTTCACTTTTATGTAAAACCTAAGAAAACAAAAGAAACACAACAGGACTCACAGATGAAGGGAACAGACTGATGTTTCAGGGGGATGGGAAATGAGTGAAATAGGTGAAGGGGATTAAAATGTACAAACTTCTAGTTATAAATAAGTCATGTAAAGTACAGCATAGGGAATATAGTCAATAATATAACAACTGGTAACAGACGGTAACTAGACTTAACCTCCATAATATTCTAAAGTATTTAACATACGTTAGTTAAACCAAAGTTAGAACACTTGAAACTAATATTATATTGTGTATCAGCTGTATGTCAATAAAAAATTAAAATGAAGTAAAATAGAATAAAACCATTTTAAGTGAATTCAGGTGTCACTTAACCATAACAGTGTGGAATTTTAATTAAATCTAAGAATAAATTTAAGTAAATATATCTGAAAATATCTGTTATTAAATGTGACTTCATATAATTATCAAATACTATAATAACCATGAAAATTTCTAAATATAAGCCTGTGGCAGCTGACATTGAGAGAATATATAAAATAATGGGTTCTCAACTATTAGTCATGCTTGCATAAATATATTTTCTTATTTTTCAATATTATAAATTATAGAATGAAACTTTATAAAACAGCTAATTTTATGTGGATTTTAATGATAAAACAACATAAATTTAAACAAAAGATCTCTGTATATGGTTTTGTTATTCTGTCTTCCTCACTAATGAAATAATTTAATATTCATCAGTAAAGATCCTTTTTAATATGGGCAGAAAAATTGGGGGCTATATTATAAATGTAGTGTATTAAGAAATAATGTCCTTGTTGAAGCTAAACAGGGCATGCTTACTTGGGGCAACAAAATCAACATAATTTAAATAATATTTGTTTTTTCTTCTATGTAAACATATATAATGAATAAATAAATCATGCATAATTTACATATTAGGCTTAAAATAGTTTTATAAGAGGAAGAGTCATAAGAGAAAAAGTTCTAGAAGCTGCAGTATGTAGAAAATTCTACATTAATTGGTGTTATATGTTGCCAGATTTTGTGAGCAAATAAAAGAAATCTGAAGTTCTCTCAAAACTCTCAGTTCTTACAGGATTATTCATGCATCCTCAAAATATTTGCCACTTCTCCTTATAGAAATTAACATATTCTTTGTAAAAAAATATCATGCTTTATTCAGAAATAAAGCATTTTAAAACTATCACACTTAATTGTCTCAAACTCTTATTTCTTTTTTCTTGGCTAAGTTGCACTCATGGAGAGAACACCTACTAACTCATCCAAGCAGTTGTCATCAGCTCTACCTGACTCTGGTTCAGCCACACTAGGAGACATACTTGATTCCCATAAGAAGTTGTTCATAATTGTATATGCTTAGAAATAACTGCTCCACTCAGGGGTCAGACACCCACTTGGTAGTAGACCACTGGTCAATAAACTTAGTTATCTGCTTAAGCCCCATTTCTGTTTTACCCATTGGTCCTTAGAATATTGTTCATCTTAATTAAACTAAAGTCAGGTGGTTTCAGGACTCAAATTTTACTCTTTATAGGAAATCAAATCCACAAAAATAAAGTTTTTGTATATTTGTTTAATGAGTTCTCAGAACATGTCAAACATTTCAAAAGTTATATATCATAAAACCTGTTTTCCTAAAGTGTGCATACGATGGAATTTGGTGATGATTCGGTTGTCAGATGTAAACTTGAGCAAATTATTGTTTTCTCCCTCCATTAAGAGACCAATGATGATAACAGAGTCTATTTCATAACATATGTGATATACTTAAGAGAATGTTTGACTCATAGTAAGAACTCAGAAATTCAATAAGGTATTATTGTCTTGGTGCGCCAATATGCTGGGTTCTTGGGGTTTAAAACTGGAGAGTGACTCCTCTGTGAATGTTCCCTTAGTCTTTCAGAGGATCGACTCACGCTTCCTGATGCCTTTACTTATGTACCTCTCTGTTGAGAGTTACAACAGTATATGCAGTTGTATTAATCAGAAGTCTTTCAGTCCCATGAATGAAATCTAACTAAAATTAGCTTAATCAAAAAGAAAGGTTTATGACTAACGGAATGGAGCTGAAAGGCAAACATAGTTTAGGGTATAATTCGAGGGTTCCAAATATTGTTATCAAGGCTCTTTTTCTCCATCTCTTGCTTCCTTTTGTATATATTTTTTTTTCTCAGACTGAGGATTTCCGTGTGGGACAAAATTTATCTAAGGAGTGCTCCAAGTCTCTATCATTAGAGCATAACTGAGCTTGGTTCAAATGTCTGGCCCTGGAGCAACCACTGTAGCAGATGGAGAAGATTCATTTGTTAGTTTATACCATATAGCCAACCCAAAGGTACAGGGACTAATAACCCCATCAGGACCACATAGAATAGGGAAAGGTTGTTCCTCAAATGCCAAGGACAGACTTTTTACCTAAGAGTTAAGGGACACTGTCAAACAGAAATGATGATTATCTTGTGAGGAAATTATTCTTTTGCTTCTAACCTGTGACTTCCTTGGGGATGGAGATATTAGCTTCATTTTATTTCTTCATTATCTAAAAGTGAGTACACTATATATGTGTGTTCAGTAAAAATTGTGGGTGTAATCTAAACTAAAATAGACTAGTCAAAGAAGGCCTCACTGGAAAGTCCTCACTGATAACCTGAGCAAAACCTGAAGAAGGTAAGGGACCACCATGGTGTATTTGTCAAAAGTAGGAAACTCACACCGATTACTTCAGACTTTTATCCAGAGTTCAGTTGTTGTTCCCTTAATGTATTTTTCCTGTTTCAGGGTCCAGTCCCAGAAACCATTTGCATTTAGTTGCCATGTTGCCTTAGTCTCTGCTGGTCTATGACAGACAACCTTTCTTTGTTTCGTGAGGTCAACAGTTTTATGGAGTATTGGTTAGGTATTTTGCAGAAGACCCCTCAATTTGAATGTGTCTGATTTTTTTTCTTATGACTAGACTGGGATTTTTGCTTCTTGGAGGGGATACCATAGAGGCAGTATGTTTTCTGAAGTTAGAAGAAAACAGATCCTGTTAGCTGATGAGATGAGTCAGTAGAGAGGGGAGATTTAATGATGTTCAAGTAAGAGGGTACTACTGTCAGATTCATGCTCTTGAGCACACAAGAAGAAACAGGATTTAGAACCCAGAGGGAGAAATTGGCCTTAGATGAAAAAAGGATGGTTTATTCATAATTAAAGGAAAGGCTGACACAGTTTGTGAGCACAGAGGCATGAAGGAGAGTGCATGTGGTGGTAACAGCTTAGGCACATCTTCTTTTAATTTTGTGTTAGTTTTCCATTGCTATGTAACAAATGATCACAAATTTAGCAGCTTAAAACAACAAATATTTTATTATCTCTCAGTTTCTGTGAGTCAGGGTACGTGGCATGGCCTACCTGGATTCTCAGCTCCAGGATCTCATAGGGCTGTACCTAAGGTGCTAGCTGGTGTTGAGGAAAATGTAAAGCTGAGTCCTCTTCTCAGCTCATGTGGCTGCTGGGGGAATTCATTTCCTTGAAGATGTCGACTCATGGTGGTTTGTTTCTTGTCAGAGAGTGTCTCTAACGTCTTGTCTCTAATCTTTGGACTTTTTAAAAAAAAGGTCTCACTTGACCAAACCACAAAGGATTTTGATTTTGATTAACTTTTGATTAACTTAAAATCAATTGAATAGGTATCTCAATTGTATCCTCAAAATTCCTTCATCTTTGCCATACAATAATTGCAGGGATGATAACCCATTAACTGTGCTGTACTCTGTTAGAAATAAATAATAGACCCTGCTAACACTTATGGGAAGGGGATTATAGAAGAGTATGGCTCATTGGACATTAACATTCTTAGTTAAGTAAGAAGCAAGATCACAAATTGGACAGAGAAAGTGGTGGAGGTTTCAAGAAATGGGAGAAAAGGATGACCTATATCTAAGAATGTGTACTTTTGACTTTTTACTAATATTTTCAAGATTTCTCCAGCATGTAGTTTCCTTGGATAATGGCTTATTCAACCCAATCATCATACTTTTGTCAACTACTTAATATTCTGAATGGTATTTATGGGACTTTATCACAAATAGCAAGAAAAGAATTGGCTCTACTTTTTTTTTTTGATTCTGCTTTTTTTTTTAATTTTTTATCTTTTCAGTGTAACAGTATTCATTGTTTTTTCACCACACCCAGTGCTCCATGCAATCCGTGCCCTCCTTAATACCCACCACCTGGTTCCCCCAACCTCCCACCCCCCACTCCTTCAAAACCCTCAGGTTGTTTTTCAGAGTCCATAGTCTACGGACTCTGCTGTCTTTCTTAAGATTGAATGACCTATGAGGAATTATGATTAATGGAGAAATGAGGTTAATATTCAACACATAGTTTTCTAAATCTTAATATTGATTGAAAAGCATGTCAATATTTACTTTTTAAAAAATTTCTGGTGCATGTTCTCTTTTAATAGCTGCGTTAAATTTAGCAAAACATTTAGTGGAAAGAGCACAGGGATTATGCAAATAGCTCAGAAGCTATGACTATCTCAAACATTATACTGTTAGAGTAAATGACTGATTACAAGTCTGTTTAATTGGGACACTTCTAGAATTTCTACCACTAATGTGTTTAATCAACAAAATAGCTTTACTTTTATGTAAGCAATGGAGGTTTTTTTGTTTTTGTTTGCATTACAGAACTTCTCTGAAATTTACTTTGTCTAAAAGTGTCAGAAAAAACCCCAAACTTATGAAATAAAACTATAATTTTATTTTTAATGTTTTAATTAATGAAGATTAAAATAAATTATATATGTCAATATTACTTAGTTATAACCATCATATCATGGAACACATCTACAATTTTCTTGCCAGTAGCTCAAAAGGAATAAGATAACAATAAATGTCCATGAACAGAAAACTTTGTGTAACACATCATTTTGTATATGCAAAGCTTCATATAAATCTGTCTTCAACAAATATTTAATTTACATCTACTCTGTGTCAGGTACTGAGAGTGTAAAGGTGGAAAAGATATATACCCTGAGGTTTCAAAGTTATGAAGAATGCTACATTTCATTAAATTTAGTGTTGGGCCCATGACTGCCTTTTAAAAATAATTATCTTTAATGTTCTCTTTTCTATATGTGATATATTTATATTCTTAAAAAAGTGAAACCAAAGATATTTCCCACCCCCAGAAAGATACTCACTGATGAAACTTATCTCAATACAAAGTAGTAAGCGCTAGGATAGACGTATACTCAGAGTTCCTTAACCAGTGTGAGAGCAGGGAAATTGTCGGGCATAGGGAAATACTTCTAGATAAGTTGGCCCCATAGTAGAATGACATAGTTTGTTCAGACCCATCTCTACTCAGTGGGGCATTGGCAACTTCTGTAATATAGTTTATTTAACTTTAAAATAAAAGCTACCTCTATGTTGGATGAATATTATATGAAATAACATGTATAACACTTTAACAGAGAGTTTGATATACATTAGATACCAGTTAAAATATTTGCTTCCTTTCTTCGCTTTTTTGTTCCATTCTCATTCTTTTTCAAGGAGGAGTAAATAAATGAGAAGTAATGAAAAAGACATCACACACACACACACACACACACACACATCTTCATGGGGTTCTGAAATAGCAAGTTGTATTTGGGAACCCCATTGAAGTAAAGTATTATCGTAGCAAAAATTTTGAGGGAGAAAATGAACCAGGAGATGAGCCTATTGCTATAAGCATAGAACAGTAATGGGACATCTTATATGCCTTGTGAAGTTTATGTTTTATTCTACAGGAAATTGGCAGTCACTTAAAGGATTTGAAGCAAGAGAATGACCTAGACTCTGGGTCTAGATATTGATTTGTATTAGGCAAACTATAGGTACATAAACTAGTTGAGAAGATCTAAAAGGCCAAGTGAAAAATGATGATGTCCTAGGTATGGTCAGAGGTTATTCAGATGGAAAAATAGCATAAATATTTAGGGAATATCTAGAGAAAAAATGTAGCAGTACTTACTGGCTGATGTGGTTTAGGGCACTGAGAGAGTGTGTTAAGGCAAAGAATGACTCCACACTTTTGGTTGTATGGTATGAATGACAGTGTTATGAATGAGATAGGGAAGAGAAAATGAGGAGAGATGAGAAATTCTACTACTAGTGAAAGTGACAGTGTTGGCCATAGTGTAAAGATATGTTTAACTTTATAAGAAATTGACAATTTTTGAAAGTTGGGGAAATATTTTATATTAGCACCAGAAAAGTATGAGTGCTTTAGCATTGTCTTTTTCATTTTAGTCGTTTGTATGACTGTGTAGTAGTACCACACTGTAGGCTTAAAAAATATTAATATACAGACAATTCATCTGTTTTTGTTGTTGTTGTTGTTTGTTTTTACTGTATGTGTATGCTGAGTGGAGAGGAGTTGTATAGCTCTGTGAATTTTGGGAAATGTATAGTGCTGTTTAGTAAGCAAATGTCTTGTGCTGTTCCTTTGTAATGAAGCCCCTGTCCCCAACTCCTAGACCTTAGGGACCACCAATCTATTTTGCTTTCTTCAGAACATAATAGAAGTAGGAACATAAAATATATGTAGGCTTCCTCTGCTACCGAAAAGTTGGCTTTATGCCACTTTTCTTTTAGGAAAAATCTACACTAGTATCTATTTTTTCGAACCAAAAGAAATTTGTAGAGGATTTTCACTTTTGTGAAATGGTAATTACTTCTTTGCTTTATGTGATTTTAGCTCACAAAGGTTTCATAGGCATGTTCTGCTTTCAGATAAGCAGGGGAATACCTGTAATCCTTGGCAGCTGACTTCTTTCACTGAGCACAATGTACTGGGATTTATCCATGTGGTATAAATACACATTTATCTATGTGTATCAGTGTTCTATTATTTTTCATTGCTGAACAATATTTTATGAATGTACCAAAATTCATTTGTCCTTTCACTCACTGATGGACAATTTGGTTCTTATTTGGAGCATAAAAATGACAGGGATGGCCAACATTTATTGAACATTAGCATGTTTTGGAATGATTTTAGACAATTTATTTGTATTAACATATTTAATATCTACAACAATGTTATTTGAAAGGCAAAAGTTAGAGTAATAAAATCCAGAGTGGATGGCAGATGATAATTTTAAGGTTTGTATGATTTTATTAAATCTTCTTTTTCAGATAGTTTTTATGTCTGTAGAAATGCAGACTTTTCATTTTTTGTTTTGGTTTTGATGCTATTGATAACACAAAAATAGTAATAGTTCTAAATAGCAATCCTAGTTATTTCCAATCCAATGCCTTCATTTTAAAGATATGGAAACCAGGCAGATGAGTTATCAGTAAACATTTTGGCCTCCTTTTTTGTGAATAAATAGTGATCTAGGGGCACCTGGATGGCTCAGTGGGTTAAAGCCTCTGCCTTCGGTTCGGGTCATGATCCTAGGGTCCTAGGATCGAGCCCCGCATCGGGCTCTCTGCTCAGCAGGGAGCCTGCTTCCTCCTCTCTCTCTCTGCCTGCCTCTCTGCCTACTTGTGATTTCTGTCTGTCAAATAAATAAATAAAATCTTTAAAAAAATAAAAAATAAATAAATAAATAGTGATCTATGGCTAATGCACTACCAATTCAGCAAATGCAAATGCTTTTCTGTATAAAATTGTGAGCTACATAATTTCATTTTCCCTCCCTTCTGAAACCAATATATACTTCACTCAGCCTTTCATTTTGATTATTTATAAGAAAAGTTCTGTTATGTATACAGCTGATTGAGTATGAGGGATCAAAAAATGTAAACTGTATCACCTAAACCATAATGCTTTGTTAAAAACTTTAAGTATTTTGAAAGCAGGAAGCTAGTGTCTTACTCATGTGTAACCCTTTCACCATTGCACTCTCTGGAAAAATTAAAGAAATATTAGTGAATATTCAAAAAATTGTGGGAAGAATTACTTGAAAGATACATACATAGATTATTCACTTTTTGAGATAAATGGATGGCTGAGTGGGTAGATGGATGGATGGATAAATATATAAATGCTTTTAGTGATTGTGCTTTAGTATGATACTGCAATCACATATTCTAGAGATATTTATAAGAAAAAGCATTATGAAATTTGGCCTTGGCATATTATAAGGAAGGTGTTGATATAAAGACATTGTTCATACAGTATCCTCTTTCTGAGAACTCTGAAAAAGAAATTTCTCTTAATACTGATATATATATATATAATATATATATATACACACATATATGTATACACACACATATATACACACACACATATATATATAATATATATACACACACATATATGTGTATATATATGTGTGTGTATATATATATGCATATATATATATATATAAAATAGTTGACACACATTACATTAGTTTCATAGTTTCAGGTGTACAGCATAGTGATTTGACAAATCTATACATTATGCTAGGTTTACCACAAGCATAGCTACCATCTTTCACCATACAATACTATTATGATACCATTAACTATATTCCCTATGATGTACCTTTCATCCGTGTGATTTCTTTATTCCATAACTGGAAGTCTGTCTTTCCAAACCACTCCCCTTTACCCATTTGCTCATACCCTCACTCCTCTCCCTTCTGGCAACCAACAGTTTTATTTATGTGTCAGTTTGTTTTGCTTGTTCATTTTTATTTTTTAAATTCCACATAAAAGTGAAACCGTATGGTATTTGTCTTTTGTCTATCTGACTTACTTCACTTAGCATAATACCCTGTAAGTCCATCCATGTCATTGCAAATGGCAAGATCTCATTCTTTTTATGGCTGAGTAATATTACTTTGTATATATTTACCACATCTTCTTTACCCATAGATAGACACTCTGGTTGCTTCCTTATCTTGGCTACTGTAAATAATGCCAAATAAACAAGGATGCAAATACCTTTTCAAATTAGTGTTTTCATTTCTGTGGGTAAATACCCAGTAGTGGAATTACTGGATCATATGGTGTTTCAATTTTTAATGTTTTACAAAACTCCCACAGTGGCTGTACCAACTTACATTTCCACCAACAGTTCATGAGGGTTCCTTTTTTCTCTGCATCCTTGACTTTTTTTTTTTTTTTTTTAATTCTAACCATTCTGATAGGTATAAGGTGGTATCTCATTGTGAGTTGGGTTAGCATTTCCTGGTGATTAGTGATGTTGAGAATCTTTTCATGTTTCTGCTGGTATTTCTGTATATCTTCTTAGAGAAAATGTCTATTCATGTCCTTGGCCCATTTTTTAAATCAGATTTGTTTTATTGATGTTGAGTTGTATAAGTTTGGATCTTATATTTTGGATATTAATCCCTTATTGGATATTGCAAATACCTTCTCCCATTCAGTAGTGACCCATTTCATTTTGCTGGTTTCCTCTGCTGTGCAAAAACTTTTTATTTTGGCATAGTCCAGTATTTTAATTTTTCATTTCCCTTGTCTAAGGAGACATATCCACAAATATGTTGCTAGAGTTGAGGTCAAAGAAATACTACCTATTTTGTTCTAGGAGTGTTCTGCTTTTAGGTCATCATGATTAGGTCTTTAATCCATTTTACTTTTGTGTATTGTGTAAGAAAGTGGTCTAGTTTTCCCAGTACCATTTATTGAAGAAACTTTTTTTTCCCATTGTAGTCTTGCCTTTGTCATAATTGATTGACCATATAAGTGTGGGTTTATATCTGAACTTTCTATTCTGTTCCATAGATCTATGTGTCTGTTTTTGTGCCAGTGCCATACTGTCTTGGTTACTAGTTTTGTAGTATATTTTGTATCTGGGAAAGTTTTGTTCTTTCAAGATTGATTTTGCTATTTGGGGATTTTTGTGGTCCCATATATTTCTTTTTTTTAATTTTTTTTAAGATTATTTATTTATTTGACAGAGATCACAAGTAGGCAGAGAGGCAGGCAGAGAGAGAGGAGGAAGCGGCTCCCTGCTGAGCAGAGAGCCCGATGCGGGGCTTGATCTCAGGACCCTGGGATCATGACCTGAGCCGAAGGCAGAGGCTTTAACCCACTGAGCCACCCAGGCGCCCCAAGGTCCCATATATTTCTTAATATTATTCTAGTTCTGTGAAAAATGCTGTTGTCATTTTGATAGAGATTTCATTGATCTGTAGATTGCTTTGGGTAGTATGGACATTTTAGCAATATTATTCCAATCCAGGAGTATGGGATATCTTTCCATTTGTTTGTGTTATCTTCAATTTCTCTCATCAGTGTTTTAGAGTTTTCAGAATTCAGATCTTTCATCTCTTTGGTTAAGTTCATTTCAAGGTATTTTTTTAAATATGGTTTAAATGGATTGTTTTAATTTCTCTCTTGTCATTAACATATAGAAAGATGACAGATTTCTGTATAAGTTTGTATCCTGCACCTTTACTGAATTCACCTATTTCTAGTAGTTTTTTAGGGGAGCCTGTAGGTTTTCTGTGTTTTGTATCATGTCACCTGTAAATAGTTTTTCTTTCTTAACCAATTTAGATGCCTTTTATTTCTTATTGATTGTTGTGGCTAGACTTTCAGTACTCATTTGAATAAATGTGGGAAAAGTGGACATCCTTAAGACAGCCATACTTTTCTTGAGAAATTTGTATCTTACTCTATGAGTATTGCACAATATGTAGATGATTAGATTTTTTTTTCACATTGGCTACTCAAAAGCTTAAATTTGTGATCACCAGTATAGCAATGTATTTACCATAATATTGTTTTCCTGTTAATGCTGGGTTCAATGTGGATTCCTATTCTTGTTCCACTTCAACTGAGACTTTTTTGCCACATGTTACATATTCTAACAGATCACTAATATCCTCTTTGAAACAAAACAGATAAGAAAGGGAGGTAAGTTGAGAGTAAGAAAGAAAGGTTGAATAGCAGGCATCAAAAAGGCAGAAAATAGGTTACAGAAATGGGGGCTATAATTAAAGGCAATTACAGTGTTTTCTACTTACTTTCCAGGCTCCAAACATGGATCTATATCGAATAGGCAAAAGAATGAAAGCATTGGTCCTTCTCAGTAAATAAAATTAATTCAAATCAGCTATTCAAAAAGCCAAATTAGGATAAATAATAAATGAAATTTGGTCTTGGCATATTGGTCCTGGCTAAGAGACATGTACCTCATTGTTGGGGTGCTTTATTTCTGATCTTCTGTAAGATCAGGGAAAAGTTATCATACAATCAGAACCTTCATGGATTCACTTTCATTGAGTTTCATTATATACTTAGAACTTATCCAATAATCATCACAATAACTAGTCATATGAAATCCCCTTGAGTGTAATGTTATGAAAAATGTTCTCAATAATTTTATATTCTATCAGAGGTCACAAATTAGTGACCCCACCAAGGAAATATTTTAAAAATCTTTTCTGGCATTTGCCAACATGTTGTAATTAGAAAAAAATTTATACACACATGGGCATACATACGTCCTCATTTTAGTGACCCATACCTACAAAATGAAATGAGAGCTGATTAGCAACTACTCCTTTTAGTTGAGAGTGGTCCACAGTTCCTAGGACTCTCTATGGTCTTAAACCTGATGCATTTATTTATAGTACATTACCTGACAGGTTCCTATAGGTTTTAACATTTTTTGTTTTTTAAACCATAGGTATAATGCCAATTGGAAAATTTTTTTAAGTTTTTTTTTTATATAGTTGATACATGTTACATTATTTTACAACATAGTGACTCAACAACTCTATATGTTATGTTGTGCTCACCATAAGTGTAGCTACCATCTGTCAGCATACAACATTATACACAGTACCACCGACTATATTCCCTATGCTTTACCTTTTATTTTAAATTGTGATGACAATGTACAGTTTACCTTGTAAAGGAGATGCTCCTTTCCTGGCCAAAAAACCAAACCAAACCAAACCAAACCAAACCAAACCATATAACATCTTGTATTAACTACTCTGAAGCTCAATACTGAATATGCAGTCAGCTATATATGCTAGCATGTATATAGATGTATATTCTTTCTAAATTCCCATCTTTCATTGTTGATATACTTTTAAATTCTTTTTATGGAAAAAATACTTTAAATCCTGTTTTCAAAATGAGTACACATTTTAAAAAGAGAAAGCACTACCTACACTCTACATAAGAATGATTAAAGTAAAAAGAAAACAATGAAATATTATACATTAAAAGAATATTTTATTTGGGGATTATATTAAGTCTTTAGCTAAGAATACATAATACTCATGAGGAAAAATAGAATTTAAGCTCTGCTACTATTCATAAAATGATTGTCAACATTTTTTTTTTACGAGACAGCTAAAAAGTCAAGAGCATAATTTCCAGTAATGTACTTTAATTAAATATAACACCAAATTTTCAAGTAAGAATTTAGCAGCCTTGCAGTTAGCTTTTTACATGAAGCCAGAGATTAGACTGCACTATTTTAATACTAATGGCTTAATAGACTGCCACATGGCTAAAGAATCTAAGTAATTAAAAAACAATACATAGAATGGCAGCATTCAGTAAATACAAACTTACCACATCCAAAAAACATTGACACACTACCTTTAGGTGACTGTGTTTAAATATATAAATTTCTAAACTTTATTGCATTTATTACAAGTGAATTTCTTCTATTTTTCTCTTTTGTATTTGTTTAAAAATCAGGGTAAAGATATTACATTAGACATTATCAAATTAATAGTGTTTTCATAATGGCTTTTGTAAAAGTGACTCATACTTTTATGCATGAACATAATTATAATTAATGTATTTTAAATGTAATTAGCTAAAGTGTCACTTTATTTCATGTTTACAACAATCTTTGCTCAGATTAACCAATTCTTTAAAAAAATCAAAAACAAGGCATGATGATACAATCATATACCATAGTATACCACTTCCTTATATCATAAAATATTTATTTCATGGGGTCTTTTCTTAAAAGGCTCTTTAACTTTGATTGAATTTATGGTTAATTTTATGTAAATTGAGAAACTTAAAATATATAAGATGCTTTTAAATAAAGTCTAAAACATCCAAAATAGTGCTACTGTGTTTTAACTTCACTAAATTTTAGATCTGTGACCATTTACTATTTCTTTTTTTCTTTTTATATCATAAATTATGTAACAATAATGGCAACAAAAACTAACCACATTGAAAAATGTTCCCCTCATCATTGATGAAATATAATAGCACTACTACTAAGTTATTTGATTGGACTACAATGAATCTCTAAAGTAATTAAGCAATGTAGCACTTGAATTCTCAAGAATGATAATCTTATAGGAAGCATACAATAACATTTAGACTTTATGTGGATATATAGCAAAGTCACTATAGAATTTTACCTGAATGAATAAATTTTTTTGCTTGTGGTAAGGTTCATTTTTCATTTTGAAATTATAGATATTTATAAAAAACTGGAATTTTGCTGGTCATAAATAAAGTATTGCTTCTATACTGTGGGGCATGAGGGTGTTCTACCTTGATTCAAAATTTAGATATAGACTTTTAAGAGCTGTTTCTGTAGACACTATAGAATTCAGGAACCGTCATCTTTAACTGGTCAGTTTGAAAAAGTGCATGGTTATAAACTTGATAGATTCTCTGGTGGTTTGTTAGGGTAAGATTTCCCAAAAGAGTTGGAGCTAACATAGGATCATGCCCAAAGAATAAAAAAAAACACCTCTACCCGCTACGCCCAAAACTTGTGTGTGTGTGTGTGTGTGTGTGTGTGTGTTTAACAAATTCACAGATTTAAAAATGTAAATACAGTTAAAGATACAGACTTTGTAAATGCTACATATCTCAAATAGAGAAAAAATAGAGTTCTGAATGAATACTACTTTTCATCTGCTAATCAGAAATTAAATATTTTATAAATAGAAAGGGACACATTTTTATACCTATGATACACTATTTCACGTACGCTTTTATTAAATGAAAGTTAATTACTCCATATAACAAAATAGTCTTTTACTTTTAAAACAGAAAAAAAGTTAACATACAACTTAAACATTAATAACAGCAGTTTTGACAATATTAGTCCTTAAGGAGAACAATAAAACAGATTATTTTCTATACAGTCAAAATAGACTGATTAAACCATAAAAGAATTGTGATTCATGCGTTGCATATATTACACTGTTTAATAGTTATTTTAGTTTATTGAAGTCACACCTAGGTAGTTTAAATTAGGCAATCAGTTCTTTGCTTTTACTTGTGATCATCATGATTTAAACTGTTATAAGTCAAATGATAAAGGCAGCTGTAATGAATACCTGAGGAAGACTTATGAAATTAAAGATAATTCCTGTTTTTTAAAACAGGCAAAAAGACACAGGGTTTTCATATAATTATAAATTCTTAAACTCTTATGAAGTCAGATTCCAAACATTCTTCCCTTGAGAAAAAAATCCGTTTTACTTTGAAATCTGATCCTTACTGGCTGGCTGGAGTAATGTGTTGGGAACCACAACAAAGCTCAGAGGTAAAGAGTGTTGTAGTAGATTATCTAGGTCTGCAGTGGAAGCAAGACAGAAAGTGGTAGTATTCACATTGAGTATTTGTTGACCTTGTTTTTATACACTTTCTCTTAATCTCGAACTATTTCATAAAACTTTCTGTCACAGTAGGTTCAAATATACAGTATAAGCAATGACAAAAATTCCTCTTTAGTAATTTCTCTAAATTTAATAAAATATGGTATAAGTGATTATTAGGCATGATACATTTAGAGTTTATCCCTGTGATAATATATAGTAGCTACATGGATATAAGAAAAAAAAAATCCATAGGTCGTATCTGTGTGAATGTTCCTATGAAAGCCTTGGTTCTATCATTATAGTGATTTATTCTTGTAATTTCCTCTAGAAAGTAAGTTACTACTATTGCTTAAATTTCACATGGCCTGATCATTCTCTGAGAAATGGCAAATTCTTAATTTATAAATAAGTTTAACATTAGTCATGCCTTTTTTCAAAGAAAAGATATTTTATTTAAAAATCATTGGCTAAAATAAATTTCATCACCTGATGGGCTGTGTTATGATAAATTCTACAGTTACTTTATTTCTGAATATCTCTAAAACCTGGAGATTTATATCTATTATTGTTCAGTATTGTTTCTCTTCAGTAAATTAAGTATCTAAGAAATAATATTCTTGTAATAGTATATATATATTTTAGAGTTCTAGTTAACTATAAGAACTGAAGGATAACATATAATCTATTAAAGAGATCCATTTTCAGCATATATGTGGATTAATTTGTCACAATAGGACAGTCAGCTGATCACAAGTATTGAATCTGGTAGATACCATGAAAGTATGTTTTTACATGGGGATATATTGTCTTTTAAATGAGATTATTGCCATCATTAAGCATTAAACTTAAAAGTCAAACTTCAGGAATGAATTTAAGATACAAGAGAATTTTCATTTCCATGTTCCTAAAAGGCTACGTAAATGTTCCCTATTTTGGTAAAAACAGCTTAAATATTAAGAAGGAAATCCAATGATAGTATCAACTTTTTTCTTTCTTACTAACAGTTGGTCTCTGATTAAAAACATTAATAGAATAACAAGTTAAAGTTTGACAGGTTATCCAAAAACTGGTATTTTGGGCATTCTATCTTCATAACTGTGAACCAACTATGTTTTCTTAATACAGAAGCATGAAAGAACTTACCATAGCTTCTAAAATCTAGAATTTAGCATTGTAAAACAGACGTATTAGACATGCAAAACACCTAGCATGCTATAAGTAATCAATCCTCAAAGGATGATGCATATTGTGCTATAGAAAGGAGGCCTTCCTAACACAATGTGATGCACAGTAAGGCTGAAGTTGTGATTTTATTTTCCTTAAGAATTTTTATTGCAGACTTTATTGTGTTAGTGAACACTCTGGATGACTGAATCATTGGGAAAAAAAGTCTACATGAAACATGTACATGATCTTTTAGGTTCTATTTTCTTCACTAGACATACCCAATATACACGATCTATTTCTTTGGGCCCAGAATACAAGAAGGATTTAACCGTGCACTAATTATTTATGTAATACAGTTTTGTGTGAGATAAAAATTAGCAGCAAATTACGCCACAGGGAATGTTATTTGCACAGTTTTTCTCTCAGATATTTTTTCAGTGCAGCATTGTGGAGGATGGCAAGGATATCACAATTTTTTTAAAAAAGTGCAAATTCTTTTTATTATGGGGATAACTGCCAATCAGTACACACTTAAAACAATAGGTACTTAATGCATTAAGAAAGAGGCAGCTTCTGATCTAATGCATAAGTTGCTCTTTCCTTACTGTATTTTTCAGACCACTTGCGAGTCAGTTCTAGATAAAGACTTGGTTTATGAGGCCGGTAATCCAGGTACACAGTATTACTGGTTTTTTTGGGAATGGCTTTTTCAATCTGAGTTCCTTCATGCCACTCATTGAAAGAGGTGATAGAAATCACACTGGGGTGAGCATGGAGTGCAGCCCCCAGAGCAGTTTCATAGTACTTCCCGCTGATTCGGTTTCGAGTGTTTTGAGCATTCCATGGGCGGATGCTGGTATCTATATATCCTGGGCCCACACTTGGGATAAACAGTAGGTTGAACTGGTCACAGAAAAATTTTAGCCTTGCCCAGTTCTCATATGATGAGCCATAAGTAAAGCCATTTGTGGCAAAATATGTGTAAATTCCATCAAAACCTCCTTGAAGAATATCATATCTATGTTTGCTTTCTACTAGAAGTGCAATAAACAGTCCATCATAAGGAGAATTGCGGATGCTCTGAGACCCTGTGATGGTTAACAAATTGGCCCATTTTTCAGGCTTTGTGATATAGGAATCATAGATATAAAACATAGGAAGAGCATTGCCAGTCTTAGTCTTGTACCTATAAAAGGCAGGATGATTTCCGTATCTAGAACACAAAAATACATAAAAGTGAAGTGAATATCTGTAACTCATTTTCCACAGACAATAACTTTCTATATTGAAAATGAAGGTAATCGACACAGTTTAAACATATTGTTCACTTTCTTTGGGGGATCAGTCATATTAAGGATAATCATTAAAAATGCATTTTCAATTTTGAAGATAGGTAATGTCTTGATGTATCCAGTATCTCATTTTTCATAACAAGAAATTATATTGAGGTTTACAAATGATGACCAACACCATAAAAAGCCCATTTTCTATATGAATATGTCAACTGCTATTCCTGCTGACAAGTTTCCTTTTACGTGTATAGTATTTGTCACAGGTTCTTATCAGTAAAATCCTTGAACAAAATGAAGCTGTATTAATTTTTTCCTTATAATCAGACTAAATAAAAATGAAAATATTGGATGCGGGTCCATAGATATAAAGCAGTTCACATTTCATAATTTGAACCTTCTTTTAAAAAGACAATCTGTATTTGTGATTTATAGAATACCAATTTAAAATGTCAGCCAGCAAATCATAAATAGCTTAATAAACATTTAAACAGTAAATAATCTATACAGAAAGTGAATTATAGGAATTTCAGAAATGTTCCTCAAAATGAGTATTCACTACAAAATTTAATATATCAGACCATAAGTCATTCAAATCTCAAATATAATTTAAATGTACTCACTATCATTGATCATAAAACAGTAATTATAAACACAGAAGACTCACTTGTCTATAATATATTTGACATTTTTGTACATGCTTTGATCATCTCGATTGCTGTACGGTTCAATGTGAAAAGTGACCTAAAACAGAACAAAACAAAAAAAGATTAGAAAAAATTATCTATGATGTAAAAATAAAAATGAAACTGTACTTCATATTTTTTAATAATTTAAGATGAATACTTATTGAATATAAACATTATTAACAGGGAATTCTAGCAGAGAAAGCTCTAAGTCAACATTGTTACTGTGAAAAAATATGCCTATCAGTTTATATTCTCACAACTCCCTAACGTAGTTACTAAGTGAGGCAGACTGCTGGAGGCAAAATAAGCAATCAGAATTCAGAACTCAAATGTTTGAAGACCATGCAATTCTTCTTCCTGTATGTTTATTTTTTTATAAAATAGGGATATATTCTACATCCAGACATGTTTCTTTGAAAAGAACATGGTCCAGAAAAATCTGGATTCTTTTCCCAGGTGTGACCAATAGCAATTTTTTTTTTCTTTTTTTTTTTTTAAGATTTATTTAAGAGAGAATGAGCATGTACCAGTGTGGGGAGGGACAGAGAAAGAGAATCTCAAGCAGACTCCTTGCCAAACCAGGAGGCTGCCTGGGTGCTGGATCCCACCAACCATGATCATGAGATCATGACATGAGCAGAAATTGAGAGTCAGATAGCAAAGTCCTCTACAATTAAAACACCATTTCACAAAATAATCTACATTTAATGTGTACTATTACTCGAAGAATTTATCACAAAATTACTGGAAAACTACCACTAGTACTATGAATGCTTGTTATTGATATGGTTTATAGATCTCTACCATAGTTGCAGAAAGCAGTAACCAAAAGTATTTTCTAAATACTGTGCACAGAAGATTCATTTTTAGTTTGGGGCGCCTGGGTGGCTCAGTGGGTTAAAGCCTCTGCCTTCAGCTCGGGTCGTGATCCCAGGATCCTGGGATCGAGCCCCGCATTGGGCTCTCTGCTCAGCAGGGAGCCTGCTTCCCCCTCTCTCTCTGCCTGCTTCTCTGCCTACTTGTGATCTCTCTCTGTCAAATAAATAAATAAAATCTTAAAAAAAAAACAAGATTCATTTTTAGTTTAAAAAAAAACATTATATATAAATCAAGAAAAACTGATTATGGCTAGTAAAACCATTTTGTATGATACTAACCAATAGTGTAGATTGTCACTTAGATCTGTAAATCAAATAGGAGATTTTTCACTTTTATTACTAACTTTAACTGACTTATCAGTAGCTATTAAACATCTTTATGACAATCTAATAAACAACTTGATGTTACTCTAATTTTAGGGTTTAGTCTCTTTGAAACATGTATGGAATTAGAAACTTCTATGCTACTGCAATATAAAATGCCTTTGTTTTGGGGCCACCTGGGTGGCACAGCTGACTTGACTGAACATCCCACTCCTGGTTTTAGCTCAGTCGTGATCTCAGCATGGTGGCATCGGGCTTGGGCTGCTGCTCAGCACAGAGTCTGCTTGGGAGTCTCTCTCGCTCTCCCTGTGCCCCTCCCTCTCATGCTCTCTCTAAAACAAATCAATCTCTGAATTGCTTTTGTTGTCAATACCCAATTAAAGTAAAATGAATAAATAACAAGAATACTATGAATAATGAATAATAAAATGGATTTTACTAGCCACAGAATTTTAAAGTCAGAGAGCATTTAGTGAAAATATTCCCTACTTTGTATATTATTGAAATCTCATTTTATTAAAAGGAAGTTTTATCAGTAAAAATAAGGTCAAATTCAATTCTGTATATTTAAGTATTGTTAGGACAGTCACAGTTTTCAGTAATTCTAGAATTTGCTTCTTAACATCAAGTGAAAGCAGAATGGCAAGGGTATAGGTATTTTCATATTCTTATATAATGTTACCTTGGGTAATTCTCCTTTTAGAGGGGATGTTATATTTTCTAAGCTTCCATTTTATATATATAAAGGGTACCATATGTCAAAATATAAATGGCATCCTTTCCTTCTTTTGTAAAGTACAGATAAGAAAAAGCCATTATTGATAAATATACAATATCTTCATTTTCTCTATTTCAAACTTCTTAATTATAATAAAATCATTTTGTAGGTTTAACTATGATGTAATCTAGTTAATGTTTCTCTTAGACCAATATTAAAGTAACTTCATAGGAGTCATAAATGTTCCCCCATTTCATACTTCTACAATTTTGACCAGCTCTTCTCCATCCTGAGTATACTTCCTAAAATGAACATCTGATGATCCTGGAGAGTGGGGTCAGCAACATGCTGGCATAAAATGTTCCTTCTTTAATCCACTCCCCAAATCAAAAGATTAGACATCACCCCCATGGATGTTTTTAGACCTATCACCTTAATCCAGGGAAATTGGCAGGAGTCTCACCCACCAGAGCAGCCACTAAGGGACCTTGTATGGGCTGGGGAACCAGAGGAGCCAGCCAAAATGCCTACACCTCTCTTGCCCCTATGGAACAAAAACTGGGTGAGTACAGACTGGAATAGTATTAGAGAGAGAACCTTCCTGAGTCTAGCCTTCCCTAAGGCAGACTCCAGCATACCATTGTAATGGGAAAAAAAATAGGAGTTTGGCCACCTAAGAGATTATAAGATAAATTCTCCTGGCACTACCCATCTGCAAAATGAAACACTGAAGAGTTCTGATTTATCTGGAACCATGACCATGGTTGGCCAATGGCCATGACCTCTCCTAGGAGCACAGGAAAAGGAAAGCAGTGAGTGCCTAGTTATGGCAACTGGAGAAAACCTTTCTTTCCCTCAGCACCTGGAGTACTGTGGTGGGAGATCTATAACTGGAGGTTGGGAGGATATTGGGAAAGCAAGGAGTAAGAATTTCAAATGGTGGAAAAGGAATTGTGCTTAGCAGGGGGGTACTACTCCCAGGATCATTCTGCTGGGTCTGTAAGTGCACCCACAGTGCTAAACCCATACCTTCCCTCATGCTGTTAGTTCCTTGTGCAGGATGTCATGTGCCACTGTGAGAGCAGTCTCCGGTGGACAGAGAGCATGCTCAGAAACCACTCCATGCTAAAAAACAAAAGAAAGGCTTCTGCCTTGGTAAATTGTAAGAACCGGAGAAGACACAAAAGATTTAAAAAACCAAAACTGCCCCAAAGAAGGGACAAGACTGGAGTAGGTGCACCTTCATAAACACAGAGGAAAAGGTAACAATACTATGGGACATAATACCCTATCTGCTGAAGCAATAAGCAGAATAAAGAGGTATGTACTACTTCAAAAGTACTGGTAAATATCTACAAAGGTTATGACAAATCAAGGAAATATGGCTTCTCTAAAAAAGAATTTAAAACAGCTATAATGAGGAAACTCAATAAGTTACAAGAAAATTCAGGAAGAAAGTTCAATCAAATCAGGAATTTAAAATATAAACAAAATGAGTTCTTTCAAAATTCTGGGGCTGAAATTCAGTAAATGAGATCAAGAATGTAACAGAGAACATATAAAGACCACATGAAAGAAAGAATAATTGACACGGAGGCTAAGAATTTTGACATAACATGGAAGAGGGAACTTAGAGTTAAAATAATGAGGAAAGCCTACATGAGTGGTGATTATCCATTAAAAAAAATAAATATCAGAATAATCATGATTTCAGAAGGAGAAGAGATAGAGAAGGGGGCAGAGAGTTTTTTTTAAAAAGAATAAAACAAAAAACAAGGCTGAGAATTTCCCTAACAGGAGGAAAGACCTGTCTATTGAACTCAAAGAGTACCCGTTAAAAAAATAAATAAATAAAATATTAGGGACGCCTAATTAAGCGTTTGCCTGACTCAGGTGATGATCTCAGGGTCCTGGGATCAAGCCCCACATCAAGCCCCAGATCAGGCTCCCTACTCAGAGGGAAGCCTGCTTCTTCCTCTCCTACTCTCCCTGTGTTTCCTCTCTCACTGTGTCTCTGTCAAATAGATAAATAAATAAATAGAATCTTTAAAAAAAAAAAAAAAACATATTTATTAAAGTAAAGGTGGGGGGCCTGGGCGGCTCAGTGGTTTAGGCCTCTGCCTTCGGCTCAGGTCATGGTCTCAGGGTCCTGGGATCGAGCCCCGTATCAGGCTCTCTGCTCAGCGGGGAGCCTGCTTCCCCCTGTCTCTCTGCCTGCCTCTCTGTGTACTTGTGATCTCTCTCTCTGCAACAGATAAATAATAAATAAAATCTTTAAAAAATAATTTCTTTTATTTATTTTTTTTAAAGATTTTATTTATTTATTTGACAGACAGAGATCACAAGCAGGCAGGCAGGCAGGCAGAGAGAGAGGAGGAAGCAGGCTTCTGGCCAAGCAGAGAGCCCGATGCGGGGCTCGATCCCAGGACCTGGGATCATGACCTGAGCTGAAGGCAGAGGCTTTAACCCACTGAGACACCCAGGTGCCCCTAAAAAATCATTTATTGAAGCACAAGCAGAGAGAGCAGGAGAGGGAGAAGCAGGCTCCCCGTTGAGCAAGAAGCCCAACATGGGACTATCCCAGGACCCTGGGATCATGACCTGAGCTGAAGGCAGATGCTTAACCAACTGGGCCACCAAGGCACCCCATAGATTACCCTTTTATCTCAAAACAAAATGACCTTTATAAGACATAAATTGTCACAATTCCATAATGAAGAATTTTAAAGGCATCCAGGTCAAAAAAGAAAAAAAATGTAACTTACACAGAAATTCCCATTACACTATCAGATTTATCTGCAGAACCTCTATAGGCCTGTAGAGAGTAAAATGACATATTTGAAGTGTTGAAAGATATAAAATTGTCAGCCAACAATACTTAATCTGGCAAAGTTTTCCTTTAGATATAAAAAAGAAATAAAGGCTTTCCCAGATCAACTGAATCTGAAAAAGTTCACCACTAGCCCTGCCTGCAAGCACTAAAATAAGAGGTTCTTCAATCTAAAACCATGACAGGCTGACCAGTGACATGAAAACATACGAAAATACACAACACACTAGGCAAAGGTTAAAAATATTCCTTTTGGACTTAGAAAACTAATTCTAAATTAGGATGGTGTGTCAGCTCTTCAACAATAGTATAAAAGCTAAAGGAACAGTGAGAAAATAACTACAGTAACAGTAAGTTGTTAATGAAACAAAAAAAAGATCTAAATTGTAACTAACATCAAGATATGGTATTTATATACAATGGAATACTATGCAGCCATCAAAAGAAATGAAATTTGCTATTTGCAATGACGTGGATGGAACTAGAGGGTATTATGCTGAGTGAAATGAGTCAATCAGAGAAATACAATTACCATATGATCTTCCTGATATGAGGAATTTGAGAGGCAGGGAGGTTTGAGGGGTAGGGAAGGAAAAAATGAAACAAGATGGGATGGGAGGGAGACAAACCATAAGAGACTCTTAATCTCACAAAACAAACTGAGGGTTGCTGGGGGAAGGGGGGTGTGGAGAGGGTGGTTGGATTATGGACACTGGGGAGGGTATGTGCTATGGTGAGTGCTGTGGAGTGTGTAAGCCTGACGATTCACAAACCTGTACCCCTGGGGCAAATAATATATTACACGTTAATAAAAAAAAAAAAAGACCTATGCAATGAGACATAAAACCATTTCAGGCTAAGAATAACTTATCTTTAAGAAATTTTATGTAAGCCCCACAGTAACTACAAGACAAAAACCTATAGCAGATTGACAAAGAAGGGGGAAACAGAGCATACCACGGGGAAGAATAACCAATTTACAAAGGCTTCTGCCTAGAAAGTGAGGGAAAAAGAAATGATAGAAATACAAAACAAGAAAGCAATTAAGATGGCATTAGTAAGTCTTTACATATCAATAATTACTCTAAATGGAAGTGGAATGAATTCACCAATCAAAAGGCGCACTGGCTGGCTGGACAAAAAGTAAGACCCAACTACTGGGTGCCAATAGGAGATATACTTCAGCTTTAAAGCTATATATGAGACCTGCAGTGATGGAAACATACTCTATGCAAGTGGAAACTGCAATAGAACATCAAATTTCAGAATATAAATTCAAAGAGGGCTGAAAAATTAAGTGTTCAAACGAATATCATTAATTTTTATGGGAATGTTTTCATGTGCTGTGGCAATGATGCTGTACTTTAGTGTTTCTTCTGGTAATAGTTTCCTCCCAAATACCACCAGATGTAATTTATTATATCAATTAGTGCTAAACTTCCTCTCTACAAAATTGTGTCTCTGTGTCAAATATTTTTCTTTGTAGTTTTACTTTACAATTTTGTTGAAATAAATATAACTCTAATTTTGTTGAAATAAATATAACTCTAATAGAAAAAAAAAAACAAAACAGTTCCAATTCAAGATAGTGACAGAGGAAGATCCTTCAACTCACCTCACATAGCACACTGAACCTATACCTATCTATGGAACAATTTCCTCCAGAAAAAACCCCTAAAACTTGGCAGTGAGCTCTTCACGTCTGGTAAACGAGGCAAAGCAGATCAAAGTGGGTAGGAAAGACTGAGACAATCTCACCACAGACCCATAATCAGAGGAGGATTCAGAAGCTGGAGTCTCTCCCTGAGAAGCAAATTGATCCCACACTGGGCATCCTAACATTTAAGACTGGCACCTGAGAGATGAGACTCCAGAACATCTGGCTTTGAAGACCTACAGGGTTTACACCTATCAGATTGACTGGGGCTATAGGAAACTGAAAAATGACTCTTAAAAGGCTCAAGTGCAGACTCACCTGCCCCAGGGCCTGGCATGGAAACCATCCTTTGCAGGTGCCAGGTTTTATGTGAAAGAGACTTACTTGCTAATGTTAAAGCATTGGTCTGAAGGGCAGGGGCCTAGAGGAAGACTCTCTGGGGAAGAAAGCTGGTGAGTACCGTCTTCCTAATCTCTCTCAGTTATGTTCTAGAGCACCAGTATCTCCTGGAGAAGAGATTTTATCTATACCTGGTATCCCGGTTTTTGTGCCAGGTGACCCAGTTTTTGTAGCTGCCTTTCAGAAAACACCCTTGATTAGCTGGCTCTAGAGAATGAGAGCTTGTGTTCCTGGGTCTCACAGGACTGGAACAAAGAGGTAGTTTGACAGACTAATACTACTAGGGCAGAGTACAGCTTGCAGACCAAAAGCCACTCCCAATCTAAGAGAGAGGCCTATTTTCTTGTCCAGGGGCTCCGACCTGAGGGTCTGACCTGAGGCTTCTAGTTTGGCACATATATAGATATCCACAGAATTGCTCTCACTGAACAGAAGCCAGCAGATACAATATTTATTTACATTCTCCATCTACCTTGCTGGAGCTCGCCATTATTTTTAAGAAGGGAACTTATTATATTCTTGGCTGATGCCTTGATTTTTTACAGCTGCTTCTGGGGGATACCTCTATATCACTTGGCTCTGGTGTCCAATGGAGTTTATGCTCATAAATCCCATAGGTCTGTAACCAACAGAGAAAGAGTTCTTACTTAAATAGCTACCAAGCTACCACCCCTAGGACACAGCAAGAGGTAAAGTGAACTAGGACCTTAGTCTTTTGTGAAAGAGGCCTATTGGTTTATACGAGAGCTGCATTCTGAGGCAGGCTTCTAATTAAACACACATTTGGGATGCCTGGGTGGCTCAGTCAGTTAAGTGTCTGCCTTTGGCTCAGGCATGATCCCAGAGTCCTGGGATTGAGTCCTATGTCGGGCTCCTTGCTCAGCAGGGAGCCTGCTTCTCCCTCTACCTGCCACTCTCCCTGCTTATGCTCTGACAAATAAATAAAATCTAAAACAAAACAAAAAACAATAACTAACCAAATTGGTGCCCCAATTTTCATAACTACCATGCAGACAACACCTCTGGCTCTCATGGCCAGTGAATCTTATCTACAGTCTAGTGGAACCACAAACATATCTTCATTCTTAAAGTTACTGCCCAAGGGTCTGGCCTCTGATCAGCCTGAATCTAGGTGCTGACTGAGACTAAAAAAAACTAAGCTAACCAGAAGAAAGTGTCACAACCAAGAACACTGATCCTGGGCAAAGTTACCATTCAGAATTCAGAAGAGTTTTCCACACAGGCAAAAGCCAAAGGAGTTTATCACCACAAGCCTGCCCTACAAGAAATGTTAAAGGGACTGTTTTAAGTAGGAAAGAAAGGGTGCTAAATAGTAACAACTTGTAAAAGTAAAAATTTCACTGGTAAATAGGGTAGTGAATTAATCACAAAGCTAGCATGAAGGTTAACAAATAAAAACAGTTAAAATAACTACAATAATTAAAGTATATATACAACAAAAAGATGTAAATTGTGACCCCCAAAACATAAAAGAGGTGTAAGGAGAGTAAAATTGTACAGCTTTAGAATGCATTCAAACTTAATGACTTAAAACAAACTGTTACAAATATAACTTGTTAAATGTAAACCTCATGGTAATCACAAAGCAAAAACCTACAGTGGATAAGTGCACACACAAGATAATAAGAAATGAATCTAGGCACACCACTAGAAAGCCACCAAAACGAAAAGGAAGAGAACAAAAGAAGACAAAAGAAACAGGAACCCCAAAACAGCCAGAAAACAATAAAACAGCAAGAAGTATATAGCTATTATATTACTTTAAATATAAGTGGACTAAATTCTCTAATCAAAAGGCAGACTAAATGGATTAAAATAAATAAACAAAAATAAGACCCATCCATATGGTACCTATATGTGAGTGTTCGGATATAAGAACATGGGTATTAAGGAGGGCATGTATTGCAAGGAGTACTGGGTGTGATGCATAAACAATGAATCTTGGAACACTGAAAAAGTAAAATAAAGTTAAGAAAAAACTACAGATTCTAAAAAAAAAAAATGCAGTTTGAAAGTTAAGGGATGGAAGAAGTTATTTCATACAAATGCAAATAGAAATCAAGAGAAAGCTGGAGTATCTATATGGATATCCCACAAAATAGGCTTTGAAAACTAAGATTATCAGCGATAAAAAAGGGGATTACATAATGATAAAAGGGTGAATCCAATAAGAAGATGTAGCATTTGTAAATATTTATGCACTGAACACTGGAGCATCTAAATATATAAAGCAAATGTTAGAACACCTAAAGGGAGGAAAAGCAATACAATAGTAGAGGACTTAAATATCCACATAAGTCAATGGATAAATCATTCAGAGAGTAAAAGGAATTATAGGCCTTAACAGATGAACTTAACAGATATCTACAGAAAATTTTATTCAAAACAACAGACTGCACTTTTTTTTTAAAGGGTTTTATTTATTCATTTGAGACAGATACAGAGACAGAGTATAAGCACGGCGAAAGGCCGGGGCAGAGGGAGAAGCAGACACCCCGGTGAGCAAGAAGCCTGACGTGGGGCTCAATCCCAGGACCTGGAGATCATGACCTGAGCTGAAGGCAGAGGCTCAACCATCTGAGGTACCCGGGCATCCTTCTTAAAGTGCACAGTCATTCTCCAGGATAGGTCATATATTAGGCCACAAAACAAGTCTTAACAAATATAGTTAGATTAAAATCATATACCATATGGTCAGAAAAGATGCTTGATGAAACCAGAATATAATTGTAAGAAAACTGGGAAATTTATAAACATGTGGAGATTAAACAACATGATACTGAACAACCAATATATCAAAGAAGAAATTAAAAGAGAAATTTAAAAATTCCTCAGCCACAGCAACTTCTTTCAAGTCACATCTCCAAAGGCAAGGGAAACAAAAGCAGAAATGAACTTTTGGGACTTCATCAGATAAAAAGCTTCTGTACAACAAAGGGAAGTCAACAAAACTAAGAGGCAAGTAACCCATGGAATGGGTGAAGATATTTGCAAATGACATTACAAATGAAGGGCTGATATCCAAAATCTATAAAGAACTTCTCAAAGTCAACATCCAAAAAACAAACAATCAAGGGGTGCCTGGGTGGCTCAATGGGTTAAGCCTCTGCCTTCAGCTCAGGTAATGATCTCAGGGTTCTGGGATCGAACCCCATATCGGGTGCTCTGCTCAGCAGGGAGCTGCCTCCCTCCTACCCTCTGCCTGCTTCTCTTCCTACTTGTGATCTCTCTCTGTCAAATAAATAAATAAAATCTTAAAAAAGAAAAAAACAAAACAAAACAAAATAATCAAGTCAAAAAATGGCCAGAAGACATAAGAGACACTTGTCCAAAGACATACAAATGGCTAACAGACACATGAGAAAATGTTCAACATCACTAGCCATTAGGGAAATACATATCAAAACCACAATGAAATACCACCTCCCATCAGTCAGAAAAGCTAAAATGAACAAAACACGAACAACAATGTTGGCAACGATGTGGGAACCCTCTTACATGTTGGTGGGAACACAAGCTGGTATAGCCACTCTGGAAAACAGTATGGAGGTTCCTCAAGATGTTAAAAATAGAGCTACCTTATGACCCAGCAATTGTACTATTAGGTATTTACCCTAAAGATACAGATGTCATGAAAAGAAGGGGTCATTCACCCCAATGTTCATAACAGCAATGTCCACAATAGCCAAACTGTGGAAGGAGTTGAGATGCCCTTCAAATGACAGATGGGTAAATAAGATGTGGTCCATATACACAATGGAATATTATACAGACATCAGAAAGGATGAATACCCACTATTTGCACTGACAGTGATGGAACTGGATGGAGATTATGTTAAGTGAAGTAAGTCAAGCAGAGAAAAACAATTATATGGTTTCACTCATATGTGGAACATAAGCAATAGCATGGAGGACCATAGGGGAAGGGAGGGAAATCTGAAATGGGTGCAATCAGAGAGGGACATGAACCATGACAGACTATGGAGCCTGGGAAACAAACTGAGGGTTTCAGACGGAAGGTGGTGGAGGGATGTGGTAATAGGGTGATGGTTATTAAGGAGGGCAAATGTTGTAATGAGTACTGGGTACTAATGAGTCATTGAACACTATATCAAAAACTAATCATATATACTATACAGTGGCTAACTGAACATTAAAAAAATGAGACAATGAAAATAGAAATAAAAAATACAAAAACTTAAGAGAGGAGTTCATAGCAATAAATGCCTACCTTCAGAAATAAGAACAACCTAACTTTATATGTAAAGGAACTAGGGGGAAAAAAGTTTGGAGCTATATATAAAAAAAAAAAATATATGTAACAAGGTTTGGAGTTTTATATAGGAAATAGACATTAAAATGACAATAGAAAAAATAGAAAAAAATGACAATAGAAAAGCAAACAAGAGCTGTTTCTTTGAAAATATAAACAAAATTGAGAAACCTTTAAACCTTTAGTTTCCCCAAGAAAATTAAAAAAAAAAAAATCAGAAATGAAAGAGATGTTACAAATAAACCACAAAAATAAAAAGGATCATAAAAACTACAATGAACCATTATATGCTGACAAACTGAAAAACCTAGAAAAATGGCTAAGTTTCTAGAAACATACAACCTCCTTAGACTGCATCATGATGAAAGAGAGAGTCTGAACCAACCAGTTATTGGTAAGGAGATTGAGTCAGTAATCAAAAACTTCCAATAAACAAAAGTCCAGGACAGAATGCTTCGTTGGTGAATTCTACTAAGTATCCAAGGAATTTATAGAAATTTTTACTCTTCCAAAATACAGAAGAGGAGTGAACTCTTCCAAACTAATTTTACAAGGTTAGCGTTACCCTGATATCCAAACCAGACAAGGATGCCGAAAGAAAAGAAAATTACAGGCCAACATCCATGATGAACACAGATGCAAAAATCATCAACAAAAGATTACTAAGCTGCATTATTCACAAAAGCCAAGACAACAGAACAATCTAAATGTCCACTGAACGATGAATAGGTAAGGAAGTAGCAGTATGTAAGTGTATATATACTCATATACAAACACACACACACAATGGAATATTATTCAGCCATAATAAAAGAATTAAGAAGTAAAATTTTGCCATTTGTGACAACATGGATAAACCTTGAGGTAATTATGCTAAGTAAAATAAGTCAGAAAAAGAAATGCTGTTTGCTTTCAAATGTGGAACAAACCAAGCTCACAGACACAAAGGCGAAGGGTGGGAGTTGAGGGATGTGAGCAAAGGTATTCAAAGTGCACAAATTTCCGGTTATAAAAAATGTCAGTCATGGGGATGTAATGTACAGCATGGTGACTACAGTTCCTAATACTCTACTGTACATCTGAAATTTGCTAAGAGAGTAGCTCTTAAAAGTTTTTAATCACAAGAAAACCTTATTACATATGGTGGCAGATGTTAACTAAACTTATTGTGGTAATCATTCCACAATATATATAAATATAAAATCCTTATATTATACACCTGAAACTAATATAATGTCACATGTCAATTACACCCAATTAAAAAAAAGGAAATCAAAGAATATCTCAAATGAAAATGGAAACACAACATACCAAAACCAATGGAATGCTCCAAAACTGGTTCTGAGACAAAAGTTTATAGTGATGAATGCACATATTAAGAAATAAGAAATCATAAATAAACAGCCTTAACTTTACACCTCAAGGAACTAGAAAAAGAACAAACTAAGCTCAGAATTAGCATAAGGAGGGAAAGAATAAAGATCAGAGCAAAGGTAAATGGAAACCAGAAAAGCAATAGAAAAGATTAATGAAACTAAGATCCTGCCTTTTTTGAAAGATTAACAAAATTTACAACTCTTCAGTGGGACAGAATATGAGACAGAAGATTCAAAATGAAATTACAACAGACACTACCAAAATAAATAGGATCATAAGATACTACTATGAATAATTATATGCCAACAAATTAGATAACCTAAAAGAAATGGATAATTTCCTAGAGATACAGAAATGGTAAGTCTGAACAGTAACAAGTAAGGTGATTTGAATCATTATCAAAAACTTCCTGACAACTGAAATCCCATGACCACAAATGTCTCATTTAACGGGGCAATTCTGTCAAATATTTAAAGAAGAATTAATGCCAGCACTTTTCAATTTTTTCTAAGAACTACAAGAGGAGGGAACACTTCTAAACTAATTTTATGAGGCCAGAATTATTCTGATGCCAGAGCTAGATAATGATGCTATAGGGATGAATGGAAAACTATAGATCCTATGAAAAGAGAGGCAAAAGAACATATCTAATGATAATAAAGGCAAAATACAACAGACCCATAGCTAACATTATACTCAGGGAAACAGGAACAAGACAAGTATGCTCACCTTACCACTCTTATTCAAAATAGCCGTGCAAGTCCTAGCTAGAGCCGTCAGGCAAAACAAACATATATAAAGTATCCAAATAGGAGAGAAATAAGTAAAATTGTCATTATTTGCAGATGATAGGACCTTCTATATTGAAAATCCCGAAGACTCAAAGTATAGGATCTAATCAGTGAATTCAGTAAAGTGCACAAATTAAAACCAATAAACAGAAATCAGTTGCATTCTATACACTAACATACATCTGAAAAAGAAAAAAAAAAATCTGTCTCATTCACAAATGTACCAAAACAATACTAAATACAGAGGAATAAACTTAACCAAGGGAGTAAAAGATCTGTATAAAAAGATCTAATAAAAACTACAAAATTTTGCTAAAAGAAATTGAAGACAACATAAACAAATAGAAAGACAGCTTCTGTTCACAGCTGCAAGAGATAATATTGTTAAAATGTTCATGCTACCCAAAGAAGTCTGTAGATTCAATGCAATCCCTACCTAAATCCAATATAATTTTTCACAGAAACAAAAAAAAAAAAAACAATCCTCAAATTTGTGCGGAACCACAGAAGATCCCTAATAGATAAAACAATCATGGGAGAGGACAATAAAACTAGAGGTATCACACTTCCTAATTTCAAACTATACTACAAAGCTATGGTAATTAAACTTTGGTGCTGACATAAGATAGACACATGGACCCATGGAACAAAATAAAGAGCCCAGAAATAAGCCTCTGCATATAAGGTCAACTAGTATTTGATAAGGGGGTCAGGAACAACAGGTGAGGAAAGGATAGTCTCTTCCAACAAAACATGCTGTATAACCACATGTAGAAAAGTAAAATTGGACTACTAACTTATACAACTCACAAAAATTACCTTGAGAGGGACTTGAAGACTTAAACCTAAGAGCTGAAACGGCAAAACTCTTAGGAAAAAAACATGGGTAAGAACCTTCTTGACACTGGTTTTGACATGATATTTTGTATATAACACCAAAAGTACAAATGACAAAAGAAAAAAAAAATCAGTAAGTGGGACTAAATAAAACTTAAAATCTCCTACACTGAAAAAGATAAAAAATAAATGAAAAGACAGCTATGGAATGGTAGGAAATACTTGCAAACCATGTATTGGATAAGGAGTTAATATGCAAAATTTATAAAGAATTCATACAAGTCAATTAAAAAATATGATTAAAAAATGTAGAGAGTAAGAATAGACATTTTTTCCAAGTAAGATACACAAATGGCTAAGAGGTACATGAAAAGGTGCTCAGTATCACTAATCATCAGGGAAATGCAAATAAATATTACATACTATATATGGTATAGTATATATGTAATATATCCTGGCTCCCTGAATATTGAAAAATCTAGGAAGATATTCTTCAGAACTTAACAGTGGATATCTCTACATAGTGGAAACTCCAATGACTTTTACATTATTCTTCATACTTTTCTAAATTTTTTGAAATTTTTACAAGCGTGTACTACTGTTATAATAAAAGAAGAAAATGAAAAAAAAAATAAGATAGCCATAATAACAGATGTGAAGTGCTAGCATCAAAAAGAAGTGTTGATTAGGCTGTGGAGAAAAGGAACCCTTGTGTACTGTTAGTGGGAACGTAAACTGGTTCAGCTACTGTAGAAAGCAGTATGAAGGTTCCTCAAACAATTAAAGATAGCAGTATTATAATACAAACTCTCACTTCAGAGTATTTATTCAAAGGAAATGAAATCATTATCCCCAGAAGATATCTTCACTGTCATGTTCCTTCTAGCATTATTTACAATAGACTATATATGGAAACAATGTAAGTGTCCAATGGATGAATGGATAAGGAAAATGTGGTATATATACACAATGGAATGCTATTCAGCCATGAGAAAAAAAGAAATCCTGCTGTGTGTGACAACATGGGTGGACCTTGAGGTCATTAAGATAAGTGAGACAAGTCAGAAATAGACAATTTAGGGTATCTCTTTTATGTAGACTCTAAAAGAAAATGAATGCAAAAACAAGACAAAACAGAACAAAACCAGTAGAATGGTGTTGCTAGGGTCTGGGGCTGGAGAAATGGGAGTGAGCTTATTTAAGGGAATATACCTACAACTAGTAGATTAAAAACCATGGAGATCTAACACACACAGGACAGTGGTTATACACAACAAAATTCTATTATAAACATTAAACTTGCTAAAATACTAGATCTCAATTGTTCCCATCACTACAGGAGACTATAATTACGTGACATATGATAGAGGTGTTAGCTAGTGCTACAATGGCAATCATTCTGAAATATAAATTTATCAGTGCATTATAAACCTTAATTTACATTTTATATGCTGGTTATAGCCTAACAAAGGAGCTAAAAATCAGATCAGGCTTTCCTCCTTCAACTCCTCCATTCCCCTATACCTTTCACTTTCCCCTATAATACAAATGAGGTCTTCCTACACCTATATGGTGCTATATACTTAGTACTTTTCTCTTCCTGCTATTACTTGTGTTTGTTTCTGACCTCCAGCAAACTGCAAAGTCCCTTAAGAAACAGAGAAATTACATTATTCTTAATATTACCAGCATCTGGAACAGTGCTTGCCAGGTAGCAGGGCCTGAATGAATGCATTCAAGTGAAAGATTTCATGCAAAATTGGTTAATAGTCAAATTCTACATCTTCCATTAATTATACACCCAATTTAAGTAAAATTTACCAAGTTTTCACCACAAATTCACCCTATAACTTAACAAGGAAGGAAAAAAGGGGGAAAAAGGAGATCACTGATAATATAACATCTTTCAAATGGAGCTGAAAAATAATCTTAAAAAAAACCACACACATACACACATACACACAAACATACTCCATGCAACTTTTAACATAGCCAAAAATCTGCATGAGGCTGAAAAACACAATTTTTTTATTTATTTGGCCTATGACTCCAGAGCCATAGGACAAATAAATAATGGATGCTGGTGAACTAACAGTATGAGAAATGTGACTTATATACAACATCGAAAAACACTTGCTATTTTAAAATACTACATTTATTAAAATGCCAGACTATCAGTGGATAAGTTGGTTCTTTCACTGGATCCTCCTGATTTTCTTTTACCTAGATGGATGGTTTAGTTCAGTCAGATTGTAATGTGATGATGTTATATAATTAACAACCCTTTCTAAGACAAACATTTTTTGTTGCACATAGTTATATGGACTGGCTATGATGGTGCTGCTCCAGACTGTGGATCAGGTTCAGATCTGCTCCATGTGCCTATCATTCTGGGTCCTAGGAAGAAAGAGCACCTGGGGTATGCTATTCTCACAGAAGAGAAAAGGAATACAACCATGGAAGCACATACAGCGTTTATGCTCAGACATGGTATATATTATGTTTTTCACATCTTATTAGTCAAAGCAAGCCATGAGGCCAAGGTGAACTTCAGTGGGTCAGGAAGTACATCCACTCCGTTCCATGGAGGGGAAGGGAAAAAGGAATATTGACTAAACAATTACACGATCTACCAAAAAGTGTTTCACTCAACCACTGTTTCACTGCTGTGCTGTGATATTTATTTATTTATTTATTTATAGAGAGAGCATACACATGGGTGTTAAGGGACAGAGAGAGAGGAAGGAGAGCAACAGACTCCCCACTGAGTGGGGAGCCCCACAGAAGGCTCAATCTCAAGACCCTGAGATCATGACATGAGCCAGATCAAGAGGCTGATGCTCAACCTACTGAGCCACCCATAAGAGTCCCTCACTGCTGTGTTTGTAAAGATACAGCAGGATGGCAAAGATTTGGTGGAAAAGATCCAGCTCTGATTTTTACTATAGTTAAAAAGTACTACAACAGCCCTTGTTTCCAATGAATATGCTAAGAAATATATAAAAGAGCAGATATCTAAATCTCTTTGAAAACTCATAATTTATATTTTGCTTTACTCATTTACTCTGCCCTCCTCAAGAAATTAATTAATCTACGTTTGTCAAAGGTAAAGCAAAACAAGTAACCAAAGTGTCAAACATTTGTTATTCTTGCTCATTTGTTTGACTTAAAAGCACTCACCTAAAATAACTCTTGAAGTTAATAAAAATTGCAATTACAAAGTACTTAGTGACTAATACTAGTTAAACCATTATGTAAGCAAAACTAATTAGCTATGACAAAAGCTTAACTGTGAGACAAACTCGTTTCTTAATAAACTCTCTATTCCTAAACCAAAAAAAAAAAAAGAGTGAGAATAAAGGAAAAACATCCTCAGCTCAAAAAGTAGAAAGGGAAGAGTAAACAAACCTGAGGAAACAATGATTAATTCTATCAATCAAGATTGAATAAAACTAATACATTAAAACTACTAGAATATCTTAAAAAAACTATTAGAATATTTTAAAAATAAAATGATAAACTGAAGGGCTGCTTTTTTGACAGGAAGGAGCTAAGCAAATCTAGGCTAACCAAATTGTGGAAAGGGGGAGATATTTCCTTGTGCTGAAAATTAGCTGGGCAAAAAGAGTTGTTACTAAAAACCCCACTTATTCTACTCTTAAATTTTCAGGTGTGGTAAGTTATGCACATTGTAGGCCCCAGTTTATTATCACAGAACTCATAATATTATTCATCACTTCTATGACTGCCTTAGAACTTTAATTTTAGTAAGTTACTGTCATTCTTTAAGCATTAACTTTTCTTTGTATTAGCAGGCGAAGTTTCCATTCTTTATAAAAACAGGATATATTACACTCTATCTAATTATAAGAAATATCTGCTCAACAACACTACAGAAATCACACAAAAACTCAATAAATAAAACCACCTTACAGTTTCATCGTGTCATTTTATAAATGAGGAAGACAAGACAAGATGATAAAGTAACTAATATATAATTCCAAAGCTGAGACTAACTCCAGTCTCATGGTTCCTGGTCTATTTTCATAAGCACTGCATAGTTGCTCCCCAGACATAAGGCCAAGAAATTATCCTAAACATTTCGTAAAATATTAGCCTGTCTGGTTCCGAATGTTTCTGATCATTAGGTATAAAAGCTGAAGCACAGAGAGACCAACTATACTGGCAAACAGATTATCTTTGCCACATTCTGCTTAAAGGAAGCTTTAAAGAGGAGAAAATCAAACCTATCCTCATGTATCAGAACATCCTCACTTTACCTTTAAACTCTTAAAAGTACATAGTAAAAAAGCCAGCTTTGAGTTTTGAAGGCCTCTTCCCTCTCATCTCCCAGAATTACAGAACCTAGAACTACATGGACAGAAGAATGGACTTGTTTTGTGGAAGATAAATCGTATTACTTACCCAGTTTCAGACCTGGTGCCAGTATTTTCAAGGTCTGCATATCTGCCAACTTCAAGTGCCAATGAGAGCTTACTGAATGGTACTAGGGGACATGGCAAATGACAGCTCTTTCCAGTCAGCTAATTTAGGAGATGTTGCTGCCTTAAGAGCTTTAGGATTATAAACTAGAAAAAGAAGGCTTTATAGACAGGATTTGGAGGTGGGGGTGGGGAAGAACTTGTCTACTTAGCTGAAACTGTTTCCCTAGAGTTCTAGTTCTACTCCCTCGTAAATTACTGAATCCGTAAGCTGCAAAAGAAGTATTAAAACTGATCTTTCAGACTTTTATTTGGAAATAAATATTTCAACAGTGGTCCACATCATCTCTTAGAGACCTCATTTAATTTACATGTACTGGACAAACCAGCCTGTCTTCCATTAGTATATATAAATTTCAAGACATTTCAGAGCAAATAAAAAACCTCTGTGATTTTTAGTTGTAACAACCTAAGAATTCAGAATAAATAGTCTCTAAGTGAAAAGATACTCTGATTCCCATTTTCATTAAGATTTGTTAACACACTACCTTAAAAAACAGGAATAAACATGAAGAAAAGTGCACAGTCTAAGAGTTATTAGACATGAAAATTATTGCTTAAGGACAAGAACAGTAGAACAGATAATGCAAAAAGCTAAATCAGTATCATAAAGACAAGGTTATTAATAAACATTCCTTTTACACTTCATTCTAAATGATTCCTGAATTATATAATCGAATCTCATATAAAGTGCTTTATTTTTGGCTATTATGTTTCATTGATCTCTTTCTGTATACTTATGCTAATACCATACTCTTAATACCTGCCATTTGACAGTACATTTCATTATTTGGAAAAACAAGTTTTCCCTTCATTAATTAACATTTTTTAAAGTCTTTTTTTTATGTTTTAAATAAATAAAATCTTTTACAAAATTTTTAAAAAGGGTGCCTGCATGGCTCAGTTGGTTAAGATTCTGTCTTCTGCTCAGGTCATGATCCCGAGGTCCTGGGATCAGGTTCCATATCAAGCCCCTGCTCAGCAGGGAGTCTGCATCTCCCTCTCCCTCTGCTGTTCTCTCTCTTTCTCTCTGTGTCAAATAATAAAATTTTTTTTTAAAAAAAGTGTTTTTTAGAGAGAGAGTGCCTTGTGGGCAAGCATGAGCGGGGGAGGGTCAAAGGGACAGGAAGAGGGAAAGGCAGACTCCCGCTGAGCCCAGAGTCCAACAGGGGGCTAATCTCAGGATGACCCTGAGATCATGACCTGAGCTGAAGTCAGATGCTTAACCGACTGAGCCACACAGGCACCCCTAAAGGTCTTATTTTTTTCCAATTTATTTATAAACTTTAGAAATAGGTGGTTAAATTCTGTATTTAAAATCTCATCAGAATTTTTCATTGGGATTACATTAAATTTATAAATTATATTAAAATATAAAATACAGGGGGAGCCTGGGTGGCTCAGTCGGTTAAACATCTGCTTTCAGTTCAGGTCATGATCTTGGGATGGAGCCCTAAATCGGGCTTCCTGCTCAAGGGGAGCCTGCTTCTCCCTCTCCCTTTGCCACTCCCCACCACTCATGCTCCTGTGCTCACTCTCTCTCAAATGAGTGGAAAAATTCTAGAAAATATATATATATAAATAAAATACAAATGAACAAAAGAATGGCTACTTGGCAATTTTGAATCTTCACATTAAATTCATGTTTCTCTGTTTATGCAAGTCTTTTATATCCTTTCATAAAATGCCAAAGATTTTTTCATAAGTCTACTGCTATCCTATTTTCAGTGTACTTTTTTTCCATTTTTTTGGAAAATGGAATTTTAATGTTAATATAGGAATCCTATTGACTCATATATTCTTTGGTTTCAACCACCTTACTGGACTCATTACATACAAGTTTTTAGATACTTTTCATGAGTTTGATAGGTATTTTCCATTTGCAAAGAAGAGTAATTTTACTTAGAACATTTTTTCTTTTTGTATTTTTTAGTTAAAATGATTTGTTCAGAAATTCTGGAACAGGGGTGCCTGAGTGGCTCAGTCAGTTAAGTGTCTGCCTTTGGCTGGGGTCATGATCCTGGGATCCTTTAGGGATCCAGCCTGGCATTGGGCTCCTTGCTCAGTGGGGAGTCCGCTTCTACCCCTGCCTTTCTCCCTGCTTGTTGTGCTCTCTCTCTCAGATAAATATATAAAATTAAAAAAAAAAAATCTCTGTAACAGTATTAAGTAATACTGATGACAGAAGACATTCTTTACTGATTTTGGTTTAATGAGCATGATACCACTGCTTTTCCATTAAGGATGGTGTTTGAGGGGTGCCTGGGTGACTCATTGGGTTAAGCGTCTATCTTTGGCTCAGGTCATGATCTCAGGGTCCTGGGATCTAGCCAGAGGGCTCCCTGATCAGCTTCTCCCTCTGCACCCACCACCCCACTTATACTCTCTCTCGAATAAATAAATCTTAGGAAAAAAAAAAAAAAGATGGTGTTTGATATAGGTTAGTAAAAGACCTCATCTATCAAGTTAAAGAACTCACAACAGATTTATTAATGAGTTTTTATTTCCTTGAAATTTCAGTACCTGTTAAGATATTTTATCTCCAGCAAATAATTAAATTTAATTTACTTAACAATACAGTGCTAACTGTGTGCCAGACACTGAGTACTTTTCATGTATTACCTCATATAATCTTTATAACCACTCTGTAAAGTACATTTTCTTACTTCTTCCACTTGAGAAATGAGAAAACTGAGGCACAAGAGTCACATAGTTCTTATAAGTGGTTGAGCCAGGACTGAATACAGAGATTTGTATTCAGATTTTATACTCTTGAAACCATTCTTAGATTCTCGCTAATGAACACTTCTTATCTAAGTTTTCTTTAGAAATTTTGCACATATTTTCATTAGTAAGATCAGTCTATAAATCTTTTTTTTTTTTTTTAAGGATTATTTACTTATTTGAGAGAGAGGGAGTGTGCACAAGCGGGGGATAAGGCAGACATACTCCCCTGCCGGAAAAGGGAGCCTGACTCGGGGCTTGATCCCAGGACTCTGAGATCATGAACCACGCTGACAGCAAATGCTTAACTGACTGAGCCATCCAGGTGCCCAGTCTATAAATCTTTCTCCTGCTATATTTGTTTGGTTGGCTTATCCAATAGATAAAACAAGAGAATATGGCAAAAATGGTAGTCACATCTAAGATTAGGTCAAGAAAACACTGCAGCGTCTCTACTGGACTCTCTCAGATCATTCATTATGGGGAAAGTAGCTGCCATGTCTTAAGGAGACTCAGGTAGCTCTATGCAGAGGCTTAAAAGAACCAAAACTCCCATTCCGATAGCTGAAAGGAACTGAGGGCCTGTGAACTGGTAAGTGAGAAAGCTTGGAAAGATCCTACAGCCGTCAGATAACTGTAGTTCCAGTAAACAGATTTGACTATAACCTCTTGGGAAAGTCTGACCAGACCCACCAGGTTAAGACACTTTCAGATTCTCAACTTGCCATTGTATTTCAGTACCATAAGAATCTGCTGTTTCTTCAAAGGTTGACTAGAAGTGCCAGGTGAAAACTGATGCTCTGGGAAGACATGTTCAATAAACTTAAAGAAATTTTTTCTAGGATACAAGTCAATTCAGATTATTTAAACTTCTTTCTGTACATACATGTATTTTTTTGTATTTTCTTTTTTTTTTTGTATTTTCTAAGAAAATGGCCATTTCTTATAGATTTTAAATACGGTGATATAAAATCTAAACTCTTCTGCATCTATGGGTATATACCTATATATTTTTTTCCTTTTTTAATCTCACCAGTGACTGCTGTTTTGTAAGTAAAAAAATGATAGATTTACACAGGCTATTGATTTGAAGGTTTTGTATTCTATTTAATTGCTTACTTCATCCTTATTAATTTCTCCTTCCCCTTTTAGCTTATTATCGCTATCCCACTAGTATTAATAATGCAGTAATTTTGTCAGTGCTATTTATTTTTTGTCATCTTAAATTTTACTCTTGATTATTCTTTTTAAGTGTTTTTTTAATTAGAATCTTACAATTTTTTTAATTTGATGTCTTTTAGATGTTTCATTTGGCCTTAAATGTTTAGGTATACTGAATATGGCCAAGGAATGCAGAATCTATGGTTATATTATAGTTCTTGTGAATTTATTATGATTAATGTTGCCACCTTCTACATAACCAGTTTTTGAAAAGTGTGAATAAAAACAATGCTTATTCTTTTGCTATTTAGTATAAAATTTTCCTTTGGAGTGCTAATGCAATCCTTTTAATCATCATTTCTATGTTTCCATGATTCATTAATTTCCAAAAGAAATAAAATCTTACACTGTGAAAATATTTCCCCCATTTGTAACACAGTTTAATACATGGGTAGAATATACTTGGTCTGGGACACCTGGGTGGCTCAGTCAGATAAGCATCTGCTCAGGTCATGATCCCAGGGTCCTGGGATTAAGTTCCTGTATCAGGCTCCTTCCTCAGCAGGAAGCCTGCTTCTCCCTCTGCCTGCTGCTCTCCGGCTTGCATACTCTCTCTTTCTACCTGACAAATAAAGAAAATTAAAATAAATAAATAAATAAAAGGATAAACTTGGTGTTACAGATGCTTTTCAGAATTTCACCAGTATCTTTCTTATATGTACATAAATAGGTGTGTATACACGTGTGTGTGTGTGGGGGGTATATGTGTTAAATACTCCTTGAGTAAATATCAGATTTTGACAGATTTTGAGTGGCAGTTTCTTTTTCAATTACTTTATACATACTTAAATTCACATGGTTAACAACTCTTGTTTTCAATACATCTTTGATATCTAAGATATTTAAAAATCTAATTACTATATTATCTTCATAAAAGAACACTTCAATTATTTTCCACTAAGCAAACAATAAGTAAATGAGGGTAATATATGTATATAAAATAGTAAGAGATCTTTAATAAATTATAATGTACACAAGTTTGGAATTCATGATAGAATTTTTTTATGGAAAAATAGAGTATTAGAAAAGATTCTCATTCATATTTGCAAATATTTTAATAAAAGTATCCATTCCAAAAACTAATATCCTCATGTCCAAAAGAATTAACTTATAAGTAGTTTGATAATAAAATTAAATATCTTCAGAGGGTCCAGTTCAAGATGTTGACATAGGAGGATCCTTAACTCAATTCCTCCCATGGATATACCAAATCTACAACTATGTGTAAAACAATTTCCTCTGTAAGAAATCCAAAAAGTAGCTGAATTACTTCTGTACATTAGGCTAACAAGGAAAAAAAAAAAGTTGAAATGGATAGGACAGGCTGAGACACAATCTAACCATAAACCCCACTATCACTGCAGCAGTCCACAACCATGAAGCAAAACACAGAAGCAAAAACCTTCAACAAAATATTAATAAACTGAATTCAATACATTAAAAAGATCATACACCATGATTAAATGGGATTTATTCCAGGAACACAAGAATGGTTTAACATCAGCAGATCAGTCAATGTGAAACACAACATTAATTAAGAATTAAAAAGCATATCATCTCCATAGATAAAAAAAGCATTCAACAAGATTCAATATCCATTTATGATAAAATTATCAGCAAAGTGGGTATGGAGGAAATGTATCTCACAACAGTAAAGGCTATATATAACAAGCCTCCAGCTAACATCACAGCCAAAGGAGAAATACTGAATGTATTTTCCTGTAAGATCACAAACAAGACAAGGATGCCTACTCTCACCACTTTTATTTAGCATACTGTTCAAATTCCCAGCCAAAGCAACAACACAAGAAAAAGAAATGAAAGGAATGCAAATTAGAAAGGAAGAAACAAAACTGTCATTATTTGCAGATGATATAAAAAAGTCTAAAACTTCATCAAAAAGCCGTTTAGAATATAGAATTTACTTTTATACAATACAAATACAAAATTTAGTAAAGTCGCAGAATACAACAAAACCAGTACATAAAAATGTTGGTATTTCTATTCACTAATAATGAGCTAAAAGAGAAATTAAGAAAATCCTACTTACAATTGCATCAAAAATAATAAAATACCAAAGAATAAATTTTACTAAGAAGGGACAGATCTTGGGGAGCCTGGGTGGCTCAGTGGGTTAAGCCTCTGCCTTCGGCTCAGGTCTTGATCCCAGAGTTCTGGGATTGAGCCCTGCATCGGGCTCTCTGCTCAGTGGGAAGCCTGCTTCCCCCACCTCTCTCTGCCTGTCTCTCTGCCTACTTGTGATCTCTCTCTGTCAGATAAATAAATAAAATTAAAAAAAAAAAAAAAAAAAAGAAGGGACAGATCTCGTCAAAGTGAAGAAAACACAAATGGAAAGATACTCCATGCTCATAAACTAAAAGAACTAATATTGTTAAAATATCCATACTACACAAAGCAATGTATAGATTCAATACAATCCCTATGAATATTCCAATGACATTTTCAACAGAAAGGGAACAAATGTTCCTAAAACTTGTATGGAACCATGAGAACCAAAGCAATCTTGAGAAAGAAAAAAGAAACCTGGAAGTATCAAGGTCCCTAACTTCAAATTGTATAACAAAGGTACAGTAATCAAAACAGTATGGTACTTGCAAAAACACAAACAAAAAAACAAAACCAGAAGCAGATCAATGGAACATACAGAATAGAAAGCCTGACTCCCCCCTCACCAAAAAAAAAAAAAAAAAAAAAAAAAAAAAACAACTCATGCAGATATCATCAATCTTCAACAACAGAGCCAAGAATATACACAATGGGGAAAGGCCAGTCTCTTCAACAAATTGTGTTTCGAAAACTGGACAGCTACATGCAAAAAAATGAAACTGAACCACTAAATCACACCATATACAAAATTAACTCAAATGGATTAAAATCTTAAACATAAGTCTAGAAAGTATAAAACTTCTGGAAGACAACATTGGTGATAAACTCCTTGACAAAGTTCTTAGTAATGATTTTTTGGATTTGACACCAAAAGGCAAAGGCTACAAAAGCAAAAATAAACAAGTGGGACTACATCAAACTAAAAAGCTTCTGCACAACAATGTGAAAGGCAACCTAGGAAATAGGAGAAAATATCTGCATATCATATATCTGATAAGGAGTTAATATCCAAAATCAATTTTAAAAAGCATATGATCTAATTTAAAAAGGGGCAGAAGTTCAGAATATTTTTCCTAAGAAGATATCCAGATGGCCAACAAGTACCTGAAGACGTGCTCATCCTCACTCATTATTGGGGAAATGTAAATCAAACCACAATGAGATGCACCTCGCACCTACTAGTATAGCTATTATCAAAAAGACAAGAAATAACCAGTGTTGGGAGCACCTGGGTTGCTTAGTCAGTTGCACATCCAACTCTTGGTTTCTGTCCAGTCATGATCTCAGGATCATGGGATCAAGTCCCCCAACAGGATCTATGCTCCATGTGGAGTTGAGATGCTCCTTCTCTCCCTCTGCCCCTAGCCCCACCCATGGACACACAGGCCCTCCCTTTCTCTCCAAAATGAATCAATCTTTAAGGAATAACAAGTGTTGGAGAGGATAGGGAGAAAAGAGAACCCTTGTGCACTGTTAGTGGGAATATAAATTGATGCAGCCACTATGGAAAACACTATGGAAGTACTTTAAAGAATTAAAAATAAAACTACATAGGGGGAGACAAACCATGAGACTGTGGAGTCTGTGAGACAAACTGAGGGTTTTGGAGGGGACAGGCATGGGGGGTTGGGTGAGCCCTGGATGTGGTGCATAAGCAATGAATTTTGGAACACTGAAAAACAAAACAAAACAAAAACAAACAAACAAACAAAAAAACTACATATGATCCAGCAGTTCCCCTTCGGTTATTTATCCAAAGGAAACAAAACAAGTTTGAAAAAATAGTGATGTTTACTGCACAATTACAAGCGTACCTCAGACATTACAGGTTTGGTTCCAGGCCACACAATAAAGTGAATATTGCAAAAAAGTGAGTCAAATGAATTTTTTGGCTTCCCAGTGCATAACAAAGTTCATCTTATACTATGCTGTAGTCTGTTAAGTTTGTAATAGCATTATGCTAAAACACTATGTATCTTAATTAAAACACTTTACTTCTAAAAAATGCTAGCCATCATTTGATCTTTCAGCAAGTCATAATCGCTCATCACAGACTGCCTTAACAAATATAACAAAAAAGTTTGAAATATTGTAAGAATTACCAAAATGTGACACAGAACATGAAGCAAATGCTGTTGGAAAAATGCCGGTGTATTTGCTATATGAAGGTTTGTCACAAAACTTCAATTTTTTAAAAAATGTAGTATCTGCAAAGCACAAAATCTAAATGCAACCAAATGAAGTGTGCCTCATTTACAATAGCCAAGAACTGGAAATAACCTAAATGTCCGTTAATGGATGGAAAAACAAAATGTGGCCTATGGGGCTCCTGGGTGGCTCAGTGAGTTAAGCCTCTGCCTTTGGCTCAGGTCATGAACTCAGGGTCCTGGGATCAAGCCCTGCATTAGGCTCTCTACTCAGCAGGGAGCCTGATTCCTCCTTTCTCTCTCTGCCTGCCTCTCTGCCTGCTTGTGATCTTTGTCAAATAAATAAATAAAACCTTAAAAAAAAAAGAAAAAAAGAAAAAAAAATGTGGCCTATACACAAGGCAAATATTATTGTGCCACAAAAAGAAGGAAATCTCGCCATTTGCTACAACATAAATGGACCTTGATGACATTATGCTACGTGAAATAAGCCTGGCAAAGACAAATAACCTATGATCTCATTTACATGTGTACCTGAAAAAAAAAAAAAAAACTCATAGATATAGATAACAGATGTATGGCTGTCTGAGGTGGGGGTGGGGAGGGGGTGAAATGGGTGAAGATGGTTAAAAGGTACAACTTCCAGGCATAAAATAAAAAAAAACCCAGGTATATAATGTACAGCATAGTCACTACAATTAACATTGTATGATGCATTTGAAAGCCACTAAGAGAATAGATCTTAAAAATTCTTAACACAGGAAAAAATTTGTAATTGTGTAATGAATATTAACTAGACTTATTGTGATGATCACTTCACAAAATAAACACACCAAATCATTATGTTGAACACCTGAAACTAATGTAATATGTCTACGATATCTCAAACAAATAAAATGAAATACCTTCAAATTATATTTATGAGCTTTATCCAAAATAGTCGGTACCAAGTCATCAGTATTTTCTCCATTCTCATCATTTGTACCAGGTGGGTACCAAGACAGGGCTAGTACACCTAAAAGAAAAGACCAAAAAGAAAAATAAATACAGAAGTGGGAGTAATTGGAGATATTCTTAAAAAAAAAAAAAAAAAAAAAAAAAGAAAAAATTAAGGAGGCAGAATAAAGACCAAATTGTTAACATTGAAAAAGAAACACATCCTCATATAAGTTGTTTTGTTACTTTACTAGATACGATCTATGGTTATTTGATTACTTTATATTGTTATATTTATGGATTCTTTATCAAGTATGAATATATTTAAGTTAATAGGTTTTACTTTCCAGATTAGGTTTACAGAGAAATTGCACAGATAGTACAGTCTCCATATATTCTTCCCTTATATACCTGTTCCCCAACCCACATACAGTTCTTGTTATTAATATCTTGCATTTATGCAAGACATTATATATATATATATATATATATATATATATATATAAAAATAATGTGATGAACCAATACTGGTACATCAATATTATGTATATACATATACATATATATATGCACATATATATATGTATATGTATTTGTTACATGTGATGAGCCAATATTGATACATCTTTATTAACCACAGCCCACAATTTAGATGAGGGCTCACTCTTTGTGATGTACAGCTGTATGGCTTCTGACAAAAGCATATGTACCCACCATTAAGTATCATGCAGAATAGTTTTACAGACCTCAGAACCCACTGAAATCTATCTATTTATCCCTCCTCTCTCACTCGTCTCTCAATCCCCTGGATACTTATTGATCTTTTCAGTATCTCTATTGTTTTGTCTTTTCCACAATGCTACATAGGTGGAATCCTATCAGTAACTTTTTCAGACTGGCTTCTTACACTTAGCAATACATAATAAAGGTTCACTTCTGTTTCTTTGTATATTTATAGATCATTCTTTTTACTGCTGCATGATAACTCACTGCATGGATGTACAACAATTTATACATTCACTTACTGGAACATACACCATGGATGCTCCTAATTTGGGGCAATTATGAAGATTCAGGAAAAAAAATAGTTTCTCCTTGTAGTACTTACTTTTGAAACGATACATTACAAAATAAGTTTTAGAAACATAAGCCCACACACACAAAAAAAAGCTTACATAATGAAGGACTATTTGAAATCAACTCTCAAAGCCTCACTTATATATGAAGAAATGAGAGACCATTTGAAAAAGCTGCTTATTTGTATATCAACCAACACACTTTTTAAGGCATGGACAAAAATACAATGGTACGAAAATAGAAGCATGTGGAAATACAGGAACTGCAAGGTTAGAAACTGGCAGAGAACTAAATTATAACACTTATACTTTATAGTCAACCTGCCATGTACAGAACAGCCCCATCTAGAGAAACAAAACAGAACTTTTATTAAAGTTTACAGGAAAAAAGATGTCTATGTCCTCTATCCACTCTGAAAATAAGATAGCAATAAGAACATGAAAAGTGGAAATACATAAAGTGCTTCATAATACATAAAGTGCTTTAGGGAAGCTTATGATTAGCCATGAAGGGAGTCTATTATATAGAGAAAAATGCTGGTAAGAAAAGTGGAAACAGTTGACCAAACATCTATGCTGCCTAAGAGTCTAGCTTATAAAAAGAACAGTGCCAATGGAGAGTCACAGTAAAAAAACAAAACAAAACAAAAAAACAAAAAAACAACAACAACAAAAAAAAAACCCAACACAAAAAAAAAACCCTCAACATAACTTATGTAAAAATCCTACCAAAAAAAAAAAAAAAAAAAAAAGTTGAGACAAAATAGTAAAGAAAAGGACATATAAAAGAAAGATCATGCCATGAAGCCTAGGAAAACTGTAAGCATAGCATTCTTCCATGAAATTCAAAACAAAAGATACCTGTTTCTAGCAATAGATTAGGTTACACAGACCAACATTTCCATGAAAATAATATTAAATAAAATATGGATTACAAAAAACTTCTTAGCCAAAGAGCTGGAGAGTAAGGAATTACCTGTCCAAATTGAGGCAAAAACATGAAATGAGCATGGAAGTCAGTCTTCCCAAAACATAATTGGTAGAAGTAAACCAACCATCAAAACCAGTGGATTAAGTCCCAGGTTGACAGCACTTGGGAAATTCTCTAGCTTTAAAGTGACTAGTGTTTTCTACTGTATTGAACAACACAGATAAAGAACATTTTCATTATCACATTAAGTTCTACTGGACAGTATTGCCAGATTGCTGATTCTCGTAATACCCTAATCATTTCATTTTTATCTACTGATTTTTCTTCCTCATTCTCACTGAAGTTATACTCTACGGCTTGAGGAAAATGTTCTTTGTTCTTCATTATTACTTTCAGCTTTTTATTGTATCAAATTATCATTTCCAAATGTCTAATTCTATCTCCATACTGTGCTCCACAATCTAATTTTTCCTTGTACAGTATCTTTTGGACTATATCACTCCTGAGTTCTGAATAAGTAATGGCCTGGAAAACAAGTCAGTGATGGTCCTCCTCAGGCAGACTGGACCACTTACAATGGTTATGAATCATCACAGCAACCAGAGGTTTCTCTAACACAAACTAAGTATCATTTATAAATCAGATTACTGCATATTTCTACTATCTCACTTGTGTAGTGCAAAGAGGTATTCTTTGAGGTCTTTTCTCAGAATATTAGCATTTCGTTTTATTATTTTTAAAAATACTTATTTACTTTAGAGAGCACAAGACAGTGTGCACAAGTCAGAGGTAAGGGCAGAGGGAGTGAATCTTCAATAGACTCCCCACTAAGCTCAGAGCCCAACAAGGGACTCGATCTCATGACTCATGAGAGTATGACCTGAACTGAAACCAAGATCAAGCACGTAAATGACTGAGCCCCCAGGCACCCCTAACATTTTATTAAATGCAGATGTCGTATCAATCATGTTGTTCCTCCACAGCACACATCACAGGGCCTTCAATATAAGTGATACCCACTCTTGTGTGTGTGTGTGTGTGTGTGTGTGTGTGTGGTGTCACATGATGAATCTAAACAGGATAATAGTTAAGAACATAAGATATGAAATCAAACAGACCTAGAAACTCAAGTTTCCATTCTATTATTTGATAGATGTTTATCTTTAAGTTTCCATTTTTTAAATGAGGATAAGTTCAGTTCATTCCCTAAAAGTGTGTTTTAAAAAGTATAGAGAATGACTTACATAGAATAAGACCCCCAAAAGTAATTACAAAGATGATAATAAAAAGATGATGGCAAATAAATTAGGATACATTTAACTCTACAGAACTTATGAGAGTTTCCCTTATATTCAGGTAGGTAACTTACTGTTTCCTTTAAACATATCAAACATTACTTTAAACTAAAGATTTAGCAGAAAGGCAAGCCCAGTTCCAGATATAAACAATATTATCACTACACAAGATAACCCATTTCAACAAAAAAATATAAGGCATATAAAAAAGCAAGAAAAAAAAAAAAACTGTCCAGAGGCAAAACAGGCAACAGAAGCAGACTCTGATATGGATCAAATGCTGAAATAATTAGACAAGGAATATAAAATTACTGTGATTCAAACACTAAAGGATCTAATGGTAAAAGAGCCATTATATGTCGATCATCAGGTGGGAAATTTCAGCAGAGATGAAAACTCTAAGAATCAAATAGTTCAAGGAAGATAAAGTAGGGTGACCCCAAGCTCACCTCCTCCCATGGACACACCTCTGAGATAATAGCTGCATTTATGTAACTAGCTCTAAAAATGATCTGAAGACTGACAGAAAAGACCTTCCACAGTTAATCATACACAGGGAGTCACATCAAAAAGGTAGGAGTGGTGGAGTCACAGTTGGGAATCAAAACACTGGGTGAGATTAACCACAAACAGTACTTACACTAGCAAAGAGAAGGGAGAGGATTAAACCTCACACCAGGCAAACAGAACACTGGGAAATGCCCTGGGAAGATGAGTTACCATAACATCTGGCCTTAAAAACCAATGGGGCTTAACTTCAGGAGCTTTTAATGCAAAACTTAAGTCCACTTATTTTGAAAATCAGCTTGGCTTAACTTCAGGAGAGTCGGACAATGACAGGAAACAGAGTCCTGCCTTTAAAAAGACAGAATAATAAAAAAACTCAACCAGAGCCATAGCATAATAGTAGCAGTTTGAAAAGTACCTGGGGTATACATGAAGGAAAGTTACTTACTAATCTCAGAACATATGTTTGAGGGGTAGGCATAATTAGGAGACTTCTCTAGAAACAAAAGTACTGGTGGGTGCCATTTCTCTTCTCCTCCCCAATGCCAGATAGCCAGACACTTGCAGGAGCCAGCATAACACTACCTATCCTGCTATCACTATTTACCTGCAGACCTGCTGATCCAACCCTCCTGCATTGGCAAGCATCCCACCAAAGTGGTTCCTGCCCCTCCCAATAACCTGCAAGTAGCCCCACTAGGGACCAGCACCACTCAAAAATGGTGCCTACCCTGGGGAGGGGGAAGATAATCCCATACACCAGAATGCCCACAGTTCCTGCATCAAAGACTCTTCACTGGTTGAGCAAAAAGTAAGGTTTGCTGTTTGGTATCCCACAACTGTGGCAGGCTAAGTTCAGACAGCCTGACTGCTGACCCCACCCACCTATGAGACTGCTAAGGCCTCAAACAGACTTCTCAATTGTACAAATTCCACCTTGTTTGCCCAAAGTAGGCAAAGCAGGTCATTGCAGTTGGCTGGGCTGAAGACAAATGCAGTTCAGTCACAACATTAGGGCACACATAGCATGCAGAGGAGACACCCCAGGAGTACCTGTTTCTGGTAACCAAGGGGGTACTAACAGGGTACCACAGGACTTCTACAGAAAGCACTACTTTTAAGATCAAGAGACATAGCTGATCTCCCTAATATATGGACACAAACAGAGTTAGACAAAACGAGAAGATGGAGAAATATGTTCCAAGTGAAAGAACAAGACAAATCACATCAAAAGAGTTCAGTGAAACTAAGATAAGCAAATATGCCTGATAGAGAATTCAATTCAAAGTAATGGGCATAAGGATAATCACTGGATTTGACAATAGAGTAGATGAACTCAGAACTTCCAACAAAGAAATGTGTAAAAAAGAACCAGTCAGGGATATCAGCCGGGCATCTGCCTTTGGCTCAGGTCAGGATCACAGGGTCCTGGGATTGAGTCCCACATCAGGCTCCTTGCTTGGTGGGGAGCCTGCTTCTTCCTTTCCCACTCTCTCTGCTTGTGTGCACTCTTTCTCTGTCAAATAAGTAAGTAAATAAATAAAATCTTTAAAAAAAAGAGAGAGATAAAGAATTCAACTGCTGAGATTTAAAAAAAAAAAATACGCTAGAGGGAATCAACAGATTAGAGAATGCAGAATACATCAGTAATCTGGAAGACAGGACAATGGAAGGCAAACTAAGCTGAACAAAAAAGAGAAAAGAGATTAATAAAACACTAAAAATAGGTTAAGGAAACTCATTACCAAGTGAAATAACATTCCCTTTGTAGAGATAATAGGAGCAGGAAAGAGAGAAGGGAAGAGAAAATTTGATAAAAATCTGAACACTTCCATAATGTGGGGAAGGAAACAGATAACACATCCAAAAAGCCCACACAGCCCCCAACAAGATGAACCCAAGGTCCACACAAAGACACATAAGTAAAATGGCAAAAAGTAATAACAAAGAATTTTAAAATCAACAAAAGAAAACAGTTACATACAAAGGAAACTCCATAAGGCTCTCAGTTGACTTCTCACCAGAAACTGTGCTGGCCAGAAACAAGTAGCATGATATATTCAAAGGGATGAAAGGGAAAAACATACTCACAACCAAGAAGATCCAAAAGGTTATTCAGAATAGAATAAGAGGTAGTTTTCCAAATGAAAGTTAAAGGAGTGCATCACCACTAAACCAGGCTTACATGATAAACAGAATTATTCAAATCAGAAGAAGAGGACATAATTACAGGTAGAATAACTATTAGAAAAACATTTCACAGGTAAAAGCACACAACAGTAAAGGTATTAGATGAATCACTTATAAAGCCAGTGTGGAGGTTAAGATACAGAAGCAGTAAAGTCAATTATATTTACAAAAATCATTCAACGTGGATACAAAATAAAAAGATGTATGACAAAATATATATAAAACAAAGGGGAGGGTAAAACTTTAGTGCTTTCAGAATGTGTTTGAATTTAACCAACCATTAACATAGACTGGTATGCATGTTATATATGAACTAATGGAAACCAAATAAAAAACCTGTAATACACACACACACACACACACACACACACACACATAAGCCAAGACTAACACTATGGAAGGCCATCAAACTAAATTAAGAGAAGATACAGAGAAAAACTAAAACAACAACAAAAAATTAACAAAATGGTAATAAGTATATGCCTATCAATAATTTAAATGTAAACTGGACTAAATAAAAAACACAGGGCTACTGAATGGAAAAAAGAACAAGACCCATCAATATTCTTCCCACAACAGATTCACTTCAGACCTAAAGATATGCAAACACTGAAAGTGAAGGAGAGCTGGAAAAACATACATCATGGAAAAAAAAAAAAAAAAGAGAGAGAGAGAGAGAGAAAGAATAAAAGAGAGAAATAAAATAAAAGAGAGAAAAAAAGAGAGAGAGAAAGAATAAAAGAAAGCTGTGGTAGCAATACTACTGTAAGACAAAAAAAAACTTAAAACAAAGACTGTAGTAAGAGACAAAGAAGGGCATTACATAATGATAAAGAGATCAACTTAACAAGAAATTATAATGACTATAAATATCTATGCATCCAAAATAGAAGCACCTAAGTATATAAGGCAAACATTAATAGACAGAAATGGAGAAACTGACAGTCTTACAATAATAGTAGAGGTCTTTAACATTTCACTTATATCAATGGATAGATAATCAAGACAGAAAATCAATGAGGAAAAAGTAGCTCTGAATGACACATTAAAGCAGATGAGAATTAAATATATATATATATTTATATATAAAGAACATAAATATATATATTATATATAAAGAACATGCATTCTATACAAAACAAGACTATGTCCTTTTCAAATGTACATGAAACATTCTCCAAGACTACACAAAACAAGTCTCAATAAATTTAAGAAGATTAAAATCACATACAGCATCTTTTGATCATAATAGTATGAAACTAGAAATCAATTACAAGAGAAAAATCTGGAAAGAACATAAACGTGGAAGCTAAACAACGTGCTACAAAACAGTGAATGAGTCAACAATGAAATCAAAGGGGAAATCAAAAAGTACAGAGAAAAGTGAAAATGAAAATACACCAGTACAAAATCTTTGGGACACAGCAAAAGCAGTTCTGAGAAGTTTATGGCAATACAGGCCTATCTCAAGAAATAAATAAAAAAAATCTCAAATAACCAAACACACACCTAATAGAGCTAGAAAAAGAACAAAATAGGCAAAAAAAAAAAAAAAGTAGAAGGAAGGAAATTTTAAGTTTAGAGCAGAAATAGGTATAATAGAGACAAAAAGAAAAACAGAAAAAAGAAAAAGATAAAAGAAACCAGAAACTGGTTCCTTTAACAGATAAACAAAATTGATAAACTTTTAGCCAGACTCACCAAGACAGGACTCAAAGAAATGAAATCAGAAATGAGAGAGAAATAACCACCAACCCCACAGAAATGTAAAGATTTATAAAAGAATATAATGAAAAATTACATACCAACAAATTGGGACAAGGGGTGCATAGGTGGCTCAGTCAGTTAAGCGCCCAACCTGATTTTGGCAGAAGTCATGATCTTAGCATCAAGAGATCAAGCCGGCATTGGGTTCTTCTCTGGACATGGAGCCTGCTTAACATCCTTCCTCTATCTCTGCCCCTCCCACCATTAGCACTCTATTAAAAAAAAAAAAAAAAAAATTGTCCATACCCAATGGATTCACACATGAATTCTACCAAACATTTAAAGAAGAGCTAATACTTATTTTTCTCAAAGTATTCCCCAAAACAAAAGATGTAAAACTTCCAGATTCATTCTATAAGGCCAGCATTATCTTGATACCAAAACTGGAAAAAGACAATACACAGAAATAAAACTGGAGGCCAATATCTCCAATGACCATAGATGCAAAATCCTCAACAAAATACCAGCAAACAGAATTCATCAATGTATTAAAAGGATCATTCACCACAATCAAGTAGGGTTTATTCTAGGGATGCAAGGGTGTTTCAATATGCACAAAACAATCAATGTGATACATCACACTAAGAGAAAGGATAAAAATCATATGATCAGCTCAATGGATGCAGAAATAGCAACTGACATAAAAATACACTCATTCACGATAAACTCTCAACAAAGTGGGTTTAGAAGTAACATAACCTAATAATGGCCACATATTAAAAACCCACAGTTAATATCCCACTCAATGGCGAAAAACTGAAGTCTTTCCTCTATCAAGAATGAAATAAGGATGTCCACCCTCACAATTTTTATTCAGAATAGTACTGAAGTCCTAGTTGCAGTAACCAGAGAAGAAATAAAAGGTATTAAAATTGGCAAAGAAGAAGTAAAACAGTCACTATTTGCGTATGATGCAAAAATATGCACAAGTAAAATATGAATTTACATATAATTATATGATGTGATTACTAAGAATAAATAATTCAGTAAAGTTGCAAGATAGAAGAGTAATATATAGAAATCTATTGCATTACCTATATATTGATAACAATGTAGCAGAAAGAGAAATTAAGAAAACAATTTTGTTTCCAATAACACCAAAAATAATTAAAAAATCTAAGAATAAACTTAACTAAGGAGGTGAAAAACCTGTACTCCGAAACTATAAAACACGGATGAAAAAAATTAAAGAGGACACAAATAAATGGACAGATATTCCATGCTCATGGTTTGGAAGAATTAATATTGTTGAAATGTCCAGGAGCATCTAGGTGGCTCAGTCAGTTAAGTGTCTGTCTTCAGCTTGGGTCATGATCTCAGGGTCCTAGGATCGAGCCCTTCAACAGGCTCCCTGTTCAGCAGGGAGCCTGCTTCTCCCTCTCCCACTCCCTTGCTTGTGTTTTCTCTCTCGATGCATCTCTCTCTGTCAAATAAATAAATAAAATCTTAAAAAAAAAAAAATAGAAAGAAAAAGAAAGTGAAATATCTGTATTAACTAAAGCAATCTACAGACTCAATGCAAACTCTATCGAAATACCAACAGCATTTTTCACAGAACTGAAACAAGTAATCCTAAAATTTGTATAGAACCATAAGACCTCAAAGAGCCAAAGCAATCTTGTGAAAGTAGAATTAAGTTGAAGGTATCACAATCCCAGATTTGAAAGTATACTACACAAAGCTGTGGTAATCAAAACAGTATGGTATTGGCCAAAAATGAGACACATAAATCAATGGGATTGAATAGAGAGCCCAGAACTAAACCCCTGTTTATATGGTCAATTAGTCTACAAAAAAAGGCGGCAAGGACATACAATTGTAAAAAGAAAGACAACAAAGGCGGCAAGGACATACAATTGTAAAAAGAAAGACTTCAATAAATGGTGCTGTTAAAGCTAGACAGCTACATGCAAAGTAATGAAATTGGACACTTTCTCACATTATACAAAAAAATAAACTCAAAAAAACTATATGTGAGACCTGCAACTATATCTCTCCCTAAAAGAAAATAGCAATCTCTCTGACATTGTCCCCAGCAAAATTTTTCTAGTTATGTCTCCCTTGGCAAGGGAAACAAAAGCAAAAATAAACTACTGGGACTTTATCAAAATAAAAAGCTTTTGCACAGCAAACGAAACCATAAACAAAATGAAAAGGCAACCTATTGAACAGAAGATATCTGTAAATCACATATACAACACCAGCACCACCAAAAACAAACAAAACCTGAAAAGATATTTTTTTTTAAAAATTGGGCAGAAGACTTGAATATTTTTTTCCAAAGACACACAGATGACCATTAGACACATGAAAAGATGTTCAACTCACTAATCATCAGGGAAATACCAGTCAAAACACCTTACATCTGACAGTATGGCTAGAATCAAAACAACGAGATATAAGTCTTGGCAAGGATATGGGAAAAAAGGAACCCTTGTGCACACTGATGAGACTGTAAATTGGTGCAGCCACTGTGGAAAAAAGTATGGAGGTTCCTCAAAAAAATAAAAATAGAGATACCATATGGTCAGGGTGCCTGGGTGGCTCAGTCTGTTAAGCCTCTGCCTTCAGCTCAGGTCACGATCTCAGGGTCCTGGGACTGAGCCCCACATTAGGCTCCCTGCTTAGTCAGGAGTCTGTTCTTCCTTATAAATCTTAAAAAATATCCAGAAATGACCCAGAAATACTACTACTGGGTATTTATGCACAGAAAACAAAAACACTAATTTAAGAAGATATATGCACCCCCATGTTTATTGCAGCATTATTTACAATAGCCAAAATACAGAGGGAGACCAAGTGTCCATCAAGAGATAAACTGCTAAAGAAGATATGGTGTGTGTATGTATGTATAACACAAAATGGAATATTACCCAGCCATAAAAAGAATGAGATCTCACCATTTGCAACAATATGGATGGACCTAGAGGGTATTATGTGAAGTGAAATAAGTCAGGCAGTCAAATACCATGGGACTTCAGTTATATGTGGAACCCCCCCCCCAAAAAAAATAAATGAACAAGAAACAAAGCAGAAACAGACCCATAAATATAGAGAATAAATTGGTGGTTGCCTGATGGGAGGAAGGCGGGGCATAGGTGAAATGGATAATAGGTATTAAGAAGTGCAAACTTAAATTTAAGGAATAAGTAAGGCATAGAGATGGAAGATATAGCATAGGGTATGTCAATAATATTCTAATAACATTTTATAGTGACAGATGATGACCACATATATGGTAGCACTAAGTAATATATAAGATACATTGAACCAATATTTTGTACATCTTAAACAAATACAACGTTGTATGTTAATTATACTTCAATAAAAAGAATCAAGTAGAAATACTGGAAATGAAAAATGTTAAAAGATGAAGAATACCTTCAACAGACTCATGAACAAACTGAACAGAGCTGAGGAAAAGAGGTATCTTCAAGCAAGTCACAAAAAAATTACAAAAATTAAAACAGAATAAGATTAAAACAAAATATCCAACATCCAACAGTTCTAGGATAAACATCAATATTCTATCATACATGTAATTAAAAACTCAGAAGAGGTAGAAGGTATATGTGTCAAAATAACTGCTGGAGGGAGGAGTCAAGATGGCGGAGAAATAGCAGGCTGAGACGACATCAGGTAGCAGAAGATCAACTAGATAGCTTATCAAACCATTCCGAACACCTACAAATCCAACAGGAGATCTAAGAGAACAAGAGCAACAATGCTAAAAACAGAAAATCGACCACTTTCTGAAAGGTAGGACCAGCAGAGAAGTGAATCCAAAGCGATGGGAAGATAGACTTTGGGGGAGGGGCAGGCTCCCGGGAAGCGGCGGAGCAACGGAGCACAAAATCAGGACTTGTAAAAGTCTGCTCCACTGAGGGACATTGCTCCAGAGGCTAAACCGGGGTGAAGCCCACGTGGGGACAACGTGGCCCCAGGTCCTGCGGGGTCACAGAAGGATTGGGGGTGTCTGAATGTCACAGAGCTCGCAGGTATTAGATCAGGGAAGCCAGCTACAGAGAGAGCTGAGGAATGAGCTCTCAACTCGGGGTTACCTTGAACCGTAATCTGTGGCACAGGCCACTGCTCTGTGAGTGGGGTCCCCACAAGATCTCGGGAGACACTCCCTGGAAGGCCTCAGGCATCTGCAGAGTTTAGAGACTCCAGGCAGAGCTGTGTGCCAGAGACAGAGATGCTTGGTCAGAGGCTGGGTGAGCTCGGAGTGCAGCCAGAGGCCAGGGAGACGGGATTTGATTGAGCGCTTTTCTCCTAGCACGGCCAGAGGTCAGGGAGACGGGAGTGACAGAATGCTTTTCTCTGAGGGTGAACTGAGGAGTGGGGCTGCGAGCTCTCAGCTCCTCTGGGCCAGAGATAGGGAGGCCGCCATTTTCATTCCTGTCCTCTGGAACTCTACGGAAAGCATTCAGGGAACAGAAGCTCCTGAAAGCGAACCCGAGCGGATTTCTTAGACTGGCCCCTGGTAAGGGCGGTGCAATTCTACCTGGGGAAAAGACACTTGAGAATCACTACAACAGGCCCCTCCCCCAGAAGATCAACAAGAAATCCAGCCAAGACAAAGTTTACTTACCAAGGAGAAGAGCGGAATTCCAGAGGAGGAGAAAGCAAAGCATGGAATTCATGGCTTTCTCACCATGAATCTTTAGTCTAGCAAAGTTAATTAAATTTTTATTTTATTTTTTCTTCTATTTTTTTTAACTTTTATGCTTTCCTCTTTTAATGGTTTTTAACTAGTTTATCTTAATACTTTTCATTAAAAAAATATTTTTTGAACCTTCATTATTATTTTTTTTTTAATTTTTATTTATTTGACAGAGAGAAATCAGAGCTAGGCAGAGAGGCAGACAGAGAGAGAGGGAAGCAGGCTCCTGCTGAGCAGAGAGCCCGATGCGGGGCTTAATCCCAGGACCCCGAGATCATGACCCGAGCCGAAGGCAGAGGCTTAACCCACTGAGCCACCCAGGCGCCCCTGAACCTTCATTATTATAGTCACAATTTATCCTTCACTGTATCTAACTTTATTTTTTGTATACACATAGGGTTTTTTTTTTTTCAAAAAATTTGGGGTACAACTTCTGCTAATAGATCAAAATACACCCTAAATCTAGCACTTGGCTTGTTCAAGTCTCCAGCCTGAGCAAATTCTCTCCATTTTCTTTTTCTTTATTCTCCCAACCAACTTAACTTATCAACTCCTTTTTTAGAAATTAAAAAAAAATTTTTTTTCATCTTTATAATCATATTCCATCCCTCCATTGTGTTTACTCTTATATATGTTTTTCACTCTTTAAAAATTTGGGAGGTAGTTTCTTCTAAGAGAACAAAATACTCCCAAAATTAAGTGGGTGACCCTGTTCTAGTCACCAGTCTAATATATATTTTTTTTCTTTTTTATACTTTTTTCTTTATTTGTTTTCTTTTTTTATTTTTTTTTTTTCTGAACTTTTTATGCTCTTTCTTCCCCCCATGATTTGGGGTCTCTTCTGATTTGGTTAAAGCACATTTTCCTGGGGTCTTTGCCACCCTTTTAGTATTTTATTTGCTCCTTTATATTCGTATCTGGACGAAATGACACGGCGGAAAAACTCACCACAAAAAAAAGAACAAGAGGCAGTACCGAAGGCAATGAACCTAATCAATATGGACATTGGTAATATGTCAGATCTAGAGTTCAGAATGACGATTCTCAAGGTTCTAGCCGGGATCAAAAAAGGCATGGAAGATATTAGAGAAACCCTGTTTGGAGAAATAAAAGCCCTTTCTCAAGAAATAAAAGAACTAAAATCTAACCAAGTTGAAATTTAAAAAAGCTATTAATGAGGTGCAATAAAAAATGGAGGTTCTTACTGCTAGAATAAATGAGGCAGAAGAAAGAATTAGTGATATAGAAGACCAAATGACAGAGAATAAAGCTGAGCAAAAAAGAAACAAACAATTACTGGACCACGAGGAGAGAATTTGAGAGATAAGTGATACCATAAGATGAAACAACATTAGAATAATTGAGACTCCAGAAGAAGAAGAAAGAGAGAGGGGAGCAGAAGGTATATTGGAGACAATTATTGTACAGAATTTCCCTAATATGGCAAAGGGAACAAGCATCAAAATCCAGGAGGTGCAGAGAACCCCCCTCAAAATCAACAAGAATAGGTCCACACTCCATCACCTAATAGTAAAATTTACAAGTTTTAGCAACAAAGGGAAAATCCTGAAAGCAGCCCGGGAAAAGAAGTCTGTAACATACAATGGTAAAAATATTAGATTGGCAGCAGACTTATCCACAGAGACCTGACAGGCCAGAAAGAATGGGCATGATATATACAGAGCACTAAATGAGAAAAACATGCAGCCAAGAATACTATATCCAGCTAGGCTATCATTGAAAATAGAAGGAGAGATAAAAAGCTTCCAGGACAAACAAAAACTAAAAGAATTTGCAAACACCAAACCAGCTCTACAGGAAATATTGAAAGGGGTCCTCTAAGCAAAGAGAGAGCCTCAAAGTAGGAGACCAGAAAGGAACAGAGACAATATACAGTAATAGTCACCTTCCAGGCAATACAATGGCACTAAATTCATATCTCTCAATAGTTACCCTGAATATTAATGGGCTAAATGCCCCAATCAAAAGACACAGGGTATCAGAATGGATAAAAACAAAACCCATCAATATGCTGCCAATAAGAAACTCATTTCAGACCCAAAGATACCTCCAGATTTAAAGTGAGGGGGTGGAAAACAATGGACCATGCTAATGGACATCAGAAGAAAGCTGGGGTGGCAATCCTTATATCAGATCAATTAGATTTTAAGCCGAAGACTATAATAAGAGAGAGGAAGGACACTATATTATACTCAAAGGGTCTGTACAACAAGAAGACCTAACAATCTTAAATATCTATGCCCCTAACATGGGAGCAGCCAACTATATAAACCAATTAATAACAAAATCAAAGAAACACATCGACAATAATACAATAATAGTAGGGGACTTTAACACTCCCCTCACTGAAAAGATCAACAAGGAAATAAAGGCCTTAAATGACACACTGGACAGATGGACATCACAGATCTATTCAGAACATTCCATCCCAAAGCAACAGAATACACATTCTTCTCTAGTGCACATGGAACATTCTTCAGAATAGATCACAACCTGGGTCATAAATCAGGTCTCAACTGGTATCAAAAGATTGGGATCATTCCCTGCATATTTTCAGACCACAATGCTCTGAAGCTAGAACTCAATCACAAGAGGAAATTTGGAAAGAACCCAAATATATGGAGACTAAACAGTGTCCTTTTAAGGAATGAATGGGTCAACCAGGAAATTAAAGAAGAACAGAAAAAATTCATGGAAACAAATGATAATGAAAACACAACAATTCAAAGTCTGTGGGACACAGCAAAGGCAGTCCTGAGAGGAAAATATATAGCGATACAAGCCTTTCTCAAGAAACAAGAAAGGTCTCAAATACACAATCTAACCCTACACCTAAAGGAGCTGGAGAAAGAACAACAAAGAAAGCCTAAACCCAGCAGAAGAAGAGAAATAATAAAGATCAGAGCAGAAATCAATAAAATAGAAACCAAACAAAACAATAGAACAAATCAACAAAACTAGGAGCTGGTTGTTTGAAAGAATTAATAAGATTGATAAATCCCTGGCCAGACTTATCAAAAAGAAAAGAGAAAGGACCCAAATAAATAAAATCATGAATGAAAGAAGAGAGATCACAAGTAACACCAAAGAAATACAAACAATTATAAGAACATATTATGAGCAACTCTACGACAACAAATTTGACAATCTGGAAGAAACGGATGCATTCCTAGAGATATATAAACTACCACAAATTGAACCAGGAAGAAATAGAAAACCTGAACAGATCCATAGTCAGTAAGGAGACTGAAACAGTCATCAAAAATCTCCAAAAACAAAAGCCCAGGGCCAGATGGCTTCCCAGGAGAATTCTACCAAACATTTAAAGAAGAACTAATTCCTATTCTCCTGAAACTGTTCCAAAAAATAAAAATGGAAGGAAAACTTCCAAATTCATTTTATGAGGCTAGCATCACCTGAATCCCAAAACCAGACAAGGATCCCATCAAAAAAGAGAATTACAGACCAATATCCTTTTTTTTTTCACTTTATTTTATTTATTTTTTATTAACATACATGGTATTATTTGCCCCAGGGGCATAGGTCTGTCAGTATCGAATCAGAAGAGACCCCGAATTGCTAAGGAAATGTTGAAAAATATAAATAAAACTGGCTGCATCACGTTACCTGATTTCAAGCTGTACTACAAAGCTGTGATCACCAAGGCAGCATGGTACCGACATAAAAACAGACACATAGACCAGTGGAACAGAGTAGAGAGCCCAGATATGGACCCTCAACTCTATGGTCAAATAATCTTCGACAAAGCAGGAAAAAATATACAGTGGAAAAAAGACAGTCTCTTCAATAAATGGTGCTGGGAAATTTGGACAGTTATATGTAGAAGAATGAAACTCGACCATTCTCTTACACCATACACAAAGATAAACTCGAAATGGATAAAATACCTCAACGTGAGACAGGAATCCATCAGAATCCTAGAGGAGAACATAGGCAGTAACCTCTTTGACATCAGCCACAGCTACTTCTTTCAAGATATGTCTCCAAAGGCAAAGGAAACAAAAGAGAAAATGAACTTTTGGGACATCATCAAGGTCAAAAGCTTCTGCACAGCAAAGGAAACAGTCAACAAAACAAAGAGGCAACCCACGGAATGGGAGAAGATATTTGCAAATGACAGTACAGACAAAAGGTTGATATCCAGGATCTATAAAGAACTTCTCATACTCAACACACACAACACAGATAATCATATCAAAAAATGGGCAGAAGATATGAACAGACACTTCTCCAATGAAGACAGACAAATGGCTATCAGACACATGAAAAAATGTTCATCATCACTAGCCATTAGGGAGATTCAAATTAAAACCACACTGAGATACCACCTTACACCAGTTAGAATGGCCAAAATTAGCAAGGCAGACAAATATCCTTGATGAACACAGATGCGAAAATTCTCACCAAAATACTAGCCAATAGGATCCAACAGGATTATTCACCACGATCAAGTGGGATTTATTCAAGGGCTGCAAGATTGGTTCAACATCCGCAAATCAATCAATGTGATACAATACATTAATAAAAGAAAGAGCAAGAACCATATGATACTCTCAATAGATGCTGAAAAAGCATTTGACAAAGTACAGCATCCCTTCCTGATCAAAACTCTTCAAAGTGTAGGGACAGAGGGCACATACCTCAATATTATCAAAGCCATCTATGAAAAACCCACCGCAAATATCATTCTCAATGGAGAAAAACTGAAAGCTTTCCCACTAAGATCAGGAACATGACAGGGATGTCCATTATCACCACTGCTATTCAACATAGTACTGGAAGTCCTAGCCTCAGCAATCAGACAACAAAAAGAAATTAAAGGAATCCAAATCGGCAAAGAAGAAGTCAAACTATCACTCTTTGCAGATGATATAATACTATATGTGGAAAACCCAAAAGACTCCACTCCAAATCTGCTAGAACTTGTACAGGAATTCAGTAAAGTGTCAGGATATAAAATCAATGCATAAAAATCAGTTGGATTTCTTTACACCAACAACAAGACAGAAGAAAGAGAAATTATGGAGTCAATCCCATTTACAATTGCACCCAAAACCATATGATACCTAGGAATAAACCTAACCAAAGAGGCAAGGAATCTATAGTCAGAAAACTATAAAGTACTCATGAAAGAAATTGAGGAAGACACAAAGAAATGGAAAAATGGGGGCACCTGGGTGGCTCAGTGGGTTAAAGCCTCTGCCTTCGGCTCAGGTCAGGTCCCAGAATCCTGGGATCGAGCCCCGCATGGGGCTCTCTGCTCAGCAGGGAGCTTGCTTTCCCTTCTCTCTCTGCCTGTCTCTCCGCCTACTTGTGATCTCTATCTGTCAAAATAAATAAAATCTTAAAAAGTAAATAAATAAAAGGAAATGGAAAAATGTTCCATGCTCATGGACTGGAAGAACAAATACTGTGAAAATGTCTATGCTACCTAAAGCAATCTACACATTTAATTTAATGCAATCCCTATCAAAATTCCATCCATTTTTTTCAAAGAAATGGAACAAATAATCCTAAAATTTATATGGAACCAGAAAAGACCTTGGATAGCCACAGGAATATTGAAAAAGAGAGCCAAAGTTGGTGGCATCACAATTACAGACTTCAAACTCTATTACAAAGCTGTCATCATCAAGACTGTACGGTACTGGCACAAAAACAGACACATAGATCAATGGAACAGAAGAGAGAGCCCAGAAATAGACCCTCAACTCTATGGTCAACTAATCTTCGACAAAGCAGGAAAGAATGTCCAATGGAAAAAAGACAGCCTCTTCAACAAATGGTGTTGGGAAAATTGGACAGCCTCATGCAGAAAAATTAAATTGGACCATTTCCTTACACCACACATGAAAATAAACTCAAAATGGATGAAGGACCTCAATGTGAGAAAGGAATCCATCAAAATCCTTGAGGAGAACACAGGCAGCAACCTCTTCGACCTCAGCCGCAGTAACTTCTTCCTAGGAACATCGCCAAAGGCAAGGGAAGCAAGGGCAAAAATGAACTACAGGGACTTCATCAAGATCAAAAGCTTTTGCACAGCAAAGGAAACAGTTAACAAAACCAAAAGACAACTGACAGAATGGGAGAAGATATTTCCAAATGACATATCTGATAAAGGGCTAGTATCCAAAATTTATAAAGAGCTTAGCAAACTCAACACCCAAATAACAAATAATCCTATCAAGAAATGGGCAGAGGACATGAACAGACATTTCTGCAAAGACGACATCCAGACGGCCAACAGACACATGAAAAAATGCTCCACATCCCTCGGCATCAGGGAAATACAAATCAAAACCAGAATGAGATACCAACTTACACCAGCCAGAATGGCTAAAATTAACAAGTCAGGAAATGACAGATGCTGGCGAGGATGCAGACAAAGGGAGAACCCTCCTACACTGGTTGGTGGGAATGCAAGCTGGTGCAACCACTCTGGAAAACAGAATGGAGGTTCCTCAAAAAGTTGAAAATAGAGCTACCCTATGACCCAGCAATTGCACTACTGGGTACCCTAAAGATACAAACGTAGTGATCTGAAGGGGCATGTGCACCTGAATGTTTATAGCAGCAATATCCACAATAGCCGAAATTGGAAAGAACCTAGATGTCCATCAACAGATGAATGGATAAAGACATATATATATATATGTATGTATGTGTATATATATATATATATATACACATATATATATAATGGAATACTATTCAGCCTTCAAAAGAAATGAAATCTTGCCATTTGAGATGACATGGATGGAACTAGAGGGTATTATGCTTAGAGAAATAAGTCAATCGGAGAAAGACAACTATCATATGATCTCCCTGATATGAGGAAGTGGAGATGCAATGTGGGGGGTTTGGGGGGTAGGAAAAGAATAAATGAAACAAGATGGGATCGGGAGGGAGACAAACCATAAGAGACTCTTAATCTCACAAAACAAACTGAGGGGGGCCGGGGGAAGGAGGGAAGGGAGAGCATGGTGGGGTTATGGACATTGGGGAGGGTATGTGCTATGATGAGTGCTGTGAAGTGTGTAAACCTGGTGATTCACAGACCTGTCCCCTGGGGCTAAAAATACATTATATATTTATAAAAAAATAAAAATAAATAAATTTAAAAAAATTGCTAAGAATTATCTTAAGTTGATGACAGACACAAAACAAATTCAAGAAGCTCAGAGCATTCCAAAAAGATAAATACCAAAACTAACACATATACATGTTTAAACTGATAAAAATCAAAAATAGAGAAAACAGTTTAAAATCAATGCAAAATGACAGAAACATACAGGAAAGTAAAGTTATGAAAAGATTTGTAAAAGTTACAGTACACTTCCCATTGTAAACCATGATAGAAGATAATGGAGTAACATTTTTAAAGTCCCAAAAGGAAACTAAAACCTCCAAAATCTGCCCACTGAGAATTCTATAGCAGAGGAAGCATCATTAAAAACAAGGAATATAAACAATATTTGAAAGAATTCATTGCAAACAGACCAGTATTATGGAACATTGAAAAGGTAATAAAGAGAATATTAATATGTGTCCTTTCAATACTTTATAAGATGAATGATCGTTTAAAGCTATCATCAACAAACTATGGCCCATAAGCCAAATCTTGCCTTTTATGTCTTCTATACATTTGTTTATATATGGCTACTTTTACACTATAATGGCAGACTTGAGTGGTTGCAGAGACAATGTGGTCCATAAAACCAAAAATATTGCTGGTTCTTTAAAGAAGATGTTAGCCAACCTCTGGTCTACAAGAAAAAGAATAGTAATAATGTACAGGATCTTCTGTGACAATTATAACAACAGCAAAAGATATAGTAGGGAAAAATTGGGAATATATTGTGGTAAGGTCCTTATACTACATACAAAGTATATATTATTTGCAAGTGGACTGATGATAAAAAGGTATTATTTGGTAGGTCTTATGTAAACAATTAAAAAAAGAAAAAAAATAAGCGAATAGTGGAGAGCAAATGAATCATAAAAATTATTCAATTAATCCAAAAGAGCACAGGGGGAAAAAAAAGGAACAAAGAAATGGAATAAATAGCAAGTGGCTAAAAAGACAGATTTCAATCAATATTATCATATGACTAGTCACACCGAGTACAAACAGTCTAAGCATATCATTTTAAGGACAGAATTTTCAAAATGGATTTTTATAAAAGCAAGACCTGACCACAGACTGATTTCCTTGAACACAACTTAAGTATGAAGACAGGTCAAAAAGAATGGGAAAAGATTTACCAGACAAACACTAATCAAAAAATGCTGGAATTGTTATATTAATGTGAGACAAAGTAGACTTTAGAAAATGAATATCACCAGCACTAAAAAAGGAGTATTTCATAATAATAAAGGACTCTATACAAATGATATGAGTCCTAAATGCTTATGTACATAACAAAAGGCCTTTAAAATATAGAAAAATGGCAGACCTGAAAGGGGAAATAGATAAATCCAAAATTATACATCAACATTGCTTTATCAATAAGTGATAGACTAGATAATTGGCAAGCATACAGAAGACCTGAACAATACTATCAAGAACTTTAACTCACATTTATAAGATAATCCCAGAGCAGCACAACAAACAACCTTTTTCCAGATTATGAAACCAAGTGTTGATTTCTTGAAAGGGTAAAAAATTTTAGTTAAATATATTGACCAAGGGAAAAAAAAAAGCTATCATAAAAAGAAACTATCAAAAGCATGGGTAAAGAGGTAAAACATACAGAATATACAGACCCCATATACTTTAAAAGCTTAATAAAGGGATAACACAAACAACTCTCTATCAAATACATAATAGGTAATACTACTGTCTCTACCCAACCTTTTCCAGAAAAAAAGTAGTAAGTTTTCTTAACTAGTTTTATGAGGCCAAACAGCCCCACTTTATTTTTATATTGTTATTTTTTAAGATTTTATTTATTTATTAGGGGAAGAGAGAGAAGAGAGCACTTGTACACATGAACAAGGAAAAGGGCCTTGGTAAATGGAGAATCTCAAGCAGACTCTGCACTAACCATGGACCCTGATGTGGGGCTTGACCTCACGACCAGGACCTGAACTGAAATCAAGAGTTGAATGCCTAACTGACTAAGCTACCTAGGTGCCCTGCCACACTACTTTAATAACAGAAAAACAAATAAATTTCATGGAAAGAAAAACTATAGAATGATGCACCAGCTAAACATGGACACAATCTTTTTAAAAAATTAGCAAATAGGATTTTGTACTATATAAACAACAAATCAGCAACAAATGGAGTTTATTCCAAGAATGAATAAAATTCAACACTTGAAAATAAATCTTCCTAAGTCACTATATTAAGGCCAAAAGGATTAAATAACCAATAGATTAAAGAAGAAATCATAGGCTAAGTGTTTTCTAAATGCTTAGAAATGAATAAAACAAAAACATGACATATAAAATCTGGGATATAGACAAGGTGGTGCTATGGGGATAAACTGACAGCTATAAATACTTACATTTAAAAGAGGAGAATGGGGCTCCTGGGTGGCTCAGTGGTTAAGCCTTTACCTTCGGCTCAGGTCATGATCTCCGGGTCCTGGGATCGAGTCCCACATCAGACTCTCTGCTCAGCAGGGAGCCTGCTTCCCCCTTCTTTCTGCCTGCCTCTCTGCATACTTGTGATCCCTCTCTCTCCGTCAAATAAATAATAAAATCTTAAAAAAAAAAAAAAAGATGAGAATGATCTCAAAACCACCACATACCTTTACAACTTAAAGAACTAGAATTAAAAACAAAACAAAAACCAAAAAAATGAATCCTAAGGCTCGCAGAAGGAAGGAAACAAAGATTAGAGCCAAGATAAATGAAGTAGGAAATTAAAAAACAGAAAATCAGTGCAAACAAAAGTTGGTTCTTTGATGAAATCATCAAAATAAACAAACCTCTAGCAAGATGGGTTGAGAAAACAGGAGAAAAGATTACTAAATTGCTAATATCAGAAACAAAAATCTAAAAACAGAAATAACAATTATCAGAGAGTACTATGAATAAATATATGGCAAAAAAAATTGGATAGCCACATTAAAATGTACAAATTCCTAGAAGCCCAAAAGCTACCAAGACTCAACCATCAAGAAATAAACAGCATAGACTTATATCTAGTAAGGAAAGTGAATCAATAATCAAAAATATCCCAACAAAGAAACAAGCCCTGGACCCAGTGGCTTCATAGGTGAATTCTATGAAATACCTAAAGAAGAACTAAATTCCTCTCAAACTATTCCAGAAAATTAAAGAGGAGGGAGTATACTTTCTAATTCATTGTATGAGGTCAGCATTACCTTACTACAAAAGCAAAGACACAAGAAAACTAGACTATTATCACAAATGAACATTGATGTAAAAATTCCTCAACAAAATACAGATGATACCAGATGTAAGATGGTTCAACTTAAGATTTTTCAACTTTATGATAGTGTGAAAGTGACAGGCATTCAGTAGAAACCATATTTTGAATTTTGATCTTTTCCTTGCCTAGCAATACGTGGTACAATGCATCCTCGTGATGATGGGCAACAGCAGGAAACACAGCTCCTGGTCAACCATGAGATCATGAGGGTGAACAACCAAAACACTTAGAATCATTTTGTACCTATACAACTACTTTGTTCTTCATTTTCAATATAGTATTCAGTAAATTACATGAGGTTTTTAACACTTAAATATAAAAGAGGCTTCATATTAGATGGTTTTACCCAACTGCGGGCAAATGTTAGAGTCCTAAGCACACTTAAGGCAGGCTAGACAAAGCTATGATATTTGTTAAGTTAGGCACATCAAATGTATTTTTGACTTATGATATTTTTAACTAACTATGGGTTAGTCAGGACCAACCCATAACATGAGAAAGAACTGTCATTACTAAAACAAATTCAACAGTATAGTAAAAGGATTACACCAGGAATGCAAGGATTCATTGCATTCCACAATATGTAGGAATCAATAAATGTAATGTAACACATTAACAGCATGAAGGGGGAAAAATTATCTCAATTGATGCACAAAAAGCATATGACAAAATTCAACTCTTCCATGACAAAAATACTCAAAAACTAAGAATAGAAGGGCGCTACCACAACAAAAGCTATATATTAAAAAACAACAACAACAACAAAATGACAGTGAATAGCCAACAGTGAGATTCAAAGTTTTTCCTAGAGAATCAAGACCAAGGCAGGATGGCTACTTTTACCACTTCCATTTAACATAGCACTGAAACTACTGAGCCATCAAAAAAAAAAAAAAAGTGGGAGTGGGGGAGAAACCTTGCCATTTGCAATGATGTAGATGAAGCTAGACTGTATTAAGCTAAGTGAAATAAATGAGTCAGAAAAAGACAAATACCATATAATTTTACTCCTATATGGAATTTCAAGAAACAAAACAGATGAACATATGGGAAGGGGGGAAAAAAAGAGACACTCTTAATTATAGAGAAAAAATAGGGTTGATGGAGGGAGCAAGGCAGGGGATGGGCTAAATGGTTGATAGGTATTAAGAAGGTCACATGTTGTGATGAACATGGGATATTGTATGTAAGTGATAAATTACTAAATTCTACTCCTGAATGTCAAATAACTAGACAAAATATGTCAAATAACTAGAACTTAAACAAATATTTGGAGGAAAAGAAAAGCATAACATAAAAACAAAAAACAAAACACATAGAGCTGAAGGATCTAGCCAGAGCTTTGGGGATAGGAAGAGAAGGGAAAAGACACCCAAGGTGTAAAGAAAGTAGTAAAATTATCTGTGTGCAAGTGAAATGATTTTATATATGGAAGACTCTCAAGGGCACCCCCCAAATAAATAAATAAATAAATGAATAAATAACTTTAGCAAAGTAGCAGGATACAAAGAGAACATGGAAAAATCAGTTGCATTTCTATACTACCAATGAATGTTCTGAAAAGGATATTGCAAAAATAATTCCAAAATGATAACATCAAAAGAAATAAAATACTTGGGAATTAACCAAGGATTTGACAGGCTTGTACAATGGAAAGTACAAAACACTGCTAAAAGAAATTAAGGTCAACAAGAAAAGACACAGGAAAAAAAACAATGTAACCTACAATGGAAAAACCATTAGGGTATCAGTGGATTTCTTTGAAGAAACTCTACATGCCAGTGGAGTGGAATGACATATTCAAAGAACTGAAGGATAAAAATGGCCAGCTAAGAATACTTTATCCAAGAGTTAACCCTCAGATGTGAAGGTCAAGTAAAAGCTTTCTCAAACACACAAAATATGAAAGAGCTCACCATTACTAGATCTGTCTTGCAAGAAATACTGAAAGAAGTTCTTTAAGCTGAAATGAAAACAGGCTTATCAGACTCATAAAAACATATGAAAGTACATAACACACTGGTAAAAGTGAAAATAATACAGTCACACATAGAAAACTCTAACTCTATATTAGTAATGATGTATTTATTAACTAAACTATAGTACAAAGGTTAATAGAAAGTTGGAAAAATAACTACAGCTACTATAAGTTAAATATACACAAAATGTAGATAAACTGTAATGTCAGTTGTATAAAAGGGAGAAGTAAAATGGTGAAGACTTTATAGGCAACCAAAGATAAGCTGTTCTCAGCCTAAAATGGATGTTTTTATACAGTGTTTTATGTAAGCCCAATAGTAGCCACAAGACCAAAACCTAGAGCAGATCTACAAAAGACAAAAACAAAACAAAACAAAACAAAAAAGGTGTGGGGGGGCTGCTGACTGACATACCACCATGGAAAATAATAAATTCATAAAGGTTGCAGAAACAGTGTAAAATAAAACCAGAAAGCAATTAATAAGACATTAGTAAGTCCTTACATATTGATAATTGCCATAAATATAAATGAACTGAATTCACCAATCAAAAAACACACAGTGGCAAAGTGAATAAAAAACAAGATCCAGCTATGTGGTACCAATAAAAGATTCATTTCAGGTTTGAGGATGCATAGAACACTCAAAGTGAAGGGATAAAAACAAAATATGCAAATGGAAACCAAAAGGAAGTAGGGATGGCTATCCTTATATCAAAATAATAGCTAGAAAATCTATAAATACATGGAAACCAAACTCCTTAACAACCAATAAGTGAAACAACAGATTAAAAACAGAATCAGTATCTTCAAATGAAAATGGAAACACAACATACCAAAACAAATGGGATGCTACACAACATTTCTGGAAGTTTAAAGCAATATATGCATATATTAAGAAATGAGAAAGACTGCAAATAAACATAACTTTACACCTCAAAGAAGTAAAAGAACAAAGAAAGCTCAGAGTTAGCAGAAGGAAGGAAATAATAAATATCAGAGTTGGGGGGAAAAATGTGTAAGAGACCAGAAAAACAATAGAAAAAGTCAACACAAAGTTGGTTTTTTTGAAAGATAAATTTGACAACACTTCATCAAGAGTACTACGTAAGAGAGAAAACTCAAATAAATAAAATCAAATGGATGAGAGGAAATTATAATTGACTATAGAAATAGGCTCATAAGAGACTACTATAAACAAGTATATGTGAGCAAATTACAGAATATAGAAGAAATGAATAATTTCCTACAATCCTATAATCTTCTGAGACTGAACCAGGAATAAATACAGAATCTGAACAAAATGATAACATGTAAAGAGAATAAGTTAATAATCAAAAACCTCCCAACACTGAACTATGCAGACCAGATCCCTTCCCTGGTGAATTATATCAATGTTTAAGGAAGAATTAAAGCCAATTCTCAAACTTTTCCAAAAATATGGAGAGAAGGAAACACTTCCAAAGTTTCTATATGAGGTAAGCAATACTCTGATACCAAAACAAGATAACGGCCCTACAAGAATAGAAAGCTAGAGACCAATATCCTTGATGGATACAGATGTAATAATTCTAAACAAAATATTAGCAAACCAAATTCAAGAATTCACTGAAAGGATTATACACCAAGTGGGACTTATTCCTATTCCTAGGGTTCAAGGATGGTTCAACATATATAAATCAATAATTGTGATATGCCAGCTTAATAGAATGAAAAATAAAAAATATATCATCTCAAAAGATGTTTAAAAAAAGGCATTTGATAAAATACAACATTCTTGCAGGATAAAATCCCTTGAAAGATTGAGTATAGAAAGAACATACCTCAACATAATGAAAGTAATATACAACAAACCCACAGTAACATCATACTCAATGAAGAGAAACTGAAAGCTCTTCCTCTAAGATCAAGTATAATACAAAGGCGCCCACTGTCACTAGTCTTATTCAACATAGTACTGGAAGTCCTAGCTAATACAGTCAGGCAAGACAAAGAAAAAGCATCCAAATAGGAAAGGAAGAATTAAAACTGTTGTTCTTTACAGATGATATGATCTTATATGTTGAAAATCCCAAAGACTGAAATAAAAAACTACTGGGTCTAGTCAATGAATACAATAAAGTTGCAGGGTGTAAAATCAAAACACAGAAATCAGTTGTTTTCTATACATTAATGATAAAGCATCTGAAAAAAAAAATAAAGAAAACTACCATTCACAATAGCATCAAAAATAATACGATACCTAATAATAAATTTAACCAAGTTAAAGACCTATGAAAACTACAAGACTCTGCTAAAAGAAACTGAAGATGACATAAATAAATGGAAGGACATCCCATGTCAAGGATGTGAAGAGTTAATATTGTTAAAATGCCCATGTTATCAGAGTGCCTGGTGACTCAGTTCGTAAAGCATCTGCCTTCATCTCAGGTCATGATCTCAGGGTCCTGGGGTCCAGCTCTGAGTCAGGCTCCCCATTCAGGAGGGAGTCTGCTTCTCCCTCTCCCCTCTTGTTCTCACTCTCTCTCAAATAAATTTTAAAAATCTCCATGTTATCAAAGCCATTTGTATATTCAACACAATCAGTACGAAAATTCCTATTGCAGATGGTGGGGGACTAGGGAAGACAGCAAAGGAGTAGGGGACCCTCATTTCATCTGGTCCCTGGAATTCAGCTAGATAGCTATCAAATCATTCTGAACACTGGCAAATTCAACCGGAGGTCCAAGAAAAGAATTGCTGCAATTCTACAAATAGAAATGTGTTCACTTTTGGCAAGGTAGGAGGCGTGGAGAAGTGACTCTGAGGCGATATGTTGGAAAATAAACCAGGGGGGAGGGACACTCTGAAAGCCGACTACCGGAAAGTGATATAGCAGCAGAGTGCAAAATCGGAAATTTCAGAAGTCTTCTCCAGTGAGGAACGTCCCCGCCCGAAAGGCGCTTAGGTGGCAAAGCAGGCAGAATCCTAGCTGGTACAGTGTGGTCTCAGAATCTCCAGGGTCACAGAAAGAGGGGGTGTGCATGAATGTATGAATATAGCAGAGCTCACAGGCATTGGAGCAGGGATGCCAGCTGCAATCAGTGAGCCCAGGAGTGGGCTTTCAGCTGGGTGTTCCCATAAACCACAGCGCAGTTGGTAAGGCAACCACTCTCCAATCAACGCCCAGCAAGTGGCAGAAGCAAGACCCTTTTGCATCCCCTGGGAGAAGCAGCACAGGTGCAAACTGTACTGCAGGGTTTGGAGACTCCATACCGGGTGGCAGTGTGCCTGAGATCAAAACACTTGGTTACAGGCTGGGCGAGCACAGTGCTGACAGAAAACAGGGAGATAAAAGTGACTAATGGCTTTTTCCAGGGAATGCATTGAGGAGTGGGGGTCTGAGATCTCTGGAGATCAGGACACTGCCATTTCTATTTTTATCCTCTAAAGGCAGAAAGCCTTCAGGGAACAAAAGCCACATAGAGAAATCCAAAGCCACCTACAGTGAGCCCAGCCCCCTGGCAACAGCAATGCAGTTACACCAGGGGCAAAGACACCTGAGAATCAGTGCAAGAGGCCCCTCCCCCAGAAGATCAGCAAGAATATCTGGCTAAGATCAAGTTTACTGATCACACAGAAATGCAAAATTCCAACACTAGGAGAAAATAGTATGTAGAATTTGGGGTATTTTTCTCATGATTCTTTAGTCTTTCAATTTTAATTCATTTTCCTTTTCAACTAATTTCTTTTATCAAGTCTTTTAAGTCTTTTTTAAATTTTTGTTTTTAGTTACATTTTATTCTTTCATTATATTTTGGTTTTGTATGTATGTTTTTCTTGCTCTACAATTTTGAGATGTAATTTCTTCTAAAAAAGAGACCAAAATACACCCAAAATCAAGTATATTGCTCTGTTCTGTTCACCTCTCTGATTATATTTTTAACTCTCTTTTAATTTTTATTTTTGCAGTTACATTCTATCTTTCCAATAGTATTCATTTTTGTATATATACATAGATTTTTCTTTCTATACAGTTTTGGTACCTAGTTTTCTAACAGACCAAAATACACTCAGGATTTAGTGTATCTAGTGTATTGCTTGGTTTTGTTCAAGTGTCCAATTATATATATATTTTTACCTTGTTGGTTTCTGGTCTCTGAGTTTAGTATAATTCTCTGAGGTCATTGTTGCTTTTTTATGATTTTGTTCTCTCACCTATTCTTCTCTGGACAGAATGACAGGATGGGAAAACCCCTCGAAAAAGAGAATAAGAGGCAATACTGACTTCCAAGGACCTAATCAGTTTGGATGTAAGATGATGGAATGATCAGAATCATTATTCTGACTATAAAGATACTATATGGACTTTAAAAAGCATAGAAAACACTAGAGAATCCCTTTCTGGAGAAATAAAAGAAATAAAATCTAATGAGGTTGAAATTAAATAAAGGCTACTAATGAGATCTGATAAAAAAAAAAAAAAAATGAGACTCTGCATGCCTGGGTGGCTCAGGGGTTAAGCGTCTGCCTTCAGCTCAGGTCATGATCCCAGTGTTCTAGGACCGAGTGCTGCATATGGCTCCCTGATCAGTAGGGAGCCTGATTCTCACTCTCCCTCTGCCCCTCCCTGTGCTTGTGTTTTCTCTCTCAAATAAATAAAATCTTCAGAAAAAAATATGAGGCTCTAACTGCTGGAAGAAATGAGGAAGAAGAGAAAATTAGTGATATAGAACACCAAATGATAGAAAATAAAGAAGCTGAGAAAAAGAGAGATAAACTACCAGATCACGAAGGGGAGAATTTGAGAGAGAAGTGATACCGTAAGACAAAACACTTAGAATAATTGGGATCCCAGAAGAAGAGGAAAGAGGGAGGGGTGGCAGAAGGTATACTGGAGCAAATTATAGCTAAGAACATCCCTAATCTGAGGAAGGAAAGAGGCATTCAAGTCTAGGAGGCACAGAGGAGCCCCCCATCCCCCCCAAAAATAGGTCAACGCCCTGACATATAAAAGTGAAACTTGTAAAACTCAGAGACAAAGAGAAAATGCTGAAAGCAGCTCAGGAAAAGAGGTCAGTAATGTTCAAGGATAGAAACATCAGACTGGCAGCAGACCTATCCACAGAGACCTGCAAGGCAAGAAAGGTATGGTATGATACTATTAAGGGTGCTAAATGAGGGAAAAAAAAAAAAAAATACAGTCAAGAATACTTTATCCAGAAAGGCTGTCATTCAGAATAGAAGGAAACATAAAGAGCTTCCAGGACAAACAGAAACAGAGTTTGTGATCACTAAACCAGCCCTGCAGGAAACATTAAAGGGGATCCTTAAGCAAACAGAGAACTCAAAAGTAACACAGACCACAAAGGAACAGAGATTATACACAGAAACTGAATTTACAGGTACTACGATGGCATTAAATTCATATCTTTCAATAGTTACTCTGAATTAAAATGGGCTAAATACCCCAATCAAAAGACACTGGGCATCAGACTGGATAAAAAAGCAAGACCCATCAATATGCTGTCTGCAAACGACTCATTTTGGACCCAAAGACAACACCAGATTGAAACAGAGGGGGTGAAAAATCATTTATCATGCTAATGGACATCAAAATAAAGCTGGGGTGGCAATCCTTATACCAGACAAATTAGATTTTAAGCTAAACACTGTAATAAGAGATGAGGAAGAATACTATATCATGATTAAAGGGTCTATACAACAAGATCTAACAACTGTAAATATTTATGCCCCTAACTTGGGAACAGCCAATTACATAAACGAATAGCAACAATAACAACAACAAAAAACCCAACTAATAACAAAATTATATAAATGAATTAATAACAAAAACAAAAATGACAAGAGGTGCCTTTAACACCCCACTCAATGCAATGGACAGATCACCTAAGCAGAAGATCAGCAAGGAAACAAGGGTTTTGAATGACACACGGGACAAGATGGACTTCACAGATATATTCAGAACATTCCATCTTAAAGGAACAGAATACATATTTTTCACAAGTGTATATGGAACATTCTCCAGAATAGATCACATACTAGGCCACAAATCAGGTCTCAACTGGTACTAAATTACTGGGATCATTAACTGCATATTCTCAGACTACAATGCTTTCAAAGTTGATCTCAAATCACAAGAGGAAATTTGGAAAGAACGCATTTGGAAAGAATACATGGAGGGCTAAAAAGCATCCTACTAAAGAATGAATGGGTCAACCAGAAAATTAAAGAAGTAGTTAAAAAAAAAAATTCATGGATACAAATGAAAATAAAAACACAACTGTTCAAAATCTTTGGGATGCAGCAAAAGTGGTCCTAAGAGCGACATAGCAATATAAGCCTTTCAACTAACAACCTAAACTTACACCTGAAGGAACTGGAGAAAGAGCAGCAAATAAAGCCTAAACCCAGTAGAAGTGAATTAAGAGTAGAGCAGAAATCAATGAAACAATTAAAAAAAAAAAAAAAAAAAAAGAACAGTACAGATCAACAAAACTAGGAGCTGGTTTTTTGAAAGAATAAGATTGATAAATCCCTGGCCAGACTTATCAAAAAGAAAAAAGACGGAAATAAATAAAGGATCCAAATAAAAATCATGAATGAAAGAAAAGGGGATCACAACCAACATCAAAGAAATACTAGGAATTATAAAAACATTCTGGGCAACTATATGCAAACAAATTAGGCAATCTGGAAGAAATGGACGCATGCCTAGAGATATACAAACTACCAAAACTGAACCAGGAAGAAACAGAAAACCTGAACAGACCCATAACCAGCAAGGAAATTGAAGCAGTAATCAAAAATTTCCCAATAAAAAGAGCCCAGGGCCAGATGGCTTCCCTGGGGAACTCTACCAAACATTTAAAGAATAACTATAATTCTGAAAATGTTTCAAAAAACAGAAATGGAAGGAAACTTTCCAATCTCATTCTATGAGGCTAGCATTATCTTAATCCCAAAACCAGACAAAGACCCCATCAAAAAAAGAGAATTACAGACCAATATCCCTGATGAACATGTATGCAAAAATTCTCATGAAGATACTAGCCAATAGGATCCAACAGTACATTAAAAAGAGTATTCACCACAACCAAGTGGGATTTATTTCTGAGCAGCAAAGGTGGTTCAACATCCTCAAATCAATGTGACACACTACATTAATAAAAGGCCAAGAACCACATGATCCCCTCAATAGATGCAGAAGAAGCATTTGACAAAGTACAGCATCTTTTTTTTTTTTTTTTTTAAGATTTTATTTGAAAGAGAGAAGAGGGAGAACAAGCAAGGGCAGAGGGAAAGGGAGAAGCATGCTCCCCGCTAGGCAGAGAGTGACACCAGGCTTAATTCCAGGAACGTGAGATCATGACCTGAGCCCCAGGCAGATGCTTAACTGATTGAACCACACAGGTGCCCCAGCATCCTTTTTTTTTTTTTTTTTTTTTTTTTAGATTTTATTTAATTTGACAGACAGAGATCACAGGTAGGCAGAAAGGCAGGCAGAGAGAGAGGAAGGGAAGCAGGCTCGCCGCTGAGCAGAGAGCCCGATGTGGGACTCAATCCCAGGACCCTGGGATCATGACCTGAGCTGAAGTCAGAGGCTTTAACCCACTGAGCCACCCAGGCGCCCAGCATCCTTTTTTGATTAAAACTCTTTGTAGTGTAGAGATAGGGGTAATATACCTCAATATCATAAAAGCAGTATACAAAAAGCCCACTGTGAATATCATTCTCAATGGGGAAAAACTGTGAGCTTTTCCCCTAATGTCAGGAACACAACAGGGATGCCGTCTCACCACTGTTGCCCATCATAGTACCAGAAGTCCTGGCCTCAACAATCAGACAACAAAAAGAAACAAAAGGCATCCACACTAGCAAAGAAGTCAAACTCTCACTCTTCTCAGATGACATGATACTCTGTGGCAAGCCCAAGAGACTTCGTCCCAAAATTGTTAGAACGCATACAAGAATTCAGTAAAGTGGCAGATATAAAATCAATGCATAGAAATCAGTTGCATTTCTATAACACCAAGAGCAAGACAGAAGAAACAGAAATTAAAGAATTGATCCCATTTACAATTGCACCCAAAACCATAAGATACCTAGAAATGAGCCAAACCAAAGAGGCAAAGGATCTGTACTCAGAACACTATAGAACACTCATAAACGAAACTAAGGAAGACATAAACAGAAAAACATTCATGCTCATGGATTGGAAGAACAAATATTGTTTAAAAGTCTACGCTACCTAGAGCAATCTGCACATTTAATGCAATCCTTATCAAAATACCATCAACTTTTTTTCAGAGAGCTGGAACAAATAATCCTAAAATTTGTATGGAAGCAGAAAAGCCAAAGGAATGTTCAAAAAGGAAACCAAAGCTGGTGGCATCACAATTCTGGGCTTCAAGTTCTATTATAAAGCTGTAATCATCAAGTTGATAGGGTACTGGCACAAAAACAGACACATAGATCCATGGAACAGAACACAGAAACCAGAAATGGACCATCAACTTTATGATCAACTAATCTTCAACAAAGCAGGAAATAATTTCCAATGGAAAAAAGACAGTCTTTTCAACAAATGGTGTTGGGAAAATTGGACAGCTACATGGAAGAATGAAACTGGACCATTTCTTATCCCGTCCACAAAAACAGACTCAAAATAGATGAAAGACCTCAATGTGAGACAGGAATCCATCAACATCCTAGAAGAGAACACAGGAACCAACCACTTTGACCTTGCCCACAGCAACTTCTTGCCAGACACGTCTCCAAAGTCAAGGGAAACAAAGGCAAAAATGAACCATTGGGTCTTCACCTAGATAAAAAGCTTTTGCACAGCAAAGGAAACAGTCAACAAAACCAAAAGACAACTGACAGAATAGAAGAAGATACTTGCAAATGCCTTATTAAAGGGTTAGTATCCAAAATCTATAAAGAACTTCTCAATCTCAACACCCAAAGAATAATTAATCCAATCAAGAAATGAGCAGAAGACATGAACAGACATTTCTCCAAAGAAGACATCCAAATGGCCACAGACACATGGAAAAATGCTCAACATCACTTGGCGACAGGGAAATACAAATCAAAACCACAATGGTGTGAAGTGAGATACCACCTCACACCATTCAGAATGACTAAAATTAACATGTCAGGAAATGATGGGCATTGGCAAGGATGTGGAGAAAGGGGATCCCTTGCATACTCTTGGTGAAAATACAAGCTGCTGTAGTCATTCTGGAAAACAGTATGGAGGTTCCTCAAAAAGTTGCAAATAGAGCTACCCTATGGACCCATCAATTGCACTACTAGGTATTTACCCCAACGATACAAATGTATTGATCCAAAGGGACACCCACACCCCACAGTTTATAGCAGCCATATCCACAACAGGCAAACTGTAGAACGAGGTGAGATGTCCATAGACAGATGAATGGATAAAGAAGATAGAGTGTGTGTGTGTGTGTGTGTGTGTGTGTATGTGTATTTTAAGGTTTTATTTATTTATTTGACAGAGAGAAACACAGTGATAGAGGGAACACAGCAAGGGGGAGTGGGAGAGAAAGAAGCAGGCCTCCCACCAAGCAGGGTGCCTGATGCGGGGCTCGATCCCAGGACCCTGGGATCATGATCTGAGCCGAAGGCAGATGCTTAACGACTGAGCCACCCAGGCATCCCAGGAAGATATAGTATATATTTTTATACAATGGATTATTAGTCATCAGAAAGGATGAATACTTATCATTTACATCGACATGGATGGAACTGGAAGGTATTATGCTGAGTGAAATAAGTCAATCAGAGAAAGACAAATGATTTCACTCATATGTGGTATTTTAAAAAACAAAATAGAGGAACATAAGTGAAGGAAGGGTAAAATAAAACAAGATGATATCACAGAGGGTGGGATACCTGGGTGGCTCAGTTGGTTCAGTGTCTTCCTTAGGCTTAGGTCATGATTCTAGTGTCCTGGGATCAAATCCCATGTCAGGCTGCACGCTCAGTGAGGAGGCTGCTTCTCCGCCTGCTGCTCCCCCTGCTTGTGTGTGTGCTCTCTGACAAATAAATAAAATGAAAGAGAGAAAGAAAGAAAGAACTCCACAGAGCAAGGTAATCTATAAGAAACTCTTAATCATAGGAAAAAAACTGAGGATTGCTGGAGGGGAGAGGGCTAGGGGGATCGGATAACTCAGTGATGGACATTAAGGAGGTGACAGGATGTAATGAGCACCAGGTGCTATATAAGACTGATGAATCACTGAACTCCACCTCTGAAACTAATAATACCCTATGTTAATTAAGTGAATGTAAATAAAAATAATTTTTAAAAACCCTCCATTATTTAAGTCAAAAAAAAAAAAAGAAATTCCTATAGCATTTTTCATGGTAATAATAAAAAAAAAAATCCTCGAATTTGTATGGAGCCACAAAAGACCCCTGTATAGACAAAGCAATGATAACAAAGAAAAACAAAACTGGAGCCGTATTTACTGATTTCAAATTATACTATGAAGCCATACTAATTATACAGTATGATCCTGGTATAAAAATAGGCACTTAGATCAACAGAATAAAATAGAGTACTTAGAATTAAACCCCCACATATATAGTCAAGAATAAGGGAGCAAAGACTATTAATATTCAATGGAGAAAGGCTATCTCTTCAACAAATGATGCCAGGAACACAGGATAACCAAATGCAGAAAAAGAAAATCGGACTATCTTACACCACACACAAAAATCACCTAGAAATGGATCAGACTTAAACATTTGGATAGGACATCCAAAGCCCAAGTAAGAAAAAATTAACAAGTGGGACTACATCAAACTTGAAAGCTTCTACAATACAAAAGGAACAATTAAGAAATTAAAAGGCAAATAAATTATTTGTAAACCATTTAACAGACAATGGGTTAATATCCAAAATATACATAGACTTCCTGTAACTCAATAATGAACAAATCCCCACAAATTATCCACTTAAAAAATGAGCAGAAGAACTTAAGAGGCACTTTTCCAAAGAAGACTTGCCACTGTTGGCATGAAAGGTGTTCAGCATCATTAGCCATCAAGGAAATATAAATCAAAACTACAGTGAAATAGCCCTTCATACATGTTATAACAGATATTATCAAGAAAACAAGATAGTAAGTGTAGGCAAGGATGTATAGAAAAGGTAATCCTTGCACACTGTTGGTGGGAATGTAAATTGGTTCAGCCACTATGGAGAAGAGTATAGAGGTTCCCTCCCAAAATTAAAAATAGAACTACTGTATAATCCAGCAGTCGCAACTCTGGGTATAAATCCAGAATAAATGAAAACTCTATCAAAGAGATATGTGTATTCCTGTGTAACTGCAGCATTACACAACAGCCAAAATGTGTCCATCAATGAGTAAATGGATGAAGACATGGTGATAAAAACAGTTGGACAGATATAGATAGATGCACACATGCACGCATGCACGCACACACACACACACACACATATATAAGTGCATATAAAGTGTGATATATATACATGTATAAAATGGAATACTCTTTGACCAGAAAAAGTAGTGAAATCCTGCCAGTTGCAACAACATGGATGTATCTTGAGAACATTATGCTAAGTTAGACATAGACAAATACTGTCAGATAGCTTGTATGAAATGCAAACAAAACAAAGAGAGTGAAATGGTGGTTACCACAGGCTCAGGAGTGGGGAAATGGGAGAGAGGTTGTTTAAGGTACACATATGATACTAATACATAAATAAGATGTGGAAATCTCATACATATTACAGTGATTATAATCAACAAAACTGCATTAAAAACATTCACTTGCTAGAAGACTAGATCTTCATTTTTTCCACCACTAGAAGAAATTAATTATAAGATGTGATAGAAGGACTCGCTAATGGCTACAATGGCAATCAAATGAAACCATATATATCAAATTACTACACTATATACCTTTAATTTGCAGAATGCTAAATGTCAATATTTCAATAAAAATTAGTATAATTCAATACTTAACTGATAAGAAAATAACATACAGATTGATTACAATGTCACTTTTATTTCTATCAAAGGATTTATTTTTCCCAGAACACCTACCAAAAGAAATATTTGATCAATAGTGAAACAGTCAACATTTAAAATTAAAATAATTGTATTGTTGATAATGTTTTCAAATAATTCATGTTCACACATATTATGTCATAGTAAAATAATATATAGGGGGAAAGGTCTTCATAAACATAAGACAGGCATAAAACTACATATGAACTGAAAGTTTTCTTCCTAATCACAAATAATAACATACCAAGGATGTCATTTACATATTATTTCTTCAGATAAAACATACCTGGGGGCTGAGGGGTTGGGGTGGGGTGAATACTCATTGCATAAAGTTCAGTTTGCTTTAAAAAAAAAAAAATCTGAAACTGCCATGGATATCCATTTTTTGTCAAGCACAGCAGTCACAAACAAGCCAACCATGCAATAAAAAAGCCTTAAATGTGATAGAAATTCTTTGTACAAAATAGTAAAGTCATTTGAAAGGTCCTCTACCCAAAAGTAAATTGTAAACTGAGACTGTAGTCAATGCTCTCTGAATTTACCAATCCTATTTCACGTCATATTTTATATTATAGAACATAGAAACTGGAGCTATAAGTATATACTATAAATTAAATTTTCTTAAATAATTGGAAAAAATAATTACAGAAGAAAAACAAGTCATCTTGCATACCTGATGTAGATTCACAGAATTCTATATTGTTTTGTTCATGAAATGCCTTGCACATCTCTATATACCTATCAGCTCAATAATGAGTTTGTGCCTTTTTATAGTTATAAAAATGTGAGAAGACTCAATTTATTCTTGTGGCCCTAGTGTTAGGGACACTAATAAGAGAGGAAACATAACAGAGACATTTTTTATTTTAAAGGGTAGGTTAATAATTTGAAGAATTCTCAGGCACCCAATTATATATATATATTTTTTTATTAATTACCTGCGGGATAATGTATGTAAATCTATGTAAATGTGTGCAGTTGGAGTGCCAGAAGTTAGAGGGAAGACAAAGTTGAGGGAAAAAGGGAACAAAAATAACCAGAGACTTCTGATCAGTTAAGTTAAAGTGCATACTGTAAATTTTAGAGCAATCATAAAATAAAATGAATACATAATCAGTCAGAAGGGAAAAAATGGGATAAACATATCCTATAAAAAAGAAGGCAGGGGCGCCTGGGTGGCTCAGTGGGTTAAGCCTCTGCCTTCGGCTCAGGTCATGATCTCAGGGTCCTGGGATCAAGTCCCACATCGGGCTCTCTGCTCTGTGGGGAGCCTGCTTCCTCCTCTCTCTCTCTACCTGCTTGTGATCTCTCTCTGTTAAATAAATTAATAAAATCTTTAAATTAAAAAAAAAAAAAGAAGGCAGAAAAAGAAGAAAAAAGAATAGGATAGTATAAATAGAAAACAGCAAACAAAACATTTAAAATAAACCATATCATTATTCTATTAAATATAAATAAGCACATATTTAAAAAGCAGAGATTAGACAAGTTTTAAAAAACAGAAAAATAAGACCAAATGATATACTACATGCCTAAAATTTGAAACAGTCCAAATGTTCATCAAGATGAATGCAGAAACAAATTGCTATAATCATACAATGGGGGACTACTACTCAGCAATAATTATAACTCAGTTACTGACATAGTTAATAATATGGGTAAACTTCAGAATGATGTGCCGAGCAAAAGACCCCCCCCCCCGCCCACCTACACACATGCTAGATGATTCTACTTTCACACAGTAAGAGAACATTAACAACTATTCTACTACAGTGAGAGAAATTAGATTCACAGTTTCCTGGGGAAGAATATGAAGGTGCAAGAGGGAAGCACGATGAAAGTTTCTGGGCTGTAGAATATTTTATTTCATGTTGGGCTAATATTTAAACAGGTGTATACCTTACAGAAACGTCACTGAGCTGTATACTTGAAGTGGGAGAATCCAATGTATCTTATGTAGGCCCCAATTCAATTCTAAGTCTTTCTATTTCAATTCTACTCTAATTGAATTTCTAATTCAATTCTATTTCTAATTTCTAATTCAATTCTTAAATTTCTAACATTAAATTAGAAATCAATAAAAATATATCCAGAAATGTTCCAGAAATTATAAATTATATAATGCATTTTAAAGTATATTAAAAGGTGGTTTCCTGGATTTTTAAGGACATACATGCAGCTTAATTTAGAGTTTATAAGTTTAAGATTATAATTAATAACAATGTGAAGAATAATTAGTAACTTAAATGTTCTACATTTACACACACACACACACACAGATCACATATCTAAACACACACACATAAAAATAATTACCAATTGAAGCTGAGTACATTTGTTTCATGTGAGTTTCAATGACAGAAGGATCCCGAGAGCTGTAAATTCCCAACTCAGGGTAAAAGCTGGAGCCAATGTCATCCGGGGGACTGTGCTTCCCTTGTGGATAATTCTTGGTTAATCTAGGGTCCCAATGCTTCAGGACTGGATGGTTCCAATGTATATATTTACCATCAAATTGTGGATTTCCGTACCAACTGTAATAAAATACATGTAAATAATAATTCAGAGGTTGCAGCTCTTCCAGGTAAGGTTCAGAGGCTTTGGAAGGTTTCATAGTGATTTCAACACTTTTTAAATTCTTGTTACTTGTTTCACGGTTGATTTTGTCATTGTTTTGGGAATCGAAGCTTTTCCCTAAGCGAGTTTGTTGATGAAGTAGTGGAAGAAGTTCAAGTCCAAAAGGATCTCCAAAAGTAGCTTTATTTGGTCTCAGCATTTTTAAACCCATCATCAGGGAGAAAATAAATAGAATAAAAAGTGACAAAATGATGCAAGTCCTTCTTCGAAACTTTGCCATGATGACATACTTTAAACTCCAAAATGGTAAATGTTTAGCTGTAATTTATTGAAAAATGGTAATTAGTAAATGGTATTGACAGTATTTCCCAACGTATTTGAATGAAAACTAAAATCCATAAACTTCATTACGTTGAAAAGTTTTAAAAGTGCAATATATTAGTTGTATCATCAAATACTGATGTCTACAAATCTATATATGGCTAGACTAAATGGTGGTATTTATTTGGAAGTATCACAACTATATTTTGTCAGATAAACATCTTAGAAATTTTATTTAAGAAAGTATTTTGCAGGGGCACCTGGGTGGCTCAGTGGGTTAAAGCCTCTGCCTCCGGCTCGGGTCGTGATCCCAGGGTCCTGGGATCGAGCCCCACATCGGGCTCTCTGCTCAGCGGGGAGCCTGCTTCCTCCTCTCTCTCTGCCTGCCTCTCTGCCTACTTGCGATCTCTGTCTGTCAAATAAATAAATAAAATCTTTAAAAAAAAAAAAAGAAAGTATTTTGCATCACTTGAACAGATTTTGTGTATGCTGAATACAGGGAAGGAATATTCTATGCAAATGGACTAAAATTTTCTAAATATAAAATTAAAAGCTCATAGTTTAAAAAAGGAAATACTTATGAATAGATTAAAAACCTAGTCATTAAATGGATTTTCAACAAACTTTTAACTAAAATAATGACTGCACAAGAAGAGAGTAATCACATTTTATGACATTTCTGAAATGAAAAGAAAGATAAAGACTGATCACAAGTGAGGGGTTCCTAATTTAAAAATACATTGCTTTATAACTATGAACACCTTATTGAACAAAAGTTATAAACATGGACTTATAACTTTTAAAATGGTATTGTGTTTGTGTTTCTATGTTTCAATAACTATATATACACATGTGTGTAATGTGTGTATATGTACACGGGTATATACGCATACATATGAATAAAATGTCTTTATGTACAAATTTCTTACTAGAAAGGTATTTGGGGAAAAACTGACATTAATTTTATTTATAAAATATGACTTTTTATAATAAACCATGCTGTTGTTATTCTAGAGAATTGTTACAATAAACTAGTCCTAATAGAAAAGACAAATAGGGGCGCCTGGGTGGCTCAGTGGGTTAAAGCCTCTGCCTTCGGCTCAGGTCATGATCCCAGAGTCCTGGGACTGAGCTCCTTATCGGGCTCTCTGCTCAGCGGGGAGCCTGCTTCCTTCTCTCTCTCTCTCTCTGCCTGCCTCTCTGCCTGCTTATGATCTCTGTCAAATAAATAAATAAAATCTTTAAAAAAAATTTAAAAAAAGATAAATAACACTTAATCTAACCAGTAAGTAATTCTGTCTCACACTCACACACATACACACACACACACACACACACTTTCTACAAATTGCTACATCATTATGCATACATGCAAGAAATACTAAGATGAGCAAACATATTTCTTTTAAGACTAAAATCATAGATTCCTCTCAAAGTTAACCTTACTTAATTGTGAAATACATTACACCTAAAGATTAATATAAAAGACGTGTCTAGGTTGAAACACATAAACATTCAAAAAGGAAACTGCCAGGTTAAATGCCCATTTCCATCTCTTGTGCCCCTTGCCAATCACCAGCCCTGCCCCTTCGCCTTAAGGAGAACTTGACTTTTGTATTTACCATCCTCTCACCTTTCTTCATAGTTTTTCCAAAACATAAACATATCTAACCAATTTTAATTTTGTTTTGCCAGCTTCAAAATTTTATTTAAGTAGATATGGTATATCCATATAAACATACATACATATATATACATAGATACACACATTATTAATATGCATATTAGCCTTCTACATAGATTATATAACTTTTACATATAGATATGCTACAAATATGTATAATTAGATATAATTAGATATACATAAAATATACAAAAATATTGTGGAACAAAATTAAACCTTCTCTGACACTTACTTGATGTCTCACCTCTTTCCCATCCCTGCATTCCAAAACATCAGTTCTTCCACTCTCATAAAGAAAACCATGAAAATGGAAAGGGATAGGTAGGTAGGTCTGGAGAATTTTGTCTTAAAACTGTATTGATCCACTGGTTTGATGAAAATGTTTTCATGCCAAGTATTCTCCTTACACTTTGGAAATACAAAGTAACCCTTTCTCTATTGCCCCTAAGACTCTAGTCTAGGGACTCCCTCCAAAAGTTATTATATTGTATTATTAAATGGATACATCGTGACCACACCAACAAACTAAATTCATTTAAGTTTCTCATGCAACCAATCAATAACATTACATATAAACTAAAACAAGCATTATGAAAATAGATGTAGCTGACTTTAAGATGAGAAACAGTTAAGTACTTACTGTTGTTTTTGAACAAAAATTTCATTTGGTTGAAATATCAACAAAAGTCTAGAAAACTAAAAAGATGTATAACTCAATTGAGCAACTCAATTGTGGAAAAACTAGTATGCTAAGCGCCACATGAAATAGACTGATTAGATAGATTTAGTTAGACATAGTTCTTATGTTCAAGGTGCTTAGAGTCCATGAGGAAGGCAGAAGACACATGCAAGTAACTAATTCAAAGAAAGGTGCCAACAGAGAAGTGAAAGGCATATATAAAGCAATAAAATGCCTTACATAAGTTGAAGAAAATGCTTTAGGAAAAAAATAGTAAGATCTTATAAGAATGAGTGTAATATGCATAGGCTGGTGGAAAAGGAAAGGAAAAAGATGGCCATAGTGTTAGAGAAAGTGTGCCCAAAGATTTATTTACTGGGCATGAAAGACACATCATGAAACAAAAAAACCCCCGCAGGCTGCAGCTAAGAAAACAAGATGAGGAGGAAAAATAAAGCTATAGTGCCATGCTAGAACCATCCTATACCAGAGAAAGAGGAGTTTTCTGGTAAATAGGGGACCACTGAAGACTTGTAACAAAATACTGCCATAATAAGAGTTCAGATTACGATGGAGCGCTTATAAAAAATATTCAAGACATCAAACTTTACCATTTTCTCAATCTAATAATCTCCCATTCATAATAATTTTAACATACTCTCTTCCCACATCACTATTTCTAGTGACTCTACAAACATGGATGATCCATCCAGTAGTTTAGCCTCCCAATTCTTGGCCTCATTTCTAGAGATTGTTCTTCCACCCCCACTTCACCAACTCAGGTATCATACTCCTACTCTGGATCCAGTCTTTTATACCACTCCAAAATCTTTACTTCCCCCCCCCCCCCCATTTTCCAAACATAACCTTTTGTGCTTTGAACCCCTCTAGTTTAATAGAATTCATTCTGGCAACTTCTTGACCTTATTGAGATGTCTTATCCACTGAGTCCACTGTTTTTTTCTGCTATTTCTTCTGGTCTTCATGTTTTGTCTCTAGTGACACAGTTTATCATCCATAATTCAACATTTTAATTCCTCACTTCTCTCCTTTCTTGATACATACCTGGTAAAACTTCAAATAAATATGTGTGTCTTGACTTTGATTCAGAACTACAGAACTATACATTGGACAAAAACATGCAACCATGCTGACTTTTCACTATGAATTCATGACCACAAATTTCAAATAAACACTCAAGACCACTTAACTTCCTGTTACCATACTCTAATATGTTCACTTTTCTAGCCTCAGAATTTCATTTTCATTTTTCATCATACCTACTGTTATGTCACGAATTTCCTTTATTATCTTCAAATAGCTAGGTCTTATACAGTTGACCCTTCAACAATGTGGGTTTGAACCGTGCAGATTCATTTATATGTGGATTTTTTTTTTTCTGATAAACATGGTACAGTACTAAAAATGCATTTTCTCTTTCTTATTACTTTAATACCATTTCTTTTCTCTAGCTTACTTTAAGAATATAATACATAGGACATACAAAGCATATGTTAATGAATTGTTTGTTAACAGTAAGGCTTCCAGTCAACAGTGGGTAATTGGTTGTTAAATTTTTCCAGAGTCAAAAGTTATATGCAGATTTCCAACTGCACAGGAGTCAGCACCCCTAACCTCCAGCACTCAAGAGTCAATAGTACTTCATAGAGAAAAAAGAAACAATCATACAGGAACTCCCTTATGTTCCCAATAAGAAATTAACTAACCTACTGGCATCAACTTTTGTCAGCAAATGTTTCTGATTATAATATTTGTTCTGCTTCACTCCTTTTTCTTCTATAGAAAATCTTAATTTTTTGAATTTTGCTCAATGTTTTAAACTGCATTTTCTAAGTTTCTTTACCCTCTTATAAGGCCTGATCTGTTGTGTTTATCTTGTAGTCATTTATGGAATAATTAGCTCACTTCTGACTTTTCTTAGTTGTAATGTGCTTATTCATATCTTGTAACTATTTTATTTCTATCTAAATATTAGGTTACAGTTGTCATATTTTGTAAACGTGCCTCTCTGGCATGCCTTTAGTGTTTACAAGTATGTTCAACCTTTCGCCTATAAGGACTTTGTATGAGATTTGACTGATCTTTTTCTGTTACTGAATATTACATGAAATAATTTTCTCTCAATTTTTAGGAGTGTTTTATCATGGTAGTTTTTCCAACCTAATGCTCTAGAGAACTTCTACTGTTTTTGTGAAATCTTTCTATGGCCTTGAGTTTTATCTGAGATCAGTTGGGTTTTCTTCCATTCCCACATTTACCTGGATGTTTTTATTTCTTGGCTTCTATTTTGTTATTCTGCTCAATTTGAAAGTTATTTCCAGAAGTTACTCTTGCATATGGGGTTTTGTCCTGAAAACCAAGATGCTCTAGCCTCTTTAGATAGAAGATTTCAAAGTTCCCCTCCCCCTCTTGCAGCTATTATTCACAGACTGGGCTATCCTCCTTTCAAATTAATATCTATATATTTAATATATTCCATAAACAGAACATCCATATTTATCCGTGTTATCAATTGAAGCAGATGCACTATTGCTTTCTTCTCCTTCTTCCAGCACAAACCGAGTTAGAAGTCTTATAGCTGTGAGTGAGCTGTCCCCTTCCACTCATACCTTGGGGTCTATGGGGATAATCTGTTATTTCAGTTTTGTTACAGGTATTTGTTTTGGTTTTACTATTTAATGGTCTGTTTTTAGGATCTCAGAATGATTCAAACACTATACCAGTGCTGTTGCCATCGCATCTTTAGCAGTATCTTATGAGTTTTGTACCCCTGTATTTTTATGACCACTTAGCTCAAAATATATTCAAATTTCCATTATTGTTCCTCCAATGACTATAAGTGTGTTATAACACATTTGGGAGACTTTCTAGATTTTTTTTTGTTGTTGATTTATAGTGTGAATCCACTGAAAACATCCCCTTGTATGATTCCAGTCCTTTGAAATGTGTTGAGACTAGCTTTAAGGCTTAACCAATGACCAGTTCTGTTAAGTGTCCCATATACACTTCAAAAGGATATATATTCCATAGATAGTGGTTACAGGCATCTATTTGTGTCTACCAAATCAAATATGCTAACCATTTTTTTTAAAGATTTTATTCATTCATTTAACAGAGAGAGAGAGAGATCACAAGTATGCAGAGAGGCAGGCAGAGAGAGGGGGAAGCAGGCTCCCTGCTGAGCAGAGAGCCTGATGTGGGGTCCATCCCAGAACCCTGAGATCATGACCTGAGCTGAAGGCAGAGGTTTAACCCACTTAGCCACCCAGGCACCCCAAATATGCTAACCGTTTTGTTTATATTTTTCATATCCTCACTCATCTTCTGTGTTAAAAATCCCCCATTACCGTATTTATATCTATAGTTTACATAATTTTAATGTTATGTAGAGACAAATTTGCAGACTGTTTTCCTAAAGTATTGAATCTTATTTTACAATGAAATGTCCTTTCCTTCTCCACTGATGGGTTTTGTCTTACATTCGACTCCAATATTAATATAGCTACAATGGATTTCATTTGGTTCATGCTGGAACAGAGTATCATTTTCATCATTTTTTGTCACCTTAGGTAGCTTTTTTCAAATAGGACATCACTTTATTGTTGTTGCTGTTTTTAATCTAATCTGACAGACTCTGTCCAGTAATTGTAGTATGCAGTACATTTACAATTCTGCAAATACAGATATTTAAATCTACTTCTTACACCCTTGCTTTTTCTTTTGGCCTCCTTTCAAGTTCCATTTTTTCTTTACCTTTTTATTTTTCCCTGTTTGCTAATTTTACATTTACATTCTTTGCTCTTATTTTTATCTTTCATTACAGCATACATTCTCGCCAAAATCCAGGATGAATTAGAACTTTACTATGACTCAACAATAAGAGCACACTTAGGAGACTTTATTTTCTTTATCCCTCCCCCAATTTTGTGCTCCTGTTTGGTGTACTTTACTTTTTACACAAATCTTAAACCCCACCAGATGGAATACTGTTTTACACAGTCAACGTTCATTGCATTTACCCTTTCCTTTGCTCTTCACTTCCTCCTGCATCCCCTTACTTCCATTCAAAACAATTTTCCTTACGAAGAAATTATTCCCTTTAATAAGACTTTTAGTATCAGCCTGCTGCTAATAAATTCCATGTTAATTTGTTTGAAAATATATTTTGCCTTCACTGTAACATGGATCTATAGACTTCTATATTGGCAATTTTCTTTCAGTATAACCCATTATCTTCTGCCTTTGTTTCTGTTGAAAACAACTATTGTTTTCTGGTTCTTTTCCTTAATTTTTTAAAGACTTTAAGGATATTTTCTTTTTCTCTGGCTTCTTTTATTATTTTTCTCATCTTTGGCTTTTAGCAGTTTTGCTATGGAATATGGTTTTCTTAGTATTTATCCTGCTTATGGGCCCAACATGCTTCTTCAATCTGTGGGTTGATATCTTTCCTCAGCTTTGTAAAATTCTTGACCACAGTCTCTTCAAATACTGCTTTTGCCCATTAGTGCTTTCTCATTCATTTCTCATGTTGGAATACATTACTTCTGTTAGAATTTTACTGTTTTTTAAACATTTTAAAATTTCCCTCACCTCTCCATGTCTCAGTCTGAGTACTTCTGAACTCTTTCAGTTTCCTAATTCTTTTTAGCTGTGATCTAATGTTATTTCACTCTTAGAATTTTTATTTAACTCTTTTCAAAGCCATCAGTTCTCTGCTAAAATTTTCCAATTTCTAATTCTCTGACCATGTTAATTCTACTTATTTAAAGTCCACCTCTATTAACCTGAATTGGATCTTAGGGATTCTGCTTTTATTGCCTGTTTTTGTTCTCTCTCAACATCTGGTCACTTTTTTTTTGCATGCTGGGCATTTTTTTTTTTTAATTGAATGTCAGCCATTGTAATGAAAATTTTTAGAGACAATGAAGCTCTATACATTATTTTTCTCCAGAGAAAACCTGTGTTTGCTTCTTAAGGACTATTAGGGTAGAGGAAGATTATCTTAATCCAATCAGTAAAATCTTCAAACCTGGTTTTAAGTCCTTGTAAATATCTGAACTATTTCTGTTTAATCTTACTCACTTACATGCATGGATACTGAATTTAAAGTCATGGGTTTTAACAAGATCCTGCCACTTTCTATTTTCTACTTATGTTCTTAGCTTCTCTGCTATTTTAAAATCAGGGGTTTTAAACAATCCTCCCCTATTTCCTCCACAGTCTCCCAAAAAATAATGCATGTTGTAGGGCTCAAAGCCATTGAAATGACTAAGGAATTCCATCTGAATTCCCTTATAACCTGAGTGTAATGGAAGACTATAACAATGACTCAAAATTCATATGCAATAAATGAAAAGGCAAATTAACTACATAAATTTAAAGATATGCATATCTGAAAAGACTATTAACAAAACACTATTAACAGTGAAAATACTGGCAAGTTCTTCTACCTCACTCAAAATTTTTAAAAATGCAAATTAAAGCTGTTCCTGGGTGGCTCAGTCAGCTAAGTATTCAACTCTTGATTTTGGCTCCAGTGGACAGTCTCAGGGTTGTGAGATGGAGCTTGTTTGAGATTCTCTCTGCCCCTTTCCCCTTTAAAATAAATCTTTAAAATAATGCAGAATTAAACTACATAAAGATATCATTCCTTATCTAGGAGACTAAGAAAACAAAAACAAAAATACATCTTGTTGGTAAGAAGACGGGAAAACAAGCACTTCCAAACATCGCTAGCTGAATGCAAATTGGTAGTCTTTTTGTGAATTTGGCAATAGCTAGCAAAATTACACATCCATTTATCTTTGGACTCAGAAGTCCTACTTCATGGAAATTACCTTAAAAATAAAAAGCACATAAATAGCGCATAAATCCATATATAGCACTTTCATTATAAAATACTGGGGTGTTGGGGTCCCTGGCTGGCTCAGTGGGTTAAAGCCTCTGCCTTCAGCTCAGGTCATGATCCCAGGGTCCTGGGATCGAGCCCCACATCAGGCTCTCTGCTCCGAGGGGAGCCTGCTTTCTCCTCTCTCTGCCTGCCTCCCTGCCTACTTGTGATCTCTGTCTGTCAAATAAATAAATAAAATCTTAAAAAAAAAAAAATACTGGGGTGTTAAGCTAAATAAAAGGAGGAACAGCTCTTTGAAATGACATAAATTGATTTTCTGGATATACCGATACGTGAAAGAAGGAAAGTGCAAATAAAATATACATTGTCTCAAAAAAATATTTTCTCAAGTGCATAAAAGAAACACAGGAAGAATAAACAAGAATCTTAAGGAGGTTGATTATGTACGGGGGTAAAAACAAAGAGGACAGAGAATGTGGGAGGAGGAGAATGGGTAGAAGGGTTGGAGAATAGAAGGGAGTCTACCTGGCTAAATCCTGAACAATTTCAGCAATAACATAAGGAGTCATAAATAATAGGTATTAAATTAAGAATTAATGAATCCACACAGGTATTTTTTCATACTGCTTTTTTTTAATGCAAAAATAAAAGGAATAAAGAAGACTCATATTAGAATGCCAACTAATAAATTTAGATGGACTAATGGAATATCTCTATTTGGAAACTACCATAACAACCGTAGTAGGCAAAAATCATCTATGGATATTAAATGAGGAAATAAAAGTTTGATGAGAAACAGGGTACCCATATATTACCAAACAATCTCCCCAAAAGACACCTAATTAATACAAAGGAAACAACAGCAACTCAATGCAAAACCTAGCAGACAACACTTTAAACAAGCGATCAAAATGAACTTTGAAGATGACCCAAGAAGGAAACAGAATCACTGCCATAGTATTTGTCAAAATTTAACTTGGATCTAAACATGAGGAAACATCAGACAATATATTAGACACTCACATTTATGCACATACATATTACATGTAATGTATATAACTATATATAATGTAAAATGTGTGTACATGTGTATAATGATAAAGCAAATATAGTAAAATATCACCATTTGGTGAATATACAAGAAAAATAAACAGTAACTCAGTTGTTTGTACTGTTTTTGAAACATTTCTAGAAGTATAAATTTGAAAATTTAAGAAAGAGAAAGAAACAAACAAACAAACAATCCCAATCCCACCAGCAAATTGGAGGACATAAACTGGTAACCTAATGCTCATTTCTGGGAAGCGCCAATTAATACCATCCTTCAAGCTCTGCAATACAGGACTGCACGGAGTAAAATTCTAATGTATCAAGTGTGGCAGCCCTACAGAGAAGAATAAAGAGATGATAGAACAATTTTGGCCTGCCTCTATCTCTTCTTGTCCTGAAAATTCCAGAATATCAAGATGAAAACAAATCCTTCCCTTAAAGACAGTAAGAAATTTGACAAGCCATGAAGTAAAAAAAGGAAAAAAAAAAAAAAAAAAAAGGAATCCTGGATATAACAAGATCTCAACTACATTAAAAATACACAAAGAAAAGCACTAACACATGTAAAATGATTACCTCTGGGTGATAAAATATAGTGATTATTTTCCTACTCTACCTTCTAAAATTAGAACATAACACATCATAAGGAAAGTTTAGGAAATAACAGTAATGAACATTGTCAAGCCACAGGGAACAGGAGCTATGACTATAGGATATAAAAAGTAGAAAGACCTTGCTTTTTGAGAGCCTGAGTGCTAAAATGTGTGGAAGAGTCAAGATATAGAACAAAATATTGGCCTTGCAATCTAAAAACCAAAGTCCCAAATCAGCCATGTTTACCTCTTAAAAAAAAAACAAAAACAAACAAACAAACAAACAAACATATTACCTACTGTGTTTTCTGACAAAGCTGTTCTGTGAATCATGCAAGATAATGTACATGAAAGTGTATTTTAATCATATGGTAAATATCAATTAGATTTAAAAATAAAGGTGAAGAACTATAAAAGACAAATAGCTCTGAAACTTTTTATATTTGTTAGATTCCTTTCTCAGATCTACACAAGAACACAAAATGTCCATTTATGGAAGCTGCCTTGTCCCGCCACCCCACCTTTTTTTGTTGTTTTTGTTTTTTTTAAGATTTTAATTTATTTATTTGAGAGAGGGACAGTGAGAGAGAGCATGAGAAGGGGGAAGGTCAGAGTGAGAAGCAGACTCCCTGTGGAGCTGGGAGCCTGATGCGGGACTCCAAAATCCCAGGATCATGACCTGAGCCAAAGGCAGTTGCTTAACCAACCGAGTCACCCAGGTGCCCCACCACCCTACTCTTGCCTGTAAATGTAGTTTAAGTCGGTCCCTCTTTTTTAATTACTTAATTCACTCACTTAGAATGTTCATTTATTACATCATTATAGATGATTCACTGGCTCTATCCCAACCTCCACATCTCAATTAACAGTAAGTCACCACAACTTAAAGGCTGAGCACTGTAGTTAAAGACAGATAACCTCCACCTGTGCCTTTTAAAGCTATTTTGCCTATTCAAATGACCTCATCTTTCTCTGCTTTTCTCCTCTATACAATGAGTTATTACCTGATTCACAGATATTTGAGCATAAATTATTATAAAACTTTAGAATCATTTCCTGTTTAGAGTAACACTGAATAAAAATGAGTATTATGATTATTAAAGATGGGCATTTGGCAAGCAATTAATAACATAGTTAATTCTATCTAAAAGTCTGTTCTCTACATGGCTAACTTTTAAAATGCTACTCATCCCTCAAGACAAAGCTGGAATGTTGCCTCTTCTTGATACCTTCCCTAATGATTCCAGAGTGAAAAGTACTCATTTTCTCATATATTCTATTGTTATTACAGCTTTGCCTACTTACTAAAGTGGCATTTCTTTACATACTGCATTATGCTATTTACTTACATGTATTAGATCCACTACTGGATTGCTCCTTGAGGTCAAAAAATGGAGTTCTTGTATTTATACCGCAGAAGAGCTCTACACATCTTATACATAGTGGCCATTAAGTGTTCAGCTTGAACAATTTAATTTCAGGCCCTTTTGTTTTTGACATTAGTATATATTTGGGCAGTATGTGTATGTATAGATTCTAATGACTATACAGATGGTTGACCTTTTTACAATCTAAACTGAACATATTATATAGCAAGAAACATCCAAAAATTTTAAAAATTCATTTTAATAAAAATTATCTTCAAGATAGCAAAACCATAATGACCATTGAGAAGCTAGCAGTTCTAATGATCTAAGAAGAAAGGAATGGAGGAACTATTTGTCTTCGACAAAAGAAGATTCAGAAATCACCTGAGAAAATAAAATTACAAGTTAATTGCAGATGTATGGGTTCCCAAAATAGGAATCTACTCAAGGTATTGGCTATTGAAGACCCGTTTTCTTCAAAGGGCAGCTGACATTACATAATACACATAAGTTTTACCTAATAGGTTCTCTTGAAACTCTATGGTTTCTACTTTTGTGTTTTAGGCTTTTAATCTTCAAAATGCTAGTTTTTGACTTAAGAGTTCTAAAAGATCCAGAGCATTGTGACATCAACTTATTTCAGAAAGTATCTGCTGTCAATCCAGTTAGAAACGTCAAAAGATTTCACCTTTTAATTACCTACTGCTAAATTATACAGACTTGCGGTGTTTTTTAGTATTGTTTTCTAATTTTATTTTCTAAGAAGCCATTATAGATAAACAACTATTTATAGAAGATACACCTGGAACTTTCAAAATCAGTTTCTGTACCAAGGTTTCCTTGCCCAGGTGGTTTTAGTGTAAACACTTACACCTTCTGGTTAACGGAAATTCAGACCCCCATAATCTTATCCTTCCATTTTAGTCTTCAAAACAATAAGTAAAACTTTTTTTTAACAACATTTTACAGATGACAGATGTAACAGAGGTACAGTTTTCAGTGGGCTTAGTAAAAGGCTAAGTAACACTCTGAGGTTAAGCACCAGCAAGAAGCAAAGCAAGTTTGGCTCTAAAACTCAAGCTCTTGCCTTCTATTCCACCGTTTTACAACCTACCACACAAATCAGGTTTAGAGATTTTTTTTTTTTAAACAGATGAAAACTGCTGACACGTGTCATGTTTTCATTTAAATAGAATGGGCTTAAAAAACAATCTGTTACCTACTCATAAACTGCAACTTAACTTTACTCTGAGGACAGTTTATTTTCTGATCTTACACATAGTATTTAATCACGTGACTACCAGAAATGAGTCTGTTACTGTTTTATGCACAGAGCCTGAAAGTCTACAAGAGTGACTGCGCCCCATTGTTTTTTTCTGAGTTTACATATAGCCCCAAAAGAAGAAAAACCACACATTGTCATGAAAATACTCTGTAATGCGACAGTATTAACCAACCTGGATTTTATTTTGTATTTTTCTCTCAAACTACTATCGAAAATACTTTAACATAAACAACTCATTCCAGTCCTATTTGTCTTTTTTAAAGTCCTCTATTATCCTCCCTTGTTTTACTCATCTTTAAATAGTTCCACGTTTTCTCTTAACATTCATCCCTAGGGTCTTACAATATATAAAACGAAAACCATCATAAATGCATGAATTTCAGTTTGCTCCTGTGGAATGGAAAAAGAAATCCGTCCGGCACAGCTGCATCCTGAAACTTAGCAAAAGATAAATGTCGATGCTGATAGAGCCAAACATGTTGACAAATGAATGGGAAAAACCATCTCTGGGGTGGCTTCGCCATCCCTACTCTCCTCTCCAGAGGCCCAAAGGCGCCAGGAGGCAGGCGGCCGCGACCCTCCTGCGACAACCCAAGCGCGGGAGGCCTCGATCCTCCCTCCTCTCCCCGGCAGACTGAAGGCGCAGCTGCAGTTTGGATACAAAAGGACAGGGCACTGAACGTCTTCCGTCACTCCCGGAATTCCCAACTTGACGGGGAGAGGAGGGAAAGCTGAGGAGACGACGGGACGTTCCGCTGCGAAGAAGCGGCCGACACAAAGCCCGCAGGCTCTCTAAAAGCTAGCAGTAAAACTAACCCAGAGAGCTAACAGTAACGGGGGGGAGGGGGCATCCCGGGTCCCCAAAACGCAGCTCGCCGCCTCTCGCCCGCCCAAGGGGCGCGGGGTCAAAGGCCATCTGCAGAAGCTGCAAGCACATTGGCTAGAGGACAAGCGCGCAGGCGCTGGGAGGTGGGTCCCGAATTCGCCGCAGCCGCGTCTGCGGTGCCCTGAATCCTCCAGCTACTCACCAGGGTCTGGGAATCCGGCCACAGGCAGACGCTTCAGCCAGAGCCCTGGGGGTTGAAAGCAGAGGGAGAGCGGAAGCCGACACCCTGCGGCCTTACCGCAGCGAACCCATCCAGCCCCGCCTCCCAAAAGGCGCGCGCAGAGCGTTCCTGCAGCCCCCGGTGGGCGGGGCCTGACGCCGGGCTCTGGAAGGGGGCAGGGCGCTGGCTTTCCGGGCAAGGGCTCCCTTTATCTGCGAGCGTAAGGAGGGGCGTGAATGAAGGAAGGGAGAGTTTTTCCGGGTGTCCCGCGCAGGTAGAGAAAAGAGGTGGAGCCGACTCAGGCTCTCTCTCCGATTCGAGGTGACCCACCTCTCTCTTAAAAACTGCTCTGAAGTTCCTCTGGGAAGTTCTCACTAAAAAGGACAGCTGGTTTTGATGGGAGGCTTTCTAAAGTTGCGTTGACTCGAGTACACAGGTTGTTTTCAAACTCTTTAAGGACGAGTTTTATCTTTTTTGAAAAAAACTGGAACTTTTTTTTGAAGGCCCTAATAGATAAAGATGACATTTAATTAGCAAATATATAAAATCACCTTTGTAGTGGATTATAAAAATAATTGAGAACAATGAGACAGGTATAAAGAACAAGAACTTTCAAAATAGGGGTTTCAGCTGAAGGATTCCATTTTACATCAGCCTGAGAAGCCAAGTGAATTCTCTGTTTTGTTTGGTTACATAGTAACAAGGAAATCCTGGCTCACAGTCTAGAACTTGCTGACGTGAACAATTTTGTAAGGGCGTCCTTAAAATCACACTAGATTTTTAAGAAAAATTTTAGTTGTGAAATATGCATGTATGAATGTATCCTGTATGTGCACATTTTAAAGAATAATAAAAAGAATACCCTCGTACTCACTACGGAGCTGAAGATGCAGAATACCAGTATTTCTGAAGCCTTCTCTAAAGTCCTCTCCATCTCGCTCCCAGACAGAAATAACCATTATGCTAAATTTTCTATTACTTATTTTCTTGCATTTTGAACATAGTTATATATGTATGATTCCCTAAAAATATGTTATCCTTATTTTTTATAATGAATCACACAGCATTTCCCCTCCAATTTCTTTTTTTCACTACACATTTGTGTTTTGAGATTCATCTATACACAGATACATTTCACATAGGCTGGCACATCACCATAACACCTGTTATTGTTAGATTTTAAATTTTTTGTCTGCCAATAGCATCTCTTAATTTGCTCCTTAATTTAATCCCCTTGCCAATGAGCTTGTGTATCTTTATAAATGCTTAGTGGCTATTTGGTTTTCTGTGCAATGCCTGTTTTCAATTTTAACTCACTTTTTATAGGCTTGTTGCTTTTGGAAATTAATTTGTAGATGATCTTTACATATTTTTAAAGCTTAAATACTTCTCTCTTGTTGGTTATATGTGTTTCAAATAGCTTCTCTCAGTTTATGGATTGTCCTTTAACTTTCTATGGTATCTTTTGATAACCAAATGCTGTATATTTTAAGTAGTGCTAGCATTGTAACAAATTTTTACATTATAATTTCATCCATTTTGCTTTCTTATTTGTAACAGTCTTCAAACCTGAGATCATAGGATATTTTATTTTCTAAAAGTTTTAAAGTTTAATTATGAAATATTTTTAGACACAGAAAAGTATAAATAAAATAATGAGTATGTCATAGGCTTTGTTGCTTTGGGGAATTAATTTGTAGATAATCTTTATATATTTTTAAAGTTTAAGTACTTCTCTCTTGTTGGTTATATGCACTCAACTCTGCATATTGAAAAATTCAGCAAGACCCTCTTTCTTATGATTCTTTTTTTTTTTTTTTAAGATTTTATTTATTTATTTGACAGAGAGTGAGATCACAAGTAGGCAGAGAGGCAGGCAGAGAGAGAGAGGAAAGCAGGCTCCCTGCTGACCAGAGAGCCCAATTCGGGGCTTGATCCTAGGACCCTGAGATCATGACCTGAGCCAAAGGCAGAGGCTTAACCCACTGAGCCACCCAGGCGCCCCTCTTATGATTATTCTCTAAAATTACCTTAATTAGGGGCGGTTAGGTGGCTCAGTGGGTTAAAGCCTCTGCCTTTGGGTTGGGATCAAGCCCCATATAGGGCTCTCTGCTCAGCAGGAAGCCTGCTTCCCCGCCCCTCTTTCTCTCTACCTGCCTCTCTGCCTACTTGTGATCTCTGTCTGTCAAATAAACAAATAAAAATCTTTATTAAAAAAATTGCTTTAATTACTCTTGGCTGTTTGTTCTTTCATATAAACTTTAGGATGATTCAGCCAAGATCCATAAAAAACCCTATTTGGATATTGAGTGGAATGAATTTGACTTCATTGATTATTTTATCCACAGGCCTGGGAAATAAGGAGAAGGATCTTTATTGCTAATGCCAAAAAAGAAGTGGAAACCGGTTTTGCTAGTAGCAAGACAAGATCAACCCCAAGGATCTTGTGGGGTAGAGACTATTATAATAATAAACAGTAATTAGGAGAAGACAAAGGCTACTATTAGTTTAATGCATTAGAACAGTTCTCAATAAGAATTCAATGAACAAAATTTGTATTTTTTCCCCATTCTTCCCTGTTTGGATTTTTTTTTTCCTCCCCTTTGGGAGCTCAGTGACCACCCTGATGTAACATATTTGAAATGTCTATTTACTACATAAAATCAATTTATATGCAGCTCCCACTTTTTTCCTTCTGGGAATCCCTCTATTAGATGAATGGCTTATTCCTTAAGTGCTAGTTTTTAGTTGAAATACATGTAAAAAATAGACAATTGAATTTGCCAGAAATTATAGCTATCCTATATCTGAAAAATGTCAAGATTTAGTGTGTAAAAATATTTGTGATCATTACAACAAAACATCGTTCCCATACCTCCCAATAATCAAGTAATCCACACAAAAACACTTTGAACAAACAGTGATATGGGGAAAAAAACAATGACGGCATTGTCTCTGTTAGTGATATTTCAACATTTCTTGCCATTAGCAAGGGACCAACAGAATAGTCAGAGTTATAGGATGGGGCATTAGATGCTATCCCAATCCAATTTATAAATACCATTTTGCATTGAATCTGATGGTTAGAAAAAATTATTCAATGAGAATCTATTTACCCTAATTTATTTATGCTGGCAGGCATAATCAAACAGTTCTTAAGAAGTAGGCATACACTGATATAAAATAAAATACCCTTTCTTTCATTCAACATCAGAATATTTATTAATATAATAACTTCTGTAAACATATTAGAGTTGGGAATAATGATTATTTCAAAAAATGCAGGAAAAGAAACTAGGCCCTCAGGACTGGTACTCTTTTACTTTCATTTATTAGGATTCTATAATACTGAAATCTTACTTTAGAATTTCTATTTCTGTCAATTTTTAAAATTGGTAAATTGATGACAATAATTGTCATGAGAGAGAAAGTTATCTAAATGTTTAAGTTAAAGCAAAAAAGGAATTTGTGTTCTGAAATTCCCTACTGCACTGTAAAAGATTAGTGTCTCCTTGATGGCATGGATTTTGCCCTTTTTATATGTTCAGAGCCAGCAAAAGTTGTTGACATAACAAGAATGCAACAAATAATTTATTCAGGGGATAAAAGAATAAAAGACTAAGAGGTTACTTACTCATTATTATTTAATGCTACTTTCTGATATGTATTGTTTGCTCTAGTCCTAGAACTGTCCTTACTGTCATCTGAATACTTTGTCTTTTCTTCCACCCAGTCCCTGCAGTTTCATTAGAATCTTCTAAACATATTATGTCATTTCATATCTTTGTTCATCACTCCACTTACCTGACATGTCTTCTCACATCCTGTGTATTCCCCCTCCATTCAAGTTAGAGTTCTTTTTTGCAAGCAATAGAAACTGAATTTGGCACACTGAAGCACAAATAGACCTTATGTGAAAGGTTACAGAGAATAGCAGAAAGGTGAAGTCTAGTAGATAAGGCAACGGGCGGGAACACAGAAGGGCGGGACAACTGGGATGACAGCCTCATGCAATGGTACAGATTAAGGCACTGATAATTTCAAGTGTGCACTGAGCTCTCAATGTTTGTGACACCACCATGAAGAATCTCTCCATTCTGCCTGCATTGTTTGCCTTAGTTCTTCAAGATTCAAATCTTTGGTTGGAAAAATTTGATGAGCTAAGCCTAAGTTATATGTCTGTATCTCCTTAGCTTCCTTAAAATGGAAGTCAGTCCTTTTGGCTTCCTTAATGAGAAGTCAGGTACAAGACACACACTATGGTTTTCCTCCAAAACCTGGATTTTTGGATTCTATAGCCAACAAACAAACAAACAAATACGGTAAATCTCAAAACAAAGGTTCAATTATCTACTACACTATGCTTCAATGTCCATGTCAAGTCTGCCTTCTCTAATGCTATTGTACTATGTAGAGTGTAATTATTACTACATACATAACATTAATCACTATTATGTTATAGGAAGTATGATAAAACAGCAATAATTTCTTCATTAATTAAATTGTCATACCATTCTTTACATCATATTTTCCTATATAAAGATGTAACTAGGCTATCTCTTGACATCACTTGGGATGCAAAGACTATAACTCCTAAGAAATCCCCTGAATATAACACCAAAGCCTCTACCAACTGATAGCAGCAGATAATTCAGAGATCCAAACTCTTACCCATCACCCCCTACCGCTCTAATTTTTCAACATGTGTACCCAGAGTTCTTGAGTACCTACCAGCCTTGACAACAAAGAATCCAGTCTTTATCCAGTCATAAATTCATGACTTGTGACATGGGTCAAAGAAGAAACTGGTGTTGGCAGGTCATGTCTCTAACTCAGAGCTGTGTAAATTCTCTGACCTTGTAGTGGCCATAGGGGCTAAGGTGCCTTCTTTACTCATTAGTAGAGGCTGATTTAGGATTTACTCACACCCTAGTATTAAACTCAATGTATGTAATTCTCAACTGCTACAGTCTCAATGTTTGCATCCCTTCAAAATATATTGAAATCAAACTACTCGGGTGATGGTACCAGGAGGTGGAGACTTTTAGAAGTGGGGACTTTTGAGGCAATTAGGTCATGAAAGCAGAGCCCTCATGAATGGTATAGTGCCTTTAGAAAAGAGGATTCAGAGAGACCCTGTTTCTCTTCTACCATCTGAGGATAAAATAAGAAATCTATGACCCAAAAGAGGGCTTTCACCTGACCATGCTAGCACCCTAACCTTGAACTTCCAGCCTCCAGAACTGGGAGAAATAAATGCTTCGTGTTTATAAATCATCTGGTTAACATATTTTGTTATAGCGGCCTTAAGCAGACTGAGAAACCAACTAAACAGGCCAAGTCCCTTCGACCAAAGCTCTTTTCATTTCTGATTGAAGCACTGGGCCAGGTCATGGCACTGCAAGTGATGGAGATGGGGGAGAATTCCAGTGTCATTACTGTTCCACATAGAGGTGGCAGAGCATTAACCTCTGGCTAATTGGCGCTGCTAGACTAAATGTACTGTTGACTGGGTATGTGCCATCTCTCCTGACAAGACCCTGTTCCATGGGGCAGTGAGACAGATGCTTGTCTTCAGGTGAAACCTGGGCCAGCAGAAGGATATGGCACTTCCTGAGTGGGGCAACTATTCCACAGGTTGATACATAGCCTGTCAGTGTTTTGAGGGAAGGAAGTTTCATGTACTGGGATCAAGCATTAATTTTATGCCTAATTAGCCAACCCCCAAATTTTGTACTACCTGAAGTCCAGATTTTATAGTTATCTTCTAAGGCATTAGGTTTTGTTTTATTTTGTTTTTTCCTTTCCAGAACAAAACATAGATTCCTTAACCAAATTGACCTAACCTTTCTTCTGCCACAAAACTATCATCTCTTAACATTAAAAAAAAAAGAGAGAGCAGTTTGCAAAGTTACTAAAAAAAAAAAAGTGTTATTGCTTAAGATAGATGAGCCCACTCAACCTCTATTTATGTAAGACAGAACACAAGTAATTTTTCTCAACAGTGTGCTGCAAGGTGATTTTCTGTGCCTGCTTATTCTAAGAAGTAGCTGGCAATTTCTCTTGCTAAAAGTGTAAAGGAAAGAACATGTACTTATTCTCTGAAAAAATATCCCTCTATTAGAGAACCCAATTAAAAAGCAGGTCTGTGCCTTGTACATCTTTTTTACCTCACATAATGTCAAGATCCATGAGCACAGATACAAAGACGTCTAATTCACTGCTGGGTCTCCTATATCCAGCATGTAGTAGGTGCATGTGGTAGGATGAGCAATGGTCACCTAAGAGAACTAACTCCAAATCTTCTGAAAATGTGAATGTTACTTTACATGGCAAAAGAGACTTTGCAGATATGATTAAGTATCTTGAGATGAAGACTGTCTGCGTGGGCCCTAACTTTCATCACAAATGTCCTGATCAGAGGCAGAGAAAGGGAAATTTGAAAACGAAGGCAATGTGGCAGCTGAAACGAAATGCTGTTGCCAACTTTAAAAATTGGGGAAGGGGCTGCAAGGAAAGGAATGAAAGGAATACAGCTCTAGAAGCTAGAAAAGGCAAAAAAACAAATTCTCCCCTAAGCCTCAAAAGGGAGAGCTACCAACCAAACTAACACCTTGATTTCAGCCCAGTGAAATTAACTTCAGCCTTCGGAATTCCGGAACTGCACGAAAATAAATGAATGCTTTTTTAAGCTACCAAGTCTATACTAATTGCTTCCAGCAACTAAAGGAAACTAACATGGCGCTCAAAAAATGTGTTAAATAAATAAAGCAATGAACAGTAGGGCTTCAGTAAATGTTACATTAATTACAAGACAGCAGGTTGGTCTAAAAATAGTGTGTGAAAAGAAAAATGGTAGATGTACCATTTACTCTTCTTTTTATTGTGGACATTAAAATGTTTTTTTGGATGTGAGAGAATCGTCACTAATTGTCACCAATCTGAAGTGGGGTTTTCATTCATCAAATATTTTTCTGGTTGTTTTGGAAGTTTTGTTTTGTTGAGATTGCTCAATATGTTAATTTTATAATTGGTTTTGATTATGCATTTATTAACAATTTTGGGGGGCTGCCTACTGTCAGAATACATCAGCTCAGAAGAAACATCTGCCTTCTGGGAGCTTGGTATCTAGAAAATACAGACACACGTTATATGGTTTATATTAATTATCCATTTACCACTGTATGGGCTACTTCAATTATATTTGTAGATGTCTATATTTTCAAGAGTTTGTGTTCTTGTAATATGGGCTTTTCTTCATTCGTCCTTACATTTTTATAACACCTGGCCCAGTGACTTTCACATAGCAAGTCTTCAAATATGTTTCTTTAATTGAATGTGTCTAATGGCCAGAAATTCATTCTTTATTGACTAAATAAGGAATAAAGTACTGTGCATCTGTGTGTGTATGCATGTTTATTCATGTATGTGATAACTTGGTGGTAACATTTTCATGTTCCTGCTTCTTTCAAAATAAATTCTCTGAGTAGGATGCTTAGTCATCTTTTAGAAGAAAAAAATGCAACAATAAAAGCAGAACTTACCAAATTACCATTTATGATTTCATAGCAAAGAAATACACACATATTTTCTAAATACTCTCTTAATATTTTATGATTCATTAGAAAAATATAATGTGCTCCCAGAAAGATTAGAAATACAGTTTTACACATATATTTTAACTGCTTTTATATGTTTAGAACTTGTTCCAAGGTATGAAATATCTTTATTTCACAATATTAATTTTTTATATTTTATACAACTTGTTCAGGAAAGTATAAAAGAAAATATCAAAAGAATGAGAAAATATTGACTTTAAAAAAACTATTTTTCAAGTGAGGGTCAATGATATTTAGTCCATTTAAAAAAACAAGATAAGGAAATTTTAGATTGGGTTTACCAAAAACCAGAATATATTGGCCTCTCCCAAATTTTTCTCCAACATTTCTGGTTCAATTTTGATTCTCTCCTACATGTGTCCAAGCTCCCCAGATGATTGTTATCTTCCTCGTTCTCCCTGGGGGTATTTTTGTCTCCAAGCCTGAGATTTCTTTTCCCTTGAGCTCTTAGTGTAGGCAGCTTTGTAGTTCTGAAAATTCTGACTGGAGGTACCTTCTTTGGGTTCTTGGCTCCCCTTAGATTAATTCAGGCTTGCATCTACTGGGGCTTTGTTGGAGTTATGGCAACTCATAGAATTTTAGAGTGTGACAGGATATTAATGTTCAGCAGGACAGCATTTCTCTTAGTAGAACAATCTCTTCTACAACACTCCAAACACATGGTTACTATAGCTTGCTTGGCAACAACCAAAAATAGGGAACTGATGCCCACAAAATCAGGATAACTTGCTGCAAAGTTTCCCTCAAACTAAGCAAAAACTAAGCCTATCCCTCCCATACATTGATCCTAGCTCTTTTCAAGGAGCTACAGAAAATACTATAATCCCTCTTCTACAAGAAAGCCCTAAAAATATACAAATATGCTTCTAATTTTCTTTCCAAGTTTTTTTAGAGAGAAGTATTTGACTTCTTTGAAAATTCTCTGGATTTTGTAGCCAGAATAAAGAACTGAGTTGCAGGGCACCTGGGTGGCTCAGTGGGTTAAAACCTCTGCCTTCGGCTCAGATCATGATCCCAGGGTCCTGGGATCGAGCCCCGCATCGGGCTCTCTGTTCAGCAGGGAGCCTGCTTCCTCCTCTCTCTCTGCCTGCCTCTCTGCCTACTTGTGATCTCTGTCTGTCAAATAAATAAATAAAATCTTAAAAAAAAAAAAAGCAAAACTGAGTTGCTAGTGCAGAATATACTCTATTTTTCTGTCAGTTTAGCCTGAGATGTCAGTATCAAGAGGAAAAGGAAAGCTCTAATTTCTCACATCAGCTTACTTTAAATATCAAGTTTCTGATGAACACAAAACTGGGTAAACCAACCAATTGTTCATAGCCCCCTTCCCTTCGCCCTTCCCCCATACATAGAAATGCTGAGCAAAATGTAATTCCAAACTATTTGCTTTTAATATATAAAAGAGCAGAGAAAAAGAGAGAGAGAGAATATTTTTAAGTGTCAAAAACAAAGAGAATTTGAAGCCAAGCAGCAAAGGCAACAATACAGTTAATAACAGCAACAACCCATTAGACACAGGCAGTTTTAGAAGAGCCACTGAAAACTGTTCAAAGAAAGAAGAAGACTGAAGACTCAGGCAAATATGACTAAATTTTAAATAGATAGTAGTTACATGCATTTCATATTTTGAGCATATGAAAATATTTTGTAATATAAAAAACTAAGGATATATGTTTAGCATACTTAAAAAATATGAGATGCATGTACCCACAGTCTGCCACCTCTTGCTCCCCAAGTTGTCTGGATAGGACAGTTGCATTCATGGACATTTTTACAACCTTCTTGAGGATAGTTGCTGGATATGTGCTGAGCAACCTGAACCAGTTCAAGATGTAGAGCAGCTGTAATGTGCCACAAGCTTTCAGAAAAAGTGAAATGGACAAAAGTGCTTAATTGGGTTAATGACACAACCATTGTGGGTACTGAGATTCATGACCATATTTATGGTAAACATTTTGCACTTTTTTAGTACTGTGCATTATACGAAAGTGAGTTTATATAGTCATTTAAAATGTTAAATAAAGTTGAAACACTTCAAAACACAACAAAAATCTAAGGAGAACTCCACACTTAACTTTGGGGCGCCTGGATGGCTCAATCGGTTAAGCATCTGCCTTTGGCTCAGGTCATGATCCCAGAGTCCCAGGATCCAGCCCTCTGAGGCTAGGCTCCCTGCTCAGCCAGGAGTCTGCTTCTGCTCCCCCCCCCCCCGGCTCTTTCTCTTTCTCTCTCACTCACTCTCTCAAATAAATAAACAAAATCTTAAAAAAAATTACAAGGAGAATCTTGGAGGAATCTGGGGAAACTTGGTAAGCAGGTGAAGCAGGTGTAATTTTGGCTTTTTAAATATTTTATTATTAAGTTTTTATTTTAAAATCTATTATAGTTAATAGACAGTGTTATATTAGTTTCAGGTATATGTACAATATAGTAAGTCAACAACTCTATACATTACTCAGCACTCATTATGATAAATATACTCTTAATCTATACCATATATATATATTTATATATATAAATATACCTCTTAAAATATACTCTTAGTCTATACTCTTAATTATACCTTCACCTAGTTTACCCATCCTCCTACCCATTCCTACTCTGGTAACCATCAGTTCTGTTTCCTGGTTTTTCTTCTTTCCTTTTATTCTCCTTTGCTCATTTGTTTCTTAAATCCCATATTAGTGAAATTATGTGGTATATGTCTTTCTCTAACTTATTTCACTTAGCATTACACTCTTTAGCTCCACGCATGTTGTTGCAGGTAGCAACATTTCATTTTTTATGACTGAATAATATTCCATTGTACACACACAAGCATGCCGGCATGCGCGCGCGCGAACACACACACACACACACACACACACACACACACACACACAATCTCTTTATCCATTCTGCTATCAATGAACACTTGGGCTGTTTCCATCAGTTAAATGGGATTGTTTTCTTAATTTCTTTCTGCTGATCCATTATTAATATACAGGAATGTGATAGATTTCTGCACATTATTTTTATATCCTGAAACATTACTGAATTCATTTATCAGTTGCAGTAGTCTTTTGGTGTTTAGGGCTTTCTAAACATAGTAGAATGTCATGTGCAGATAGTTAAAGTTTTACTACTACCTTATTAATTTGGACGCCTTTTTATTTCTTTTTCTGTCTGAGTGCTGTGGCTTGAACTTCCAGTACTATGTTAAATAAAAGTTGTAAGAGTGGACATCCTTGCCTTGTTCCTACCTTAGGGGAAAAGCTGCAAGTTGGGTAAAGCTGAGGATATACACTGAGGATAATGCTAGCTATGGGTTTTTCATATATGGCCTTTATTATTTGAGATATGGTCCCTGTAAACCTACTTTGTTAAGGGTTTTTATCATGAATGGATGTTGTACTTTGTCAAATGCTTTTTCTGCATCTATTGAAATAATCATATGGTTTTTATCCTTTTTCCTATTGATGTGACACATTACACAGATTGATTTATGAAGATTAAGTCACCTTTGCATCACAGGAATAAATCCCACTTGATTGTAGTGAATGATTTTTTTTAATGTATTTTTGGATTTTTCTGCTGATCTTCTATTGAGGATTTTCACATCTATGTTCATCAAACATATTGGCATGTATTTCTCTCTCTCTCTCTCTCTCTTTTTGGTGGTGTCTTTAACTGGTTTTGGTATCAAGGTAATACCGACCTCAAAGAATGAATTTGGAAGTTTTCCTTCTATTTCCTTGGAATAGTATGAGAAGAATAGGTACTAACTATTTAAATGTTTGGTAGAATTCACCTGTGAAGTCCTCTGGTCCTGGACTTTTGTTTGTTGGGAGTTTTTGATTACTGATTCAATTTCATTGCTGTTAATCATTCTTTTCAAATTTTCTTTTTCTTTCTCCTTCAGTTTTGGTAGGTTATATGCTAGGAATTTATGCATTTCTTCTAGGTTGTCCAATTTGTTAGCATATAGTTTTTTATAATATTCTCTTACAATTGTTTGTATTTCTGTGGTGGAGTTGTCATTTCTCCTCTTTCATTTGTGACTTTGTTTGAATCCTGTCTCTCTCTCTCTCTCTCTCTCTTTCATGTGTCTGGCTAGACATTTATCAATTTTGTTGATCTTTTCAAAGAACAAGCTCCTGGTTTCATTGATCTGTTCTTTTTGTTTGTTTGTTTCTATATCATTTATTTCTGCTTTAATCTTTATTATTTCTTCCCTTTTGCTGCATTGTGGTTTGTTTGTTCTTTTCTAGCTCCTATAGGTGTAAGGTTAGGTTATTTATTTGAGATATTTCTTGCTTTCTGAGGTAGGCCTACATTGCTATAAACTCTCCTCTTACAAATGCTTTTGTAATTTCAAAGATTTTGGATTGTCATGTTTTCGTTTTCATTTGTTTCCATGTATTTTATTTTATTTCTTCTTTGATTTCTTGTTTGACCCATTCATTGTTTGGTAGCATGTTAGTTAACCTCCTTATATTTATGCTCTTTCCAGATTTTTTTCTGGGTGGATGATTTCTAGTTTCATGCCACTATGGTCAAAAAAAGATGTATGGTATGAGTTCTATCTTTTTTTAATTTGTTGAGACTTGTTTTGTGGCCTAATATGTTGTCTATTCTGCAGAATGCACCATGTGCAGTTGAAAAGAATGTGTATTCTACTGTTTAAGGATGGACTGTTCTGAATATATACCTGTTAAATATATCTGATCCAGTATGTCATTCAAAGCCACCAATTCTTTGTTGATCTTCTGTTTGGATGATTTTTCTATTGAAATAATTTGGGTGTTAAAGTCCCCTACTATTATTGTATTACTATAGATTACCTCATTTATATTTGTTATTAACCATTTTATGTATTTTGTGCTTCCATGTTGGGCGCATAAATATTTGCAATTGTTATAACCTCTTGTTGCATTGTCCCTTCAATGATTAGTGTACTTCTTTGTCTCTTGTTACAAACTTTGTTTTAAAGTCTATTTTGCCTGATGTAAGTATTGCCACTCTAGCTTTCTTTTGCAATTCATTTGCACGATAAATGTCTCTCTCTTCCCTCATTTTCAATCTGCACATGTTTTTAGGTCTGAAATTAGTCTTTTGTAGGCAGCATATAGATGAGTCTTGTTTTTTTATTCACTCTGTCACCCTATGCTTTTTGATTGAAGCATTTAGTCCATTTATATTCATAGTAATTATTGATAAATACATATTTATTGCCAATTTTTACTTGTTTTATGGTTGTTTTCACTTTTTCTCTGATTCTTTCTCCTCTTTCTCTCTTTCATGGTTTGTTGGCTTTCTTTAATGGTAGGCCTGAATACTTTTCTCTTTATTCTTTGCATATGTGTTACTGGTTTTTGTTTTGAGGTTACAATTAGGTTTGTATATAACATCTTCTAAATATAGCAGTCTATATGAAGTTGATGGTCACTTAAATTTGAATTCATTCTTAATTCCTCCACCTCCCACATTTTAGGTACATGGTGTCATATTTTACATTTTTTTTTTAATATTCTGAATCCCTTGACTGATTTTTACAGATACACTTATTTTTACTGGTTTTGTGCTTCCAACTTTTTATACTCTCACTTATGATCTTTCCTTTCCACTTAAAGAGTCCCCTTTAACATTTCTTGTAGGGCTGCATTAGTGATCATGAACTCCTTTTGTTTTTGTTTGAGAAACTCTTTATTTCTCTTTTTATTTTAAATGATAGTCTTGATGGATAGAGTATTCTTGGATGCAGTTTTTTTCCTTTCAGCACTTTGATCATATCATACCATTCTCTTCTTGCCTGCAAAGTTCCTGCCAAAACTCTCTGATAGCTTTATGGGATTTTCTTATATATAACTATCTTCTTTTCTCTTATTGCTTTATAGGTTTTTTTTTTTTTCCTTTATCACTACTTTTTGCCATTTTAATTACTATGTGTTTTGGTGTGGATCTCCTTGGATTGATTGTGTTGGTGGATTTCTGTGCCTCCTGAACTTGATGTCTGTTTCCTTTTCCATATTAGGGAATTTTTCAGCTATTTTTCTTTAAATAAATTATCTGTCCCCTTTTTTCTCTTTTCATCTTCTGGGATCCCTATAATGCAAATGTCATTATGCGTGGTGGAGATGCTGAGTTCTGTAAGTCCATTCTCATTTTGCATGATTCTTTCTTCTCCTTATGCTCAGCTTGATTACTTCCCATTACTCTGTCTTCCAGGTCACTAATCCATTCCTCTGCTTCTTCTTGCCTATTTATTCTATCAAGTGTATTTTTAAATTAATTTATTGTGTCTCATCTCTGATTGTCTTTTTTTTTTTTATCTTATTGTTAAGGGTCTCACTGATGTCTTCCACTCTTTTCTCAAGCTGAGTGAGTATCCTTATGATCATTACTTTAAATTCTCTATCTGGCATATTACTTATCTCTGTTTCCTGTAGGTCTCTTACTGTGGTTGACCCTGTTCTTTCATTTGCAAGACATTCCTCTTTCTCCTCATTTTGTCTAACTCTATGTATCTGTTTATGCATTTTAGGAAACTCAATTACATCTCCTGCTCTTAAAAATAATAACCTTATGAAGAAGAGGTCCCCTAGTGCCCTGAAGCACAGTGTCCCCTGTTCACCAGAGCCTGTGCTTCCAGAAGTGTCTCTTCCATATGTTACATGTGCCCCACTATTGAGTTCTGGCCACTTTTCCCTTCAGTCCAATTGTCTGCAGAGTCTGTCTCTGCCTGTTGTGGGCAGTGTTTGGTCCCTGGCTGGGTGGGGTGCATTTTAAGAAGGTGTGCACTGGCCTGCTTACAAAATGATACCTGCCCTGCTGCTCCTATTGTTACTGGAACTGAGGTCCCATGAAAGGTACAGGTTGGGAGATGAGGTGTTGGTGAGCGTGCACCAGTCTTCTAGGGAATGGGGCCCATATCGCCAGAATTGAGGCAAGCATGGCTTGGAAGGATGGACCCCCTGAAGCAAAATTTGGGTGGGGGTTGGTATAAGCAAGTTAGGTAAAAAGTGTGGAATCTACACTGGTTCTCGCAGGTGGCTATGTATTCATGATGGGTGGTTGGGGTAGGAAAAGACACCTGCCAGCTCCTTTGTTCCTGCAAGGTCTTCCCATGATCCCTGCCTCTCTAGGCCAAGCTCTAGGATGGGTAAATAACTTTCCTCCCCTCTGGCCCTGGCATTTTTCCAAGTGCTGTTTCCAGGCTATATCCCTGCAGGCTATTTGTCATGCTGTCTCTTTAAAGTTGAGGACTCCAATTTAAAAAAAAAAAAAATAATTAATTAACTTTCATTTTTTTAATTTAAATTCAATTAGCCAAGGTATAGTATATCATTAGTTTTTGATATAATGTTCAATGATTCATTAGTTGAGTATAACACCTAATGCTTATCATTCTAATACCCTCTGGGCTTTCTCAGAGCCAGACCCTCTGATTTTTAAAATTCTAGACTTTAAGTCCCACTGGTTGTAAGAACTCACAAGATTAGGTCCTCTCACTTTCAAAGCCAAATATTATAGGGATTTGTTTTCCCTATGTGGACTCCTGAGTATGATAGTCTGTTTTCTTGCCCTTCTCCAAATCCTGTGGGCTAGCTCCCTACCTTTCACAGACAGCCATGGTTCTCTTTACTCCCAAACAGTGTCTGCAACTTTCCTACTTTCTCTGATATGGCTTCTTCTCTACCTTTAGTTGTATAGTTTATTCTGCCCGTTGTTGGGTCATTTTCTGGATTATTTACACTGATGTGAGAGTTATCTAGTTGTATCCATGGGATGAGGTGAACTTAGGGTCCTCCTACTCTGCCATCTTCCCAACCTCCCAAAGCAAGTATAATTTGAAATAGGTTCCTTATGAAACTCTTCTCTGATAAAGCATGTCTACTCTTTGTCTGAGCTATTCTATTTTTTTTATGAATTCCCCACTGATTAAAGACTTACCGTAATCTCACTGCATATAAGCTGTTGTGCATTCAGAAAATATCCCAAGACGCCTCCTATGTTTATATTTAAGTTATTTAGGAACTAATACTCTCAGAACTTGGGGTAAAAAGGGTTGTAGTGGTAGGAAGATACTAGAGAGTGACATTGGAATCCAGTAAGTGCTGATAACATTATCAACTGAAGTACATAAAGTATCTGATTGAATGTAGACAGTTAGGTACCTTTCAGTTAAGTCCAAACACAAAGCTTTGGGAGTCAAGGGGTATGGACATTTTATTCAAAGTTGTCTAAATATTTTCTGAGTTAAAAATGGATTTTATCCTGCTAATTCCTCATAGACACTAAGAAAATATATTAGGTGAAGAGGCTAGTCTTATAAAATCATGTGTGGGCTTCTAATACGTCACACTAGGATCCATGTGAGATTCAGACAAAGAAAAAACAATAGCACTCAATGGTCACAAGAGCAATTTTCATTTCTGCAAAGGACAAAGGACATGGCATTAAAATGACTGATAATATCCAGTTCAGGCAAGGTCATAGAATATGGACACTCTTAAATATTATTGGTGAAAATATTAGTTGAGAGAAGCTTTCCAAAAGACAATTTGGGTACACCTGGTAAAGATTATTTTTTGTGTGAGCTATTTGTAGCAGTCTCTCCTACAAATTACACCTATATTGGGCAAGCTATACATGTAAGTAAATGACACAAAAGATATCCATGTATATTTTTTAAGAAAAATGATGTTGCCAAGCTATGTAGATGGCTACAGAAATACATTTATGTCTGTATAGTTTTCTATCACAATCCTATCAAATTACCACAAATTAGTGGTTTAAACAACACGGCTTTATTATTTCACAGTTCTTTAGGTTAGAAGTCAGACTTGGGTCTCCTTAGGGTGAAGTGAACGTGTCAGCAAGACTGCCTTCCTTACCGAAGGTTCTAAGGGTGATTTCATTTCTTTGCTTATTCAATTTTTGGCAGAATTCGGTGTCTCACCGTTAAATGAGTTGAGGTCTGCAATTTTCTGCTGGCTGTAAACTGAAGCCGGGTTCCAGTTTCTCAATCCATTGCATTTTTTGGCTCAACCCCTTTCCTTCATTTTCAAAGCCAGCAAAGACAGGTCAAGTCCTTCTCATGTCACATTCATCTGACTCACTCTTCTGCTTTCCTCTTCCACTCTTCTGCTTTCTTTTTCCACTTTTAAGGACTCACGAGATTGTAGTGGGCCCAAGTTAAGAATCAGGATAATCTCCCCACCTCAAGATCCTTAACCTTAAACACATATACACTTTTGTCACATAAGGTGACATAGTCATAAGTTCTGGGAATAGGGTGTGGACATCTTCAGGTGCTCATCATTCCACCTACCACAATATTTAGAAGTGTATTAAATATATATATGTGTGTGTGTATGTATATATGTATATAAATTATTTTATGTGTATATATATGCATATATTTATATGTATATTTATATATACATATGCAACCATTGAGGTGAGGAAAAGTAGAGACAGAGAGACAGAGGGAAGACAACATTGACAAAAACAAAAAATAAATATGTGTTCATATAGAACAAGTTTCTAGAAATAAATATACCAAACACTTTTAATTGGTTATTTCTGGGAATTGGGTTTTCAGTTTCTATATATACATTTAAAATTTTTTTTTAAATTTCTTTTCAGTGTTCCAGAATTCTTTGTTTATGTACCACACCCAGTGCTCCATGCAATATGTGCTCTCCATAATACCCACCACCAGGCTCAAGAGTAGTTTGCTTATATACAAAAAGCATACATTAATTTTTGCACTGAAAAAAGTAAAAAGGTAATAAATTGACCAATTGGCCTTAAGACCCTTGATATAAATCACTTGCTACATCTCCTAATATAAACACCTAGGGAAAGAAACAGTCTCTAAGTAAAATCAATGCTCCTTGAATTATTCATCAAAGTAAATTGGCAGACACTTCACCACAGGTGTTATATGCTCTGAATTGAAGAAATTAACCTTTAAACTAGTAATTGGCTGATTTGTGACATATCTAAATATTCTTAGTATAAAATGACCATATTAGTATTACTACTAATAACACTAAATACTCCTGCAATGGTAATAACAAGGAAAATATTAAATTGTTTTATATTATAGTGATTATAAAGCTACAGTTTCAAATACTTTTAAAATTCAGAACACTATTCTATAGTGTGAAGTAGGGAGAACGGATAATATTATCTTCATTTTTTGGCAAAGAAAATATTTAAAAGGCCTAGGTAAAACTTCATGAAGTTCTAATAACTCAAAATTATGCAGAACAAAAATAAGTTCTTAGGTGTTCTATTTTGGGAACTATGTATAATGTAAAAATAAATACAATTTCTTCCTTAATGAAATTAACAGTGTAGAAAGGTGGTAAGACATGCATGTGGGTGGTCACACTTAATGCAGAAAGTTAATAGCATTATAAAAAGAGTATCAATGAAGTATTAGAAGAGTTCAGAGATAAGTAGGTTGCTTGAGTATGAGATCATTAGGGAAATGTAATCAAACAAGCAATATTTGGATTGGGTCTGAAATAATACATATTGTATGATTTTCCATAAACAGGAACTAAAGCAGGGGTGTGAGAATATAAGCCAAGGACTGAATGAGAATGGTCCTATTAAAAGCAATGACAAGGAGAAGCAAGAAAGAAGGAAGAGTCATTATGTTTAGAATCAACAGCAGAAGACACATGAAAGAAAAGAATCCAAGATGACTCCACATTTTCTATTCTGGATACATAGAATAGTGGAACTGTTAGCAATACTCACCGGAAACATTTCCTCACCTTCCATTACGTCCTGAACCTTCTGTGAGATGGTTACTGCTCCAAAAACTCCTTAGGAATTGCTTTCTCAAGGTCTCCAGTGATCTCCTTGCACTAAATATAATAAAAAAAAAATAGTCACTATCATATTTGATTTCTTGGCTACATTCAGCTCTATAGTCACCTCCATCTGTCTTGAACACTTTCTTCTTCCTTCTTAACTCCACACTCTGCAGCTTTACAAAAGACAATTCATGCAAAGGGCACCGCCCTTAACGCTCATGCACACATTTGCTCAAAATATGTTAGCTTAGTCCTGTGATTATTCCCATTACTTTTTTTATGACCCCACAATCTCCTTTGTATGCTTCTCTTTCTTGGTTGTGCCCTTAAGTAGACTCTCTTCTGCCTGGGTCTTCTCTCTTCTCACGCGATGTACTCACTGTCAGCAATCTCCGTTCAGTTTCCTGGCTCTCATAATCATCAGTATCCTAAGAATCCCAAAGTCAAGTTTCTAGTTCAGATTTTTCTTCTAAACTCCAGACCCATTAACTTCTTTTTGACTATTTATGCTTATAAATACTTTAGGAAACTCAAATGTAAGATGTCCAAGATTGAACAAGTTTTCCTCCTTAACCTGCTCCTCTCCTTCTGCTTCATTTCTCCATGGAAGTTTGCAGTATAATTAAAAAAAAAAAAAATTTGGTATTTGTTCCCAGTCCCCAGCATACATCTCCTAGAACCTTAGAAATTGTCTCTGTGATAAGAGTTATAAGAGCATCATTTGTTCTATGAGATAACTTGGATGAGACCCCCATAAAAACCTCTAATCCCCTGTTTGGGAGCTACTGGGTTGATGAACACAACAAGGTGCTGGGAAGGAGGTCCACTCAAAGAGGGCATGGAAGCTCTATGTCCCCTCTTCTATATCTTGTTTTATGCATCTCTTCCATTTGTTGTTCCTGAGTTGTATCCATTATAATAAAACAGTAATAGTAAGTAAGGTATTTTCCTTTTTTTTTTTTTAAAGATTTATTTATTTATTTATTTGTCAGAGAGAGAGAGAGGAATGATAGTGAGCACAAACAAACAGAGTGGCAGGCAGAGAGAGAAGCAGGCTCCCCGTCGAGCAAGGAGCCCGACGTGGGACTCGATCCCAGGACGCTGGAATCATGACCTGAGCCGAAGGCAGCTGCTTAACCAACTGAGCCACCCAGGCGTCCCAGTAAGGTAATTTTCTGAGCCTTGTGAGTTATTCTAATTATCAGAGGTGAACAATGGTGGTGGTGGGGGGATTGTAGGAACCCTTACCAGCTTAGCAGGACTTTTTAGCTTAGTGGAACAGAACTGGAGATAACCTTGTGAGTCAAAACTTGCAACTGGCATCTGAAATGACAGAAGTCTTGTAGACTGAGAGCCTTTAAAGCTGTGGAGGCTGATGCTACCTGCAGGGTAGTTAGTGTCAGCATTTAACTGAATTGAATTGTAGGACACGTATTAGTGTCAGAATTGATTAGTGTCATGACAAAAAAAAAAAAAAATTACCCATAAAGATATCTTTATCCAACCTATTACTCAAGCCAGAAATCTTTGTCTTTCTTTTTTTCCTCTAGGGTCCCAAACAAATAAATCACCAAGTCTTTCAAAATATATTTTAAACTTCTCATCTTTCTTCAACTCTAATGTCATTACTTTAATCAAAAAGTTCATCACCTTTCATTTGATTCTAGTTGATCATTCCCCTGCTTTTGGTCTTTCAATGCACCTCCACACTGCAGTCAAAATGTTCTTTCTAAAACTCAAATTTGATCATGTAACTCCCTTCCTTATAAACTTCAACAATTTCTCTGTTTCTCAAGAAATAACACAGCTTAAAGGGCCCTAAAGAATTTGGCTGTTGATTGCCTTTCCTGTCTCAAAACTTACTACTCTATACCACCTGTACTCTAGCTATAATAAATTATTTTCTATTCCTAGGCTTGATGTGTGTCATGATCTTTCTTATTTTCATACTTACTGTTCTTTCTGCCTATAGTACTCTCTTCTTCTCCCCTTTACAGGGCTAAATTGCCACTCAAGCTCTAGCATTCAACTTAGATGTTATTTCCTTTAAAAAAGCTTTTTCTGATACCAAGTCAAGATTAGGTGACCTCTTTGTTTTTTTCATCTTATCACAAGCTCATCATAACTTGGCACTTATCATGCCATCTCATACTTTCTGCTAACTTGTGTGCATGCATGTCCCTTAATTCTGTGTAAACATCCTCTGAGAAGAGACCTTATCTACCATCTTCATCAATATACACTCAGCAACAGAACCTGACACAAAGAAAATATTTAATAAGTACAATGATGAATGAATATACAAATAAGCAGATGAATGAACAGGTAGAAAAACAGATTTGGGAGGTAGAAAATGATGCACTCAGATTTGGACATGTTGCTTTGACTTGAAGTCATCATCATAATATCCAAGGCAGGAGCAGGTATTCATCTGCATGGTTAAACAGGAGTTTATAGAAAATGCAAATGTAGGTAGTAAGATCTGGGAGTGATCCACAAAGTAGAGATCACTAAAACCACAAAACTTGATGAAATTGTATATAGAAAATATAGAGAAAAAGAGAGAATTGTTAGGGAATATCTATATTTATTTTTAGGTAAAATCTCCATACACCTGAGATGAGGTGAGTAAAAGCTCCATTAATGATTCTAGACAAACACAGTTTGATGAGGATTTAAGTTTGTGAATGAGAAGCTATTGGTGATGACTTCCAGACAAGTAATTGGCTTGAGAATTGGTATATCTAGCACCTTTACCAACCCAACATTTTCAGTTACCTAGTAATTAATAACAAAATGCCCAAAGAAACATAAAAAAAAATGGTGAAAATCCTGTATAGTTTTAGGAACCATGACTAGTCAATATACCTCAAACTGAGTTAATTTATCTGGAAACACATCAAGGACTCAATGCTTCTTCTTCCTGAGATTGTAGTATAACATTACAGAAAATAAATTTAGGAGATTCTGGCATTCATAATTTCGAGAAGAAAAGGATAAAGGCCATGGCACAGAATAAAATATGCAGGAAGCACCTTTCCAGCATCCTTTCACTCGCTCTTATCAGCAGTGTTCTGAATTACCTGCAGTGGGAGACATATGAGAACGTAAGTTACTCAAGGAGGAAGCCAGCAGGTGGTGGTTTCTCCCTGATCTACTATGATTCTTCCCAATGATTGGGCAGTTAACACAGGAGAGGCAACAAGATACACCATGTCTGTAAGTTTAAAACTGAGGCAAATGGAAAGTGAGACACAGAAAGCTGGTCCCTGGAATAGCAGGCTCATCAATTGTAGAGAGGAAATTATGCACAGATTAAATTATTTCACTAGGCTTGCCCATGTCTTAGCATCCTTCCAATTCTTTTTAGAATGCAGGATTACTAAATTTATGCTGTCTTTCTAGCTTAAAATGTTAAAAAATATATTCTGAAAAATACATTAAGTGTACAATAAAGATATCAAGATGTATCCTCCCATGTGCTACTTAGACAAATTCCAGGCCATAAAAGACCTCTGTACATTAATGAATAAGAAAACAGAATGAAGAAAATGGAAAATAATTGTTTTCATAAAAGGACTAAAATCCAACACTAAAAATTGTTCTTGAAAAAAAAAAAAGCCTTCCCTAAGAAATAAAATTTGTTTTAAAGTGTCTGTCTCAGAAAAAGATATATACCATATGATCTCACTTATATGTGGAATCTAAGCAAACAAAAAATAAAAACAAAAACCAAAAAAAGCAAACAAAAAATAAAAACAAAAACCAAAAACCAAAACTGCTTATGGAAACAGAACAAAGAGTGGTGGTTGCCTGAGGTGGGTGGGGAAAAGAGGTTCAAGGGGTCAAAAGGTACAAATTTAAGTTATAAAATGAGTAAGTCATAGGGATATAATGTAGAGCATGGTGACTATAGTTAGTAATACTGTACTGCATATTTTAAAGTAGCTAGGAGAATTGATCTTGAACAGTCTCATCACATACACAAAAATGAATAACTAAGTATGGTGATGGATATTAACTGGACTTTCTGTGGTGATCATTTTGGAATATATACAAACATCAAACTATTATGTTGTGTACCTGACACTAATATATGTCAATTATACTTTATATAAATAAATTACTTCACAAAAAGAAATTAGTAGTGCATTAAGAAATAATGTACCACAACACATTTAATTTATCTCCACAGTGAAATTATAGTTCAACATCTGGAAATTCACTAAAATAGCATGTCTTATTAATTGGTCAAATGATATTAAAAAAATACAAGTGTTTGTCTTATACTATCGAGAGAATTCACATGGATTCTTGAAGCAAGAAAATAAGATGAAATGATAATCAAAATACTAAGTTCAAATCTTGTAACAATCATTAATTTTAGTTTCAAGGAATTTGGACTGAAGATGTGTGCTGTAATTGAGGCCTCACTCCCTGCCACCTGTCAATTATAAGAGACTATTGACCTCTGACAGTTAAAGGTAGCTAGACAAAAAGGTACCCAGAGGGAAAATTTTTGTCATGTTTTTCTATTCTGGAAGTTGGCTAATAGCAAGGTATTTCATTAGATGATGGATGTGTAAAGCCTTGATGTGAGGGTACATATAAATTGCTTAAAATGCCAAATTCTATTAATGGAGGCCTACAGGTGAAAAAGTGCAGAGAAAATATGCATCCAGTCAATAAAGACAAAGCTTTTAGAGAGGGTTTTTGTTTTTGTTTTTGTTTTTTATCTCTTCTAAATTCTTACCAGTGTGGTAGGTTCACATCACAGTAGAACAATCTGTATTACACATTCTTGCAATAGGTGGTGGATACAGTACCTGATAAAAAAAGAATAAAAATTATTTAGTGATCTGAGGATTTAGCTCTCACTCTCTTCCGGCAACTAAATATTTGAATATGTAATAAAACCTTATGCTTTGCCAATCCCTTAAATTTAAGTTCTGTGTAAATGATCAAATGAAGCCCAGTAAGTGGAAGAAGCGTAAGAAGAATTTGACCAAATTCTTGCAGCACATTAAGTTACTTATCTGCAAATTATAAATGATATTCTCTCTAGGCTGACAAAATTTTGAAAGATATCCTTTCCTTATGATTTCAGCTGAAAGCCAGAATAGAATTCAAGGAACCAAATTCATTTAGTACACGGTGGACTTTGTCCTCTGCCATAACACAGTGTAGTGGAAAAAATAGGTCATAAGAAGCAAACAGCATGGTGACCACTAGCAAAATTAATATACAAAAATAACAGCTTTTTTATCCTTTGAAAAGATAAAATATAAGAGCAGAATAAATAAGAATGTGCAAGACCTATATGAGGAAAGCTATATTCTACTGAGATACACAAACAAAGACTTAGATAAATGGAGGTTCATACCTTGTTTTTAGGTATAAAAGTTAATGTTTAGAGACATCAATTTTTCCAGCTGGATCAACATATTCATTGTTTTGGCAATCAAAATTTCAAGAATTTTACCAACTTGATGAAATAATTCAAAAACATAGGTTAGAAAATTAACCTGTGTGAAAATCACCAGGAAAATTCTGAAGGAAGAAGAATGAATAGAATCATAGAACTACAGTAATTAAAATAGAGTAGATATGAGGAAAGATCACTCGGATCAATGAACTGAATAAAGAATCTAGAAACTGATCCTACATTCTTACTGACACATGAAAAATATGGTATTTCTAATCACTGGGGGAAATATAGATTACAAGAAAAATGATATTAGGTCAACTGAATAACCAGTTATGTTAAAAAAATGCACTTAAGATCTGATCTCAAGTAAAAAACATTATAAGATTAAATACTTAAACATAATGTAAAAATAAAAAAACTCATAAGACATAAGAAAAATTAGATAATGTTCTAGTAATTCAAGTACAAGGTATATAAAAAGTTTATACAAATCAATAGAAAGATATAGTAGAATTTTTAAAACTGGGTGAAAACCACTCATAAACAAGAATCAGAAATTAAATAAAAAGGGTTAATGTGCATTTGAAAAGCTAAGCCTAGGGTTAGTTTCCTGAGTGTGAAATTTTTAGAGCCAGTAGAGCCCCAAGCTTCTAAAGGCCCCATGCTCAGTGTAATACTGTGTTGTCATACGCTCGAAATTTTTCTTGTTTGTTTGTTTTTAAAACAAGCTGTGGCCAGTTTTATTAAAGAAAAATTCTGCGTGATTTACCTTTCACCAGTCTGTTCTGGCATGCTTCTAATGATATCAGAATCACCTGGATCAATGATAGCCAGCGTGCATACTCTGTGGTATTTCTCACATGCTGGGCCCAATTCAATATTATTGCCACTGTAGTGATGGACACCAGTTTTGGCCAACATGGCATAGTATTCTATTTCAGATTTCCTCAAGGCCTGGCAGTTGTTGGCGAGGATGACCAGCTTCGCTTTGCCATGTCTGATCATTTTCAGAGTCTGCTTGTACCCCAGCACATATTTTCCACTTTTCATAACGAGCTGGAGCCTGGAGTTGATTGACTCCAGTGACTTTTTTGTCTTCTTTGCGGCCACCATCTTCCTGCCTTAGATGCGGGAGGGCCCCAACCAAGAGCAGCTGCCAAAATGGCCGGGAGAGAGAAAGGAAAGAGCTCCCTCAAAATTTTAATAATTTTGAAAAAGGGAACTGGACTTTCATTTTGTATGGGATCCTGAAATTTATGTAGCCAGTCCTGATGTATCTTCACATAAAATACATGAAATACAAATAAAGCCTCACTTTAAAAAATTGTTTTCAGTTTTAAAAAGATAAAAATGTTGATGATATTATATAATACTAAAAATGTAGATAAGGGGGTGTGGGTGCCTTTATGGCTCTGTCCGTTAAGCTTCCAGCTCTTGACTTCAGCTCTGGTCATAATCTCAGGGTCCAGGGATTGAGCCCTGTGTCCAGATCCATTTTCAGCGGGGAGTCTCCTTGAGGATTCTCTTCTCTCTCTCCCCCTCTCTCTGCCCATCTTCCTGCTAATTCTCTCTCTCAAATAAATAAGTTCTTAAAAAGAAAAGGGTATAGATAACACAGAACTCTTACACACTTTTAGTACAGCCAATTGCAAATACTCTAGAATCATATGACAAAACTTAAAGTGATCCAGCCTTTTTTTCCCTCCAGAAAATGATCTACAGAAACTAACTGAACCAATATGTAAAAATAAGGATATTCATCACAGTATTGTTTATAATAGCAATCTAAATGTCCACAAAATCATTGATTATAAATTGAAAGATACACTTATATAGCTGTACATTATACTTTAACTTGAAATGTTATACAATTTTTATATTCACATAAACACATCCATATGATGTATAAAGATATACAGTGATATGGAAAGATGTGCATGATCTACTTCCAAGTGAAAAGCAGACTGTGTAACAAGGAGAGTGAAATGCTATAGGTACTTATAGAAAACTTTTGGTGTATATGTATAAAAAATGTCTGAAAAGAAGAACACAAAGATATTTTTGTCTGGATTACAGAAAATTTTCATTTTGTCGTTACAGTTTTTGGTAATCTTCTTTTAAACAATGACCTTTTTCTTACTATTAAAATAAAAAAAAACATTTCATTTTAAATGAATAAGAATCAGCCTACTTAATTGTGTCTGTGATTATTAAAATACTGAAATACAGGTCTTCCTCGACTTAAGATGGGGTTGCATTCCAATAAACACATCCTAAGACGAAAGTGTCAAGAAATGAAAATGCATAATATACCTAACCTACCAAACATCATAGCTCAGCCTAGCCTAATTTAACTGTTCTCAGAACATTTACCTTAGTTTATAGTTGGGTAAAATCATCAAACACAGCCTATTTTATAAAGTGAAGAATATCTCATGTAACTTATTAAATACAGTACTGAAAGGGAGAAACAGAATGGTTGTGTGGGTACGAAATGGTTGTAAGTGTATTGGCTGTTTACCCTCATGATCATATGGCTGACTGGGTTCTGTGATTTGTGGCTACCATCCAGCATCAGGAGAGAGTCATACTGCACTAGCCTGGAAAAAGATCAAGATTCAAAATTCAAAATATAGTTTCTACTGAATGCATATCATTTTTGCACCACCATAAATTTGAAAAATTGTAGGTTCAATCATTGTAACTTGGGGGTCGCCTGTATGTAGTTGCAAAAATAACTTTAATTTGATATCAAATAGGGCATATGACATAAACAAAGTTTTGAAAGAAAAAATCAACAATATTTAAAAGTTATGGTAAATCATTTCAAACATGCAGATTATACGACAAAAATTGGAAGGTGGAATGACAAGCATACCGATTCCTTTATCTTAAAAGGAAGCAATATTATACACTTCAGTGCTGACATAGACAATTAAAGAAGTATAGGTTTAATTTTGTTTTTGCATGGCATAATTATAGTAGAATTTATAAGGATTTTTAGAAGCATGAAAAATTATACCAGACAGCACAGGATTATGAGGTAGAACATAAGTCAGTATATCTTGAGTTGAAGTGAAGAATAGTACTTAATGTGAAAAATAATAATGGATTTGGATTCAAATTTAATTAAAAAGAGAGGAAACCATACCGCACTTAATGAACCAAAGAAAATTTCAGTCTTTCATCTAAAAAAGAAAGCACACAGAGTGTAGTTGAATCCAGATGATGTATTACAGCGATTGAGTTAATTCTCTCTGTTGATTAAAATAAATACATAATCTCCAATAAATTGCTTCCTGATATTCCTTTAAGTTGTTTTACTTGAAAGAGACTTCAAATGGAGGAAAATAGCAGACATCTAAAATAAATTCAGGACCACCTGCAGTTTGACTCTTAGAAGTCTGATGAGTAGAGATATTTTAGTCAAGTGTCTGATGTAAAACATCACATTTCTATCATCATTTTTGATTGGAAAGGGGATACTTGGAAGTAATCCAGCACAGTGTGGTAGTCGAACTGAAGGTAACATAATGCTAATTTTATCTGTATATCTGTGCTGTTAAGACTTAATTTTAAGAACTCAATTAATGGATGTTTACTTTTCTTGCCAAATTCACTTAAAGTTTATTAAGTCATTTCTTTTTTCACTTTTTAAAAAAATATTGAAACCTATGCTATCAAAATGGTAGAATAAGAAAAATTACATAGATTTAAAAATTTGAATCCATATTGTCTATATTCATTATATTGATAGCTGGATAAAATGGAAGAATTGAAGAGTTTAAGCCTTTTGAAACAACTAAAAATGCATATGTCATGAGTTGCCAAAAGTAATACTAAATTAATGAATGCCAATTTTCAGAAAACTCCTTTTTTTTTTTTTTTTTTTGTACTTAGGCAGAAGAAATTTGTTTTCTCAGAAGTATGGGATCTGGAAATATGAAATTAGAATGCCAGCACAGAAAACACTTTTTAAATAAGTCTGACCCTATACAAAGGCAAATGCGTTAGTGGCAAAATTTGGCCACCTTAAACAACAGAATGTCTGTTCCCACTTCAGAAAATAGGTAACCAGATAAAAATCTATGAAATAGCCACTGGTTGTTTTTCAACTTATTTTCTGTAGACTATCAGCATAAGGCATATCTGCTATGCTTTTTAAGAATTCAGATATTTAGCTCTGGTTTAAAATGACTAAATCCAAATTTCTGAGATAAAACTCAGGAATATTTCTTTTTTGCCAAAGTCCAAATTTCTGAGATAAAACTCAGGAATATTTCTTTTTTGCCAAAATCATACTAACATAAAAACATACTAACATACATTAATTTCTCTTAAGTCCCTGCTTATAGGGCAAGAGTCAAGAATCTGGAAAGGAGAAGCACGGGGGAGCTGCACAAGGGCCACTGGTTGGTTCTCTGAGAGCAGCTGACTTCACAGTTCTTATGTGCTGCTAAGCAAAATTCTACAGGTTCTTTGGAGTCTGCATTAGGACGACAGATGTCAGGAGAGTTACGTGCAGAGAACAGAATGATTGTGGAGGGTACAGGAACCTGCTGTATCAGCAGTTCTGCAGATAAAACTTAGGAATGAAAGTTAAGAAATGTGTACTTTTCTTCCAACCTGCTGTATGAATTTTGGGGAAAAAACATATATTTTTACAACTATTTTGCCATCAGGTATAAAAAAATACAAATAACGTATGATCCCTTCCAGCCTCAGATAAATATTTATGTGAACAATTAAATGTTTTCAAGAGCTTTGCCCTGTCCATAGAACTGGTGCTCTCTCAACCAGGCTCACTACTTGTCACTAAATCATTTTTTTCTTCCCTCTCACCCTCTTTTTTTCTGTATATGAAGAAAATATTGATAGACTTCCTTGTAGACTAACATTTTAATAAAATACCTAGCATTGTCACCAGGCATATAATTTGTTAGTAAGGAATATTTACTATTGTTGGTAAATTGCTAATGTTTAATTTTTGTTTCACATTCACCTTTTTTTTTTTTTTAATTCACTGATCAAATATTTTTGAGTCTCTACTTGCACAAGTCACTGCTAGGTCCTATTTAGGAAGTGACGTGCCCAATAGACACCATTATAAAGTCCGCAGGATAACAGAGGAAACAATATCAGACAAGTATTCAAATGAATAAAAAGTTGGAAATGCTACCGACAAAAAGTATAGGGTACTCTCAGAGGAAATAATACAGTAATTAACAGTAATTTAATTAATTAATGCAGCAATCTAATAGGGAGGTCGGTAAGTGCCTCTTGGAGGGTGTCCTATTTGAGGAGGTGCTGGGGCCTGAAAGAAAAAATTGTTAACATTTGTTCACAAGAGTGAGAGTGAAAGGGTTCCAGACAGCAGAGAGGATAAAGAGTATCTTCAAAATTCACAAAACCAGTGTAGTGTGGCTAGAGCATAGTGATAGGGAGAGGAGCTGGAAAAGAAGCTAAAGGTGGAGGCATGAGTCAAAGCAAAAACTTAAAAGCTTGTGTTAAAGCAATTGAAGGGTTTGGAGAAAGGGAGTGACTGGATCCTCTTGGCTGCCTCCATGGAAAAGAGATGTAAATATTAAACACGAGAAGAACAGTAGAGGCTAGTTTATTCTGGGTTAAAAGATAACAGTGACTTGTCTAAAGTCAACTAGTGAAGTCTGTGAGAATTGTCTATATTCATCCCTCACTTTGTTACAGGAATAAGTAAACCCAGAACATCTAAAGTACTGGCTAGGTAACCAAAAGAGGGATTTGGACTCAGAGAGGAAAAGGCAGAGCTCAGTCTTCAAAACTCATATGTAAGAATGAAACCAAGGCAAAATTTTCAAAACTATAGCAAGACCAGTGGCACAGGTGACAATGCTTTGTGTCAGAAGGTTGGGCTAGGAGACATTAGGCCAGGTTTGCCCTAGAACCTACAGTGCTGTGGATGAAGCTTAGGAAATTCCAGCTATGGTAGATCAGGAAACAGAGGCTGGTAGATACCACCAGGTAAAAAATACTTTGTGTTTTAAATCACTGGATGATATTGTGCAATGTGCATTATGGAATAAATGTGACTACAGAAGACTAAAATGTACTAAGGATGTGTGTTGCCATTTAAAGTGATGAGAACAAGCATCAGAATCACCTCGGTTACCAGTGCTTGATCAAGTCTTTCCCAACTTCCAACTATAATATCTATAAAAAGATACTAAAACATAAACATTCATAACTCTTCAAATCAATACAACCAATATTATGTACACAAATTACAAGTTTCTTTGCACGGGATGAAAAATTATAATTAATGTCTGATGCTGACACATACTTTGATTTTTTGAGGGATATATTCCCCAGGGAAACAGAACCAATAGCTTAGATAGAAGTATATGGGTAAGTTATAGCTGATATATAGATATGGATTTATTGTGAGGAATTGGCCTATGTGGTGATGGAGGCTGAGAAAACTCACAATCTGCTATCTGCAAGGTGGAGACCCAGAAATGTTGGTGGTATATTCAGTCTAAGTCTGACAGCCTGATGATGTTAAATCCCAGTCCAGGAGTGGAAGAAGATGAGATGACATGTCCCAGCTCCAGCAGTTAAGCAGAAAAAGGTGCATATTTCTCTTTCCTCTTTTTTGTTCCACTCAGGCCTCCAATAGATTGGATAATGCATGCTTGGGAAAGGCCATCTACTTTACTGAGTTCATAGATTCAAATGCTAATCACATCTGGAAACAACTTGACAAACATATCCAGAAATAATGTTGGTAACCAGAAATCTGGATATCTCCTGTTGGCTTGACACATAACTATCATAAGAGATAACAAATGTGTAAACCTAAAGATCATCTTCACTGTTTTGCCATAGGTATTCTCTTGGCCTCAGAGCTCAATATCTGGACCAATCACAGCATGAAACTTGTTTTCCTCTAATGTGGAGGAAACACCTGCTTTCTAAAACATACAAGACCATGTAATCTTCCAGTTTCTCCCATTTGTAGTTTTCTCTGCTCATTCTGGAAATAAAATGATCACTATTCTATTTTAGCCAGAGGCAGGCATGGAAGGTGTTGGTGCTCTTCAGGGATGTGGAAATACAAGTAGGGAGGGACTGTGATGGGAAGCGATGGAGCAGTGTGTACTGTGCCTTGCTATTGTCACTGTCTAGCAAGAGAAGATCAAAATAGGGGGACCTGGGTGGCTCAGTGGGTTAAAGCCTCTGCCTTCAGCTCGGGTCCTGATCCCAGGGTCCTGGGATTGAGCCCCACGTCGGGCTCTCTGCTCGGCGGGGAGCCTGCTTCCCTTCCTCTCTCTCTCTGCCTGCCTCTCTGCCTACTTGTGATCTCTGTCTGTCAAATAAATAAATAAAAATCTTTAAAAATTAAAAAAAATAAAAAAGAGAAGATCAAAATAATATTTTCAATCATTAAGGCACAAATGATCCTTTTCAAAAGACAACCAGATAGCTACAAAAGATAAATGTTTTCTGAACATAAGAAATTTTGATAGAGGTTCTACACATAAACTCTGTGACTCAAAATCCATCTGAGGGAAGTTATAATAGAGTAGGATGGCCCATGAATTCACCCACAATGTTTATGAACAATACCATGTTTGGATATACATTCTTCTTTACCAGAAAAAGCAGATATAAAAGATATGTAGGTATTTTAGCAAATCGACATAAAAGAAGTATAATGGTATATAAACTGCAAGGACATATTTTTGGGAAATGTTTACTATTAGAAATATAAAACACTTTTTCTTAAAGCATCTGCTTCGGGTCCTTAATACAATTTAAGAAAACATGGACTCAGATTTAAAAGATACAAATATGAAGTGAAATGCAACAGATTGACAAGAAAAGGACATTAATTGACAGGAAGTAGAAATTAAAAACAAAATTGCCATAACACAGGCTCTCCATGAAAAAATAAATAAATATTGTGCATAAAGGGGCACCTGGGTGACTCAGTTTGTTAAGTGTCTGCCTTCAGCTCAGGTCATGATCCTAGGGTCCTGGGACTGAGTGCTGTGTCAGGCTCACTGCCTGGAACAAAATAAAACAATGCTAGTATCCGAACTACATCAGGTAGTATCAAAACACTATTTTATTTGTTAAATTGATTATTATAATTCATTTTTAACATGTATGTATCTGTTAATTTTTTTTTTTTAAGATCTTATTTATTTATTTGACAGAGAGAGAGATCCCAAGTAGGCAGAGCAGAAGGCAGGCAGAGAGAGGGGGAAGCAGGCTCCCTGCTGGGCAGAGAGCCCAATATGGGGCTCGATCCCAGGACTCTGAGATCATGACCTGAGCTGAAGGCAGAGGCCTAACCCACTGAGCCACCCAGGTGCCCCTGTATCTGTTAAATTTTTTAAAAAGATATATGCTTTACAAAGCCTAGCAAAAATTATAGTAAAATCATAGTCCATGGAGAATTAGACAAGAAAAATAAAGATATATTAAAAAAGCTCAAAATTGAGATGGCAAATAAACCAGATTTTCAGGGGCATAACAAACAGGCTTACAGGAGGAGTCAAACTCTTCTACTAAAGACAAAGTCCAATCATATGTTATTCCCAAGAGACATAGCTATGGGGGGAATATGACATAGAAAAGTGAAAGAAAAAAGAACTGCCAGAGAGGTTGGGTAACGCAAACAAAAGAAAGAGTATAATATTAAAATCAGTTATATTAGATTTTGTGGCAAATAAGTCATCAACTAGAAAAAATGGCTCTCATTTTATAGTAAAAATTAAAGATTTTAGATCTATAATTATAGAAGATATTCAAAACAAATACATTTGTATGACAAATAACATAGCTACAAAATATTAAGGTAAATCTACCCTATGAAATTTTACAAGGAAAACTTGAAGAAGAGGAAAAATGGTAGCTTTGAAGACACATCTCCCAAGTTTTAAAGAACCACGTAGAAAAAAATAAAAATATAAAAGTTATGTAATACTTTAATTTATAATTTATTTAAAAGAGAGTCCAAATATGTTTCAAATATCAGGATATACACTTTCTTCTAAAGGCCAGTGGATCATTTATAAAAACTGAACATCTAATAGGCCACAAAGAAAAGTATTTTAAATTAATTACAGAAAAGCTGAAATTGTGTATGTCATGATATTAGATCAGAAAGTAATAATAGCCATTAATAACAAAAGTTGAAAATTAATTATTTGGAAATAAACAACACACGGCTCATTAACATGGATCAAGGGAGATGGATTACTGATTGTTTACAAAGCAATACAAATGAGAATGCTTTAATAAATATTTGATAGAAACTTTATGTCCACAAACTCTTTGGCTTAAAATCAGAAGATGGGATGAACTAGCAACTAGGTAGATAGTGATTAACGCTAGGGCAATTCACCTATAATGTCTATGATCAACTACCATATATAAATACTATTTCATCATGGAAAATAAGTCCACTTTTTTTTTTTTTTTTAAGATTTTACTGATTTACTTGAGAAAGAGAGAGAGCACACACAAGTGGAAGGGGGGTAGCAGAGGGAGAGGGAGAAGTAGACTCTCCCTACAAGAGATGGAGCCCTACAAGGGGCTTGATCCCAGGACCCTGTGGCTCTATTTAAGGACTCTGGGATTGGGACCTGAGCTGAAGGCAGAGGCTTAACAAGCTGAGACACCAAGGCGCTCCAAAAATAAGCAGATTTTTTAAAAATGAAAAATATGCATGGGTGTAGTTAAAAATGAAGCAATCATCCTGCAGCCAAAACAAAGTTATTTTTAAATTATTTTTAAATTTAAAAATAAACATAGCCAAATTACTTTTAAAGGCTTTCAATACAAAAAACAAACAAACAAACAAAACCCAAAGCCCAAAAACAAAAACCAAAAAAACAAAACCAAAAACCAAAAATAAAATAAAAGAAAAGAAATAAGAAATAAAACTGAACATAAAATCATTCAAATCAACTGCTTGTTTTAAGAGGTAGGTTTGATTATTCAGTATCATGAGCCAAACAGAAAGAGATGAGCGCCATGGAAAAGACAGGTTGTTACTCACAGTTCCTAGGATGGGGGCATGCCAGGCCATACTGAATCACACAGAAAAGTACCAGGGTTGGTCAGGAAACAAAGGTTACAAGGGAAAAACATAGGTAAAGTATGTGTGATTTCCCCAGGAAGGAACAGACATGGCAGGATAAGCAGGTTTAGGATTGACTGGTCTGAATAATTTCAGTAGGCTATGGCGTGCAGGGGCTGTCCCAAACTGTCTAGCACCTAACTCTGGGGTGGTTAGAGCAGAGAGATAATGGCCCTGAGAGTGAAAGAAGGGGGTGGGGTGAGAAGATTTGGGATTGCTTGGTTTACATATGAAAGGCGTTCTCCTGGCCTAATCATTTACTAGCTCTAGGAATTGGCTAGGATTTGCAGGGTCAGTAAGCCTTCAAGATGTCAAAACATTGAAATTAAATAAAATAAAAAGGTGTGACTGATACACTGTTGATCCCAGCAGGTGGTCAAAAGCAGGCTTCCTTATCTCCCTTCCGCAGCCAGGGCAGATGCTGTGATGCACTGCCTCATTGCATTCTTAGGTAGAGAGATGAATGACTAATCCCAGCTGCTGGAAGTGCTGTCAGCAAAAACCTCTCTGCCCCATCACTCTCCCTTCCTAGGTGGGCCCACATCCAATGACTGATTGGTGCAGAACAGAGTTTCTTAACTTTGGTATTACTGGTACTTTAGACAGAATAATTCTTTGTTTTGGGGGTCTGTTCTGTGCACTGTGGAATGTTTAGTGGCATCTCTGGCCTCTACCCACTTAGATACCAGTAGTACCCACACTCAGAATGTCCCCAGACATGGCCAAACATCCCCGAGGGAGCAAAATCACCTCCAACCGAGAACCACTGACGTAAGGGTATAAAAGCCCACCCACTTCTAATTCTGGACAGCTGTAATGTGTCATTCTTTCCTCCTCACATCCCACGGAGTTCCATATGAAGCCCATGACTCTGGTCACACTACCCACTCCTTCAGGGCTAATTCATCCATTTCAGTGCATCCATTGTCATGTATATACTGACAGCTTTTAGATCCATATTTCCAGCCCAGACCTCTTGCCTAACCATCAAATCTGTATAATTGTCTATTGGCTGTGTCTTTTTATCAAAAGACATTATATTTTTGTGCTTAAGAACGTGAGCTCTAAACAAATAAGAAGAAAGGAGAAAGAAAAAAACAACAAAAAAAAGAACACAAGCTTTAGAAGCAGTTGCTCATGTAAGTACCTTGACACACCTACTGGTTTTATAACTTTGGGACACCACTGAGCCTCTCTTTGCTTCTTCTTCATCTATAAAATGGACACAAGAATATGATGTACCTTACAGGTTTGTGGGGGAATCAAATGAGTTAAGATAGATAATTTAAAACAATTTCTGGCAAACTGTAAGTTCTTAGTAAATATTAGCTCTTACTATTAATCACTCAATTGTCTTGCCAGTATCAAAGGGAGTATGTACAAGTTCAAACTATATCCTCCATTTCCCAGCTTGGTCTTCTGTATTTATTTCCATACATGACATCACCAACTATCCATTCAAGCCAGATGCTTGCTCAGTGATGTTATTATTGATTGTTCCATCTCCTACAGTGACTACTTCAAATTAAACACCAAATCATAGTGAACCTACATTCTCAGAATTGGTTGAATCTGATCATTTTCTTCATCTCAATTGCCGCTATCTTAGTGTAATCCCATATCTTTTATTGCAAGAGCCTAGTGAAGAAATGAAGAACATGGACTCTGGAATCATAGCTGGGTTAAAGCCCAGTTCTAGCAGTTAAACGATATTGGGTAAATTATATTTCCTCTCAATATCCATCTTTTTCTTTGTCTGAAAAACAAAAACAATCATGCTTACCTTTAGAAGATTGTAAAAAATATTACAAGGGAAGCATTGTTTGTATTACCCTCAACTTAAAATAACACAAATGACCATTAATAAAAGACTGGATTAAATAAATTATAATATTTTCATAGAATATATAGCAATAAAAATAAGGAAAGTACCATTGCACAGGACAACATAGTTGAATCTTGGAAATGTAATATTGATTTCCCTTACCCCCCCCCAAAAGGCAAGACACAAAAGAATACATACAGAATTTGTATAAAATTTAAAACAGGAAAATCTTAACTGCATTGCTTAGTGATATATACCTAGCGGTAAGACTTGGTAAAACTGTAGCAGAACACATGGTTGTGATTACCATAAAAGTCAAACACATGAATGGGGCAAGGATATACTGAGGAGGGTTGATTAGGGAAGTTACAGTCTAGTCTGGTGGCTTTTGAGGTGGTGATAATGTTCATTTTCTCAACCTAGGAGGTGGTTGCTTGAATATTTATATACATATATTATTTATTATATTGTGGATTAAGATGTTATGGGTTTTTTTGTATGATAGTTATATTTCACAAATTAGAAGAGGTTAAATAAAAGGAATATAATAAATGAAAATTAAGTATAAGCACAGGAATATAAAAATGTAACACATTGACACACACATACATACATATATATGTATATGTATACATATGTGTATGTATATATACATATATATACATATATATGTGTGTATGTATATATATGTGTATATGTATATATAATTTGGAAAATAAAGGGTTACTATCAGGTCTGAATTTCGGACCTGTTTCAGGAAGATCACCAATTCTTATAACACTGTTTCCTAGGAAACAGTAAAGATAAATGAAGAATATTTTATTTGCCTCATTGGTGTGTGGAACACTCATCTGCCTTGGGTTGGGGAGCTGTGAGCTGGCATTGGGCCTATGTGGTAAGTACGGTATAAAAGCTTGATGTGAAATAAAGGCTGAGGGTTCCATATGTCTACATGACCCACATGTACCCAAGCTCTCATCTGTGGCAGTCATAGGTGTCTATGTGGGTGAGGCTGCAAATGAAGCCTCTCCTTTTGTGTATTTAAGTAGCTGCTGAGAAGAGATGAGGAGATGAAGATGCCTAACCTACATCATGTACGATTTTCTTTTCTTCAATAATGCCAAGTAAACAGAGCTTTATGTTAAATCCTGCCTATGTCTCTTGAGTGTGATTGCCAATTCACACCCATTACCTCAGTCATGGTTCCAGACATTGGTGTCAGAAATAGGCTTGGTTTTCAGACCTTTGAGTCAAAACACTATGATGCAGGAAGCAGAACTAAGTAGGGGTAGGGAGAAGACTCTGATGAGGATTTGATGCCAGGGTGGTTACATTCTATAGATTTATCTCCTGGGTTACTGATAAAACAGATAGAAAGGAAAGGCAAAGTGAGGTGGGGGTCAACTGAAGAAATAAGGAGATGGTGAATCAGTTAGACTCATTATCAGATTGCAGTTAAGAAAGAGATGAAAAAAGAAGAAATTTAATAGATTATTTCAAAAGATTTACTAGAGCATTATCAGTAGTTGGAAAATCTGTTCCATATCAGGCAGAGTCTTCCCTTAATGAATCCCATGAGACATGCTCCCTTTAACCCAGCCTGGATGAATTTAAATCCAAAGATGCTGTTAAGGAACAATAATAACAAGTGCTAACTAGGGTTACTAAATGTACTCTGTACGTTGAGACAGTAGAAACCAAAGAGGATTAACCTAAAGGTTGGAATATCTTGCCCTACCCCTTGTGGAAGCTATAAGGTCATGTGCTTTGGTTAAAGTAGAATATCCCAGGGTTGGTGAAACTTTTTGAGTTAAGTGGATACTGATGCATAATGCATTATAAATTTTCAGGAAGGAAGATAATATTAAGAAGCCAAAAAGGAAGCTAAAGGGAATGGAGATATGTGGTAGGATGTGTCATGGTCCCAATAAAACTCTAGCTAGAAACATGATAAAGGAGGAGCTATCCAGTAGTGGTATTCCCTTTGCTTGAATATATAACTGGAAAGGATGTGATACATGAATGGAAGGTCTTGCCCTTCCTAGTCTGTAGCTGAATGTTAGGGACATCTGTGCTTTGCCAAGACTCAACTGGATCAGCTAAGTGGGAGCCCTTACAATTGACCTAAGCTGCTTCTATGGTAAAGACTAAACTATATTACCTTCCAGGAACGCAACAGGCAATCTTAGTCCTGATTAAAGAAGTCATGGAACAAGTTGTCCTTTTCAAATACCCATTCTTTTCATCTTTGCTCTGTCTGGTCTGGAAGAAAGTCCAAAGCTTCTACTGTTCCAGACATGGTAAAAACTATCAGAAAGTTCAGATGACAATGTTGATGGTATACTGTCATAGACTCAGAATCTTGAAAATGTCAAGCTCAGGAGAGACTCCATTAAAAATACTTCTACTGTTGTCCTTCAAGGTTACTCATGTTCTCCAGGATTCAATTTACTGCCCTATGTGTTGATTCATGAAGTTGATAATATAACGATACGTCTCCTCTTGGATAGGAAGCTGGGACTGGAGGGAGGAGAAATTTTAAAAGATGTAGCTGCAGTAGGACTAGCCAAGGATGCTTGGATAATCTGGCTAAGGAGTTGGGACCCAGTTCAGTCGTACCTTTTTCCAGAAATAATCTAGGCTGGGGCCGATAGAGGATTTCATGAACAACAAAGAGAAAGCTGTCTCTCTTCAGGTCTTTATTAATAATAGGAAGGAACAAAACCTCAAAAGGCTGTTTGGATTCTAGAGGACATTACATTCTGGAATCCTGTTAGTCCTAATATACAAAAAGACTAGAAAAAGAAATGGGTTTGAATGCAGTCCAGAGCAGAGGATAGCCCAAGCTGTCCCTCCAAGATTTTATAATTCTGACATAACCAGTGTATTTAGAGAAGTCTACTGCTAAAACACATAGACTCAGTCCCTGGCAAAAGCCTTCCAATGCTACTTATAGGCAACTGTTAGATTTCTGGACTAAAATTTCCCTGATACTTTTTCTAAGAACAGCCCACATGAAAAACAAGTACTGGCACATACTCTGGCTCTATTAAAAATAACACTCATACTTAAGAGTATCAGATTATATTGAAGCTTAAGTTATCTATAACATCGTGGGTGATATCTGAAAGAGACTCCGGTAAAGAAGAAACTATACAAGTTCCCTGATAAAATATAAATAGTATATTTTAGAGCATGCTAAAGAGATCAGCTCTAAGGGAATGCACTGTGTCCTTAAGTAGATAGCATCTCTGCGTCGATAGTGGAACTCCTGAGCTACCCACTCTTATTGCCCAAAGATTTGAAACCTGTTGAGGCAAAACATCTGCCTGATTTGCTGATGGAAGTTCTTACAGTGAATGGTGGGACTCTATGGGAAGGCTGCTGCATCTGACAATGGTCTGTAGAAGGCAATATGCATACACAGTGAGCTAAATTGAGAGCAATATATTTGGCAGTGTATGAAGAACTTGGTTCTTAGCATCAGGGAAATTACTGAATATATGGAGACTCCTTGGTGTGTTGCATGGATAGGTAGACAAATGGTTCCTTAATGAGTAGACACATAAGAAAAGCCTGTTATGAAAGGGTAAAATTGTGGATGTTCCTACAGAAACTTCTAGGGAGAATTGCATTCATAGATGTGCACCAAGAGAACATTTTTCTGGCTCAGAGGGACATGGGATAGCCAAGGCCATTTCCCTGGTCTGCCCCTGTGGAAAAACAGTTGGGTATATGAGATGAGCTGGCAAAGTGATGCACAAATAATGTCATAGTGGTTGAAAGATTGGCATATACTAGTATCACTCTGAACAGCCAATAATATGGTGAAAACTATCCTGAATGTTATCAAGAGAAAAAAAATGTCCAAAAATTGTGTAAAGGGAATTACATGAGGTCAAGAATCAGCATATCATGGACAAGTGGGTTACATAGAAAACTGCTCATGGCTCCTGGAGTATTCTAATGGGTCTTTTCAGGATAGACAAGTATTTGGAGTCTCCTTTATATGGCTTGTAGGAAACACATTTCACCATAGCCAGTTCACCAAATGGGACAAAAAGTACAACGCAGAATAGACATATATTCCTACCAGAGTCAAGGGAGGGGCTTCACTGAAAATTGGAATGGGCAATTAAAACATTCATTTTCGAGTGACAGGATGCTAAGGATGATAAGTATGAGAGAGTCTGGATAGTAAGTTGAGTGAGTGTATGCTTCATTTGAATATGATCAGTATTGAGAGAAGAATAGCCTTAGGGAAGTTTTCTGTGTACCAGGAATAAGGGGGTCATAAATGATGCTGTGGCACTAATCTTTGTCTTCTGCAATTCACAAGCTTTTCTTTGGGGTGTTCTGATCTAATGGTTTAGATAAAGATAAAATTTGCCCTCCTTCCTGCTGAAGAGAACATTATTGCTTAAGATACTGTATTCCTTTGAAGTTGACATTCATTCCTAAGACAAACCTAGAGCAGATGGTCACCTTGCTTAATCTGGCAAGGCTAGGACTAACTCTAGCTGCCCTTGGTAGGAGAAAATGTCCTCCTACCTTTTATCCTTGCAAACCTACCATCTATTTTTAAGAATGGAGAAAGGAGGACTTGGTGATGTTCTATTGTTACCTGAAGGGAAAGAAAAAAAAAAAAAGTCATTTGAGACGGTATGCCCTGCAACACCTCTGGAGAGGCTCTGTATCTTCACTGGAGAAGGATTCTCTATTGCAGATGATTGCTACTGTGTTTAAGAAACACAACATCCCTGGGTATTTTAGAAACCCAAGCCAGGGAGACAAACCTATTGAAATGCTAAGGACCATCTAAATTATAGCAGAATGTCACTGGAACATGTGGCCCTTATCATCATTTTCCTTACTGCATATGTGCCAGGAATTTAAAAGGAGGTGTCATTTCTTGCTATATAGTTAGTGGGTACTGAGCAGATAAAAGACCAACAATATATTCTCTTTATAGGGTAAATGCGTTATACTCTACATTAATTGTGGGAATCAGTATCAATAAAAAGCTATTTTTTCCTAGCTGGGTATGATTAGTCAGGCCAGAAGGAATCCTGAATTTACTGAACATTCTTTTTTTTTTAAAATTATTTATTTATTTATTTGACAGACAGAGATCACAAGTAGGCAGAGAGGCAGGCAGAGAGAGAGGAAGGGAAGCAGGCTTCCTGCTGAGCAGAGAGCCCAATGCAGGACTCGATCCCAGGACCCTGGGACCATGACCCGAGCTGAAGGCAGAGGCTTTAACCCACTGAGCCACCCAGGTGCCCCTTTACTGAACATTCTAGTGACCACCCCTGTCACTGAAAATATATGTTATAAAGGTAAGAGATGATTCTGTTGGGAAGGATGGAGAAATTACACTGTAATAAAAACAAATATTTGGTATGCTAAGTATTACTGTAATAGTTACTGTTATATGGTATAATATTAGCAAGTAGTTTGTATGCTAAGTATTATTTTAATGTCTCATTTACTGTTATTTGATATAATATTTTATAGGCTTACATATAAAAATTAAAGACAAATAAATGTATACTGATGGTGACCCCCCAGGATGAAAAGATATTTTGGGAAATTGGTTTAAAATCCCCAGTTGTTATTAACCCCATGGAAACTGATTGTCCAGACAAAATGGTAAATTTGGTCTTAGAGAAACTAAACACAAATATAAATGTCTCTAATAACTTTTAAAATACACAAGTGATAGTGAGTGAGAGGGAGACCTGAACAACTGATAAGAGAGTAAGAAAAGATTTACAAGGCATGCTGGTCAAGATGAACATGTTTTAGGAAGAGGATACCAATACTTTATTTAATAGTACAAACCTTGGTGGTCGCAGGTGCATTCGCTTGTTTTTTCCTCTATATACAATTTTAGAGACGTGTTTGTCAGAAAAAATGTCACAGAACATTTAAAGAATTTGTTTCATGAAAATATTGACTCAAGATCATGGGGGTGAAACTGTGAGAAAGAATTTAACATTAGTCTGGTCCAATTCAGCCTCTCAGAGGATGACCTTAGTTTCCCTCAGCACTTTTTCCTTGGAAGGAGTGGAGCTAAGAAAAATGAGAAATAGTGTTTCTGTTTGTTGGATGAAATCAGCACTAGGTTGGGAGAGCTACAAGTTGGCAAGCTTGTTTGGGGCCTATGGGCTTAAGCAGTATAAAAGATCGGTAGAAAATAGAGTTCATAGTTTTTATGTGTCAAAGTGGCCCCCTCACAACTTGCTTCTTACTCATGGAATCCTAACACCCAATTGGTGGGATAGACAAAAGAACCTATGTACTTGGGAGCTGCTGAGGGAGTGGAGGATGCTGCAGCTGCTGTGTTCTCTGATTTGTATCCTGTCATTAAACTAAATGAATGTAAAACCTATTGATATCTTCAGGAAAACATCCAGACTCTTCAGTGCAGTTTCCATTCACTAGATGACCAAGCTTCAGCCTCTCTTGTTCTCATTCATAATGCCTGCATACCTATCTATTAATCTATATGTAGATATTTTAAAATAGTTGTATTTCCAAAAAATAATTTTCTCTTCTCTTTGATTATTTGCAACTTTTTCTCCTTTGTTTATAATCACCAATGCAGACTGTAAACCTTATCCCATTCCTACTCACTTCAGTCTTAAAGGATATACTTTGATAGAAGACAATAGTAATTATTCAGGCTTTATCATGGCATAAATGAATGACTCCCCATGACCCACTACTTCTCTTATATCTGATTTCATGGTCATGGGGAAATCTAATTATCTTTGATTAAATTTTCAATTATTTTTTTTTCTAAGCAGCTTGATGTAGTATAGGAAGAACCCAGAAGGTGGGCACTATAATTGTGGTGACTAGGCTGGTACTTCAGTTTCCATGTATTAACATTCCAAGTTAACCATCAGTGTTTCAGGACTTTATTAATGTCAATCAGTGCCTGAGGAATTTATAAATATAAAAGCACTCAGAAATTTAAGGTTCTTTCATCCACAAACCTAAGGACTATGCTACTGACACTGAAGGTCTTAAGCTAGAGAGACTGCCTATTTACTGCTCTCTCTGTCTCACTGTAATAATGAATCTTATGTTTGGATTCATGTATCACTCCATAATCACAATAATATTTTTTGCTTAAATAAAATTAATGATATTTTTTATCCGGTTAACGTAGGTCAAATAGAGCTTTGCAAATAGGTATACATAACTTGATGCTAAAAATAAATAATTACTCAAGAGAATGAGAAGATAAGTCACAGATGGGGAGAATACACATGCAAAAGACTTATCTTACAAAGGACTGTAATCCAAGAATTTTTAAAACTCAACAGTAAGAAAACAAAAAGCACCATTTAAAAATGGTTCCAAAGACCTTAACATACACCTCACCAAAGAAGATACACAGATGCTAAGTAAGCAAATGAAAAGATACTCCTCTTCACATGTCATCAGGGAATGCAAAGTAAAACAAAAATGAGATACCATTACACATCTATTAGAGTTGTCAAACCGGAACACTGACAACTCCAAATGTTGATGAGGATGTGAAACAACAGAACTCTTATACATTGCTGGTGAATATGAAAAATGGTACAGCTTTGGAAGATGGTTTAATAGTTTTTTTACAAAACTAAATATACCCTAACTATACAATCCAGCAATTGTGCTCCTTGGTATTTACCCAAAGGGACTAAAAATTTATGTCCACACAAAAACCTACACACAGATATTTGTGTTTCCTTTATTCATAATTGCTACAACTTGGAATTAACTAGGATGTCCTTCAGGAGGGAAGGATAAATAAACCGTGGTGTATCCAGATAACGGACTATTATTCAGCATTAAAAAGAAATGAAAAGACATGAAAGAACCTTAAATGCATATTATTAAGTGAAAAAATGCCAATTTGAAAAAGCTACATACTGTATACTGTATAATTCCAACTATATGACATTCTGGGAAAGGCAAAACTATGGACACAGTAAGTCAGTGGTTGTCAGGGCCTAGTGGTTGTCTGGACCTACAGGAATTATGATAATTTCATAATTCCAAGAGTGTTGTCAAAGACTTCTAGCATTTCATAAAAAAAAGTAAGCAACTTAAGAGCCACTTGTCTAAGTAATAGCAGTATTCCTTCAGTTGCAGAGCCCATCATTCACTAGACATCTCTTGTCTAATTAGGGTAATATCTAAATCATTTCTGTGCCTCCAAAATGGCAACTCTCTAGCAAATCCTCCCCACTGCTGTCAGAACAAGCTTTCCCAAATACATCCCATTTTGTTCTCCTCCTTCAACTTCTGGTTTTCCCTGTTTCTCATACAATAAAGTTAAAAGTTGTTTTGGCTGTCACCGAAAACTTCTTGGCTTTTGGAACCCTTCATGTCCAAGTTATTTTCTTCCAAAACACTCCTCAGGTAAAATAATATCCAATAGTTTAATTTCTTAAATAGGTAAGTTCCAACAACTCACTAGCAGTAAACTGCATGGTATTCCACAAATATTGCTGTACTTCCTCTTGAAATTTAAGGTGTCCCAAGGCACTCCAGTGAATTTTCTGTGCATCATGGGGTGCTCTGCTGTACAGTTTGGGTATGATGACATGATGATATATTTTTCCTCCATCCATTTATTTCTTTCTTACCTTCCCTTCCTTTGAATCTCCAACCCATCTAGACTCTGCTCTTCTGCATGCATTTCTCAGATATGCTGGATAATTTTATATATCTAAAGTCTTGTTCATTCTAATTCTTCTGTTTGCACTGCATTTTCCTGTCCTTGTTTAACTAAAAAAACAAAACAAAAAAAAAACCAAAACAAAAACAAAAACAAAAAAAAAAAACTACCTCATCATTGACGTTCACCTCCAATATTGCCTCCTTTATTAATATTCATCATTCTCTTTCTCTGCCGGGGGGAGTTTAAATTCTCATCCTTTGTGCTTTACTGTACCTTTATTAACTTCTACCATAGCAGCTATGGTATTTTGTTTTAAATATTTTTTATGGCTTTTATTCTCATCTAGACTGTCAGACCCTTGATCAAGAGGCAAAATCACCTCAAATCTACCCTTGTATTTTATGGAGAACTTAATCACTTATCAAGTACCTGATAAAAGAATGAAGGAACTTATGCCATTCAGTGCCAAATCATCATCTGTTAGCAGAGTTTAGAGATGGAGAGCATATAGCTATAATTCCAATTTAAGGTTTTCCATTGACAAAGATTCTCTCCTTGACGAAACTTTAGCCAGGCTCCTATAAGCCCTCTTCTCATCTAGGCCTCAACCTTGGCCCTCAACCTTGAACAAACACTAACATACTTTATAAAAGCTCAACATTGTATCCCTAGGATGACCCTCATGCTCCTTAAAGTGTCCGCCTGAGGAAACTCAAGGTTACCAAAAGAATTTATTTTTTTCCAGCCAACATCTGAAGATAGGGCCCCGTCTCCTAATTTCTGTGGAGAATAGGAGCCTAACTTTGATAAATGCCAGTTTGCAAACCCAGATAGGTTTCAAATGGGCCAATCCCCCTTCCTGTTTTTGGTAATTTTTCACTTACCTAATTCTACTGAGTTTCTGTTTAGCCCCCTCTTTATTCCTTCTCCAGTAAGTAAAACTGGAGATTTTCTAATCAGAGTTGTTTTTCTAATTTTCTAAAGTTGTTTCTAAGTTTCTAAAGTTGTTTTTCAAATTTTCTAATCAAAGTTGTTTCATCTCAGACAAAAAATTCATCCCTCTCAAGATAACAAAGGTAGCCCTGTAAATGTTAGGAGGCTTTTATTTAATATTAATTTGATAATTTGTATATTTTAAGACATATTTTAAAGATTTATTTATTCATTTGAGAGAGAGTGTGTGTGTGTGCTTAAGCAGGTGGGGATGGCTGAGGGAGAGAGTAAATTCCAAGCAGACTCCCAGCTGAGTGCAGAGCCCCAATGCAGGGCTTGATTCCATGACCAATGAGATCATAACCAAAGCTGAAACCAAGAGTTGGACACTTAACTAACTGAACCACCCAGGCACCCCCTATATTTTAAAACATTTATTGGTTGCCTAAGTTATCAATATATAAAATATGCATGTGATGAATTAATTAGTATGTGTTAATTTCTTACTGTGGATAAAGCTCTTGACTTTCTAAACACTAAATTGTTGTTTTGTTGTTGTTGTTGTTTTTAATATATATACTTTGCTAATATGTTGCTCTATAAAAGGACATATCTTGGCTATGTCCCTGTGAAACTCTTGCCTTTTATAGATATAACGAAGAAATTAGACCATACCAAACTTCCCGTCCAGTGTTATAGATATTCCACTGAGGTGTAGCATAATAATTTCTTCTTTTTCCATAGGGGTACTGACTTTTCTCAATGATTCTTTTCAACTTAACAAGTAATTCAACTGCCATTACACAGTTTCTTCTGGCCAGCACTCTCAGGAGAGTCTTTGCTTCCAAAAACTACTGACTCTTACAACATCACAGACTATGTATTATAAACAATTCATCACATATTTAATGACAACAGTACTTTCATCTTGTTTACTTTAAAATTATTCTTTTTTCTTCGGTAGTGTTAAAAGCACCCTTGTGTGTGAGAGATGTTTTTCCTTATTATATCTATTTGACAAATGGAAAATCTCTGGCCCAGAGGTTCAATTAAGGTCGCAAAAGTCATTGGTGCACTAAGGCATGGAATTCCCAAACTGATGACTTCAAGGCCCTTGCTCTAAACATTCAGTTGTAAAGGATATAATTATATGTGCTTGAGCGTAAAAAGAGGGGAGAATACTGCTGTTTTTCCTCTATCAAAAAACTGTTACATTTTCTAATCTAAGTTTTATTTACAACAGTTTATGGGTATTAAGAGAAGGGGACCGGTATTTGATGGCAGTCTTCTATGTGCTCATGACTGTGTTGGGCATTTTACAACAGCAACTTGTCAGATCTAGCTAAAGACTGTGCAAGGTGACTATTTTTATCTCTATTTTATAAGAAAGAGCTAAGTTATTCACTTAAAGTCACACAGCTATTAAATGTCAGATTTAGGTTACAAACAGGCTGAGCTTTGAAGCTCATTCATTCCTTATTAGAAGATACTTCCTTCTGAATATAACTATATAAGAACTGAGAAGTATATAGAATTATGAGATACATCTAATTTTAAGTAAAGTATGTGCCCAAACCTAACATTATACAGCTATAATATATTAAATATAAAATATTTTCACATCATAACTTTACTTAAAGCACTTAATCTGATTCACGTTACAGTCGACAAAGACAGCCTTAATGTTCCCCTCAGTTTCTCTAAACTTTAGGCAGGTTTCTCTCTGACTATAGGCCCTACACTTCAATCTTCCTTAAAGAATTGACTTTATTAATCTTGCAACTGTAAACTCTTTCTTCGCACTTTTAAAAGTATATAAATCTACTGGCTGCCTGTTGCCAGTGTTATTACTCAAGAATATCTTCCTCAAGGACCTAGGAGCCATTCCTTTGAAATGTAATAATCAAGGAGGAGAGTCCCTACCTCCTAACCTCTGTGAGAGGGGAAGTAGCATAATTTCCATTAGTACCAATTACCAAACACAGATGGACTAATCCCAAAGAAAAACATCTGCAAACTCAAGAATAACTCAAAGTACTCCTTAACATATCCTATTGATCTACCCCCACTCCCCCATCTGACTTCTTCTGCTCACTAGTACTTTTCTCCTGGCTCACCCTAGTGCTTAAAAACCCTCCAGCCCCTTGTTTTGAGGGGACAAAGTTAGTTATCCACTTTTGACTGTGCCCTCTCTCCTATTGATGTCAATGTATTGAAATAAAATCAATTTTGGTCTGCCCACTTTGTCCATTGTGATTTTATTTTCTTTAAAAGATTAATTTCAATTACATGCAATTTTTGAGAAATTTGCCTACTGATGAAAGCTCATATTAAAAAAAATATCAATTTGTATTTTGTATTTCTTCATGCCTATTAAACATGTTTGTAAATAAACTATTTCCATAGAAATGGTATTAAAAACTTTAGATGAAATAACATTTTAAAAAAATTGTCCATATTTGGAGGAGGGGCAAGATGGCAGAGAAATAGGAGACCCTATTTCAACCGGTCCCCTATAGTGAGCTAATTATCTACCAGAACACTCTAAACACCCATGAAATCAGCCTGAGATGTAGGATTATACACTTCTGGATCTCTATGGGGACAGAATACACCAGTGGAGAGGTAAAGCAGAGGAGAATGATTGGACTGATATCAGAGGATAAACAGAAGGCGGAGGGAGCCACCAGAACTGACCCACTGGAAAGTAATACCCCAATACAAAATTGCCCTGTGATTGGGGACCAGCATGAATTTGGAGTCTGGTTAAAAGCACTCAAAAAGCAAAAGATTTTAAGGGGCAACTGGTGGAATCAGGTGGTTACGGACACAGGCCTAAGCCCATGGACCCAGGACAGCCATCACCAGTGACGACCTGTGCCAGAAAGAATGCAGCAAAGATCCAAGTGGTGGTCCCCGATCCCCCAGATTTCCGCTGCTTGCACCACTGCTCAGCTAGATGAACTCCTGTCGGTGCACGTGAGGGAGTCTGATATGTGAGCCAGCTGGTGCTCTCTAGAACCACAGCCATTTGCGCTCTGCATACACTGCATGATGGGGGTCTGAACCATGCTCCCCACCAGTGCCTGAGAGAGCACCTGAGAGACCTCCATGTGGGCACTAGCTGGTGGTCTCTAGGACCAGCTGAGAGTCTGAACACCCCCAGCCCAGACTTGAAAAACTCTGCATGCTATCTCTGGTTTGGATCTCTCAGGCGGGCAGCAACATGTGAAACCTTGAGGTATGGACCCCAGACAGCAGTCCCGGCAAAGGCAACCACTGGAAGTAGGCTCCCTGGACAAATATCGCTCATGGTTTAAGTGGCACGAGAGTTCAGAGACAAGCAGGAGCTTTGGGTGACCCTGAGACAGTGGCTGGGGACATGCACTGCCTATGGGAGGTTGCACAGCTCAGCAGAGTGTACAGAGGCGGAGTCTGTGTGTTCTGGACCACCCAGAGGGGAGCAGACCGAGGCTTCTCTCTGAGACACAGGTCTGGGTACAGTTTACTTTCCACTAAACCAGAAAAAGCCTCAAAAAGCTGCCAAAGAATAAAAACCTCCAGAGAGCAAGAGCGTGAAAAACTGGTTTCCACAGAGCCCAGCCCCCGATAGGGATCAGGAGGACTAAACCCAAGTAAGACTGCCTAAAAAACATCATGGCAGGCCCCTCCCTCAGAAAGCCAGAGAAAAGAGTGAGAGGACAGCCACCACAGGGTCCCCATAAAACTGTAAAACCCCAATATCAGGGGAAAACAAGATATTAAGCTCAGTATTACCCTAAAACCTACATATTTGATAGATACAACTTTTGTTTTTAATTCACTCTCACTATTCTTGTTCTTTTTAATTTTTTAAACCTACTTACTATTACAAGAGGTTCAGTACAACATAATCCATAAGAACCTTTTAACTTGAACTTTTTTTCATACACATTCCTGTGTTTTTCTTTTGCTTTTCTATTTTTTTAAATGTACATATAGATATAAGCTTCAAGGTAATCAATACTACCCCTATATATAAACCAGTTTAAATCTCCTTTTATCTCTGGAAAGTTGAGTCCTTTAACAAAGATATCTAGATACACCCAGGAAGAATCAAAATAAGCTTCCTCATCCACATCGAGAATTTATAAGCATCCTCCCATCTTCTTCTTCTGTCAATGTTTCAGTGTATTTGTTTTTATTCTGGTATTATATAAATCTTATCCTTGGGGTTCATTTTGGCTGGGTTCTTTTGTTTTCTTATCATTTATTTTTGTTGGTCTTTTTTTTTTTTTTTTTGTCCGTTTTTGTTTGTATGCCTTATAAATCTTACTTTTGGGGTCCGTTCTGTCTGGGTCTTCTCTCTCTCTCTCTTTTCTCTCTCTCTTTCTTTCTTTCTTTCTTTCTTTCTTTCTTTCTTTCTTTCTTTCTTTCTTTTAGTGGTGTCTTGATTGCTCAGAACGTTCCAGGGTGCACCTTTCCTGGATTACTATTGATATATTCAGCTACATATCCCCTTAACCACCTCTCACCAAAATGATTAGGAGGAGGAACACCCAACAGAGGAAAAATTCAGAGACTGTGCCCATTCCATCAGAACTATTGGATATGGACATAAGCAGTATGTTGGAAAGGGAGTTCAGGGTAACAATTATCCAGGCAATGGCTAGGTTAGAGAAAACCATTAGTGACAACATGAAATCTCTAAGGGCAGAAGTGAAAGCTGCTGAGGAAGAAGTTAAAAATGCTATCAATGAGATCCAATCTAATCTAAATACTCTAACAGCTAGGGTAACAGAGGCAGAAGACAGAATTAGTGATCTAGAGGACAAACTGATAGAGAAAAAGGATCAGGAGGAGGCATGGAAGAAACAGCTTAGAAGCCATGAAAACAGAATTAGGGAAATAAATGATGCCAGGAAATATTCCAATGTCAGAATTACTGGTATTCCTGAAGGGGAGGAGAAAGAAAGAAGCCTAGAAGATAGAGTTGAAAAAAATCTTGATGAAAATTTTCCCAATCTAGGGAATAGAACCAGTGTTCATGTCCTAAAAGCAGAAAGATCAGCCCCCAAAATCAACAAATCTAGAAAGACCTCAAGACACTTGATTGTGAGACTGATGAATCATAGTTTTAGACAAGAGCTCCTGGGGGCAGTTAGGGGGAAGAGATTCCTTATGTACAGTTATCCATCAGAATAATGTCAGACCTGTCCACAAAAACCTGGCAAGACAGAAAGGGCTGGCAACACATTTTCAGGGTACTAAATGAGAAGAACATGCAGCCAAGAACACTTTATCCAGCAAGGCTGACATTCAAAATGGATGGTGAGATAAAGAGCTTCCAAGACTGGCAAGGTTTAAAAGAGTATGTGACCACAAAGCTGGCACTACAGGAAATACTAAGGGGGTTCTATAAAAGAAGAAAGGACCCAAGAGTGACATAGAACAAATATTTAAGAGGCAATCTATAGAAACAAGGACTTCACAGGCAACATGATGTCAATAAAAACATATCTTTCAATAATTACTCTCAATGTGAATGGCCTAAATACTCCCACAAAATGACACAGGGTTGCAGATTGGATAAAATGACAGGACCCATCCATATGCCATCTACAAGACCCATTTGGAACCTGAAGATACATCCAGACTGAAAGTGAAGGGATGGAGAACCATCTTTCATGCCAATGGGCCTCAAAAGAAACTAGGGTGGTGATTCTCATATCAGATAAATTAGATTTTAAACTAAAGACTGTAGTCAGAGATAAAGAAGGACACTATATCACCTTAAAGGGTCTATCCACAAAGAAGATCTAAAGACTGTAAATATTTACACCCCCAATATGAGAGCAGCCAACTACATAAGACAACTGTTAATCAAGATAAAAAGTCATATTGATATGAATACATCAATAGTAGGGGTTACTAACATGCCACTGTCAGTAACAGACAGATCATCCAAGAAGAAAATCAATAAAAAACAAAACAAAACAAAAAAAGAGCATTGAATGACACACTGGACCAGTTCGACCTAATAGATATATGCAGAACATTCCACCCTAAAACAATAGAATACTCATTCTTCCCCAAAATACATGGAACTTTCTCCAGAATAGACCACATACTGGGTCACAAATCAGGGCTCAACTGATACCTAAAGACTGAGATTATTCCCTACATATTTTCAGACCACAATGCTTTGAAACTGAAACTCAACCACAAGAAAAAGTATGGAAGGAATTTAAAGATTTTATTTGTTTTTTGAAAACAGAGATCACAAGTGGACAGAGAGGTAGGCAGAGAGAGAGAGAGAGAGAGAGAGAAGAGGAAGCAGGCTCCCCGCTGAGCAGAGAACCCGATGTGGGGCTTGATCCCAGGACTCTGAGATCATGACCTGAGCTGAAGGCAGAGGCTTTACCCCACTGAGCCAGCCAGGTGCCCCTGGAAGGAATTTAAATACTTGGAAGCTAAAGACCACCCTGCTTAAGAATGTTTGGATCAACCAGGAAATCAAAGAACTTAAACAGCTCGTAGAAACCAATAAGAATGAAGACACATTGGTCCAAAACCTATGGGATATGGCAATGGCAGTCCTAAAGGTGAAATACATAGCCATCCAGCCTCACTCAAAAAAACTGAAAAGTCCAGAATACACCAGCTCTCTTTACACATTAAAGAACTGGAGTATCAACAACAAATTAAACCAACCTCACACACAAGAAAGGAAATAATCAAGATTAGAGCAGAGATCAATGAGATAGAAACTAAAGATACAGTAGAATACATCAACGAAACTAGAAGCTGGTTGTTGTTGTTGTTGTTTGAAAGAATCAATATGATCAGTAAACCACTGGCCAAACTAATCTAAAAGAAATGACAGAGGACCCAAATTAATAAAATTATGAATGAAAAGGGAGAGGTCACCTCTAACACCAAGGAAATAGAAACGATCAGAAACTATTATCAACAGTTATGTGCCAATAAGTTAAGCAACCTAGATGAAATGGATGAATTCCTGGAAACCTCTGAACTTCCAAAACTGAAGCAGGAAGAAACTGGCAACCTGAATAGACCAGTATCTAGGAACGAGATTGAAGCAGCGATCAAAAACCTCCCAAAAAACAAGAGCCCAGGACCTGCCAGAGTCCCTGGAGAATTCTACCAAACATTCAAAGAAGAAATAATACCTATTCTCCTGAGGCTGTTTCAAAAAGTAGAAACAGAAGGAAAGCTTCCAGACTCTTTTTATGAAGTCAGCATTACTCTGACCCCCAAACCAGGGGATCCTGGCTTGGGGATCAGACCCCACCAAAAAGGAGAATTTCAGACCGATATCCCTAATGAATATGGATGCCAAGATTCTCAGCAAGATCCTAGCTAATAGGAGTCAACAGTACATTAAAAAGATTATCCACCATGACCAGGTGGGGTTTACCCAGGGCATGCAAGGTGGTTCAACATTTGTAAATCAATCATTGTGATAGAACAAATCAGTAAGAGAAGAGAGAAAAACCACATGGTCCTCTCAACTGATGCAGAAAAAGAATTTGACAAGATACAGCATCCGTTACTGATTTAAACCCTTCAAAGTATAGGGGTAGAGGAAACATACCTTGACTTCATAAAATCTATCTATGAAAAACCCACAGCGAATATCATCCTCCTTGGGGTAAAGCTGACAGCTTTCCCTTTGAGATCAGGAGCACGACAAGGATGCCCACTCTCGCCACTGTAGTTCAACATAGTACTAGAAGTCCTAGCAACAGCAATCAGACAACAAAAAGAAATAAAAAGTATCCAAATTGGCAAAGAAGAAGTCAAACTCTCTCTCTTTGCAGATGACATGATACTTTGTATGGAAAACCAAAAGACTCTACCCCCAAACTACTAGAACTCATACAGCAATTCAGTAATGTGGCAGGATACAAAATCAATAGACAGAAATCAGTTGCTTTCTTATACACTAACAATGAACATATAGAAAGGGAAATGAGAGAATCGATTCCATTTAATATAGCACCAAGAACCATAAGATACCTGGGAATAAACCTAACCAAAGAGGTAAAGGATCTGTACTCGAGGAACTACAGAACACTCATGAAAGAAACTGAGGAAGATGCAAAAGATGGAAGAGCATTCCATGCTCATGGATCAGAAGAATAAACACTGTTAAAATGTCTATACTGCCTAGAGCAATTTATACTTTCAATGCCAGCCCAATCAAAATTCCACCGGCATTTTTCAAAGAGCTGGAACAAACAATCCTAAAATTTGTATGGAACCAGGAGAGATCCTGAATTGCAGAGTATTCTTAAAGCCTAAACTGCAGGACTCATACAACGAGTCACTTCCACCTTATTCTATATGTAAAACCAATTTCCTAAGTCCAACTGCAGTTCAGTGGGTAGGATAATAGATTCCACCTCTCGATGGGACAAATGACAAAATATTCTGGCCATACTGTAGTCTACCACAAGGACCACCCTATTGTTGGCAACTTATAGATGCACAAAAGCTTTTTCGAAAATAGTTTTCGGGAGACTAGAGAGGAAAATCATTAGTCAAATTTTAGGAAAATTAAGAAAAACCTAGGGGTACATTTCTTTCTTCTATAGGCAAATTTAATTTTAGGATTCATGTCTTATTTCCCTTTTCGACCCGTACAAGAGCATCTGTCACATAGTGGGTGGAAGTAAATATTTGTTGAGTTAATAATAAATGAATTTGAAATGTGTAACTTTGGTTATGAGTTTTTTAAAAGCATTTTTCTATTGTTTTCTAGGCCTCTTAGTCTAAAAGACAACTTTACTATTAAATGCCAGGGCATACATTTGAATTGAGCAGTTTGGGACCAGAATACAATGATGTTTAATCAGATGAGCAAGGGAGCCTTATGTGCATTCAATGTGTTACCAGTGTTAAAGGCAGTGAACTGCAAATTGGATAAAAATTGTTATAGTATACTTTCCATTTTTATAGTAGCTATCTCGATCAAAATTCCACTGGTATTTTTCAAAGAGCTGGAACAAACAATCTTAAAATTTGTATGGAACCAGAAGAGACCCCGAATTGCTAAGGAAATGTTGAAAAAGAAAAACAAAACTGGGGGTATTATCTTGCCTTATTTCAAGCTTTACTCCAAAGCTATGATCACCAAGAAAGCATGGTACTGGCACAAAATCAGGCACATAGACCAATGGACCAGAATAGAGAGCACAGATATGGATCCTCAACTCTATAGTCAAGTAATCTTCGACAAAGCAGGAAAAAATATATAGTGGAAAAAAGACAGTCTCTTCAATAATTGGTGCTGGGAAGATTGGGTAGCTATGTAGAGAAGAATGAAAATTGACCACTGTTTTACACTATAAACAAAGATAAACTAAAAATGGATAAAAGACCTCAATGTGAGGCAGGAATCTATAAAAATCCTAGAGGAGAACATAGATAATAACCTCTTCAACATCAGCCACAGCAACTTATCTCCAAAACAAAGGAAACAAAAGAGAAAATGAACTTTTGGGACTTCATCAAGATCAAAAGTTTCTGCACAGCAAAGGAAACAGTCAACAAAATAAAGAAGCACCCCACGGAATGGGAGAAGATATTCGCAAATAACTCTACAGACAAAGGTCTGATGTCCAAGATCTATAAAGAACTCTTCAAATTCAACACACACAAAACAGATAATCACATCAAAAAATGGGCAGAAGACATGGACAGACACTTCTCCATAGAAGACATACAAATGGCCAACAGACACTGAAAAAACGTTCATCATTAGCCATCAGGGAGACTCAAATCAAAACCACATTGAGATATCACTTTATATCGGTTAGAATGGCCAAAATCAACAAGACTGTAAACAACAAGTGTTGGAGAGGATGTGGAGAAAGGGAAATCCTCTTACACTGTTGGTGGGAATGCAAGTTGGTGCAGCCACTTTGGAAAACAGAGTGGAGATTACTTAAGAAATTAAAAATAGAGTAACACTATGACCCTGTAATTGCACTACTGGGTATTTACCCTAAAGATACAGATGTAGTGAAAAGAAGGGCCATCTGTATCCCAATGTTCATAGCAGCAATGTCCACAGTCACCAAACTGTAGAAAGAGTTGAGATGCCCTTCAATGGGTGAATGGATAAGGAAAATATGGTCCATATATACAATGGAATATTATGCCTCCATCAGAAAGGATGAATACCCAACTTTTGTATCAACATGGATGGGACTGGAGGAGATTATGTTGAGTGAAGTAAATCAAGCAGAGAGAGTCAATTATCATATGGTTTCGCTTACTTGTGGAGCATAAGGAATAACATGGAGGACATTGGGAGATGGAGAGAAGTGAGTTTTGGGAAATCAGAGGGGGAGACAAACCATGAGAGACTGTGGACTCTGAGAAATGACCTGAGAGTTTTGGAGGGGAGGTGGTAGGAGGTTGGGTTAGCCTGGTGGTGGGTATGAAGGAGGGCATGTATTGGGTGGAGCACTGAGTGTGGTGCATAAACAGTGAATTTTGGAACACACACACAAATTAAATTTTATAAAGTGCAAAGAAGAATTAAAAGTACCACATATTAATATATTAAATTTTTTTCCATATTTTGTAGGAATTTAAAATGATTGATATCTGCTGAGTAAAAGATCATTATCCAGTTTAGGGTCAGTTAAAATTAAATTGATATGTCTTAAAAATATACATAGAAAATATGTGTGAAGGCAATGATTTTAATAGCTTTGCCCCTTCTTCTTTCTTTTTTTTCCTTCCTCATTTTAACTTAATTACCTTTTTAAGACTATAATGACAAAAACAGTTACATTTTGCAGTACTGGATGTTAGAACTTCAACATATGGATTTTGGGGTGTGGACATATTCAGCCTATAACACTCCTCATTCCCTAAACTCTCTCTGTCTGGCCTGCTATGTTCTGGCTGACTATAGTTCCCTATTCTGAAGAATGAAATCTCAAGGCTTTTGCTGTTTCTTACCTTCCCTAGAATGTCCTTCTTTCAGACTTACCCAATTTAAACTTTTAATTCATTCAGAGATGCCTTCCCTGACATTGTAGCTGAAATAACACTCCTCATCTGAACACAAACCTTTTTATTACACGTACTTTCTCAAGTTTTCTGTAAAGCACTTATGACTACCTGACACACTGTTGTATATATGTTAGTTAGTTGTCTGTCGACCTTGCCCCACCACCTTAGAATGTAAGATTCATGTTGCACTGTTAGTCATGTTAATTGCTAGCATGTCTTGTACTTATTAGGTGCTGTATTTATCAGAGTTCTCCAGGGAAATAGAGCTGATGGTAGAGAGAGTGATGGTAGAGTGATAGTGATAGAGATAGAGATAGAGAAACTTATTAATATGAAACTTATTAATATGAGGGATTGGCTCACACAATTACATAAGGCTGAGATTACATGGGCTGAGTAATATACAAATGTCTGCAAACTGGAGGTCCAGGAAATTTGGTGGTGTCATTCCAGTCCAAAATGGTGTTGTAGTTTCAGTCTATACTTGATCTTAACCAGAAGGCCAAGAAACAATTGTAATTTCAGTCTGAAGGCCAGAGAACCTGGTGAGCCAATAGTGCAAGTCCCAGTCTGAGTCTGAAAGCACAAGAGCCAAGAGTGCTAATGTCTGAGGGTAGGAGAAGATGAATGTCCCAGTCAAGCAAAGAAAGCAAATTTGCCCCTCCTCTATATTTTTGTTTTATTCAGGCCCTTAGTGGATTGGATGATACCCAATCACATTGGTAAGTTTTATCTTTTTGTTATTTAGTCTATGCATTCCAATGCTGATCTCTTCATAGACATGTGCAGAAATAATGTTTTACAGCTATCTGGGCATTTATTAGCGAGTTGACACATAAAACAAACCATCACAGTTTATTTAATACATTTTTTATGAAAGACTGGATCTCTTCTGGGTGTGCATGAAATTCTGTGTAGGGCTAAGACAACCTAAAAATGTAGACATAGAAGGAAAGCGTAGTCCTAGATGGGCTGGGTCTAGAAGACTCAAATCAAGTCAAGTGGTGAACAAGCTTAATTTGTTCAATCATTTGAAGAACAATGAACTAGACTTATCATGACTCCTTAGGATTTAGGAGACCCAAAGTTTTTTTTTGGTGAGAATTGCCATTATCAAGACAATCATTTTACTTTCAGCAAAGCACACATCTCTATAAATTTGAAACTCTAGGTCAGACTATAAAAAATATATTTTCTTATTTTACCAAATCTTTAAGAAAAAGAGTATATCATACAATTTTTGAAAATGTAATTCATATATTGGTTTTGTTCTACGATTGATTTGATTTCTAAAGGTTGTAAAGCAGCTAAATTTGGAAACCTAATTATTAATAACTAAGGGCTGATTTACTTTTGACAAGGAGTTTAAGGTTGATTGATTTAATTACTATAAAATTCAGGATTTTAGGTAGTAATTTCATAAAATCTAGAGTACGGGATGGCAGATTTACAGCAAACTGTCTCCTCACCAAAATACTTTTCTTACTTCAGCATATTTTCTGCTGTTTCTAGTAAGTGTTTTTGAAAATTCAGACACTCAAAATACTGAAGACTATGATTCATATTTTTAAAACATGAAATATGTTTTCGTGTTTTTAGAATGTCATTTCCCTGCAGGTAAAAAGCTCTATTCTTCTTAAGAGAAGAATATAATTGCTGGCTGATAAAATTATCAAAATACAAGTAAAAAGAATAGGATATGTTCAATACAACAGAGAAAGGATAACAACATGATAAGAACTTCTTAGGGTAACTGTTTCTCAGTATGCTGATAATTGGATGGGCAGATTTTATATGAAAGAAGATACTTGAGAATAAGAAACAGTTTGGAAAATTTTAGAAATAAGATACCAGAAATTTAATAAATTTAATGATTTTTTATTAAAAATTTAATATATAGGAAATTTAATAAATTTTCTCAGAAAATTTATCTAAGAAGTATGGTGCTATACACCAATTAAACACACACACACACATACCTTAAAAAAAGACCTCCATTAGAAGCTATTTTTAAAGAATTTTATATCTTAGTGTAATAAAGTTAGTATGATCAGAAAACAAAAAGTTTTATGTAAATTTTGCCTCCATGTACCCACACAAATGTTCTTTGGTTCTAAATAAAAGACCAACAAACTTGGACAAAACTGCTTAGGATCAGATTAGGTGTCTCCTTGGTCATGGATGATTTTTGTTAGCTTCTCGGGAAGCAAGGTAGTGAGTAAAATGAGTGGTTTTAATGCTGCAGTGCCCTTATTTTCAAGGTGGAGATTTTTTTGTTTACAAAACACCAGGAATGATTCTCAAGATTCAGTCCTGTCATCATGTTGTTTTTTTCAAATAGCTTTTTGAGATATAGTTCACATATTACACACATTTTGAGATCACTCATTTACAGTATATGATTCAATGGATTTTACAGTATTCACAGATATGTGCAAATGTCACTATAGTCAATTTCAGAACATTTTCATCACCCATTTGATTTTAATGTTTTAAGTGTTTATTTAATTAATGATTAATCAAATAAGTGGTTAATAACTTAAATAATGATTCATTAATGTAATGATGAATTAAATAATTTAAATATTTGAATGATACCTCAGCCTTTCTGCAACTATCATAAAAGAGGAAAGAGTCTTATTGACTTACCTTCTCCCCAATCTGAGACAAAGTGAGTTATAATTGACACAAAAACAAAAGAATAAAATTAATTCTAGGTCATTATTACAATATGAATGCATGATTGCCAAATAATGAGTTTGAATTCATGAGCAGTTTGAGAATCAGTCTATTTACACTCACTTCCAGAACACATGGTTCTCTGCATCTACTTAAATATGAAATGCCTTAAGTCTTCTCTCCTGGAGGGAACTAAATCATGTTGAACTTTATTCATCTTGGTGCTAAAAAAAAATCAAGTTGTTTTCATTATAGTTTACTTAAGTCCTTAGTGAAATTCAAATATGTTCTATATTTGAAGGAATAAAAATAATTAACATGTCAAGATCAGGGAAACACATGTCTACCATTACCTAGCTGATGCATGGATGGATCTATATCACCTTCTCTCCCTTGCACACATACATGTACACACACTTACAAAAAATATTACAAGTTAACATGGTTTCATTTAGTATTTTCTAGCCATTTCCAGAAGTAAGGTTATATCCGAGATTATTTTAAGTAATTAACTTAATTTTATATTAAAATTAGTAATAAAAAATCTTTTAATTTATTTTTATTTGTTGCTTTCTTTTGGATAGTTTTGTGAACATACTGCAGAAAAAATTTTTTTTTAAGATTTTATTTATTTACTTGACAGACAGAGATCACAAGTAGGCAGAGAGAGAGGAAGAAGCAGGCTCCCCACTGAGCAGAGAGCCCGATGCAGGGCTCGATCCCAGGACCCTGGGATCATGACCTGAGCCGAAGGCAGAGGCTTTAACCCACTGAGCCACCCAGGTGCCCCCATATTGCAGAAAATTTGAAAATGATATTTTTGTGGCAAAATTTCTTTGCCATCTATCTAAACAATATTCCTATTCTTTTAACATTTATCTCTTTACTTCTTTTTAATATCCTTTTTTCTAATATAAAATTAATTATAAGCAATTTCCACAGAATTAGTTACTCTTCATATATATTATCTTTTAATTCCTCAAGGATAAGATTTTTTTAAAGATTTTATTTATTTATTTGACAGACAGAGATCACAATTAGGCAGAGGCAGGCAGAGAGAGAGGAAGGGAAGCAGGCTCCCTACTGAGCAGAGAGCCCTTTGCAGGGCTTGATCCCAGGACCCTAACCCTGGGATCATGACCTGAGCCAAAGGCAGAGGCTTTAACCCACTGAGCCACCCAGGCGCACCCCCCAAGGATAAGATTTTTGAGGTAATGTTTTTCTTGGGAACTGGATAATGCACATTAGAATTAAATGTTGGAGAAGTCTGAGAGTGAAGTTTGCTGCACAAAAGAATCCATTAGGACTCTTCCCCCAAGAAAGGGAAGATAGTGGAGTAGGAGAGCCCTAAGCTCACCTCCTCCCAAGGAAATAACCCGATAACAATTCACATCAGTGTAAATAATCCAGGAAACAATCTGAAGACTAGTAAAATAAACTCTACAACTAAAAGTAGAGAAGAGGCCACATCAAAGAGGGTAGAAAGGGTGGAGTTACAATCTGGAACCAAATGAACTTGCAGTTAGTTCATCTGCAGGAGGGAGGGATGCCATGGGCATGGAGAGGGGAGAGAAAAACAAACAAACAAACAAACAAACAAACAAAACCACAAAAAAAAAACCACCCTTCACACTAGGGAACCCACATGAGGAAGACAAATCCTATTAACATTTGACTTTGAAAAGCAGAGGGCCCACATTTTGTGAATTCTTACAACCAGGAGGACTTAAAACCTAGAATTTTAAAAAATCAGTGGGCTTGGCTCTAGCTGGTGTGCTAGAGGAGACTGAGTTCCTGCCCTTTAAGAGACAACACAAAAAGCAGCCCATGGAGATATAGCATAAAGAAACAGTTTGAAAGGTGCCTGCCATATATAAGAGGAAGTTATTTACTAATCTAAGAGTTGTCCCAGAGGGAAAGGAATCCCTGGGGAACTCCTTCAGGAACAAAAGAATTGGCAAGTGCCATTTCCCTCCCCCACCCCAAATACCCTGGCCACTGGTATTACTGGACTCCCTATCTAACTTGCTAGCAATTTTACCCCACCCTGCTGTGCTGTACTTCTTGCTAATCTAGTTGGCCTTAGTTCTGGCACTGCAGGGCCCCTTCTGCAGAAAACCAAGGGCACAAAAATCTTGCCATCATCCTTCCCTGGCTACACCACACCCTTCAGTGAAGCCATGCTTCAGTGGATCTGTCTTCTCCAATACTCTTTTGGCCAGAGCCCATAAAGGTTGGTGCCACAGGCCTGACAGTGTGTAAATAGCCCCCACAGTGGCTACCACCACCCCAAAGTAACTCCTGCCACAGAGAAAGGGATGGATAAATATAGAACCCAGTCAGACAGAGGCCTCAGCAGTAGGTTGGAGCAGACAACTGGTCTAACTGCAGGCCCCACTCACCAATGAAAGCTTTTCAGGAAACAACACAGGGACATGGTCCTGCAGTTTGGTGCTACTGCATCTCTGGCAAACACCTGGTTTGACTCAACTCAAGCCCAATATGTCCCCAGACTGATCCACTAATACCACAAGGACCAAACACTGTCAACAACAGTGAAACAAAGCCATTGCTGATGACTGGACTAAAGGAAAAAGCAACTCCACCACAGTAGTTGGCACACAAAGCAAGCATAGGAGGCATACTGAAGTGCCAACTTCTGGCAAGCAGGTGACACTGCACTGAAGGGCACTATAGGACTTCATAAGACCATTACCTTCAAGTGCAGGAGACATAGCTGACTTTCCTAACACACAGAAACAGACACAGGGAAGTAGACAAAATGAGGAGACAGAGGAATATATTTCAAATGAAAGAACAGGACAAAGTCACAGCAAGAGATGTAAGTGGAAGGGAAATAAGTAATATGCCTGATAGAGAATTTAACAGAATGATCACAAAAATACTCACTGGATATGAGAAAAGAATGGGGGACATCAGTGAGACACTTAAGTATGAGATAAAAAAAGAATCAGTCAGAGATCAAGAACATAATAAACGAAATTAAAAATACACCTCATGGAATAAGTAGTAGATGAGATGAAACAAGTGGATGAATCAGCAACCTGGAGGACAGAGTAAGGGAAAGTAATAAAGTTGAGAAGGTAGGAGCAAAAAATAAATAAATAAATAAATAAATAAATAAATAAAGCAAAACAAGAATAGAATTAGGAAATTCAGTGACAGAATCAACCATAACATTTGCACTATAAGGATCCCAGGAGGAGATGAAAATGAAAAGGGACAGAAAGTTGATTTGAAGACATAATAGCTAAAAACTTCCCAAATCTGGGAAAAAGAAACAGAAATCCAGATCCAGAAGACACAGAGATCTCTAAAAAAAACCAAGCCAAGGAAGGCCATAAGCAAGACATAGAGTAATTAAAATTAAAATGACAAAATGTCGTGATAGAGAATTTTAAAAGCAGTAAAAAAGGAGCGGCTCAGTTGGTTAAATGTCTGAGTTCAGCTCAGGTCGTGATCTCAGGGTCATGTGATTAAGTCCTGCATTGGGCTTCCCATGCAGTGGAGAGTCTGCTTTCCTCCTCCCTCTTCCTCTGTCCCTCCCCCCACTCATGCTCTATCTCACTTTGCAATAAATAAATAAATAAATAAATAAATAATCTTTTAAAAAAGGCAGCTAGAGAAAAGAAAGCAGTTATATACAAGGGAAACCCCATGATGCTATGCACAGATTTTCAGCAGAAACATGGTAGGCCAGAGAAGTGACATGATATATTCAAAGTACTGAAAGAAAAAATCTGCATCCAATAATACTCCATCCAGAAAGGCTATCAGTCAGAATAGGAGATATAGTGTTTTCCAGACAAACAAAAGTTAAAGGAGTTCATGACCACTAAACCAGCTCTACAGGAAATGTTAAAGAGAACTCACTGAGTGGAAAGGAAAGACCACAAGGGAGCCTGAGGAAGCACAAAAGCAATAAAAATACGTATATTGGTAAAAATCTGTCAAAGGACTCAAAAAATGTAAAGTATGATACCATATATCTAAAATGTGGGGGGGGAAAGGAGTAAGGAATGGGTTCAAACTTAAGTGACCATTAACTTACTATAGACCACTATATACAGAAGATGTTATATACAAACCTAATGGTAAACACAAATCAAAAAACAGTAACAAATATGCAAAAATTAAAGGGAAAGGAATTCAAATATATCGCTAAAGAAAGCCAACTAATTGTAAGAGAAGAGAGCAAGAAAGGAAAGGATCAGAGAAAAACTATAAAAACAACCATAAAACAAGTAACAAAATAGCAATAAATATATACCTATCAATAATTACATTGAAGATAAATGGACTAAATGTTCCAATCAAAGGACATAGGGTGGATTAGAAAAACACAAGACAAATCAAAAATGAAATAAAAAATACATGGAAACAAATGAAAATGAAAACACAATGGTCCAAAATCTTTGGGATGCAGAAAAAGCAGTTCTAAAACTAAAAGCAATGTTTATAGCAATAAAACCACCACCACCAACAACAATGATAAAACTCAAAAAACAACATAACCTCATAACCTCTAGAAAGAGAACAACAACAACAACAACAACAACAACAACAAAACAAACCAGTAGAAGGAAGGAAATAATAAAGATTAAAGCAGAAATAAACAAAATAGAAAGAACAAGAACAATAGAAAAGATCAATGAAACCAGGAGTCAGTTCTTTGAAAAGATCAATAAAATGATAAAACTTTAGCCACTCATCAAGTAAAGAAAGAGAGGACTCAAATAAACAAAATCAGAAATGAAAAAGAGAAATGACAACCAACACCACAGAAATACAAAGGAATACAAGAGAATATTATGAAAAATTATATACTATATACCAACAAATTTGACGACCTAGAAGAAATGGATAAATTTCTAGAAACATATAACCTGCCAAATGGTTCAGGAAGAAATAGAAAATTTGAACAGATTGATTATCAGTAATGAAATTGGTCAACAATCAAACAACTCCCAACAAGTAAAAGTCCAGGACAGAGGACTTCACAGGTGAAGCCTGTGTGTTTTACTGAACATTTAAAAAAGAGTTGGTACCAATTCTCCTCAAACTATTAAAAAAGAAGAAGAAGAAGAAGAAGAAGAAGAAGAAGAAGAAGAAGAAGAAGAAGGAGGAGGAGGAGGAGGAGGAGGAGGAGGAGGAGGAGGAGGAGGAGGAAGAGGAAGAGGAGGAGGAGGAAGAGGGGGAAGAGGAAGAGGGGGAGGAGGAGGAACAGTGGGAGGAGGAGGAGGAGGAGAAGGAGGAAACTTCCAATTTCATTTTGTGAGGCCTGAATTACCCTGATAACAAAACCCAAAAAAGAGAACTACAGGCCAAATCTCTAATGAATATAGATGCAAAAATCCTTAACAAAGGATTAATAAATCAGCAATATATTTAAGAAAAATCATTCATTACAATCAAGTGGAATTTATTCCCAGTATACAAGAGTGGTTCAATATTTGCAAATCAATAAACATGATACTTTCTCTTTCATCAAGAGAAAGAATAAAAACCATATGATCATCTTAATAGGTGTAGAAAAAAGCATTTGATAAACTACAACATCCATTCATGATAAAAACCCTCAACAAGGTGGTTTTATAGAGAACAAACCCTAACATAATATAGGTCTTACATGAAAAACCCAGAGCTAACATCACATTCAACGAGGAAAAATGGAAAGGTTTCTGCTTAAGATCAGGAACAAGGCAAGGATGTACACCCTCACCAATTTTATTCAACATAGTATTGGAAGTCCCAGCCACAGCAATCAGACAAGAAACAGGAATAAGAGACATCCAAATTGCTAAGGAAGAAGTAAAACTTTCATTATCTACAGATGACATGATATTACATATAGAAAACCCTAAAAACACCAAAAAATGACTAGACCTGATAAATGAATTCAGTAAGGTCACAGCATACAAAATCAATGTAAAGAAATCTGTTGCATTTCTATACACTAATAGTGAAGCTACAGAAAGAGAAATTCAGAAAACAATCCTATTTACAATTACACCAAAAATAATAAAATACCTAAGAATATACTTAACCATAGAGGTGAAAGAACTGTACTCTGCAAACTATAAAACATTGATGAAAGAAATTGAAGATGACACACAAAAAAATGGAAAGACATTCCATGCTCATGGACTGGAAGAACAAATATTTTTAATACTAGCCAAAACAATCTACAGATTAATGCAATCCTTATCAAAATACCAACAGCATTATTCACAGAACTGGAACAACAATTCTGAAATTTATGTGGAGCTGCAAAAGGCCCCGAAACCAAGCAATCTAGAAAAAGAAGAATAAAGCTGGAGATATCACAATTCCAGATTTCAAATAATACTATAAATCTGTAGCAATTGAAATAGCATGGTACTGACAAAAATAGACACATAGATCAATGGATCAGGATAAAACGTCCAGAAACAAAACCACCATTATATGGCCAATTAATCTTTAATAAAGGAAGTAAGAACATGCAATGGGAAATAGTCTCTTCAACAAATGGTTTTGGGAAAACTGGATGGTTACAAGAAAAGAATGAAACTGGACCACTTTCTTGCATCATACACAAAAATAAACTAAAAATGGGTTTAAAGTCTTAAATGTGACACCTGAAACCATAAAAATTTTAGAAGATAGCAGAGGCTATGATTTCTCTGGCATTGGCTGTAACAATCTTTCTAGATATATTTCCTGAGGCAAGGGAGATAAAAGCAAAAATCCTTTTTTTTTTTTTTTTTTTTTTTAAACTATCGGACGGGGTGCCTTGGTGGCTCAGTTGGTCAAGTGTCTGACTTTGGCTCTGATCATAATCTCAGGGTCCTGGAATCAAGCCCTGCATTGGGCTCCAAGTTCAGTGGGGAGTCTGCTTCTCCCTCTGCCCTCCCCCCCATGGTGCGCACGTGCTCTCTCTCTCTCTCAGATAAATACAATCTTAAAACAAACAAAAAAAAAGCTATCAGGACTACAAAATAAATAGCTTATGCACAGTGAAGGAACCAATCAAGAAAACTAAAAAATAACCTACTGAATGGGAGAAAATATTTGCAAATGACATATCCAATAAAGGGTTAGTATCCAAAATATATAAAGAACTTATACAACTCAATACCCAAAAAACAAATAATCCAATTAAAAGATGGGCAGAAGACATGAACAGATATTTCTCTAAAGAAGACAATAGATGGCCAACAGAAAATAAAAAGATATCCAATATCATTTATCATTAGGAAAATGCAAATCAAAACCATAATGAAATATTATCTCATACTTGTCAGAATGGCTAAAATCAGAAACATAAGAAACAACTATTACTGGTGAGGATGTGGAGAAAAAAGAACCCTCGTGCTCTTTTGGTGGAAGCACAACTTGGTGCAGCCAATGAGGAAAACCTTATGGAAGTCTCTCAAAAAATCAAAAATAGAACTATCCTACAATCTAGTAATTGCAAAGAATATAAAATATTCTTATATTCCAAAGAATATAAAAACATAATTTGAAAGAATATACATTTATTGCTGTATTATTTACAATAACCAAACTATAGAAGCAGCCCAAATGTCCATGGATAGATCAGTGGATAAAGAAGGTGTGGTGTATATACATACAGTGGAATATTATTCAGCCATAAAAAGAAATAATATCTTGTCATTTGCAACATGGATGGAGCTAGAGATTATAATGCTAAGTAAAATAAGTCAGTCAGAAAAAAACAAATACCATATAATTTCACTCATATGTGAAACTTAAGAACAAAGCAAATGAACAAAGGGGAAAAAAGAGAGAAAGATTGAAAACATGAAACAGATTTTTAACTATACAGAACAAATGGTGCTTACCAAAAACGAGGCTGTGGGAGGATGGGTAAAATAGGTGGTGGGGATTAAAGAATACAGTTGTGATGAGAATTGAGTTATGCATAGAATAGTTGAATCACTATATTGTACACCTGAAACCAATATAACACTATATATAATGTTTGGGAATTAAATTTTATATTATATATAATATGTTACATATAATATATTATATATATTGGAATTAAAATTTTAAAAGTTAATAAAATAAAAAAAGAAGAATCTGTCATATACTCCTGGTCACAAAATCCTCTATTCAAATAACATGAAGTATCATACTATGGAACACACTTTGGGAAGAGATTGGCTAATTGTTCCCTTATTTATGATCTTTATATTGTTTATGGGTTGAATATACTTGGGAATACTAGGTTTTTCTATAATTTGAGTCGTAATCTTAAAATAGATTTCTTAAATTGAAATAAGGAGTTGAAATTATAGATACTTTTAGAAGATATATATGGATATTGCTTATATTTTCAAAAGGGTTCTGCTGATTACAATGTATTTGAGGCTGTCTTTCCTTGTACATTTTTCTGCATTTGTATTGTCATATTTTAAATCTTTGCTAATAGGAAAAAACATATATAATTTGATTTCCATCTATTCTATGAAATATCTGAGATGTTTGAAAAAACTATATAATTCATTCTATTAATCTTAACATAATTATATTTTCATACATTTTTATTCAATTTGAAACTCTTTTAACATCTGTTTAAGGCTTAGTTACTGTGTCCTAACAAATGTTAATATTTAGTTGTGCTATATTCAAGACAAAAATATTATATTACTTTTTTTTTATCCTTCCTAAGGAAAGTTCAATGTCATTTTCAAGGGTCAAAATTTTCAAGGGTCAAAAACAATTCAACTGAGAATTTTGTGTGAACTCGGTATTAACAGTCCCATTTGTTCCAAGGAGCAAAAACTGACATGAGCTATTTTAAGGAAAACAGAAATTTTCAAGGAAACAACAAGGTATTAATAATTTAGTAGTTTGCTAGAGTATCTCTCAGAATTCTAAGTTTTTGAACAATCAAACCACAGAGAGGCTGAGGCTAAGTCAAGCTCACTACATTCAGACTTGCCATTCTGAAAGTAAGTCAAAGTTTTTTTTTAATTTAATTTTTTTTCAGTGTTCTAAGATTCATTGTTTATGCACCATACCCAGTGCTCCATGCAATATGCATCTTAATACCCACCACCAGTCTCACCTAACCCCCATGTCCCTCCTTTCCAAAACCCTCTGTTTCTCAAGAGTCCACAGTCTCTCATGGTTTGCCTCCCCCTCTGATTTCCCCCAATTCACTTTTCCTTTCCTTCTCCTCATATCCTCCATGCTATTTCTTATGCTCCAGAAGTAAGTGAAACCATATGATAATTGACTTCCTCTGCTTGGCTTATTTCACTCAGCATAATCTCCTCCATTCCTGTCCATGTTGATACAAAAGTTGGGTATTCATCCTTTCTGATGGAAGCATAATATTCCATTGTATATATGGACCATATCTTCTTCATCCATTCATCCATTGAAGGGCATCTTAGCTCTTTGTACCGTTTGGTGACTGTGGCCATTGCTGCTATGAACATTGGGATACAGATGGCCCTTCTTTTCACTACATCTGTATCTTTGGGGTAAATACCCAGTAGTGCAATTGCAGGTCATAGGGTAACTCTATTTTTAATTTCTTAAGGAATCTTCACACTGTTTTCCAAAGTGGCTGCACCAACTTGCATTCCCACCAACAGTGTAAGAGGGTTCCCTTTTCTCCACATCCTCTCCAACAATTGTTGTTTCCTATTTTGTCTATCTTTGCCATTCCTACTGGTGTGTGGTGGTATCTCAGTGTGGTTTTGATTTGAATCTCCTTGATGGCTAATGAAATTTTAATAAGACTTTGCCTCAACCACTTTATACTTGCGACTCATTCCAAATTTCAGATTTGCAGATTAGATAACCTGATTAGTCGGGAAGGATGTAGCTGACAGTAGATGGAATATTAGTGATACCTTTCTGACAGTAACTTGTTGGGTTTCCCATGAAAACTCCCAGCTGCAAAAGTCAACAAATCAGGTCTCAGGTCATCAGAAAAAGCAGAAGGAAGTGATGTGTTAACTACAGCAGCCCTACTTTGTGGTTAGAGTCCCATCTTCTTCTTGTGTTTGTTTTTTTGTTTGTTTGTTTTGTTTTTTGTTTTTTGTTTTTTTCCCCATGCGTTCACACACTGAACCTATCAATAGAAGTTGGAGCCTTTAGTTGGAGCCAAATCAGTTAGGATCTGATTTGAATTAGTTTAAAGAGCTTCATTAGAGATCTGATAATATTAGGGAGTCAATTTTTATAAATGCTTGTTGAATATCTTAAAAAGCAAATCTTCTATAAACATTCCATATATTTGGTATATGACAGTTTGGTTCTTTATGCCTTCATTCATTCTTTCATTGTTTAATCTTCTACAGAAAATTAGTTGCATGTTAAATCTTTTACTACAATTCTGTTTCTAAAAAGACATACCCTAGACCAAATCCAACCTGCACAAGTGTTTTGTTAGGCACATATAGAGCTTTGTGTTTGCTGGTTTTAAATGATAAAATACACATAACAACATAAAGTTTACCATTTTAATAATTTTAAAAATGTACTATTCAGTTCTATTAAGTACATTCACATTGTTGTAAAACTAGCAACACTATCCATCTCCAAATTTTTTTTATCATTCCAAACTGAATCTACCCATTAAATAATAATTCCTCCAAATCTCCATCCCAGCTCCTAAAGACCACCATTGTACTTTCTGACTCTCAAATTTGACTATTCTAGGTATCTCATATAAGTGAAATTATACAACATGTGTCTCTTCATATTTGGATTATTTCATTTAACATAAAGTTTTCATGGTTCATGTATGTGATAGCATGTATTAGAATTTCTTTCCTTTTTAAGACTGAATAATATATCATGGTATGTATACACCACATTCTGTTTATCCATTCATCTGTTGATGAAGATTTCAGTTTTTCTTCCTTTTGTGTATTGTAAATAATGCCAGTATGAACAGTGGTGTACAAATATTTGAATCCCTGTTTTCAATTCTTATGGTTATATACCTAGATGTGGCATTGCTGGATCATGTGGTAATTTTATGTTAATTTTTTGGGAACTGCCAAACTGTCTTCCACAGCAGCTGTACCATTTTATGTTTTTATTAGCAATGTGCAATGGTTCCAATTTCTCCACATCCTTGTCAACACTATTTTTTTTTTATAATAGTTATCCTAGTAAGTGTGAAGTACTATCTAATTATGGTGTTGATTTGCATTGCCATGTACTGTTTTGATGTATTTTTAAAAAGTAGCCAATACAGAAAAATCTACAGATTTTACATAAAAACTTAGAATTGCAGCTACTTTTGAAAAATGAGTAGGTGTGATAACATACAGTTCCACCTGGCAGCCGTGATCTGGACCCAAGAAGTGGCAACCCCCTTTAGATAGAACATATGCTTTCTTACACTAGGTAGACATTTGTTTCAGGCCACCCTCCAAAGCCCATTCATTTGTATTATTTGGATAGCCTCTAAAACTAGTAAGTTCATAGTCCTTGTACTAGACAATATATGCTCTCATCTGGATTTGGTCCATAAATATTCTGATGGCCAGCTGTTATGGGGTTGGGATGCCAATAATTGACTCAGAAAGAGGAATTTAGTAGGTTGAGTGAAATGACTATATCTCAGTTGTCATGACCATCTTAGCTCTACAAACATGTAGTCTATGGGTTTTAATTAGGAATGTGTCATAAATTAAAATGATTAAATTAAAATGATTTTCAAAAGTGTTGCTATTTTGAGTGTACTAAAAATTTAATTAAATTCAAGAAAGATTTGGAAATTGCCTTAAGGTACTTAAGCAAGTAGTTTGTAAAAACAAGGAAAAGTAAATAGCTATTTAATGGGAAAAACACCCAACCATGAAGATTATTTTTCTAACTTTTAACTGTAACAAGGCACTTTTGGCTGGGGTCTATTCATGGCTACTACAACATCTCCAGCATCAACACCCTAACCCTCCATATGGTGTCTGCTTGAAATATTTCCTTTTTAATAGGGAAAGGAGAAAGTTTAGAGCATGACAATAGCGATGTATTGCATTTATTCCCTTATATGGCTTGCTTTTGAATCCTGATTAAGGGAGGAGATAAAGGCAGAAACACACAGAAAAATTTTGGGCAGAATCAGAACTGCATTGGAAACGAGGAAACCAAATATGGTACAGAATTGAAGAGAATGAATTTTGCTTCTGTATAAAATTCTGCAATGCAGCTGGAGGACCGAAAACTTGGCAGTGTTGCAATATGGCAACCTTTGCAATTGTTGATTTCCTGATGGACATCATCAATGTTAATTCTTCTCTGGGCAGTTTAGTGCAGTTTCTGGACAAGCAGAAACAAAACCTGAATAAGAGCCTGTGCGGTGACTATAGTTGAAAGACTGGCATATTGATTTATTATGTGAAAAACCTAGTTGGGAGCAACCACAAAAAAATAAGGACACTTTAAGGTGTTCAAATTTTCCAAAATCAGTTTCCTGGGGACTCTTGCCATTATAATTTGAAGAAGAAAAATATGTGCAAATTTACTGTATAGATTTGGAATTATTGGGTTATGAATTTATATTAGTTAAAATGCCCTCTGCTCAGACAGAATCACATTTTCAAAATGATCTAAAAGTGAGAAGAATGGTCTTTTGCATAACATTAATGCAGAGGAAGTGTAGTATGCAAGCATGAAGGTTCACATTTCTGCTGTCCTCATGGGGTTGCTCTTCTCCACAGAGTAACTATGCCCAGGATGGCTGGTAGGAGGAAATTTGCTGCCACTGCAGTGTCATATTCAAGTATGTGTCTAGGGAGAAAAATAGGGGGAGCTATTCCCAGAGTCCCTCATGGACTTTCTATTGCATGTCATACAGAACTTGGTAAAATACCCCACTGTGAGAGTATAATGTTCAAGGGAATGAGATTTCTATGATTAACTTCAATTTATCAGAATGTCTTCCTGAGGTTAGAAATGGGTATCACCTTCTCATTATCACATGGGGTAGAGATTGAACTGCAACAGAAAAAGGAATTCAAATATGGCAGATGGATAAAATAGATGTCACATAGACAGTCAGCAGTATCTCTCTTTAAAACATCTGAAACACAGCTGAAGCAATGCATACTCCCATCTCCCACAGGACACCAGTGTTTGGTCTCAAAGGAACTCAATCTTATCCACTCAGCTAGGAACCACGCAGAAGAAAGCTGAAACCATGGGGACAACCTAAAGAAAGTAATTCATTCAATGATCATGTAAACAGAGTTAGCTTCTGTGAGAAAACTTACAAACAACCTTGTTTCCAGACCAGGAAGGAAAAATGAAACGTGAGAAAAAGAAAAGAAGGCAAAGGTTTTAGGAACTCAAAGGGGCCTCATTATGGCTGAAGATTAATTTTAAAAAAAGTTTTTCATTTGTTGGTTTGTTTCAATGTTATGTTTTCTTCTCTGCATCTTTTCCATGCAACCTCTCACAGTCCTTCTGTATTTTATTATTTTGATGAATCCATCATTTCCTCTGCATTACCTCTATTTACAATACTTGCTATTAAAATGTATGGTGTGGATACATATGCTAAAGTACATAAAGGGCAAACGTATGAATAAAACGAGAATTTGGGAGGGTTGAAGAGAGCTGTATGACCTTCCTGGTGTAGTTTATTACAATTATGCCATAGAATATTGCTTTACATACTGGATTAGATTAAGTGGAGAATCAAATTACTATCATTATTTTCATGCTTTATTTTTTCAATTCAGTGCTTTTATATGTATAGCACCAACACAATATTGAAAACATTATATGTTATCTACCATTCCTTTGTATAACTTTATATAAGAATACAAATTCATTTAATTCATTGTCAATGTCATTTAAAGGAAACATCACTTTTATATTTACCTTAATTTCATGTGTTTCATTATTTAGTCAGTCTACATTTATTAAAAATTTACAAAAGATTATAAGATATAATGTTTGTGCTCTAATCTGAAATAACTGGCCTACATAAGTGCAAATAGAATTAAGAATATATATGAGGTGATTTTTTAAACTTTCTACCACAGCGTGTTTAAAAAAATATTTGGAATGTCCACAGTAATACAGTTTAAATAGTAAATGACTCCAGAGGAAATCGATTTTGAGACCAGCATTAAAGCACATGCCTGGCCAGTACTAAAGTTAAAATAGAAGTTGAGGGAAGTCCTTCAAATGTAGGAAGTGGTGGCTTGCAATTAAATGAAGGTAAGGATGATGATTTTTACTGTTGAGAGGAATGTAAGAGAATTTATTTGGTGCATTATAGGAATTGTGGTCCTTGAGATGATAAGAAGACTTCAAAGAAATATTGTACTGAATGCTTCAGAATCCTAGAAGCATGTGTTCAGAGGAAATGTACAACAATAATTAACTCTAAACTACTATAAAAATGTGTGTAAAGTAGCAAGTATCTATGTTAATTGATACTGTTTGGATAAGATCATGGACTTATGAATTTTATAACTAATTCATGATATTGTGGGTAATGCCTTAACTTTGAGGAGGCTTGATTACACTTCATAGGAGTACTTGAAAAAAAAAAAGTTTTCTGCAAATTAATTGAGTTACACAGTGTAGTGTTTTCAATTAACTAGGCTTTGTTGATTTCTAAAGTTCTTTAAATCATTAATGTATACTTTCATAACTTTATATTAAATGCTTTTCTAATTACCTTATATACCCATATATTTCCTTGATAAGATGATAAACTTGTTTAAAATACTAAGGATATATTCAACTAAGTCATATTTTCATCATGACTGAAAAACTACAATTTTATCTGATAATGATATATTTTTTAAAGATTTTATTTATTTATTTGACAGACAAGTCGGCAGAGAGGCAGGCAGAGAGAGAGAGAGAGAGAGAGAGAGGAGGAAGCAGGCTCCCCGCTGAGCAGAGAGCACGATGTGGGGCTCGATCCCAGGACCCCGGGATCATGACCTGAGCCGAAGGCAGAGGCTTTAACCCACTGAGCCACCCAGGCACCCCTGATAATGATATTTTTAAAATTACCTGAAAATAAACTAATTAGATTTTCCTCAAAATGTTTTAAAATGGTCATTAATTTGTGTACTTAATTTTTTCCCTTGTAATCTGTAATTATTCCATCTAGCCAGTAAATATACACCTACAATTCTTCCCATGCATAATGAGCTACTTAGTTTGTAGTAGTTGAATTTGAAATTTGAATTCCAAGTGGCAACACTCTCATTAGAAATATTTGTAGTGCTTTCATCACATTTAAAAATTCTTTAAGTTTAAAATATGCTTGGCCATAAATATATGATCATTATGAGAAGTTCTACATAGAAATACAAGTGGCCTATAAATGCCTTCACATTTTCTATGCTAATGTGGTGCTACTATAAAAATGGAAAGTATACTATAACAATTTTTATCCAATTTGCAGTTCACTGCCTTTAACACTGGTAACACATTGAATGCACATAAGGCTCCCTTGCTCATCTGATTAAACATCATCATATTCCGGTCCCAAACTGCTCAATTCAAATGTATGCCCTGGCATTTAATAGTAAAGTTGTCTTTTAGACTAAGAGGCCTAGAAAACAATAGAAAAATGCTTTTAAAAAACTCATAACCAAAGTTACACATTTCAAATTCATTTATTATTAACTCAACAAATATTTACTTCCACCCACTATGTGACAGATGCTCTTGTATGAGTCGAAAAGGGAAATAAGACATGAATCCTAAAATTAAATTTGCCTATAGAAGAAATGTACTCCTAGGTTTTTCTTAATTTTCCTAAAATTTGACTAATGATTTTCCTCTCTAGTCTCCCGAAAACTATTTTCGAAAAAGCTTTTGTGCATCTATAAGTTGCCAACAATAGGGTGGTCCTTGTGGTAGACTACAGCATGGTCAGAATATTTTGTCATTTGTCCCATCGAGAGGTGGAATCTATTATCCTACCCACTGAACTGCAGTTGGACTTAGGAAATTGGTTTTACATATAGAATAAGGTGGAAGTGACAGTTGTATGAGTCCTGCAGTTTAGGCTTTAAGAACACTCTGCAATTCAGGATCTCTCCTGGTTCCATACAAATTTTAGGATTGTTTGTTCCAGCTCTTTGAAAAATGCCGGTGGAATTTTGATTGGGCTGGCATTGAAAGTATAAATTGCTCTAGGCAGTATAGACATTTTAACAGTGTTTATTCTTCTGATCCATGAGCATGGAATGCTCTTCCATCTTTTGCATCTTCTTCAGTTTCTTTCATGAGTGTTCTGTAGTTCCTCGAGTACAGATCCTTTACCTCTTTGGTTAGGTTTATTCCCAGGTATCTTATGGTTCTTGGTGCTATATTAAATGGAATCGATTCTCTCATTTCCCTTTCTATATGTTCATTGTTAGTGTATAAGAAAGCAACTGATTTCTGTCTATTGATTTTGTATCCTGCCACATTACTGAATTGCTGTATGAGTTCTAGTAGTTTGGGGATGGAGTCTTTTGGTTTTCCATACAAAGTATCATGTCATCTGCAAAGAGAGAGAGTTTGACTTCTTCTTTGCCAATTTGGATACTTTTTATTTCTTTTTGTTGTCTGATTGCTGTTGCTAGGACTTCTAGTACTATGTTGAACAACAGTGGCGAGAGTGGGCATCCTTGTCGTGTTCCTGATCTCAAAGGGAAAGCTGTCAGCTTTACCCCAAGGAGGATGATATTCGCTGTGGATTTTTCATAGATAGATTTTATGAAGTCGAAGTATGTTTCCTCTACCCCTATACTTTGAAGGGTTTAAATCAGTAACGGATGCTGTATCTTGTCGATTCTTTTTCTGCATCAGTTGAGAGGACCATGTGGTTTTTCTCTCTTCTCTTAACTGATTTGTTCTATCACAATGATTGATTTGCAAATGTTGAACCACCTTGCATCCCCTGGGTAAAACCCACCTGGTCATGGTGGATAATCTTTTTAATGTACTGTTGAATCCTATTAGCTAGGATCTTGTTGAGAATCTTGGCATCCATATTCATTAGGGATATTGGTCTGAAATTCTCCTTTTTGGTGGGGTCTGATCCCCAAACCAGGATCCCCTGGTTTGGGGGTCAGGGTAATGCTGGCTTCATAAAAAGAGTCTGGAAGCTTTCCTTCTGTTTCTACTTTTTGAAACAGCCTCAGGAGAATAGGTATTATCTCTTCTTTGAATGTTTGGTAGAATTCTCCAGGGACTCTGGCAGGTCCTGGGCTCTTGTTTTTTGGGAGGTTTTTGATCGCTGCTTCAATCTCGTTCCTCGATACTGGTCTATTCAGGTTGCCAGTTTCTTCCTGCTTCAGTTTTGGAAGTTCAGAGGTTTCCAGGAATGCATCCATTTCATCTAGGTTACTTAACTTATTGGCACATAACTGTTGATAATAGTTTCTGATGATCGTTTCTATTTCCTTGGTGTTAGAGGTGACCTCTCCCTTTTCATTCATAATTTTATTAATTTGGGTCCTCTGTCATTTCTTTTCATTTCACTTACTTGTGGAGCATAAGGAATAACATGGAGGTCATTAGGAGAAGGAAAGGAAAAGTGAATTGGGGGAAATCAGAGGGGGAGACAAACCATGAGAGACTGTGGACTCTGAGAAACAAACTGAGGGTTTTGGAGGGAAGGGGTGTGGGGGGTTGGGTGAGTCTGGAGGTGGGTATGAAGGAGGGCACGTATTGGATGGAGCACAGAGTGTGATGTATAAACAGTGAATTTTGGAACACACTCACATACAAATTAAATTAAATTAAGAACAACAAAAACAGGGGCGCCTGGGTGGCTCAGTGGGTTAAAGCCTCTGACTTCAGCTCAGGTCATGATCCCAGGGTCCTGGGAATGAGCCCCACATTGGGGCTCTCTGCTCAGCGGGGAGCCTGCTTCCCTTCCTCTCTCTCTGCCTGCCTCTCTGCCTACTTTCGATCTCTGTCTGTCAAATAAATACAATCTTTAAAAAAAAAAAAAAGAACAACAAAAACAACAACAACAAAAAACAAAAGGAATACTCTGCAGTTTCTGCATTAGCTCTTTTGGAACAACTTCCTAAGAATGGCATGTTAGAAATCTAATTTGACTAACAAGAGGTTAAGAAGGCATATAGAGGAAAACTGAAATGCCCAACCTTCTAGCAGACACTGTGAGTTGCATAAGTGTGTTATCTTGCCCCATTCAATCCAATGTGGAAACAACCAGGTAAGTATAGGCACATCTTAGATCTTAGATCTTAGGTAATCTTAGCTGAGATTATAACCACTAGCTATCTGAGCCCAGATCAAGTTGTTATTCCATAGAATTTCTAGCCTAAATGGTTGTTTTAATCTACTAATGTCTCAGGTAGCTTGATTTTTAGCACTGAATTCCTAAAACTGGTACACACACTTGCAAGTGGATTCATCAGTCTCCACTGCCTCCACAAATCAGGGTTTATTCAGAGTCCCTCTGTTTTAGTCCTCTCAGCCCTGCCTGTAATAATCTTCAATTGCTCCTTTCTGCCATAGAATGTCCCTGTACCCACACATAGACATTATTGTTTTGTCTTGCTTATGAAAATAATCCTTGAAAATTCATTATATCTCCAACCCTGTGTATCTCTCACTAAACCTTATAAAGGAAGATACTGGAATCTTTAAAAAAGTAGATCTTAGAAAAATAAATACACAGTATGTGCGTCACAAATTCCTCTCTGTCACTCAGAGGTGATATCACTACTATACCGTAGTGTTCTTTCCCATGGAAAAATGACATAGATTAAGAATCTTTCACATAGCTCCCTGGGTGAGCATAACAACTAATCTACACAGGCACATGAGAAACCAGGTTTTTCCTATATTTAGCCATTCCTAGTAGCATGCCCTCTGCCATACCCAGACTATTCTAAATTCCTAGGCAAATGCTCTAGTAGGAAGTGATGTTACCTGGGAAGGACAACATAATTTATCTTGTTTATATCACATTAACACAATTTTAACTTCTTAACTCTCACTTGAAGACAGCATTGTATTTAATACATATTTATCATACTAGTAACATTTCTGAATTTCACTTCTCTTGCAAAGTGTTTAAGGAAAAATTATTCTCTCTTTTGCTTAATAACTTTGTTGAATCAAGAATTGACCAAGATTTCCAGTTAACACAAAAAATTGAGACTACTAAATATTAAATCAGTGTTTTACAAATATTCCTCTGAAATAATCAAATTTAGTCTTAAAATTTTGATTTATCTTTTTGCTTCATTCCTTTGAGAATGTAGTAAAACTTGTAAAAATAATCATTTAAATAAAATGTAACAATTCCTGTGAATAAAGGTAAATACCATAGATAACTGATAAAAAAGCACACTTTTAATAATCTGGAAACTCCATTTGGAGAATTAGTTACCTCCAGCCCATATTCTGAAATCTCATAGTTATTTCAGTGGCAGATTTATTTATCAATCACTAAATTTATCTGAATTATTGCCAGAAATTGATAACATCAACTGCAAGTTTCCTTTTTTTTTTTTAAAGATTTTATTTATTTATCGGACAGACAGAGATCACAAGCAGGCAGAGAGGCAGGCAGAGAGAGAGGAAGAAGCAGGACCCCCGCCAAGCAGAGAGCCAGATGCAGGGCCCAGAACCACGACCCTAGCCGAAAGGCAGAGGCCTTAAACCACTGAGTCACCCAGGCACCCCCAACTGCAAGTTTCTTAATTAAAAAGGCCATAATTTGTATTTTATTTTGATTAGTTATTTTAAAATTTTATATTAAAGGTTAATCGATTAATTTTATTATAGATAAATTGAGAATTTTCTAAATATGCCTGTTTTATCATACTGCAGCATACCAGAAGTAGTACAAAGTAGTCAATACTACCATCAAGTATTTGAAATACTTTACATTGAACTTATTACATTAACTCTTTAAATAAAAATAATATAACATGTATTATTTAGACACACACACACACACACACACACACACATATATATATTTCAAGCACCATAACTCAAGGAAAAGAAAATATCCCCATCTTATCAAATTATTTTAGTGAAGTATTTTTATTTGCTAATATTATAGTAATTCTTCTTTCTACTAAATTGCACAGCAAAGTATTACTGGTTACACACAGAAACCAAATATGAGAATCTATGACATAAAATTATTTTTCTATAAAATGTGATAACTACTACCAATCAACTAAAAGCACATTAGCAACAAACTTCCTGTACTTAACTTCAAATGAAGGAAGTTACAAAGATGTCTTGTTCAAGTTTCATAATACTGATGCTTCAATAAATTCTTCATGATAAGAATCTTGCAGTATATATAAAGGAGATACTCAGTATAGATATTAATCTACCCTTTAGGATTCATTTTTAAAATCAAAAGAATTTAAAAAAATAAAATCAAAAGACGTTTAGGCAGACAGGACAAAATGTGCCTCTAATAAAAGTGATGATAGGGTAAAGTAGATCTGCACAAAGAAAATAGAAAAGTATTGAAGTATTTTCAATTGAGCAAGGGTCCAATTTTGAAATTTTACCTTTTTTTATTGACTTAAAATGTACTGTTATATTATTATTCAATTTATTAAAATTACCTAGTCTATTACATACATTAAATGGATTAAACATGATGTACATGATACTTCTCATATTCTAGAAAGGACATAATATAGCAAAATTTATATTTCTACATACATATTTTATAAAACTTCATATAAAATAAGTGAGTAGTCCTTTAAAAATGTAAAATCTCCGTTAATGGGAAGGTTAATTTATAATAATGAGCATGATAGATTGGTGAAGCTATACTTCTGATAGAAATTTAAAAAATCTGAGATGTTTAATTTACTTTACTGCTGAACATTCTCAGAAAAAATAGTTTATTTCAACAATATATTTCTAGATTCCTGGTTTCAGCCCATTTATTTATTTATTTATCTATTAAAATTTTATTTATTTGAGTCAGAAAATCAGTGAGAGAGAAAGCAGGAGCAGGCGGAGGGGCAGAGGGAGAGGAAGAAGCAGACTCCCCATTGGGCAGGGAGCCCACTGCCCTGCTAGATCCAGTAACTCCAGGGTCCTGACCTGAGCCAAAGGCAGACGCTTAACGGGTTGAACCACACAGGTGCTCCTCCTCAGTCCTTCTAAATGGTAAGGATTAGTTTACAATGGAAACTTTCAAAGAGAATAAGAAAAAAAGAAAGTAAAAATCCAAAATGGTAGAAAGTGAGAGGGAGAAATATAGAGGAAAAGCACAATGAAAAGAATAGGAAAATATCTGAACAACTTCTAGAATTGCAGTTGGGATAGGCACTTTAGGGTGGGATAATTTTGGTTTAAGATATACTTTAGAAGAAAAGATAGACCCTAAGTATAAATTCAAAAACAATAAGTTCAAGAGACATGTTTATATTAATTTAGATGACTAAAAACAAGAGATTAGACATGAGAAATTGTATTTATTTTGGAAAAGTTTAATCAGTGAAAGAGGAACAAGATGCCTAGAAAATTTCAATGGCATTGTCATTTAGGAAGAAAAGTCTCAAGAATTAATTTTCTTTCTTTCCTTTTCTTTTTTCTTTTTTTACAAATTAAATGTTATATGGAAGAGATACTTTGACAGTGATTTTCTAATTCTACAAAAAGTTGCATTCAGGTTGTTTTTTATACTCTAAATAAGCATGAAATAAGACAGTGATAAAGAAAAGTTGAATTTATAAACCATCTTATCCTAATGTGCGACTGAAAAAGTGTTTTAAGTATAGAAAATAACATTGTAATGCTTTCTATAGAAATAGTCTTCTTGTAATATTGTTGTAAGGAAAAGAAAGGCCTATATTTTAAGACAAGTCTGTGTCATAAGAGAAATAAACTTAATGGGGATAGCTTCTGACATGCTAAATTTAAAAAAGATAGTTTTTTGGTTAAATCTAAATTTTTCATGCAAGTTATTTCTCACTACCCTACTCATTGACTGCATGAGGAAAGGAAAATAGTAAAAGCAGCTCTTGGAGAAAAATGAGCAAAAATGAAGATTTAGAATTTAGATAGTAGAGGTGGGGGAGTTGAAGTAGCAAAAATGACCCCAAATTATAGCAAGGAGAAGGAGGTAAAAGTTTTTCCTGCTGAGAGACATTTAAGTAAGAAGAACAAGCTCTTCGTGAACCTGATGAAGGCTAGACATCTTGTAATTTGTGCCTCACTCACAATGTTTTCAAATTTAAGATGTACCTTTTACCTTATTGACTCCCAGTTTAGAACTGGCATTTCATTTTTTGTCAGCAGTACCATCAATGTCCAGTTATTTATATATTCCAGACAGAGGTTGTATGTGACTTGGACAGAGATGGTAGCTGCAGAGAAAATAGTCAGAATTTAAAGATACACACACACACACACACACACACACTTTATTTTATGCTTAGTAAAACACTCTTTTTAGTATAAATTTCAGGAGTTTTGATAAATGCACAGACATGTAACTATCCGCACAATGATACTTCTATCACTCCCCCACTTCAAAATTTCCTCATGCACCTTTGTAGTCCATGATACATCTACTGACAAGTCTGCCAAAGACATTCTTCATTCCTGTTAGCTATTCATATTTCTACTATTTCCATTTGACTCCTTTTTATAATTTTCACCTCACTGCTGAAATTCACGCATGTTGCCCATGTTTTCCTGAACTTTTAACATATTGAGTAACTATTTTAATTTCCCTGTCTGATGTTTTCAAAAGACTATCATATCTGAGTTGGGTTCTGTTGTTTTCTTTCTCTTGAAAGTTGCCCCCCACCACATCCCCTTCCTTTTTGGTATGCCTCGTAATTTGCAACAGGAGGTTTGTCATTGTGTGTAAGATGGTAGAAATTGAAACAGAAGTTGTATTTATTTTTAGAAATAATCATGTCACTTCTATGAAACCATTATTATAGGAATTAAATCAATCTAATCAGAAATTAATTTTAGTTTGGTTTTTGTTATGCCATATCTTCAAATTCTTGTCAGTTTACTTTGTGCTTAGGGTGTGACATGGATTTCTGGAGGATTTTTCTCATGATTTGTATTCCACTTTCAGCTTTCATCTTTCCCTGTTGATCCCCTGTTTCCCCCTCCTCTGGAGATAAACTGCTAGTACTTGCTAGTCTCTTCCTGCCGGCTTTGTGGTTAGGAATGTGGGCCATTCTCTTTGTCCTGGTTCATTCTCAATTTTCGGCAGACTCTCTGTGTTGAAAGGGGCTGTTTCTTTTTCCCTCTCTAGTGGTAGGAAATAGTTACTAGGCCCAGTGCCTTTCCCTGCTTTTTCCTGAGAGAGTTTTTAGGGTTTTTTTGTTCCCTTCCTCTAAATACAATGACTCTTTATCTGTGCCCTAAGGGTGACAGATTTTGCTGCCTTTCCTCCAGAGGATTAATTTTGTTCCATATAAAAGAGAAATATAGTCAAAACTCCCTGTCTTTCCTCAGCAGAAAAGGATGCTTTCTCTAGTTTTCTGCCTTCTTCCCTCCAAAACCACTTTTTGGGGGGCACACTATGAGATCCATGAGGTAGAACATGAAAATAGGTGCAGTCTTTCTTTATGTCTGAAGCACTCAGGGATTTTATATTCTCATGTTAGCCCACACTTGGCTGGAGAGTTTAGTTTGGCAGTGTTTGTTTGTTTTTTTCTGTTCTCTATCTCAAATAAACCAGTGTCTGGTCGTTCCATGGAGACCTTCAGCTTCTCTTAGATTTCAGGCTAGTTGATTACTCTGTGATCTCAGCTATCTGATAGACTCAACAAAAGTTACAGTGTTTTAATTACCTTATTTTCTTATTTTATGGTGAGCGTAATGCTCTTTTCAATTTTCTGCATCCTAAGCAGAGGTCAAAAGTCTGACTCCAGGAAGATCAAGCCAAAAGAATTTGTTGGTAAATCAGATAAAGCTTGAGAGAAACAGAAGAGTCAAGAATGTATATATATCTTCTAATAGATGTCAAAGAATTTATTGTAAGATTAAATGTATTCGATATTTTAGTGTAGAGAAGGAATTGAGAAGGTAGTCGATATTTTAGTGTAGAGAAAGAATTGAGAAGGTAGTAATGTGAGAAGGATAATAAGAAATTTAAAATATAGATAATGGAGGATAGATGAAAAACAGAATACCTTATATTCTCCACACTGGACTTCCTAAGTTATAAGGCATCTACAAATAGATATCATCCATTATTTCAATGTTTTTAGAAAGAGCTTGTAAAATAGAGAAATAGCTAATGTTTTTTAAGTGAGAAGACAAGACAGAAATGTATATATGATCACAATTCCATAAAAATATATTTAGCAAGAGACACAAAGAAAATATGAAAAAAATGTTGTGATTATGTATGTGTGATTTATCTTCCTCTTTTTATTGTTATATTGTTTCCAGACATTCCATGATAAAAATATTACCTTGTAATAACTAAAAGTAATTTTACAAAATTAGATTGCATTGAAGGAGAATGTGGTTGATAGAAGATTTTCTTGTATAAGCATTTCAGGAGACAGAAAATGAATAGGGAGTAATTGAAGATGTAATTCAATGCAAGGGTATAATTAAGGGGAGGAAAAAAACAGGATGGCAAATGTCCCAGTTCAAGAAGTAAACAGCATGTTCAAAAAATGAATTTCATTCATCTTCTCATTTCTCTGGTTATCCCAGATTTAACCCGGATTTGTCCTCAGGCCAACCTTGTGCTCTCCTTACACTCCTTCATTTCCTAATTGCCACATCTGGATTGGTGCTTGCCAAGTGAATGCAACTTCTGTATTCAGCTTTTTACCCTTACTGAAGCCATGGCCATCCAGAATACCCTGCTACATAAATTTTCTAAATGCCAGATACACACTTACGGTATATTAACTAGAAGATAAAAAACCATTTAATTATTTTGAGAACGTTAAGAACTTTCTACCTCTCAGCAGAGGTATTGAGTGCTCTAACTTGACAGAAAAGTAAAAGAAAATGTGGAAGAGAGGAAACAAAATCAAAATCTTAAAACATGTTTTTGAATGAACTATTTATATAAATATACCCTAGAACAGTTTTAGAAATTTTTTCTATTCCTCATCTAAAAGTAAAGAATATTTAGTTTTTTAAATCAAGTTTAAAATCAAAGATTACATAGCTTTAATCTCCATTTGTCACATGCATTATTAGTAGTAATAATGATAAGAGAATAAAATTCCAGTGTTTTAAAATACCTTTATAATATCTTTGAGAAAAAGAAGGACCTGCATTCTTCACACTTGCAAAGGGACTGATAAAATATAATAAAAATTATAAAGGAAAATTAAAAATAGAAATTTCTTCCACATGGTGCATTCACAGAAATTATATAATAATTGCCATCTATGCATTATCAACATATTGTGATATTTTGCAAAGTGGAGATGGTAACTTTATGACTGTTTTTCTAAATATTACTATACATTTTTAAGAAAACATGCACATTCTTATCATTGAATTAAAAAGTACTGGTGATTTTCCTGAAAGAAAACAAAATCAGAGAATAAATGTAAAACAAACCTGGACAAGAATCCAGCTCACTTCTATAACTACTGAATACATAAAAATGCTGCCATAAACATTTTTAACAAGAAAAATTACTAAAGATTATAAGGAAAAGGCCCACCAGGAGGTCTGGTCTGATTTTAAATTTCTCAGGTAATTTAGCTAGAAGCTGACCCTTTTATCCATTTTGATAAACAAAGTGGGACTTACAGGTGAGTTTTTTTGTTTTTTGTTTTTTTAATTTGCAATTTCATTTTAGCCTTCAGAGATAAAAGAAAGTATTAGGGGGCACCTGGGTGGCTCAGTGGGTTAAAGCCTCTGCCTTCGGCTCAGGTCATGATCTCAGGGTCCTGGGATCAAGCCCCGCATCAGGCTCTCTGCTCAGCAGGGAACCTGCTTCCCTTCCTCTCTGCCTGCCTCTCTGCCTACTTGTGATCTCTGCCTGTCAAATGAATAAATAAAATCTTAAAAAAAAAAAAAAAGAAAATATTAGGCAGTGTCCAAACAGCAAGTTACATGTTTTCATGAGAAAACAACAGATGCCGGGAACCTGGGTGGCTCAGTGGGTTAAAGCCTCTGCTTTCGGCTCGGGTCATGACCCCGGAGTCCTGGGATCGAGTCCCGCATCGGGCTCTCTGCTCAGCGGGGAGCCTGCTTCCTCCTCTCTCTCTCTCTGCCTGCCTCTCTGCCTACTTGTGATCTCTGTCTGTCAAATAAATAAAAAAAGCTTTAAAAAAAAAAAAAAGAAAACAACAGATGCCAGGCTTTTGGGCTTATTGATTCATTCAGTTATCTAACAACTTTGATTGATGCTGTCAGAGACTTATTAATATTAGATATTAATATTAGAACTCTTCCATCTTAGTAGCTTAAAACATATTTATAAATACAAGAAATAAAAATTTATTTTCAAAATATTTGAGATCTAGCAATCAAAGATGATAATACATGGTATAAGTCAATCATTAATTTCTATCTCTTTCTCTCAAATAAATAAAGTCTTTAAAAATAATATTGGCATGACTATTGCTACTTTAATAATAATTATTCTGGAAGTATTTTCATTGAGAAGAATTTTATTTTTAATGTGACAATGTTGAAAAATTTTACTCATATGATAATGCAATACCTAATGTAAACTTGAGCATTTGCGCAAGAGAAAATTAAGATGAAAATATATAAGCAAGTGTAATAGAACACTAAGATGAAAGATTTAACTGAAGCATATTGCAAAGTGGGGTGTTAGGCAAAATGCAAAATTTTCAAAATAGGTTAACACAAACAGTTTGAAAGAACTTTTTGTCTCTCACCTTTTTGGGGACATATAACTAACAGTCCATGATGCTACTCATAATCAAACTCTTTGTACATTTTAAAATGTATGCTGCTTGTTTTATGCAATTATTCAATAGACCGCAGTATAATACATGGAAAATTATTGTAAAATTAAATGAACATTGAAACATACTATAACAGTGCAAATCTTTTAAAAGAACAAATGTAAACAAACAAGAGATAAAGGAGATCAATAGAACTTTATTGAAAGCTTAAAAAAAGATTCTAGGACAATTAAGAGTTAGTTTATGGTAAATTTGGCATTTTTAACCCTGTGCAAATGGAGAATTAGGGAACAATTGTTTATATTTTTTTAAAAAAACAAGCAATATCATTACACTATATAAGAAAATAAGTTCCAATCAATTAAAAATAAAGCAAAAACCAGAAAATAGCTAGGAAAACAGTGAATTATTTGTATTTTTCTATTGTCATGAGTCATGACATAGTGTTTAATATTGGTGAAATACTACTGAATAAATGTTAGATTCAAGAAGAAGGGCCTTTTCTGTATTTATCTTTTATTGTCTTCTCCACATCTAGAACAGTTTCTGGAAGGAAGTAGAGACTTAGTATATGTTTTTCAAATGCTGGGAAAATACTGAAGAACTCACAAAAGACTGAGAATGTGAACATTGCAATGAAAGGCTATGCTATATAACAGAACAAATTAAAAGTTAAGTGAGAAAATGAGAAGATAATTTTACATGATAATATAATAAGTAAAAATCACTGAAAAATAATTACCATCACATTACAAAAAAAGAGGATAGACTATGAACAAATCATTAAAAATGCAAGTTATGGTGAATAAACAATTAAAAAGAGCTACTTACATTCTATTGATTCTTAATGGTATGACTGTGAGAAACAAATTTTTACTTCTCACATAACCAAAGATTGAAAAATTACTTTCTTAGTACTAATGAAGGTATGTAGGAAAAATATATACTTTCATGTTTTTAGGTGAAAGTATAAAATGGTGCAACATTTTGTAGGGGCAATTTGGCAATCTGTACAAAGCATCTTAAAATTTTTCATTATTATGTACTATAATTTTTTAGAATTTAAAGAAAGGATTCTTATACAAATATTTGGCCATAGAAACTGCTTATTTTGGCATTAGTTAAAACTGTCAAGTGTCAAGGGCAGTTTAAGAACCCCAAATAAATAATTGGTTAAATAAATTACACCAACGTGAAGAAAAACTGCAGTAAATACATGCTGTTATAAACAGCTACTTGATTACACACACCCACACACAACAAGTCTTTCAGATATTTACACACAGAATTAAATTCAATTTTTACCTACATAATCTATATTTTCAAATAATCCCATAAAGCTAATATATCTATAGTTAATATATCTATATATTTATGATGTCCTGTCATCTAACCCCAAGTTTTTCTTCTGTTATCTTGGTTAAAGATAAACAGAGGAATGCAAAAATGACACACTAACAATAAAATATTTTAATAATTACTCTCTCAATATTTAATAGTCAAACCAAAGAGAAATATAGAATACTTACATAATGCCGCTAACAATGCTGATTAACATTGATTGAATAATGCATATTAGCATTTAGTTAACAGAAATACAAAATCTGACACCAAAAAATTAGGCAGTGCACATTATTTTCATGCTTTCTATTTTATCAGCTTCTGCTCTTTTCTTCATTATTTCCCTTTGCTACTTTCTCAAGTTTTTGAAGACATATATTCTCTAAATTCTTTTTTTAAATTATCATCCTCTAAATTCTTGAATTGGATGTTTCCTTAATTATTTTTGATGATATTTTTTGTTTAAAAGTTTAACTTACATACCAATGATAGAATTATAAACTGATAAACCACTTTGGAAAACAATTTGCAATATCAAATAACATTTTAGCTGCACATGTAACAGGAAGTAATCCTTAGAATTAAGAGAAGCTCACACATGTACACAGAACATTACGTATGAGGATGTTTATTACAATTTTATTTTTAATAGGGAAAGATGAAAAAACTCAAATGCACATCAAATAGAAAATGACTAAATATGTTGTGTATTAATGACCTATTAGAATACCATATAGCAATAGAAAGTATTGAGCTAGATCTTTATGTCTGGTTATAGACATGGATAAGGATTAAACAAAATGTTAAGTGGAAATAACAAGTTGTAGAAAGATATATACTGTGATAGCATGTAATGCAGTTTATAAATATACACACACCATTATACATGTAATATGCATGTAAATGTACATATACTATATATCATACATTGTGTGTGTACATGTGCATGCATGCATTTGTGTATAATTACCTATATAACAGAACTTTAAAAACATGATTTGGGATAATGCTCACAAAATTTAGGGTAATTTTATCACTTCTCTCTCTTTTTAAAAAATATTTAATTTATTTATTTTAAAGATAGGGAGAGAGAGTGGGTGCTCCCAAGCAGGGAGAGGGAAAGGGAAAAAAGTACTCCCTGCCCAGTACTGAGCTGGATGTTAGGCTTGATCTCAGGACCTTGAGATTATCACCTGAGCTTAACACTTAACTGACTAAGCCATCCAGGTGCCCTAGTTGTCGCTTCTACGTAAGGTAAAGTGGTTGGTGACACCAGAAGAATGAACTTAACATGGATTTGTAATATGGTATTCTGATTTTGAATGATCTAAATTTAAGAGATGAAAAGTTAAGAATTAACAAAATTAAAATGAAGCAACATAGGCTTTTGTTTTGTTATTCTCTCTGTATGAATTTAGACCCAATATATGTAATATATTTTTTTTTAAAACAAACAAGGGACCACTGAATGCTCTTATATTCTCCTTGTGTTCTAACAACCCTCTTGTGTACCCTTGTTATCACCACCATGGTCCTCATTATTGTCTGTTGTCTTCCAAGTTAGACTAAAAACCCTCTGAGTTCAGGAGCAATGACGAATAAGTTTTGTGTCCTAAAGAAGGCAAAAAAATTTCTGGAGAAATGTAAAATAAAAATACTGCTTTCTTAGCAGTTATAATTTGTGTTGTTGAACTACCAACTGTAGCTCCTTGCACAAGAAATGAAAATAACTAATAAAAAGCTACCATAATCATAAAAGGACTAAGACACATGAAAATATTTATTATGGAGCCAAGTACATTTTGCAAGCAATTGTCACACAGAGTTTTTAAACACAGTCCTCCCTGTTTGTTTTTGTAAAATTCAGTCTCTCTAGCAGACTTTTCTGTATATTTTAGTAAGGTGCAGACATAAAAACATCTATAAATATAACATCCACTTAGAAACAAAAAACTAGATTGTTCTAGTTTTCTAGATGGGGCCCTGGGAGGCCTTTGTAAGTGAGTCTCAAAATGAGAATAAGGACAAATGCAAGCTGAAGCCATTATGAGCACTGCCCTAACACTTCCCTAGCAATAGAAGAGAAATGTGAAGCAAACAGAATAAAAATGTGGTGTCAAAGACTATGAATCAGTTTCTCTTTGTCTCCATTCTTTCAAGTGCTTCCTTACTCAGCCAGGGAACGTAAGGGGTAAACTGTTTTCATATTAAAGAGAAAAATCCTACTGATTCAAACTAGTCAGTATTCCTCTGGGTATTACTTTTTATTTCTTTCTGCTGATGGATTTTTTGGTTTGCCTTTAAAACAGCTTTAATGTTTTCTGAGAATACTTTTTGTTATTTTTTTAAATTATTGAGCAAAACTCTTTTTTCCCCTTCTTTCTCTTTAATCACTTTTCTCTCTCACTTTGAGTTATGTGTTTGATCACTTGATATTTCCTGCCCGGGACTTCCCAGAGCTTTAATCTAAATCAAAAGATGGTAGTTATTCAGAAACACAACTTTAAATGAGCTTTGAGTCTTAAGGGAATTATGTTTTTTTAATTCTGCTTTACAAACAATAAAAGGAAATGGTTTTGCAATTTTATGCCTTGAAATATGTCTAATTGAGATTTGCAAACTTTTAAAACCTATCTCACCAATGGGAAAACACTTTGATATATATTTTCATATCAGTGCTTTCTTAACAATGCTTATGAGGTGTGTTTATTTTTGAATTTTGAAAATTCACAAAAAATTCTCTAGAAACTATGTTTTTCTTTAAAGAACTGAAAATATTTATTTTAGGGAATCCTGTTTGTCAAATATGAATGTAAATTCTAATATATTAAATTTATTTTATGTAGTTGAATATTTTTGAAACTGTTATCATATTTGAGAAATATTAGAAGTCTTAAAAATGTTCCTATTATCTCAGAAAAAAATTTATGACATCTATGAGAGTTGTATAATTCAATATGGTATGTAATTTTTTTTAAGTTTTTATTTAAATTCCAGTTAGCTAACATACAGTGTAATAGCTTCAGGTGTACAACTTAGTGATTCAGCAGTTCCATACAATACACAGTGCTCATTACAAGTGCCCTCCTTAATACCCATGACCTATTTCATCCATCTGTCACACATGCCTCCCCTCTGGTAACCATCAGTTTATTCTCTATAGTTATGAGTGTGTTTCTTGGTTTGTTTCTTTTTCTACCCCCCTACCCCCACAACATTTGCTCTGTTTCTTAAATTCCATATATGAGTGAAATCTTTTGGTATTTGTCTTTCTGTGACTGACTTGGCACAAAACTCTCTAGCTCCATTCATGTTACTGCAAATGACAAGATTTCACTCTTTTTTTAGAGCTAAGTGGTAATCAATTACATATATACTACTTCTTTATCCATTCATCAGTTGATGGACACTAGGACTGTTTCCATAATTTGGCTATTGTAGATAATGCTGCTATAAACATTAGGGTCCATGTATCCCTTTGGATTAGTATTTTTGTATTCTTTGGGTAAATTTCTAGCAGTGCAATTACTGGATTTTAGGGTAATTCTATTTTTAACTTCTTGAGAAACTTCCATACTGTTTTCCAGAGTGGCTGAACCAGTTTGCATTCCCACCAACAGTGCAAGAGGGTTCCCCTTTCTCCATATCCTCACCAGCATTATTCTGATACCAAAACCAGATAAAGATACCACTAAAAAAGATAAGTCCTGGCCAATATCCCTAATGAACACAGATGCAAAAATTCTCAATAAAACACTAGCAAACCAGTTCCAACAATACACTAAAAAATCATTCACTACAATCAAATGGGATTTATTCCTGGGTTACAAAAGTGGTTCAATATTCACAAATGAATCAACATGATACATCACATTAATAAAAGAAGGGATAAGTACCATATGATCAGTGCCGTAGACGCAGAAAAAGCATTTGACATAATACAACATCTATTCATGATAAAGGAAAAAAAAAAAACAAAAACCTCAACTAAGTAGGTGTAGAGGGAACATACTTCAACATAATAAAGACCATATATGAAAAACTCACAGCTAATACCATCTTCAATGGGGAAAAACAGAGCTTTTCTTCTATAGTCAGAAAACAAGACAGGGATGTCCACTTTCACCACTGTTATTTAGCACAGTACTGGAAGTCCTAGCCTCAGCAATTAGACAACAAAAAGAAATAAAACACATCCAAATCAGCAAGGAAGAAGTCAAACTTTGACTACTCATAGATGACATGATACCCTATGTAGAAAACCTGAAAGACTCCACCTAAAAACTGCTAGAACTGATACACAAATTCAGTGAAGTCACAGGATACAAAACCAATGTATACAAATTTGTTGCATTTCTATATACCAAGGATGAAGCAGCCAAAAGAGAAATGAAGGAATCAATCCCACTTACAATTGCACCAAAAACAAAGATACGTAGGAATGAACATAACCAAAGAGGTGAAAGACCTGTACTCTGAAAACTATAGAACACTTTTGAAATAAACTGAAGATGACATGAAGAAATGGAAAGATAGTCCATGCTCATAGATTGGAATAACAAATATTGTTAAAATATCTATTTTTTTTTGCTATTTACCCAAAGCAATCTACACATTTAATTCAATTTCTATGAAAATACCACCAGCATTTTTCACTTAACTAGAACAAACAATCCTAAAATTTGTAGAGAATCATAAAGACATCAAATGGTCTTCAAATAGTCATCAAAGCAACCTTGAAAAAGAAAAGGAAAGCTGATGACATCACAATTCTGGACTTCAAGTTATATAATAATTTTTAAATAGGAAATATGATAATTTCATATTTGAGAATTCTATGTGCCAAAATGTAAATTAGCCTTATTCAAACAACAGCCTTTCTGAAATAATGCAAATTAATTGTATTAGGATGAAACTCTGATGCAAGCTAGCTTAAACACTATTTTCTTGATAATTTATAAATCTAATGCAAGTTAGCTTAAACACTATTTTCTTGATAAATTATAAATCCAAACATAGGGTAAGCTCCAAGGGTAATATCTACATCAACCAGCATTAATGTTACCTTGGTCAGTTTCCCCACAATTGTAAGAAATTATTTTTTCACGTTGTCATGAAGAAGGTAAAGAAATGTGTTTCTAACACATGTAAAACAGCACTTTTCTTCACTCTGATTGCAGGGTAGAGAGTGGGGTATCTACCTGAACCTGGGCCAGATCCAATCACCAGAAACAGAAGTGGATCTCATGTTAAGATAATGAAGCATTAGGCTCATTAATTGTATGAACTTTTCCTTAACCCCAGAGAGAGGCTCTAGCAATGTGTTTATCTGTTCATATTTTCTTTTTTTGGTAAAATTTCCAAAATAAAGTATTTTAGCCTTTGTTAGTTAAGACTCCTGTGTCTTTGAACTCTGATGTATTCTCTCTTACACTACCCTTTATTTCAGATGATGTTCAAGTTTTAAATACTTGGGGGATTCTGTTAAGGAGTTTTTGAGCTGGTAGTTTACAGTTTGGGATTAGTAGTATATATTTATGTGGTCTGCAGTCATCCTCACTTTTACTTGGTGTAGTTAACTTTTTGCTTTCTAGCTTACTACCCATTATGCTCAGGTTGAATCATAATTGGACATATCTTAAAGTGTCTGGAGCTGGCAGGGTGTGGATAGTGGTAGAAAATAAAAAGATTTGAAATGTAGAAAGTAAGAAAGAGCCTACGGATTATCCTTTTAATATCCGAACAGTAAAATTGTTAGCTGAGGATTCAATTCTCCTCTACAGCTTTTTAAAACAGAAGAATATCCTTATTTGGAACACATTTCATATGGTAAAGTATACAGATATCAATAAATCATACCTTTTTCATCCTTTTGAGGGAATTACATGAAACAGAACTCATCACAATTTCTCTATTTGTAGGGTACATGCCAGTAGCAAAACTAAAAACAGCATGTGATTATCAATAATAAAAGCAAAGTGTGATTTCATCTTTGCTGGATCAAAGACTGAAGCATATTTTTAGTCATTCTATAGGACATTATACTATAAAATTATTTTTAAGAAGTGGTGATCAAGGACAATGTATTTTGAAAAGAAAGGAGAATGTAGAGTCAAGCAATTTATTAAAATTTTATTATTTTATATATTTTGTTATGCTTATAGTATTTTTAGTCAGCTTGAAAATTTTTATATTTGTTAATTTTTTATTATAACAAATATTTAATCATTCATATTTTATATTCATAAAATTATATTATTTTTCTTAAAGACAGACCCCAGTTTTATGGTTTTCAGAGCCCTCAAAATCTTGATACGCCTGACCAAGGGAATCCTATGCATGGCTTGACTACATAGAATCAGAATTCTACTTTGGAGTGACAAATAGGGTAGATTACTAAATATAAGTTGGGTTCTTCTAGGACAAGGAAGATAGAAATTGGGTGGACCACCAAGAGGTGCCAAGTCAGGATAAGTGATATAAATAGATTAATATAAATCTTAATTTGAAGTTTTAAAAATATTAGTAAAATATTAAGAAGAGAAGAATAATCTGTGTGTATACAGCAGTAGAACAGGCCCTGTGGATTTACTTGCCATATATATGGTTCTTTTTTCATCCAGATAAAATACTGTGTCTGAATTTATAATTTTATAAAATAATAAAGAGAAACATTAGTCATGTATGTATTTTGCTTTAAAGAATATATATCAAAGATATTTGACAGATATCCATTTTCTGTATTAATTTCAAGTCAACAGAAAATATATGGAACACTGAAAATAGAATAATTTATACGTGTTTACTGACATTAAAATGGTGGGTATAGGAAGATTACAGGCTACTGCAAGAACCTGGCTTCAGCAGCTGCTGAGCTGGTACCATCTTTAGGCCTATGGAGATCAAGAGAAGTCATTAGAACCCAGAGGGAGAGAGTACAATGCCATCTGCTGCTGCTAGAGTCTTTTGGGTGACTTTTGGTTCAGGGATTAGCCAGTTTGAGGTCAGTTTAAAAGGGAAGGAGAAGCCGGGAAAATAAACAGCCTGACCTCAGTCTCTTCTTTCCATTTAAACTCTTGCTAGATTTCTCTACTGCCTAAATTTAATGGAAGTCAGACAAAAAAGAAATAATGGAAAGAATCTTTCTCAAAGAAACAAAAATAATATTGCCATTTTGTTTATTAATTATCACTGGATTTCTTTTGCATACAGATCTTTCTTCACCATTATTTCAGATCGGTTAAATTGTTTTAAGGATATTTTTGTCTTCAGAGTTTAAAAAAAAAATGTCTAGCAAACAAAATAAGCCATTATGAGATGTTTTCTTTCCTAGCTTTGCCATGAAAAAAGCTATAAAAGCTAAATCCAACTTGGTATAAGGAAAAGTGTTTGAAGTGCCCTCATGGACTAACCTAACACCCCTTACTTTGTGCCACAGCTGAGTCTGGGATCACATGGCACTTTTTTTTTTTAAAGTTTTATTTTGTTTTAAATATTTTATTTATTTATTTGACATAGAGAGAGAGATCACAAGTAGGCAGAGAGACAAACAGAGAGAGAGAGGAGGAGGCAGGCTCCCTGATGATCAGAGAGCCTGATGCGGGGCTTGATCCCAGGACCCTGAGATCATGACCTAAGCCAAAGGTAGATGATCTGAGCCACCCAGGTACCCCAACATGTCACCTTGTTTTTGCGATTTCTGGCAGCTTTGTCATTGTTGAAATGAAGGAGGTGTTGCTTATCAATCTTTCTGCCTCCATTTCTATTTTCCCCTCCTCCTTTCTCTCTCTACTTTAATTTCACAAATATTTGAGCACAGACCCAGGGATGGCTCTGGTGACATGACTGTAAACAAGACATGAATTATATTTAGCTTCAGAGAGTTTCTATGCAGTAATGATATGAACAAGCAAAGAGGCAGTGTTATAAAATGTGACAAATAGTGTGATATAGGAAGTTCAGGTACTATTCAGCACAATGGTGGTGGGCTCCTATCCTAGCTCTGTCTTCCTGGAATAAGTAATATGCAAGCTGAAGTTTGAGTAATACACAAGTAATAATCATCCAGAAAGAAAACTCAAAAGGTCAGGAAAGCAGTTCCAGGCAAGAATCAGTAAGAAGCAAAAAGCAGAGGAGTAGGGGAGGAAAGAGGTCATAAACTAATGGAATGATATTTTTAATTTCCTTATTTTGTTTTACAGTATCCAAGATAGCTTATTTGATGCTTCTGTTCCTGGAAACAGGTTGTGCTGCATCCTCTGAAATCTGTTCCAGAATCTTTTGAACATTTTATGTTCAATAGAAAGAGTATGCCCTTGTAAATCTTCAGTCTATAATAAGTCAATTCTTGATCTTTGAGGTGACTGATTATGATTTTCCATTTTATAATGCTCAACGCTATTCAAAAAGTAAGAGTAAAAGCATTTACTATTAACTTACTTTTCATCTGGATGTGGATGCTACTGTTGTTCTGTGTCTTTCCTTTAAGCAGGGATGGGGCAACGTCTTCAAGAGTTAGCATCTTCCAAGGCTTACGTCTCTAGGAAGTGGTTTTCCTCCTAAATGAAACTTTATGAGCACTAGCCCACATGGACTGCTATGAAGGAATTGGATTTAATGGAAAAGATTTCCTCAAGGAAAAGACATGTACAAGTAATGTGTCCTATCCTCCAGCTTAGAGGTTAGGTGACAATCTAAAGGTGAAGAACAGAGAACATGTATACACATAGAGAAACGCACATTTACAGTGACATCTAGTGTGCTTCCTATGAGATATTCTATGCTCATGCTAACAATATTTACCTAAAAACCAGTTCTCCCAATTTATTATTTATTTATTATTATCAATAATTTTATTATAACATCAATAGTTTATACTTATATAGCACTTTCTGCATGTCAGGCATTGTGTCTTCTCATCTTAAAACAAACAAACAAACAAAAAATAAAAACACCAGAGACTTCCAGTGAAGATGGTAGAGTAAGAGGATCCTAGGTTCACTTCATTCCATGGTTACACCTAGATGACACCCTGTCAGAGTAAATAACCGAGATAATGACCTGAAGACTGGCAGAACAGAAAAATGTAGAGAAGAATCCACATTAAAAAGGGTAGGAAGGGCAGACATGTGCTCAGGAGCCAAACTGACCTGCAGGACTGTCCACAGGAGGGAAGGATGCAGGGAGCATGGAAAGGGGAGAAGAGGATTCCCTACCCAGGCACCCCAGACATGAGGAACCTGCACTGGGAAGACAAATTCCCATAACATTTGGTTTTGAAAATGAGAGGAGTTTGAATTAGCAAATTTTTTAAATCAGTGGATTTAACACTGGGAACTTTAAAATCAGTGGCCCCAGTCTGGAATTGCCTGAGAGTGATAGGAAACTGAGTCCTCACCCTTAAAGAGACAGTATAAAAAATAGCCCCATTGAGATATAACATAAAAACAGCAGTTTGAAAAAACACCAGGGGAATATGAGGTGGAGAGGTTTGTTTACAAATTTCAGAACATGTGCTGGAGGGGCAAGGATCTTTGGGAGATTTCTCCAGTAACAAAAAGCTGGCAGGCATGATTTCCCTCCCTAGCCTCCCAGTCTAGATATATGGATACCTGTGGAAACCAGTACAGATGGTGAACCTAGCTTGCTAACAGTGTCCCCCATGACAACATTCTTCTGCAGACTCTCCCCCCAGCCTGCCCTCAGCAGCTCTCCAAAGCTACTCCAGGACCCCTCCCACAGCAGACCCTCATGAACTTTGCTAACACTGTGCCCTCTGCCCTTAACACTTCCTCAGCAGGAGTCCATTCAAAGTAGTGTCATAAGTGGTAGTGTGCAAGGAGCTTTGACATGGGTCAGCACCTCTCCAAAGTGACTCTTGCCCCAGGGAAGAGAACCAGACATACCAGTGTGACTGTGGCCCTGACAATGGCCTGGGGCAGACATTGGGTCTGGTTATAAGCCCTGCCCACAAATGAAAGCATCTCAGGGGATAACATAGGAGGATCACCCTGCAGTTTGGTGCAACTGCAGCTCTGGCAAATGTCTGGCCTGACCCAATTCAGGACCAAGGTGACTGTATTATGGCCCACTAACAACATAAGGGCCATACTGTAAACACAACTGGCAAAGAGGACCACTGAAAAAGACTAAACTAAATGCAAACGTGGCTCAGCCACAACAGTAGGACACATGCAACACACATGAGACACCCTTGAAGCACCAGGTTCTGGTGAATAGGGGACAGTGCACTGCAGAGCACTACTGGACCTCTTCTTTATAAGGTCACTATTTACAAGAGCAAGAGACATAGCCAACTTTCCTAAAACATAGAAACAGATAGAGAGAGTTAATCAAAATGATGATGCAGAGGAATATGTCTCAAATGAAAGAACAGGACAAAATCACAGCAAGAGAACTAAATGAAACAGAGACAACTAATATGCCTGATAGCTAATTTAAAGTAATGGTCAAAAAGATATTTGATGGACTTGAGAAAAGGGTGGAGGATATTAGTGAGAACTTCAACAAAGAGATAGAAACTACAAAAAAGAACTCATCAGAGATGAAGAACTCAATAACAAATTAAAAATACACTAGAGGGAATAAATAGCAGACTAGAGGAAGGAGATGAGATCAGTGACCTGGAGGAGAGAGTAATGGAAAGCAATCAAGCTGAACAAGAGAGAGGGAAAAAGATTAATAAATAATGAGAATAGATTAAGGGAACTCAGCAACACTATCAAGCATAATAACATTCACATTATAGGGGTCCTAGGAGAAGAGAGAACAAGGAGGCAGAAAATGTATTTGAAGAAATAACAGCTGAAAACTTCCTGAATCTGGGGAAGGAAACAGAACTCCTGATCCAGGAGGCACAGAGAGCCCCTAACTAAATCAACCCAAAGAGGTCCATACTAAGACAAATAGTAATGAGAATGGCAAAAAGTCATGATAAAGAGAGAATTTTAAAACCAGCAAGAAAAAGAAAACAAACTGACAAAGGAAGCCCCATAAGGAGATCATAAGCCTTTATAACAGAAACATTGTGGGGCTCAAGGGAGTTGAATAATATATTCAAAGTGCTGAAAGAACAACAACAACAACAACAACAACAATAACACTGCAGCCAAGAACACTACCCAGCAAGGCTATCATTCAGAATAAGAGAGTTAAAGTTTACCAGACAAACAAAAGTTAAAGGAATTCATGATGACTAAACTAGCCCTACAAGAAATGTTAAGGGAGACTCCTGAGTGGAACAGAAAGACCATGAGGAAGAACAAGGAAAACAGGAAGCACAAAACAGTAAAACAAATTCTATAAATCTGATCTACAAAAATCAGTCAAGAGATTCACAAAATAAAAGGGTAAATTATGACACCACATACATAAACAGGGTGGGTGGGGAGTAAAAATTTAGTGCTTTTAGAATAAGTTAAATCATAAGTGACCATCAATTTAATTAGACAGCTATATGTATGACATGTTATATATAAACCTAGTGGTAAACATAAATCAAAAACTGGTAATAGATATGCAAAAAAATAAAGAAAAAGGAATCCAAGTATAACACTGAAGAAAGCCAGCAAATAATGAGAGAAGAAAACAAGAAAGGAACAAACAGAGAAGAACTACAAATGCAACCATAAAATAAGTAACAAAATGATAATACATATGTACCTATCAATAATAATTACTTTGAATATAAATGGACTTAATGCTCTAATCAAAAGACATAGTGTGATCGAATGGATAAAAAAAGCAAGACCTATTTATATACTGTCTACAAGAGACTCATTTCAGACCTAAAGACACATGCAGATTGAAAGTGAAGGGACAGAAAAGCATTTATCATGCAAATGGAAATGAAAAGAAACCAGGGTAGCAATACTTATATCAGAAAAAAATAGACTTTAAGACAAAGACTGTAACAAGAGACAAAGAAGGATATTATATAAGCATAAAGGGAATAATCCACTAAAGATTTATCAATTGAGACATTTGTGGACCCTAAGCACATGTATTAGGAAGCACCCTAATACATAACAAAGCAAATAACAAACATAAATGAAGTAGTCAGTAGTAACACAATAAATTAGGGGACTTTAGCACCCCACTTACACCTTTGGATGATCATTCAAACAGAAAATCAACAAGGAAACAGTGCCTTTGAATAACACATTGGACCGGATAGATCTAACAGATATAGTCAGAATATCCCATTCAAAAACAGTGAAACCCACATTCTTTTCAAGTGTACATGGAATATTCTCCAGAATAGATCACATAGTAGGGCCCCAAACAAGTCTCAACAAATTAACAAAGATTGAAGTCATACCTTGCATCTCTTCTGACCACAATGCCTTGAAACTAGTAGTCAACCACAAGACAAAATCTGGAAAGAACATAAAAACATAGGGGTTAAATAACATGCTAGAAACATTAAAAGTGTCAACTAAGAAATCAAAGAAGTAATTTTAAAAAAATACATGGAGACAAATGAAAATGAAAACAAAATGGTCCAAAATCTTTAGTATTTTAGGAAAGCTGTTCTAAGAGGAGAAGTTTATAGAAATACAGGCCTACCTCAAGAAGTAAGAAAAAAATCTAAAAACAAACAAAAACAAAAAACAAATAACCAACATAACCTTATGACTAAGGGAGCTAGAAAAAGAACAAACAGAATTCCAAAACAATAGAAACAAGTAAATAATAAAAATTAGAGAAGAAATAAACAAGATAGAAAACTAAACAAACACCCCCCCCAAAACAAAACAAAAAAGCAATCAATGATACCAGGAACTGGTTCTTCAAAAAGATCAACTGAATTTATCAGTTTTTAGCCACACTCATCCAAAAAAAAAAAAAAAAAAAAAGAAAAAAAAGAAAAAGAAATAGAGGGTTCAAATAAACAAAATCAGAAATGAAAGGAAAAATATCAACTGATGCCAGAGAAATACAAAAGATTATAAGAGAATATTACAAAAAATTATATGTCAACAAATAGAACAACCTTGAAGAAATTGATGAATTCCTAGAAACATGAACCTTCCAAAAACTGAGACAGGTAGAAATAGAAAATTTGAATAGATCTATTGCTAGTAATCAAAAATTTCTCAACAAAAATTGATGACTAGATGGTTTCACAGGTGAATTCTACCAAACATTTGAAGAAAAGTTAATACCTACTCTTCTCAAAGTAGTGAAAAAAATAGAAGAGAAAGCAAAGCTTCCAAATATCTTCTAAGAGACCAGGCTTACACGCATACCAAAACCAGATAAAGACACCACTGAAAAAGAGAACTATATGCCAATATCTATGATAAATATGGATGCAAAAATCTTTAACAAAATATCAGAAAATTTAATCCAACAATACACTAAAAAAATAATTTAGCAGAATCAACTACGATTTATTCCTGGGATGTAAGGATGGTCCAATATTCACAGATCATTGTGATATATCACATCAACAGAAGAAAGGATAAAAACCATATGATTTCAATAGACACAGAAAAAAAAATTTGATCATCCACTCATGATTAAAACCCTCAACAAAGTAGGTTTAGGCTCCACATACCTCAACATAATATGTCTTATATGAAAAACCCACAGCAAACATTGTATTCAATAGGGAAAATGAGAGCTTTACCCCTATTATATCAGGAATAAGACAAAAATGTGCACTCTCACCACTTTTATTCAGAAGTCCTAGCCATAGCAATCAGAAAAGAAAAAAGGAACAAAAGGCATCCAAATTGGTAAGGAAGAAGCAAAACATTCACTATTTGCAGATGACATGATACTATGCATAGAAAACCCTAAAGACTCCACCAAAAAATCTACTAGAACTGATTAATGAATTTAGTAATGACACATCATATAAGATCAATATATAGAAATCTGTTGCATTTTTATAAACTGAAAATGAAGTAGCAGAAAAATAATTTAAGAAAACAATCCTATTTGCAATAGCACCAAAAATAAGATACCTGGGAATAAACTTAACCAAAGAGGTGAAAGACCTATGCTCTGAAAACCATAAAACACTGATGAAAGAAATTAAAGATGACACAAACAAACAGAAAGATATCCCTCCTTATGGATTGGGAGAACAAATATTTCTAGAGTGTCCACACTGCCGAGAGCAAACTACATATTTAATGAATATTTAATGAAATCCCTATCAAAATACCAAAAGCACTTTTCACAGAAGTAAAACAAATAATTCTAAAATTTGTAAGGAACCACAAAAGACCCAGAATAGCTAAAGTGATCTTTAAAAAGAAGCACAAAATGAGATGTATCATAATCCCAGATTTCAAGATATACTACAAAACGTAGTAATCAAAACAGTATGGTATTGGCATAAAAATAGACATAAAGTTCAATGGAATAGAATAGAATCCAGAAATAAATCTATACTTTTATGGTCAATTAAAGTTTTAACAAAGGAGACAAGAATATCCAGTGGGAAAAAGTCTCTTCAACAAATGATGTTGGGAAAACTGGACAGCTACCTGCAAAAGAATGAAATTGGACCACTTTATACACCATACACAAAAATAAACTCAAAATGGATTAAAGACTTACATGTGAGGCCTGATACCAAAAAATTCCTAGAAGAGAACACAGGCAATAATTTTTCTAATATCAGCTACAGCAACATATTCTAGGTATGTCTGCTGAGGCAGGGAAAACAAAAGCAAAAAAGAAAAAAAAAAGATAAAAATAAAAACTTCTGCACAGGAAAGGTAACTATCAATAAAACTAAAAGACAGCCTACCAAGTAGGAGGAGATATTTGCAAATGGTCTATCTGGTAAGGGGTTAATATCCAAAATATATAAAGAACTTATACAACTCAACACTCAAACAAATAATCCAATTAAAAAATGGGCAGTTGACATGAACAGACATTTCTCCAAAGAAGATATATAGATGGCCAATAGACACATGAAAAGATGTTCAACTACACTCATCATCAAGGACATGCAAACAAAACTACAGTGAGATATCATCTTAAACCTGTTGGAATTGCTAAAATCAAACACACAATGAACAGTAATTGTTGGTGAGGACATGGAGAAATAGAAAGTCTTGTGTACTGTTGATGGATATGCAAACTGGTGCAGCCACTGTGGGGAAGAGTAGGGAAGTTCCTCAAAAAATTAAGAATAGAATTGCCATATGATCCAGTAATTCCACTACTGGGTATTAATCCAAAAAATAAAAAAAAAACCACTAATTTGAAAAGATACATGCACCACTATGCTTATTACAGCATTATTTACAATAGCCAAATTATGGAAGCAGCCCAAGTGTTCACTGGTAGATGAACCAATAAAAAAATGTGTGATATATATTTACAATGGAATATTAGTTATCCATTAAAAAGAATGAAATCTTGCCATTTGAAACAACATGGAAGTATGGAGAAAGTATAATACTAAGAGAAATGTCAGTCTGAGAAACACAAATACCCTATGATTTTACTCATATATGGTATTTAAGAAACAAAACAAATGAACAAAGAAAATAAAAGACAAACCAAGAAACTCTCTTAACTCTAAAGAACAAACTGATAATTATCATAGTAGAGGTGGGTGGTGGGGGGGTGGGTGAACTAGGCAAAGGGGATTGAATACAATTACCATTATGAATGCTGAGAAATGTACAGAATTGTTGATCACTGCATTGTACACACCGAACTAACATAACACTCTCTGTCAATTATACTGGGATTAAAAAATTTAAAAATCACCTATTTTCATTTTACAGATGTTAAAATTGAGACCCAAGAAGTACCATGTGTAAAGTCACAAATCCAGGCTATCAATGAGGCAATATGACTCCAGAATCTATACTCTAACCATGTGTGATATTGTCTCTCAAAAAGGAAAGAAACAGCATGAAGTAAGTGAATCTGATGGCAAACAAATTGCAATCATGGTGTAGATGAAGAATTTTTAGACTATAATGACTGAGAGTGGCTTACATGAAATTAAGCATGATGAATAATTAAAACATTAATTTGCCTTCTGTGTATTGGTATCATTGTAAGGCGTCTTTGTATTTTCTTAATTTGTATCTTTTGTTCCGTGAAGCATTTAAGTCCTCTGAACATGTGAGGTTTTTGTCTTTCTTATTATCAACAGAGTTTTGGGCATTGGTGACTCCACCTTTAAGCTATTCAGGAAGCTTGAGTGGCATCTTAAATATAATCATGTGGTAAATGATTTTCTTGGAATCCACTCATAGAATCAATTTAGAACTGTGCACACTATAATTTTGAAGTGTTTTCATTCCTGGAAAATGATAATTTTATTTTGGATATTTATGTATGAAATACTTTATGATTGTATAATTCCATTAGTAAATGTACTGCTTCCATCTTGGCTACATTTATCACAAAGATGCCTATCTTTTTGGCATTTTTTATTATGCTGTATTTGTTATGGATATTGCTATTGATTTTATTAATGCAGTAAATTCTATTTTTAAATAATTTCTGAAACACCCAGAAATTTCAAATTAAAAATATAAGTGAATAAAATGTACAAACCCTTTTAAGTGCTTCATTTATTAGAGCAATATACATTTACTTTTTATGGGGGAGATAGTAATGCATTTGATGCTTTGTACATAATTAGAATACAGAAAATTAGTTCAGGTGAATGTAGAGGTGTAACTTTTATTATTCTTACATCTTGTTTTCCAAGGCTTTCAGAAGTTGCGCTGTCTAAAGCAAATTATTGGTCTCTTGTTGATTTTTGGAATCTAGCTCTGCATCTGAAAGGCTGACTCTCCTCGTGATTAAGAGGATTCCTTCTCTTCTGCTCCACATTAAAGCTTAGCTCTTTTCTCCCAATCCCAACCAATTAGTTTTCATATAAGAAAATTCCACATATTTCACATAATATAAGAAGCTAGTGTTTTAATGAATTATCTACTCCTTTGCCTTGTATGGTATCTCTCTATTTTAACACATTCTCTTGGAAATAAGAATACTTTTAACCATAAGAACAAATATATAAATGAGCTATAATAACTAACATCTGAGTGGCATAGAAGCTTTGGCTATAGGTGTTTCTATAGTATCCTTTTTTTGTATCAGTATTCCTAATTCTATGATTATCACTATCCTTTAATGAGAATATGTAATCAAGAGCTTTGAGGACCTTATCAAGCAGGGTTGGAACAAGATTAAAGCAGTGAGGTACTTCCTTGGGCACAAAATTTAAAGGGACACCAAAATACTCAGTAATGAAGATACAAAAATATTCAATGCAATATTTTTAAAAGTCAATATTAATACAAGAACATCCATGATGAACAAAATATCAAACTTTTAAATAAAGACTGGATCAATATTACTGAATTTTTCTTTTGCCTCAGGCTCCACATGGCACTGGCATCAAACACTCACTACATGAACTTAATATTCCTAAAATGTAAATATTTAATATTAAGTATTCATTATCAATTAAAAACCCCAAACAGAACACTAAAAATGACTTAACCTTTCTTCTTGAGCTACTGTATAATCAAAAAAACCCGAAATATCAAAACAGTTGATTGAGCATAGGCATTCACATGTAGGGCTGTTAGGGACATTGAAATGGAGAAGATGAATTGTAATGGAAGAGTCTAAGAGGATTTCAGAGGACAGTGCCTTTCTGAAAGGAGAAGGATGATGAAAATGTCTGACAAGTGTTGAAATTGGGTGGAGGAAGCAGGTATGCAGGAGCTCTGGGGAATCCCCAAAACTAGAAATTCATTTTAGAGTAGCCTGGAGTGAGAACAAGGTCCCAAACCAGATATCTAGGGGACACCTTTGGCTCTTTCCCAATTCCACCATTCTGATCCCAAACATGTACATAGCAAAAGACTGTCAGACATTTATTCTAAGACCTAAAAACTCAGGGCACTCCCCCAAGAAAGTGATTCTAGTTTACATGATTATGCTTCTAAATTCTGGCCAGCCGAGGGAAGCTCAAAAACTGATGGACTCTTGCTCAGTAAAGGGAAGCTATTCTTCAACCAACTCTGCATAGACAGACATTCCAGTAGTTAGGGGTCTTGAATCTGGAACAGGGTGCCTAGGTTTCAGTGGGGCTTATGAAAGTAGAATGTTTCTTACTGATAAGTGCTCAATTAAATTAGTTATTGTTATTGTTATGAATTCTCACTGAGGGAAGATGTCTAAAGGGAAATAGCCCTAACTGTACAGCTATATAGAAAGCACACTATCTTTCTAGAATAGGATTCAGCAAACTTTTTTTGTACAAGATCAGATAGTAAGTGTTACTAGCTTTGTGTGCCATTACTCAACTCTGTCTATGGCATAAGAGTAGCCATATGTAAAACATAAATGGAAATGGTTCTGTTTGAGTATATTTTTTTACAAAATACAACAGGCCAGATTTGGCCATTGGGTCATAGTTTGATGAATCCCCATGCAGAAAGAAGTGAATGGCTTTTATATATAAGAGTAAAACAAAGGACCACTAGACACATAGGATGTATAAGACATTGTGAAGAATTTCCCAGGCATTCCTCTTTCAGTGAAGAATTTATGGTCTCAGATTCTGGGAGCATCATGGGCAGATGGACTTTAGCTGCTAGTCTCTTCAGCTGTGGAGGGCCTCAGCCCAAATTACAACCCTTCCTGGGGAGATTTACATCCAAGAATGAATTGATGTGATAGTATATATCTGACCATCTCGCTTCATCTGATTATATTCTAAGGAATCATTCTAGATTGAGAATTGTCTGTGAGGTCAGTGGAGGCTGACTTTGAGCCTGCACTGCAAATCAGCTTCTTTCACTGCTCAGTTCTGCTTTCTTCCCCTTTCTTTTTCTGGTTTTGATCTCACAGAGCACTCCTTAATACTTTGTATGCTAAACTCTGTCTCATAATCTGCTTTCCCGAGAACCCAACCAATAATTGGAGGAAAACAAGAATTCTGAAAGAGAAACACCTACATGAATCCACAGAAAATTTGACCATGCAAGAAAAAGAGAATTGAGAGAAGGGATGGGTAAGAAAAATAAAATAATTAAATAATAAAGCAATGTGCTCAGATTTTAGATGATATTACAGCCATGAAATTACAAGAGATCTGTTAAAAAGAAAACCACAGGCCCAAAATGGGTTAGATTAAGCCTCCAGTCAGTAAACTAAGACTCAATGCCTAACCTAATTGCAGTTATCAGCATGGAATTTCCTGGTCAGTTCTAGGAAATTTATGGATTCAGGTTTTCTGTTCCCCTTAGGAGGAGGACCTTATCTAAACAATGCATTCTTTGCTAATAAATTTCTTTCTTCCTAATCGTTTTTTTTTAAATGCTCCCTCTTTATCTTTAAAAACCTTTTTTGGTTTAGCTCAGAGGCGCTCCTCTCTAATTTGTGGGATGCTGCCTGACTCCTGAATCATTTAAAAAAGCCAATTAGATTTTCAGATATGTTCAGTTCCATTTTGTTCTTTAACAGATCTAAAAGTAAATGAACTTCATAGAATAAAGAACATAAAAAACCGAAATATAATAAAATATCTGAGGATACAGGAAAAGTCAGAGAGGACCTATGTAACAAGACAACATTTTTTTCAAGAGGAGTTTTGAAAAACAAAAGAGAAAATGGAGGAAACTAAGATATTAAAGAAATATTATCATGTATGTAAACCAAACCAGTGAACGAAACAGTTGACAATGTTTAATTTTCAGTAACAACTTAAATTTCCTTTTAAGCTTCACTTTGTGGAAAACCTTAACTGGCTATAAAATGGAAAATTCTTGTGGTTTCAATTAGTATTTCCTGATTTCTAATGAGATTGAGCCCTTTATCACTGGCCACTTAGAAATCTCTTCTGAATTGTCAATTCAAATACCTGTCTTCTATTTATTGATATTTATATCTTGGATATAAATTCTTTGTTGGTTATGTGTATTGCAAATAATTATGTCCCTCTGTGGTTTACCCTTTCATTTTTAGTAATTTATTTTGATGAAGGATCTAATTTAAAAACCTTTTTCTTCATAGTTAGTGCTTTTTTTTTTTTGCATGTTATACTCAAGAAATTTACCTCCTCCAAGTCTTGAAAATATTCTTACATTCTTTTCTAGAAGATTTTGTTTTGCTTTTTATATTCTCATCTAGAATTGATATTGTGTATGGTATGAATGGTATGAATTAGAGATTATATGTATATGTAAATGATCCAAAGCCATTTATTTATTTATAAGTCTGTTTATTCTCCCTTTGTGCTCTAGTACCAGTTTTGTCATAAATCAAGTGTTCAAACACATGTGAGTCTCTTTCTGGACTTCGTATTATATGTAATTGAAATATTTACATATCATTGTGTCTATACCATACTACTATGCTCTCTGAACTTCTTTCTTTTTTTTCAAGATTATCCTGGTTATTTTTAATCTTTGGAATAGGCTTAAAATATGTACACATACACACACATATACAAAACTATAGGAATTTTGATTGATATTCCTTTAAATAATAGGTCAATTTGGAAAGATTTGGCATCCTTACAATTCTGAGACTTTGGTTTATAACTATGGTATATCCCTCCATTTATTTAATTTCCCTCAGTAATAATTTACATCTATTTTTTTTTTCCTGCAAAGGTACTGTGTATCTTTTGTATATTTAATTCTAGGAATTTTATGTTACTTGATACTATTACAAGTGATATCTTTTTAAAAAATTCATTTTCCAATTTTAATTGTTAATATACTGAACTACATCTTATTTTTCTTATTAAACATATACAAAATGACCTTGTTAAATCCACCATTGTATTAAGATTCTGTACATTCCTCTGTATGTCTGTGTACAAAATTATTACTTCCATGACTAATTTTAGCTTTTGTTTTCTTCCTTTATAGTCCTTGCACCTTTCTCTACCTTGTCTTCCTCTGCACAAAGTGCTCTTCAGAACAATGTTGAATAGAAGTGGTGGTAAAGATTACCTTTATCTCATTCTCATTTCAGGGGAAATTTGTTCAGTATTTTACTATTTCACCATCTATCATGATGTTAACTGATTTCTGGGTTTTTTTTGTTTGTTTGTTTGGTTGGTTGGTTGTTTGGTTGGTTGGTTGGTTTGGGTTTGTTTGTTTTGTCTTTAAGTACATCAGATTAAGGATGATTCCTTATTTCCTAATCTATTATCAAATGGCTTCCCTGCATCTGCTGAGATCATATTTTTCTCTATTATTCTTTTACTATGTTGAATTACACTGAGTTTTAAATAATAGATGCCCTTTAATATTTAAATGAAATGTTATTTGTTTACCATATATTATCTTTTGTATATGATTTCATTTTCTTTTCCTTTTTTAATTTAGGATTTTCATACTATATACAGGATAGGAGTATGGTATTTTAATTCACCTCATTTCCTGTTAGGATTCTATAATGTTTAGGTTATTCTTTGATTTCTATCCTGCTGTTATCAATATTTGTTTTCCTAATATTTGGTCCATTTTTATCCCTTTGCATGCCTAGTGATTTTTGTTTGATGCCAGACATTGTAAAAATTTTTAGAAAAAAACCTGAAGTATCAGATTATATAATATTTTTCCAGGAAAGAAATGCATTTTACTTTATAGCAGCAGTTACAGTAATGCCAGATTGCTTTAATCCCATCATGTGCTGAACTTTAATTGAAGTTTAGTTTTCCGAGAACTGGTCTCATTGTCTTATTCTTACTTTGGTCATATAGCCCTTTTCTAAGTCTTGTTTGTTTACCAGAAACTCTCCTTATCATTGGGCTTTGACCTTTAATTTCCGTCCTATTGCTCCAATAAGATTGCTGAAAGACTGACAATGGTTTGCTCAAATTCATATCCTTTCAGCCACAGCTTCAGGATCATAGATTCCTTGCAGAGAAAAAGTAGTGCCAAATATATGCTTACTTCTGTGAATTTCACATCTCTCTGGGGTCTTGGCGCATCAAGTCTACACAGACATGGTAGCTTCCTTACACCTTCAAATTAATATTTTAAATCTCTTCCAGTTTCTTTAGTTGTTGTTGTTGTTGTTGTTGTTGTTGTTTTCTATGTGTGGCTTATTTTGAAACAAGTAGTCCTCCATTTTTCAAAATAAAAATTCAGTCGTTATATTCATTGTAATAAAATTAATAAATGGTTTCCTTAGTACTTTGGTACTAATTTCAGTTTATTTAAAGGTAAGAATAATAGTCTCATTTATTTTTGGTAAGTCTTAAACTTTTACTTTCCATATTGAAGTGTCAACCTATTTATAATTAATTTTTGTGATCACTGTGAAGTAGAGATCCAAATGTATTTTTTTCCTAAATAAAAACTGATAGGGACACCTGGGTGTCTCAGTTGGTTAAGCGGCTGCCTTCGGCTCAGGTCATGATCCCAGGGTCCTGGGATCGAGTCCCACATCGGGCTCCTTGCTCCGCAGGGAGCTTGCTTCTCCCTCTGCCACTCTGTCTGCCTGTGCTCACTCTCTCTCTCTCTCTCTGACAAATAAATAAATAAAATCTTATTAAAAAAAAAAAAAACAACAAAAACCTGATAGTCCCAGTACCACACTATGCTAGTCCATCCCTTCAACGCTAATCCAAAATATTATCTCTGTTCTGTATCAAATTAACATATAAATAACTTATCACAAATTGCTTTATATTCTCTTGCTCTATTTTTCTATCTTTGTGTCTGTACAACATCCTCTTAATTATATAATTTAAGATGAGATATTTGCAGATGCTTATATCATTATGGGAATCATTCAAAGAAATGAAAATTTAATGATTCAGGAGAGCTGGAGAGTACTTCAAGAGCGATGTTTTTGAATAGAGGCAGCCCCCTTTTTGATAGAATGATAGGCTGAATATGTGGGTACAGGTACAGGTTGCTTGGCAGATTTGGTGGTAAATATATGCTAGGTTGTATTTTCTTAGTAAAATTAAAAAGAAAGATCACCAAATGTTAAGAAGATCAAAGATGTATGAATATTTGAGAAGACAGAACAAGATATAACTGCTGTGGCTAGTGGGAGAGGTTGGGCTTAGGGCAGTGCAATAGGCCTGTTGATTTCTCAAAGCTCCTTTAAAATTAGCCATCATGATTTTGGAGGGTGACCAGTCAGCATAGTTGTGAGTTTTTTCTAGCCACAGTCAGATGCTTAGTTGTAGCATAGTAGATGGAGGGTTGGATTTAACCAGGGATGTGGAGAGAAAGCCAGGAGTTGGAAACAAAAAGAAAGAGGGACCTGAGAGGGCAGTTTTTGGTTTATAGATGTTACAAAATAGTATGATTGTAAAGACAGATAAATATAAGAATATGATAAACATATGCTACACTTATACCCATAGACTCACAGCATATGCACAAAATAATTAGAAATTCCAAGAAAAATCAAATTCAACATAAAACCAAAAGCAAAAGTTCTAGTTAAGAAGACCATGTTCTACATATGGAGTAAATTCAGGTTTTTTCATCATTGTAAACAATCAATGGAATGCTACAAATAGGAATTGCAATGATCTTTATGCTAAGAGTATATCCCTTATAATATTCTAGTGTTATGATAGAATACTAAAACAACATTTGACTTTGCAATAAATAATACCTATATGGTTTTACTCATATACATTGTTCATGAGTTTTCAACTTTAAGAACCAAGAGGAAACATAGAAGACTTCATTGTGATTTCTTATTTAAATACACACACCACCTTTTTATAAAAGTGATCATTGAATAAGATTCAAGGCAGAAGGGAAGATGAAAGGGCTGAGTCAAGGTATAGAATGCAGAGACTTCATCAATAATTAGAAACATATTATTTAGTGTTGAAAAAGTAACCGTAGTGTAAGTGGATATTGTCTAGCAATATTCTGGAGCTGTCCTGTCCAGAATTGCTAGAGCTAACTATTAAATTTTCAAGAATTTTTTCAACTCAGTTCTCCAGTAGCTTGAAATTAGCCACAGAAGTTAGCAAATGCTACAAATTGGGGTCTGTCTTCACTTCAGTAATCCATTGTTAAAATGTTACATCAGTGATATAACCGTGGAACAATTGTAAAGCGGAGGGAAGTCACTTAGATTTAAATAAATTAAATCTCCCACTTTGAATTCTCATGAGGAAAATAATTTGACATTTTGAAATTGATAAATCAAGAAGTATAACCTTAAACTGTTAGAAAACAGGAAAGGAAATAAAAACAGAAATGTTTAAAAGTCAGTGATTAAGGATTTACAACTAGGATTAGGAAGATTGGCGTGAGAGATTAATATTTTGTTAGGACATTTTCTTTTCTAGAGCCTGTTCCTGGAAGTGCTGCTATTTGTAGCAGGTGTTAAGGCTTCAAGGTTACTTTGTGGAGTTGGAGTGCTGGCTGAGCAGACCCTCAGGGCTGGTGGTCCCAATGAGGTGTGCTCCATGGTATCTGGATGTGGTGTTCCTACTGATGATAAGCAGGTGATTGGGTTGGAGAGGGAGGTCATGATGGTTGCATGGAAGGGACTGGACCCATACAATATGCTAGCCCCAAAGCAGTTTCAGGCACCAAGGAATACCCTAAATTAGCAAAGAGTAGACTGCATCTGTGAAAAGGATAATAGCGCTGACATCTGGTACTGGCTGCACAAAAAGGAGACCCAGCCATGTTCTAGCTGTGAAACCCATTACAAGCTCATGCCCCACCAGTTGACCCACTAAGTCTTTGCACTAACTTACTCAAAATATGTTGTAAATTTCTTCTTTTCAATAAAGACTAGCCATTGCATTGGCTCCTTCTCAAAAAAAAAAAAAAAAAAAGACCAAAAAACCCAAAACAAACAAACAAAAGGTATTTTCTGTTCACTTATTAATACCAATTTCTTTAAAATTTTAAATATATTTATTGTGTGATAAAATTATAGATTTATCAATTAAATATAAAGCCATTTTCCTAGATCTATGAAGCATTCCATGCATCTGATGTTGCTTTCTCATTATTACTGCCAGTCATGATTTAGACATCAAAATTGAGAAATGCACATAAATATGATATACAATTGCAAATGATGTCTACCTTCACAGTTACCTAAATCATTTCAATGGGTTAAGTGCTTTTAGTTCACTCTATAGCCACTTATCAGGCACAAGCATGATGTTCCCGACATTCTCTGGGGAATTCTAATCTTCTCTGCTCCCTTTGGAAGTTCCCATTTGTCTTCCTATATGCAGAAGGTAAGCTGTTATTTAAGTACTGTTTTCTTGAGGCCAGCAGAACAAAACAAAAGCAATGAAGAAATCACAACATTTCTACAGATATGTTTCTGTAGGGGGAAAAACAGATCTTGAAGTTCTAGCTAAAATTTAGTTTAGAATTATATGAAAACTTCACTGGATCTCCTTGGTGTTCAATCTGGATAATTATTTCATTGCTTCCTTCACAAATTACCTTTCCTCTTCCCTTTGTTTTTATTAATATGAGATTGTAGAACCTGTTTCTCACAAGGCTCTTTCTGGGAAGAGATACATTTACATGTTTTTCTCATTTTCAGGTTAATTCTTATGCAAGTTTCAGTGTGAACAAGAGGACACAGCAGAGTTTTAGAGAGAGACTCTTGCTGGGGAAATAAAAAATTTGGTTTGGATATGAGTCTTGATATGTCAAAATCATAGGAAAAGGAAAAACATATTTTTTGTGTCTTTTGCAGTTATAAAAATTATAATGTACAATTTTGCTTATATGTGACTTGGAAAAAATGTTAGTACTTGAAAAAGGAATTATTATAGGGAATTTTTAAAAGATTTATTGTTTATTGGGATGCCTGGGTGGCTCAGTTGGTTAAGCGGCTGCCTTCGGCTCAGGTCATGATCCCAGTGTCCTGGGATCGAGTCCCACATCGGGCTCCTTGCTCAGCAGGGAGCCTGCTTCTCCCTCTGCTGCCACTCTGCCTGCCTGTGCTCTCTCTCTCTCTCTCTGACAAATAAATAAATAAAATCTTAAAAAAAAAAAAGATTTATTATTTATTTTAGAGAAAGAGAGAGCTCAGAGAGAGATGGAGAGAGAATCCTCAAGCAGATTCCCTTCTGACCAGGGAGCCCAACATGCGGCCTGATCCCAGGATCCTGAGATTATGGCCTGAGTGAAATCAAGAGTTGGTTGCTTAACCTACTGAGCTTCCCAGGCCTCTATAGGGAATATTTTTTAAGTAGACCTAAAACCTTATCTGTTGGGGGAAGAAAACCTTTATATTTAAAACAACTTAAAAATTTGAAAATTACCTATGTACTTCCCTGAAAAGAAACATAAGTGTCATAACTGACTTTTCAAATCTTTGTCCTAAGAAAATAATTTTGAATCTGTGTTCACAGTAAACAGAAACCTGTCACGTTCAGTAGAAAAAATTAGGTTTTATATCTGGTTGTCAAAATAGGTACGTGGCAACTGTGAGGCAAGATTGAATTTTATCTCTCCTTGGTGTACAATAACACAGCTAAAATTTATGGGCTAGGACTAGGATGGAGGTATTATCTATCAGTTCTTAGACCTTAAAATATGATTGTATACCTGAAACAGAATATTAAAGATGGAATTTCTTTAATCACTTTAATCACTTTCCTCCAATTTAGATGTAATAAAATTGACACAAACACACAATTGCAGTGTGTGATTTATTCTGTATTGTTGTACTACAGAAACAGTGGAGAAAAGCTTTTAACTTAGGGCGAGGTGATTTGAGGAAAAAATTCTCAAATGTGTTGGTTCTGGTAGTCATCCAGGTGAAGAATAAAGGAAATGCATTCCAGGTAGAAGAAAAATAAATGAATAGTTATTGAGGTTGTAGAGTCTAGACCATTTATGTAACTGTCACGGCCAGCAAGACAACACGACCAGGGTCGAGAGGATAAGAGGATGGTGAAGAACGAAGTCGCAAAGTGATGAGGACAAGAGGGGCAAAGTGGATGATGTCCAAGCAGTGCCAGTTTATTCAGAAGAGTGCTCTGACATAAGTATCGTACAGAGACAATCACAAGGAAGCAGTGATCCATTGCATTCTTAGAATAGTTTCCACAGGTTCCCCTTAGAAGGTTTCTTAAGGCTCATGTGCAAACATCCTGACGCCAAGAGGGCTGCTTAACGATGAGTTCCCTATAGATGAGTAGACAGAGAAGGGCCAAAGGGCATCCGGTGCGGTTTATGGCCCCTGCAGGAACACCAAGTCGAGTTACTGATTCACGGCTTTAGGCCTGCATGTCCTGTTCCAGATAAGCCCCAGAGGGTGGTCGCGCAGGAGAGCGTGAGACCCATAGCACAGGCCCATTCTCAAGCACCTCAACTTATTAACCACAGGATTGCTTTAACCCTTAGGTTTCAAGGAGGCGCGAATCAGGGCCCGGTTTGGTTCTCTCTCAAGCTACTGCACGGCCTCCCACATGTAACTAGTAACAAATTCAAAAGACAACAGGCTTTGACAATAAAGTCATATTTTATGTCACTGAACAAAATGTTACAAAATTTGGTGGCCTCCACCGTGATAGGAATTAGTCTCTGGCTCTATTCTTTAACTATTTCTAAGCTTTGTGTGTTGGTTTCTTTCCTCAGCTGACAACATCTGGCTGCCCACAGCAGCTGGAAAATATGTTTCTGTGTTGAAATCTAGTTTAAAAACAAAACAAAACACTTCTCATACAATATTGGAATGTAAATCCATCAGATTAATTGGGCCATGTGTTCAAACCTGGAATTGCCAGGGGAATGTTATGAGTTCATTGTATTTTAGCTTTGGCAAGGGGTTTGGGATTACATGATTGACCTATACAAATAAGTGTCCCCTTGAATCAAGTGATGGGATTAGCTCCCCATGAATCAGAGAAATTTAGTGGAAAAGGGTGGGTGCCTTGGTACTGCAGATACCACAAGAAGTTTCTACAGCTACACAGTATATTTCTCACCCCTCTTCGGTTTTATTTTGTGCTTATATCACTATTTATAAGAACTTCTGTATTATTTTTCTATTTGTTTTTTGTCTTTCCAACATGAAATGTAGACTCTGTAAAAGCACAGATGTTTTTATCAGTTTTCTAATTGATAAATCTCTAGTTGATAGTCAATAAATATGATGAATAAGTGAAAGAATAAATACGAGAACAGGATTCTAGGGCTGCTTTCATAAAATGTATGACTGTGGATTTTGTGACCTCTAAAGAGTCAGGAGCTGGGCTGAAGATCATATAATCAAGGTTGGACATGTCAAAGGTTACCAACTGTCCCAGGAAATTAAGCTAAGAAGTTTCCCAGGATGCAGACATTTTGGTGATAAAATTGGTACAGTATCTGGAAAACTGGGATGATTGGTCTCTCTACTATTGAGCTGCTTGAGAGAAACATGTTCAGAGAGTCAACAGGCTACCGGGTTGTACAGTTCAAGGGATCTAGCCTGTAAATATGTATTGTTGAGTTATGAACTTTTAAGTATTATGTGATTTTAAGAAGGTAGATGAGTTTTCCTGAGCTTGTGCAGATGTGGAAGAGAAAATTATGTTTCTGCCTAGTGCCCAAAGTATAGGCTTAAAGGTTTACTGTGCATTTTGCTTTGCAGATGAAATGAAAGCTGTAGAATAATGGTCTAAAGATTACATAGGTGTGTATTAGCTCTTGTTTTAAGGATAAGAATTCAATACAGTGTTAGAAGCTTCTACTCTCTCAAGATCAGCTAGATAAGAAGGATTCCAGGCAGAAGTCTTTGTATGAAAGGGAATAAAATATGATGGAAGGGATATCTTAGGACACAAGAGAAGTAATTAAAAAGCAGATTTGGTTTCTTGGAAAGGTTAGCAGACTTTTTAACATGAAGAAACTCTAAGTTGCCCTCAGTTCAAAACTCAGAATAAGCCACATGAAAAGCAAATTTTCTTTGCTCTGCTGGCAGCAGAGCTAGTTGCGGTTGATTCCCAGTTCTGCAAGTTGCATTGTAGGTTTGCAAATAATGTGAGCATTTAATACTAGAGTTTGAAATATTGGAGTCTATGAAATACTGTTAGTGCCATTAAAAGGCCAATGGATATATGGATCTCAATTATATCATAAAACACAGTCTGGGAATCTGCTGGAAGGCATTAGTGAGAATTGCTTTATTTTTGAAAATTTGTCCTTGTCTACCTTACAGCATTTCTGAAAATTATCTGATAAGTCTTGTATATATTTTGTATAATCCTGTTTGATATTGGACTCTATTTAAATACATCAGATTTGGCCATTCTCAGATACATATTTTTTCTTCCAGTTTTAGCACTAGAAAGATTCTTTTTTTTAGACTAAAACATATGAGATTTGGGAGAGCAACTTGAAAACCTCAATGGAATTTCTTTCTGAACTACAGAAGAAATAGGGATTGAAGCAGAAGATGCTGTGATTTTTTGAAGTAGTTCACATCTATATCTTTCTTCAGAGAAAATTTTTTTTCTAACTGGTGTTGTCCAAGTTGGCAGTTACTAGCTACAGGTGGCTATTGAACATAGCATCTGGGCTAATTCAACTTGAAATGGGCTCTAAGTATAAAATACACACGTTTTAAAGACTTAGTATAAAACAAAGAATATAAAATACCTCATTAGTTGTATTTTATATTCATTTAATAAATTTTAAAAATTAGTGCAATACATTAATTTAAATTTAATTAATATGCCAATACTAAATTACTTAATATTGCAAAATTTATTAAATTTGCTTAAATGTGGAAATATTTTCCATTTATTGTGTTATAACAGAATATTAAAATATATTTCACAAGATCTTCTTGCTTATTTAATATATCTACTAGAAAATGTAAAAATGTATGATTTGTATTTGTGGCTCACATTTAATTTCTATTTGCCCATGTTCTACACTTTATTTCTTAATCTCTCTCAATTCAACTACAAACACAAAATGAGAGAATATGTATGTTAGTAGTATGACTAGAGTTATTAATAAGTTAGTAATCATATTGTTTTCCCTCACCCATCTAAAGCTTTTATCTGACCCTAAATTTAAAATACTAAGTACCACCAATATATCATGAAAGCACTTTTTGCATCTTTATATATATAAAATGAATATTAAATAGAGAACATTATGAAGTGGAATTGCTGTTTCATCTCTAAATAGAGAAAATGTTTGTGGAAGTATAGAATAAATCTTAGGGCATTATATCCCTAATATTTATAGAGCATGCTCTCGAGATGAGAAAGCAATTTAAAGTATACATTACACATATTATGAGTATTATTATTCTTATAGTTTTAATGTTTTAGCTGACTTATTTTATCATGATACATACTCTTTAATCCCCATCACCTATTTCAACCATTCCCCCCACAAACTTCCCCTCTAGTAACCCTCACCTTGTTCTCTATATTTAAGAATCTGTTCCTTGGTTTGCCTCTCTATCTCTGTTTTTTTCTTTGCTCATTTGTTTTGCTTCTTAAATTCCACATGTGAGCAAGATCATATGGAATTTGTCTTTCCTGACTGACTTATTTCACTCAAGAATATACTCTCTAGCTCTATCCTTGTTGCAAATGGCAAGATTTCATTATGTTTTATGACTGGATAATATTCCATTATATATATATATATATATATATATATATATATATGCCACTTCCTCTTTATTGATCCATCTATTAATGGATGCTTAAGTTGCTTCCATAGTTTGACTATTATAAATAATGCTGCTATAAACATAAGGGTGCATGTATCCTTTTGAATTAGTCTGCTTGTATTTTGGGGGGATAAATACCCAATAGTGCAACTCTGGATCCTAGGGCAGTTCTATTTTTAATTTTTTTAGGATCTCCCATATTTCCATACTTCCACCTTTCATCTACAATGACTGCACCAATTTGCTTTCCGACCAATAGTGCAAGAGGGTTCTTTTTTCTCCACATCCTTACCAACACTTCTTACTTCTTATATTTTTTTATTTTAGCCATTCTGACAGGTGTAAGGTGGTATCTCATTGTGGTTTTGATTTGCATTTCCCTGATAATGAGTGATGATGGGCATCTTTTAATGTGTCTATTTGACTTGTATATGTATGTCTTCTTTGGAGAAATGTCTGTTCAGGGTTTCTGTTCATTTTTAATTGAATTGTTTGTATTTGGGTGCTGACTTGTATAAGTTTTTTTTTATATATTTTAAGTACTAACCCTTTATGAAAACGCCATTTGCAAATATCTTCTTCCATTCAGTAGGTTGCCTTCCAGTTTTGCTGATTATTTCCTTCAGTGTGCAGAAACTATTTATTTTGATGAAGTTCTGATTCTTTATTTTTGCTTTTATTTCCCTTGCCTGAGGAGACTTATCTAGGAAAATGTTGCTATGGCCAATTATAGAGAGATTATCTTCTGGGCTCTCTTCAAGGATTTTTATGGCTTCAGGTTTCACATTTAGGTCTTAATCCATTTTCAGTTTATTTTTGTGTATGGTGAAAGAAAGTTGTCCAGTTTCATTATTTTGCATATAGTTGTTCAGTTTTCTTAACATGCTTTGTTGAAGAGACTGTCTTTTCCCCATTGTATATTCATTCTTCCTTTGTCAAAGACTGACCATATAATTGTGGGTTTCTCCCTGTTTTCTGTTACATTCCATTGACCTATGTCTATTTTTATGCCAGTACCATACTGTTTTATTACCACTTTGTAATATAACTTGAAATATGAAATTGTGATACCTTCAGCTTTATTTTTCTCTTTCAAGACTGCTTTGGCTATTCAAGGTCTTTTTTGGTTCCATTCTAAGAAGGAGGTTTATAGCAACACAGGCCTACCTCCAGAAGCAAGAAAAATCTCAAATTAACAACCTAACCTACACTTAGAGGAGCTAGAAAAAAAGAACGAACAAAACCCAAACCTAGGAAAAAGAAGAAAATAATAAGGATTAAAGCAGAAATAAGATAGAAACTAAAACAATAGAACAGATTAATGAAACCAGGAGCTGATTCTTTGAAAAGATCAAAAAAATTAAAGACCTCTAAAAAGACTCATTTTTAAGAAAGAACCCAAATTACTACTGAAAGAGGAGAAATAATCACCAACATCACAGAAATACAAATAATTTAACAGAATATTATAAATGCCACTATATGCCACCAAATTGGACAAATTAGAAGAAATGGAAAAATTCCTAGAAACATATAACCTACCAAAACTGAAGCTGGAAGAAATAGAAAATTTGAACAGACCAATCACCAGCAATGAAATGGAATCAGTAATCAAAAAAATTTCCAAGAACCAAAAGTCCAGAACCAGACAGCTTCATAGGCAAATTCTACTAAATATTTAAAGACGAATTGGTACCCATTCTTCTTAAACTATTTCAAAAAATACAAGAGAAAGGAAAACTTCCAAAACTTCATTTTATAAGACCACCATCGCTCTGATAAAGACATTATAAAAAAGAGGACTACAAGCCAGTATCTCTCATGAATATAGATACAAAAATCCTCAACAAAATATTCGCAAACTGAGGGGCACCTGGGTGACTCAGTTGGTTAAGCCTCTGCCTTCAGCTCAGGTGATGGTCTAAGGGTCCTGGGATCGAGTCCCGCATCAGGCTCTCTGCTCAGCAGGGAGCCTGCTTCCCCCTCTCTCTCTGGCTGCTGCTTTGCCTACCGCTCTGCTCTGCTCTCTCTCTCTGTCAAATAAATAAATAAAATTGTTAAAAAATAATATTAACAAACTGATTCCAAAAATACATTAAAAAATTTCAGGGCACCTTGGTGGCTCAGGTTAAGCATCTACATTCAGCTCAGTCATGATGCCAGGTTCCTGGATCAAGCCCCAGGTTGGGCTCCCTGCTCAGCAGGATGTCTGCTTCTCCCTCTCCCTCTACCCTAACCCCCTGCTCATGCACCTTCTCTCTCTCTTTCTCATTCTCTCTCTCTCAAATGAATAAAATCATTCACCGCAATAAAGTAGGATTTATTCCCAGCATGTAAGGGTAGTTTAATATTCACAAAACAATCAATGTGGTATGTCACATCAGTTAGAGAAAGGATAAAAGCCACAGATCATTTCAATAAGATGCAAAACAAACATTTGACAAGGTACAACATCCATTCATGATAAAAACTCTCTGCAAGGTAGGTCTGGAGGGAACGTATCTCAACAAAATAAAGGCCATATGTGAAAATCCTACAGCTAACATAATACTCAATGGAAAAAACTGACAGCTTTTCTACTGAGGTCAGGAATAAGACAAGGATGTCCCCTCTCACTGCTTTTATTCAATGTAGTGCTGGAAGTCCTGGCCATAGCAATTAGACAACATAAAGAAACAAAACCATACAAATTGGAAAGGAAAAAGCAAAACTCTCACTATGACATGACACTATATATAGAAAAATTTAAACACTCCACCAAAAAACTACTAGAACTGATAAATGAATTCAATAAAGTTGCAGAATACAAAATCAATGTACAGAAATCCGTTCCATTTTTGTATACTAATAATGAAATAGCAGAAAGTGAAATTAAGATAATGCTGAAATTCTGTTAAATGATATCATTACAGTGTTTAAGTTTAAATGTGGTATTTACTGAGTATTATATTCTAAATTAGAAAATGTAAATAGAGATTATCTTAAATTTTATAATGATGATAAGTATTACATTATTCTTTCTATGAAAGGAATTATTTGAAATAATTATTAAATGTTTATGTGCTAAGTACTTTTCTAAGTTAAAAACAAACCCATGAATTATTTGCTATATATACTCTTTTTTACAGATCAGGCAACTGATACAGATAGAGGCTAACTATGTTGTATGAGATTTCCCAGCTAGTCAGAGAGTAGATTGGGAATATGTTTATTCAAGTCTTTAGCCCACTTTAAAATCAGGTTGTTTGTTTTTCAATGTTAAGTTGTATAAGTTCTTTATATATTTTGAATATTAATCCCTTATTTGATGTATAATTTGTAAATCTTCTACCATTCAGTAGGTTGCCTTTTCATTTTGTCAATGGTTTCTTTCACTGTGCAAAGAACTCTTTAGTTTCATGTAATCCCGTTTGTTTATTTTAGCTTTTGTTGCCCTTGCCTAAGGAGATTCATCCAAAAGAAGTATTACAAAAATTGATGTCAAAGAGTTTACTGCCCATGTTTTCTCTTAAGGGTTTTAAGGCTTCACATCTTACATTCAGGTCTTTAATCCACTTTGAATTGATTTTTGTTGTAAGATAGTGGTCTAGCTTCATTCTTTTACATGTAGCTGCCCAGTTTTCTCAACACCACTTATTGAAAAGACAATTTTTCCCATTGTACATTCTTTTTTTAAAAAATATTTTATTTATTTATTTGACAGACAAAGATCACAAGTAGGGAGAGAGGCAGGCAGAGAAAGAGGGGGTGGGGCAGGCTCCCTATCAAGCAGAGAGCCCAATGCCAGGCTGGATCCCAGGACCCAGAGATCATGACCTGAGTAGAAGGCAGAGGCTTAACCCACTGAGCCTTAACCCAGGTACCCCACCCATTGTACATTCTCATCTCCTGTCATTTGGCTATTTAGAAAAAGACAAAAAAAAAACCAAAACTGTTTCAAGTATGTGGAGAAAAACAACACTTGTGCGCTATTGGTGGGAATATAGATTAGTGAAGCCACTATGGAAAACAGGATAGAGGTTCCTCAAAAATTAAAAAATAGAACTACCATGGGGTCCAGCAATTCTAGGTTTGGGTATTTATCTGAAAAAAAGAGAAACACACTCCAATTCAAAGAGATTTGTACACTCCAATTGGTACAACATTATTTATAATAGGAAAGATATGGAAGCAACCCAAGTACTCATTGATGAATAAAGATGTTATTTATACACACACACACACACGCACACACACACACACACACACACACACACACACTGGAGTATTATTCAGCCATAAAAAGAGAAATTTTGAAATTTGTAATAACATGAATGGACCTAGAGGGTATAATGTTAAGTGAAATAAGTTAGATAGAGGAAGACAAGTATGTCTAATTTTACTTTTATGTGGAATTAAAAAAAACAAATAAACAAATAGAACAAAACAGAAACAGACTCAGAAACATAGAAACTAAAATGGGGAGGATTTGGAGAGCAGGCAAAATAGAAGAAAGGGAATAAGAGGTACAAACTTCCAGTTACAAAATAAATAAGCCATGGGGATATAAGATAGGGCATACAAAACATAATCAATAATATTGTAATAATTTTGCATGGTGACTGGTGGTAACCAGACTTAGAATGGAGATCATTTTGTAATATATAAAAATACTGAATCGTTATGATGTACACCTGAAACTAATAGGATACTGTATTTCAATTATACTTCAAAACATTAAAAAAAAAAAAAAAGAATAGACTGGGGATTCAGCCCTGGAATCAAAGCCTACTTAATCATCATGATATACTGTCTCTCTTAACAATGGTATTTTAATATATCATATCTAAACTATCTTGACATTGATATAATATAGCCCACTATAATTAGGTTAAACTTTATACACACACACACACACACACAATCTAAAATGGACTAACATTTGAGTACTGACCATGTGCCAGAGACAGTAATAAGAACTTTACTTTTATCATCTTGTTAAACCTCTCAACAATCATTATGAGAATTGTGATTCCTGTTGAAGGATGACAACAGGAAGTTGACAACGCCACAGGCTGAGAGCACAGGTAGGTCTCAAGACCTGATCATGCCTGAGGCCAAAGTCATGCTCTTTACTGCTATAAAAGAAGACATACTGCAAGATAAAATCTTGGATCCTTGGAGACAAGCAAAGATAGAGTGTGTGAAGTTAAAGTAGAGGCCTGGCTGCAAAATTTAATATGAAGTAAAGAAAGGACAAACCACTGGGTGTAGAAAGAGAATAAGATGGGAAAAATGAGTGAAAAGGTGCAAATAGGAGATAAGCTACTTATTATTATTATTTTTTAATTTAACCACACCAGCTGGGGGCTGCTATCTTTTTTTGTTGTTGTTGTTATCTTTCGGTGGTTTTCACTTGTAGGTTGGAACAACCCTATTCTAAAAGAAGATCCAGTCCATTTGGCAATTAGTGAGATAGGTACTTTGGAAGTTAGGAGAGCAGGCATTAAAGATACTCCTAGATTGTACAGTATAGGCGGTTATAAAACCACAGATCAGATCTCTTCACTTCATCATTTTTGCAGGTGGTCTTTAGGACATTGTGAAGTGATCTAATCACTCTGTAACACAGAGGGTAAAGTCAGATTACAAGTGGGCTATAGCAGGTGTGTGTTGCTATATGTTTATACTTATCAAAGGTTCATAATGGCAGAGAAATAAAACAAATGTTACCTAAGAGGACCTTGTTGTGTTTAGATGCTGACCATGTTACAACATGGTCATACCTACGGTAAATCTATGAAGTAGGTATTAGTCACTTTTTACACTTGGGAAACTAAGGCACAACAAATTATGTAATTTGTCAAATATCACATAGCAAATAATTGATGAAGTTCAGCTCAAACACAAGTATTTTCCATTTCATGACTCAATTGTTGCCAAGCAGTGTTTCCCCAGGGGAGTAAACTTTAGCAGGAGACTTGCTGATTCTCATGCATATATTCTTGAGTCTTAAGAAAATTCATGGTTTCAAGTTTATGGCTGACTCCATTCTTGATATATAATGGATTAAAAGCTGCTGGTATGGGGCCTCATTAAGAATATTATCAACAGGGGCGCCTGGGTGGCTCAGTGGGTTAAAGCCTCTGCCTTCGGCTTGGGTCATGATCCCAGGGTCTTGGGATGGATCCCCACGTTGGGCTCTCTGCTCAGCAGGAAGCCTGCTTCCCTTCCTCTCTCTCTGCCTGTCTCTCTGCCTACTTGTGATCTCTGTCTGTCAAATAAATGAATAAAATCTTTAAAAAAAAAAAAACATCATCATAACCAAAAGGTATTTATTTGGATCTTGTTTCAGAATGATTAACCAACAAAAATTACCAGACACATCAAAGATGAATAGCATAGTGGCAGACGCAGGCCACAGAACCAAATGTTTTATACTGAGTACTGTTTTGCACTGAGCGTATTTTCTGATAATGCTGTCTTGTCTTTATATTTTGAGTAACTGTTAGGAGGAAAGCTTCTCCAACTTTGATATGCTTTTCCAGTGGAAATTCATATCAGCTTGACACTCCTTCCAATCACTCTGTCCCTGGGGCCTGGGGAGGGGAAAAGTGACCAAACAGGCAGTGAGTTTAGGAAGAGTAATCTATGCATGTTTGATTTGGCACTGTCCTTTCCTCTTAGGGAGCCAGTCAGCCTGCAGAAAGCACACTTTCTCTTATTCTTCCCCAGGGCCCAGCCTCCTGAATGAGGCCACCCCTGCTGTGACTGGAGGATTATGATTGCCCATTGCTGGGCTCAGCTGCCAGGTGCATTTCAATCTCCTGTGAACTTCTGCCTCCCAAACTAAACTCAATCAACAATAAAGGTGATATTTTAGTCTCTACAGTATTGGACTTTTTCTTTTTCTCTCTTGGTTCAGAAATTTGAAAGGATAATACAGGTGGTATTTATCTTATCATTCAAAGCCCCCAATATTTGGTGTACTTTCTGAGAAAACCGAGGGATGAAAGAGGCAGTGAAATTTACAGACTTTGCACGTGGAGAGCTTTTGTTGTGTGTGGCTTTGGGCTTCCCTGTATGAAGAGGAAACTGATGTTCGCAGCCTTCAACACTGATCACATGCGAGGTGGAATTTTGTAGTTGTGAGGGTTAAGATGGCCACCGGATATTTAATTTTGGTGCGTGATTGTGCTTATGTTGAGTCTGTCCATAGATCCAAAGCTTTTTTCATGGGGACTGCCATCGTTATAAAACAAATATAAAATCTCATCGCCTGAGAGCAAATGTTAAATAATATAGGATCTGTCTAATCTAAAGATGGAGTAGGGGTGAGAGCCCTGAACAAGATTTCCAGCTGGCTGGCTGTGCCTCTGGTTGCAACCCGAGCTGAAACACGACTTTTCTAAGAATCACTGACTTAGGCTGAGGCTCGACTAAAGGGGAAAATCTTTAGGATAAGCATGAGGAGGTTTTTAATGAGTTCCTTAGAGAGGTCTATGAGTATAGGATTTAAATGGCCAGGGGCTGTTTTCTTGGTTACTACAAAGCAGTGAGGCTCTCCCTTTTATTTTGTTAGCTCCAGAGCCTAGCCTCGATTGTGTGTATAAAATTAGGAGCCCCAAATTCTGTTCTGAATTGGGGTCCAGGAAGAAAACTTTGGAGAGGCCAATCTTAAATTCAAGGGCATAATTAGTGTGGTGGTACAGGTACTCTCTGCTCTGTGAGGGAACATGCCTGAGAAATTTTTAAAAAATGAACAGAGAGTTGAAGACCATGACCTCTGGAGCACACAGCAGGCTTATTGGCTCTCACAGCATCTGTAAAGAGATTTCAGAAGTCATCAGTAGCAGCTTCCATTCAGAAATCTGCTGAAGGTGATTTTGCAGCTGAAGCAAATGTAAGACAAAGGGAAAGCCTTCCCCAGGAGCCATATATCTTAGGCTTAAGTGATTCTCTAACAAGAGACAACCGCAGACATTTTTGTGGGGCACACATTAAAAAAAATTTTTTTTCACAAGGTATTTTAAGGGCCATATTATTAGACGGAGCTAAACTTCAAGGCAGACTAAAAATCATGAAACCATAGCTCACGGGAGGTGATTTGAATACATTGAATCAAATGTGTATTTGTGTCCTATTGCTGTTGTAACAAATTACCACACCTCTAGTGGCTTAACACACCAGTTTATTATCTTACAGTTCTAAAGGTCAGAGACTGAAATAATTCTTATTTGTTAAAATAAAGGGTTAACACAGTGGCTTTCCTTATGGAGTCTCTAAAGCTGAGTCTGTTTCTCTGTGTTTTCCAGATTCTAGAGGCTGCCTGCTTTTCTTGACTCATAGACCCTTTCTTCATCTTCAGGGCACATCATTTCAACCTTTATACTTTCATTATCATAGCTCTTTTCTACTTTGAACCTCCTGCCTCCCTCTTATATGGACCCTTCTGATTATACCTGGTCTATCTCGATAGTCCAGGATCATCTCCCCATCTCGAGACCCTTAATCAAATCTCCAAAGTCTCTTTTGCCATATAATTAATACATTCATTAGTCCAGAAGTTAGGATGTGGTCACTTTTGTGGGGAGGGGGAAAGTGTCATTATTTAGCCTACCACAGGAATAAAAAGTGTCTCAAATAAAATCTTGTGATGGTCCTGTCTACAAAGCAACTCTTCAAGAAGAGATGGATATATTTATGCATTTTGAGATTAGACATTTTCAACTGTCATTTAATCTAGTTGATGGAATTCTGATATATTAGTAAATATAGTTGGAAAAAATTTGGGATAAAAAATAGAATAAGAAAACATTTTTCATTCTGGATTGAATGATGGCTTTGGATTTAATGTGTTGTTATGAGTCAGTTCTGAAGTTTGAAAGCCAATACGCAAACAGTCAAATGTGGAAACCAGAGGGGCTCCAAAGAATCAGTGACCTCATAGTTAATGTAACATGGATTCCATCTCCCAAAGGGCCTCAGTATACACCAGATGATCTAGGAGCAAGGATTATTCTAATAGGTTCAGAGAACTAAAAGCTGGGGGATATTAAGAAAGCCTTCTTCCTGAGTTCTGATATTTCCTTCTTTGCTTAAGATAACCCAATTTGTATAATACATGGTTTCTCTCTACCCATTTACTCAATCTACCTCCTCTGGAAAGCTAGAGTAATTTTTCTGGATGAATTATTGTGAAAGAAAAACTGGGAGGGCTGGTTCAACTTCAGCCTTCCAAATACTTTGGAAGCTCACCTGCTTACACAGAGAGGTGGTCTTCATTTTTCTTCCAGGGGCAGTTCTCTGAATGTGGTGAGAAGCCTTGGTCTGGCACTATTGTAATTTGGTAGGTATGTCTACTAAATTCTAGGATTCAGTAACTGTACCCATTTGTGTTATTTCCCAATTTCTTAAAGCATCCAGTGAGGATGGAGGATTTTATTTATTTGATCAGAGTAGAGATTATGGAAATGGTAAACACCAGGAAGGGAAATGGTCATTGAATTAGCCCAGTATTTTCTAAACTATGGTCTATGAAGCACTCTGTTGTAGCAAACACTTTTTAGAGGTGTTTCTCAGAAAAACTGTTCTATATTCAGATATATTGGGAAACACTGCATTAAACCAATATGAATAAGCATTTTATTTGATTTTATTTCATTTAGCCTACAATAGGAATTCTCAATGCTTTTGATATGCTAATATGCATTGTGAATCTCTGAAGCATATGGAGTTTTTGAAATGTATTTTTCCATAGATCATTTTTTGTTTTTCCATAAATAATATTTGTTCTCAGGGTTTTTAAAAAAATACTGATCTATAATATTTGGAATCTTGACTATTTGGGTTAAACATGTTTTCCAAATATATTAAATTTTATTTACATTGAAATGAAACTTCTTCAGTGACCTTGCAAAAATCATATCAACTTTCAATCCCATACTCCGAATGATTTTTTAAAAATTTATGGGTATACAGAATATAATAATTAATGAAACTGCCACTATGGGAAAAATACAGACTTGTAAGTTTTTGCATTAGTGAAAACACTAAAAAACAGATTTAAAAAAACTGCATATTAAGTTTATAAAATATGATGAAAACTTGGCTAATAAATTACCCAGTACATTTAATCTCACACGTCACAAAACTCCAAATGAGAAAATGCACACTACATTTAACCTCATGAGCTAAAAAACTCCAAATGAGTTTCTGTGCATTGGCAATGACACGAGGAAAAAATGCTTTGTTGTGCATTTGCTAACTGTGGGATATTACTTTTTGTTTCATAATGAAGTCAGCTGATACAGTCTTTTCTCCTTTGCATTTTGGATTTCTTAAAAAAGTGTCAACTTAAAAAGCTACAAAAAAATATCTTGGATGAAGCTAAAAAAGGAAGCATCAAAACAGAATAAAGATAATAATAGAACTTAATATAACAAAAAAATTATCAAAAAAGACCATCAAACAGACAAAAATTATCAAAACCCAAAGCTGGTTCTTTAAAAGACCACTAAAGTCAACAAATTTCATTCAATATTAGTCAAAAGAAAGGGAAGTCACAGAATTTTTTTTTAAAAAGGGAAACAGAGGTACCTGGTTGTCTCAGTTGGTCAAGCTTCCAACTCTTGATTTTGGCTCGGGTCATAATCTCTCGTCCTTGAGATAGAGCTCCATGTGGGGCTTCCAGCTGAACATGGAGCCTGCTTAAGATTCTCTCACTCACTCATAACTATAGGAAAAAAAAACTGAGGGTTGCTGGAGGGAAGATAGGTGGGAAGATGGGGTAATTGGGTGATTAAGGAAGGCATGTGGTGTAATGAACACTGAGTGTTATATGTAACTGATGAATCACTGAACTCTACCTCTGAAACTAAGACACTAGATGTTGATTAGTTGAATTTAAATAAAATCAAATTAAAAATAAAGATTCTCTCTCTCTCTGCCCCTGCCCCCTGCTCTCTCTCTCTCTCAAAAATAAATTAATAAATAAAAAGATAAAGAGGAAATAAAACTACACAGAAAATAAAACCAAAAATTACAAGTGAATGCAATAAACAACTTTGTGCCACTAAACTTGAAAGATTAGTTGAAGAGATTCATTTCCTTGAAAATATAATCTCAAAGTCCCATTTTAAGAAAAATTAAAAAATGAGCAAAGGCATTCCTGAGTTCAAATTTCCCCTAGCCAAAATTCTAAACACAGTTGTTTTTATTGACACCCTCATATCAAGGAAGATATGCCCTAACTTTTACAAGCTCTATAGATAATCAATAAAATGGAAGATTCACAAATTCATTTACTGGGTATGATATAACTTTAAAACAAGAAAGATATTAAACTGGGAAAGGAAAATTATAGGTTAATGTCACTCTGGATATAAATGCAAAATCCTTTAACATATTGACAAAAGGAATTTAGTAATAGCTCAAAAAAAGACACAAGGCTAGATTTACTTGTAAGCAACAGAAAACCTATTACTATAAATCTCAACATTAAAGGAAAAAAATCTCATGTTTAATTGGATTACAATGATTAGACAGTTGCTAAAAATAGTTGGTAATATTCAAATCTCATTGGTGATTGACAAAATGAAAAACAAAACTTTTTGTAAAACCAAATGTAAGGTTTAACATCCTTAACCTATCACAAAGTAAGTCTCTCTCCCCCCTTCAACTATTCTCTGTACTTCTACTTTTTTAATTATTTTAATTCAATTAATTAACATATAATGTATTATTGGTTTCAGAGATACAGGTCTGCGATTCATCAGTCTTATGTAACACCCAGTGCTCATTATATCATGTGCCCTCCTTAATATCCATCACCCAGTGACCCCATTCCCCCACCCCCACCCCTCCAGTAACTCTCAGTTTATTTCCTATGATTAAGAGTCTCTTATGATTTGTCTTACCCTCTGGTGTTATCTTATTTTATTTTTTCCTCTCTTCCCCAATGATCCTCTGTTTTGTGGCTTATATTTCATGCACCAGTGAGATCATATGATAATTGCTTTCTTAACATCATACTTAATGGAAGAAATTGATGTTAGGAGTGATTGTTTTAATTTAGTAACATGGCAAAAATTCTTGCCAATACCACTTTTTCCAGCATAGTACTGGATGTAATGAGTGAAATAAATCAAGAGAAATAAATAAAATATTATCGACTAAATAATAAATTGATAAATTTAGTCATTGATAAAAATGATTAAAAATGAAAAAAACCTCTATTTGAAGAATCCTCTTCAAATACTGCCACACTACTACATAATAAAGAAACTCAAAAAGGTCTGATGGATGAAAGATCAATACTTAAAAATAAATTATATTTCTTAAATTGGGAATAAGTTGTGAAAATATAAACTTCTTAAAAGACAAAACTCATAATAGCAAAAATTTTTGTAAAACTGGATACACTGGGCAGCAAAAACCTAAGTTTTAAATTTGTTTCTATATAATTAACCATTTTATGTACCACTTATTCAAAAATAAATGATACCATTTAGAGATTATTTATAATCAATATAAATACAAAAACTCATTTTGAAATTATATACATCAACTTCAGAACAGCAGTTATTTCTAGAGTAGTAACACACAGGATAGAGCTTTAAGTGACAGTATAAATTTATTTTTGCCATATTTAAAATTTAAATTTAATTAGCCAATCTATAATACGCCATTAGTTTTTGATGTAATGTTCAATGATTCATTAGTTGTGTATAACACCCAGTGCTCATTATAACATGTGCCCTCCTTAATGTCCATCATCCAGTTCCCCCATCTCCCCACCACCTCCCTTTCTGCAACCCTCAGTTTGTTTCCTGTGGTCAGGAGTCTCTCATGGTTTGTCTCCCTCTTTGATTTCCTCCCGTTCATTTTTCCCTTCCTATCCCTAAGATCCTCTGCACTGTTCCTTATATTCCATATATGAGTGAAACTATATGCAATTGTCTTTCTCTGTTTGGCTTATCACTCTCTGGCTCCATCCATGTCGATGACAATATAAGTTTTAAAAAACTTTTAAAAGAGATCAATTTATTTTTAAAAGGATTTATTAGAGATATCTTGAAGAGATCTGCACTTCCTTATGGCACCAGGAGCAATTGGATCTGTTTTAAATTAGTTTCAGATATCTTTCTGTACAGCATGACTTCATCACATGAAGAAAAACAGTGTTTTTCTTTATATTATCATTGGCAAGGCACAACTGTGAACTTATTTTTAAATTTTCTCTATAAATTTAACTAATCACACTGCATAGTCCCTTCAATATCTTCCTAGCCAGAACTAGGCAAGGTGACATTTGTAATTGTGAAACATAAAATAGCTAACTAATCTAACTTGGGGTCAATTCATTGATCTTTGTGCTCCAGTGACTGTATTCAGATCAATATGGACAGTAAACTTGAGTTCTGTGATAGCCCCTTCTTCTACAACTTAGGCTCCAGAAAATATTTTAAGTATTTTAAATATAATATCAGGCATCAAATAATAAACTCTGAGTGCAGATGTTTATGCCCATTTGTGGATACTTTAGTCAGAATTGTCTAAATGTGCATCACAATGAGAGATGTGTACATTTCCTATGAGGCATGATTTCAATTATTCTCACATGAACTGCATGAAGCTTATTTCCATTTCACAATTAAATAACGATCAGCTTAAAAAAGGTTAAGTAACTTTCTAAAATGTGCATAGGCAGATCTTAAAAAAGAGTTCATAAATTGTAGCAGGGAGTTAAGCCAGATTTGTCTGATTCTAAATTCTGGGGTGGTTCCACTGTATATTATTAAATGCTAAAACACACCAGTGTTAGGTTATGGTGTCTTAGGTTGGAGGGTCATTATGCAGAACAACTGATGAGTGACAAAGTATATTTCAACTTAAGCTGGGAAGTTGCCATAGTTTCCTGCTGCTTTATTTCCTGCTCATTGCCTTTGATCCATCAAATTCTGCTGGAGAAATGATTCTGGCCATAAAAGCTGAAATGCACTACTTGGGCTGATACACTCTGACCCATAACAGGTGGAGGTATTGCTGCACTCTGGTGGCTCTATCCACTAAAATGTCGAATTGCTTCCTCGTGTCATCTTCTTTAATTTGAATGCAGTCCCAGCTTTGTTTCACTTTCTTAGTTTCTACAGCTCTAGCTTTCACTTTTCTTTCTTTTTCATCCATTTTCTATGATACATGTTCTTTCTCATGATAAATTTTGATGGAATATACACTTTTGTAATTGATTTTCCAGAAAATTCAATCTATCTGCAGTGATGCTTTAAACATCTCAAAAATTGTCAAGATTAAGGAGGTCACCGTAAGTTTCAATATTATTTTTAAAAAGTTATGTTAGCATTTTAAAAAAAATCATGGTTTATTTTGATTTCTATCTGTGGTTTCAGAATTATCTTAGATTTGATTCATGTAACTACCGTTTTAGATTTGGCATTATAAAAATGAAGGACTTATTTTCATAAGATTTTATATATTTATAAAACCTTCTATATAACATTTATCTCCAAATTTTATATATTAGGCTCAATATTAAGAGGTTCTAATATCATATGAAAATGATCATGACCAAGAATACACCACTATAAATTCTCCTGTCTTCTCTTAATTCTAAAAGATAGTTTGTCATGTTGATGAAATATACTTTGAAGATGTGCTGGGTCTAGTGCTAAGGGAAACTATGACATCTCCTTGTCTTCCCCTTTGTTACCAATCCCTCTTACTGCTTTTTTTTTTTTTTTTTAAGGAGAAAGGATAACATTAAAAATGATCTCTAGATGAGTCATTTATCTTCTTTTTTATTAAAGCATGCCCTAAGAAGAAGTTAAAAGAAAGTAAGATGAAATTAATGAAATATATATATTTTAATTTTTTTCCTAAAGTAGGCTAGGAGAATTCAGGCAAGTCATCATATTCAATATAAGTGATGGGAATCCCTTATTGTGGATTTCCTATGTGATTAGCACTCTCATTTAAGCACACATAGTCTTCACATCAAACCACATCTTCATAGTTCACTAGGATTGCCATCACCATTTTTCAGAAAACTATAGAAGTTGTTGTTTGCCCAACGCCAGGTGGCTAGCAAATGTGCAGTGAGGATACAGACCCAGTCATCTTGGACTGTGAGCCTACACTTGTAAATATGCCATAATGTCATAGTGAGTTTTAGAAAGCCAGTTGCTAAACCAGATTAGCATTTTACAAATATGATAAGGACAGTTTTTCAGTTTGTAAGACATGTGAAACAACAGCAAACATGCCACTCAGATAGAAACCGTGGAGTCTTGGTATACTCTTGAAAAGCAAGTTAGAAGGTAATTAGGGAGATACACAATCATTTGTCATCTTGACTTAAATATAATGAAATACTTGAATTTGAGTAACATCTACATAATACAAATGAAATTATTATTAAATCAGTATACTTACAGTAAGTTATATAAACAATGTAGGTTTTTTTTTTCTTTTTAAGATTTTATTTGTTTATTTGAGGGAGAAAGCAATAGAGGGGGTGGTGGAGCAGAGGGAGGAGAAGCAGGCTCCCTGCTTAGCAGGGAGCCTGCATGGAGTTCTAGCCCAAGAATCTGGGATCATGGCTTGAGTTAAAGGCAGATGCTTAACCAACTGAGCCACCCAGAAGTCCCTGCATTCTTTTGAGAAGCATATTTTTCATATTTAAATTTGTGTAATATTTTTTACTAGTGTCCCCAAAACATTATTTTAAAAGCTGATACTTTCACCAAACTTATCCCAATTTTTCAAAAAACAACTTATTTTTAATATGGAAGAAATATATATATATGACCTGGCATGATTTCTCCTGGTTGACAGCTGTTAGTTTACCTTCATCTCAAATCCAGAAATACAATGGATATGACTCAACAGTATGGATGTAATCACCCAACCGTTTAAAGGGTTAGGCTTTCTTATTGTGTAGTCAGCCCTTCTTTTTCATTAAGACAGCAACCATGGAAGAAAAAGTAATTTACATCCCAAACTGAAGGAAAATAGAGGTCACAGACCTGTTTGAATGAAAGAAAAGCCTGGCAAAAGAAGATAACAAATTTATCTCTAAGTTTCTGAATTTTTCCTTAAGGTGGAGAAGTTGAGATGTTTAGTCCTAGTTAGGGAGCTGACCAAAGCAGGCTGCTGTTAGTATTCAGATCCTGAGGCCTCCAGGATTGGAATGAGCTCAACAGAATATATGTGAGCCAGAAATATTCATGGAGTGAGAAACTGGACAGAAGTGAATGGAAGAAGGCTTGGCTCTACAGTGCATTTGGCCCACAGTGCAGGGGTTGGGTATTTTGACTTAAAAAAAGAAAGGGTCAAAGTACATAGGAAAGTATGCTGGTAAATATGAAGAAGTTACTTATTTCTAAGCAATAAATTGTAAAAAAATGTAAGGAGGCAATAAGAGTATTAAAATGAGATTCTAGAATTTAAAATTAGACAGATTTTATAAAATGTATTCAATGAATTCTTGTATTTATCCGTGCATGCAACCATCCATTCAACAAAAGCCCTTTGTGAAATAGTAAGATGCCAGGGGTTCTGATGAATAAAATAAGATAAGGTTCCTGTCTTCATTACTAAACTTACAGACTGCAGAAGAATAAATTAAACAAATAATCTTATGCAACTAAATAGTTATAATTGAGATACATACTATAAATGTCAAAGACAGGATGCCATAACAAAGAATTAGCAGTGCAGTTTAATATACTGAGGTGTGGGTGATGAGTGAAAATAGCCCAGAGCACATGTCACTTAACCTGAAAAAGAAAGAGATAGCCAGCGAGATGAAACACAGAAAGTGAACTTCCCTGTAAACATCCTGATTATATAAACAAGAGAGACAAGATCATTTTGTCTGGACTAACACCAGAGGCAGTAGAGTGACATGAAATGATTTTGAAAAGGTAAGGGGTAATCAGGCCACTCAGGGAATTTTAAAATATTTTAGACTTATTGAAGTTTGTTGGTAAAAAATTTCCAAAAGGAGGACAGACACCAATCTATATATAAAAAATAACAAAGTGTTTCAGGAAAATAAGATTCGTGATGCTCAACTTTGATAAATATTCTAACTAAATTAATAATTATCAAGCTAGGAAACAAATCTGTAAATTTCCAGGTAGAAAGAAAACAGTCCCCTCCAATTACAAGTGGAGACAATGAACCCAGCTTTAGACTTCCAACCAAAACATTCAATGCTAGAAGGCAAAATAGCAATATGCACATAGGAGATATTAACCAGTAATATTAACCTAGTCTCGAAGTGATTCAAGGTAAAGGACAAAAAAAGATATATTCAAACAATCTGTGAGCTCTTAAAAAAAAAAAAAAAAAGTCCATTGGGTGAGAAAATGTACCCAAGTATTACAGTGAAAGACATTTGGGTTGTTTCCAATCTCTTTCTATGTCCTATAATGCTACAAAACTAATTTTGCAAGTCCACAATTAAATATGTAGGATGAATCTTTACAGGTAGAATTAGTTCCAGTATATTTTGATTTTTAAATTTAATGTCTACATTTTAAGCTTCATATAAATTTTAGCATCATAGTGACATTCATTAGTCCTATATATATATATATATATATATATATACATCTATATACACACATATATATATATTTTTAGTCCAATATATTTTTAAGCCAGATTTCAAACTTGTTCCGTATGATGGAATCTGCTTTCTTATTCCTTATGTTTGCATTTTTGTCTTGCAGAAGAGCCTAGAGTGTAATAGTCAAGAATGAAATTTCTGATTTTACATCATATGATTAACATAGTCAGTGGTGATAAGAGATATTGTTAGTAGGTAAGTTCTACATTTAATACATATCACTTTCTAGTCTCTTGAGTGTTTTGGTTATAAATGTTTGTTTTTCCTTTTAAATTTAAAAAGGAAAAACTTTGCAGTGCATATGTGTTTGACTTTTAGATTAAGAAATAAATATATCTCTGCAAGAGAAAAACAGGTTAGAATACTGCTACTACTCTATATTAAGTATTAACTTTAAACTTTATGATAGTGTTAGTATATGATCATTTTTAAATCAACAAAATGGCTATTGAATATTGTTCAGTCTGATACATGAACAAGAAATGTCTTTTTGTAACAAGTTTAACTGTTTCTTAACCCAGGAATTACTTAATATTCTAAAAATCGATTCTCAGATCTAATGTTATCTCTTTCCTGAGGGGTTTCTCATCTGATGCAAAAAGATTTGTCATTTATACAAATGGACTTTTATGACATTTTAATATGGTTCTGCTAATATCTTTTTGTTTGTTTAGAAAATATTTTTCTAACTACAGACACATTTTTATCATTTTACCTTTTAATTATAACCTTTAAAATTTTGTTTCTCATATAGCATATATATAAATGAATGCATTAGCACATGTATGGAAGGACATAAGTAAAACTAGCTTTATGTGTTGGTCTACGTAACTAATGTTATTAAAAGCTTTCTTGCTCCTAAATAATTTCTGCATCTGATTTATTAACAAATTAAATAATTAGAGTGTCTGCTCTTTGGCTTAAATGAACAAATCTTTTTTTTTTTTTTTTAACAAATGCAACTATAAATAAATCTTTTTTCCACTAACTAGTAAGAATTGATTTTGTTGAGCCTTTGCTAAGAACAGGTTTTAATTTGTATAAAAACGTATTAGTTTGTTGGTAAATTTAATAATATTAGAAATAGGAGACTAAGGGAAAATGAAAAAATAATTCATTTGCTAGTTTTTGGTAAATTTGGTAAATTCAGTAGATTTGCTAGTTTGATGGTAAATTTAATAATTTTAGAAATAGGAGACTAAGGGATGATGAAAAAATAATTCATCAGATTTGCTTCTGGTAGGCCATGAAGATAGACAGATAAGCAAACCAGAGGGTTTTACTAGTGATGTTATACAATAATAAAAATAGGTAATCCTTGTCTACTATAAGTATGTCCTCAGTTTTATGTACTCCTTCATCTACTCCTAATACTGTCTCATAAGATAACTCATGCAATTGCTTGCTCTTATGAATAGGATAAGTGAGATAGGGAAATTAGGACATTCTCCCAAGGTCATGGAGACAATTAGTAGATTCACACCAAGACATCTACTCCATAGCTTCCTGATTTACTATTAGGCAGAGCTGCTCTTCTGAGCTAAATATCTGCTGTTTGACCTCTAGAGCTATCTTTATCCTTCTCTATTCTGACTAGATAGGCGGTTATCAATAAGCTCACTTGGTGTCTAGGGCTTGCCCAATAACGGACACCAACAGGATACGGGAGAGAAGAGAGTGAGGTCAGTGCCCACATTAAGGCATAAAATTTTATTTTAAATGTGAACATTAACTTTTAAAGAATAATAATGGTGAAACCTACAATGACCTCCTAATCTTGACAAATTTGGTATGTTTAAAGTTTTATTGTACATAACTGAGGTTTAAAAGTATATTTCTCTGAAAATTCAATCATAAAATCGATCATGATGGCTCTCTCTTTGCACATTACTGTGAGTTGGCTTTGCAAAGATCAGGGTTCCTTTAGGTAACCTCTCCATGCTGTTACCTGATCATATTCCAATAATAGTTCCCTTCCCTCTTCCTTCAGGTTTAGGGATGGTGAGATGTTCAATTAACATTACTAGCCTCAGGGGTTTTACATTGCCCATTTTTGGTTTGTTTGAGCATTGTACACACTTTGTGAATAGTTTTTTATTAGACTCTTATCAATTTGTCCAGTTTGGCTATTCTTCCTTCTTATCAGAAGAATCATGACTGAGAAATCCTTTAATAAAATTTTCAATTATATTTTAAGAAAGGTTATGCCATCATGTCAAATGATTATGCCTTTTTTATGCCAACTATATAGCAAACACATTAATGCTTAGCATATGGTGAAGTGCTTAATTAGTTAAGTGCTTATTGACAGTCTGTGGAACTTTGAGGCTTTTAATTTAATTAAGATGTTAAAATAATACGTAATTATTTTTAGAGTTTATCATATTATTTCTGTGATGCTGGATGAAAAATATTAATCTTTCAAAAGCCATGCTGGAAGAACCATTATTCGAAGCATAATCACTGACTCCGTTTCGTAAAGTTTGATTTCCTTGAGTGTTGAAAGTCAAAATAGTCTATGTAAGGTAGGTATTTGCATTTTCCCAATAATGAAAGACAATATTATTAGTAATTGCTTTTAAGGATAGCTTACCTTTACCTCACATTCTGGAAAACCCTATTATAAATCTATGATGAAGAACTCATCATTGTGGAAAAAATAAACTTTCATCTAACAAGTGATTGAAGGAATTAGATATTATTTACTTAGAGATTATTTAATATCAAACTTAGGCTTTGTAGTCCTGAGAAATAGAATAAGCACACAGTTTTTCAGACTCTAAAATTATTCTTTCCCATGTGTCCCACCACTCTAATGGACAAAATGCCAATGGGTATGCACGCTTCTACAGAACTGCTATAAATGGTATTTTTAAAAAGTTGTATACATTGGGGCACCTGGGTAGCTCAGTGGGTTAAAGCCTCTGCCTTCAGCTTGGGTCATGATCCCGGGGTCCTGGAATTGAGCCCCACGTCAGTCTCTCTGCTCCGCAGAAAGCCTGTTTCCTCTTCTCTCTCTCTTCCTGCCTCTCTGACTACTTATGATCTCTGTCTGTCAAATAAATAAATAAAATCTTTAAAAAAAAAAAGTTGTATACATTTACATTGTAGACAGTTGCTAAGCTACAATGAGAGATGTTTGCTTTAAGAGAAAGTCTCTCACAATGATAAGGGGCCATGTAAGTGTATGGTCTCCTGATCAATGGATGTCATGAATGCCACTTCTAGGCAAGGCTGTAGAACCTCCCAGGGGATCTCTATATTTTCCCTCTTTTTGCTTGGTGTCTGTCAACCAAATACAATAGTCTCCCTCTCCCCTTTTTCTTAGTTTTGTTTTTTATGGTTTCAGTTACTCATAGTCAACTGCAGTCTGGAAGCAAGTGATTCTCCTTCTATGTATTGTCAGAAAATCAATAATAACCTAATGTTATGTCATAATACCTATGCCATTCACCTCATTTCATCTCATCATGTAGACATTTTATCATTTCACATCTTCACAAGAAGAAGGGTGAGTATAGTACAGTAAAGTATTTTGAAATACCACATTCACATAACTTTAATTACAGTATATTATTATAATCATTTTATTACTACTACTGTTGTTAATCTCTTGTTGTACCTAATTTATAAAATAAACTTTATTCTAGGTTTATAATAAACATAGTATCTATAGGGTTTGATACTATCTGTGGTTTCAAGTACCCTTTAGCATCTGGGAACATAACCCCTGCAGAGAAGAGGGGATTACTATATGGAGAATGCAGCAAAGAACTCCCAAGACCTAAGGAATGGAAGAACCACTAGATAAAAGGATCCTAGATCATTGAATGGACACACAAAGAAGAGCCTCTTACACCAACCTGCTCTGAACTGTGATATAACCAAAAATTTATTATGTTTAGACACTGGGATTTGAGTATTATTGTATTATATTTAGACTTCTCAGATACAGAAATTTAAGGTAACTATTTTTAAAAAGATTTTATTTATTTGGCAGAGAGAGACGCAGTGAGAGAAGGAACACGAGCAGGGGGAATGGGAGAGGGAGAAGCATGCTTCCTGCCAAGCAGAAAGCCCAATGTGGGACTTGATCCAGGACCCTGGGATAATGACCTGAGCCAAAGACAGACACTTAATGACTAGGCCACCCAGGTGCCCTAAGGTAACTTTCTTAACTTGATATAAATGCTCTATAAAACAATAGTAAAAATGAAAGTAAACAAGAGTTTATTGTTATTATGAAATATGAAATTATGAAATATTTTATGAATTATGAAATTATGAAACTATTATGAAATATTAAAAGTATCCTTATTAAAACCTAATACAAAATTTTACTAATAGACCTCAATAATGCATTTAGTTAAGAAAAATAATAGATTTAAACAAGCAAGAGCAAAATCAAAATTGTCATTAACAAATATGAAAAATTAACAGAATTACTATAAAGGAAAATTGCTAGGTAATAAGCTCAATACATATGTATTTCTATACCATAGCAACAAAGAGAATGTTTGTTTTTTTACCCCAAACAGTGACATGTGGAAGATTTAAATCTACCAAAAAGAACAAAAGAAGGACTAAATTTAGTAAGAGGCATATAAGACTTTTATGTTGAAAAAATATACAGTAAAAGAATTTAAAAGTGCCTAATAGAGATATGCAATGCTTGTGGAAAAAAATAAATTCTTAGTATCCTAAATGTGTCATTTAGTCCCATATTGATCTCTAGATTCACTGAATTTTCAATAAAATATCAATATGGCTTTAGAGGATCTAATCAAGCTGATTCTCAAATTTATGCTGAAGAACAAAAGCCAGATTTTGTCAATAATCCTAAAAAAAGAAATTATTTATTTAGGGGAGGGAACTATGTCCAACTAGTTACTGATCTATTATAAATTGATACTCATTAAGAAAACTTGGTAAAGTTATCATCATAGGGATATGGAATTAAGCTAGTAAAACAGAATAGAGACCCCAGAAACACAAGCTATGACATAACCAACTTTGCAGATTTGTTGGGGAAATTCACTCTTCTATAAGTTTTACTAGAACATTTGGTAAACCATGTGGAAAAAAATATATAAAATAACTTTGGAAAAACATTTTAAAACACAGAAGAATATTTTTATGCTCCTAGAGTAGGGATTCTTAATATTCAAAGAATAAAAACCATGAAAAAGGTCATAAAAATATTGAAACATTTAATAGTTTTAAAAGCTAAAACTTCTATTGATCAAAATAAATTATAAAAAGGTGAAAAAGAAAAAAAATGTGAAAAGGTAAGACCTAATCTGGGAACTGGCATTTGTAATGCAAATTACTCAAAATGGAATAGCACACATGATATATAGAAAACTCCTAATCTTTTAAGCCTAATAATTTAATAAAAAATGAGCAAAAGTCATGAACTGATTTTTTTTTTTTAAAGACTTTATCTATTCATTTGACAGACAGAGGTCACAAGTGGGCAGAGAGGCAGGCAGAGAGAGAGAAAGGAGGAAGCAGGCTCACTGCCGAACAGGAGCCTGATGCGGGCCTTGTTCCCAGGACCCTGAGACCATTACCTGAGCCAAAGGCAGAGGCCTAACCCACTGAGCTACCCAGGCGCCCCATGAACTGATATTTAACCAGAAAGGAAACATGAATGATCAATAAAAATATGAAAAGATACTCAAATATATTAACACTTAGAGAAATGTAAATTAAAATTGTAATGAAACATTTCACACCCAAAAGATTTGCAAAAAATGTAATAAGTCTTATGATACTAAATGTTAGCAATTATGTGGAACAGTAGGAATTATGATACCCTGTTATTGGGGAGTGTAAATTGACCCAGCCACTATGAAAAACACCCAGGTATTACCTAGTAAAGTTACACACACACACACACACGATTGCCCTGAAATTTCATTTTTATGTGCAAAGTCTAGGGAATAGGCACTCTTCTACACGAACTTCTGAGACATATACAAGAATATCCATAATGATAGCAGTAGTAGCAAAAATATCCTGAAAGCAACTTAAAACTTTACTAGCAAAAATATCCTGAAAGCAACTTAAAACTTCACCATAGTAGAATGAATAAAAACATTTTTTTTAAGGCTAGTCAAGGGAAGCAGTGGGAGTACAGAAGGAACAAAGAAGTCTATAACTGATTGTCATCAATTAATTGTGAATAGCACTACACTTGGATCAGTCTAAAACAATATTTTAAGGATATCAAACAATGGAGCAAACATGCAAATAATAGAGAAACATAGCTATGCAAATAATAGAGAAACATAGCTATGATATGATTCTATTTATAAATGAGTCCAGCATAAACAGGAAAAAAATGCTTTTAGGGAGAATAGGTATCTTTGTATAAACTACATAGTTGTAAAACTATAAAGGAATGGCAAAGAGATGATTACCTCAAATTTCAAAAAAGCAGCTTCCTATAAGGTTAGGTAGAGAAGCATATGTATTCTGTAATTTTTATTTCATAAATTTCTAATTTATGCTTTAATAAAGAAATGCTATGTACTATAAAGTGATGCTTATATACTATAAAACACTTCTATATAATTAAGTCTGTTTGGAGGTTTTCACAACTGTTTCATTATCTATTTGTACATTTTTGTACCAGGATCACAGTTACATTTTTGTTTATCTATGGTAAATTTTTATATTTTGATAAAACAAGCCCCTCATCATCATTTGTATTTTATAATATACATTACTTTCTTGTCAGTTATGGTTTAATAAGTCGTCTAGAACTAATTTTTTAAAAAATTCACAGATTTAAATTGGAGTAGTCAGTATATAAATGCACTAACTATTTTCATTTTACTTGTTGACATCTCAATTTATACTTATCAGTTAAGTTTAATGTTAAAGTTTCTTGTTAGGTTAATTCATTCAAAGTTGACATTTATTGCTGCCATTAAAAAGTCTTAAGGTCACATAAATTGTATCTAATTTGTGTTCAATCATTAGAAGACTTGACTAAATTTTTAACACTTCTCTTTATTGGTCAGTTCTTCTGGGTTTGTTAGTAAATGTCATATCATCTGTTAGTATTAATGGTGTTTTTTTCCAAGAATCTTCTTAGCTAATACATGAAAAATAATGTTAACTAATGATAAATAAGATTATTTGTTGTCTTGTCCCTGACTTAAATGGACATGTGTTGCATGATTCAGCTATGCATCATATTGATTTTGATTTACTGCAGAATTTTAACATGTTTTTATCATGTCAATAGATTTCTTTTTTTTTTATTTTTTAAAAATTTTTTTTAAAGATTTTATTTATTTATTTGACACAGAGAGAGAGATCACAAGTAGGCAGAGAGGCAGGCAGAGAGAGGGGGGGAAGCAAGCTCCCTGCTGAGCAGAGAGCCCAATGTGGGGCTCGATCCCAGGACCCTGAGATCACGACCTGAGCCGAAGGCAGAGGCTTAACCCTCTGAGCCACCCAGGCGCCCCGTCAATAGATTTCTTAATATTAAACTGTCTTCCATTTCTGGAGGAAATAATACTTTTTCTCAATGTACTTAATATACTGCTGCATTCTACTTACTAATATTTTAATGAATAACTTTTTAACATTTGTTCTTGAGATTGCTCAGTATGTTTTTAAACTCACACTTCCTTTTTTGTCTTTAGTATCAGGGATATTTTGATGTCACAAAAACAGTTCAACATGGACTTTGGCATTATCTATTCATTATGAAATGTCATATATATTAAAAATGTACGAGAAATGTGATGAATTATATTGAGACTGGCCAGAAAAACAAGTCTATAGGAACGGGGGCAGGTCAACTGTAGAAGAAGGACTGGATAGTAGAGGAACAGGAAATGGTTCACATTCAGTTCTGGGACTGAGATGAACCAGAAATGGCACTTTATATGATCATCACAGATAGGGGTTTAGGTCTAGCTGGATGAGAGGCAGTACAACAATGAAAGACCAGTAAGCGGCGGAGCACTGTTAGGAAAATCTGTAACGTTAAAAAGCAGATTTGAAGAGCACCAGTTACTCAGAAAATTCCAAAATGAGTAAGATATATAAAGTAACATGTGTAAACAGTTGACACTTTAAAAAAAATACTTACTTGAGGTATATTTGACATTAAAAATGGTAATATATTTAATGTACACAACTTAAATGGGTTTGGAGATAAGTATACACCTATTAAACCATCATTACACTCCATCCCATAAACTAACTCATTACCTCCGTTAAGTTTTCTCCCTCACTCCCTCATTTCCTTCCTTCCTTCCTTCTTCCTTTCTTCCTATCATATATCGTATCTATCCTTATATATTTTTATTATTTGTGATAAATACCCTTGGCAAAATTCTCAGTATATAATACAGTAGTGTCGACTACAGGCATTATACTGTACTTACCCATCTTATTCACCTATAGATCACCCGTAACTGAACCTTTGAGTAATCCCTCCTTCTCTATACTCTCAGCCCTTAGCAACCACTCCTTCTCTCCCTCTATCTCCCTCTAAATTTGTTTATTAATCAAAAGTGACAAGTATTCTTTAAGTCATGTGCAAAATATTTAAAGATCTATGTTTTAAAAATCATTAATTTGGAAAAAAAAAGGACAAAACAAAACACATTTACAATGGTGAATATATCTTAGGTCTTGCTATAATTTTTAAAATCCAATTATGAGATTACTTTACCCCATTAAGCATAAGTCAGTGCTACCTAGGTGTCTGTTATACCCCACAAATCATGATTGCCATCTTCTAAAGCAGTCTGTGGTCACTTGTACTGTATGCAGTTTTATAGAAGATGCGGTTTTCATTTTCCTGGAGAGTGCTGCCTCACTGTGGACAGACTAGGAATCATTAGAGTTTGAGTAGTGATTAGTTTGGGCAAATAGGTCTTCATCAAATTTTACATATTAATTTTTTTCACATATAATATGAAGACTCATCCACCTATCTTAAAAGAAATGTTGTAAAAGATGGTATCATTTCCTGGGAGAACTACTTAAAATAACAAAAAATATCTCTTTTCTGAATTACAGTATCTTATGGATTTTGTTTCATAACGTGTTTCTAAGATGTCAAGATGGAGTAATAGAGAGATAAATTGTCATACCCATAATCTCTTCTCAAACAATTTAGCACATTTAATCTCTACTCCTGAACACTCAGAATGTTGCCTACCATTATCACAAACTCATATCTTCACATTCAATTTTGTTTTTTCACATTATCTTGATTGATTTTAAAGCTGCCAGTATTTAATGTGAATTGTGAAGATGATGAATTAAATTACATGATCACAGCTGATTTCATCAGGGTGATTCTACAAAAATTTGACACTAGTAATAGAAATGGTGATAATAATTCAATCAATGACAATTGAGGCCATTACCTATTTCCCTTTTTATTTTAGTTCATTTATATCATCACTCATATCATTCAAATAATTCTGATTGTAAAAGCAAGTCACAGTGGACTGCCTAAGCCACTTTTTCTTTGAAAATTAGAAACATGTTATGGAAACATGACTTTTGGTAGTGCACTTAGCAATCCATTCTCCAACATTATTTTGCAATCTTTATTTGTAGATGGAAAAATTATCTTCATTCTTGTCTCCTTCTTATTATCCTTTAGAGTTATAGATCACAGAGTTTTTATATAGTGTTGCATAGTGGAAGTAAAGCTGGGTAAAAAAATCAGAAAACTAGGACTTCATCCCATGTGAGCCATTCATGAGTTGCACATTCTCTTGGGTTTCATTTTGATGTGCACTGGATTCACCTTTCATCAGAGGACATTAAATTAGGCAATTTTCCAAACTCTTTTGAAAATTATCTGAAATAGAAATAGTTTTTCCAGCAGTTTAGAGTCTGTTTAATTTGATTCAAATCAATTCAATTCACATCCATTCAATTCAATTGTGTCCAAACCCTAGAGCATTTATCACTGCTCTCCATAGACCCAGTCCTTTGATAAGCACTGGGCTGCCAGAGACCAGCTGTGAGAAGGAACAAGAAAAGATTTATAATGACCAGTTCATGACTTCAGAATCCCCACTTCTCTTGCATTTAAGTTTTATCCCCATAAACGTGCAAATTCAGGAAAGGCAAACTTTGCATGTCTTCCTCCTCTTCACCAGGTCCCTGATTGCTAACTATGCCCTCATTCTGCACCTGAGTCTCTGAGGACCCATTTATTCTAGGCAAATTTCCTTCTTCATGCTCTAATTTTCTTCACTTTCTCTCTTACATATCAGCCACATTTTCCATTTTCTCTGTGTTTTTTTCTCAACTAACTTTGCTATTGGATTTGGATCTAATAAAACTCCAAGTGAATGCTAATTAAGACAACCTCTTACCGTCTGTTATTTACATTTTGGATGCTACACATTCAGTTTGACAGGTTTAGAATCCCACCTCCTGTACTATAAGGATAGCTTTCCTCCCCCAGTAAAATGTGAATAATCATGCCAACCTACCAGTTTTATTGTGATGACTAAATTAGCAAATGAAGAAATTTGTAAAATGCTCAGAACTTGGCACTAACAATCACTCACTAAGTATGCTAATTGTTATGTTTATAATTACTACTATTACTTCAAGTTAGGCCATTTGAGAGGTAAGAAAGTTGGTGTTTTAGGGACTTCCAAAATTCTTCTCAAGGCATGATCCTCAGGTGTATTCCTTTGTTACACTGCTCTTTTTCTACATAAAAATACATTTCAGCTCTGTGTATTACCATGTTTCAACTCTAGCTCCATGAGAGACTAGTCTGAGATCAGGGAAAAAAAAAAAAAAAAAAGATAAAACCATGATAGAGTAAGTCTGGGAAAACACTGTGTTCAGTAGCCTTATCCTGAAGGTCTGGGTTTCCATTAGCATGTTAAAAACACTTAGAAATCCTTTAGTAAAGAAACTGTATAAATGTTATTAACAACAAATCTTAAAAATGTGTTACATCAAATAATGTTTGGGAAAGGGTAGCATACAAATTATATAAAGGCCACTATGAAGTCATAATCTCTTATTGAGACCCTTAAATGAATAAACATATTTATTATTATAGAGATCATAGTCTTATATAACAGAAGTCTGTATTTCTTTTATAAATTTAGGCAATGTTTATTTTGAAATATTTACTTATTATCAGGATACTCATTGTTTAGGATTATAGTGATTTGGGATATAACTAAATAGCTCCTATGATTTTATGGAAAATATTTTAAATAAGTCTATATGTAATCAAATAGTAAACATATTACTTAGTAGAGATTACTGGAGTGTGTGATATTTTGTAAGCAAGAAATAGCAATTCAATTTGATCTAGTTTGACCCACTGCTGGAATATTTGTGTAACTTGGGAGTCAAGGAAGAGTTAAACACTAAGATTTAAGAACAGCAGGGAGAATGATGGACCCATGGATACCTAGAGTGACTGGCTCTGGCTTTCATGACAAGGTGTCATTCTTTTCCTGCTTATTTTAAGACTAGTTTTATTTCACTGCAGTATGTAGAGTCTTGCTCTATGGGCCAGAATATGCCTCCTCACTGAGAGCTCATGAGCTCTACAGTTTAAATTTTAGCCAAGAAAAGAGACTCTCACAAATTCAGTTCTTGAAAACTTGGGAAAAGCCTTCGGGGTTAAGGTTTGGTAAGGTGTCCACCACTAGGCTGGAAATCAGAGAACAAGTTTACCCTATGTTAATGTGTTTATGCCCAGAAAACTCACCATAAATAGTGCCCAAAAGAGAAGGGTTAAGGGGGAGAGACTTCATAGATGTTTACCATAGCAGTATTAGATATCATTATTCACTGAGAAAGGGGAGTAAGATTTTTAATGTTTTTTAAGATTTATTTATTTATTTGGGAGAAAGAGAGAGAGAAGGGGGATGGGAAGAGGGAAAGGGAGACAGAATCTCAGGCAGACTTCCCACTGAACACAGAGCCTGATGAGGGGCTCTATCTCACTCCCCATGAGATCATGACCTAAGCCAAAATCACGAGTTGGATGCTCAACCAACTGAGTCACCCATAGGCCCCTGAAATTAAAAAAAAAAAAAAAAAAAAAAAAAAAAAAAAAAAAAAAAATTAAAGCCAATATCACCTAGTCTCTCCATGCAAATTTAGATTGCTTTACTGCATCTGTTGTTTTTTTTTTTTTTAATTTATCAAAATTCAGACACTTTCCATAATTTCTCTGTATTCCTGGTAGTTTATGTACTTCTGCTTCTCTCTACCTCTGCCTTTGGGCTCTCTTATCCATCCATTCTTTCAGCAAGCCCAAACTCTTCACTTCTTAGGCAGAGGATGGTGTCCACTGGCATAAAGCTGTGTGTGTGTTGACAGGAGGTGGGGACTGAGTTTTTCCAAAACTTTTTTAAAAATTTTATTTATTGGACACCTGGGTGGCTCAGTGGGTTAAGCCTCTGCCTTCGGCTCAGGTCATGATCTCAGGGTCCTGGGATCGGGTCCCGTATGGGGCTCTCTGCTCGGTGGGGAGCCTGCTTCCTCCTCTCTCTCTCTGCCTGCCTCTCTGCCTACTTGTGATCTCTCTCTGTCGAATAAACAAATAAATTCTTTAAAAATAAATAAATAAATAAAAATAAATAAATAAAAAATAAATAAATAATTTATTTATTTATTTGACAGAGATCACAAGTAGGCAGAGAGGCATGCAGAGAGAGAGGGAAGCAGGCTCCCTGATGAGCAGAGAGCCCAATGTTCGGCTCAATCCCAGGACCCCGGGATCATGACCTGAGCTGAAGGCAGAGGCTTTAACCCACTGAGCTACCCAGGCGCCCCCTGAGTTTTTCCAAAACTTATAGTGCGACTGGAAGGAACTAAACTGCTGAGTATGAGCACACTGCTTTTACATCCATCCTCCTAATTATATCCCTCCTCTCCCTTCAGTCATTTATGAGGAAACCCTCTTTTGTGCACCTGCAGAACATCCTATCTGTGTTCACTAACTCTCCCCCAGCCCTCCCTGTAGGGTCTCATTTTCTACAATAAGTATTTATTCCTTTATTTTCCCAAAGTCAGTTTACTTTTTTCTAGAAAGGAATTCTGATTTCTCAAGTGTTCTCATTATCTATACCCTTGTAGCCTTCTATTTTAGTAGCTTCTGAAATATTGCTTTACTGATCTTGATTCTAAGCTGAGCTTTCCAATCCATTTGATGTATTAGTTATATACCTAGTTATTAAGCATCTATTGTGAATAAGGCTCTGTGATAGTTGTTTTGAAGGTAGTGGAGGTGGGTAAGGCGGAGCTTTAGGAGATTGCATTTTTATACACAAGAGTTGGTACAATAATAATACCATAATACTAATAGCTGGCACTTACATAGCCTTACTGTTAGTTTGACTCTGTTCTGAGTTTTTTTTACATATGTTAATTATCCTAGTTTCTACAATCACCCTGTGAAGTAGCTACTATTATTGTCTCTATTTCACAGATATAGGAAATGAAAAACAGAGAGTTTAAATAATTTGTTCTGGCCACACAGCACATAAGTGGGATTTTATTTTTAATATTTCATTTATTTCAGGGAGAGAGAGAGAGCATGAGTTGGGGGGAGCGGGGAGGGAGAAGCAGACTTCCTGCTGAGCAGGGAACCCAATGCTGGGCTCCATCCCAGGCTGCTAAGATCATGACCTGAGCCAAAGGCAGACACTTAACCTACTGAGCCACCCAGGCACCTCACATAAGTGGGATTTAAATTAAGTAATCTAATTCCAAGTCTCTGTTCTTAAAGCAATAGAAATTAGCATAAATATAAGATGATGCTGAACAATGTTAATCACTAGAGTCCTTAGATGATAAAGGCAGGTGACCTATTAGATCTGCTCACTGAAAATGAAGATGCTATCCGAGGAAGCAGGGCTGCATTTCTTAGGGTAGTGGCTGTGGTTGAGATCATATGTCAGGACTGGGGTTTGGGGAAGGGGCACAGAGCATGGTGGGTAGATGAAAATGATAAAGGACCCTGAGTAGTGCAAGATAAAAGACACATCGTTAAAAGAATGATTAGTAATTTCTTGTGGAAAGTAGCCACAGTTAACAGAATGGCCAGTATAAGACCAAAAGATAGAATTCACTTGTATTAAGTGAGGGCACAGAGGAAACCATGATGAAATAAATTAAGGAACTCAGATATTTTAGGTATTTGAATATATATAAATCAAAATTTTGGAAACAAGTATATACATCAAAAGAAGGACAAAATATTCCTATGTACATGTTAAAAACAGAGTTTTGTTCAAGAATCCATGCCAGACAATCTTATGAAAAAGTTTGTACATCAAATCTAAAAGGAGTAAGTAAATGCACAACTGATTTACTGTGGAACCTCCCTAGAAAACCTTAGACTTTAGGAAGGATCAGAGAATCCCCTTGGATTCATGCTGTTCATAAAACAAATTTGGAATGAAGGGGGGAAATAGACAACATGTGGAGGAATCTGTTTGCATTTGGGAAGCTGTATTTGCCATGGATACTACTGAGTGTTCAGAAGTGAAATCTGAATAAGTAGGGATAACGGGTGGCCCTAACCAGATCCTTCCTTTTTAGTCAGAGGTCTCCCTAAGAGAAGCCATGGCTCTGAGAAGAGACCCTGATTTGCTTCTGCTTGGTGAGGCTCAGACATAAATCAAACACATGTGATGACCTGTTAGGTTCAAGTAATAGCTGGCTACACAGCTGTAGCATGATTTATGAAGTACAATGGAATTCATAGGAAGGAGTGGCATCACTTCAGAGTCAAGAAAGACTTCAGAGAAGAAGGTGTATTTCACTTGAGTTTAAAAAAAAATGGGTATGATTTCTACAGACAGTTAGGTAGAATTTCTCCATTCAAGGGTACAACCAGAAATTAAATGAGAAAGAAAGGAAATTGGTAGTGATATAGAGAACAGTGAAGTGGGAGTTTAGCTAAAACGTGGGCTACAAGTCAGGAGGAAGCAAGTGAGTAATAAAAAGGAAGAGATATGTCTAGATAATAGTATAGAGAATTTAAATATTAGGGTGTTAAATAATGTTGGTATCTTACTAATTATGTAATGAAGTAGTAACAAACATTTTGAACAGGAGAATAGATAGCATGACTGCACTATAATAAATTATCTCAAAGTCAGCTTGCTCCTAAAATGGTTCATTAAATGCTGAAAATAATAGTTATAAAATATTTTAAGAACTCACACCATGGCTTAGGAATTAGCTGACTACAGGTATTTTTCAAATCCTCTTATTAGTTTGAATAAAAGACAGATTTATTTTTTTAGAACAGTGAAATATCAAGAGGCTATACCCACACCCACACACATATATATACAATACTTTCATGATAATCTCATTTACCATCTTTTAATTAATCTTTTCACTTGCTTAATTATCAGATACCTTTAATTGGGATTGTTAAGTCTGTGTTTTGAAAACTGTATATGTTTTCCTCCATTATGAGTTTATGATTCATAATTCAAATTGCCAGCCATCTTGTATTTTCCCTCATAAGAACAAAGGAACTTTGTTACACATACACGCTTATGCACAAATATATCAGCCTATAAAATTTTGATTATATTTGGTATAATTTTTATTATCTCATAAGATACATATAGCATAAAATACCTATGGTAAGATACCTAGTTTATTATACATAAACTACCAGTAGGATATATACTTACAAGACATGAAGTATACATCTTGGAGAATTTTTTTGGAAAGAGAATAGAGCTCTGTAACCACCACCCAGATCAAGATATAGGTACTACCAGAACCCCAAATGCTTCCTAGTTTCTCTCCTAGTCATTACCCTGCCTTTCAAGGGTAACCATTATTCTCATTTTATCATCACAGATTTTTTCTTTGTTTTTGAGCTGCATATACAAATGGAATCACGTAGTACGTATTTTCTCTTTGGTATATTCGATGCAACATAAGTCCATAAATCTCATCCAAGTTGTCGCATGTAACAATGGTTCATTTTGTTCCTTTTGGTTCTTTTTTTTTTTTCAGTATGTTATGGCAGCATAGGAATATATCAATGTCTACTTAACTATGATGCCTTTAATTGTCCTTGATTTTATTTCCAGATTTTTATTATTATGCATAAAGCTGCTAAGAACCGTCTTAAATGTGTCACTTCATGCACTGATGCACTCATTTGTCTTTGGTATTGCAGGGAACGGAATTACTGGAATATAGAGTATGCATATGTTCAGCCTTACTTTAACCTGATTCTTTTTCATCTCTCCTGTCTAGGGGTGATTAAAGGGTGCATTTGTTATAACTCTGGTAGAAAAAAAAAAAAAAAGACTGTAGTGGTTGCTGAGCCAACATCACTGGAACTGCTGTATTTACTACTTTTTAGGACCCTACAGAAATTTCATACATACATAGGGAAATAAAGCCAGAAAATTATAATGATTTCATTGAAAGCATGTATAAAGGAAGAGATTTGGAACTATAATGTAGAATATAAAAACCCTCAAGTCATCATGAAATTCAAATAAAAAAATTGAGTTAAAAGGCAAAGTATTCTTGTGGAATGAGTGTGGTTTAAAGTGTCAAAGGAACTAGCCAAATTCCCAGATTGGTCACTTAATGTCAAGAACTTTGAATGGTTGAGATTTTACCTTCTTTTCAAGATAACAATTTAGCTTTCCCAAGTTGCATGGATAGACGTTCTTGGTAGAAATCAGAGACAAAGATAGTTTATGATTCACAGAATCACTATTAGCCAAAGTATAAGCATATATGGGCTAGTTCCTCAAGCCTTGATCCCCACAGAATGACATAAATAGCAAGAAGATAGCTGCACACACAGTTAGTTGCATTTGTCTGAGCTTAGGGAACCCAATCTTTCATAGTGGGCAATAAGCATGCCCTCTCTTTGCTCCAGATAGATACAATAACTATATCTCCCACGGCTGTGAGAAAACCTTCCTTTCACTCCAAAAAGATATACTACTTCTATCTTTAAAAACTGTTACCTTACAAATGTCCTAGAAAAAATAATTTTGGGGAACGGTCAGGCAGTGATTTGCAAACAAGATAGGCAAAAATGCAATAGACATAAGAGAGAAATACCTCCCAATACTTTCCACTCCTTGTTTTTAAGTAACTTTATTTTTTAAAGATTTTATTTATTTATTTGACAGAGAGAGAGAGAGAGAGAGAGATCACAAATAGGCAGGCAGAGAGAGAGAGAAGCAGGGTTCTTGCTGAGCAGACAGCACGATGTGGGGCTCGATCCCAGGAACCTGAGATCATAACCTGAGCTGAAGGCAGAGGCTTAATCCACTGAGCTATCCAGGTGCCCTCTCCACTATGTTTTTAATACCATCTTGGCTTTTGACAAATTTTCCCACACATACAGGACTCTGTTGGTCACTCTGATTCATCTGACTGGCAGAAGTTATGACAAATTCCTCTTCGGTTTATCTTCTATAGCATTTACAATCAATATGATACCAAGCAGCAGAATGAGGCCAACTTACAGAACTGAACTTACTTGTGCCCCCCAGGATCCTGGACACAATCAGGTCCAAAACAGTATACCAACCAGGATGCCCTAGGGTTGCCATTAGAAGAAAGAAATAAGCATTATTTCCAGAAATAAGGTAGGACCCCAGAGATTCAAAATAGGTCTATATAACTTCCCATCCCTTTTCTCTCTCTCTTTTTTTTTTTTTCCATCCCTTTTCTCTTAATAATTAATCAGCCAGCAGCCAAGACAAGATCGTCTCTTTCTGGGAACATTCATGTTCAATGATCAGCTACCTTACTAAGGAGTGTGGACAAAGAAGTGATAAGGATAGCAGAGAATAAGACGGTTTTCTGTCTGCTGTGGAGGCTGTTCCAATGCTCAACAGTATTAGATCCTTATGTTATTAGGGTGTATGGAAGGTCCACTAAATACCCTGAATATCATCTCACTGTTGCCTAGAGTTTGCAATAAACGGAACATCTTTGTGAGTCCACAAAAGTTTATAAAAGCTAAAAACATGACACAGATTAGTTTTAAAAACTACAATGGTATGGCCAGAGTCAGTTGTTCTCATCGGAGCAGGAACATTTTAATTTGAAAAAAGTATCAGCAGTGCTTTGGATACGTGAGTATCTAGGAGGAGGTCAAAGGTCCAACATACGGAATCTTGTTGGAGTGGGTGGGAGTGACACATCATACAGTGCAATCTTTCTCAGCACCAGAAAAATGGGTCAACTTTGGGCAGGTATTATAGACTCTGCTCCGAAGTGGAGTCCTTTACTTTGTGTCCAGACTGTGATGGTGGATGTGTTGCCCATCAAGGTGGCAGTCTGGCTAGTGAAGACATATTCAGCAGCTTCATTTCAATTGGTTCCAACAGAGGTTGGGCTACATGAATGATCTATATGGTTCATTCGGAATCAGCAATTTGTTTTATAGTTTCTAGCCTGATAGAAATTGTGTTTAATCTTTCTTTTTTTTTTTTTTTTTTTTTTTTTTAAAGATTTTATTTATTTGACAGAGAGAGATCACAGTAGACAGAGAGGCAGAGAGAGAGGGAGAGAGGGAAGCAGGCTCCCTGCTGAGCAGAGAGCCCGATGCGGGACTCGATCCCAGGACCCTGAGATCATGACCTGAGCCGAAGGCAGCGGCTTAACCCACTGAGCCACCCAGGCGCCCCGTGTTTAATCTTTTAATTGTTTTTCAAGTGGGGAAAAAAAAATAACTTGGCTATTGGCAATAGCCTAAGAGCCAGGAAAAAATTAACAAACTTCATCAGAGTCCAGGCCAGAGCTATGAGAACAGCCTGAGTTTTGTCCACTGAACAGAATGACCATGTCCATTTTCATGAGGTGGGCCCAACCCCAGCAGTCTCCTTTCATATTTCAGCATTATCAGATCATAAGTGAATCAGACCCAGATATTTAGGGGAGCTTTTCTGAGTTGATGCCCCTATTAAAATAGTGGTTGTGCTTAAGACGATGGAGTGAAGAATAAAGTTTCCTTCTAAGACATAGCTAACAAGCTGATACTTTTCATATGAAGCTGGGGGCCACTGGGATCAGGACTAGCTACACTGAATATACCACTCAATTTGACAAACAGAGCCTGTTGGGTCTTTCCTATATTGTGATTGAATTAGAGTTGGCCTACCCAAAAATGAGGACATCAGGCTGGTGAGTCATAGGGGTCTCATGAGTCAAACACTCAGTTTTGACAAGAAGCCAATAGCAAGCTAATAGCTGTTTATCTAAAGTGTTGTGTGTAGTCACTGGATGGTGACAAGTGCCAGAGGGGTACTTCTGTATGGAAGTTCTCTCTTTGTCAGAGTCTCCAATCAGCACTAACATCAATCACAGACTGTAGCTCAAAGGGGTCATTGGAGTGTGAGCTCAATGGCAGAAAGTATACCCAGCTTGCTGGACAACTTTCAAGTTAAACTAACTCTAAGATGCTGGTTTTCAAGGTCGTTGATATAAAGGCCCAAGTAAAATTCCTAAGTAAGGCACCTCTGTCTCCAAAATCTAGATCCAATCAGGTGATTGGCCTCCTTTTTCTTATTGGGGGTGGAACAGACAGCAAGAAGCACAGGAGATTGGTAGAGAACTGTCTTTCTATACCCAGAGATTATAAAATTTAAGAAAGCTTCCATACATTTCTGGTTTTCAACCTCCTACAGAAAATAGGAATGTAAAATTTGGAGCAGATTTGTATTCAATTCCTATCATAGTATTTGTACAATAAGTTTAGCAGAAAAATTGTGCAGAAAATTTGCATGGATACATACAACAATATGATATCTACATGGATTAAATATTATAACTTTCAGTTAGAGTTCAGTATTGCTATTTAGGTAACTGATCAATTATTCCTACCAATGTGAATTTATTACTAAGTCATCATTCATGACTTAGTGCTGATTGTGAAAACATCTCTCCTTTAAGTCCCAAATTTTAAGACTTTCTCTTAAATAATAATGCATATTGGCCTGCTTGCATGTGTTTCTTTAGTTAAAATGTGCATATATACACACACCCAAATAAAACCAGATAGTATTCAAGATGAATAAAAATAGAAGACCAAGTCTATGTTTCTAAGTTCACTTGGTATGCTGGGAAATATTATATGTGCCTCTCTGCTTCCTTATTTTATTAAAATTAGCATGCTGCTTAGAAACAATTTTGTAGATTCTTGTTTTAATTGTTAAGCTGTTTTCAATTCTTTGTATTAGTTTATGTAATTCATTCACTCATGCATTCATCAAGCATACCAATGCATCACTTTTTATTTATTTATTTTTAAAGATTTATTTATTTATTTATTTATTTGACAGAGAGAGAGATCACAAGTAGGAAGAGAGGCAGGCAGGGGGGGGGGGGGAAGCAGGCTCCCTGTGGAGCAGAGAGCCCGATGTGGGGCTCGATCCCAGGACCCTGGGATCATGACCTGAGCCGGAAGCAGAGGCTTAACCCACTGAGCCACCCAGGCGCCCAATGAATCACTTTTTAACCATTTCTGGATACCATCTACTCTATCAGGAATTTGAACAGATCATAAAGAAATATAAGAAATAATATTCACTGATCAGATATTAGCAACATAATTATGGAGACCAGTTCAAGGTGGTGCAGGTAAAAATGCTAAGTGTAAAATGATGTTAAAAAGAGGAAGAATGAGTTAATGTGAGCTACAGAGGTTAGAGAATGCTACAAAGAAAAGTTACGTTTAAAGAAAAGCAAAACGTATAAAAGACAGCAAAGTGGAATTTTCAGAGCATTCCAAGGAAAACATACTATAGCTCAAAGGGTATTATCATTTGAAAAGTTCTGTGATCTCTGAAGAGAACAGCATGGCTTTAGGAAAGCCACTGCCATAATACTGGACTAGCTAATACACCCTTGGATCACAGGTAAAACCTCATGGTTGATCCAGATATGAATTTAGGAAGACTGCAGAACATATATTTAATAAATATTTCCACATAAAATTGACGACCAGGTATGGCAGCAATTACTACCAAAATTTGTGTTCCCCTTCCTAGTTTGGCTCTAGGATGTGGCTTCTTATCTCTCACCACCACCACACCTTTACATCGAAGTGGGGACATGTGATTAGTTCCTGCCAATGGAAGGTAAGCACTAGTGATGTTTGTTACTTTCAGACCATCTAGACATGGGTAAGTTATAAGGATGTCTGTACGTGTTTCCCACAGTCTCTTTCCTCATCCATTAGCTGAACAGATGATAACAAACCCCTAGAAAAGGCAGAGGCACCAGGCTGAACCCTGCATTCCTGAATGATCACGTAAGAAAGAAATATATGCTATTGAGTTAAACCACTGAGATTCTGGAGTTTATCTTTACAGCAGCTAGTTAATACATAAGTGCATTTGTTTCCGTTTACCAGATAACTAAATTTGAATCACAGTAATATCAAAGCACCATATTTTTATGTTACCTTAGAAAGAGAGCAACTAAAATTTGACTTAATAAAACTAAATAATGTAAAATTCTTTTTAAATATTCCATTCTTTGAAAGTCAATGCTCTAAAGCAATAGAACAGACTTCTTGGAAATAACTTTATGTATAGTGGCAACAACAACAAAAAAATCGTGTAGCTTAGGAAAGCTGAAAACTAGCCTTAGGATCTGAAGAATGGTGTGCTGAAATTTTAAGAGTAGACAATGCACGGGAACTTTGCCAAAAATGCTTATTTCAAACTCTACTGCAAGGTGATTTAGGATGCATTTCCTTTTTATAGCCTCATTTTAGGCAATGTCCAGTGTCTCTTAGCAGACAATTTAGCTGCTTCAGTAGATTTTATTGCTTCTTTCTAAATTTGTCAAGTTGTCCTTTGCCTATAGCATCAACTAGAATGGATGGCAAGAGAATTGCCTCCAGTTGTGATCGCTCTGTTTCCCTATGACCCCCGAGCCCTCAGTGTTAAAGCTTTTCCCAAGTGCTGTATCAACACTGAGATTCAAAGATTGCTATGTTTTGTCATTCTTTGGCTAGGGTATCATACCCTGCACTCATCATTTCAGGCAGCTAATCACTTATCATAGTGTCCTTATGTCCTGAAGACTCAGTGTATTAATTATATTACTAACAAACAGAGCTGATTTTAAAATGTGGCACTCTGCTTTACTCTCTCTCCTTTTGCCACTTAACTAGTGATAGGTACAACTTTTTAGTATCTGCAAAGGTGTGAGTATTTTTAACTTAATGTGGCACATTCAATATAGACTTGTAAATTTAAAATCTGCGATATTTTCTTCAATTTGAAAATGTAATAATGCATGTATTTAAGACTGAATATATATTTTCATTAAGTACAAAATTAAATACATTACAAATTAGTGTGTTGGTATAAAGAGCAAATTTTTAAAAGTATGATTTTTTATGGACATTTTATAAATAATGACCACTTATTGATTAATGAAAACAATCTAGGCTTGGCTAGACTAAATTAATCCTGGGTGACCCATGTAAAACTGTTGAGAGACATCATGTTCTTGCTATAAACTCTTCTTAAATTGCAAACACATCTGTAGGATTTTACAAAAACTGTGTGTGTGTCTGTGTGTGTGTGTGTCTGTGTGTGTGTGTGTGTGTGTAGTATGTACCTTTTTAATAATAGATCTGAAGAAACTTTTAAAAAGACCTATTTAACAAAACAACTAAATGGAAATACAAAGAGAAATTAAGATCAAGGAAAAGTAAGCAAGTATTCTGTGGCTAATTCTAAGGTTATAAGGATAAGAGTCTACTTTGTGTCTAGGCTCCCACAAAGCCAAGCCAAACTTAGCCATGTTATGACAGAAGCACCAGCATGAAAATCAGTAGCTCATATTCCAGTTCCAGGTCTACATGGCAGAAAATTTGGGCAAATCACATGTTCTTCAAGCCTCGGTTTTCTTACATGGAAAATTATGGGTTAAAACTAGGTCATTTCTCAGATATCTTCTAGATGGAAAATCGGTTACTGTGTTTGCTAACTGAAGGCCATAGCTTTCTTAGAAATGAATTCATGAGAATGCTAGTTCAGAAATTTTGCTCTTTGTTTCTCTAACAGTTAGGCTTTTGACCCCACCCTGCTCCTGCTACCATGTAATGTTTCATAAGTTCCAGAATATTGAAAAGATGTCTCTTTTGTGAATAGAGCATATTTGAATGAATTTAGGAAAAATAAACTTGGTTGAATCAGCAATAAAAGAAAATGAGGAATAACCCTACATGTGGTTAAGTAAAAACATGAAGATTGTTATGTATATAAAAGAAGATCTCATTTAACTAGTCCCCATCAATCAGAAATGGAAGGACCTTTGGAGGATATTTATTTCCTTTTGTCCTACTTTTGTAAAAGAAGACTACCTGAAAAAAAATAATTTTTAAAAATGCAGTATATATTTCTTAAAACAATGTATGGAAAAATGTTTTTGATATCTTAGAAACTGATTATTTTTTTACATATAAATAAATGATACCAAATACAAATGTCACCAGACTTACAAATAAGCTTTTCCTAAAGTGCTGCTTAAATAGAAACAAAGTAATTGTTTCCACACCCCTAGATATGTCAACAAAATTCTGTTTTACCTTGTTTTTTAATTTATTATTTTTTTAAAGATTTATTTATTTAGCAAGAGAGAGAGTGCATGCAGGAATGGGGGCAGAGGGAAAGAAAGCAAACTCCCTGCTGAGCACAGAGCTTGACATGGGGGCTCAAGGCAGGGCTGAACACCAGGACCCTGAGATCATGACCTGTGCTGAAATCGAGTCAGGCGCCTAATCGACTGAGGCACCCAGCTACTCCAACTACTACTAAAACAACTACTTCTTCTTCTTCTTCTTCTTCTTCTTCTTCTTCTTCTTCTTCTTCTTCTTCTTCTTCTTCTTCTTCTTCTTCAGCCACTTTCATAGAGTTTGAGTTTGACCTTCATGAATATTTAGTCTAACTACCATTCCATCTCCAATGGTAGTAGCCTCCTTTTGTTTATATGCACTTCTTTCTGTCTATAGGTGGCTCTACCCTCACTATTTATTTAGTGGCCTTTTTCCATTGGTACCCGTTTCTTCTTGTGTTCTCTGAAAAAGGTGAATGGACGGTTTTTAATGCCATGACAATACCATTTTACTGTGTTGTAGAGCTTTCTGGTCTCTTAACTCTAATTGATGAACATATTTTTTTTCTTTGATATTTTATTTATTTGACAGACAGAAATCACAACTAGGCAGAGAGGCAGTCAGAGAGAGAGTAGAAAGCAGGTTCCCCACAGAGCAGAGAGCCCGATGCGGGGCTCGATCCTAGGACACTGGGATCATGACCGGAGCCGAAGGCAGAGGCTTTAACCCACTGAGCCACCCAGGCGCCCCCTGATGAACACATTTAATCATGGATTAGATGCCTTTGTTAGAGATTAAATATGCTGAATTATATTCTATTTTTGGTAGCATTGATAATTTCAACAATTACCATCAAAGTAATATTGTATGTATTAGGAGTTAAATTGCAGGAAGACTTGCATTTCTAAGGATTTTATCTGTTTGGAATGTTTTGGTTATGTGTAATAGAAAAGCCAATTAATAGCAGCTGGAAAACGTGAGGAATTTATACAATTCTTGCACCAAACTCTCTATATGGTCAGACAATAATCGTGTTGTGAGGTTCCATAAAGACATCAAATCCCCACATACCTTCTAATTCTCTGCTCATCTTTCCTAAGTGGAGGGCTCGCATACTCATAGTAACAATGAGCATGCTGATTTATCCGCAGGTAAGAAGAAAGCTCAAAAGGGTAAAGAGCCAAGAAGCATATTGGCCAAAAAAATTCGTATCTTATTGGGGAGAACTGGATTCTATGCCAACTCTATTTAGAAAAGGTGAATGTTTCAATATTCTGTGCTCTGTAGATGAGAAAGACAAGGGAGAAAAAGGTTTCTGAATACCTTTTTGGGTAGCCAAGTTGCTGCATTTTCTCAGAAGATATTTATTCTAGAGCACAGCCATTTTATAAAAACACTGGATGCCCGCAGTATCTCTGCCCCTCTCCCCCTTATTTTAAACAGTTGAGGGACAGCTCAAGCTCCTTGACTCCCAGGTAGTGGGGAGGTCAATTTCTTTACTACAAGCTTGTGGCTGCAATTAGTAGGTTCCACTGGGGTAGGAATTGAGGGGATTGATGTTATCATTGACTGTGAAGATAGAATAAAGGATTTGAAAACAAGGAAATCAATGTCTTGACAAAATTTGAAAGATAAAATTAAGGACTTCTTGGAAGAGTAGCTATTCCAAATTAAATACTTGGAATCTTTGGAAATACATAACTCAAGAGATTGTCATTAAGAACAGCATAAGGAAGGGATAGTATTACCTGGCCTGTGGATATATCTTCCACTAAGCAGTGTTGTAAGGTGACACCAATAAACATTGATTCTGTCCTCGCACATGGAGAAGGAAGACTTTCCCTGAGCATTCAGGGATGCTTGATAGGTTGGATTCCCTTTCTTTTTCAACAGTCAGCCCCAAAACCAAAAAACTCAATGTCAGTTTATTAATGCACTGTTTTTCTTAGGAGGCTCATCAGGTTTTGTGGAAATATAAGTCTGTGGGGTTTTACCAGCTTTGTAAGGATTCTCATGGTGAGTATACTTCTCAGGTCTCTTGTGATATACTTACCAAATAAAATTGTATAATTGTCTTTCTTCTTATACTAGGGATGGACTTTCTCATAATCAGTTGAAATTATGCATTTGTCATAAATATTTTGAATGCTCTAATATCTTACAAGAATTCATATTTTTACTTAGAACACTCAATTTTATAAATATTAGTGAAATAGTGTGAAACTCACATTGATCAGAATTTAAAAAATAATATTGCTGATGTTAAGATGATACATTTAAATTTTTTTAGAAATTTTCAACTATAATGACTAACAAACTATCCGTAAGTGATATAAATGTTATATCCAAAATGGATAATGCTTAAGTTTGTGGTTGGCCTGGAAGCAAACTTTCATATTTTGGTAATTTAATACCCCTCAGTCATACATATTTAATGTTTGTTTCCTTTCTGTGTAAGCACTCAATGCAATATTTTTTGCTTTCAAATTCCAGTGTTGTACAATATCTTGGGAAATATTTGACTTACATTAAACATTTTGTGAGCATAACCATACCAATGTAGGCTTGTATTATTACTGGTAGTGTCAAGTATGAAATCCATTGCCTTGATAATATGGTCTCATGACCTTTAGGAAAGATCTGAAAGAGGAAACAATTGTTTCTAAACATTACTAACTATTTTAAAAGGCAGCTTATCTTGACTCCCAAATATACCAACATAATTGCTAATTCCAATCCCTCTTTGTTAGATGGAGGGAAAAGGATATATCACTGAATAACTTTAAATGTGTGTGGTTTGGGGGCATCTGGGTGGCTCAGTGGATTAAGCCTCTGCCTTCAGTTCAGGTCATGATCTCAGGGTCCTGGGATGGAGCCCGGCATGGGGCTCTCTGCTCAGCAGGGAGCCTGCTTCCCCCTCTCTCTGTGCCGGCCTTTCTGCCTACTTGTGATCTCTCTTCTCTCTCTGTCAAATAAATAAATAAAATCTTTTTAAAAAGTGTGTGATTTTTAAAGTCAGAATATGAAGGTCGTGAAGACCAGTATGTATGACCATAATTATCAAAACATTCAAGAGAAAATAAAACAGAGTTCTCATTTTTTCTTACATAATCCAGAAAATTATTTTTGAGAGTGTTTTAGTACATAAATCTCTTGGCAGTGGTCAGTTCTCTGATGCATTTCTAGTTATAGAGACCTGATGCTCAATGAAAATTGTCACAACTAGAAAACAAAGGTATGTTCCCTGTACTCCAGTGTTTATAGCAACATCACCAACAATTCCAAAATTATGGAAAGATCCCAAATGTCCATCAACTGACGAATGGATAAATAAGATTTGGTATGTATAGATATATACAATGGAATATTATTCAGCCATAAAAAGAGTGAAATCTTGTCATTTGCAACAACATGGGTGGAGCTAGAGAGTATTGTGTTAAATGAAATAAGTCAGTTAGAGATACAGGTATATATGATTTCATTCATATGTGGAATTTAGAAACCAAACACATGAACATAGGGGGTAAATAAAGGAGAGGCAAACCATAAAACATAGAGAACAAACTGAGAGTTACTGTAAGGGAGGTAGGTGGGGGGAATAGTTTAAATGGGTGATGGGTATTAAGAAGGGCACTTGTGATGAGCACTGGGTAAAGTGTGTAGGTGAAGAATCACTAAATTCTATACCTGAAACTAATACTATATGTATCTCAACTAACTAGAATTTAAATAAAAACATGAAAAAGAAAAAAAGGGACTAAAATTGGAAAAAAAAATATGTTCACTACTGTTACTAATCAGTAGCCCATAAATGCCAATGAATGCTTAGATATTAAATTTATACAAAACACTTTCAATCATTTAATGCCATGGGATATTCACAACTCACTAAGAGATATCAGTTCCATTTTTTTTAGCAGTTTAGAGAGTTAAAGGAATTTAGCTAATTTGATATGTATAGGAGATAACAGCACTTACCCTCTCTTATTCTCCACATTCATTTTGCTCCATTATTCTGTATCTCCAGATTACAGGGATTTCAGGCTTAAATAGAAAAATTTAGGCTCTTAATGTGATTTAAGTCCTATAATAGATAGTATTTGTAATGAATTCTAACTACATATGTTATTTAAAGGAAATAGAGCCACAGTGATAAGAGTAACCAAAACTCTTTGTTCTTGTTGTTGTGTGTGTGTATGTGTTTTCTTAAAATGTGTTTCTGTAGAAATATTTTATTGTGGTTGCTTCTGTTATTCTGGGGAGCAGGCACATCTTGAATAAAATAATTAAACCACAATGTAGAACTGTTTTCAGAGGAATCCAGAAAAGTCTTTAATTATTTTTCACCACCTCTCTTGTTTAGTTATGACTCAATCTCCACTGTCATAGAATAGCATTGACTTTCAGCAATAATTTAAACACCCTCCCTCAGAGAAACCTGCACTTTCCCTGTAGAAGGAAACTCCTTGTAGATCCCTAAGTGTATTGTCACTCCTGACGTTAGATAGACTCAACTCTTCTGGGTAGCAGAACAATTTAGCAGTAAGCTAATACAATTTCTCCAGCCCTAACCCAGTTTATACAAAGATTAAGAGAATGATCTTCAGCCATTCTGTCTTAGAACTTACCTGCTGACAGTAGACAGATTGAACAAGACAACTTGGGTATGCAAATCTATATTTTAATACCTACCCTGACATGACCACTCAGCAGAAGAAATGGCATGTTTATGGTATCTAAAAGTTCTTTTTAATTTGAAGCCTTGAGTTAATTCTTTCAACCTACATTAAAATTTCTTATGTTCTGTCCTTAATCTTTTGGAATGTTTGACCTCCATCTAAATTTCTCCCCAGATTACTCCAAGGTGAAGACAGCTCTACATAAGAAGGTTCAGTTTTCAACTATGTTCACTTCATTTCCATGTTTGTTATTTTACATTATTATTATAATAGTGTTGTTAGTATAAGGAGGAAAACCATGTCTGTAAGTAGCTAGGAGGAAACTTATGAACAACTTCCACTGATAATAATATTTCATTGTAATCCCTCACTGTCTGGTCAAATAAAGGTAAAACATTTCAGTCTGACATCTTTTTTTTTTTTTTAGTCTGACATCTTTATCTTTATGATTTTTCTTCCTCTCAGTTCATTTTTCTTCCTATCAACTAACACCAATGACCTTCCTTTTCCCTGTATAATGGATTTCTAATTCCACTTTTGATTATCCCTCTGATTAACTCTCTGATAATTAGGTAGAACACATACGTCCTTATAAAAAACAACTTGCTAGTGATATATAAAGCAAGTTATTAAGGCTTACTAAATTTTATACTCATTTATTCTCATTAGTGCTTACATCTTCTGAGAAGCATAAATCAATATTATATCACGCTATCTGACTTTAAGACAACACTATAAAACTTCTATAGTTTACATACACAGAAAGGAACCAGAACTCCTGGAATTTTAGAGGAGAGTGCTTTGCCAATACTACATTAATTGTGTGCCTCAAACAGGATGATTTCTGACTGCTGCTCTTCTTTCTTTTAAAGTTTGGGATGCTGTAATTTTAACTTCATCTTTATCAGTTTAGTTAGTTTGGGATTATTTAGTGACCTTTCCAACTTGTAGTGAATATATGAATTTTGATTTGCAATTTTCCAATTAATTTTAAGATGTGAATACTGAAATTCAAAGATAAATCATGCATATTTTTATTACTAAAGCAGGTACACACATATTCACCAACATATTAGCAGCTTCATTGATTACATTCTTCCTATGCATTTATGCTACTTAAATAATTTGCAATAGATTATTAAATAAATGTAATGCATTTGCTAAATTATTTTTATATCATAGCATACTGTTTCATGATAAAATTTGTCTGTGTGTATATATATACATATGGCCCTATTCATCTCTTAAATCATTAATAAGCAATTTATATCTATAGCTAGCAATACATTTATTTCAATGGCCTCACTTTGTTAATCTTCAATTTTCTTGTTATCATCAAGCTGTTTTTCCTTGGAAAGAAAGAAATTATGGGTAGGATAAGGGAAATTGTCTTTCAGTCTTCTGACTCGTTCTATGTAAAAGTGGTAGATTCTTCGGTATCACTAATAAATTGAATATTACTGGGATTTAAATATTTCAGAGATAGTCTGAAATTTTATCTTAGTCACTTAATAGGAATTGTACATATGTGAAAATTAGAAATGCAACCTTTGTGTCATATGGCTATATTAAGAATGTGAGACATAATATATGCAAATCATTTTCCTCTATTCCCTTTAGTTCTTAACTCTGATCTAAACTTCAACTTCCTAAAATTCTATCTATGGCTCCAGTTCATGCCTTTAATTTGAAACTGAGTAGGATTTAATCCAGTTTATGTTTAACAGGTATTCAACTGTTTAAAATAGTTTTTATGTTCTCTCTCTTTCTAAGGACCTGGGAAGACAAAGGTTGTTGCAATAGGGTCGAAAGTGGCTCTGAACATCACAGCAATGAAAAGAAATCTTCATTGGTGGTGTTTTTCAGACATGGAGAGAAAAAGGTTTGTTAATTTTGATTCATTTTTCAGCAGATGAAAGTCTTAAGAGCAAGCTTGGTTTAATCCTTTGACACTGTAATGATCCCATACTTTGCCCAGGAATTTCTTTCATTTAAGTCCTTTATACTCAGTAAAAGTTTTCCACTGGAATGTTCTGGGAAGCCTGGAAATACCTGTAGGTTAGCCTGGCTATATAATTTAGGCAGGCCACTTGTATCTTCAGATCTTTGCTCATCACTAGTAGAGAAATCACTGTGATCTCTTCTACCCAAAACTCTTCATGATTCTCAGGTGATATCCCTGTATAAAATATGTCATCTAGCATCAATATATGGATTAGAATAATGTTATTTAATGTAGTATCAGAAATAGTGATCCTATATTTTTATGAATGCAAACAAACAAAAAAAAAACAAAAACAAAAACCCAGAAAATTGACTTGTTTATTAGAGTAAGAGTTGAAAATATGACATGATTGTATCTAAGGACTAGCATAATGATCAATAAATGTGTATATAATCAAATTTTCAGAGGAAACCCCATTTTCCTTTAACACACACATATAAACACACAGGTAACATCTAAATAGCCATTTTCACATTGCCCTAATAATCTATTTTTATATGTGTATATAAATATGTGTATATATATGTGTGTGTGTGTATACATATAGATATACCTATTTGTATATGTATGTATATGTATATGTATGTCTGTATATGTATACATTTCATATTGTTCCTACAACCATATCCCTGTCAGCTTTGTTCTGTTCGTAGGTTGCTGTAGAATATCGATACTAAACTAATGATGGCACTACAGCCACAGCTATGGAATGAGCATAGTTAGTGCCCAGTTTGATCCTCCTTTCCTGATCTGTAGCATTTTGTTTCCTTTTGGTATCTTTTAAACAATCTGAGCCAGATATTTTTAAGTACTGTCACAGGGGAAAATAGATTACTGAGGTTGTATACAATGAGGTATTAATAAGAGAGACTAATAAATTTATTAAATCAAAACATAAAGGCTAAGTCTCTAATGATTGAATTTCAAATATCAAGAGTAAGGTGTGAATTCACCAGCCTCTTCAAAACCTACAACTCACTTAGGTGGTCAATATTTCATTCCTTTATAAGGCTCATCCCAAAAAGAACAATAGAAATATAAAAATGAAAAAAAATCGATGTTTAAAAGTAGCCAAACTAGGGGTGCCTGAGTGACTGTCAGTTAAAAGTCAGACTCTTGGGGCACCTGGGTGGCTCAGTCAGTTAAGTGTCTGCCTTTGGCTTAGGTAGTGATCCTCGGGTCTTGAGATCCAGTCCTGCATTGGGCTCCCTGATCCGTGGGAAGCCTGCTTCTCCCTCTACCTCTGCCCCCTTTCTGTCTCTCATGAATAAATAAAGTCTTTAAAGGAAAAAAAAAAAAAGGTCAGACTTTTGATTTTAGCTCAGGTCATGATCTCAGGGTCATGAGGTCAAGCCTTACATCAGGCTCACCACACAATATGGAGTCTGTCTGAGATTCTGAGATCCTCTCTATCTTCCTCTGCCCCTTCCCCTGCCCAAGTTCTATCTCTAAATAAATAAAAACATCTTTCTTTAAAAATAAAAATAGCCACACTTTACAGATTTTAAATATTTGATGTAGAAGACATCTTAATGTTATGAAAGAAGAAGTACACATTAATTTGAAAAATAACATAAGCAGCTACTAATAAAACAATCCATGTTTTCTTCCCTATTTTCTTTTACTTTTTGGCAATTCCCTTGTTCCTTTAACATTTGAAACCTGAGCATGGGCAGGCAGGGTGTGTGGTGTGGAGAGCCCATATAAACTCTGTTAGGTTTATTTACTCTACCTTAAAAGGTAGTCCCAAACTAAAAATTTCTTAACTCACTGAAGTTCTTTGATAATGTAAACTGCCTACATTTATCTTCTAAAGCCTGATAGACCTTGACTATCATGAAGCTCATCAATCTTTGACTGTCTTCTAGTGATATTGCATAGCAAATGGCAGTGCTGTGCTATATATAACCTGCTTTGAATATCTAAGAAACTCTGAGTAATTCTGACAGGAAATTACCAAAAAAGACAAGAATTAGAGTTGCATGTACTATACACTGAATTCACAGCAGGAAACTTTAAGCATTGATTGAAATTTGGTATTGGGTTATGAGTTAGTAGTAACTTAATATGCAGGAAAGTCACTATATCTGGATTGCAGTATTTAAAAACTATAATTGGGGTGCCTGGGTGGCTCAGTCAGTTAAGTGTCTGCCTTCGGCTCAGGTCACAATCCCAGTGTCCTGGGATCAAGTCCAATGTCAGGCTCCCTGCTCAGTGGGGAGTCTGCTTCTCCCTCTCCCACTACACCTCTCCCCAACTTGTGGTGCTCTCTCTCTCAAATAAATAAATAAAAATCTTTAAGAAACTTTAAAAATAAAAAAAAAAACACTGTAATTGGATGAAATAAAAACTATAAATGTTATTTGTGTATGTATGTATGTTTTTGTGTCTGTGTGAGTCATGTCATAAGATCTTAATTCCCTGAACATCTTAATAGCTTTATTTAAGAAGACATTTCACTGGGGTGCCTGGGTGGCTCAGTCGGTTAAAGCCTCTGCCTTTGGCTCAGGTCATGATCTCAGGGTTCTGGGATCGAGCCCTGCATTGGGCTCTCTGCTCAGCAGGGAGCCTGCTTCCTCCTCTCTCTCTCTGCCTGCCTCTCTGCCTACTTTTGATCTCTCTGTCAAATAAATAAATAAAATCTTAAAAAAAAAAAGACATTTCACCATGTATATATTTATCATGTATTATAATACTGAGTTTATATTTTGGGGGCCTACATATTTGTATTTATAACCAAGGCAAGCACTTAAAATATCCTTATTTGTCATGTTAACTTTCTTAGTCACCTTCCCCATTTGTATGTTTGTCAAATTTCAAAATTATGTTCATTTATTTCCAGCAGTAATGGCAATTTGTTCCAATTTAACCAGGACCACCTAACCCTAATGTCCCGAAAGGTACTTGGATTCTTTCTGACCAAAGAGAAAAGAACATTTGAAATTTGAAATAAACCAATACTAAATATATCTCTTATATATATCATTTAACTTTTGATAGTTAACTTGTCCTTGACTTCTGTAAAAAGAAAAAAAATGCTTTATGTCTAAAGCTACAAAATCAAAGGTGAATTGAGGCAAGGGAAACAAAAGCAAAAATAAACTATTGGGACTTCATCAAAATAAATAGCATCTGCACAGTGAAGGAAACCATCAGCAAAACTAAAAGGCAACCTACTAAGTGGGAGAAGATATTTGCAAATGACATATCTGATAAAGGGTTAGTATACTAAAAGTTAGAGAACTTTTCAACTTCAACACCCCAAAAACAAATAACCCTATTAATAAATGGGCAGAAGATATGAACAGACTTTGCACCAAAGAGGACATACAGATTGCCAACAGGCAAATAAAAAGATGCTCAACGTCATTCATCATCAGGGAAATTCAAATCAGAACTACAATGAGATATCACCTCATACCTCATACCTCAGAAAGGCTAAAATCAGAAATGAGAAACAACAAGTGTTATGAGGATGTGGAGAAAAAGGAACACTTGTGCACTGTTGGTAGGAATACAAGCTGGTGCAGCCACTGTGGAAAACAATATGGAGGTTCTTCAAAAAGTTAAAAAATGAACTGCCATAGGATCCAGCAATTGTACTTGGTATTACCCAAGGAATGCAAAAAGACTAATTCAAAGGGATACATGCACCTCTATGTTTACAGAGCCATTATTTACAATAGCCAAGATATGAAAGAAGCACAAGAGTCCATTGACTGATGAGTGGATAAAGAAGATGTGGTATGTATATACAATGGGATATTACTCAGACATAAAACAGAATGAAATCATGTCATTTGCAACTACATGGATGGAGCTAGATGAAAGAAGTCAGAGGAAGACAAATACCATATGGTTTCATATGTGGAATTTAAGAAACAATGATCGTAGGGGAAAAGAGAGAGAGAGACAAACCAAGAAACAAACTCTTAACTATAAAGAACAAACTGATGCTTACCAGAGAGGAGGTGGGTAGAGGGATGGGTTAAACAGGTGATAGGGATTAAGGAGGACACTTGCTGTGATGAGCCCCCAGAGTTGTGGAATGACTAGATCCTACATCTGAAACTAATATTACCCTATCTGTTAACTAACTGGAATTTAAATAAAAACGTAAAAAAATAAAAACTAAAAAAAAAAAAAAAAAGATCAAGTGTGATGCTATTTATTGACTAATCTTTCTCCTTTCATAATTTAACCAAGGAAAACTAAGACATGATAACAATTCCATGCTTTTGCTAATAAGTTATAAAAGAGGAAAACAAGAAATGTGATGGATCTTTCGCTCTCTCCTTTAAACAGAATATCTTAAAACTAGAACTCTCTAGAGACCCCAGTTGTTTTTAGATTTTAACTTCTTCAGGCACTTAATATTTTTTTTAATTTTCATGAGACAAAGTAAACACTAGAATATTCATACCTCTTACCCCAGGAAATAGTTAACTACATTTTCTCATTGACCCTTTCATCATCAATTGTCATCTATTTTATCAAATGGCAGGAGTAGTCCTCAGTTCAGTTCTGGAGGGAGGCACTTCCTTGAACATTGCAGTGATAAACATAGAAAGTAAATTTCTCCATGTAACAAATGGTAGAAGAGAATTAGTCACAACAGGAAAACAAGAGTAATTCAATAAATTCAGGGTTTTTTTGAAGCATGGACAGAGGTGATATCAGAAGCTTGGGAGCAGGTGTAACTGCTGCTATTTTCCAGAATACATGTGCACGATGTGAGACTTAGTTTCTCTTTATAAAATCACCTACTCAAGGCACAGACTTTATACACCACTGTTTCCTGTCATATGCATTTCAAATATATATCAATGCATTTTTAAATTCTCACTTTTATTTTTTAAAATTTTTATTTTTTATTTTCAGTGTTCCAGAATTCCTTGTTTATGCACCACACCCAGTGCTCCATGTCATACGTGCCCTCTATAATACCCATCACCAGGCTCACCCAACCTCCTACCATCCTTCCCTCCCAAACTCTCAGTTTGTTTCTCAGAGTCCACAGTCTCTCATGGTTCGTCTCCCCCTTCAATTTCCCCAACTCACTTCTCCTCTCCATCTCCCCATGTCCTCTGTGTTATTCCTCATGCTCCACAAATAAGGGAAACCATATAACTGACTCTCTCTGCTTGACTTATTTCACTCAGCATAATCTCTTCCAGCCCTGTCCATGTTGATACAAAAGTTGGGTATTCATCCTTTCTGATGGAGGCATAATACTCCATAGCATATATGGATCACATCTTCTTTATCCACTCATCTGTTGAAGGGCATCTTGGTTCTTTCTACAGTTTGGTGACTGTGGCCATTGCTGCTATGAACTTTGGGGTACATATTGCCCTTCTTTTCATTACATCAGTATCTTTGGGGTAAATACCCAGTAGTGCAATTACAGGATCATAGGGTAGCTCAATTTTCAACTTCTTAAGGAATCTCCACACTGTTTTACAAAGTGGCTGCACCAACTTGCATTTCCATCAATAGTGTGAGAGGGTTCCCCTTTCTCCACATCCTCTCCAACACTTGTTTACTGTCTTGTTGATTTTGACCATTCTAACTGGTGTAAGGTGGTATCTCAATGTGGTTTTGATGTGAATCTCTCTAATGGCTAATGATGATGAACATTTTCTCATGGTTCTGTTAGCCATTTGTATGTCTTCTTTGGAGAAGTGTCTGTTCATGTCTTCTGCCCATTTTTTGATGTGATTATCTGTTTTGTGTGTGTTGAGTTTGAGGAGTTCTTTATAGATCTTGGGTATCAGCCCTTTGTCTGTAGTGTCATTTGCGAGTATCTTCTCCCATTCCCTGGGTTTTTTCTTTTGTTTTGTTGACTGTATCCTTTGCTGTGCAGAAGTTTTGGATCTTGATGAAGTCTCAAAAGTTCATTTTCATTTTTGTTTCCTTTGCCTTTGGAGACATATCTCGAAAGAAGTTGCTGTGGCCGATGTCGAAGAAGTTACTGCCTATGTTCTCCTCTAGGATTCTGATGGATTCCTGCCTGACCTTGAGGTCTTTTATCCATTTCGAGTTTATCTTTGTGTATAGTGTAAGAGAATGGTCGAGTTTCATTCTTCTACACATAGCTGTCCAATTTTCCCAGCACCATTTATTGAAGAGATTGTCTTTTTTCCACTGTATATTTTTTCCTGCTTTGTCAAAGATTATTTGACCATAGAGTTGAGGGTCCATATCTGGGTTCTCTACTCTGTTCCACTGGTCTATGTGCCTGTTTTTGTGCTCGTACCATGCTGTCTTGGTGATCATAGCTTTGTAGTAAAGCTTGAAATCCGGCAACGTGATGCCTCCAGTTTTGTTTTTCTTTTTCAATATTTCCTTGGCAATTCGGGGTCTCTTCTGGCTCCATACAAATTTTAGGATTGTTTGTTCCAGCTCTTTGAAAAATGCTGGTGGAATTTTGATCAGGATGGCATTGAAAGTATAAGTTGCTCTAGGCAGTATAGCCATTTTAAAATATTTATTCTTCCGATCCATGATCATGGAATGCTCTTCCATCTTTTTTGTGTCTTCTTCAATTTCTTTCATGAATGTTCTGTAGTTCCTTGAGTACAGATCCTTTACCTCTTTAGTTAGGTTTATTCCCAGGTATCTTATGGTTCTTGGTGCTATAGTAAATGGAATCATTTCTCTAATTTCCCTTTCTGTATTTTCATTGTTAGTTTGTAAGAAAGCAACTGATTTCTGTACATTGATTTTGTATCCTGGCACATTACTGAATTGCTGTAATTCAGTAAAATTTGAATTACAGAGTTTACAGATTAAAATTTCACTTTTAAAACAGATTTTTAGCATTACTAGATTAAGGCTACTAAATGTTTAGACCATGAATTCTTAATAATCTAATGAAAAATATTTTCTCTCTCCCTAAAAATATGAATATATACCCACATTTTTGTATGCAATTTTTAAGAGTTTACTGAATCCAGAGAGCTCATGGACCTCAGATTACAGACTGGGGTCTTAGATGAGATTTGACCTTTGATTTAAGCTTTAAGCAATTACAATTAAGTAATAATCTTGTGTGTAGTAAAAACAACACATTTCAATAAGTCAGCATTTTCCAAGTATAGTTCTGCAGATAAATAGTTTTGTTGAGTGTTAAAATATGTTACACTGAAAGTATTTCTTTGGCTCCATAGTCAAAAAAAGCTTTTAAGAAATGCTGAGTTAAACAAAAGTTAACAATTATAAAAAGCTTTCTCTTGCACAGGGATTTCTCAGAGTTTTAAATATTCTAATGCAAGTTTTGATTCTCCAAGAAGAGAAATAAGCCCTGAACGTTTATGGAATATATTTACACATTCAACATATTTACACACTTTCTTCTTTCATGGAACAACTCACAGAAATGTTGTTTCTCTGAATCTCAAGAATTTAGAAAATGTTGTAGTGATGTGACTCACCTTTTTCAAATCAGGCAACAAAGAATTTTTTTGGAGATGCAACTACTTCTGGTAGCTCTTGTAAATGGTTTGAATACAACTGAATCACATTGACACAAGCATCTGACACAATTGAATTGATATATCTTGAAGCCCTCACAAATTAATTTAGTGGATATTTCAAATTTTAACCAGCACTGATATACAAACTGATTAGTAGGGTATTTCTCTAATAACTATAGATTCATTGTATTTAAGAGAATACAGAACCTGAAATAAATGAGTGTGAGACAGTTTGAATACATTTATAAAATAAGTATATTTAACAAGTGAAACTGTGAATCCATTTCTTAGGAAATAGAGCCAATATATTTAGTGTCTAGGTGGAGAGGCCTGTACTCAGGGGTCTGGGAACCAAATTCTAACTATGATTTTGACACTATGATTTTGACACTGGGTTTAAAAGCTAACCATTTTGAGTATCAGAATATCGTCGACAATTATGCATTTTAAATTCTACTTAATTGCTTTTCTTGGGATTATGTTACATGACATGGAAAGACAGAAAAAATTCATGAATCAAGAAAAACATCTCAAGATGGTAGAACAATAGTCTTACCCAGCATCCAGAATACTAAATAAATATATATTTAATAAATAGTATTATATATATATATATATATAAATAATTTGGGTTATCTATAATTTAGATCAAAATGAATTTGTTACACTATAAGCTGTTTCAATGGTATATGGACTGATTCAATTTTGCCTAAGTGTAATAGTTTCTAATGGAATAACTTGATCATTTTTAAAACAGTAAATTAATTCATCGCATTTAAATTCATTACTTTAGTGACCTGATAAATATAATGATGCTGCCAAAGTACTTTAGTTATCTTCATTTAACAACTAACTAGGAGAATTGAGGCCAGAGTACGTGAAACTTTTCAGAAATCTTTAAATATGAGTTGCTCTATCACCAGCTTGGTTTCTATTTCTGTGTCCGTTCCTACATCCTTCTCTGTCACATCTACCTCTAAATCCATACCTACAGATGTATGTATATCAGTGTATATCATCCTTCTTTCCCAGCTGGGATCTTAGAGAATATAGTTACTTTCCTCTGATCTATTTTTTTAAACAAATAACTCATTCATATTTACATATTAACAAACGTATTTTCAACTAGAAATTATTCCTCACTTCTAACGTGAAAATGTGATTTTAATATCTCAGTTCCCTTATTTCCCAGGAGATTACATTCAACCAAAGATTAGGTACAAGCATATTCTATCAGGACTCATAATTAGAAATGAAATTGCTCCAGAATAGTTTTATCTGTGGTGGAACCATCTTACCTTTAGTTATGTGCTTGAATGGATGCAGCCTAATTATCAACTCTCAACTGAAAATGAGCCCTGCAAACTCCAGCTGCTCTGGAGCCTACATTTCATTTGTTTTATTTTTCTCATCAATGAGGCAAGTGTAGCATAAATCTGTGAGACACAAAACTGAGACCGGAGATTCAACACTTTCTACAGCTATATTAGGTAGAAAGTTGTAAAAGCAAACACATTGGTGTCTGCAAAGTTAAGGGAATTGAGTTTATAAAAGTCCAATACTCTGGTCAAAACAGAGTCAGTACATCACACAGGCATAAAATTAGAAATTTCCAAAGGATTAGAATGCAGTGAAAAACATAACTGTAAATGGATAACAAAAATATGATTCTCCTTTGGGTTTCAGAGTCATTATTAATAACTACCATTATTGTAAGAATAGATACAGAGGTATTAATAAACAGACATTTTAACATTTGTAATTAACATAGTACTAGAAAAATAAGGTTTGATGCATTTTATCTATTTTTCAATAAAATGTGCTTTAGAAACAGAATTTACTTTGGATTCAAGGACACACACAGACATGTGAATAGGTAGAAAACAATATTCCATGCAATTGGTTTTATTTAAGGTTTTTCACGATATATGAATTCAGTTGGGGAATAGTACTTGAACATTTCCAGTTTATATTCTCTTCCTTTAATTGGCTGATATAGGAGGGATAAATAACAGTAATTTGTTTGGATTTCCATATGTAGTTTTATGCCCCCGGCTTTGTCAAACTCTGAGGTCCTAAAATTCTAAGCAAGTGGAACCAAATGAGAACTGTGCCCTGAAAATTCAGAGAATGAGGATTACTGAGCCTAGAAATTCTGTAGTATTTCACCATATTTTTTTTCTCCTGCTTGAGGGAGTCACCATGGAGTGTTTTGAGTAGGGAGAAGAAGAAAGTCTGTGTAATTTGACTTTGTGGATTGAAGTTTCCTTACAGTATATGTAAGTTCTATATACCAGATACCTGCTAATCACCCTATAGCTCTGGGTTGACTTGTTTTGGAAGTGAAAGTGAGAATTTAGACAGTGGAAGAGTTTCACTAATACTAGTTTAATGCTTTCAGAGAGCAGAAATCAAACATTAATTTTAGCTGCCTTGTTTAATATTTGCCTCCTTTATTTCTGTATAAAATTATTGTAGATTCTCTCTAATAAATTTTCCTTCAGCAAGTTATTGATTCAATTTTTAACCTTTTGGAACCAGATTCCTATTTTAGCATAATGTATCTCAGCTGAACTATATATTAATGTCATCACTGATCTTCTGCAAAGTCCTCCATGGAGAATTTACATTTATGCTAGAGGTGTTGGTAGGGTAATTTATTGGAAAGAAAATCCATAGTATAATTATGAAACAACATGGGTGACCTATTTTTCTCAGTTTACATTTTTCTCTATTGATTCCAGTTAAACGTATCTTTGTTTTGCTGATTAAACTCCAAAGTGGCTCTGTATCTACTTCAACTGAAAGTATGATAAAGAATCACCAGCATGAATATGAGAGGAAGGCACCTCTGAATAAATTTTATCCTAGAGATTGATTTCAGCTTGCAGGGGTGGGGGGAGATAGGGATACTCAAATTTGTCATGTAGTAGTAAGCTAGACCACTGAGGACAACTTTCTTAAAGCATTCATTCAGTTGTACAAGCAGAGTACAACTCCTAGTTAAAGAGAATAATATAATTAAATATAAATTAAATAATTTATATAATAAATATAACATATTTATAATAATCACAATACATTAAATAATGTACATATTTAGTATGCATATTAATAGATATGTATATACATATTAATATATACATACATAAACTACATATTTGAAGAGTAGGAAAGTCTTTCTCAATCACTAAAGCCAATCATTATTCTCTGAATATTTTTTAGACCAGTATCACATAAGATTAGGCAAGAACCATCTTAAGATAAAAATTTTTTATCTAAATCTGGCATGTAAGTAAACCAGAAACCTTATCATGTTGCTTCAGTTCAAATTAACTATTTCCTGAGCACATGTAATTTGGAACAGCAAAGTGCTTGCTAGGCAATAGGGAAGGTTACTCTTGATTGACCCTCTTTCTCTTACCGGTGAAAAGTGTGTATATGGATCTTCAGGCCATTTTATTTCAGGTATCTAAAATAGAAACTTAAAAAAAATATATTGAAGCATGGATTATAGTAGGCAAATGAGACATCTGAATGAGAGTCATTTTGGAGGATGCTAGGGTACAGATCAAGTTAGTGAATGAACAAAGGACGGCTCTTTCTCACATGGGATGCTAATTATTTCAGCCCTAAAAACTGACTGTGAGCTACAATAATTTTAACAGGAAATGAAAACTGGATGATAGGTATATAGGCAATGAGGATCTCTGAATTAAAAAGGCACTGTCTAGAGAATCTACTAAGGAGAAAACAGAGCAGGCAGCCTTTTGATAGGCTACACAGCCGATTAGTACAGGAGGACTGAAAACCTTAGACAGAACAATGCAAATATCCACTGAAAGCTAATGGTATATGAAAACTAAAATGCAAAGGGCAGAGAGAAACAAAAAAAGTGAAGAGAAAAGTGTGACTCTAAGGAAAGATTGAGAAATTGCTACTGGCAAGGGCTGATGCTCACGCTAGATTTATTTATTTATTTATTTATTTATTTATTTATTTATTGTACAAATTTTATTTGAGAGAGAGAGAGAAAGAGAAAGTGAGAGAGAAAGAGTATGAGACGGGGGGGAAGGTCAGAGGCAGAAGCAGGCTTTGGGATCATGACCTGAGCTGAAGGCAGACAATTAACTGACTGAGCCACACAGGCACCCTCAGGCTAACTTTAGAAATGGAAATATATTCTCCATCAAAGCAAAACAAAGCATCTGAACGTTTTCTTGCACCATGCAATGAGGCTTTTGGATATAATTTGATAAAGAAGGTAGTACTCTAGATTGCAAAGTATACCAACAATAACTTTACAAGGCTTCCTGGTCCATTTTAAATTCCCTATTTCATTATGTGTGTTATTCTTCCTTTCTTCAGATGGAGGATCTTCAAAACTACTAAAACAAGAATGAATTTTAAAAAATGATTCAGTGGCTGAAAAGGACATTTTTATGTTCTTCTCCATAGTTAATACATGGAGGAAAATGACATCCCAATATGGGGAAGAAAGCAAATTGTTGTAAAAAGGAAAGAAGAGTCGGCTGAGTGCCTCAGAGTCTGCAACATGAAAAAGAGGGCTCCACAGGATCGAAGCTTGGACATCTCTGGTACCTACTCCCTGGGAGACTAACATTAGTGGAGGACATGCCCCCAGAAGTGGTCATTTGTCATATTGACTGGATGGTCTCCAGAAACCTTGCTTATTTCAGGGGACTTCTAAGACAGTGGATAATGGGCCCCTATCAATATACTCCTCCAGGTGCTAGGAGCTAGAGCATGGGCATAATCAAAATGCTTGGCTGCTGCTGTCCTGGACTTTGACTCTGGAGTCAGCAATGCCAAGAAGTGTGACAGAGCTTAGAATTCGTTCTGGAGAGAAGAACAGAAGCAGCATCTGGTGCTGTGATGGCTATGACTGTGGTATGTTTGTGTCTAATGCCAGCCATTGTGAAGGCATCAGCAGGCAATGTGGTAGCTTATCGGCCTTTCCTTTTGGATGATTTTGGCTGCAGTTCTTTATCCCAGACGATTTAAGTTCTTCCTAGCTTTCCAAGTCTGGAATTTTACTCTTAGAGTGATTCTGTGAAATACCACCATCTTTTCAATAATTTATTTTCATCTTCTATTAGCTACAGTAGGGCTTCTTATATTTGCAACTAGGAATTCTGATTGATAAACAATTTGTTGTATCAAATTGCTGTAATAGTGGGAGGAAATCTTACCTTGGGAACTAGATACAGAAATGATGAGTTATGTGTAAGGAGTCAGAGTTAGCTTATCAGGATATGGACCAGGTTTGGGCTCTAGGCTTCAAATCCCCTCTCTACCATGTGGTTGCTGTTTGCAATTTAACTAATCTCTTTAGACTTCTTCCTTTATAATATAGGGAGGGTAATACTTACCCTGTTAAGATGATTAAATGACTTATTATTTATAAGATGTTTACAAAGACCCCTGGGACATGGTTAATACTTAATATTTGTAATTACTATCATTACTTATTTGAAATTATTTTCATACTTTTTATTGGATTATAATTATGCACATGATATATGCCAGACACTGGTTTTGGCATGACAGACAGACGAGTGAACATGAGAGGTCAAGGTCTTCCTGAAACTCACATCCTAATAAAATCAGAGTATTTCTATCTACTTAGAGATGGTGAGTGGAACAGAAGATTAAAATCATTCCAGGCTGGGTAAGGAAGCATAGAAGACTACAGTGACACCTCCTTTATGGGAATGGTAATAGTTATGTGTGGCTTCTCCCACATAGAGGCATATGGGAGAAGGCATATGGGGGAAAATGTGCTAAGGCAAAGGAAGGCAACTATCACTAACATATGGATGTTTGCAAACTTTCCCCTTTCACTGCCCACTGAGAGGTCTCTGACATCATGTAATTTTTGCCCTCTTTCAGAAATTCTGAAGTGAGTCCTCCTCTGACTGGTAAAAGGTGAAGTGATTTTATAATAAAAAGTAGAGTGATAAAGAAAAAGAAAAGTAGAGTGTAAGGAAAGATTAGGAGTAAAATTCTCAAGGTCAGAGGATGAGCTTTTATAGATTTGAGAGGAGCAGAAGCTGATAGGAAGTAGTAACAAGGTGTAGGTGTGTAGCTATCCAGTAGTGAAAATGTTATACAATAAAGACCTGTGCAGAGATGAATTGCATATATGTCATCCTGACCATATGACATAATGTGCATTGATATGCTTTTAGTTGGTAAAACTCAGAAGTCTTGCGTGGGTTCCCTGGCGATGCTTCTGCTGTATGGCCCACTGTGGGAACTCTTTTGGGGGGATTGAGAGAAACAGCTTTCATGGGAAAACATGAGTATGTCAAAACCTTATTGTTGTTGTTTTCTTTAACCACCATTATATGTTTTCTATAAAAAAAAACACGTTCTATGAAGATCTTTGGAGGTATGTTTTTGTCTTGCTACATCTGAATTATTTTGGTTGAATTCATTACTTGTATAGATAAACCAAGATGCTATTTCAGATTAAATAAAAGGGTTTTATGAGTTCTAAACAAAATTGTGAAGGGGAGTGCCAGAATAAGGATTTGAACTTCAATCTGTATAAAGGAGGTGACCTAGTGAAGTGTTAAAAGCATGAAATTTGAAGTTAGATAAATCTATGTTCAAATAAATTTTTGTACTTTCTAGTTATAGAATTGGGCAAGCTGAAAGGATCTCTATAAAAGAGAATAGTAAACACTAATTCAGGATTAGGATCAAGTGGGATAATATATATGCAGTACATCGTAATATCTGGCATCCAAATGTATTGTTTATTGGGACTGAAATGTGGGGTTAGAGATGAGGAAGAGTAAGACAGGGCTACAGATATATATTTGAAGAAATGATGGTTAAAGCTATGAATGAGAATAGGGATCAGCCAACTACAACATGTTGTCACTTGTTTTTGTGAAGAAAATTTCATTAGAATGCAACTATGCTCATTCCTTTAAGTATCCCTGATGGCTGTTGTCATGCTACAATAGCAGAATTGAGTAGTTGTGACAGAAATCACATGACTCAGGAAATCTATATTTCTATATTCTATATATTTCTATATTCTATAAATCTATATTTCTATAAATCTATGTTACCTGGCTCCTAACAGAAAATGTTTGCTGAACTCTGGACTAGAAGAGGCCTGAGAATACATATAAGAATGTCTACATGTAAGAATTTTTTTTTCTCTCATCTTTGGGATATGATTAGTATTTCACTTGTATAGAGAGAGTATATAGCAGGATCATGATAGCATTCTACTAGAAGGATAGTAAAGACCAAAGTGTATCCTTTCACCAAGTCCAAGTCTTGTTTCCTTTGTATCAACGAAACAAGCAGAGGCAGGAAACTCACCTTTTTTCAGCATTCAGCTTTTCTAAGGAGTCTGAGCATTTTCTAGTCATAAGAGGATTCACAAGTGTAAAATTCCAGAAATTTCCTGCAACTGAGGCGAAACTAAAACCAGTAGGGGTTTATTTGTCAAAAACCTATGGGCATAGATTCCAAAACTGTCACAATACACACACTGTTTTAATAAAAATGTATGAAAAGACAGGTGATATAGTTCAACACTGTACTATAAATCTCAAGCTTCATTGAAGATGTGAAATGATAAACAGATTGGTTTATGTGATAGTGTTTTTAATCCACTTCTTTAGAATCCAGCTTAATCCTATTATCTCCAACCTAGAAGACAGAAACTTAAATTGCAAAAGGAAATTTGCTGAATTCCAAGCAACTGAGCTAACTATTCCAATACATGGATGGTCCCTTAATGTCTGTATATCTAATATGGTCCCTACAACTCTCCCATTAAATTCAGTGAATGAGTAGCTAAAGAGACATCTTCCCTAATTCTGTGATATGTTCACCAGAAGACACCCTTGAGGATGGCATTTTTGGCTTCAAGTCCTCATAGATTTAATGTTTGTACACAAACTTTAGATCTCATTGGCACATCCTGACTGAGAATGTTGCTACTCAATAATACACAACCATTTGGACATCTGTTCCTACATAAATATTACTCTGATTCAAAAAGATTTACCAAAGCATACTTAATAAAAATCATCTTTAGAGTTGAAGCGTCAAATAAAAAAGGTAGTTTAAAGAAACAAAACTGTTACCTGATTTGGTGATCTCCTACTGAATTAGTTTCATGGCCATCTCATATTTAGATTTTATTTGAAAGTGTTTTCATTTGAAAGATTTTCATTTAAAAGCCTATAATACTCGAAAATAACTGAGACAAGTTAGAAATACCTTATCCATTTTATTGATATGGAAAAACCTGGCATGACTTGAGCAAGTCATTTTTGTTTTTATTTTCTTAAATCCTTTGACCATAAAATATATAAATCCTTTCCCCAAAATACTCAAGCATTATGCTTTCATCTATGCATCTTGATGTGTCCAACATGAAGGTTTGTTTTGATTTTTGACTACTTGCTTAAGACCACAGATGAAAGTGAAAGAAAGAATGTGGCTCTGAGAGCTTATAGGAATACATTAATGATGATTTTGCATACAGTTCATTCCTGATTTTTCTGAAGTCTAATCATAGATGAATTTCAAGATGCAATTCTAGTTGAAGTTATAAAACATAAAAATAAAAATAAACTCAATAAATCTTGTTTAAAAACTCCAGGAAGAACATTTATCGTGTATGCTGTTCATACTCTCCAATCATCACCTTCAGAATCCCCAAGCAATAATATGAACTAACCACCTTCATTTGATTAAACAAAGGTTACCTATTAACTGCCAAGACCAACTAAATAAAAATCACATTGTCCAAATGTCCCTCTCTCAGCAATGAGTTGTATGAATTCTAAAACCAAATTGATTCTGGTACATTTATAGGAGAAAACTGCTAGTAAACAGTGGGAAAAATCAGAATGTATTATAATTTTGTTAATATTTTTTTTTAAATAAGTACTTCCCAAACTTTACAAATCATCCAGTTTCAGTTTCACAGGATACTGCTCTGCAGTTCTCCCCAATATTTTTTTTTTCCTTAGGAATGGCCACACTATTTAATATGAAGTGCCCAAAGACATATTTGGGAAGCTGAACACACTATTTTCTGCAGTAGCAACATGATAGAAATACATTTCAGACCTGATACAGGTAGTTTAGTTTACCCTATTTTTATTTGCCTATGTATACCAGCTGCTGCAGCTTAGATTTCTCTAAGGAGAGTATGAAATAAGAAATATAACTTAAAAGTGTAAGCTGTGAGCAGTTGAGGTTTAATTCAGAAATTTATAGATTCACTACTGGCAATAAGCTCTAAGGAGTACATCTAATATAGTGCATTATGGCAGCATCACTCAATGTGCTGTAGTTAAGGGCTTGTCAGCATTTCTATTTTAAACTCCTCTTTTCTGGTGTTTATGATTTGACCATTAAGAATCACTGGGGCTTGAAAAAACAGTTTGTGAAGATTGAGTTCAGCAGCAAATTGTACCATGTTCCATTCTGAGCAGTAGAATGAAGAGCAAAGTTCTGTGAAAGGATAAAACTGAGTTGACTAAGTTAGGACATCATCTTGTTAAAGGAGAGGAGGGAGAACTCTCCAGCTTAGGTTCTTATGTAGATTGTGTATTAGATGTTCCAATTATGTGGTTATAAGTGGGAGTACATAACAAGAAGTTGAGTTTGGAATTAGGAAGAAAAGCCAATTGAAAAATGAAGAAAATCATTCTTTTTTTTAAGATTTTATTAATTTATTTGAGAGAGAGACAGTGAGAGAAAGCATGAAAAGGAAGAAGGTCAGAGGGAGAGGCAGACTCCCAGTGGAGCTGGGAGCCCGATGCGGGATTCGATCCTAGGACTCCAGGATCATGATCTGAGCCGAAGGCAGTTGCTTAACCAATTGAGCCACCCAGATGCCCAGAAAATCATTCTTTTTCAAAGCTTTATTGTTATATGTGATACACATTTGATAAGGTATCTCTTATTTAATAGAGGAATGCTGTGTCGTGAACTATAGTGTTAAGCTTTTGGGGCATGGGTTATATAGAAATGAGATATATTAGTATGTGTCATCTTATTTTTTCTAGGAGTAGGAGCTTTGTGCTCCTCTCTAGTGTCTGTCAATAAACTACATAGAGATTTACATGCCATCTCAGTTTGTCAGCTCTGAGTTTATATTCCAGCATTAAACCAGAAAAACACACAAATGACATAAAATAAACAAATTCCTTTGTGTGTCTTTACTTCTCTGACTACAGTAGCAAGAGAGGAAAGCTCACATTGGGAGAAGTAAGAGCCAACAATTAGATATTAGAGTATAGAAAGGGGCAGAAAAAAAAAATCCCCTAACTGTAGTATTATTGTTCATGGTTCCTGTAATAGACTTTTTATCCAATTGTCATGGACACCACTTGGGTTGAATTCACTCCCCTTTTTCAGTAAAGTACCATGACACCAGGTCCTTAAATTTCCAGTATATATACATAAAGCATGATTCTATTCTTTGGCATCCACTAATCAGTCCAGGTAGAACCTCAGGCCTGAGCTGGGTCAACTCAAATCCCTCTCCTGGGGATTTGGAATTAGGAACGACAGAGAGGCAGAGGATATTTTGTAGAGAGAAAGAAGGGAGTAGGGAGATGGAAAGATAATAACAGCAAAATCCCAATAGGTTTCTGCTTCTGGTTTGTTCCTGAGGACCAGCTGCCTCTCTGTTCTTGGATTCTCCTGATAGCCCAAAGTCTATGAAATAAATACCCTTCTTGCATTAAAGCTTTTTAGGGCACATTACTTAAACTGAGATCCTAACAAATTCACAAGTTAACAAGGCGATACTAATATCCTGGCAGTTATTTCATTTCTTAACATCTTAAGACTTGACTCATTTCTGATTTCTCATATACTCAGCTTTTCTACACTGGGTATCATATTGATGAACTATTCTTGATTTTCATGTTTCATTCAAATGTAGTCCAAATATAGTGAAGTTTATTTTTATCACTATTTTTCTCATTTCCCTGATTGTCTATTACTTTAATTTTTTCCTACTTTGCATGTTTTCCTTTGAGATTTGAACCCAAAAGACTTTGGGGTGGTTCAGTTGGTTAAGCATCCAACTCTTGACTTCAGTTCTGGTCATGATCTCAGGGTCATGAGAATGGAGCCCAGCCTTGGGCTCCACACTGGGCTTAGAGCCTGCTTAAGATTCTCTCTCTCCATCTCTCTCTGATCTATCCCCCAACCCCTGCACACTCTCTTTCCCTCTTTAAAAAAAAAATAATAAAAAGATTTTAAAAAGACTTACTAAGTTACTTGGGATATAAAATCTCCAGTTTGATTCTAGTCTAGGTTTGGATTTTTTTTTTTTAAAGAAATTATTTATTTATTTATTTATTTGAGAGTGAGAGAGAACATGCAAGCTTGAACCAGTGGGGGAGGGGGCAGAGGGAGAGGAAGAAGCAGATTTCCCACTGAGCAGGGAGCCCCATGCAGGGCTCAATTCCAGGACCCTGAGATCATGACCTAAGGAAGATGATTAACCTACTAAGATTCTCCATTTAGATTCTTTTGATAATAAAAGACAAAAGTAATACATAAATAATAAAAACCTCAACTGGAATATAAATAAGCAAATAAATATTAATTAATTAATTAATTAAATTTTCAAGCCTGCGTCAAAAAAAAATAATAATAGGTGTGGCTACTGGGCAAACCAGATCTAGCTACATTTTTTTTTTTTTCTTTTTAAGAGAGAGAGAGAGAGAGAGCATGAAAAGGGAGAGGCACAGAGGAAGAGGCGGGGAGAGAGAGAATCTTAAGCAGGCTCCATACCCAGTGCAGAGCTCAACATGGGGCTTGATCCCATGATAGTTAAGATCATTACCTGGGCCAAAATCAAGAGTCACTTAACCAACTGAACCACCCAGGAACCTCAAGATCTAGCTCAATTTTAAGCCCCCTCTTTGGCAGCCCTCAAAAGCTCAGGTTGCTTTGAATGAGGTAGCAAAATGACTGAAGTAATTTCAGCATTCCTACAACACAGTATTTCACCTAAAGGAAAACAGAATCATTTCCAGTAGTTTCTGAAAAAGGCATGGGACCCTCGCACACTGTTGGCGAGAATGTAAACTGGTACAGCCACTGTTGAAAACAGTATAGCGGTTCCTCAAAAAATTAAAAAGAAAATTAACCCCGTATGATCTAGTAATTCTGCAACTGAGTATTTACCCAAAGAGTTTGAAAACACTAATTAAAAGGATATATATACATACCCCTATGTTTATTACAGCATTATTTATAATAGCCAAATTATGGAAGCAGCCCAAAAGTCCACAGATAGATGAATGGGTAAAGAATGACCGTGTGTGTGTGTGTGTGTGTGTGTGTGTGTGTGTGTGTGTGTGTGTGTTGTGTTGGAATATTACTTGGCCATAAAAAATAATGAAATTTTGCCATTTGCAACAACATGGATGTAGCTAAAGAATATAAATGCTGAGAGAATTAAGTCAGTCAGAGAAAGACAAATATCAGAAAGACAAATACCATATGATCACACTGTTATGTGGACTTTAAGAAAAAAAAAATTGAAAAAAAAAAAAAGAGAGACAGAGAGAGAGAGAGAGACAAACCAAACAACAGATTTCTGACTATAGAATGAAAACAGATGGTTACCAAAAGGGAGGGGAGGAAGGATGAGTCAACTAAGTGATGGAAATTAAGAGTACACCTATCTTGATGAGTACTGACTAATATATAGGATTGTTGTATTACCATATTGTACACCTGAAACTAATTTAATACTACATGTTAACTAAAATAGAACTAATTTTAAAAAAATGGCATAGGTGGGGTACCTGGGTGGCTAAGTCAGTTAAGTGTTTGCCTTTGGCTTAGATTGTGATCCTGGGGTCCTGCGATCAAGACCCTCCCCTCTGCTGCTCCCCCCTGCTTGTGCTTTCTCTTGCTCTCTCTTCCACTTGCTGTCAAATAAATAAATAAAATCTTTAAAAAAAAAAAAAAAGGCATGGGGTTCCTTTTTATGATTTGCCCCACACTAAGTCAGGTGACCATCCATGCCAAAAAGGATGAGATGTGCAAAATTGGCCAAAATCAGTAATGGACCTGGCTCTTAAAGTTAGGAAAAGGAGAATTTCATCCTATATTCATTTCTGATGATAGAAGAGAGACAACTTCTTAAAGAATAATAAAAATATATTTGATGATATAAAGAGGGAAATGGTGTTGGGAAGACAACCAGCAAAAGTCTATAATACCATATGTATGCATTGTTTCCCCAAAGTGAAGTTAGTTTAGAGTACCTGGATAAACTGGTATGAGTTTTCCATTTGTGAGAAGTCAAAGCTTGGCCAGGCCACAGAAGGAGGAAGATGCAGGATATGGGAGCTCCTGTGGCAACATAGTAGTAATTAAACAAGCAGAGAAGAGTGAGAATACAGATCACTAAAACCAAGGCTGGAGAGGCAGAGTTCTGCTAAAGCAGAACACAGCAATAGCCACAGATCTGGGAAAACAGGAGAAATCCAAATATGGATCTGAGCTTTCCTGACCTCAGGAGACTAAAAAACATCAATGCCCAAAGGGGAGAGACTCTGAAAAGTTTTCACTTATTAATAAGCAGAATATTATAATTTATAATAGAGTGAAGGACTGGTACATACTTAAGAATGTAAGTTAAATTATACGAGATGACAGATGTCTTTACTCATGTCTTCAGTCACCTATTCTCACTGTGTTTGTTTACTCTGTGCCAGATCTCAAGCTGGCTCCAGAAGATACAAATATAAAACACACAGGATCCTGACCTCAGGATGCTATAGTCTAGGGAACTTATAATTACATTGTAAAAAGTACCCTAATAAATGCCCAGGTGGCTCTGAGATCAAACAAGAAGGGCAGCTAATTGATTGATATTTTGGAAAGCTTTTGGCAATAGGGATGCTGAGCAGAATCTTGAGAAATTAGTAAGAGGTAGGTAAGTATGGAGAGTTGGGAAAAGTGTTCTAGACAGAGGGACTGCCTTTGTGCAGATCTTTATATACAGAGCAGTTCAATCATGTTCCCATTTCTCCTACTGGGGATAGAAAATAATAGCGTGTATTCAGAACATCCAAGAAAAGAAATAGGTCTGATCTTCATGAGCTGGGATCTGAGAATTCATAAGTATTCCACAGTGGTCCTCAAGGGGTCTGTGAACTACACCCAAAGCATATTAAAAAATGTGTTTTTTATGCAGGAATCTTTATCTGAACAAAAGTTTTAGCATAATTATCATAACTATAGAGGGGTCTATGGCATACAAAAAGTTTAAAAAGAGAAAACTTTAAAAAAGAATAGAAAATCTCTGGTAGGTCTTCTAGAGGAAAAAGGAGAAGATAGATGATTAGAGCTTTTAACGACTGCCAAGTACCAGGCAGCATGTACCCTGCATGGGGTGGGGAGGGGGTGTCAAGAGTAAGAGTCTGCATTCCAGCTTGAGGCTTATTAAAGGCCCTTGGTAGTAACTAGTGTGACCCACCAAAAGGGTCCCAACTCTAGCTCCTTAGATGTTACTTTACTTTTTATGCCCTTTAAAAAATTAACTAAATACAATTTAGTTAACATATAGTGTATTATTAGTTTCAGGGGTAGAATTTACAGATTCATCAGTTGCATATAACACTCAGTGATCATTCCATCAAGTGCCCAACTTAATGCCTGCCACCCAATTACCCCATCCTGCTACCAGCCTCCCCTCCAGCAACCCTCAGTTTGTTTCTCATACTTAAGAGTCTTTTATGGTTTGCCTCCCTCTCTGCTTTTTTCGTACTTTTTTTCCTTCCCTTCCCTTATGTTCATCTATGCTTTGGTTTTAAATTCCACATATGAATGAAATCATACGTTATTTGTCTTTCTCTGACTGACTTATTTCACTTAATATAATACACTTTAGTTCCAACCATGTCATTGCAAACGGCAAGATTTCATTCTTTTTGATGACTAAGATTCCATTGTGTTTGTGTGTGTCTATGTATGTGTATATCCTTTCATTCTTTATCCATTCATCTGTTGATGGACATCTGGGCTCTTTCCATAGTTTGGCTATTTGGACATTGCTGCTATAAACACTGGGGTGCATGTGACCTTCCAGATCACTATCTTTATACCTTTTAAAAACTTTGATTCTAGATTTAAGACACATTTTCCTGTAAACTGCCTCCAGGGTCCTCATTCACTTCCTAGATTGTCTTGTCTCTTTGGAACTAGCTTCCCCGGTGTTTTGTTTTAGGAGACAGGAAGAAAATTACAAGCATCCCTTCTTGGTTCACTTTAACTGTTGTTATAGTTCAATTGGCTTGGACATGAAATGAGGATGGCTCCAATGTGTTCCACTGGTGACTGACTTGTTCCCATGAAGGTCTTCTAGGAGCTCTGAGGAGATTGGCTACCTCTCCCTACTGAACACCAAGCAGTGACACCACGACACCTCCTTGTTTGCCATGCAGTGTAGTCCTGGCACTTTTCTTCTGTTCTCTATGGAGACATAATAGATCTACATTCTAGACTCCCTGGGAGCTGGGAAGTGTGGTTCTAATTCTCTTTCCATCTGGTAGTTCCCCACCAGACCAGCTGATTTCAATTTTCTTTTCTTCTGCGAGATGTGTGAAAAGAGACTTTGCCAATTCTGGTGCCTAACCAGACACCCAAACAAGGAATGAAATTCTTATTCTTCCTTCTTGAAGAAAATCCCAATATCTATGAGTGTTTTCTGTGTTTTTCTTCAAATCTCCTTCCAATCTCCATTTAAATAGGAGAAAGGGAACATTCTGTCTCCTGCTTCTTGTAGAAGAAAGGAAGGAGTCTTTGTCCACCAATAATGCACTCCTCACAAGGTTGAGGTGATGATCTGGTGGACATCAATTCTGGCATCTCTCAACCAAGGCAGTGGAGGTTGCTGATTTCAAATGCTGATTACTCCTATAGAATACGGCACGCTTTGTTACTTTCAGCATACTCTTAAAATTGCCTTGCCTTCTCAAAGTGCTCACAGTTGGGCTTACTGTTTATCTTACCTACAGGTTCAACCTTGTGCAAATTCACTGGACAGTCCATAAAGAGAGAAAAGAATTAAGAATTAAGCCTCTTTCTCTCTTTTTGAAGTTATATATAAACCTTAGCATAGATCCATGTGTCATTATTTCTGAGATGCAGACTTTTCCTAGTTGTTATAATAGAGCTTTGAAGCAGTAGAGAAATTAAATTGATGTTTCAGACACATTGCCTTAGGACACATGGGCTGCAGAGGGTCCTTGTGAGCCAGGAACTAGGGATGGGTAGCTAGAGAACATTATCACTGTGCTAAAGTGATAGGAGTCAAAGTGGAAAACATTGAGTCTCTCTTGAGCTGGCATAAGGAATGGGTTGAGCCATGGTCACCAACAGACCCAGGTCTGTTTTTCTTTTTACCTGAGTAGACTGCAGACTGCCAGGAGCCAAACATTTTATTTAGCAATTACTTTGAGGGTTACCACCAGATTTGTAAATGGGCATTACTAGGTTTTCATTTTGTCCTCTTGCAAAGACTGAAATGCTGCCTTACTCTTTTAAGTCTGCCCCTGAATAGTGAGGAGTTGCCAAGAAATCACAGACTAAAGGCAGACTGCTGCTTGTTTTCCCTTCTAAAATGGCTGTTTTTCAATCAATTCGTAAACTACCTCATTTTGGATTCCATTTTGGAAAATTGCCATTTGCCACTTGCTGTCCATAACTTGCTCCCCATTTCTCATTTCTACCGTGGGAGAAATCACCTTAAGTCTGGGTGAAAAGCAGAACTTGCTACCCACACTCAAGGCTGAAAGCACTGCATGCTCACTTTTCTCAGTGCCTCTTGGAAGCCAGAGCACAAACACAACCAGCCTTGGCTATTCAGATGCACCTGCCCTGAACTTTGATAGAAAGAAGCAAGGTGGTAGGGGGTGATGGCTAAGCCAGTGGCAACACTGAATCTCCAGGACCAGCTTCTGATTTTTCAGTGGGGCTTTAAGTGTCCAGAAGCAATGACAGTGGAACCAGATGTGCTCAGCCTCCAAGCCACAACAGCTATGACATCATGTCCTCCCAGGCCCCCCCTTTTGTTCGGTAAAGTATTTTTTCAGTGGACTTAGCTACTGTTTGTCTCCCTGGTCCCAACCAATTTCTGAGCCTGGTTCTCCAGCACTCCAGGTGATTCTGTAAACTATCCAAAATCCTATACTGATTGTATCAGCCACAGACAATTTTTGACACTTGCCACTAAGATAAACCAAAATTTTTCTTAACTTGACTTAAAAGGAGCACTAGATTCTGGCTGGCTGGGTAAATTTTTACTATCAGCTCATGGGGCTGACTTCTCTCTCCAGTGATTTTCATATTTAGGGCTATATTCCTTCTAGTCCATCTTGTTGAAGAGATATTAACCCAAGAAATTACAGAAATAGAAGATAGAAGAATAAAATGAATATAGTAATAATTATTAGCCAAACACTTTTTTGTTAAGGAAATGTTTTAAAATTTTGATTAGGTTTATGGGGATGATGGGCATATTATATTATTTGTAGAGATTATTTTACAAGTATATACATGTCAAAACTTATAATGAAACATTTAAATATGTACCATTTATTTATTTATTTATTTATTATTATTATTATTTTTAGATTTTATTTATTTATTTGACAGACAGATCACAAGTAGGCAGAGAGGCAGGCAGAGAGAGAGAAGGGAGGAAGCAGGCTCCCTGCTGAGCAGAGAGCCTGATGCGGGGCTCGATCCCAGGACCCTGGGATCATGACCTGAGCCGAAGGCAGAGGCTTTAACCCACTGAGCCACCCAGGCGCCCCAAATATATACCATTTATTGTATGCCAATTATACCTCAATAAAGCCATTAACACTTTTTATAGCTTACAAATGCATTATTAGTAAAATTTATATTTAACATTTGTAAATATTTATGCTATATAAATCATGCAAAGAAAATTTTTGCAGAAGAATTTGAAAAGCATACCAGATAATTGAGAAATTTTAAGTGATCATTTTGACATCTTTAGTTGCCCAAAGATATCACTTGAAGAGTTTAAGAGTCTTCTCAATAAAGCAATTTTTTTCTGAGCAAGAAAACTGCACATCTTACCAGAAGGAACCCTGCCTGGCAATCACAGCTAGAGGGTGACTTCTTCTTGTTTAACATTAACAATTCCACTAAAGAAAGCTACAATATTTTCATGATAGATCAAGGCAAACATGTTATCAATGTGTAATTACACATGAACACAAATGAAAATCTAAGCACCAGCTAACCCCTAAAAATGACCATAGAGCTCCCCGTCCTGGCTAATATAAGTAACTTCTGGCCCTTTGCCAATCACAGCATGAGATTCATTCTATTCTTCTCAATTTCTAGAATACAGTTATTATCCCTGCTTCTTCACAACATCCATTCCAGAGCAAACCCCTGCTAGCAGCCTGAATAATCCCCAACATCACCTTTCCCAAGTTCCCACCCTAGACCAAGTCCTCCTTAACACCCTCTTATTGAGACATTCCACAGCTCCCATAGAATGCTTTCTCTATCATTGCAATAAGCCAATCAGTACAAATGTGTTCAATTACAGGTATGTTTCTGATGGTCTTTGGTTGAATGAAGGACATTATCACTTGAAATGTAAATTCTGCTTAGCTTTAAAGTGTATGAATGAAAAGCACATCTGCCCTTATCATTAGTACTTACTTTTCAGGGATATTTTTCCTACCAAGATAACATACAATGAGGACTATGCTCCACAAAATTTTCTCAAAATTACAAAACTTAACATTACATAATAGGTAATTATTTTTCTAGTCGGCCCATCAGAAATCAGGATTTAGGGCACCTGGGTGGCTCAGTGGGTTAAAGCCTCTGCCTTCGGCTCGGGTCATGATCTCAGGGTCCTGGGATCGAGCCCCACATCGGGCTCTCTGCTCAGCAGGGAGCCTGCTTCCTCCTCTCTCTCTGCCTGCCTCTCTGCCTGCTTGTGATCTCTGTCTGTCAAATAAATAAATAAAATATTTAAAAAAAAAAAAAAAAAAAGAAATCAGGATTTAAAAACCTAACATTCTGCCAAGGGCTTTTTATAAGAGATATATTTTTCCCTGTTGCCCTCTTGTTCCAGTATTAATTTCAGAACCATAAAAGCAAATTACACTTGTCAGGAGGCAGCTGCTATTCTGTTGCTTGAATGTCATGTTGCTATTTAGATTTAACTTTAACTGTAATTTTTAAGTTGCAAAGGGAACCCAGACCATTTTTCTTTTACATCCCACTAAAAATTGCTATTGAATCTTTTGGTCTGAAGAGAATTTATTTATACAAAAGATAAGCTTATGTGTTTACCATAAAGAATCTAAAGAAAATAATTCTGCTGGCCTAAAAAAACTGAATTTGGTAAATATCACATTGATATTACTATAATTTTTAGATCTTTCTGGGTTGGAATGTAAATATATAGCAACTATTTTCTTTGATAATCTTTAAAAATAAATACCCAGGTAAGAATAGGTATAGGTTTCTCACTGAAGTTAAATTTTAAGCTGAAGAAATATGCTTCAGTCTTTCATCAATCATTCTGCCAGCAGCTATCAGCTTTGTACCAATCCTAATAAATTTTACAGAACCACAGAGGTCCCCAGCTGAAAGTAAGAAGGTTGGAGTGTCCCTGGGCATGGCTCAAATAGAGTGACTTATGATACTCAACAGAAGAAAAGGCACACTTTTTTTTTTTTTTTTTTTTTTTTTAGTTTTCTTTATGTCAAAGCTGGATTCTGAAAACTTATCACAGGAGGTCTTTAAGATACACAAAGTATTTGCAAATGAGTTCAGGTAGAGAATTGGAAATTTATTAGCTTTTTTAAGAAACTATTTTCTAAATGTAGGTACGCCATGCATTCTCATAGATAAAGTTGAAAGAGGTTTATAAAGGCAGAAAAAAATTAGAATATAGTCTATATTCACAGAGAATGCAATTTAAGTAGATATATTAAAGTGCTTTGATTCTTAGCAAATATAATTTTCCTGAGTTATTAATCAAGGAGAGAAAGAAGTTTTTTGAATAAGGAGACATGTCAAAGGTCATTTCTTATGGAGTACAAATGGCTTGATCATTAAAAACTTCCATTAGTGACTCTTAAAGTAATTCAGCTACTAATTCACAATTCTTAGTGCACATCAATTAATATTTTCTTCTCTGTAAATATTACATCAATAGTCTAGCTCACAATACATCTTAAAAGGAGCTAGCAAAATAATTTTGCATTGGTCAATAAAGCTATCTAAAATACTTTCTCAATGAAGATTGGTAGAGACTTAACATCTTTTAAATTTAAAACTGTCTCCCTGATCCTGTGCACTTTGCACCAACTTCTTTTTGGTTTCTGCTTAACTTAACTTAACTCATTAAGTCTCCAGACCTCTTTTCAGTGTTTCCCAGTTGTTTTTCTTTTTGTGTTCCATCAACTGCTAGGGCCCTTTTGGCCTCTACCTTTACCGCAGTCTCTTTAGCTGATATCCTACTTATATATAACTTGTCAGGATTATCTGATTTCCAGTTAGGTGATAGGAGTGGGCTGAAAAGTTATTTCTTGTGTGATACATATTCTTTTAGAGAATATATAGATAAATATGTAGATTTAGGTGACTGCCATTATCATATCAGAACCATGAGGCTTAAAACAGAATTTGTTTACTTCTTTTGAACCATAACACAAAGACTGAATAAAGGAAAAAAAGGAATAAAGATAAACCAAAATGCAAGCAATTCAACATTTATTCTCCTTGCAACAGATGTTTTTCCAAAAATAGTGCCTACCACAAAGTAAAGGTCAATAAATATTTATTAAATGTTAAACAAATGCTAAAGGAAAAAAGGATTCATCAGATTTATATTCTCATAAACATTTTTATAATAAGCTAAATGTGTAAAAGTCGTGTAATATTTAAGCGAAACATAAATACCAAATTGAAACTCTAAAACCCCCAGGGTTTCCTCCATCCTTCCCAAAAAAGAGTAAAGAGAGACTGTAGAAGGAGACATATACCATAAATGTCAAGTGTTTCTCAGAAAATATCTTTTTGAAAAATAAATATTTTTCCCATTAAAATTTTTTAAATTCCTCCAAAATACTCTTTTTATTGTAAGTGTAAAGTTTCAGTGATAATCAATATAGAAAATTATCATGATATTCAGTCTGAAACAAACTTAGTAACTTTATTAATAAACATTTTGCAATCTATATGCAATCTATGTGCAATATTGACACCCACGGTAGGTCCATAGTATTTTATGGTTAGCTATGTGTTTCTCTTTACTATAAAGGTTAAAAGGAATATACTAGATATATATAGCTTTTTTTGATAATATACAAGTAATTTGTTCCTTTTTTAAAAAAATTCCCGTAAGTCTTTTAGACATTACTGTGAAAGTACTGCTAAACTAGGAGGATGAATCAATTCTAATGAGTCAATTTTCACTTTATTTTTATCCAGTTCCCTTTTGAGAAAGAGATCTCTAATCATCACCATAAAAATTACTAATAAAAGAAAGAGAAATATATTTTATATTGATGAAATAATTATAAATTCATAAGAATAATATTCTAACAATTAGAGTTAACATATCAGTTATTGGCTTGTCTACTCTGCTTTTAGTTGATTTGTTCATGGAAAACATTGTCAATATTAAATAACCAAGATCTTATCGGATTCACACTGAAATATCATTTATATAATTTATGAAGTTGGGCGTACATATATTTTTAATTCAGAAGTTCATCAAAGACAGACATGCTTGTCTGCATGCTGTTCCAAGTTCCTTAGGGTATTATTTCCTAATTTGAAATGCTGTTTTTTGTTGTTTTCCTTTTTGCTTTTTGTTTTGTTTGTTTTTTATCTGACAGAGAGAAAGAGAGCACAAGTAAGGAGAAGGGCAGGCAGAGGGAGAGACAGAAGCAGGCTTCCTGCTGAGCAGGGATCAACACAGGGTTCGATTCTAGGACCCCAGGATCGTGACCTGAGCCAAAGGCAGATGCTTAACTGACTAAGCCACCCAGGTGCCCCAATTTGAAATGCTGTTGATTTATTCATGTTGCTCAGTAAACCTAAAATAATGATTATGGTCAAACATATTCAATTATTTTGAAACTACTACAGCTTAATGATAGATTTTTTTTTTCTGTGTTCTCTCTCTTGTACGTTTTACACTGAGCTATAACTTGACCACTTTCTCAATTTACTAATCTTATGTCAAGAATAAAAAGGAAAAACACCAATGACAAAAATTCTCTCCACCTGACAAAAACTGATGCACTTTGCCTCTTCTAAGATGTTATGCACATGAATGTAGTTAATACTATAAACAAAATTATACTATGATAAAAAATATTTTGATGTCCTAGTTTTTTCAGCTGTTATACATCTGATGTATTTCTGGCTTCATGACCTTACCATGAGTAACAAAATTTTAACTTTTCTCATCTTGAAAACTTCTTCAAGTAAATATTTATGCACTATGTTTAGAAAATGACTTGCCCATTCACGTGGCTTATGGGCTATAAAGTTTTCATTTGTTTACAATATTTATGTTTTCAGGGAGTCTTTATTAAACAATTAAAAGATATATGATCAGGGACACCTGGGTGGCTCAGTTTGTTAAGTGTCTGACTCTTGACTTTGGCTCAGGTCATGAACTCAGGGTCCTGAGATTGAGCTCTGCATCAGGATCCATTCTCAGCATGGAGTCTACTTGAGATTCTCCCTTTCCCCTTGCCCCTCCCCCACTGACGCTCTCTGTGTATCTCTCTTTAAAATAAATCTTTAAAAAACTGTAAATTTTGTGCAGCAAAGGAAACAAAACAAACAAAAACAAACAAACAAACAAAACAACCTACTGAATGGGAGAGGATATTTGCAAATGATATATCTGATAAGGGGTTAATGTCCAAAATATATAAATATATAAAGAACTTACACAACTCAAAACCAAAGAATAAATAATCCAATTTAAAATGGGCAAAGAACATGAATAGACATTTTTACAAAGGAGATATTCATGTCCAATGGACACATGAAAAGATGCTCAATATCACTAATAATAAGGGAGATGCAAATCAAAACCACAATGAGCTATCACCTCGTACCTGTCAGAATGGCCGAAACTAAAAATACAAGAAATAAGAAGTGTTGGTGAGGATGAAGACAAAAAGGAATCCTCCTACACTGTTGGTGGGAATACAAGCTGGTGTAGCCACTGTGGAAAACAGTATGGCAGTTCCTCAAAAAATTAAAAATAGAAGTACCACATGATCCAATATTCTACTCCTGGGTAATTACCCAAAGAAAGCACAAGCACTAATTTGAAAAGATATATACACCCCTATGTTTATTGCAGCATTCTTTATAATGGCCAAGATATGGAAGTAACCCAAGTGTCCGTGGATAGATGAATGGACAAAGAAGATGTGGTATACACACACACAGTGGACTATTACTCAGCCATAAAAACAAATGAAATCTTGCCATTTGCAACACTGATGGATCTAGAGTGTATAATGGTAAGTGTAATAAGTTAGTCAGAGAAAGAGAAATACCATGATTTCACTCATATGTGGGATTTTTCTTAAAGATTTTATTTATTTATTCATTTATTTATTTGTCAGAGAGAGAGAGAGTGAGCTGAAGGCAGTGGCTTAACCAACTGAGCCACCCAGGTGTCCCTCATATGTGGGATTTAAGAAACAACAAAAAATGAAAAAAATAAACAAAAACTACTCTTAAATATAGAGAACATATTGGTAGTTGCCAGAGGGAAGGGGAGGGGAGCGAAACAGATGAAGGGGATTAAGAATATACTTATTGTGATGAGCACTGAGTAATGTGTAGAATTGTTGAGTCACTGCATTATACACCTGAAACTAATATAATATTGTATGTTAACTATACTGAAATTCAAAGAAAAAATAACAACACAGTTGGCACAGCAATATACTAATTACATTATTAATTACCATGAAAATAAATTTTTAACCCAATCTCAAACGTCTTTACAAAGTACTCAATGAATTGCCAGAAGTACCTACAGACAATGTTATATTTGGGGACAATAACACCCACCACTGGCAGTGCAATTCCAAGTTACTGTTTAGTTCAGCCCTTGCTGTTGGCTGAGAAGAAAACCAAGCACACCTGTCCTCTGGTGTCTTACCTGAGAATCCCCAGGCCAGGAAAAAATGGCAAGATTTCCCAGGAAATCCTTAAATGTCACAAGCATCCTTAACATTTAAGGCACATTTGAATGTTTCTCCCTCTTGGTATAATTACAGCAATAGTACATTTTTATTGTATTAAATATAACTTTTAAATAAGTTCAAATAAGTTCTATGTATCATCTTAAGCCAGATAAATTTTACATCCTAGAACAAGAGGAACTTGCAATGTTTATCAGTTCTGAGAAAAGTACCTTTTAAAATTGCCTTTGAAATGTAATAAGAGAAAACTAACTGTGCATTTAACCCGACCAAACTACATTAAGACAGTTATGACTGCATGTCATTACTGTCAATCATATTGCTGCCAAAGAGAGTGATGAAAGGGCCAAGAATACCTCCTTCCCTTGAAGTAACATCTAATTATAGACAAAGGAGTTAAAAAAATTGGTATTTGCTCTAAAAACATAAGTGGATTTCAGTTAGTTTTAAGCCTATGAAAAAAAGACTAAATTTTATAAAAGAGCTGAAACTGGAATGGTGCTACCTAAAATAAGGTATTATTGTCTCTAGTGGAGAATATTGTTAGAAGAATATCATCTGGTGTGTTTCTAGACCACATTTTGGCCTGGTATTTTTGCCTAATTGCTTTATTTTACACAATTGATTCTTATACTTGGACCAGAGAAGGAAGTCATCACTGTTTGACAAGTAATAAATAGAAGAAGTTAAGAGTGCCTGATACTGAATTAGGAGGGAACATTATAACACAATAGAGAATGTAAGTTATAGTAGGGAAGGAAAACAAGAGGGCTAGGCCTGGGTATTCAGAAAGTAGCTGAGAAAAATAGAAGAGCAAAGACATGATGAGTTCTATATATGTAATAGAAAGTTCGAATGAAAGATTAGAGACAAATTCAAAATACTTTTCTCATTAAGCTATAATTTGGCTGTTTCAAGTTAGCAGCCCTATATCACATATAAAATTGACCAAAACACATTTCTTTAAGATTATCACAATTGTACACAGCTAAGAATTGATAAAGCAGTTACTTCCAAAAGATTTTATAACCCCAAATCACTAATTTCACAGTAAAATACAGCTGTCATTGAAAAAAAGAAAAGAGGAAGTTTTAGTGTTCAAGCAGACATAACTTTGCTGGGCAGGAAGCTTGCAGATATGTGTTCGAGCAATAACTACACAGTAGTATTAACCAATGGCACTGTTATGGACTTAATTGTATCCCCGTGAATTTATACGTTGAAGCCTTTAATCTCAATGTGACTGTATTTGGAGATAGGGCCTTAAAGAGGTATTCAAGGTTAAGTGATGTCATAAGGGTGGAGCCCTAATCCTGTAGAGCGGTGTTCTTATAAAAGGAAGAGACACCAGAGAATCCAGTGCCTTTTCACAGAGAAGAAGCCTGATGAAGACAAGAAAAGTCAGGTGTTTAAAAGCCAGGTGAGATGTTTCATGAGAAATCAACCCTGACAGAACCTTGATCTTGGGCTCCTATTCTCTAGAAATGTGAGAAAATGAATTTTTGTTGTTTAAGACATGCAATGTGTGGTATTTTGTTAGGGCACTCTAAGTCAACTACTACAGATACAGAATTTCAAGAGAGATAACTAGAATTGGGAAGGATTCCCACGGAAGGATTATAGAACTAAGGCTCATTTAAGGATTAAACTCTACACTTTGGGCTCATTAGCACCATATTATAATTAATAAAACCAATAATTATTTGGGACTCTGCAAGATTCTTTACACATAGAAATTGTTTTATTTAATTCATTAATGATTTTATGAAGTATGTATTATTTACCTTATCAAAGACCAAGGCTCAGAAAGAAAGATAAAGTAACTTGGTCATGGTTCACTGGCATTAAGTTAGAGTCTAATCGTAAATCAAAGTCTCTGGGACTCTATAATCTGAATGTTCTGAAGAAACATTCTATTAAATTCTGAGAAAACATCTATTAAAGAGTCAAATACGTTGCCTGGGTCTCTGTAATCTGAATGTTCTGAGGAAATCTGAATGTTCTGAAGAATGAGGAAAACAACATTAGTTGTGTTTATGAAATATCGTCATTCCAATTAAGAGGCCATATATATTCAACAGTGAGAACTGGATGAAATTTTCTCTTGTGGCACTCTATGGTATACCTTGGTATTTGTCCTTTCATGATTGGAATTGATATTTTTTTAATTTTCATCAGCTTTAGGATAGATTTGAAGGTTATCATTAGCTCTAAAATCCTTAGCAAAGTTACTAAAATCAGATTTTGCTATAACATTAAATTTTTCAAACATCCTTGATACTGTTTTTGTATACATATTCAAAGCAAAACTAATATATTATTTTTCTGTCTCCACTACTGCATGATAATTGCATTATTTCTGATAGAGGCAAGCTTTCATCTGAAAACACTCTGCTGAAGTATAGAATTTCATATAAATCTTTTTGATCACAGATTTTATATAACACCATACACCAACTATAAAAACTCTTAGCTTTATAATATAAAAGTCATAATATTTTTATTAGTGCTATGATTCAGAAAGTTATAAACCTTATTATTAATAGAACTTGAACCTAGTTTGAAGTGCTCTTACTTCCAGCTGTAGAACTTATATTATGTCTATTTTAGTTATTTTTAAAATGAGACATTAAGAATATTTACTCTGGGGGTGCCTGGGTGGCTCAGTGGGTTAAAGCCTCTGCCTTTGGCTCAGGTCATGGTCTCAGGGTCCTGGGATTGAACCCTGCATTGGGCTCTCTGTCAGCGGGGAGCCTGCTTCCTCCTCTCTCTCTGCCTGCTTCTTTGTCACTTGTAATCTCTCTGTCAAATAAATAAATAAATAAAATCTTTTATTTTATTTTTTTAAAGATTTTATTTATTTATTTGACAGACAGAGATCACAAGCAGGCAGAAGAGAGGCAGGCAGAGAGAGAGAGGGGGGAAGCAGGCTCACTGCAAAGCAGAGAGCCGGATGCGGGGCTCGATCCCAGGACTCCGGGATCATGACCTGAACCGAAGGCAGAGGCTTTAACCCACTGAGCCACTCAGGCGCCCCAATAAAATCTTTAAAAAAAAAAAAAAGAATATTTACTCTGTCTGGTTCTTTATGAATTAAATGACATAGAATGTACATCTTGAAAAAGAACTTTGGCAAAGCTAAATGTGGGTAATATGTCTCCTTCTCTTTCTTGTCTTACTCATTTGCTTATTCTGTACATTCTCAGTATTTGGTCCTTTTTTTAAATAGTTGGGGAATACAAAAATATACAAAAGAGTATATCAGCTAGAAATTGGGTAATAAAAAACCCCACCATTTAGAATCGAAATCAAAACAGCTTATTTAACTCATGAATTTACAGGCCATACTTCAGGCTAGAGTACTTGTTCTCTACTGCCGCTATAACAAACTACCATAAATTTAATGGCTTAAAACAATAAAATGTGTTATTTTATAGTTTTGGTGGTTAGAAGTCAGAAATGGATCTAACAGGGCTAAACTGAAGGTGTCATCAGGACTCTCTTCCTCCTGGAAGCTCAGGAGGAAAATGCTTCTCCTTCCCTTCTCCAGTTTCTATAGGCCATGTGCATTCTTGGGTTCATGGCCCCCTCTTCTATCTTAAGTGCAGTGGGTAGCATTATCAAAATCTCTTTCTCTCTGATCTCCTTCCCTGACCTTTGTGCCTTTCTCTCCTAAGAACCCTTGTATTACAATGGACTCACCCAGACAATCCAGGATAATCTTCCCATTTTAAGATTCACAATTTTTAATCACAATTGCTATGTCACTTTTGTCATTTAGGTATTATTTACCTATTTACAGGTTCCAGGAATTATAACATGTATATCTTTAGGGGATCATTATTCTGCCTGCCATAGTTGGGCACAGCTAATCCCCCTTATGGTTCTTAGTGGGCTGAGAGTCAGATAGCTCTGCTCGTGGGGTTTACTACTGTCTTTCTTCCAAATGTCTCATCCCTCATGAGTTTATCACAAACCTGTGTGCATAAGGCCAACATTGTCATGTTCACATGGTACTAGCAAAGTGAAGTTGTTCATGACATGGATTCAGGGAAGCCATTAACTGGGACCTTTGATACAACCAGTCTAAATTTAATAAAAGAAAATATAATGATTTGCACAAAATAAATTTATGATGCTAAATTTGTATCTGTTTTATCTACCTAGCTCCTATACCATAGTGACATTTTTTTTTTAAATTAAAAGGTACTTATACTTAGATAGACATATCTGATATCTCTCAAGTTACCTAGGGGTCTATAGGTGGTGGTTCAAATTTTAATTTGATTGTAGCTGGGCCCCTTCTTAGGCTGAGGCAACCCCTCTTCAGACTAAAATCTAAAGATTCAAATACCTTGTACTTCTTTGTTAGTATTTGGACCCTGGATATTTACTCGAAAAAAAATAAATTTCTTTTGAAAGGTGGCAAGTGTCTATGGTAACCTAAGCTTAACCAGTCACCATCTGTGTGCTTTTGAACAAATCACACAGTTTAACATGCTAAGTGCCACCAGTGATCAGTTACAGTATATGTAGTGTGAATGTCTAAGGATCCATTTCTCCTAAACAGTAGAGCACACCCCAAAAAGCTAAGAAGGAACTGTAGGATATATGTTAATATAGGTTGCTATATACATCCTGGTGCAAAGATTATAGCGACTTTCAATTTAGCTAACTGTAAGATTTTTTTTTTTTTTAAGAATTTATTTATTTGAGAGACAGAGATCACGAGTAAGCAGAGAGGCAGGCAGAGAGAGAGGAAGAAACAGGCTCCCTGCTGAGCGGAGGGCCCGTTACGGGGCTCGATCCCAGAACCCTGAGACCACGACCCGAGCCAAAGGCAGAGGCTTAACTCGCTGAGCCACCCAGGCGCCCCAGCTAACTGTAAGATTTTTAACTGGAATTTTATGCCATACATAACACACACACACATTTTATGACATGACCTATGGATAAGTTGTATTTTTAAAGTTTATTATTTTTTGATGACCGAGGAACTTCATGCCATATACAAAACTTTTGACTTAGTCCTAGCTGCTGAAGTTTCATGCTGAATTCCTTTTGCCTTATCTAGAAGACAGGACTAAATGGACAAACAGATCAGTTCAATCACTAATTTAATTGTGAACGAAACATTAGGAAACAGTATTTATTTGGTATTGAACCTAATTTTATGAAGATGTGGAATTGCATATGATCCCTCTAACACTGATTCTAAAAACAACAACAACAAAAAGTCAATTCGAAAATTTAAAAATTACTGCACTTGAGTAGCTAAATTAAAGAATATATGTAAGATATGATTTAGCCTAATTTACCTTCCAAAATGAAGTTAGTTATACAGTGACAAATTTCTACTCTTAGGACAGTCATTTTAAAACATTTTAAGTAGGTACTGTTGAAATAGATGTGAAAGTTAATTCTTGTTTCATCCTAATGTAAAGCCTGCCCTCTAGTGGCTCCAGACTAGTTAGTTATAAATTTAGGAAAAAAACTAATGGACGATTTTAAACATGGGTTTAACTTTTTATTTTCTTTCAGGAGTAGCATGCTAAGAATATAAATATTATAAACAAAATGTGTCCACTCCTCTGCAATGTATATATTATAAAGTATCTCTATTGTAGATGCTTCCCCCAATTTTTTTAACCAAATATATTTTAAATGAACACAGACCATTCAAAGTTAAATTACAGCAGAATTTTGTGTCCATTTTCCACTTTACTTGTTAATAGCTCTACTAGTAATGTGGTTACTTAAAGTGAATAGGAAGTCATCCTTAGAGTCATATGTTGCCAGTTGTTTTGTCAAATTATGAAGAAATCTCTATTAATAAGATTGAGTCTCTTTTAATAAATTTTTAAGGCCCAAGTCACCACATAAGAGCAATTTAAAAATGTAATGGAAAGATAAAAAATCTGGTTAGGGGCGCCTGGGTGGCTCAGTGGGTTAAAGGCTCTGCCTTCAGCTTGGGTCATGGTCTCAAGGTCCTGGTATCAAGACCCGCATTGGGCTCTCTGCTCAGCGGGGAGCCTGCTTCCTCCTCTCTCTCTGCCTGCCTCTCTGCCTACTTGTGATCTCTGTCTGTCAAATAAGTAAATAAAATCAAAGAAAAAAAATCTGGTTAAAAGATACCTGTTTAAAAAATAAAATAACAAAGGAAAATATTTAAAAATTAAGTAGTAGTTTGAGGTTCCAAAGTGCATTAAGCACATTGATTTATAATATTCAAATTTATTTCTGCTGCACATTATGGGCTCAGTTTATTTGAAAAATTGTTTTCAAATTGATATCTGAAAAATTTTTTTATGTTTCCTTTTCTTTGCTGAAATACATATCAAATGTTCCTTTAGGAAGGAACAATCATTTTTGTGACCCTGTGCTTAGAATAATGATATCTGTTAGTAAACCCATACTTTCCTTGAAGTCACATGGCCAGTATAACAAAAAATAAATAAATGACGTTTTGGTCCATAATGGAGTTTCTCAAAGTTCTTTTTTTAAGTTTTTTTAGAATAAAAACTAAACAAGTTACCTGAATTTAGTCTGCAGAAACTATTATAAGTAATTTTTTGACAGTTTCTTTTATACTTTATTCTTATTAAATTTATCTGGGTATAATTCAGAAATATATACTGCATCTATGGAAAGAGCAAAATTATACTAAATGAAATAAGCTAGTCACAGAAGAGCAAATATATATGATTCCACTTACATGAGGTATCTAAAATAGTCACACTCATTGAAGCAGAGCAGAATGGTGTTTGCCAGGGTTACAGGGGTGCAAAATGGAGAGTTGTTCAATAGCTATAAAGTTTTGGTTATGCAAGACTAATATTTTCTAGAGATCTGTTGTACAACATAGTGCCTATAGTTAACAATACTGTATGTGCAATTTAAAAATTTGTTAGGAAGGTAGATTTCTTAAATGTTCTTAACACAAAACAAAATAAAACTAAAGGGTCATGAAGAAACTTTTAAAGGTGATCGATATATCACCTTGATTGTGTTGATGGTTTCACAGGTGTATGCTTAGTTCGAACTCACAAAAATTGTATACACTAAATATGTGGGGTATTTTGTGTATCAACTATAACTTACTATGGCTGTTAAATAAATCGATCAATTGTACAACAATTCTAGAAATCTGAATCCTCTTCCAGAGGCTCCCAGATGTTGCTGCTGTTCCCTTCGTGATTTTCTTGGATTGATTATCTCCTGTCTGTATTCTTTGACCTGGGTGGCCAGTGAAATCTAAGCTTGATTTGCTTAGTGGTCATCTAATGAATGAACAGAAATTTCCTTAAATGCTTAGATCAAATAGGTCTCTTGTTCTTTGAAGAGCTCTGCCTGCGGCTTAATTTCAATGCCACGGCAGGCAGTTCTCCACTGTATTAGCTTTCACTGCTTGCAGAGTCTCAGTCAGTCAGAGGGGAGGTATTAGGGCCCCTCCAGTTCTTTTCTGGACATGCACATAGCCCTGGACATGGGTTTTTAGATTTCTTTTTACATTTCTGGAATATGACCTAGCTTTTTAAGCTCCTTATAAAGATCTCAGTTTCCAATTTTTCCCTTTTACGTATTTTGGTCAGCCTTTAGTTAACCCCAATGAGTAATGCCACCTGAGACAGATGTGAAGTTATACAACGGCTGCTGATTGTCTCACATGCCAGGAGGGTAGACTCCTCACTCAGACGGAGAGTTGGGACTGAGACCAAATAAAGACAAATCCTGAGAATGGTGCTTTTCAACATGCGGCCACGTAGGTAAATTAGTGACAAATCTCTGGGAATGGGACTTTGTGGGCACTCCTAACTCATTCTGCCTCAAACTGGTGATTTGAACAGCGGTTGTGTAGCAATTTTTTTAAAAGATTATTTATTTATTTATTTACTTATTTATTTATTTATTTGACAGAGAGAGAGAGAGAGAGCTCACAAGTAGGCAGAGAGGCAGGCAGAGAGAGAGGGGACACAGGCTCCCGACTGAGCAGAGAGCGTGATGTGGGGCTTGATCCCAGGACCCTGAGATCATGACCTGAGCCGAAAGCAGAGGATTAACCCACTGAGCCACCCAGGTGCCCAGCAATTTTTTTTGATAATTTATTTTATTTATTTATTTATTTTTATTTATTTGAGAGAGAAACAGTGAGAGAGAGCATGAGAGGGGAGAAGGTCAGAGGGAGAAGCAGACTCCAGATGGAGCAGGGAGCCTGATACTGGACTCCATCCCGGGACTCCGGGATCATGACCTGAGCTGAATGCAGTCGCTTAACGAACTGAGCCGCCCAGGTGCCCTACAGCAATTTTTTTTTTTTTTTTAAGATTTCATTTATTTATTTGACAGACAGAGATCACAATTAGGCAGAGAGGCAGGCAGAGAGAGAGAGAGGAGGAAGCAGGCTCCCCGCCAAGCAGGGAGCCCGATGCGGGGCTGGATCCCAGGACCCCGGGTTCATGACCCGAGCTGAAGGCAGAGGCTTCAACCCACTGAGCCACCCAGGCGCCCCCCCCTACAGCAATTTTTAATGTTATAAAAACATCAAGCATTTTTTTTATAGGAAAATTAGTTTTAACATTTTTGCCAGTGTTCTGGTTGCTTTAACGAAGAAGTGGATTTTCAGAAGTCTTAATCTGCCATTCTGAAATCAAATTTCTTCAAGGGCTGAAAGTACCACTGCTCCTTATTTGGCATTACCCTAAACCTGTGAGTTAATTCAACAACATAATTTATAGCATTCTCTTTTCCAGCCCAAGCATGTAATGATGCTTCCCTTTCTTCTGTCCAGATATTAAACATCTAAGTTTTGTCATATTCTATATTTCTGCTAATATTACCCAACTACTTTGTGCTGATCTCAAGAAAGGCTACTGGTTTCTGTATTTTTCACATGGCTACTATAATGAACACTTTTACTAATTCTAATAGCTTTCAGCTTATTCTCTTGGGTGTCCGGTGGGATTCTGAATTTCCATAGGCAATCTCATACTTAATGTTTGCTCTCTACACATATTTTGTCATTAATTAAACTCAGGCTTGAAATGAATTTAAGAGTTATCACGATTTTGAATCCTGAAACATTTACCAGTGATCACAAGGGCCCACCCTCCCATATCTGTCCTAAGTATGAGTCCAAATTTTGTGGCGAGAGCAGAAAAATCCTGGTCAGTAAGCTAGATAGTCCTAGTTTTGCTAGATGGACTAGTCTAAGCAAATAAGAAGATCTGAAAAGTATTGTTTATATTGATCTATTCCCTTGCAGTAGAGCTTGTGTGAAACAGACCCGGGCTGACAGTGAGGAAAGTGAGGCACTTGCCTTGGGTATAAAATTTAAGAAGTTACCAAAATATCAGTAATGAAGGTAAACATTTAATGAAATATTTAAGAAATAAATACAAACATTTATGATGAATAAAGCATTATTATTTTTTTTTAAGTACAGACTTCCAAGCCTTATTAGAGCCTGAGCTAAAAGGAAAAATCAGAAACTGTCCTAATTACACTATCCTAGGCCAGCCCCCGAAATAACAGTTATACCAGTAATTCTAGTGATGCATTTTTTGTGATTTGGTTATATTTTTTAATTATAAAATATTCAGTATCATGAATGTGGCCCATTATATTAAAAATAATCATATATAGTTTTTCATAATATCATAATTTCACTGTTAGAGAAGTATCTATTTATGGCATCCAATGGCACTTGGTGTGGGACAGAAATTTTTCAAGACTTTTAGAAACATTATAGTGAGAAAAATCTCCAGGTGTTGCTCTCAAAGTCAAGAGTATATCACTTCTTTATATATGGCCTCTGTGAAAACTGAGCAGATTACAATGAATAAGTATCTAAAACTGTGCCACTGAATACAATACATAAAAAAAGTTTTGAATAACAACTTCATAATTTTAACTAAAATTAATTAACTGAGCTCTTATGATTCAAGCACCGTTTCAGCATTGGGTATATGGTGCTGGACCGTATACTCAAAACTTTCTGCCCTTATGGATCTTATATTTTTGCAGAGGAAAGAGGTATAAATAACATATGTGAAATACCTAGTGAATTAATGGTAATAATTATTAAAGAGAAAAAGTAAAGCAAGAATGTGGAATATGAAAGAGGTTCACATTTCAAGTAAGGCCAAAGAAGATCTTACTGAGAACTAATAATTGTGTAAAACCTCAAAGGAAGCAAAGGAGAAAATCATAAGGATATCAGCAAGAAAAAATATTTTTGCAAAGAGAAGAGCTAGTGCAGAAGTGTGAGAAGAATTGTGCCCGGCATGTTCAGGAGGCAACACAAAACCAATGCAACTAAAGTCAAGAGAACAATGTGAAGGAAACCTGGCCATGAGGTACAGAAAGACTAGGGGTGTGGGTGGAGGAGGAGGGCATATAGATATTGAAGACATTTGAGGACTTTAAGCAGAAAACCAATATGAGTTGGTAGCAATCTTTTTTTTTTTTTTCTAATAAAACTTTTATTTACAAAAAGGGGTCCCAAGGGATTTGGCCATTAAGCCATCGTTTGCCAATGCCAGTTCTAGATCATATGCCAGGCATGTCAGAAGTACTTAAATAGACATGTATGATTTCCAAACTATTTTAGTTAGAATATTATCAGGAAAAGATACAGCAAAATTACATGACAGTAAGTTAGTTTTACTTTCTTTTGCCATAGCTCTTCGTTCAAGAGTGTCTTGTTTGATATACTTATTGTGGTGCCTACTGCTCTACTAGCTGCTATAAAAGAAGTTTATGATACACAGTTCTGGTCTCAAGGATCAATATAAGGACAGGAATATTAATGTGTGATTTTCATGTATCTGTACGGACATCACACCTAACTCTCAAAATACAATAATCCCTAGCACCACAAAAACACAAAATGCTAATAAAAAGCACCAAAAATACAGTTTTTGATCCCTACTTTCATAGGGATATTAAAAAAAAAATAGGTGCCCAAATTGGTTTCAGGATATTCCAGTTGTTGATTTCTCTTTTTCAGTTAAAAGTAATACTTAGGGAGAGAGATAACAAATATATCATGGAAAAAGGCATAACTCTAAATCATTGCAAAACACCTGTATATACATAGGGACAACTTGATACGTAGTATGGTATAGTGAAAGAAAAAAGAACTGACTTAATCTTTTTTTTAAATTAACATATAATATATTATTTGCTTCAGGGATATAGGTCTGTGAATCATCAGTCTTACACAGTTTACAGCGGTCACCATAGCACATACCCTCCCCAACGAGAACTGACGTAATCTTAAAGCTGGTTCTGTTTTTGCCACTTTCAACTTAGATAAATGGTCAGCCTCAGTGTCCTCATATTAAAATTTAGAGTGAGGGACCCCTGGGTGGCTCAGTCGGTTAAAGGTCTGCCTTGGGCTCAGGTCACAACCCCAGGGTCCTAGGATTGAGTCCCACATTGGGATTCCTTGCTCAGCAGAGAGCTTGCTTCTCCCTCTGCCTGCTGTTCTCCTTCTTGTGCCCCTGCCTTTCTCTCTGACAAATAGATAAATGAAATAAAAAGAATTAGAGTGAAACCTGTCATTTCTAACTCATAAGATTTAGGGAGGATCAAGTGAGAGAGTAATTGTAAGATACCTCACAGCCCATAAAGAGCAATATAAAGCCCAGAATTGGGTGGCTTTTTAAAGTCAAACATCTGCAGTACATAATGAGAGAGATTTGCAAAGTATTAGGTATTTAATAGTAGCTGCAGTCAAAAGCCCAAGACTCTTTATTCATGCACAATTAACAAACAGCAGGTACATATGTCTAGCCACATAGCCATGTGTGTGATTGCCCGTTAGATGTCTGAATATACTGCACTTCCTATTGAGATGATACAACTTTTTTGATTATAAGTGTGAGAGAATGGTTTCTAACACACTGCTCTCAAAAGTTTATAAAAGGACACATCGGTTATTTTGGATATCTACCAACAAAATAACTTACTATGTGCCTACTTTTAGTATTTATAATTATGGGGGGAGGATAAAAGCAAGAATGTGTTTTCAGGGCAGAGAATCCTAGAATACAGAATGGTTCAAATGACCCTAGAAACAGAGTAAGGCCATATCATTAAGGCTTTGTATCCATGCTAAGTAATCTGAATTTAAATCTATAGGCAATGGGGTATCTTATCACCCTAGAAGGGAAAGGGGGGTTAATAAGTGTTGTTTACTAAACACTTCACTACTATTTTTATATACTTCATGTTGTTCTGAAAAGGATTTAAGATGACTTTCAAAAGACTAAAATGCTTGATGTAAGTAAGTTAACATGTTCTCTGCATGTCCTCTATTTTTGGACATTTTGTCAAAGGAGTATTTTTTAATTAATTAATTTATTTGAGAGATAGAGAGGTTGGGCATGAGCAGGAGGGTCAGAGGGAGAGGGAGAGAGAAATTCGAGCGGACTCCATGTTGAGTGTGGAGCCTGATGCACAGCTCAATCTCATGACCTTGAGATCACTACCTGAGCTGAAACCAAGACGTGGAGGCTTTACCGACCACATCACCCAGACACCCATCAAAGGAGTATTAAGACAGATTTTGTGCAATGGAATTATAGAAAAAGAGTAATATAATTATAGTTTTTGAAAGCATTATGTTTTTGATATAAATTATGCTCTGCTAGGTTACCAAAGAGAGATAATTTGGTGCATCTAGTGCTTTGTAATCTATATTAATATTAATTAATACTATAGAGTTGATAGTTTTCATATTTATGTTATTCCAAAAACATAATAATTTTCATATTGAAAGCTATATTTACCTTTATGAATATTTAAAAAGTCATTATTCAGGGCGCCTGGGTGGCTCAGTGGGTTAAAGCCTCTGCCTTCGGCTCGGGTCATGATCCCGGGGTCCTGGGATTGAGCCCCGCATCGGGCTCTCTGCTCGGCAGGGAGCCTGCTTCCTCCTCTCTCTGTCTGCCTGCCTCTCTGCCTGCTTGTGATCTCTGTCTGTCAAATAAATAAATAAAATCTTAAAAAAAAATGTCATTATTCAAAGTGCATCTTCATTTAGGTTGTCTACATAAGATTTTAAAGAATCATGCATTTATTAAAAACACATTATAATAAAATGTAATTACTTCTCAAATTTATTATTTCCCATACATATTGACCATAAAGAAGTTATAAGAAACAGATTATATATACATATATGCAAATAGCATGAATTAAGGGTACCGGTTCAAGTGTGATGCAATGTTACTGGGCCCTTATTTTGAATAGTGAAGAACAATTCCTCCATGGAAAGTGAATATTCTATCATTTTGATTTTGTCTGTTTTAATATTAACTATAACCAACATGTGTTTGGTTAGCATTTGCACTGAGTCAGGAATCTATACTTCAGAGTGCTCAAATACTTCAATATAGTTATTAAAATATATATGGGCAAGTGTTATTTTTATTAGAGATGTTTGCAATGTTTTTTCATCAATGAGATGAGTGGTGTTAAAAGACCATGATTAGACTAGAAAGATTTTACTGGTTCCCACCTTTGCATGAATAACATTTAAGAAACTAGTCAGTCTAACATTCTCATACATGGGGAGCCCTCACTAAATAGAGTCTTCCGACCAATCTGACTAAAGTTTTGGCTGATGCTACCTTCCATTATTTTCCTTCTACCTCTGAATGAAACATCCTATCAAGGTGCTCCCTAGAATGTATCAGGACAGAGGGTGAGATCTTCATTAAGCCTCTTTGGCTGTTTTATGTTGGCTTTCTATTCAATGTTTGTAGCTTTTTCAGAATTTGGAATAAGACTTGCAGTTATTATAACATACCAGCTGGCATTGAGATGTGGGAGAGAAGATGCATTGCTCCTGCTTACCTCTAAACACCAGGGGTTACCAATATTTACTTAATACCCAACAATTGCTAAACAGCCAAATTTGCTTGGGTCCTCAACACAATCAGATAAGAACAAAATCTTGAAGGTGCTATGCAGATCACTAAAATTCTGGAAGCACAGACAACTTCCCCAGAAAATCTTCTGTAACCAAGAAAGTGACAGTTTTCTTTTGGGATAATCTCATGAGCATGAATTCTAATTGACTTAGATAAGAGATCAACTAATAACTAAAATGGAATATATTTAAAAATCATTGAAGAATTTCCAATCACTACCTATATTCTCTGGGCTGGAACTCAACTGATGAAAGATAGAGTTAAATATTTTTTATCAGAGTTGCATAGAGTGTTCCAATTAGAGGGACAGAGTGTTTTATGTGAATTCCCTAAGTTCACAGATGTGGAGAGGCCATGATCCCAAAAAGATATTTGTCAAAGGAGGCACTGATCTTGGTTTGCTCTTATATTCCTAATCTCAAATAGGTTCTTGGTATAACCCAGGAATCATATTACTCTTCCATGTGATGAATGCACGCAATCTCCTCTCTACAATCACTGTTGATCTGCTCTTACTCACTGATAACACAGATGCAGTTGGAGGAGAAATTCCCCATGTTATCCATCACATTTACCTGTATCTGTGCAAATATTCATCCAGAGGAATTCTCAGTGATCCCAGCCATAGGTTATAACCTCTACTTATGCACTAGAATCCATCCTATCTTACCCACTTAATCCCATCATTCTAGCAATTTTCTCTTTTCCCCAAATCGTGTTTTTTTCCCATTCTGCTGGATTCTTCACACTCACTCATTTCTCCAATTCTAAAAGCAAATTTCTCTCAATTATGGTATTTAATGCAAAAGTTAAATCTCAGTTTTCATTTATTTGACTCATTAGCAACACTTAATATAATTGTTTTCTTCATCTTTCTTGGAGCATGTCTTTCACTTGGCTTATTAAAAAAAAAACAAGCTTGCTCTTTCTTTCTTTCCTTCCTTCACTTTAAAGTCCTCTAGTTTTTAAGACATTTCAATAACTTAAATAATTAAAAACAACAATTCAAAACAGAATTCCTTCATTTCACTTCTAAACTTGTTCTTCCCTCAGTCTTTTCCATATAAGCTATGGCAACTTCATTCTTCCAATTACACAAGCAAATCTTAATGTAATCTTCAATTGTTCTCTTTCTCTCATACCCTATAATTAATCTGTCAGAAAATTCCATTGGCTCCATCTTCAAACTATACTCGGAACGTGACAATAGTATCAATACCACCTTCTCCGAAAAAGACATTTTCTAATTTTTACACTCCTTCATTTGCTTTGCACATTCTATTCTCCACACAATAGCCAGCTACAATCCTTCATAAGACTGCATAGGATTGTATTTCATATACTTTTGACTCCATATATTAACAGGTGAAGTTTTTGTAGTGGCCTACAAGAACTTCCATCATCTGGTCACTCAATTCCTCTCTGCCCTTATCTCCTGTCCCTTTAGTCGTTCATTCTGAGTCTCTTAGGTCTCCTCTTTCTTGGTAACACTAGCTTATACACCTGACTTAAGGATCCTTTGTTTGCTATTTCCTTCACCTGGCAAAATCTTCCCCCTATTTATACACATGGCTCACTTCCTCAACATTTTCAAGTCTTTGCTCAAATATCACCATCTCTGTAAAGACCCTCTCTGGATAATCTTTTAAAATTTGCTTACATGCTCTCAGCCTCTAAAACTATTATCCCTCTTCCTCTTTAAAATTTTTATTCCTAGCATTTAAAACCTTTTTGCATACTTAGTATTTTATCATTTTCTTCAAACTTAGGAATTTGAGATTCATGAGGTCTGCCTGCCTTCCTTCCTTCCAGTACACTCAATTAATCTTCATATCTGCCTTTTAGTATGGGTATTACTATCCTCCTCATTTTCTAGATGAGAAACTGAGACACTGAGGTTAACTTAATTACTCCAGCTCTTAGAGCTTATAAGGTATGAAGTTGAGATTCAAATCTAGAAAGATTGAAACCACAGTCCATGATCATAATTTGTACTTTATTTGTTCACTGATGAAGTGACAAAACAGGTATTCTAATATTTATTGACTAGGTTATCCTGCATCATCTGGGTATCATGTCCTACATTGTCTGGAAACATAAGCTGTTATTATACTGTTTTCTGCCATGCCTAAATGGGGTGTCTCTCAATTGATGGGGACCCCCAAATGTGGGACAGTGATGTCTCAGAAGATGAAAGGATTCACCCAAGGCAGAACAAAGGAGACGGAAGTTTGTTGAATACACCATAAGCGAGCAGCAAATAGGACAGCAGAAGAGAGAGGCTGCCTGCAACAAGGTAGTGGGTGGGAACTGCTTTTAAAGGGAAAGAGGAGGTATATCTATGGGATTTCTTCCTGTATTGGTAACTGTGCCGAGTTGTAAGTAGCCCATTGGTCAGTTAGGACCTATGGGTATTTTGAGGTGGGTCACCTGGTAAGCCTATCTGTATTCCATTGTTCAAGCTTTTTTTGCCTGAAAGTGGCCTTTACATTTCCCCCAACAGATCAACAATGACAAATCTTTTGCATTTGGGTGGAGTCTCATCATCACTAGCTTCTTCTTGCTGAATGAGGGACATAGAGATATCCCTACTTATACTTAATATTACATCAGGGGTTCTGTCCAGTTGTAGACCAGAGCATGGTATTATATTAACTTGCTAATAGGTGATTTGAGGGAAATTCCTTGGTGGTCAGGTCCATGAGATTTGTGGAGAGGATTCTCCAATGGTAGGCGCTGGAATCCCTGTTGGACCATCATTCATATATGGAATTGTTGGATTCTAGAAGAGGCAGATTTTTTAAAAGATTTTATTTACTTATTTGTCAAAGAGAGAGAGAGAGAGAGAGAAAGCACAAGCAGGCAGAGGCAGAGAGAGAAGCAGGATCCCTGCTGAGCAAGGAGCCTGATGCAGTACTGATCCCAGGATCCTGGGATCATGACCAGAGCCAAAGGCAGCTACTTAACCAACTGAGCCACCCAGGCATCCCTAGAAGAGACAAATTTAACAAAGAAACTAAAGAGAGAGGGGCTAATAATTAGGAGTATAAGTATTGAGGCCAGGGTTCCTAAGAAGGGAAGGAGTCAGGATAGCCATCAATAGGTTTCATTCTAGGAAATCCATCCTTGTGCTGTATGGTCCCAGAAGGAGGAAACCAACAAAAGGTTACAATGAGAAAGTTGAGATGAAAAACAAAACAAAATATCATAGAATGATTGTGTGTGAGAGAGTAAGGATTGGCAATGGGCTGGATTCATGGATCTCTAGTCCTCTGGGTGTGTATCACCCAAGTCTCATTTGAATAACAGGCATAGATCTCCAACCAGCTGGCAGTTGTACTGGGCAGAGGGCTTATTATCAGGGGCTAAAATCATCTTGATTTTGGAAAGAATCAAGACAAGAGAGAAACTGTGAGAGACTGGAGAGAAACTGTGAAGTTTTACCACTGGAGTGGTCAGGAGAACGTGATGGGCCCAGTCCAGATAGGTTCAAGTAAATGTGGTCCTGCAAAGAGTCTTAAGGTATACCTGATCCCTGGCTTTAAGTTTTGGATATATATTAACTAAGGAAGAGGGGTCAGGTTTTGGATTGTACTAGTTTTGGTGGTCATTAATGGCAGAGACATTTGCTCTAGGGATATTTTTTGATAGTTGACAAAAATCTTCCTCTAGTTCAGGAGTTTAACCAATAAAAGAAAGAGGGATTTGTTAAAGTGTCAGTTTGAGTAGTCATGTCTTCTAGTAATCCTGTCACATTTTTGTGATAATCTGAGTATATACGTAACACTCTTAATAAAACATAGGTACCGGGGCACCTGGGTGGCTCAGTGGGTTAAAGCCTCTGCCTTCGGCTCAGGTCATGATCCCAGGGTCCTGGGATCGAGCCCCGCATCGGGCTCACTACTCGGCAGGGAGCCTGCTTCCTCCTCTCTCTCTGCCTGCCTCTCTGCCTACCTGTGATCTCTGTCTGTCAAATGGATCAATAAAATCTTTAAAAAAAATAAAATAAAATAAAACATAGGTACCACCTTGAGCTACAGTCAGGATATCAAGGGCCATTCCATTTTGAAGGGCCATCTTTTGAATTTGTGGGTGACTACATGTCGAGTTTAGTTAAAGGTGGTTGTTGTATGTTTGACTGAAGTCTCTATTTGAAATTTTATATCAATAGAGGTAGCTCCTGGGACAAGTATGGCTAAAGGATAAAACCATCAGGGAGCCCTCATTGTTTGTTTCATGTCTAGCCTTAATAATATCTTAATTATAAGGAATCACTGGCAAGTGGGAGAAGACTTGCCTCAGGAGACGGGGTATTCCCAAGTGTATCACCTAATCTAATTATAGGGGAAATGGGGCTGTCCATTATCTCCACAAGTCCACAGATAACTATAGAGTGGGGTACACTCTGGCTTTTAAGGAATGATTTTTGTCATTCCAGCCACACAGAATTGGTCAAGGCGTTAGTTGAGTTATACAACTCTTGGGGAATTAATTCCATTTTCCAGCTGCTAAACTAATCAAATGCCTATGGAGTCCTTTTATTATCCTCACAGAGTAACAAGTAACAATATAGACAATTTCTATATTGTAGCAACTTTTCTGAAGGTTACCTCAAGTTGTGTTGCTTAGGCAAAGAACATTCAAAGACAATCAGAGCTAGAATTTAACAACCACAAAGATATATTATTGAAACATAACTTTCTCTCTAAAATCACCCTTATTTCCAGAGATAGCCAAATTAAGATTAATTCATCTGTAAAACAAGTTCAATTATAACAAACTTGGTCTAATTATTTACATAAGCTTAGGAAGTATAGCAATTAGTCATATAAATCTTTTAAAATTTGCTTTGCTGGAACTTTTATAAGGAATCTATATCGAACGTTCAGTAGCCTCTCTAGGCCAGAAGCCAAGCCAAGTACTTGCCATCAGACATTCCTTCAATACCTGTACATTTTGGTGAATTCTTCTTCACAATGTCCCCAAAATGTCCTGAGATTCCTGCACCTGCCAGGAAGTGACATTCTCTATTCATCTGGTAAGGCTGCTGGGAAATCTGTAAGCAAGGTATTAGGTCAACATTCCCAAGGGGCTTTATGGCTCCATGTTTCATAAAATCAACCTCAATTCCTTCAAGCTGTCTAGTCATATCTGAGTCTATACATGTCTCTCTCAAATATGACATTACAGTCAAAGACTTGGTAAAATAACCAGTGTTTTTAAAGATTTACTTATTTGAGAGATGGAGAGAGAGCAGACGTGCCTGAGATGGGGGAGGGGCAGAGGGAGCCTAAAGAGAGTCACAAGCAGATTCCCTACTAAACTCCGAGCCCCACGTAGGGCTCCATTTCAGGACCCTGAGATCATGACCTGAGCTGAAATCAAGAGTTGGCTGTTCTACTGAGCCCCCCCGGTGCCCCAATAACCAGTATTTTTAGTGATGTCCTGTTAGAAGGAAAACAGATTCTTATCGAACTTATGCAAATGACTGAGTCCCACAAAAGAAAGAATGAATACTTATTAAGACCTTTTGAATTTCAGAGGGTTCAGGTAGAGAGAAAAGTTAAAAGCTTCAATTTGTTCAAAAATGAGTAAATACTTTATTACATTTCTGTAAGTCATAGGTATCTTAAGAGAAAACTTCCTTAATCTAGAAAAGCAAACATTAGAGAACCAGCAATTTTTAAATGAGTCATGAAACTATAATATTTTTTCTCAATTCATTTAGTGTTATGTTACTAATTATTGTTCAGTTTGAATACAGCTTTAGTTAGTTCTGGAAATTCTCATCCATTTCGGTTTTATGATCTTAAAGATACTGAATACCTGTATTTGTCCTACAAGTCCTTTTTATGAATCTCTATGAAGATAAAAATCATTTTGCAAGAGAATAAGAACAATTACAACTGACAAAAACTAAAAAATGGATATTGTTAAGAATCTGAGAGTTCATCATGATACAATTGACAAGGAAATTCACTTATTTCTGTGACACATAACACATCAGTAATCAGAATATTAAGTGATGGCCTTATACCAGAACATAACATGCCAAACAAACAAGCCCAATTAGTCAAAGAGACTTTGTTTACAATTTCAATCTTGGGAAGTTTGTTAAAAACCTTAGAAAGTTTCAAAGCACATGTCTAAATAGTATTATGGATCATTAAAGACCCGAATAAGACAAAACATGGAAACTGGTCTTTCTGGGCAAAGAGAAAACAACTTTTCACATTTTCTTATCAAGAGCAGAACAACAATTCAATATCTTTTTTTAACAGAGAGAAAGCAGAATTTCAATCTTACACCAGTGCACTTCTAAAACCCATTCATTTCAATCTTAGTCCATTTTGACCACATATAAAATTCCTTTCCAAAGATTTCCCTTCACAAACCTCCTACACCTTTGCTCTGCATTCAGATTTTGTCCCAAGCCATTTCTCTCCAACCAGTCTTCATTTTAGGACAAAATTACTTTCTTCTACCTCCAGTGAAAGTACCTTCACATTCCTTAGATACACATACAGAATTGCTTCCCTTATTTCCATTGGTTTTAATTACATTCAGTAATATTTAACTCATAGAAACCTTAGTCTCCAGTGAAAACCAATTGTGAACTGTTACGTTAGAACTCTTTAGACAGCAAATTTATAAATCAATTAAGCACAAAGCATGTTTTCCAACAGACCCAAATATGCTTGGCTTCTTTGCAATAAGTCAAAAGCAAAAAGACTAGGTTCAGTAGACAATGTTTAGTATTTAATCTCATTTGGAAAAGACTTAGATGTCGATGAATTCAATCCAATTTATCATTCAAGCAAAACTTTAAAGCTTCGGGTTACCAAAGACTTTGAGAGCTATCTTAAGAATTGCCTATGAGGGGCACCTGGGTGGCTCAGTGGGTTAAAGCCTCTGCCTTCGGCTCAGGCCATGATCCCAGGGTCCTGGAATCGAGCCCCACATCAGGCTCTCTGCTCAGCAGGGAGCCTGCTTCCCGCTTTCCCACTGTCTGCCTCTCTGCCTACTTGTGATCTCTGTCTGTCAAATAAATAAATTAAAAAAAAAAAAAGAATTGCCTATGAACACTTTGAGACAAAATTAACCATCATTTAAGTCATCTGCTGACAAACTGCAACAGAGATAACACAAGCTTAATTGACCTTCAGTAATCCTTGGGAGAATAAAAGTTTCAATTAGTTTAAATACCGAATTATGTTCCAGCTGGGTCCACTTAAAAGTCCATCAACTGGTTCTCCATTGTCAGTTTTTACCTGGGGCACCAGTGGGGAAATCTGAAAAGGGCAGTGTATCCAGGCCACACCCAAGGTGGTCCAGAGACAGGAGGAGGGGGGGAGGCAGAAAAGGTGAACGGCTGCCAGAAGGCAGAGGAAAGGGATGCCTGGTTCTAACTCCGGGCTCCTCAGCTCAGACAGATGAGCAGACACCAAGTTTTTCACCAACAAGAGGGAATAGGTAGTCCTTGGGTGGGGGAAGGCAGGGGGAGAAGGCAGGAAACTTCCCCTAAACCAAGGGAGTTTTGGCAGGCAGTTGGTAATATTCCTTATAGTCCCTGTCCTGGGGCAGACTAACCATAGTTGGCTCTACTGAGCATAGCCATTAATCCCGGAAACGAATGAGCAAGAACCCCCACATCTATTAGGAGGAGTAATATAGTCAGTATAGACAGTTATATAGTCAGCATCCAACACATAAGGATGTAGCTGGTTACTGGCCAAGCACGTTCTGCTAGAGGTTCTTAGGTCAGGGTCCTAATTTAGGGCCATGAAACTGAGCAAGACATGTGTGGGACTTCTGATCACTTGCAGGAGTTCTAGCAAAGGAGGCGAAGCTGGAAAATAATATTAGGAGTGTTCTGTGAGAGTGCCATACCTCTCGAGAGGGCCGTGGGAGTTTGTACTGAGGCCACATCAGGCCTTGAGGGTCAGTTTGTACTAGGTTTTAAGAACATAGCCCACGTCTGAGTCTGAAAAAAGAGTAGGGGTCCTATAGTGGGAAAGACTGGCTGCCGATGCCCAAAGGGTGTCCCGCCAAAGGGAAGGGAGCACTGACCTGTGGCAGTGTTTTCAGTCAGGCCTCCTGCTGACCTGAGAAAGGGCCAGACCTAACATGAGGCAATGGACTCTTCTGGTGGCTTTCCACCAAAGAGAGGAGTCACAGCAAATACAAGACTGACTGTTTTGGTGGTGTCCCACCATACTGGGGTATCCTATCAAGAAGTTCACAGCAAAAGACACGGCACTTCCTCTTGGGACATCCCCTGGCCACAGGTAGATCTGGACACAGGTTTGACCAAAAGGGTTAGAAAGATTTAGGGAAGGACTCACCACTCAGACATCTGGGAACATGTTCACCAGCAGATCCAGCTGGCTGCTGGGTCCCAGGAAATAGAGGAAAAGGGGCGGGGGCGGAGAGAAGCCAGGCAGCTGAGAGTCAGCCAGCGTCAGGAAAGTCATAGGAGTTAAGGAATTGATGGGTGGTCAGGTGGCTGGGCTTAAGCAAGTTTGCACAAACATCAGAGGGGAAGGTTTACATGCCTAAACCCAGACAAACAGACACTGAACGAAGAATCCAAGGGGCATAAAGAACATAAGTTAGCTGAAAATACACTGTGAAAGGCTAAACGATGGGTCCGGATAACAGGAAGCTAACACATAGCATTATGCTCACCGAGTCCTTGGCGCCATAGACTTATATAAAACAAGTTTTTGTGGGGAGCCTGGTTGTCCCTCTCCCTCTGCCTGCAGCTCCCCTGCTGTGCTTTCTATCTCAAATAAATACATTTTAAAATTCTAAAACAAAACAAAAAGAAGAAGAAGAAAAGTTCTTTAATAGGAAAACCTACCAGGGGGTCCACAAACTCTGCGCCCTGCCCAGATAAGACTCATAAAAACCCTTAGACAAGCCATTGCCACAGCTTAGCTCCCCTAAGCCCCTCCCCAAGGGAGTCCTTCTGCTCAATTAAGCTATTGTTAACCCTCTCTTTATGTTGTCTGGGACTTAGGTTCTTTGAGGGCTGACTCCAATCTGGGAAACACCTAACCCTGGTATCAGTAAATAACCCGTTAGTCATTAGGCCTCTGCGTATTTTGAGGTGGGTCACCTGGTGGGCCTGTATGTATTCCACTGCTCAAGCCTGTTTGCCGAGAAGGAGCCTCTACACCTTCCTCTACATAGACTGTGTGATTCTCCACTTAAGAGTCTACATAAGGTAATGGTCACCAGAAAGGGAAAACCGCTGTACTTTATACATTTCAGAGATTTCACTGAATTCAGAAGATCTAGAGCTATGTGTCACTACAGGAGCCATTACCACATGGGGCTACTGAGAACTTGAAGTATGGCTGATCTGAAGATGTGGATAAATGTAGACTACACCTTGGATTCCCAAATTAAGCATTAAAAAAGAATGTAAATTATCTCACATTGATTATATGTTGAAATGATAATATTTGGAGTTTATGGGTCAAATAAATGTATTATTAAAATTAAATTTACCTGTTTCTTTTACCTGAAAAATTACGTTATGTGGTTTACTTACATTTCATTTGTACAGCGCTGATCTAGACGATAACAGAGAAGCAAAGGCTGTCCTATAAAGTCAGCGGCGTGACCTCCCAAGGTTTAGTTTCAGCAAAGATGATGAGCTTTTAGAGCAAGACCAAGATGATTAGCTCATACTTAATGACATTTCAAAGACAATTCCTCCATTTCACTCCCATCCTTTACTCTGATACTCTAGAAAGCATTTTTGTTGTTGTTGTTATTTATATGGTCTCTCTCCATGCAATGAAGTTTAAGGAAAGAGTTAATATAACATCAGAACAGATCTCTAGTAATATAGTGCGCCCCTGTATTTCATCAAGCATAAAATTGAATTATTTCATCTGACTAGAATTTGGTAAAGTTGATACTTATATTGTCAACATTTCTACACAGAGAAGATAAGCAACTTCATCTATGGACTTGTCTTAGAGTCTAAAGTATTTATGCCCTGTGTGTGTTTTTTAGTGAAGTATCTATTGACTGCTTCACACAGTCTCCCTTCAGGATTACAGATTGAATACTAACATCACATCTGGCAAGATATATTGAGGATTCCTGCCAGACCATGTTTAGTTTATTTTCTAGGAACATATATGCTCTGGGACAAGAAGAAATATCTAACTGACTTATAAAATTATCTAAGGAAACTTAGAAGATGAATTTATTTTTTTTTCTGACATTAAATGTGTTTGTTGCCTGGCAATCATATATGTTACATATTATTTCTAATGGATTACTTAATTTTCCTTGTATAATTTGAGAGCAATCAGATTCTTCCATGACATCCTTATAACTTTGGACTACCTCTAATTTCTTCACTGAAAAACACCAAGGTGGCATGAGACTAGATCTTGAGCAAAAGTGTTATACCTAGATTACAACGATAGAGGCCAGTAAAACACTAGCTTTGTAATTTGCAAGACCAAATCATCTTGATAGAGGAAAGAATTATAAACATGTACGCCTCGTTCAACCCTAGGTATATTATCAAAATCCTTTATTTTCGTATGAAAGAGCTTTTTAGAAATGTAAGTGTTTGGCACAAAACCTGAAGATCAGATGAGAGCTCCGAGAATATGGTTAAGATTTAAACTTTCGGTTGTTAGTGAACATTTTTACTATTTTATAAGAAAGACTTTTGAGGAAAGTATTTTTTAATTTAGCTCCTTTTTTTTCTATGAACTTTGAACACTAATAATAAGAATCTAGTCACCTCCAATGAATCCCTTTTATAGTAATACAATGAAATATGTGTAGTCCATTTACTGTACATTTTTTAACAAGCCTGAGAGCAATCAATTAAAAGGAGGAGCATATTCTAAGTTCATGAACACTTTTTTTTTTCCGCATACACAGACCTGTCTCTCAAAGTAAAATTTTAATTGAATTTTGGTAGTGTTTTAGAAGGGTGAAGAGTGGATTTTTAAAAACTATTAGCGTGTTATAGACTTTTTTCAATATAATTCATAACAGCACAATACAGGCTTATTTACTTTTGCCAAAATAAATATTGGCAAAAGATATTGAAGCCTGACTAATTAGATTAGTGTTTAAAAATATGAGCCTATTTTCATCTCAAAAATTTAGACAGGTCAGTGGAACAACCTTCAAAGCATAACAGCTGAAAAAAGGTTTTTTACGTAAAAGCATAAAAATCTGTTCAACATATGGTAGATCTAACTGCATGGGTAATAAGAAAACAGTTATTTTTTTTTTAATTTGGGATTTTTATATGCCTTCCTGATTTCAATTGTGATAAAATTTGGAACCATAAATGCTAAAGAACTGAAGTTCTCTACCTTTCTGCCAAATCTAACATAGCATTATTTTAGTTACTTAAATCTTCTTTTTCTCAGATAAGTTATTGCCTATCAGAGGAGGGATGAAGAATGACCTTAGTAACAGGCTCACAGTAAACTGTATGACAGTTTTTGGAGTCTGAAATAACATGTTGTGATGCTGTTATAATAATTTTTTTCCTATTTATAAAACATTAAGACTTTATTCCATTCAAACTTTTTGTTCTTCAATCACAGTAAACAGAGGATAACACATGAAAGTGAGTTTGCATTTATGTTTGAAAGAAAAGAAAGCAAAATTCATTTAATTTCAGTATGAATAAATTTTTAAGCAATTGTCTGACTAATAAATGACTCAAAATAGTTTATTAAAGATTTATTTGCCTCACTGCCCTAATCATGTATCATGAAAACAGTATCATGGTATATATTCTTGATTTATGCACACAATTCTAAATCATTTAGTGTTCTCTACCTTCAGTCAATTTGCTGTGGATCCTCTTACTTTTCATGAAGTCAGAAAATAAAACATTTAAATGATCATTCTTACTATTAACTTTATGTTAGTGATTTCAGTCATTTTCTGGGAAATAGCTAGAGTATTACAACTCTCCTTATGGCCCTTGATAATGACCTGTCCAAAGGAAGACTCTGTTGTACAAGACTGCATAGATTACAGTTATGATAAACTATTTGTGTCAGAACAAGGTGGCTGCATATCATGTGGCCCAATAATTAGACATAAAGTAATTGTTTACTAGTTAGCATCCCTTCATATCAATAACATAGAGAAAATTGATATATATTTCATATAAGAAACTATGATGTAAATAGGTCTTCACTGGAGCAAGAGGAAAACTCATTCAAGAACTCTGAATCAAAGCCTGAGAGCCGATGTAGAAAGTCATTTATTTATTTGTGAATTGAACTAGTCTTAGAGTAGTGAATTAAGATTTAGTGTCTTTATACAGTAAACTTTATATTCATTGAAGTTTTTATTCTTGCGGTTTCCTCACTTTCTACGTCTGTGTATATATTTTAAAGACAAATGACCATCACATAGAAAAAAGATTTAAATAAAGAAAATAAGAAGCTTGAATAAAGTTATCCTGTATCTTCAAGGTAGGTCAGTTTTGTTATTTCTTTATTCTACTTGGAGCTCAAGAACAAGGACTTCTGAACTGGGAATGAGCTTATTCACCTGAAAATGTCAGTAGGGTGAATAGTTCAACAAAAATGTAATACACATTTTGGTGTATTTGGAACAAAGATCAATGAAGAACTTTTTAAGTGTTTCACTAGAAGGCATTAATGAGGCTGTTATCATTGGGCAGTTTCTCTTAGTAACTCCCAAAATGCTAATAACATAATAGTATAGAATAAAATCCTAATAGAATAATAATTTTAGCCAACAACCTCGAATAGAAACTTTTATTATGAGTGTTACAGGGTCATTTTGTAAATGTTCCAAAGAAGTCAAGCAGTTGTTTGCATTAGTGTTACTCAGAATTCCAGAAGCTTTCAAGGAGAAAGCAGTATGTCAATTTATTTAAAATTCAACTTTTTTTTTTAATATCCACTTGACTAACCCCCTCACCTCTCTTACAGCTTTCCTCAAACCTCACCCTCTCTTTGAGGCTTACTTGACAAATATATTTGCTACTGTGCCCTCTACCCTTCTAGTTCCCACAAACACTTGCAGTTTGAGTCCCATCTCCTTGCTTTATTTCTTCTCTTTTTCCCTGTACCACTGTAAGACTAGACTTTCCAGAAAAGTATGACTTCTGATAAATGTTGAAACTTTCAGCAGAATAACTATGGTACTTGAACTATTAATAAGATGACTGTTTTCCAGGTTGGGACTGAGGTATCTCTAATAAGTTCTGCACCTAATTCAATCTTTACCAGAGAGAGAGAGAGAGATAAAGAGAGAGGGAGAAGCAGGCTCCCTACTGAGCAGGGAGCCCAATGAGGGACTCTAACTCCGGCCCCTGCAATCATGACCTGAGTTGAAGGCAGGCATTTAACTGACTGAGCCACCCAGGTGCCCCCACACTGAGAAATTTTAGTTAAAAAATACTTATTAAGGAAATTTTTAAAAAGAAAAAAAAGTTGCTAATAAGGAAAAAAAGTTTTCCTGTTCTCCCATGACCCAAAGCCTTTCATTGTTAACCTGTTTGTGCGTCTCCTTCCACTAGTTCCTCTCTTCTAGTTATCAATTTTTTAGATTTATTTATTTATCAGAGAGAGAGAGAGAGGGAGCACAAGGAAGGGGAGCAGCAGAGGCAGAGGGAGAAGCAGGCTCCGCGCTGAGCAGGGAGCCCGATGTGGGGCTCAATCTCAGGACCCAGGGATCATGACCTGAGCTGAAGGCAGACGCTTAACTCAATGAACTACTCAGGCGTCCCTCTAGGTATCATTTGATGTCTGATTTTATGTTGTGATGTTTTTTAACAGAACATAATAGCACAAGAACTTCCTGAATTACCATGAGGTCTTCAGCATCTTCATTTTTAATGGTTACATGTTACCCTATAAAGTGTGTACACTATAATTTGCTCCCTCACGTCCATATTTCAATTTGTAGTTCGCCGGAAGAGGTTCTAGGTGTGCAGTCATCCTTAGCTCTAGTCCTATGGTTATTACCATGCTTGTAGGAATTTTTGTAACTGTCAAGGAGAAGGCGCTTGAAACCAAGAAAGAAAAGTGTTTATTTTTACTCCTCGCCTATTGGAGAAATCTATGCTTCCATGTGTTATCAGAGTCTATAGAAGTTTCATTTACCTTACCCTCTTTCTATAGATTAGTTTTTGGAAATTTTCTAAATTTTCACAGAAACTCAGATAGGGCATATTTTATTCTGCCCTTCAATTGCATTTTAAAGACAATAAATCCCTTTCAGATGTTTTTAAAAAGGTTTTTGTATTGTTATTCATAATTGCTTTGCCTTTCTCTATAGTGCAAATCAATATTGTCTCATGCCATGTTTGTTGAAGTATATCCCACAATCATTACAATCCCCACTGATCTTTCAAAAACCTTTCTCTGTAGCCACTCATTTGCATAAAATATTTTATTAACATATTAAATAATTAAATATAACTCACGTTTTATTATTTCATCATGTTTCATATCTTAGCATGAAACTACCAATGCAATAGGAATAAATATTTTATAGGAATCAACATAACACTTTAAAACACTGCGAACCTTCCTCAATCCCCCTTTAGTTTTGTAGGACAATCAGTCCTATAGTTTTCAGTCTAAAGATACATTCAGGTAAAACTCTTCAGAAGATCCTTTCATCGAAGGGCTTAACATGGCCCAGTTAAGAAGGACCCATCCCATTTGTTCATGACCTGTTTATTCAATAGTGTCTTATTAACAATGCAATTACATTGGCCAGGATGATTCATGGGACAAATTAAAGCACTGAGTAAAGTGTTATTGTAGTCATTACCCTTCATTGTAAGTGAGCATTTTCACAGCATTATATAAGTATTATGCAACATAAAGTTAATAGGGAAACAGTACTAACCACGTTTCTGCTTTTTTATTTGTGTATATGAGTTTCCTTTGGTGTTTTAAGTAGTGAAATGAATATAATGTATTACTGAAACCATTACTACAGAGTAATAATTTCTCATAATCTGCTTAGGATTCATGCCCACTGTAGAATGATTGCATTTGCTGGTATGTTACAACTCTAATCTACCCAGTGTTTTTAGAATACAAACATCGTATGCAAGAAGGAGAGTTTTGAACAAGTTGTGTTATTATCAGAATAGCTTTTAATTTACAGACAGTTATACCTATGGTATAAATAGGTACATATGACAAATGTCCTGCTTACTTTCTGCTTATTGTCCACTTACTGACCACAGCAGCTCTAGCATTCTCTCACTACATCCTGACTGGCCTAACCAAGGAAATCTGAGAGCAATAATGTGGTGAGTCTGGCAAAATGGCAGGAAATAAAACTTACAAATTTGAAGATATATATCCTCGATTTTCTGAGCCCTCATTACAATGTTATTAGTAATAACTATCAAAGCCATCTTAAGATCATTAAAATTTTAATAAACCAATATTTTTTCAAAAAATAATATTTCTTTAGTGATCTAGGTAAGAAGTTGCAAAAGATGCTACCATATAAAGAGTAATGTTTGACCATGTACAGCAGCTCTCCTTTTCTTCCACTAGTGATGTTCATTAATTGAGGTTGCTTATTATTCTGTTTTCCAGACTCCCAAAATTAACAACATGTCTAAAAAAAAAACCAAAAAAAACCACTTTTAATAGAAATGAGTCTCACTGGTTATCTAATACTCTGTCCAGCAAAAGAGAGGCAGAAATAAACATCATCTTCTTGCCTTCTAAAGGTTAAACCAGAAAAGCTAGGATGGCCAAGTTGAAGATCACTTTTTTATTATCCCAAGCTGTTTGCAAGATGGTAAACAGACACAGTTAAGTTAAATCAAAGAATGGTTTGAAAAAACATAAGATTACTAAGTAAGTACTTTTATGCTATGTTGTACTTTTTTCAAATAGTGAAGTTTAATATATTTATATTGCAATTATGGTTATATTATGCTTAGTGTATATTTGTATCATATGGTCAAAATAAAATTTATGAAATATGCAATTATATAGATTTTGTTTTAATCTCACAGAAACAATCTTCAATTCTTTGAGAGACAGGCAGAGTGGCTTTGAGCTTTATCAGATGGTAGTTACCTGAATACTAAGAGAAAAGTTGTTCCCTCTTTTCTTCCTCAAGATATTAAATCTTCATTTTTTTATAAAAATGTAATAATCATTCATTTTAGATAAAATCCTGTATTTATTATTTTGAAGTAAATTGTATTGAAATACAATCTACAAACAGATATGTGTATAGATCATATATTTTAAATATATACATAATTACAAATATATAGATAGATAGATATATGTATGTAAGTATATAAAATATATATACATGTATTTTGGATATAAACTGCTCATCAGATATATGGTTTACCAACATTTTCTCCTATTTTTAATGATTTTATTTATTTATTTGACAGACAGAGATCACAAGTAGGCAGAGAGGCAGGCAGAGAGAGAGAGAGGAGGAAGCAGGCTCCCCGCTGAGCAGAGAGCCCGATGCGGGGCTTGATCCCAGGACCCTGGGATCATGACCTGAGCCGAAGGCAGAGGCTTTAACCCACTGAGCCACCCAGGCACCCCAACATTTTCTCCTATTATATAGGCTACTTTTCAGTTTATTGATTGTTTCTTGTGCTATGCAAAAGCTTTTTAGTTTGATATAGTCCCACGTGTTTATTTTAGTTTCTATTGCCTGTGCTTTTGGTGTCTTATCTAAAAAAAATCATTGCCAAAACCAACGTCAAGGAGCTTTTTCCTAGTATTTACTCCTAGGAGTTTCAGGTCTCACATTTAATTCTTTAATCCATTTTGAAGTCATTTTTGTGAATCATATAAGATAAAAGTCCGATTTTATTCTTTTGCATGCGAATATAAGGTTTACCAAACACAGTTTATAAAGAGACTTTTCTTTCCCCATTATATATTTTTGGCACCCTTATCAAAGATTAGGTGATAGTATGTATATAGGTTTATTTCTGGGTTCTCTTTCTGTTCCACTGGTCTGTTTGCCTGTTTTAATCCCAGTACCATACTGGTTTGATTACAATAGTTTTGTAATATGCTTTGAAACCAAGAAGTGTGATGCCTCCAGCTTTGTTCTTCTTTCTTTTTTTTTTTTTTTTAAGATTTTATTTATTTGACAGACAGAGATCACAAGTAGGCAGAGAGGCAGGCAGAGAGAGAGAGGGAAGCAGGCTCCCTGCTCAGCAGAGATCCCCATGTGGGCTCGATCCCAGGACCCTGGGCTCATGACCTGAGCTGAAGGCAAAGGCTTAACCCACTGAGCCACCCAGGCGCCCCTAAAAAATCATTTATTGAAGCACAAGCAGAGAGAGCAGGAGAGGGAGAAGCAGGTCCCCGTTGAGCAAGAAGCCCAACATGGGACTATCCCAGGACCCTGGGATCATGACCTGAGCTGAAGGCAGAGGCTTAACCCACTGAGCCACCCAGGCACCCCTTTGTTCTTCTTTCTTAAGATTGCTTTGGCTATTCAGAATCTTTTATGGTTTCATATAAATTTTAGGATTTTTTTTTCTGTATTTCTTAAAAGATATGGAATTTGGTAGGGATTGCACTGAATCTGTAGATTGCTTTGGATAATATGCACATTTTAACAATATTAATTCTTCTGATCCAAAAGCATGGGGTATCTCTCTATATATTTGTCTTCAATTTCTTTCACCAATGTCTTAAAGTTTTCAGTGTACAGGTCTTTCATCTCTTTTGTTAAATATATGCTTAAGTATTTTATTTTTTTTTTAATTTTATTTATTTATTTGACAGACAGAGATCACAAGCAGGCAGAGAGGCAGGAGAGAGAGAGGGAAGCAGGCTCCCTGCTGAGCAGAGAGCCCGATGTGGGGCTCGATCCCAGGACCCTGGGATCACAACCTGAGCCGAAGGCAGAGGCTTTAACCCACTGAGCCACCCAGGCGCCCCGCTTAAGTATTTTATTGTTTCTGATACTATTGCAAATGGGATTACTTTCCTAATTTTTCTTCCAAATAGTTCATTATCAATGTATAGAAATTAAACTAATTTTCACATGTTGACTTTTTATCCTGCAACTGCACAGAATTCATTTATTGTCCTATCAGTTTTCTTGATGGAGTATTTAGGGTTTTCTATATAGAAAATCATGCCATCTTCAACTCAATAGCAAAAAAGCAAATCCAATTTAAAAATGTGCAAAGTGGGGGCCCTGGGTGGCTCAGTCGGTTAGGTGCCTGCCTTTGGCTCAGGTCATGATCCCAGGGTTCTGGGATCAAATCCCACAATGGGCTCCCTACTCAGCGGAGAGCCTACTTCTCCCTCTTCCTCTGCCTGCTGCTCTGCCTACTTGTGCTCTCTCTCTGTCAAATAAATAAATAAAATCTTTAAAAAAATTAAAAAAATAAAAGTGGGCAAAGGACCTAAATAGATATTTTCCAAAGACATACAAATGGCCAATAGGTACATGAACAAGTGCCCAATATAACTCATCATTAGAGAAATGCAATCAAAACAACAGCAAAACATAACCTCACACCTATTAAGATGACTATTATCAAAAAGACAAGAGTTGGGGTATCTGGCTGGCTTAGTGAGAAGTGTTTGCAACTCTTGGTCCTGGGGTCAGAAGTTTGAGCCCCACATTAGGTGCAGAGATTGCTTAAATAAATAAATGAACTTAAAAAAATATTGGAAAAAAAAAGATGATGTTAAAAAAGTTGGTAAGGATGCAGAATAAGGAGAACTCTTTTACACTATTGGTGGGGATATAAGATGGTATAGCCATTAGGGAAAACAGTAGGGCAGTTCCTCACAAAATTAAAAGTCAAACTACCGTGTGACCCAACAATCCCATTCCTGAGTATATATCTAAGGAAATGAGATCAATATCTCAAAGAGATATCTGCACTACCACGTTCATTTGCCACCATTATTAAGTATAGCCATGAAAATTACTTAAATGTCATTTGATGGATGGATGGATGGATGGATGGACAGAGAAACTACACACACAATGAAATATTAATCAGCCGTTAAAAAGAAGGAAATTTTTTTAAAAAAGGAAATCCTGTTATTTACAACAACCTAATGAAACTGGAGGACATTATACTAAAGCCACTTTTTAAAGAAAGTTTTTTAAGAAAGACAAATGCCGAATCTGCTCCCTCTGCTTGTGTTCCCTCTCTTGCTGTCTCTTGCTCTCTCTGTCAAATAAATAAATATTTTTAAAAAATAAATACAATAAATAAAACAAAATCTAAAAATCAACCAAAAAGTCTGAAGAAAATGAGAATGGTAGTTACCAGGGACTGGGGCTAGGGAGAAAATGGAGGATATAGGTCAAAGGGTACAATATTTTATAAGATGAATAAGTTCTGAAGATCTAATATTCAGTATTGTGATTATAGTTAACAATACAGTATTATATATTTGAAATTTATTTATTTATTTTTTAAAGATTTTATTTATTTATCTGACAGAGAGAGATCACAAGTAGGCAGAGAAGCAGGCAGAGAGAGGGGGGGAAGCAGGCTCCCTGCTGAGCAGAGAGCCTGTCACAGGGCTGGATCCCTAGACCCCGAGATCATGACCTGAGCGGAAGGCAGAGGCTCAACCCACTGAGCCACCCAGGCTCCCCTATGCTTGAAATTTAAAAAAGAATTATGTGAGGTGATGGAAATGTTAATTATCTTGACCTTAGTAATTATTCTACAATGTATGTGTGTATCAAATAATCACATTGTATACTTTCAAGTTATATCTGTCAACTGTTCCTCAATAAAATTGGAAAATATACACATATATTTATATAAATAAATGTATTTATAGATATGTACTTACTATATAATGTATTTGATTTATATATTTATATGTGCTTATATATATACATATACCACATGTTATCTGTGCTCATATATATACAAAATATATATACAAAATATATGTAAGCACAGAAACATATATAATATATTTTTCAGAAGTAGCAGTAACCTTTTTACAGGAAAATGGATAGACACCTCAGAAGCACTGGTTTCTGTCATAAGCCTTTCAGATTTGTTCAAGGTAGTGGCTGTTTTGGGCTCTTTCCTCGTAGTAGTCAGAAAGGACAAATGACTGAAGTCATCATATAGAACCATTTTGTCTCTTTCTTTGTTTTTGGCTCTTTTCTTTTTCCACTCAGCAATTCCTTTCTTGGAAGTTTTCATTAGTATTTGCTCTGGAACAATAATAGCCACATTTGGGCGCCTGGGTGGCTCGGTGGGTTAAAGCCTCTGCCTTTGGCTCAGGTCATGATCCCAGGGTCCTGGGATCGAGTCCTGCATGGGGCTCTCTGCTTAGCAGGGAGCCTGCTTCTCCATCTCTCTCTGCCTGCCTCTCTGCCTGCTTGTGATCTCTGTCAAATAAATAAATAAAATATTTAAAAAAATAATAGCCACATTTAGGGGAGAATTTGCTATATCATTTACTGAAGTTGGAGCATGTTTGTAGTTGCCTTTAGTTAACAGGATCCTAACCTACGTATTGCTATACCAGGACCAGCTGTTTTCAGTGCAACAATATCATCTTGATTTCACTTTTATAGACCCAGGATGCTGAGTTTTTCCTGTGGATAAAGACATACATTTAGAATATTTTTGTATCTAGGATTTTGATGCTTTGATTTTCCACAGAATAAAAATATTTATAAAAACCTGATGAACTTTTTTCTTTTTTTTTAGTTTTATTTATATATTCAAGGGGTGGGGGAGAAGCAGAGAGAGAGGGACAAGTAGACTCCATGTTGAGCTGAGCACAGAGCCCAATGTGGGGCTTGATTTCACAACCCTGAGATCATGACCTGAGCTGAAACCAAGAGCCCACACTCAATTGACTGAGCCACCAGGCGCCCCCTACAACTGATAAACTTTTTAAAAAAGGTATAAATACAGGACAATCCTGTGTTCTTTTTACATTGAAAAACTATTTAGAAGATTTGTGCCCTTTAGCAAAACTCTCAGATAAAATATACTTTCTATTTGAGTAACAAAATTTCTTAATTTGATATTTTAAACTACAAGATGAGTACGAATTACAAAGTTATTTCAAATAAGGGTAACAAATTTCCCTGACTTCGAGTTTGGGAGCCAGTTGTTCCATTTCTCTACCTCTTATGCCTTTCAAATTCCCACTGAAATGAGCAAAAGAATATTAAAACATTTAAAAGATGATTAATGCCCATTGTTTGTAATGGTGTGAGTCTATGCTTCCTTGAAAACAATGTTAGTGGAAAGGTAAATTGTGCCAATTTAAAAGAACAGTTTAACAACATATGTAAAAAATAATAAGAGGATATTAGAAATGTGCAAATATGTATGCCCAAAGATATTTACACATAATTACTTATAACAGTGAACAAAAATACAGGCAGAAACAAACAAACAAAAAAACTCCCAGCAGATTGCTAAAATAATCTATACCTTAAATGTAGATTACATTGCTTTAAAAATGTAACAATGAAGACCATAGTAAACTATTCAGTCATTTAAGACATAAGTATATGCATTGAGTTAAAGAAGCACCCAAATACACGTGTGTGCCTATGTGTGTATTTTTATAAGTCCAAAAAAATGTGCTAAAATTAATTTGTTTTGGCAATTAAAGAGACAAATTATAGAGTAGTCTTATAAGAGGTTTTGAACTTCGTAAACTTATTTTCAATGAATAAATATATATTATTTTTATTGGAAACTAAAAGAAATGAGTTTCCATTTTCAAAAATATAGATACATAAGCAATTTAGTGTTTAGATATTATGAATTTATCCATCTAATTTATTCATAATTTTATTACAGATCTTCCTTGCCTGTTTGAGGCCAGACGAGGGTAGGTCACAAGGATCAAGAAGTAAGACGCTGATAAAGATGAATTTGAGGAGTAGGGGTTAGGTGAGGTTATCATGCACTGGAGATTTGTAGAGATTAGTTATGATCATAAAGGGCAAACATGGGGCTTATTGTTTTCCATAAATATTTTCTGAGAACTTATTTTATTGATTTATTTTTTAGTCCTGTGTGAATTCTTTAGCTTTATCAGAAGTACTTAAAGTCAATGTTCAAACAGACTGAAGCCACGGGTCATTGACAGGGTTGCAGGATTCTGCTCTAGCAGGCAAGGGAGTATGGAAAGGCAGAGAAGCTGCATTTCTATGGCTAGTGTCCCTGGAGGGCAGTTTCTCCGATAAATTCTTTGGTTTCTAGATCTTTAAGACAGTCTCTTTATGTTTCTCTGAGTATTGAAGAGCCTCTCTGATGTGTATCAAGCAAATACTCCAGAGGCTCTCCAAGGCACTTTCGTGAATACATACCACATGACTTAGCTCAGGGCTATGCTTGTCCCCAAATTTCCTGGCAGGACAATTAAGATTCACTTTGTCATTTGGGACTTTTATCATCTGGGTGTGGGTGAAGAATACAATGCTTAACAGTCTGAATTTGAATACTGATTCTACCACTTTCTTGTTCTGAATCCTTGAGCAAACCTTCACTTTTCTGAGCCTAAGGTCCTCTCTCTTTTAGTTTTACTTCATTGGAGTTTTGCGAGGATTAAATAAGGTAATATATGGAGAGAACTTAGAACTATGACTGGTATATATACTACACGCTTAATATTTAAGAAGTATATTTTCTTTTTTTCCTAAAAATTTTATTTATTTATTTGATGGAGAGAGCAAGAGAGCACAAGCAGGGGGAATAGTAGAAAGAGAGGGAGAAGTAGACTCCCTGCAGAGTAGGGAGTCCAATGTGGGGCTCTATCCCAGGACCCTGGGATCATGACCTGAGCCAAAGGCAGACACCTAACCATCTCAGCCACTCAGGCGCCCTAAGAAATATATTTTCAAATATATTTTCAAAAAGTATAGGATGTTACCAAAACACTAATTGTCTTTCCAATGCAAATAATAGACTTTCAATGAAAATAATCTTATGCTAAATACTCTATGGGGCAAATTTGTGCTAATGGATACCAAGGATCAAGACAACGAAGCTGTTATTTTTTAGAGAAAAAAAATGGTACAACATTCTTCATTTTATGCCTTTATTTTTAATTGTGTAATACTGTTATAGAGGTTATTGTTTTTACAGTGTAAGAAAATGCAGGTTATTTTATGTGTAGTCAGTATGTTATTGTCAGGAACTGTTTAATTGTGTAATTAAACTAAAACTAGATTTGCTAAAGTATCTGAGTGTATTGGACAGTACTGTCATTAGAGAAATACATCATGGAAACCATTCCCTGAGAAGTATAGTGGATTAATACATTATCTAACTGAGATGTTGCCATAAAGATGTATTAGAAAAACACATCCAAATGAATCACTCAGAAGCTATTATTCCAAAATGAAAATTAAACAGGCAATGTTTGTCATCCTTCCTCAGTCCTAATTGTGCCTGATGTTGGCTACATTTCTATACTTACCAGGTGTTATTTGTTCTTTTCCTATTTTTACAGTCTTTCTTTTCACTCATACCTCCTCTTTCTCTCCTCATAAATTGTTTTTTTCAATGAGGACCTTTTTGAATTTTGTTCTTGTACTCCTACTTTCTTCCCTTTGTGAAATGATTTTGTTTTTGCAACTCTGGTTATGTTTCTCTAATCAAGATCTCTTGCCTAGTTTTGAATCCCAATTTCCATACCAATTTAATATTACCATATATCAGCAGTAGCTACTATGTCACCGAAACTCATTGTACTTCAATCCAAATTCTTTACCTACTCCCACAAATTAGTTCCCATATTCCCTGAGTTTCTTTAGTTTCGGCAACTATACCTTCTAACCCATTCTAGTCCATGTGCTAATAATGACTCAGGGAACACTGAACCTTAAGCTTCTAGCAGTGATCTCTCTCTTGAGTTATTTGCTCAGACTTTGCTCCTGTTCTTTCAATTGGCCAGTTATCACCTCCTCTCATCTCTTTATCTTTGTTCCTTTGTGTAAGAATTGTAAGTGGTGGTGGGTTGCAGGCTTATGTTATTTTGGTAAATGATATAATGTGCTTGATACATAGTATGTGCTCAATAAATGTTAGGTGTTATAAATTTCTTTCTAGCTTTTCTCTTGGTACTCTCACTTCACTTCTCACGCACCTCTCCTGTTTTCTGCATATTTTATATGTTTACATGTTTATATATACATTTTGCATATTTTGCATATTTGCCACACCTTCCACTCAAACGATGTTCAGTTTTGCCAGTGACTTAGTTTCAGTACCACCTGCATTGTTTGGACTAGCAAATGACAGCCACTATTACCGTTCCAGTTTCTAAATCTTGAAAACTGGTGGGCATTTTAACTTCATCGAATAAATTATCATACATAAATATTTATACTTAAATTTACCATTTTCTACTGCATAAAATTCTAAGGAATTACCTTATAAAGAAAGGATTTATCTCAAGATTATTACCGCTTTGGATACATAAAGGGATTGCATATTGCAGGGTAGGATGTGAGAAACATTGCCCTGAGTGTATGTGTAATTGGATAAAGAGGACATAGACATCACTGCCTCTCCTCAAGTAACAGGACCCCAGTGGCTACATAAGCTTCCTTCTACTGCCAACTAGGCCAATTCTACACAGTGATAAGTAGAGCTAAAAAAAAAAAAAATTAATTAGATGGGGAATATAGATAAAATACATAGATCCCTGCCCTAGGAAAGGACATTTAAGGTTAGCTACCCTAATAAATTCTTGGAAAATTTGGGCATATGTACATATTTATATTAAGTTGAAATGAAATTGATACTGATAAGAATCATACTTATTGATTTGCACTTTTGGAAATTATATAGGAAATTATTTGTTGATGTAGAATATTATTTTAAGGCCTCAGTATACATAAACCTGTAAAGTACCCTCCTGTTATATCTGAGTTGGCTCATGACTTGCTTTAACAAACAGAACGCAGAGGAATCGAAGCGAGTCTATTGAGGATCAAAGCCATAAAGAATTATGGTCTAGTAGATTATGCTTTTGTGCTTGGGGGTACACCAGCCAACCTGGAAGAAGTCTCACTGCCCCAAAGCTCCCTCTTCCGTACTGTGAGGAATTCAACCTACCCCTGGAGAGACCACATAAGAATAACTAAAGACCCTAGACAGCAGCTTCTGCTGAGTTTTGGGGGACAGCCTGCACTAACTCTCAAGAAGTATGAGAGAGGCCACTAAGAAGTAGATTGTCTGGCCGCAGTAAAGCCACCCTGTTGATCCCATGAGAGACATAGATGAGCAGTCACTGCCCAAATGGCAGAACTGCAAGCAAATAAAGGTTGTAGTTTTTAGTCACTAAGTTTTGAGAAAATTTGTCATGCAGCCATAGATAACAAAAACATTTTTTTCTGTGTATATGAGGTATTTAAATTAAGCTATGTCTGCCAGAGTTAATGTGATTTCTTTTGAAATATACCTTAAAAGTACATTTGTGAAGTTTTCAAGTAGTAAGGCAAATTGTTTTTTTGTTATTACACCTTGCTGTGAGATTTATGGCTAATAACAATTCTAGATGTATGGAGTAATTTATAGTTGTATGACTAGGACACTGAAGTAGGAACTTGCCTGTTTAACTATTAGTTTGATATACAGCATAATTAACTAAGTGGTAGCAATAAAATTACATAGCCATGTCATAATTCATTTGGTGTTCATACACCATGTCCAATTTTTTCTGCGTTAACCTTTAACCTGTATTTTATCATTCACATTATGACTTTGTACAAACAGATGCTCATTTTATTTTATTTTTTAATTACATGAGGAATCTGGCATGATTATTTATGCAACTATTTTAATAAGATGTAGCTTTAGGACATTGTTACTGAAAAAGAATGAAATAGCTACTGAAAATACTTTAATATAAAAAAGATTGATACTTCAAAATGAATGTAAGAATAAATTATTAAATTATAGCATTATTTAAAAGTGAATCATAACATATGCACACACAATAACAGAGAAATAAAAGGAATAAGAAGAGGCAAATAACTGTTGGTCATACTTATATAACCGCTTGAAAAGCATATTTGTGTAGGGCGAGGTAGGAGACATCGTCATCAGCCAATGTTCCCTAATGACCAATCTGTCCTTTTTTGAATGTGGATGTACTGGTGGGTAGATGATCAGATCACATCAATTATCTACTTTCTTTAGAATTAAAATACATAATTTGAAAAGATGGAAGGAAATGATAAACAGAGAACATGATTTTCCTTATCTATAATATTTCATTTTTCATTTATGTCTATAAAACACTTAAGTGGAAATGTATGTAGCAGAAGCAAAAATAAAGATAATCTTATTTCAAGTTTTTTTTATATATGTATTTTAAAAAAGAACACCTGTACTCTAAAGTGGGTGACTTTTCTTTTATTCAATTAGGCCAATAGGTTAGCATTTACTAGGCTGCATTTTCTTTTCCTGAAAATGGTTCAATTCTCTGTGTAAAACAATTAGTTTGGTAATTTAGAAGTTTTGTTGAGACCTTCAGATGACTTCATGCTTATGTAAATAGATATATTTGTAGACACCATTTTACTTTTCCTTTATTTTTTCTTAATTTTTATTTAAGAGATATTTTCCAAACATAAATGAGGCAGGACTAACAGAGGCTGAAAATGTTACAGTGCAGGGATGATCATGTATCTTAGATTTGTGTGCTCTCACTGTATTAATGTTCTTTCATTTTCCCCAAGCTTAGAAAGCACTTACTTTATTTTATATATTTGCCTCTTCTGTTCATAATTATTTTACCTGTGTTCCTTAGTACTCTATTGGAAGAAACTGGAACTAATAATAATTTTGATTCATAGTACAAATAAATTTCTAGTGATCATAATTAAGATACTACCCTGATTCTTACTTGACATAGCTCTACAGAGGTTTTGTTGATTGTAGCAAAAATAACTTCTTTTTCAATTTCCTTAATTTCTTGCAGTTTCTATTTAGAGAGTGATACTCTTAAAAACTGCCACTAAGGCTCTATTATGGTTCTGCTGGGGGTTTAACTTATTAGATTTGGACCTAACCTTATCAAACGAGCTTCTAACTAATGATTATACTCTAAAGACCACTTTCACACTAATTGGCTTTCCCTGTTTAATTGTTTTACAAAATTGATAATTTAGTAGAAATATAATAAGCCTTTAATATTTTAGATAATTTGGCCCCTTTGTGGTCTTTAGAGGGTTCTCACTTAATAGAAAATTGGAATGCACATTGTGAAATTTAGGTCTTGCTTTCAGCACATGATTTGTAAAGACTACAGGACAGTATAAAGAAGATTTTGACAGTGCTATGATTTTGTCATAGATGTTGAAATGGTTATGCTGAATGTTACATATTTTATCTTAAATTTTGAACTGCATAAGAACACTAATTGGAAAGTATTTGGTGGCGGGATTTTAAATAATAATGCAAGTTTTAAAAGGACTTTTTAACAAATTTTTAATTTTCAATAGAGGCAAAAATCTATTTCTATTTCCCACTTCATACATTAAATTTGTGTCATTATTTACCCAGTTTTACTTTACAATAGCAGAACATGTTTCCTGATTTCCAGAATAGTACATTCTGCTGAACCATTCTAATATACCACTTTGAAGATCCTTGGGTTACTTTAAAATATTTATTGGCATTGCTTATTTCTGAATCTCAGATGAAGAGTTGCTCTGAGTGCTTTTCCTAACATTTGCTCATGAAGTTGTAGTATGTGCTAGAAAGTTACTTACTACATTGTTTTTTAATAGTTTTTATGTCCTTACCAGCATTAGGAAATGAGCTCTGTAAGGACAAAACCCTGTGCTAGTTTAGCAGAAACTGCCTTGGGGCTTGCTGGGACCTTCTATCCCAGTGAAGCACTCTGTTTTCCCAGGTTGGACTGGAAATGGGAAATCAAAAATTGATAAGCTCAACAATATAAAGTGTAGTAAATACACCTTGATTATGTTTCTCTTTTGAGCAAAAAACATAATGTATTTTTTTATTAGGATAGAATATAAAACAGAGAATGACCATCCTACCATCTTATGATGTGGACAAACTACCACAAGTTTTGTCATGCTATGTCCATGAAATGAAGGTTGTTTGTTAGAAAGGTAATGGAATAAAAAAAAAAAAAAAAAAGAAAGAAAGAAAAAAAAACTTAAAAGTGTTCACCCTTTTCTACTTTCTTTGGTGAAATTTGGAATAATATTCTTTTGGTGGGGGAAGGGTGGTTGCTGGATTCATTTTTCTTAAAGTTTCATGTATACACATGAGAGTTAATTTTGGATTTAAGGACAAAGTGAAATAGCTCTTATAACCATACTTTAAAGCATTTACTAAGAGTAAAATAGTGTTAAAGACTAAAGGATAAAAGAATAGCCATATTTTATGCAAACAAATCAGAGATCAAATATATTGACAATTTTTAAAAGGAAATTGTTTAATCTTAAATTCAATTTTTCACTTCTTTATAGAGTTGCCCCCAAATTTAGGTGTGTATTTTCTTCCTTTTGACACTAATTCTATCTACACACCCTCAGTAGCAGACCTAGTTTCCAAATACTTTAAAATAGCCCCAAATTTCAGAAAACCAACATACAGAATTTTGAATAATGCAACTATAGATATGATTTAGATGTAGTTCAGAATATTGTACAGCATGATCCATAGGGTACATCCCACCAGATACACCATCTAATCTCAGAACCCAGCAAATGCCATCAATAAAGCAAGAAGCGAAGTTAATTACAGGCTTCCATTCAGGGTCCTTTTGCCACTGGTGGCCCATTATAATGAATCATTCTTCAAATTGAGAAGAGATTGACGGAAATTTTATAAACTTTTCACTCCCCATGTCTTCCCAGTGTAATAAGTGCCTGCTGTACACTGGGAAAGTGATTAAATATCAATTTCACAGAAACCTGGGAATAATGTTTAAAAGACTAATGAGACACTATTTTTACTGCTTAGGTACTGTGACTCCCCCATGAGTCAGAAGAACGCCTGTCATTCTAATTAGTCATCATTCGGCCAGGATTTTTTTCCTCTTTCTCTCTTAAAGGTCCCTAATTGGGTTATTTAAGAACTTTAAACTTAGTACATCAGTGGGAGGAATGTTCTTATAAGATCAATATGATTGCCATGTCAAAATTCTTTTGATTTTTCTCACCAGAGGTAAGCACTAATTTTATTTGAAAAATATCATTTGTAATAAATCCATTTCCAACTGACTTTATTGCCAACATGAAACTTACTTTATTAAAAATGATATTTTTTAAATGCCTGAAAATGGTGTCTAGTACCAAAATTATGACTATTCCCTTGTATTTGATGTGCATTTAAAATTATTATTCCAATTATTCTGTCTATTTGAGTAAAGGGAGCATAATACATCTCCTATAATAATATCTGAAGTAGAACCAGTTCTCACAAAAGCAAAAGCAGACAATTTCTTTCTCCAACATTAAAATGAATTGACTATTTCAATAGATGAAGTGTTCTAGTTTCAGGAAAATTTGAAAAACTTTTAAAGCCATATCATGATCATTCTAAAAGAGACAGAGACTAGAGTAATTTTTTTATGGGCAATGGTTAGTATTCACCCAGATGCTCAGAGAGATATAAAGAGCTTTACCCATAAATACTTTCAAAACAATTTTCAAATTTATATGGTATAATAAATATGCACTATAGTTATTTAATCTTGGAGGTAGAAGAAACCTGAGAAGTAACTTACTTTATTTTCCCATCCAAAGTTTTATATCCCCTCTCTGATGGCCTTTGAAAAGTTAGAACTATACTCCCCCTTTCCTCCATTTTTTTAATGGGTTTTTTAAATCTAAGCAGGGACTGGGGCACCTGGGTGGCTCAGTCAGTTAAGTGTCAGACCCTTGATTTTGGTTCAGGTCATATCTCAGGGTAGTGAGATCCCAGCCTAGCCTCAGGCTCCATGCTCAGAAGGGTCTGCTTGAGATTCTCCACCCCACTCCGCTCACGTGTACACACTTCCTCTAAAATAAATGAATAAATCTAAACAAAACAAAACAAAACAAAACAAAGTAGGGGGACCGACGTTTCTCTTTACTAAAGTTCTTCTTATTAGATATGACCCACCTATCCAACTTATAAAAATGTTTTTTTGTGTAAAATTATGCTATCTGAATATCAGCTATCCTCTCTGGCTTGCTGCCAACCTGAATACATGTAAAGGTCCCACTACTGTCTTAGTAATGTCCTTGATAAAAACTTTGAAGGGGTAGTGTTATGATTTCTGTTCAAAATGACATTGATGCATGCATAAACCTGGATTTTCAATCGATTATTAATTTACTTAAGAGTATTTTCTTCCAACTCACATTCTCCACTTTTTCTGCATTTTTTTTATGAGAAGCTTTGAAAAATGTTTTGCAAAAAGATCTACACATGCCTGTGAGTGGCCTCTGACAATCTAATAACCCTATTAAAAGGCAAATGTCATCTGACACCAGTGATTTCTTCTGAAGCTTTTTTTTTTTTTTAATTGGGACATTTCTGTTTCCAACATTCTGGCTTATTTCCCATTCTTCATGTATACTCACATAGGTCAACAAAATTATCTGTAATTTTCTCTGTACTGTCTTACATGAATCACTCAGGCAAACAGGCATGAGTTCATTCATCGGAGCTGAATTCTCTGGCAATCACCTCAGTGCTAACAATTATCTTAATGTTACTTCTTTTCAAAGTTAAATCTATATTCTAAAAATACATTCCTGGAGAATAACTGAATCAAGCTTTCCTTTTCAAACAATATAAAACTAAATACTCATTAGAGGAAGTATAACAACAAAAAAAAAAACTTAAATAAAAAAGTAAAACTGAACTTAGAGAATGCAGAGCCACACATTGATATCTATCTAAAATTTCCAGGATTTTGGTTAAAAATTTTCAAGTAAAGCTATCAATAATTGGTCTATTAGGAATACAGAAGAATAATAGGAAAAGACTAGATCAGCTTTTGAAAAATAATAAAATTCAATTTACATTGTATATACACATGTGTATATAAAATGTTATCAATATATCTATCATCTTTCTGTCATCTATATATCTTATACACTTAAATAAACTGGATCATATATTAGGTATCTCATCAACAGTGCTTTGGGTTATAGAACATACCAATTCTGTTATAAAACACTCTAGTGAAGATATTATTTTAAATTTGATAATCCATTTTGGACTTTTCCCTCTTGGTTACTGCTAATTACTGAGATATTATTCTCTGAATTGGGCCATTTGGGAAAATGTATGCAAAACACCCACATTTTACCAAGTCATCTGATTTGTTACAGCTGCTGTGTTTTCTTAAATTTACTTCGTGAGAATCATTAATTTAAATAAGATGTCCCATAACATGATTTTTTTTTTTTGCTACATCTTTTTGTTTGTCTTCATATCATCCATGGGCTAGAATAATCTACTAAATTATGCTGAATGTTGAGATGTAGTACAGATTTCACCAACAAAATTGCTTCTTCCCTTGAGCAATTGGATATTACAATTATATAACAACCATGATAAATGTTTCACACATCTAAAATGGTCAGAGCTATTGAAAGTCTTCTCTATTTTCTAAGTCTGTAAAGCTAGCATGCACCATATTCCTGGCAGACTTATTTCCCAGTGTGCACTGTATTGATTTTGATACCTAAGTATGTGATCATCATCATTTAAAAAAAAAATGCTTTTGAGAATGAATTTCCAGCACTTAGTTTTAGCAAAGTATCATGCTCTTTTTATCAATTAAATTCAAGATAATTATATGAAACACATTTTCAAAAATAATATGGCAAATCAAACAATAATGACCTAAGTATGATTATGGTCTTTGGAAAAAATTATCCTGTTATCTTTCCTGCACCCATAATTTTAACCATCTTTTCCTTACACAGTGAAACCATGTTATAAATTTTTCAGGATATTCAGGTTTTTATAGATTTTCCTCACATACAGATTCAATTAATTGAATCAAATTTGTTTAATCAGGTACTGCCTAAGGGAATAATTGCATTCTTGCATAACTGTTCTGAATCGGTATCATTGGTAAATTAGAGGATTTAATAAGGGGCTATGTTTCAGGAGTTAAAAACTTACTTTTATTTTCCATTTGTAAATAATGTACAGTGACTTGATGGCTTTTCATGATCATTACAGTGCTTGTTTGGAGATTCTTAATAGAACACGAGTTTTTAATGCAATATATACAGATATAAGGTCATTGGTTAGGAAAAAGTCAGGAAGAATTTAGTAAATGACCAGATGTAAAGTAATGGACGAAAAGGAATATTTATTTATTTATTTATTTAAAGATTTTATTTATTTATTTGTCAACCAGAGATCACAACTAGGCAGAGAGGCAGGCAGAGAGAGAAGCAGGATCCCTGCTGAGCAGAGAGCCCGATGCGGGGCTCGATCCCAGGACCCTGGGATCATGACCTGAGTGGAAGGCAGAGGCTTTAACCCACTGAGCCACCCAGGTGCCCCAAAGAGGAATATTTAAATGGAAGATCAATTTCACAAAGCAGTGTATTCTATATGTCCTGTAAGGTTATGCTAATTGTTTTCCTTCCTTCATAATTTCAGTGATGTAGAGAAACAATTCAAACAAATTGGCCAAGGAAATTAAAATACTTACGGGATAGACATGCTTTTGCATATGTGAATTATTTTTCCCTCCATTTATCCTTATCTTTAGCTAGTTATCCATTTCAAGGACAAAGTCACATGATTTTCTTGAATAGGTCAGCTATACTTTTGTGAAAAGTATTACAACTGATTAATGGAGAAACAAGTGAAGAATCAACATGGTGCATATTTGGATGGTGGCTGAGTGCTGATTTCCTACCTGCTCCATGCTCTGATTCTACATCTCCTTTTTTCTGTATACTATTGGAAAACACAATCAAGATGTTCTAATCGCCTTAGCATTCTTAGGCTTACTAGCAAGTGCACAATATATTATGAACAGATGTTCAGCTTAGCGGGAAGTCTCACTAAAGACCTGATATCCTGATCCTTTCCAGAAAATGTATAGCATCTGGCGTGTTTGAAATAGAACTGCTCTCATTTATTCATCCATGGAATGATACTCCTGTGTGTTTAGTTACTATGACTCACTTTTCTGGGGATGACTTAACTCAGTTTTTCTCATGAGAAATAACTTAGAGGAATTGTCAGGGAAAATACATGAAATAAGAAAACGGCATAATGCCTTAAGACCATAGCTGGCAGCAATATTCCCTCTATTTTGATTTTGGGTTGATCACTGGCATTTTCAGGATACTGTATTTTATTTCAGGTCTATTCTACATATATGCTATGAAGAAGTTGAATTTCAAAGAATTGGTCATTTTACTCATGATCTTATCTTTCCTAAATATTCATTCCTTTGTGGAGTGCATTAAAATTTGCTTTGTCTTTTAAAAGTGTCACTCAGGAACATATTCATAGAACTGTTTGCTTTATAACTCTGTTTTTCTTAAACTGGCTTCAAATATTTAAACATTTTCAAGGCTCAGCCACAATAGCCAGCTTCTACTTTTACATTTTCATTCCATTGCCCTGGAATTTGATTGTGTACAATTAATAAGTTGTTTTATAGAATACATCAGCCAATATTAGAGAATGATTAAAAGTCATCATTAAATTTTCTACTTTTAAATTGAGAAGCAGTATCCCTAGGAATTGAAAAAAAAAGTACAGTAGAGGTGTTTTTAAAGGTATCCCTAATACATTTTAGAGCCTCTAAAAATATCTTGGACATACAAATTATTTTTCTTTCAAATGTTCAACATATTCAATTGGAAGGGGGAAATAAATGTAGATGAGAAAGAGAAAAATAGAGAGTGTGTGTCAGAGTCTCACAATCACTGTGATAATACCTGGGAGTAAATCAGGAAAACTGAGTGAAGATGTTGAAATGTGATTGGTGCTTTTGTCAAAACAAACAAAGAAAGCACTGTAACTGTGAAAGAGCAATGTCAAAAACAAACAAACAAGAAATATGGTGGGAACGCACGAAAAGTAGAAATAAAAAAAAATAGAATAAAAGTAAAGAGACAAGGAAGAAAACCATTGATGTGATGAAAACCATTGATGTGATGAAAATCAACTGAGTAAAAAGGAAATATTAAGGTATCAAAGTTGATCAAATAAAATACCCAAACTATCATTTGAATGTTCAGTTTTTCCTGTAAGACAACCAAACACTAAATATCAAATGTTTACCCACTATCTTTATACTATGGTCTACCTCCTAAGCATAAATACTAGATAGAGCTAACTATGGAGTATAATGCATTCTATAATATGTGTTTAGGATTAGGTGTAATTGCAAGTGAAAGAAACTCTGGTTTAGTCAAGATTAAAATTTATTTGCCTCTTATAGAGAGGCCCACATCAGCATTTTAAGGACTGATATTGGTCTGCATTATTATCAGGTATATCTTATTATCTCTCTCTCTCTCTCTCTTTTTTTTTTATCATACTCAAAACTTGAATTTTAAGTGACTTTTCAGTTCCAGTCAACATGTCTATAATTGCAACTGGCAGGAAGGAAGGAAAGGGAAGGAACTGGATGCATTCATCCCTTTTAGAAACTGTATATGCCATTTGTTTCCACAAGCCCTGGGCAAAAACTTACTTACCTGTCCCCTAGTTGCAATGCAGTTTGGACATCATCTCAAGGTGGCCATATCCCTTGCTAGCAATGAGGAGGTGTACTACCATAGAAAAAGAGACTAGATCTTGGGAAACAAATAGCAGCATCTATGACACATGTGTTTCAAAAATATCTACCAATCATGAGTAAAGAGAAATTAGAAGGAAAAAAGTCATAAGCTTTGAAGTGGAATTGGAGATAATCACATATCGTTCTAAATTTGTGAAAATAAGATTATTAAGAATTATCATACTGATTTTTCCATAAGTACAGAATTTGGGATGTTAAATTTGCATCTTTTTTAAAAATTCTGAAGCATTGAAAATTGTCAATGAAAAGTCATACTCTGTTTATGACTCATTTGGAACACTTTTATAAAACTGGTCTTAGGAAGGAGATTAGAAATTGTCACATCTCTGTCCCAATCTTAATTGGAATTTTCAATATTTTTATGAGCAAATGCAATTGAATAAGCCATGATTTTTCCCAACTACAATTTTGTCACTTTAAATACAGACACAACATTAGAAAGTTACTATAGTCCATCAAAAAGAATGAATAAACCATGAAGCTGAAATATAATTTTATGCTCTTTTCAGAAAACTCATTTCTGAATGCAATCTAGACCCTGAATAGTTTTACAATGCCAGTGAGATTGGTCTATTTATGATACTTACCATATTCGAACTTAGCATTTTTTCAGGAATTGTCTTCCTAATTTTTAAGGGAGTAAGTTTAGTTTGACTACTCTTACATGCAGTATTCCGTCAGATAAAATCTTGAGTTCTGCAAATGCAAATGCAAATGATTTTAAGAGTAGACGTTCTCAGTGGTGAAGAAAAAAAGGCATACCCCAGAACCATCTAAAGAAAGAGTGTATTTAAACTCCATATTTTCTTTCCTGCCCAGATTCTAATATACCCTCCCACTCCCACCAAGGAGTGTGTGTGTGTGTGTGTGTGTGTGTGTGTGTGTGTGTGTGTCTTATGTAGGGTAAGGGTAGTGAAGAGTGATTTAAATTTTCCTTATTTGATAATATTCACCCACTTAAAAATATGATTTACCTTCTGCTCAATTTTCACTTGATTTATCTAGCTGAGAATGATTTCATATAAATTTATTGAGTCATTTATTCATTCATTTAACATTTGTATGTACAAAAATGCAGATCTACATCCTTCTATCTTTCTTCCTATCTATCATCATCATCTACCTTCATGCCCCTTTTTATCATCCTGTTCCAAACCAGTTATCGCTTGAAACATCTCCTCTAATTCCTTTGCAAATCTCCTGTCTGCATTTGCCCCATACATACCTCCTCTTATCCAACCCCAGTCTTACATGGAGAATATCATTATACTAGGCAGTGAGCTCCTCATCATATCCTTACCCTCTATCTCTCAGACAGTCTAGTCTAGAAGATAAAGGTCACTCACTGCCACTTGGCCTAATCCTGCATCTGCCCCTTCTTTAAAGGTTTCCATACTTGGGTGCATGGTTCTGTGTGTTTTTTGGGTTTTGGTCTTTTTCTTATCTATAATTCACAGGAATAGGTTGAGATGAGCTTCAAAGAACGGAGCCAAAATCACTTGTGGGCAGATGGCAAGTGTCAGGACAGATGGAAAACTGAAACCAAATTCTCAGAGAGACAGAATACAGCATTTGATTAATTTAAGAAAAAATTAAGGGAGGAAGGGATTATCACTTATTTCTCACTTTCTCTGTTTTTTTATACTCACTTTTTCTCACACATACTCTAATTTAAAGTTCAGGAAACCTGCTAAGGAAAACAAAACAAAAGCTCTTGTGTCTGCCAACAAAAATTAAAATAGTAATGTTTTCTTGTTTTGTCCCACATTTTTTCTACTTAAAAATATTGTGGAGTTAAGACCATTGTTTTGCTCCCAGTCTCATGCTTCTCCCTCCCCTGAGGCAATCACAGGTCAGATTTTGTTCTTGTTATATTTTTCAGACAAATTTATGTTTTTTTACGTATTCATGAAATATAACATTACTTTTCATATGTGTATATCTTTTAATCTTTTGTATTAATTCTTTTATAAGTTAAAAGTTAAGAATTGCCACTTGCTATGAAGTTTCTGGGATTATCTGAAAATTATGTGATAATAATAATTATAATAATTATGAAATTATTATCTGAAAATAATGTGAATGAAAATTTTTCATCTTTTGAAACATCTTGAAATAAAATAAAATAGTTAAAACACGAAGAAGAGTATAAATTGGTGACAAATATTGTATTGGAAGGAAAGGCAGTGCGTTGTGGCACAGAGTAGATCTATATCATTTAGAAGGGCAAGGAGACTGGGCAAGGCAGATGATTCTGTAAGGAGAACTCTGATGTAGGAGAATCACCAGCACTGATACGTTGAATGAAAAGACCAGACACCATTTTCCAGCAGGTAATCCAACCCTATGATCCTACTTTGTTCTATTCTGTGAACCTGAACTGAGGTTCTGACCCTAATCTTGATCTTTAAACAGGCTTCCATTTGTTCTATTAGTATATTTACTAGTTACTCATTGTTTTATCTTAGAGACAATTTTTGAAGCCTGGATCCCATATCTTTACCCTGATGCTGTTCATTGCTTGCTGCGGCTCTACTGACATTTCTCCATCTCTTTGTTTCCAACAGCACCTAATAACTCAACCCAGATCCCTGATTGTCTCCCTGTTGGATTGTTTGACACCCCTGATCCTGCCACTCTGATTAACCCTGTCACTGGGCTGAGCTCTGCAAAAAGGGTCTCGCCCCCTCCCATTGACATTGTGCTAGTGATGCAGAAATAATGGATAATGTTTTAAATGCTGCTGACAAGGCAAAGGACATTGATAATGAGAGTAGAGAAGTTAACTTTCTGAAGAGCAAGAAAATTACTTGGAAGAAGGCTGATTCAGCCTTTGATTCACTAATTAATTTTTGAAAAAGACAGAAGTGTCACAGAGCCCAGGAGGTCATGGAGCTGAACATTCTTCATTTTAGTTCAATAAGAAAGAGGTAAATGGAAACAAATACTTGGTATCAGAGACTTTCTCAGTAAAGCAAACTCTGCCTGTCTCTTGCAGCTAGTATGTAGTCAGCCATAAGTTCAGTGTTATAATAACCAGCACCACAGAACAAAAATTGATATTTGTTATGATGCCCCTTGACCAAAGTGTGTTTTGTTCACTAAGGTAGAGAAGTTGCTATAATATTTTTGGATTGTATTTCTCTCAAGAAAAGTTTTACATTAACAATGCATAAGGATTCAATCCCTTCAGTTTTCTCTTATTATCCACTTAGAATCTCAAGACTAATAAGAAATATTTACCAATATCAAGTCACAGAGCATTTTAATGTACACTTTCTAAAATGAGTCTATTGAATAAATAATGGACATTTGCTTAAATTATATATATGTCAGTTATTTCCATGATTATCAGAAATTTATAATGAATATATTTTGCATGTATAAAATCAAATTTCCAATTAAAATTATTCTGAAATTTAAATAATTATTTGAATATTGTCTGAAACTTTCTTTTCACATTTTTTTTTTAGATTAAACAATGTATTTACCAAGTATGTTACAAAATACTTGTACTTTACATTTTTAGTTAAATGATTTAGGTATTCTCTCTGTCTTCAAAAGTTTGTCTGAATTTTATCTTTATACTATGATTTTTTTAAAGATTTTATTTATTTATTTGACAGAGGGAGAGATCACAAGTAGGCAGAGAGGCAGGCAGAGAGAGAGGGGGAAGCAGGCTCCCTGCTGAGCAGAGAGCCCTATGCAGGGCTCAATCCCAGGACCCTGAGACCATGACCTGAGCTGAAGGCAGAGGCTTAACCCACTGAGCCACCCAGACACCTCTCTTCATACTATGATTAATGAAGTCTAATTTCTTCATTTATTATTTAATGGCATATTATTATTTGTCAATAAAAATTTTGAATTGAATTTAATAAAGGTCATTTTCACCTGATTTTAGAATGGTAACTAAAATATCATTAAGAACACAGAATGAGATTTTGTTACCTAATGGAGTCCATTAGACTGTTTTGGGGGAAAAATGCAGAATAAAATGAGCTTATGTTAATGGTCACTATGTTGAAAAAACTTGGTATTCATAAGTACAAAAAATTGCAGCTCTGTTATTGTCCCTGTTGAAGACATTTCTGGTTTTGTAAAATGGTAACATTGATTACAGCCAGAAAAAAAAGGCTTATTAAAATTTCATAAGAAATATTATAAAATCCATGTATCTATGGAATTAAAAAAATCCATATTCACATGGAATAAAACATTGAATGAAACAAAAACAAGCAATTAAAAGCAGCATTCCTTATTCCTATCACCACCACAGAAACTGCTAAGGGCAAGGCACTGACCCAGGATTTCTGATGGAGACTGACTGATAGGACCTTGGGGGCCTCACATTAGAGACTCCAAACTAACTTATAGGTAAAACTGGAGACAGAATATTTTTCAGGGCATTTTAGAGAGAAGAAAAACTCTTAGACATCAGTCTGTGATTGCTTGAAAGTTTGGACTTTCAGCAATTTCAGATAGAGATTAAGAATCCAGTAAAATTAATAAGGGGTGGGGAGGAATAGCTATCTTCATAGAACTAATAGATCACTGTGGAAATCAGAAGAAATCAGCAAAAACCTGGAAGAAGACAAATTCAGGTTGTGCCTGCCAAGATGAGATTCCAAGATTCAATGGAATGCATTGAACAATGATTATTGCAGTCCCTCTACTAATTTCTATGTTTATATTATCTGATTAATTGCTTATTGCATTTCTATGAGGAGGTTGCTTTTATTCATACCTTATATATTAGGAAACTGAGAGTTTGAAATGATAAGTAACACACCCAAGGATCTCATTGATAATTCTTAGCAGAGACAGGGGAAATCTCTTTCCTTTTTATATTAACAATCTTCTGTTTTTAATCCATACACTAAAGCAATTCAGCATGATAATACTGCCTCCATATCTTAAAGATTTTACCCTTGGTGAAAAAGCATTATGTGTATTTTGTTGAATATAACTATGCCTAAGTTAATTGTATTATAAAGTATAAACAATTCTTATTGCATAATGTAAGTTCAATCATTTTCAATTATTTGTTTTGCCTTCATAGAGTCTCAAATTAGAGCACCCTTCTAAGTATTGCTATATATGAAATACCTTGCCTCGATCTACTCAATATAGAAGTGAAGATTCTGGTTCCAGGATAAGCAGAATTGGAAAGATGCAATTCGAACAAAATGTTATATGAATAAGGAGTATTTTTTAACCTAAATTAAATTAATGAAACTTAATTTAGTCACATGATGACTTTCTATAGGTGGTCTTTATGAAGATCATCTACTCTATTATAAAACCATTTTTAAAATGAAGCATATAGACAAATCTAGAAAAGGCTTGTAATACTATTTACCAAAGAGATTAGAAGTATAAAAAACTGTATCATGAATAGATAATGAAAGAATATATAATTGATAGACATCCAGGATGCCTTCACAATTGGGTGGCATGTGGAAAAAGAACCAATGATTATTTATCAGTATCCAAACACTACTTGATGATTAAAGTACAAGAAAGAAAAAGAAAAATCAAATTCAAGATTGTAGGAAAAAATTTTTTTCTTGGATTAACTTTGAAAATGAGGAAAATCTCTATTAGAACTAATCAAATACTATTTAAAGACTTGTGTTTCACTAGAGGAATATTTATAGAAGAAAGTTATCTTTTGTTTAATACTTGCAAGCTTTAGCATTCCCTTTATAGATATGATTTTTATGTGTAAAACACAACTATGTATAAAATTTATATTCATTATTCACTAAACACTTCAGATTTATAAATGCATTTATAATAATTGCATTTGCTTTTATAATGTCCTTATGTAATATGTAGGAGATAAACTAATCAACAACATTGCCCTGCTCTGGTCACCACTGCAATATGTTCCTACTGCCAATATGTTAGTATTCTGATGACCTTGCCACTATTTACACTCTGACTACTCCAAACCATAATTACTAATATATCTACCAGGGTTAAGCTGGAGGCATTGATATGGTAAATACTGGAATTTAAACTGATTTTTTACAGAAATAGGTAGGAATTCCATTCTTTTTAATTATAGATGTTGTCTATTATTTATTTTAATTATGGCAATTAAGGTAAGTTAATGTTACTAAGTGAGTCAGTAAATGCAGTCACATAAATCCAAAGTTTTTTTATTGTTTTCTGAAGTCTGGCTAAAACTATTAACCTATGATAACGGCTAACAGTTAGTACATGCCAGCCTCATTGACAAAAGTTTCATCTCATGAACTCACAACATCCCTGAGAAGTAATTTGTCATTCCCACTTTATAGATGGGTAAGCTGGAACTTAGACATGTAAAAATTATCTACCTTATTCATACAGCCAAAAGGTGGGGAGCCAGGAATAAAGTCTTGGCTGAGTTCCATGAAAGTAACAACTACATCACACCATCATGAGAGCCTAGCATCAGCAGGTGATAGAACAATGGAGGGGATAGGTTTCACAATTGCTACTTTGTTTTCAATAACAAATTTTTTAAAATGTTGCTTGATTTTCATAGATTTATAATCATAAACATCATCAAGTGGTGGTTAAGTGTTCAGACTCTAGTGGTAGACTATCTGGATTCCAATCATAGCTTCACAAGTCACCTTCTTAACTGTGTTAATTAGTTTCTCTGTGTCTCAGTTTCCTCTTCTATAAAATTGTGACTAAATAGTGCCTATCTCAAGGACCATTATAAGAATTAAATGAATAATTCACATAAAGTTCTTGTTCAGGGTAAATTAATCCCTAGGCTGTTATTATCACAAGTCATATTTGTACCATGAAACTGGCACTGATACAAAATGGCTGGAGGGGAGCCTGGGTGGCTCAATGGGTTAAAGCCTCTGCCTTTGTCTCAGGTCATGATCCCAGGGTCCTGGAGTTAAGCCCAGTGTCATCGTTGTTGTCATCATCCTCGTCGTCATGGTCGGGCTTTCTGCTCAGCGGGGAGCCTGCTTCCCTTCCTCTCTTGTGATCTCTGTCTGTCAAATAAATAAATAAAATCTTTTAAAAAAAGTGGCTGGAATATATAGCTTCATAGTCATTGCTGTGGTAGACCCAACAGATTTATATCTATATATCTATACCTATAACTATCTATATGTAACTTTCTATACAGAAGTAGAAGTTTTGAAGGAATGGGATTACAAAAAAGAAAGTCTGTAGTCACAGATCTTTGTACACAGAATGGACATGCAATATTTTTCTAAGAAGGTTCAAAGAAAGAAATTTTAAAGGTAGAATCACAGGAATTTAAGCCTGATGCTTATGCTTTCTAGAATTAATGAATATTTGAATGGAAAGGACATGCAGTGAAATGACAAAAAGAATGGCAAAATTCAACATACAGAAATTTCAGATAAACTTTTTAAAAAATATGCACTTATTTTTAATATAGTTTGTGATAGTTGTTCAGAGCTGTTGTATAATAATCTGAATCTATTCCTATTTTAAATGGAAGGTTGGGGTTTTTTTTTTTAATTTGAAATGGGGTTTGTGAATAAGCCTGCTTTGTCTATATGGCCTCTGTCAATTATCTATCAAATTAAGGGGTATGAAGTGCACAATAATAAAGTAAAAATAATTATTTGCAGGCTTGCTTCTTTCCAGAATACAAGCACTCACAACTATTCATGCTTACTTCCTTTTCATAAAGGATCATTGCACATTTATAAAAATGTTCTGATCATGCTTTCTATTTAGAACAAAACCAGAGAATAAAGCTTTATGTAGTAGAAAGCAGTTCTTGGTGGCAATAATCTAGATCTATTTTCCTCCTGACACGAAACATCAAAACCCTCTTGGATTAGATTTAAATCTCCAGGCTTTACTGATGATGAGCCTATTTTCCTCTTGATAATTGACAAAACTCCTAAAAGGATCAGGATTCAGGAGTGGAATCTTTAACTTAGTCACACAGAGTACAATTGCTGAATTAAGTGCACATTCCATGTTCAAACTTCTTTATTAAAACCAGCATATATGACTTACTGTAAGAATCACAAATTTTCCTTTACTGTTCTGGTATATACTCAGATTTTTTATACTTTATAACCAAATAATTGCATTTTTCAAAGAAGCTCCTGGTTATTTACATATTATTAAATTTTGTGAAATATTAGACTTACTTTCTTTTCATATTGTACAGGTCCTTCAGATCACTCCCTGAGCTTATCTTGGTATTTAAAGGTTTAAATAAGAAGAATCAACACATAATTGGCCAAGAGACAAAATAATGAGGTGCTTAAAATATAATCCAGAAATTTGAATCTAACCTTTTATCAAATTTAATTTGAGAGTTTGAGTTAAGGAAAAAAGTTCTAAGAGGCTCCCACATAACTTTCTTTATGTACAGGGGAAATTTGGAGGTGTTTTCCTTTGCACGGTGCTTCACTATTTCATATTGTACCCATACACACCCTCCTCATACACATCCTTCTGCTAAGGTAGGATGACTAAGTGCTGACTGGGACATACCTGGTATATAGGGAAAATGGACTGGGCTGGCAGAATGATGTTACTGAAGTCTGGTGTGCACCTAGTTGTCCTATTCAGGAGCTGTCTTGCTCAGGTCTATGAATTTAGAATGATTCTGGGCTTCAGTTTTTCCTTCAAAGAAAAGATGCAGGTGCTTCAGGCCATTAGGAAACAGAGATGGGATCTGAAAGCAAAGTAGGAATCAAGCTTCATTCCAAAGCCTTGGTTGCTACTTGGAGAAAAGCATACTATAAGCATTCAGACTGAAGCTGTTCTGGGATCCAGTCTCGTGTGCCATGTCTTAGGTCTCTTGTAGCTCTAAACTGACCAAGTCAGTGTGCATTTAAACTGAAGTCCATGCTTGTCCTCTGTCCTCTGACCCCAACATGACTTTTCACATTATACTTTGCATGGGCGAAACTGGCTACTTTTCATTACCTTGGCATTCTGTTGTTTCCAACTTATTATCCTTACTTACATGTCTTCTTTCTGGCTAGAATTCCATTCTACAGACCCTATTGTGCCTCACAGTGTCAAACCTACATCTGGAGAAAACCTATGTGCCCTTACGAGAAATAATATTTCTCTGCCCTGAAAAAATACAGTTTAGTGGACATTTTATATACACAATTACAATGCTCTATTTAAAAAAAAAACTAAATTTTGAAAACATTATTTATGCATCCACAGAATATAATAAATACAGATGCATGTAAAAAAGATAGTCTTTATTGTTGGAGTTAAGATGGCAGAGTAGCAGATGCTTGTTTCATCCCTTGAACACAGCTGATAAACATCAAATCATGCTGGACACACAAGAAATTGATCTGAAGGACAGAGAGAACAAACTTCACAATGAGAGGGAGAAAATAGGCCACGCAGTGGAATGTAGGAAGTGCAGAGATGTGATTTGGGGAGAAAACAATCAGGGGTGCTGTAGAGGGGAGGGATCCCTGATCACAGAGGGAGAGATAGGAAGCTAGCAACACACAGGGAATTGCACAAGAAAAAGACTTCCCCAAAACTGATGACTGGGAAAACGAAAGAAGCAGCAGAGCTCAAAATATGAAGTTTTAGAAGTCCCTGCCATCACCAGGGTGGAGCCTGGCAGGCACAGTTGTTCTCATGTGGAGAAGGAAGACAGAGACCTGGGGGTGGATAGTGTGGTCTGAGGATCCTCTGGGTTGCACTGGGAGAGACAGTTACCCTTCTTGGGGTGCATTTGGGAGAGGTAACATTGTTTCTCAGGGGTCAAAAGAGCCTATGGCCACCATTGAGCTGGCCCCCTTCATTAGCAGAGGAGCAGAAACACCTGCTGAGGGTGGCTAACCTGGACACTGACTTTCTGCTCTGTTTTACCATAAATTCCAAGCCCTTGCATATTCGTGGGACTGCCCTCCTGGGACAAACTGGCACCAGCACCAGTGTAGTGATACCCTCCTCCAGAGGATCAGTATAGGTCTATGCCACAACATAGCCCCAAAATTTGGAGTTTTGAAGCCCAACAACCTGCCTGAGATAAAATACAGGACCAAGGCCCTGCCCGGTGGATAGATGGATCAGACACAGACAGGATGGATCTGAGGGATGCATAGGACACAGAAGGTGAGATTGTTTGCTCTTCTGTGAGGACTTTTCTTCTTGAGGACTTTCTGAATAGCAGTGTGTGCAAACTGCTATGGCTGATGCCATTCCCCACCCCCATCCATCAGATGAACTTCAGAAAGCATCACAGTGCATACAATGGACTGCTTACACCAAGCCCCACCCACCCCTGAACTCCGCAAGGTGTTTTTGTTGTTGTTGTTTTGTTTTGTTTGTTTGTTTGTTTGTTTTAGGGCAAGTATGTCTGAGACTCAGGGCAGCAGTGGGCCCCTTCCCCAGAAGACCAGAACAAATCCCCACAAGCACAAGTGCTGCAAAGCTTCAGCTCCAGTGGAAATGAGATCTAGTCTCTTTTAACAAGCAGACCAAAACACAGTGTTAAAACTCACCACACAGTGGACAAGATCCAAACACTCTCTACTGCAGGCAAGGAGAAATTCGGCAGAGGAGTGACTTGAGGGGGAAAAAACAAAAACAAAAACAAAAAAACAAAAACAAAAACAAAAAACAAAAACAAAAACAAAAAAACCAGCCAAAACACAACAGCAGAGCACACACAGCACACACCAGAAACACTTCCTGAAGAGGCAGGCCCTGGATAGTATATAACTTCTTTTTAATGTTGCCATTACTCCCAGGAGCAGGAAACATAACAGGATTTCCTAACACAAAGAAGACAGAGACCTAGAAAAAAATAACAAGATGGAGGAATTTTACCCCAAAAGAAAGAATAAGAAAAGGTCACAGCCAGGGTAAAACAGATATAATTGGTATGTCTGGGCCAGAATTTAAAACAATCATAAGGATACTAGCTGGGCTGGAGAAAAGCATAGAAGACACCAGGGAGTCACTTAATGCAGATAAAAAAGACCTAAAAACTAGTCAGGCCAAAAGCAAAAATGCTATAACCTATATACAAAACCAACTAGTATCATGACCAAAATGGATGGAAGAAGCATAGAAGTGAATAAGTGACATAGAAGATAAAGTTGTGAAAATAACAAAGCTGAAAAGAAGAGGGAGATAAAAATATTGAATCATGAAGGTAGACTTAGAGAACTCAGTAACTCCATAAAGTGCAATAATTCATATCATAGGAGTCCAGAAGAAAAAAAGAGGAAAAAGGGGACAGAAGATTTATTTGAGCAAATTATAACTGAAAATGTTCCTAATCTGGGGAAGAAAACAGAAGTCCAAATCCAGGAGGCACAGAGAACTTCCATCAAAATCAACAAAAGTAGGCCAACACTTACTATATATTGCAGTAAAATTTGCAAAATACAGAGATAAGGAAAAGATCCTGAAAGCAGCGAGGGAAAATAAATCCCTAACTTACAAGGGAAGATAAATAACATTAGCAACAGATCTATGCACAGAAACTTGGCAGGGCAGAAGAGAGTGACATGATATATTCAATGTGCTCAAATAGGGAAAATAAGCTGTCTAAAGAATACATTATTCAACAAAGCTGTCTTTCAGAATAGAAGGAGAGATAGAGTTTCCCAGACAAACAACAACTAAAGGAGTTCATGACTACTAACCTAGCCCTGTAAGGAATATTTAAGGAGACTCTTTGAGTAGGAAAGAAAACAAAAGAGTGACAAAGACTACTAAGGAACAGGAGAAATCTCCAGAAATGACAAAACAAGTAATAAAATGGCACAAAATTCATATCTATCAATAATTAATCTGAATGTAAATGGACTAAATGTTCCAATCAAAAGACATAGGATGTCAGAATGGATAAAAAAACCAAGACCTATCTATATGCTGTCTACAAGAGACTCATTGTAGATGTAAGACAACTGCAGACTGAAAGTGAGGTGACAGAGAACAATTTATCATGCTAATGGACATCAAAAGAAAGCTAGAGTAGCCATACTTATATCAGACAAACTGGGTTTTAAAGCAAAGACTGGAAAAAAAAAAAGGAAATAATTTAAGGAAAAAAAATAAAAATAAAACAAAGACTGTAACAAAAGATGAAGAAGGACACTATATCATAATAAAAGGGTCTATCTAACAAGAAGATCTAACTATTGTAAATATTTATGCCCCAACTTGGGAGCAATCAAATATATAAATTAATTAATAACAAACATAAAGAAACTCCTAGATAGTAATACAATACTAGTAGGGGACTTTAACACCCCACTTGCATCAATGGACAGATCCTCTAAGCAGAAAATTAACAAGGAAACAAGGGCTTTGAATGACACACTGGACCAGATGGACTTAACAGATATATTCAGAAGATTTCATCCTAAAGCAGTAGAACACATTCTTTTTAAGTGCACATGGAACACTCTCCAGAACAGATCAAATACTGGGTCATAAACCAGGCCTCAACAAATACAAAAGGATTGAGATGATACCATGCATATTTTCCAACCACAGTGCTATGAATCTTGAAATCAATAACAAGAAATGATTTGGAAAGACCACATATACATGGAAGTTAAAGAACATCTTACTAAAGAATGAATGGGTTAACCAATTAATTAAAGAAAATTAAAAAATACATATAAAATAAATGAAAATAAAAACATGGCAGTGCAAAACCTTTGGGGTTCAACGAAAGCAGTCGTAAGAGGGATATAGAAATACTGGGTTACCTCAAGAAGCAAGAAAGGTCTCAAATGAACACAACCTAATCTTACACCTAAAAGAGCTAGAAAAGGAACAGTAAATAAAGCCTAAAGCCAGCAGAAGAAAGGAAATAATAAAGATTAGGACAGAAATAAATTTCATAGAGACAAATAGAAAGATCTGAAGGACAGATCAATGAAACTAGGAGCTCATTCTTTGAGCTGAAGGCAGAGGCTTAACCGACTGAGCCACCCAGGTGCCCACATTCTTTGAAAGAATTAATGAAATTGATGTAAACCTACTCAGGCTTATCAAAAAGAAAATAAAAAGAACTCAAATAAATGAAATTATGAATGACAGAAGAGTGATCACAGCCAACACCACAGAAGTACAAATAATTATAAGAGAATATTTTGAAAAATTATATGCCAAAAAATTGGGAAATCTAGAAGAAATGGATAAGTTTTTAGAAACACATAAACTGAAATAGAAAAAAAAAGAGAAAATTTGAACAGATCAATAACCAGCAAAGAAATACACTTCAAATTCATAAAGGCCATATAAGAAAGACCCACAGCTAATATAATCTTCAGTGAGGAAAACCTGAGAGCTTTTCCTCTTAGGACAGGAACAAGACATGGATATTCACTTTCACCATTATTATTTAAGATAGTACTAGAAGTCCTAGCCTCAGCAATCAAACAAAAAGAAATAAAAGGCATATGAATCAGCAAAGAAGAAGTCAAACTCTCACTCTTTGCAGATAACATGATATTTTATGAGGAAAACCCAAAAGACTCCACCCCCAAATTGCTATAACTCATATAGGAATTCAGCAATGTGGCAGGATATAAAATCAATGCACAGAAATCAGTTCCATTTCTATACACTAACAATGAGACAGAAGAAAGAGAAATTAACGATTCAATCCCTCTTACAATTGCACCTAAAACTGTAGGATACCTAGGAATAAACTTAACCAAAGAGGCAAAGTTCCTCTACTCAGAAACTATAGAACACTCAAGAAAGAAATTGAGGAAGACACAAAGAAATGAGAAAACTTTCCATGCTCATGGATTGGAAGAACAAATATCGTTAAAATGTTTATGCTACCTAGAGCAATCTATACATTCAGTGCAATCCCTATCAAAATACCATTAACTTTTTTTGCAGATCTGGAAAAAATAATCGTAAAATTTGTGTGGAACAAAAAAAGACCCTGAATAACCAAAGAAAGGTTGAAAAGGAAGACTAAGGCTAGTGGCATCACAATTCCCGACTTCAAGCTCTACTACAAAGCTGTAATCATCAGGACAGTATGGTACTGGTGCACGCGCACACACACACACACACACACACACACACACACACACACACAAATAGATAGTGGGACAGAATAGAGAACCCAGAAATGAACCCTCAATTCTATGGTCAACTAATCTTTGACAAAGCAGGAAAGAATATCCAATGGAACAAAGACAGTCTTTTCAACAAATGTTGGGAAAATTGGACAGCCACATGCAGAAGAATGAAACTGGACAATTTCCTTATACCATACACAAAAATAGACTCAAAATGGAAGAAAGACCTAAATGTGAGACAGGAATCCTTCAAAATCATAGAGGAGAACACAAGCTACAACTTCTGTTATCTCAGCCACAACAACTTTTTGCTAGACATGTCACAAAAAGCAAGGGAAATAAAGGCAAAAATGAACTATTGGGACTTCATCAAGATAAAAATCTTCTGCACAGTGAAGGAAACAATCAACAAACTAAAAAGCAACCTAAGAAATGGGAGAAGATATTTGCAAATGATAGATGTGATAAAGGATTAGTATCCAAAATCTTTAAAGAAATTCTCAAATTCAATACCCAAAGAACAAATAATCCAATCAAAAAATGGGTAGAAGACATAAATAGACATTTCTCCAAAGAAGATATACAAATGGCCAATAGACACATCAAAAAATGCTCAACATCACTCGGCCTCAGGGAAATACACATCAAAACTGCAATGAGATACCGCCTCATCCCAGTCAGAATGGCTAAAATTAACAAGTCAGGAAATGATGGATGTATGGGGGTTCCTTAGAAAGTTAACTAAAGAAATAGCAGAGAATCTAGTAATTCCACTATTGGATACTCACTTCCTCCCACTCCCTCATTGAAAAACCCCCAAAACACTAATTGAAAAAGATATATACACCCCTATGTTTATTGCAGCATTATTTACAATAGCCAAGATATGGAAGAAACCTAAGTGCTCATGAATGAATGGATAAAAAAAGGGTGATATACATATATACAGGGGTGATATACATATGATATAATGGAATATTATACAGCCACAAGAAAGGATAAGATCTTGCCATTTGTGGCAAGTAGATGGGCTAGAGGGTATTATGCTAAGTGACACAAGTGAGATGGAGAAAATCAAGTGCTATATGATTCCACTTACATGTGGAGTATAAAAGACAAAACAAGCAAACAAGCAAAAAGAAAAAAAAAAGTAGAAACAGACCCATAAATACAGAGAAGAATCTGTTGGTAGCCTGAGGAGAAGGGATATGGGTGGAAGGGTTAAATGGGTGAATGGAAGTAGGAGACAATTACAGAATGAGTAAGATATGGACATAAAAATTACAGCATAGGGAATATAGTCAGAGATATTATAACAGAGGTGTATGATGAGTATGGTAGCTACACTTTTGGTGTAGCATAGCATAATGTATTGACTTGTCAAATCGCTATGTTGTACACCTGAAACTAATGTAATAATGTGTATCCATTATACTTCAAGAATAAAATAAAGATTCCATGATGCAATATGGAATAAGCAATAAACATAATGCTGACAGAGTCACAGCCTAAAGTTTAGAGATACTCTTTTTAGTATGCTATGTACACCCAATCCATTTTCCTTTGTTTTCCTTTTCCAAAAACAGCTTTACTGAGGTAGGACTGGCATACAAATTTGATGGGGATTAAGGAGTGCACTTACAATGAGCACCGGGTATTGTATGGAAGTGCTGAATCACTATATTGTACCCCTGAAACTAATATTACACTCTATGTTAACTGGAATTTAAATAAAAACTTAAAAAGCTCTCCATAAAAAAGAAAAAAGAAATAAAATGCATCCAGATTGGCAAGGAAGAAGTCATACTTTCACTATTTGCAGCTGACATGATACTCTATGTAGAAACCCTGAAACACTCCACCAAAAAATTGCTGGAACTGAAAACATGAGTTCGGCAATGTCACAGAATACAAAAGCAACATACGGAAATCTGTTACATTTCCATATGCCAATAATGAAGCAGCAGAAAGATAAATCAAGGCATCGATCACATTTACAATTGCACCAAAAACCATAAGATACCTAAATAAACCTAACCAAAGAGATAAAAGATTCATACTCTGAAAACTACAGAACACTAATGAAAGAAATTGAAGAGGACACAAAGAAATGGGAAAACATTCCATGCTCATGGATTAGAAGAACAAATATTATGAAAATGTCTATACCACCCAAAGCAATATACTCATTTAAAGCAATCCCTATAAAAATACAACCAGCACTTTTTACAGAATTAGAAAAAACAATCCTAAAATTTATATGGAACCACAAAAGCCACCAAATAGTCAAAACAATCTTGAAAAGGAAAAACAAAGCTGGAGGCATCACAGTTCCGGACTTTAAGCTCTATTACAAAGTTGTAATAATCAAGACACATGGATCAATGGAACAGAATACAAAATCCAGAAATGGACCTACAACTATATGGTCAGCTAATCTTTCACAAAGCAGGAAAGAATTTCCAGTGGAAAAAAAGAGAGTGTCTTCAATAAACGGTTTTGGGAAAACTGGACAGCCACATTCAGAAGAATGAAACTGAACCACTTTCTTATACCATACACAAAAATAGACTCAAAATGGGTGAAAGACCTAAAGTGAGACTGAAAACCATCAAAATCCTAGAGGACAACACAGACAGTAACCTCTTTGATATCGGCCTTTTCCCTAGACATGTTTCCAAAGGCAAGGTAAACAAAAGCAAATATGAACTTTTGGGGCTTCATCAAGATGAAAAGCTTCTGCACAGTGAAGGAAACAATTAACAAAACTTAAACCAACCTATGGAATGGGAGAAGATATTTGCAAATGATAGTTCTAATAAAGGATTAGTATCCAAAACCTATAAAGAACTTCTCAAATTTAATACCCAAAGAACAAATAATCCAATCAAAAAATGGGTAGAAGACATAAATAGACATTTTTTCCAATGAAGACATACAAATGGACAACAGACACATCAAAAAATGCTTAACATCACTAGACATCAGGGAAATACAACAAAACCACAATGAGATACCGTCTCATACCTGTCATAATGGCAGAATGGCTAAAATCAACAACACAGGAAACAACAGATGTTGGCGACAGAGAAAGGGGAACCCTCTTACACTGTTGGTGGGAATGCAAACAGTGTAGCCATTCTGGAAGATAGTATGGAGCTTCCTCTAAAAATTAAAAATAGAACTATGCTCAGATCCAGTAATTGCACTAATAGGTATTTACCTTTGGGTAAATACAAAACTTCTTATTTGAAGAGACACATGCAACCTGATGTTTATAGCAGTATTATCAACAATTACCAAATTATGGAAAAAGACCAAATGTCCATTGACTGATGAATGGATAAAGGATATACATATATATATATATATAGAGAGAGAGAGAGAGAGAGAATTATGCTAAGGGAAAGACAGTCAAAAAAAGACAAATACCATTGATTTCACTCATAATGAAATTTAAGAAACCAAACAAATGAACAGAGAGGAAGGGAAAATAAAGAGAGGGAGGCAAAACTCTCAATAGTTAAGAGACTCTAACTAGAGAACTAACTGCTCACAGATTGCTGGAGGGCATGTTGGTGGTGGATGGGTTAAATGGGTGCATATTAAGGATGGTATTTGTAAAGAGCACTGGGTTTTTGTTTTATTTTGTTTTGTTTTGTTTTTTGCATTTTATTTATTTATTTGATAGAGAGATCACAAGTAGGCAGAGAGGCAGGCAGAGAGAGAGGGGAAAGCAGGCTCCCCAATGAGCAGAGAGCCCGATATGGGGCTCGATTCCAGGATCCCAAGATCACGACCCGAGCCGAAGGCAGAGGCCCAACCCACTGAGCCACCCAGGCACCCCAAGAGCACTGGGTTTTATGCGCAAGTCATGAATCAGTAATTTCTACTCCTGAAACTAATATTGCACTATATGTTAACTAACTAGAATTTAAATAAAAATGTGAAACAAAAAATAAAAAAATAAGTAAATAAGCAAGTAAATAACTAACTAAATAAAAGGAACAATGAATGTTTTAGAAGAATCAAATATAAAAAAGAAACAGCAGCATATGGTTCAAGTTTAAATCCAGGTTCTGTCACTTACTGGCAACATGGTTTTAATTGTGAATTATAACACTCATCTTGCAGGGTTGTTGAATGAATAATGTATGATGATGTTGATAAAAACGTGTGTGTGTGTGTGTGTGTGTGTGTGTGTGTGTGTATACATACACATACATATATATACACATATATATATGCATATATATATGCATATATATATGTGTAAGTGACCAGAACAGAGTCTTTCCACTTTTCTATTCCTAATTCCTAGTATTTCCTTATTTTTCTGCAAATTAAATTATTTACATAATTACCTTAGATCTATCAAGTATAATGTAGCAACTGCTCTCTTCAGGTCTAAATAATTTCTTGAAATAGTATTAATCCCCTATAAAGATCACCCCATTTTAGTCATACTTAAAAGAGTGAAAACATTGGCCATACCTTTCAAGAAGAAAAAAGAAGTTGGTTTTCTCACTGGTGCTTTTTGACTTTTAAAAATGATAGATTTCAGATGGACCTTGATTTACTCATGACTTCAGTTCTTATAACTCAAATATAAGTCATGGAAATTTAGTGACAGTGGCTGTACACCTTTGAGGTAGACTTACATAAAACTCGTGTTTGGGTTTACTTATAAAGTACCTGATTGAAAGCAAAACTTTACTTATAAAGTGCCTGATTGAAAGCAAAACCTGATTGAAAGCAAAACTAATTGAAAGCACTCATTCTAAAGTATATATGTGCTGAGATGGTGTCTGTCCTTGGTTTTGCTAAGCAACACAATCAGAAGCTTATAGAATATCTTGAATTTGTTTTCTGAGTCTGTGTAGTTTAAATAATTACCATACTTACAGTTACATGGCATAAAATATATTGTTTCTCTAGGAGTCTGATTTTACTTTCAGGAAGACTCAATTACTGAAAAATAAACTATATTATTGTGTAAGCATCATGTCTCACTTGAAGTACCTTAGGGAGTTGTTTTCAAGTGGTCCTACACAGCACACTGATAAAAAAATGTCAAAGAAGATTGTCTTCATGTCCTTTCTCCCCTTACTGTTATTAGGTCACAAGAATAATGTCTTAATGAAAGAAAGACTGGAGTTCTCAACAGCAACGAGGAAACTTGATGTAAAATGTTTAAACTAAAGTTAAACAAAAGCTTTTTAACTAAAAGCTCTGACAAATATATCTTTCTTTTACCAAGTATATAACCCAATTATAAATACTTATTTATTCCAAGTAAAATAAAAGTAGTAACTGGGTAATCTTCATCAGTAGCTACTTTACTATTAATTTTAAAGTAAGCATTTGCACATTCGTAGCCTTGTCATCAGATTATGCTAGGGACCATGAGATGTGAATAACAAAATAACTGTAACCAGGAAGAAAGTATAAAATGTAAAAATATAAAGCAAAGGGATGCTGGCTGTTATGTACCTGCTTTATATTTGTTTCTAAACCTGAGTCTAGATAAGTTATCCTATAATAAGGTGTTTACAATAATAAAGTGTTGGGGATGAGGAAGCCTCATTCAGGCAACATACATTACTGCTTAATCTGTCACAGGCATTATGCATACTAACAGGAACATGTGTCCCCGCTCTTAAGTTCTAGTGGGGAAGGCAGATGTGTAAACACATTATTATAATTTAACTGTTCTAAACAGTTGAATGGAAGAAGGGGTCTAGTTTTATTGGGGTATCTTAAAGAGCTAGAGGAAATTCTTAAAATCAAGGGGAACACAACCTCACATGGAACACTATAATTTGTAAATGTACAACTGTAATGGATAAATTCACAAAGTAACAGTTACATAGAAAATCAAAGTGATACAAGTTTCTCTTCCCTAACAATTAAACTTAGCTTGAGTTTTCTACTTCTGCCTAAGTAGATTCAACTCTTTTATTCTCAGTTGTATTGCTTTTGCTTTTTACTTAGTTCAAATATGAACAGAGATATTTACATGTCTAATATAAAATCTATAAATTAACTTGCTATTTCAACATTAGGGATTAATGATTAGCTACAAACTGACTCTTATTTTCTGCAAAGCATTTTATTAGGCACTGGGTTGTAAATATGTAGAGGATAAACCATCCCTAGCCTAAAGGAGACAAATTAGTCTAAATTTCAATGTAGTGTTAACAGTAGTTTTTCAATTATTATTATTATAGAAAAATTAAAGAAATGTGAAAGCACATCAACTTATGGAATTTTTAGTATATGTGCTGCCGAAGCGAGCACCAACTTATGGAATTTAAAAAAAAAATTTGACAGAAAACAGCAAATTTATTGAGCTATTATGGATATTTGGGCTTGTAACTAGATTTCTTAATTTGGTGGTATGGCGGGGCCATATCTGCCTCCCTTGAAATTACCTATGAACTTACTGTAAACAAAATAGTTTTAACATTATCCTCAGAAAAGAATAATACTACTTCCCTTGTGTTTTTTTAAACTAAATATATTTTTAAAATAAAGTCTCTATACAGAGTTTTATTAAGATATAATACTTCATTTGAGTTTCCAAGTTATATTTCTATTAAACTAATAAACTATTATTAGTATACTATTCTGATATACTGCTATTCAAATGCACTACTTCTATTGAATTAAAGAATTATTTGGTAGAATAGTTTCCTTCCTTTCAAAAGCAATGAGTATAACTATACTAAATATCTGTATTTCTTTCAAAGTGTTCCTAAGAGGTTCCTTGAATTCCTAATATTAAAACAGTGATGCACCCTTTGTGTACACAGGTTATTTTAGTAACTTTTGTGTTAACGCATTTTTCTCTACAACTGTTTCAGAATAATCTTCTCTTCTCCTTATTGCTCTGAATTTGCTACCTGTTTACAGGAAATTTTTTTAAGAATTATTTTTAAGAATAAGCCAAATGATATTTAAAGAGATTTTTGCTCCTGGGTAGTTCAGTCAGTTAAGTGTCTGACTTGGGGCTTCAGCTCAGGTAATTATCTTGGGGTATGAAATCCAACCCCATGTTGGGAGCCGTGCTCAGTGTGGAGTGCAGGATACCTCTCCCTCCCCCACACTTGCACACACTCTCTGTCTCCAATAAATAAATAAAAGAACCAAGCTTGGGAATCAGTCAGCATAGCAAACTCTTTAGAGGAGACCTGAAGTATGTCACTTGTGTTGCAACATTGGAAAGAATGGATTATAATCATTTCTGTATTCCCTGGATCACTTGGTTTAAATTCATAATTCTTGGAGAGAGATTCTTATTTGCTAAACTTAAGTCTTGTGCATGTCCTTTGGTTTTATCTTGCAGGAAAGAGGAAGGGTCATGTAGAGAGATACTTCTGGCACCCTTATGTTTACACAAGCACTTGAATTTCTTATTCCACAAAAACTGTACATAATCGGAGCCTTGGTCAATGGTAATGGAAGAGAAAGCCCCAATGTGTAATCACTTACCAAGTTTCTGCTTAAATCCTGTTTTTAATGTTGCATCAGGCAAAGGAATTCACTGGGCCAAGCTTAGATGGAAGGGATTCAAAAATAGACTTTGTCTCTTGCTAGGAGAGGAGTTGCAATGCACAAAACCAGGAGTATGTGAAGAATTTATGAACTTCTTTTACAATCTGTCACATGTATGTCAAAAAGCTGTTCTGTGGTCCATATCCATTCTTTCACTAGGGGCTTCCAATCACTTATTTTATATCAAACACTTTTCTGGCTATTGGAGATTTAATTATAAATATGAAAAAATACTTCTTATTTTAAAAAAGATTTTATTTTTAAGTAATCTCTACACCCAAATGGGGCTTGAACCTACAATCCCAGGATCAAGAGCCACATGCTATATGGACTAAACCAATCTCACCTGTATACCAGGTGCCCCAGAAATATACTTATTCTTAAGAACCATTTACTCTGAAGGGATAAATACAAGCAAAAGATGATGACTGGAATACTGTGTGCTATGGTAAGAATATGCACAGTTTTAGAAATTAAAGACAACATTCAAGGAGTTGTGAACCCAAAATTTTGGTAGAGGAGTGCACAAAGGTAATGTTTTCTGGGGAAGAGAACTTAAAGTTTAGGTTACAGGAAGACCACAACCTATTATTACACATCTGAAGTTTCTAGTCGATTTATAAGATGCAAAAAGAAAAAAACGGCATAAAGCTTGAAAAAAAGTAGAGATATTATTATTGTAGATGATAAAATTGTATATTTAGAAAACCCAAGAGGAATGACTAATAACTATTAAAATTATCAATTAAATTTACCAATTTTTGGACACAATTTCATTACTCAAAATTAAGTTGAGGTTTTATACTAGCAAGAACTAATTAGAGAGTAACATTTTGAGTAACATTTATAATGTATCAGAAGACATCAAATAAATATCTAGGAATAAATTTGATGATGGATATACAAGTTTTCACACTAAAAACTATAAAACACTAATAACTACTAATTTTTATAATAATCTTTAACAATACATTAAAATACAGGGAGATAGAGAGGAAGATATTGATTTAGTAACTTATCTAGGCTAAAAAAATGGCATAGAGTTGGATACTCAAAACCAGGTATATATCTTTTTTTTTTTCTTTAGCTGCATCTTTTTCTTTGTGCTTTCCTCTGCCTTAAACAGCTTCTCAGCCTCTGAATTGTGAATCATAGCATTTCTCTCCACTCTAGCCTCCCCACCACAGCTCTAGTTGAGATATTCATGAATTCTTCCATGAATTACTGCAGTTACCCTCTCATTGGCTTTCTGTTCCGATTTCATATACATCAAATACAATCATATTTGAATATGTAACTATTCTCAGTCAAAATGTGTTGATGGGTTTCTGTTACATACTTGGTCAAACCCAAGCTCTTTAGAACACCATGAATTACGATCACGTATGTATCACCCTGATCTGTTCCTGTGATTGCCCTTTTGCCCGTCTCTTTTCCCCTCCTTCCTCTTCTCTTCCCTCTCTCCCCTATAATTCCTTGATAACAGGGAAAATTGTTGATAATCTTTGAAGTCATCACTCAAATTCACCTTTCTAAATTTTACTCTGTCCTTCCTCTTAACCCCCTCTTGTAAACTATATGATTTCTTCTGTTCTTCAAATACGCTCTGTATTTTATTATAGACTGTTTTTCATTGTTTTACACGTCTGTTTACTATATTGTGAGCCACTTGCATGAAAATATTGTCCTTAAAGTGCCTATTATAGGGAAAGTTTCAATAAATGTGTGAAATAAGCCAATTAATGAATTACTTTAATTCAGAATGCTTCAATTAATACCTTAAAACAGGGAAATAAAAACACATACTCTGATAATTTTAAAGTTTACCCTACATGATTGATAGATGAAAGGTTTTATTCCACAACCAGAAACTGATATTTACTCTTGACTAACTAAATGATTTTTTAAAATCTCTATTATTTCTCTCTTAAGATGAAACTGTGATTTTTTACATTACAAACTATTCTCTCTGGCCCACATGGGATTTGAATTTAAATTATTCACGGTCCTTCAGATATTAGACTTATTACATACAGATGCATTCTATTAGTATTTTAAATTACTTCTGTCACAAAAAGCCTACACAAATAAATCAAAATGTGAAATTGTGATTTTATTTAAATGAGACATTATATATAAGCTACTCCATACTATGTCTAAAGTATATTCTTAAAAAAAAAAAAGACAGAGACAACAAAATGAAAGGCCCATTTCATTAATATACATCAGATATAACAAGCATAAGTATTTACAAAACAATGCAACACTTTCAAAATTCACTGCTCTCCTTAATTATTTAAGTTACGGGACAAAAGGAAATAAGCTGAAACTTTACATTTGTAGTTAGAATGTTTATGCCTTAGGCTTCTGTTGCGATATACATTCAGTTAATGGAATTTTTTTTTTTTTTTAACTTGGGGATGCTAAGCACAATTTGTTTGGGAGTTGAATTTAATTATAGAATTTTATTTTGAGAGATGAAATAAAATTATAGAACTTAATTCTTTTTTTTTATTTTTTTTTGACAGATGGAGAGCACAAGTAGGCAGAGCAGCAGGCAGAGGGAGAGGGAGAAGCAGGCTCTCTGCAGAGCAGGGAGCCCGACTCAGGGCTCAGTCCCAGGACCATGGGATCATAACCTGAGCTGAAAGCAGCCACTTAATTGACTGAGTCACCCAGGTGCCCCAGAACTTAATCTTTATGTGCACTATTTTTTGAGTTTATGCAATGGAGAAAACTTATTACTTGTAAATTATATCTTCTCATTTCTATAAAAAACTGTTTATTGAATTTGGTGTTGTTTTTAATTTCTAAAACATTTATTTTTATTATTTAAAGTCTAACTCAGGAATACTGAATATTGTAAATCTACTATACTTTTCTCTCCTGATTTTGTATCTTGGAATTTTGAGAGCAAGGATGGTATGTGCATTAATTATCAGAATTAGAAAGTATCGGATTTGGGATGCCATGTGAATATATTAGGCTAAGAAATACGGCATATCTGGCCAACCCATTCCTATCATTAAGGGAATAATCACAAGTAGAAATAATAACCTGTACTTGTCAGCTCTGACTGACTTTTAGAAAACCAATGCTGAAATCAACTGAACTAGTTGGGAGGTTAAGCCTGTTATAGAAACTAAAGCAAAAAAACAAAACAAAACAAAACAAACAAAAAAACAGAAAACAAAGCCAAACTAGAATCTTAAAATGAGAGCTTTCTTCATTCTTAAAACAAGCAGAAATGACAAAGATAGCCATTAAAGTTTAGAATTCTTATATGTCATACTTTGAAAATATTTAATGTTATTTTTTAAATTATGAAGTTTCTATTCATAATGACCTAGATGAGAGAGCTCCTGGTTGCTGTGTTTAAGTACTTGCCTGAAAATAGTTTTGGTGAAAGGGAAAAAGGGAGTTTAGATCCCAATTAATAAAAATATAAACTGGAAATAAATATTATAAAATATTTTAATTACTTTCACATTAGTTTTCAGTTACTAGAGGAACTTTTGATATACTGTCATTGAAATTTTATCAGAAGAATGTAATGTGTTCATCTGGTAAAATCTAAATAGTTTTGCATAATTATCAGTTTCTGTATGTCTCATTATCTTGTCATGTCTCTATATCAGTGTGTTTGGTGTCTCCTGATTTTACTAGTAGTCCATTATGGACAGAAAGTAACAGAAGTGTGAGTAAGAATGAAAAAAGAAAGATATTTAAAACACTGCAATGATTGTAATTACGCAATATTTAGAGGAAGTAAATTGAGTTGATAACCTGAGTGACTGATGGGGCCAGGGGTTGCCTCACAAACCTATAACTATCACTTAATATAAGTTCATGAATTCTTTTTTTTTTTTTAAAGATTTTTTTTATTTATTTGACAGACAGAGATCACAAGTAGGCAGAGAGGCAAGCAGGCAGAGAGGAGGAAGCAGGCTCCCCTGCTGAGCAGAGAGCGTGATGTGGGGCTTGATCCCAGGACCCTGGGATCATGACCTGAGCTGAAGGCAGAGGCTTTAACCCATTGAGCCACCCAGGTGCCCCAAGTTCATGAATTCTTGAAATGTTTTGCTTTAAAGAAAAAAAAGTAATTTTTATTATTAAATAATCAATTATTATCTATTAATTTAGAAAAAGAGATAGAACCACATGTCATTTTTTTATGTAATAGTAATGATATGAACCAACTGGAACAAATCTCTCAAAGCCCTAAAAAGAATAACACAAAAGAAATTAAGATATGTTCTCTAGTAGGAACATCCATCTAACAAATGAGTTCCTTGCCAAAGGTGTTATGCTGCATTGGTTTACTGAAAAAGGAGGAGAATCAATTTAGAAATCAGAAATTTACACTGCATTTCTTTAAGATTGACTCTTACCCTACTTTATTTCTAATGATTATCTTTGGTGATAAAACATTATTCTGAAAAAGTACATATAATATACATAAAATCATATGAATATATATATAATGTATAATAAATCATACTTTCATAACGTACATTGACATATGTCACATAACTATTGACAGGAGGCTACACTGGACATTTTGTACCTCAAAGCTGGCTAAAATACAAATAAAATAGAGGACAGCAAAGTACATGTGGAAAAGTCTTTACATGTAGACTTTACAGAGGAATGACAAAAATGAGTTCCATTATTTGTAGGCCTTTGTAGATCTTAAAAAAACAGATCTGAGTGATGAGAAGAGGTTTTTGAAGAGAGCTGTGTTAGAATGTGAATTCCTAAGAAGAAGAAGGACTCTATCTCCTTTTTCTCAGGTTGGCAAAGGAACGGGACAACTTTGATTTCTAAATTGTTTCTTGAAGATGTGAACCACACAATGCAGGCCCCAGACTTCCACAGAGATCTAGAGGATCAAAGATGAACTAACCTACCACTTTGAAAGTGGAGATAGCAGCACTTTGGGGATCAGTTGGAGGTAGTCATTGCACTGACATGAGTTTGCAATCCCAGACTCAGCCTTTTTCAAAGCAAAGGATAAATCCTGTGTACCAAGTATGGGAGGGGACAACCATGGCTCCTAACAGGTCCTGCTTAATAAGCCACCTGGAAGAATGGAAGAACTACAACAGCAAGAAGATGAAGGTGAACTCCAGATCCCTGGAGCCTAAAGGTGGAGGTCGAAGTGACCACCCAAAAGGGATTCATTCAGCCAGGTCAAAAGATCTGTAGGATGGAGGCCCCTAGCAGAAAACTCTAAAGAACCCACAAGGGAGAGTCATCAGGCACACATAGGAGTGCAAAGGCAGCTTCTACTGCAGCCGGTACAAGTCGCTACCTTAATGTCTGATCATGTCTCAGACCCCTTCCCACCATGCATCTCATGTCCACCCCAGGTCCCAAACAGAAACTGGTTAAACAAACAAACAGAACAGATGAGGGAAAAAGCCAGACTTGCCTTTTTGCTTTTCCTTTTTCCTTTCCCTTTTCTTTTTGTAAGCTTTCAGGCAAAACTAAGTTCAAGAGAGGGAAAAGGAAATAAAAAGGTTTAGATCAAATTTGCAGTGAGCACATCTTGTTTGCAACATCCACATGTCTTAGAAAGATTGTGTTTGTCAGTTAAAGGGACTGAAGCATCTTGTCTTAACTAAGAGTGGGCAGAAAAGCCATGGGTCAGAGACCTAAATGGAATGATGGCAACACAATCATCTTCAAAATCAGAGCCCTCAGCCTGCCTCTTCTAGGAACATGTTATCTGTTTCATAAAACTGTCATAAAAATTAAATATATGAATGCTCGAAAGGAGCTTGGAAATAAGCTTGGCACATAGTACATACTCAAAAAATGTTAGTTGTTCTTATTATGCAATAAACTGCTGATTTAATTTCATATGGACCAAATCTTTCTTCTGATAGAAATGATCAGATAGTAATTTTCATAGGCCAAAATTGGCTTATCTGCAAATATTTATAAATAATGGTTTCTTGTATAATATTCCATGAAATGTGAAAACAGCAGATTATTTAATATACACATTTTAAAGAACAGGTAGTGCCTCAGAAATGGATTCAATTGTTGCCTTAATAACAATACTTAAAATATCAATCCCAGAATATTTTAATTTTCATTTAAATTACAATATATTAGGTGGTTTTATCTCTTTCTTTAATATGTATTTCTATGTCTTCTCTCTGAGAATAATATAGACCAGTCTTTCCTTTAACTTTAAATATTATTATAATTGGCATCTTTGTTTTCTCTGAATTAATTTTTTATGTTATACAAAAATGTCTTCAGTGTGTTTATTATTCTTTAAGCTTTGAGATGCAGGTCAATGGATATGAAAATACATTGTTTTAGATTTACCTAAAACTGCATTTTTTTTGGCTGTTCCTTGATGTATTTTAAACTATTCTAATTTATGTCATTATAGCACAATCTTTAGGCTGTGGAGACTTAGTATCATCTGGTCCTTGAATATTGAAGAAACACTAATAACACATATATTTTTTGGATTCTGAAGGTGAATATTTTAGACTTCATTACTATATTAGCTTAAGTACTCCCCCACCAATTAGCACAAAGACTCTTAAGTTCCTGAATTGGAAATGAGGAACACCATTTGCACTTGATTTTAGAATGTATGCCAAAAATAATTAGCTTCTGTAACAGAGAATGGCTCTGAATTTAAATGTACGCCATGGCTGTAGAATAGAAAAGTACTGCCAAAACAAAAGGAATTCTAATGTTTCAAGGACACTAAGTTTTGATTCGGTTCTCAGAAATGAAGTCAGGATATACTTCAGACCATACCGAATCTGGAGATTTAATATGGTCTTGGATTTTCCATAGTATGGAAGTCAAACAGAAAATTCAACCAGTAATGCCTTCACTTTTCAGACATGGGAGCAGCTATATGTACCAAAGTCTAAATGAGATGTAAGAGCAGATTGCATTTTTATTTTTTTTATTTCTATAATTCTTAATTTTATTGGTCATGATAACAAGTTTTCTTTTTTGAGGTGCTTGATGTCTGGTCCTCTCTGCTCTTCACCCTCTCTACCTTTTCGCTGATGGTTATATTTGTCTACTTTTAACTAAGGTCCTCATTAAATTTTGAAGGCTGAAAGCTATCCATCATTTTATATTACATTTGCATCCATTGCCTATTTCTGAAGTTCATTTACTTTATTACGTTACATGTGTCCATATTTGCTTTCTATAAATTACTTTAAGATCCTTTGAGGAAACTTATTTTATTCATATGTTTATCTGCCCCACAAAACTCATAGAATATCTTACAATATGGTAGACATTTACCAGGGCACTAAACCTGGGGGAAAATATTTTCAGACATACTTGTTCTCATATTGAGAGTTAGGGTCATTGAGGGAGCAGGTTCATTATCTGGGGTCTTACTAGGGAATTCAATACTGTTCTGTCATCACCCAGGGCTTCCAGTGTCTCGGGTGGTAGCCATTCAGAACCTGAGGTGGTTGACCATTTGTGCATATTTTTTTTTTAAAGATTATTTATTTGACACAGAGAGAGAGAGAGAGATCACAAGTAGGCAGAGAGGCAGACAGAGAGAGTGAGAGGAAAGCAGGCTCCCTGCCGAGGAGAGAGCCTGATGCAGGACTCGATCCCAGGACCCCGGGATCATGACCTGAGCTGAAGGCAGCAGCTTAACCCACTGAGCCACCCAGGTGCCCCCATTTGTGCATATTTTTTAGGTCTACGTCTAAGAATGGGAAGCAGCAGTTTTCTATAACTTATGAAATTAAAATATCTAGTGAAGTCTTAATTTTTATTTTTTGCCCTCTATATCATATTTATTTTTTTAAAGTATTTCTCAATGAATTCATAATCAGGGTGACTTCACATTTATTCAGTATATTTAATAAACCTGAGAGATATTCAACCACCCATGCAAAATATTTAGCAAGCTGTATTTATTTGTTGATATTCATGCATAAGCCTATTATTAAATATTCACTTCCACAACACTTTTGATACCGGGCTAAGATATTTCTCTTGTATTAAAGTGTACATGGGGCACCTGGGTGGCTCAGTGGGTTAAGCCTCTGCCTTGTGCTCAGGTCATGATCTCAGGGGCCCGGGATTGAGTCCTGCATCGGGCTCTTTGCTCAGCCAGGAGTCTGCTTCCCCCTTTCCTTCTGCCTGCCTCTTTGCCTGATTGTGATCTCTCTTTATCAAATGAATAAATAAAATCTTAAAAAAAATAAAATGTACATGATAGGGCAAGTTCATAGAAGGCAGAAATGCTAGACAGAATGAGAAATCTGGATTAGGATCCAAAGTATTCTCGTGATATTTTCGGGATATCAGGGAAAACTGCAAGAATGTGTCATGTGTGCAGGCTTTGTTAGATGATAGTATAGAAGTGGAGTTGTATGGATGGATTTCATCCCTAAGGAAGAGTCTGAGTGAACATTTAGAGGTTAAAACGTGAAGATGTGTAAAGGAACAGCAAACAATCCCACTACACTGGAAGATAGATTTGTGTATGGTATATTAGAGTTCATCTGATAACCAAAAGCATTCTGGGAGGGTATTTATACTTCTTTTTAGTCTAAAACTGACATAATATGATCTGTGCCCTTTAAATATTAGCATGCCAGTAGCACAAGGCCATGCTTGTTGTTATTTGACTAAAATCACAGTAAGAGATATACTTTAACACACTTGCCCCATACATACATATGTACGTCATAGAAAAGATTCCATAAAATTACTTATACACACTTGTAAGTTGTGTTTCTACTTGTGTTATATTTTATTTTCCAGTATGTTCTTTTATTCTGTCTCTTTTTATTTAAATTTTTTTTTCAAGAGAGAGCATGTGTGCACATGCTTACAAGGGCAGGGGAGGGGCAAAGAGAGAGAGATGCAGAATCTCAAGCAGGCTCCATGCTGAGCAGACAGCCTGCCACAGGGCTCAATCTCACAACCCTGATATCATGACCTAAGCTGAAATCAAGAGTCAAATGCTTAACTGACTGAGCCAGCCAAGTACCTATATTTTGTCTTTTTTTTTTTTTAATAATGTTTATGGGCCATTAGCTTCATTGTAAAGCCCTGAATTGGGTCATAGGAATTTGAAAACCACTGGTTTGGGGCATATAAATATTGGAATGAGCATATAAATATTAGAATAAGTTTTTAGATAGCAAGGCTCTACAGAAAATAACTGCATTAGTTCCAAAAATTAAACTTCTGTATGTATGAGTGGTAAAAATCAAAGAATACATCCTTGTGAGAGATATTTGGGAAGGAGTATCAATGAGTTTTGCTTACAAAAGAGATTTGTGAAAATAAGGAAAATGAAGATAGAGGGCATAATCCCAAAATTCAGCAAGTTCAGAGAGAAGAGCTGATTGAATGAGAGAATAAATATGGGAAGTATATGACCATGAAGGTGCTTATATATTGAGTTTGCTTTTGGATATTTGATATGAAATATTTTCTGGTCACTCAGGTTAAATTCAAAGACAGAAATGCAAGGAAAGAAACAATATGTTAGACAATAGGAATAAACTTAGATTAGCCTTGGATATTTTTAGGGACCAGGCCTGAAAAAGATATAGATCACTTCTACTCACATTGCCATTGACCAGAACAGTCATTTAATTATGAGGGGGCTGGAAATCTCATCTAGACATGCACGCAAAAGATAGAGGAAACAGAATTTGATGACTATACACTAGTGCTTACAATATGGTATTAGTTTGCTATAACTGCTGTAATGACTTAACCCAAAGCAGGTGTCTTTAAAAAAGAAATTTATTGTCTGTCTCATAGCTCTGGAGGTCCAAGATCAAGTTTTCAGTAGGACTAATCCTTTCTGAAGGCTATAATTACAAATCTGCCCCATGCCTCTTGCCTAGTTTCCAGTGGTTTCCTGGCCATCTGTGGCATTCCTTGCCTTATTGAACCATAATCTCTGACTTCATGTTCACATGGTGTTCTCACTATGTATATGTCCAAATTTCTCCCTTTTATAAGGAGAACACTCATGTTGAATTCATGGTTCAAGCTTTTCTAGTATAACCTCATCTTAACTAGTTATATCTCTAACAACCCTGTTCCCAGATAAGGTCATAGTTTGGGCACAATTCAACAATGAATTTAACTAATTCAACAAATGAATTTTGGGGGGAGACATAACTCAACCTATAGCACATAAAATAAATTTGAAGTACTAAACACAGATTTGGAATCACCTGAATGGAAATGATGGATCAATTTCACCGAAGGAGTCTCTGGGGTAAAGAGAAAAGAGAAGAGTGCTGTGACTAGAGTTTCTGGAAGCTTATGGTGGAAGGGTGAGCAGGAAGAGAATTTAGGGAAGTGAATAGATTTGTTCAGGGGAGCCAGAGGTGAGGGTCAGTTGAGGATAATCCCTCAACATGCTACAGAGTCATAAACTCAAACTACAGAGTCACAAACTCAAAGATGGAGGGTGTTGTGTCTGAGGAGATTGTTTCCTAAAAGAAGAAGTCACCAATGCCAATATTTGCAGCTGTAATTCAGCTCTCAGCCAGGTTTGTGTTCAGGATTCTCTTTTCATAATGAGGACGTTCTCATATGGAGAACAATAGCTTGCCCAACGTCTTTTAATGAGCTACTGTCAGGATTGGGACTGGCAATGAGAGCTCACAAGTCAGAAATAAGCCAAGTTCCTGGCTCTGTAATCTATAGATACCACCTGTCTGTTTTCACTGGAAGGAACAGTGAGAGAACACACATTTGTCTCCATAGGATTTTAACTTGTGAAATGTTTTGGATTGCTTATTCAATCTTTCTGTTATATTTTAGGGCCAAAAAGTTTTCTGGAGCTATTTCATGGCAAATCAGGATCTACATATTAATGCAGTATGATCCTGTTATGATACCAGTGTCTAGGGAATTAGTATGGCATGCAGATAGACTGCCAGCCTGGACATTATGTATCTTAGGTTCTAATTCTCACTTCAAGTGTGTGAACTTGAATAGGCATCAAGCCCTCTGAATGTCTCTCTCTTCATCTTTGAAATTAGACTACAAAAGCACTCACGGTCTAGGACCATCCTTGTTATAAACTCCCTGCCTTATATTTCATAGCTGGATTAAGTACACATGGACTGAAAGCCCACCTGGCATAAAAGGCATTATTCTAGGCATGCTCACATACACTAATTATTTAATAATCTGTTTAATTTGAGTGGTTTAATAGTGAGAGATTACCCTTTACAATTATATTCTTGGAACATAATTTAAAATTCATAGAGTGGTGGGAACTTTAATCAAAATATGTTTCTGAGTCATTCCACCTTGGGGCATGAAAGCAGAGGGCACAACAAACAAAGAGAAGCAAACCTTATTAAGCCAGAAAGGTAAGAATGGCAGAACCCTACTCTTCACTAGAAATCTGTAGATATTGTTTACCTGGTTCAGGTTTCCTTATACAGCAACACCTAGAAGGATTCATTACCTGGGAACTTAGAGCAAACATCCAAATAATCTGTGAAGGGTAATTGTAACTATATTCTTAAATGAGAAAAAAAAATATGGATTTACTATATATTAATTTAAGATATATGTGTATATGTATTGATATTAGTATGTGTAAATGTGTACATATTTTCATATCTATCTACCTATGTAAATACGAGTAATATCCAGAAATGCTATGAAAGGGGATTTGGTGTAAACATTTGTGATAGGATGATGAGGTTAATCAAATATATATATTTAATCTTGGATAGTCTAATTTACTTTTAGAAAAAAATATAATTTACAAGAGTAATCTGTATTGCAACTTTAGCACTCAGTCACTTTAAATAACTTCTAATATATCATTTTATTTACTTATAAGAAGAATAATCCAATTTGATTAGCTCTTGTTCTAAAAACAAAATCTTGGTGTCACAGAGTGAAAGGGGGGTGGATTAAGGTTTTTGAGAAGCAGGAGACATAGACACAATTCCTAGAGCCTAGAAAGGGGCCAGAATCTATGAACCACAGAGTAATAGGCACATATGCCCTGCTCCCTGGATGTGACCCCGGGGAAGTAGCCAACCTCAGGGAAATGACTTTTGGGCATGCTGGGTATTGAGTACCGGGGGTCTAGCCACAACAAATTTTTTTCACAACAGATCTCTAGATCAAAGGGACCATGAAGATCTTCACATTGGGAATCATGAGTGTAGCTAGTGAAGATTGACAGCCAGTGAGTGAAAAGATCTCTCCAGCACCTGAGTGTTAAATCATATATCTGCACTTTTTATAATTCTTGGGCATAGTCTCAAGAATAGTATGCATAATAGGTTAGGGTTTTGGATCTATGTTGATAGAAAAATTATATATATATATATTTACATATTTATATTTATATCTATATTTATATTTTTATATATATTGCAGTTTACTCTTTTTGAATTGGAAGAAATCACTTAGCCAGGGACTAAGGGAATAATATGCATCCTTTTCTCGTTTAAATTACTCCTCTTACAGCTCATACTAATCCTCTTCTGTTTATCTTATGGCATTATTGTTTAATTATGTCTGTGCAGGAATCATTTACTTTCTTTATTTTATGTGCCTTACTGCTATTTTCAAAAAGTTCTTACTATTTACATCCACAAATGCTCATATTTCACTCTAAATGCTGAGCTGTTGTCAATTGATTTCCAGAGCAGCTTGATGCCTCCAATACTCTCTGTGAAGGGAGGGTGCCTGGATTGGCTTATAACACTAGGATGACTTTCATGAGTTTGGTTGGCTCTGCTATAACTTTCTACAACTTGAGTAAAGGGGTCAAAATTCATTTATACTCTAATCTAATGTGTGAAGAAAACACTGATTTTTAATTCACTGTAACTGATCTGATTCTACTCCTACTTTCAACCCACTCATCTAGTTCACCTAGAGGAAAAACTAACCCTGAGCTTGCCAGGTTGTGCTGTTATATTATTGCCCCTTCCAGTAAGGTCTTTCAATTCCTTTCCTGTCTTTGGTCTTTTGGCTTGGTGTTTCAATTTATTTTCTGTCTACCAAATTGGACTTCTCTCAAAATAGGTTACCTGGATAAGAGAATTGTCAAAGAGAAATTACACTGGACACTTGTTAAAAATGACTAGGAAGAATTTGTTCAAGACTATAGCAATAGGGGAGGGTTCCTGGGTGGCTCAGTCAGTTAAGCATCCCACTCTTGGTTCAGCTCAGGTCATGATCTCAGGGTCATGAGACCAAGCCTCATTTCAGGCTCCATGCTCAACAAAGAGTCTGCACGAGATTCTCTCCCTCTGCCCCTCCTCCTGTGGGAATTCTCTCTCTTTCAAATAACTAAATAAATCTTAAAAAAAGACTATTGCTATAGGGGAAAGAAATCAAACTCAAGTCTGTTTAAACAAATGTTGGAAGGAATTTTAAATGTTGGGACAAGTTCATGGAAAAGTATTAGAGGATATTAGAGAAAGGCTAGTCAATAAGATTAGGCCATTTGATAAAATTTTAATAAAATGAAACAAAGATATTTACAGAACAAATAGCAAAATAAAAATTAAATTATAATTTTGTGTTAGGGGAAAAGAGCATGATCTTACATTAAACATATTTATAAAATATTTTTCTAATCTTTTTATATCTGTTCTTTAGAATAGATTAGACCAATTGCATTTGAATAAATATAATTCTGAAAACACCAGATTTTTGTAGATGACAATTCTTCATCTAGTTTTTTTTTTGGGGAGAATTATATATGTAGAAGTTGAAAACAGGTGCATATATAAAACAAAGGAAAAAATTCATTGGAAATGCAAACCACTTTACAAATTTGGCATGAGTTTCTATGTAACACTTGGAAAGAATTGGAAAGAGTGTCAGTAAAATTCAAGAGATATTTTTGTTTGTTTGTTTGAGTATTGTACAGTATCTCCTTAATAGGAATTTACCACAATTTTCAGTTATTTTAAGGCAGACATTATTTTAACTTTATTTCAGTAATCCCACTTTCTACTGGAAAGAGTAGCAGTAAAAATTTAAGAGATGCTTTTTGAGAATTGTGCATTGCCTTAATTAAAAGAATTTACTGGTCAAAATTTAAATTATTTAAAAGTGAAAAATAGGGATGCCTGGGTGGCTCAGTCGGTTAAGCGTCTGCCTTCAGCTCAAGTCATGATTCCAGGATCCTGGGATCGAGTCTTACCTTGGGCTCCTTGCTCAGTGGGGAGCCTGCCTTTCCCTCTGCCTGCTGTTCCCTCTGCTTGTGCTCTCTCTCTCTTTGACAAGTAAAGAAATAAAATCTTTAAAAAAAAATAAAAGTGACAAATATTTGACATTATTTTAATATTTTATTTTTTCATCTTTTATTTATTTATGCATGCCTTTCAAAATAGACTGTCTACTATATATCAAGCATTTTCTAGGTAATAGTACATAAGGGAGGCAACATGCTTGTTTCTTTGAAACAAACAAAGTACAAAATATGTACAAAATAAAATATATAATAAAATAGACTATTTCAGAATGGGTGTCTGAAAAGCCTAGGGTCATACCATGTAATCTGAGACTGTAAGATGATAAACAATCAAAGGAAGATATGTGAGAGGTATGAAAGGTACATTCCAAGCAGAATAAGTGATGTGAATGGATTTGGGAGAAAAGGACTTGGAGGTTTAGATTAACAGAATGGAGGCTGAGTAAGGGAACTGAGACAGGGAATATTAAGAGACAAGGTCAATTTGATTGATTTATTATTACTGTTCACTAGGATGCTGAGAGTGTAACTAAACTACTCCATAATATAGCTGCCTCAGCATCCATTTTATGTTGCCAAGTGGCCTGCATTGAATTGACACTAGCTTCTCCACTGAGAACATGCCCTAGTTAACAGCCGGTAAAGTCACAAGTAAATATAAATTCCTGATAGGACTCCCCTCTACCCAACAATCCTGTGATGAGTACTCACCCCAGTGCCTTCCCCTAACATAACCCTTCTAAGACTCCTCCCCTCTTGAAGCTTACCAAAACCCCTACTTTTTCGAATTTGAACTGACCAGTCCATCTTTAGCCTGGGAACTCCAAAGCACTCCACCCATGGACACTAATGAAAGCATGTGCCCCAGGTCCTGCCATGATCTATCTGTACACTGCTTTGACTCCCCACGTGGTCCCTCCAGGTTGCCATATACATATTACAGGATAGTGAGTCATAAACTTCTCTATTTCACTTTTCCTTGTGGTCTTTTGTTGGACTGTGGCTCACCATCCACAGTCTGGAGCTCTACTTAACAAATGTTAATTTAACAAAGTTACATTATATGAGGGGCGCCTGGGTGGCTCAGTGGGTTACAGCCTCTGCCTTCGGCTCGGGTCATGATCCCAGGGTCCTGGGATCGAGCCCCGCATCGGGCTCTCTGCTCATCAGGGAGTCTGCTTCCTCCTCTCTCTCTGCCTGCCTCTCTGCCTACTTGTGATCTCTCTCTCTGTGTCAAAAAAAAAAAAAAAAAAAAAAAGTTACATTATATGAGGTACTGGGGAGAGTCCAAGGGATACCACTGGGGCTGAAGGATCTAGTAAATGAGATTATTTCAGCCTTGAAGGCAGATTTATGAACTGTTACCAGCTCTCAAAATGAAGAGTGGACTTCATAATGTAAACAAATGAGAGATAAGGTCAAGGATATAATGCTACACATATTCCCCCTGACCCCTTTGATGGTCTCCCTACTTCCTGTCAAGGCAAATGGTTGTGTTAGGAGAGCTTAAACCCTGAGGGCAAACGTGAAGATGTGCTGTGTAGAAAGGCTTGAGATAGGCTGAATGTTTGTGTCTCCTCAAAATTCTGAATGTTGAATGCTGAAACCTGAATCCCAAGGTAATGGTACTTGGAAATGTAGTCACTGGGAGGTAATTAGGTCATAAGAATGGAACCCTCATGGATGGAATTAACGCCCTTATTAGAAGAGACCAGAGAGCTAACTAGCTCTCTTTCTGCTATGTGAAGACACAAAAAGAAAAAAAAGGGTCTCACCAGAACCCTACTATGCAGACAGCACGATCTGACTTCCAAGCTTCCAGAAGTGTGATAAATAAACATTGTTCAAATTGCCCAATCTATGGTCATTTGTTATAGCAGCCCAAACTAAGACATGATTTTCTCTGCTTTTTATGTATTAATCAAAATTATTTATCATGAGGCTGACAAGTTTTCTTGCAATAAAAATCTACTCAGATTCATTCAGACAGACTAACATTTTTTTCTTTTTCATAGTTGTAGAATTTTCCTGAAGTCCTTCAGGTCCTATAAAGGGAATATTGACACCTGTACTCAACTTACTTGTGCTTGAAGGACTACGTCAATCAATAAATAGTAATGAGGGGTGTCTGGGTAGCTGAGTCAGCCCGGGGCATAATCCCAGGGTCCTGAGATGATTGAGCCCTGCCTGGGACATCCTGCTCAGTGAGAGCCTGCTTCTCCCTCTCCTGCTAACCCTCCCCCCAACTCGTGCTCTCTCTCTAAAATAAATAAATAGATAGATAGATAGATAGATAGATAGATAAAATCTTCAAAAAATAAGTAGTAATGAGATATTTACTCTATGCAAGACATTCTATTGCTGCCCCTCCCATCAACTCGTGCTCTCTCTCTAAAATAAATTGATAGATGATAGATAGATAGATAGATAAAATCTTTAAAAAAATAAGTAGTAATGAGATATTTACTGATGCAAGACATTCTATAAGAAGCAAAATAGAATGATAATCTATTCTGCAGGAAATTTTCTTCTACTTGGTAGTAGTAGGGATATAGGCCAACAGAAAATATAATGAATGAGTCAATACAACATCATCATAATATTCATCCACTTCGTTATAATACCAAAGATAAATTTACTGAGCACTTACAATGTCCAGACATGCTTAAGCGCTTCTAAGCAAAGATCCCATCATCTAATCTTTATGTTAATTCTGTGAGGTATGTTGCTGACATTATACCCATTTTACAAATGAAGAAACAGGGCACCAGAAAGACCAAAGAAATTGAAGAGCGCACAAAAATTAATATAGTAGAAATTCAGAGAGGAGACAGAGCCCTTTGAGCTTAGGGAGAGGTGGAAGGAAGCTTGAGGTATAAGTGAGTTTCTAAAAAAGGGGGTTTGTGGAAGAGAAAGGAGATAAGAAGCCTGGAGATTTAATTTGGGGAAAGTTTTACAGGGTGTTTCAAGGTGATTGCAGGTTTATTGAGCATACCTGAACAGCTAAAGAGGAAGGATCATGGAGGGCAGTATGTTGAGAGATACTGTGTTCATCTTTGCAATTTATGTCATGGGGCCATGTTGGAGAGTTAAAGAGTTAGGGAATTATATTGTCACGGGTCAGAGGTGGGATGATAAGGATGGAATTAGTGTGGAGCCACTGGGTCTGGAAATGAGGCAGCAGATGTGAGGGGATCTTTGCAGGGAGTAATCAATAGGCTTTCAAAACTAATTAGATGTGAGAGCTGTGCTGTGTCTGGTTTTGGAGGATTGAATTGCTTGAGAAGTGGCCACAGGATGGAGCTCTCCATTAACTAGCATGAAATGACAGCACTGGTCTTTTTAGTAAGAGAGATCAGAGAGAAAACACAGAAGAGAATTCCCCCAGAGGCCTATGGAAATAAGGCCCTTTAACAGCAATAAATAAGAAATAATAAAAATAAGATTTTAAGCAAATACAAATTTCTACATTGCTACTTCCAAAACACATCTTCTGAAACAAATCAAGAGGTAGTATGTGTGTAGAAATATATTTGTCCTTGGACATCAAACATCATAAATATAAAAATTGTCAAGCCAAGGATATATAAATAATAAATTAAATAAATTAATCATAAATAAAATATTAGTGATAACCACAACTGTGTGTTTTTTAAAGTATTATTGTAATATAAAAACAAAATACAAAAATGTTTAATTGCCAAAATAGAAAATTGTTTGACTTAATTATACAAACAGAATGATCATATAATAATTAAAATCATGTTTTCAAGGATATTTAATGAGGTATACCATATCTATGAGATATTAGTAAATTGAAAAAATATTGTCTTTAGGATTATATAAAGTATGGTATATGTCTAAAATTTTATTTTACATTTTAAACATGTATATGTATTTATACATGTATATACACATAAGCATTTATTTATCAGTAAGATTTGAAACCTGTCTACAAGCCAAATTTTTTAAATGTATTATCTCCAGATTTCTAGATTTCTGAATTATGGACAAGCTTTTAGTTTAAGTTTCTTATAAATTTTGTGCCATAAGAAATCACAGAGACGAAGCATGTTTAAAAACTAAACTGTGTTGGGGTGCCTGGGTGGCTCAGTGGGTTAAAGCCTCTGCCTTCGGCTCAGGTCATGATCTCAGGGTCCTGGGATCCAGACCTCCATCGGACTCTCTGCTCAGCGGGGAGCCTGCTTTCCCCTCTTTCTCTGCCTGTCTCTCTGCCTACTTGTGATCTCTCTCTCTGTGTCAAAAAAACGAAACAAACAAACAAACAAACAAAAAAAAAAAACCCTAAACTGTGTTATGTATCAGTGGTAAAGTACTCCTATACTGCAGTTTAAAAAAATTGCTCACAAATAATACTGAGGTCTGGATCTTTTAATGTAGTTGAAGCCTCCTGTGGGAGTTTACACAGTCACGGCCTGGTAAAATTTAACAGCAGGTACAACCACTCTTTGGCTTCCTTGAACTTCTGGTGTTGCCGGGAAGATCAGCTGCACAGTTGTACAGCTGTGCCACTGCAAATTAGCCTTGACTTGAAATATCCTCCACTGGGCTGTGTACTTAACATCACCCAAGCAGGAGCCTTTCTGAACATTTGTGGTAGTAAAGCAAGAATGTACTAAGCAGCTTCTACATACTAAGTTCAGCTATAAGTTAGCTCAAAACAGAGGAACTTTTTGTTTTTTTCGTAAAGCAAGTTGGGGACCTAGGAGATTAGGAAGCCTAAAATTATCAAATTCTGTTTTGTGCCTTTCAATTTCAGATTGAATGAGATCATAGAAACAGAGTTATGATAAATAATTTCCATTTTGATATACCATTACATTTCAAGCTTACTTTCTATTTAAGGGTTATAGCCTTCATGATACTGTATCTGGCTTTAGTCCCTAATAGCTACCATTTTTGCATAGTCACTGTGCCAAGCATATATACATATATGGTCATTCATTTTTTTTATTTATTCCACATTTATTCCAGGCAAATGTAGTTACTTCATTTCTGTAAAAGAATGATAGCTCAGAACGGGATAAATAACTTGCTCAAAATCAGACTGCCAGTAGGTGAAAAGAGGGGCTCTGATTATATTCACACCTGTCTGCCTGCAAAGCCTCTTTGTTCTCAACCAGGCTTCTTTCTAAATCCTCTGGACATTCTTCCCCAACAATTCTTCACTAGTTCACATTTCTCCTCTCCAGTTACAAACATTTCTTGGTATTATTTCCTCTGTCTTTTTCTATGCTCATTGTTGAACTGAGCCAGTGATTTCATTTTAATAATTACTTTTGAGGGTAACTTCCCCAAGTTATGCTGTTGCTCTAGCTTCTACACTTAACTCTACACTTAACCAATTACTTCTTTTTAAGTCATCATTGTGGTAAACAGTTGCTAAGGTGGCCCTAATGATCCCTTCTGCTATTTATACATTTACGTCTTCTTCTCTTCTTGAGCATGGCTATGTCCTTGTGATACATAGCCACAGCAATCAGAACTATGCATAACGTTACATTAAACTATTCCATGGATTATCCCTGGGATTTTATTTCTAGGAGCTGTGATTTCCCAAAAGCTCATAAGTTTTATTTCCTACTACTTAAGGTATTTATGCTGGAGTTTTTGGATGGTGCAGCCAAAGGTTTCTAAAGATTTGGATACCTCTGTCCTGGCTTTCTATTACGAGGCAGAGCCTCACTGTGGGCAGCTTGAGCATATCCCCCAGGTCCTAACTGCTGCAGAGCAGAGGCCATACACAAGGACCAGCCCACAACCTCTTCTCCTTTGTGTCTTTTGAGCCTATTGCAGCAAACATTACCTTTCAAAAACTTAGGTGTCACTGTTGATATTTTTCTAATCTCTCTCTCTCTCTCTCTATATATATATATATATGTATAAAATACAAACTGTATTATATTATCAAATATTATAAGTATATATTTATAATCTTGATTCTTGCAGGAATGATTAAACAATAGAGGAGAAGCTAAGATTTTTATTTCAGTTTTGGGGAGCTTGCCATTGAGAAATGCCATGGTTGAATTTTGAGTGGACAATATTTTCCTACACAAATCAGAGAGGGATTGTGACCATCTCAAGGTGAAAAAGGCTGGTGGAAGTCTATGACCTGGAAAAGACTTCAGAGTAGCTCATTAGCAAGATATGGGTGATCTCACAGAGAAGGATGAGTAAAAAAGCAAGAATAATGAAGAGACCGACAGAACGCTGACATCCTACCCATTAGATTTCTAGGCTTGTATTCATGGAAGGCACCTAGACATTGTAAGATTCTCATCTCAACTGTTATAGATTATGTTTAATTTTTCTGTTACTGATACTTTTTTTTAATTAAATTTTTAATTTATTTTCAGCGTAACAGTATTCATTGTTTTTGCACCACATCCAGTGCTCCATGCAATCTGTGCCCTCCCCAATACCCACCACCTGGTTCCCCCACCCTCCCACCCCCCGCCCCTTCAAAGCCCTCAGGTTGTTTTTCAGAGTCCATAGTCTCTCATGGTTCACCTCCCCTTCCAGTTATATGTAGAAGAATGAAACTTGACCATTCTCTTACACCGTACACAAAGATAAACTCGAAATGGATAAAAGACCTCAACGTGAGACAGGAATCCATCAGAATCTTCGAGGAGAACATAGGCAGTAACCTCTTTGATATCAGCCACAGCAACTTCTTTCAAGATATGTCTCCAAAGGCGAAGGAAACAAAGGCAAAGATGAACTTTTGGGACTTCATCAAGATCAAAAGCTTCTGCACAGCAAAAGAAACAGTCAACAAAACAAAGAGGCAACACACGGAATGGGAGAAGATATTTGCAAATGACAGTACAGACAAAAGGTTGATATCCAGGATCTATAAAGAACTCCTCAAACTCAACACACACAAAACAGATGATCATATTAAAAAATGGGCAGAAGATATGAACAGACACTTCTCCAATGAAGACATACAAATGGCTACCAGACACATGAAAAAATATTCATCATCACTAGCCATCAGGGAGATTCAAATCAAAACCACATTGAGATACTGCCTTACACCAGTTAGAATGGCCAAAATTAGCAAGACAGGAAACAACGTGTGTTGGAGAGGATGTGGAGAAAGGGGAACCCTCTTACACTGTTGGTGGGAATGCAAACTGGTGCAGCCACTTTGGAGAACAGTGTGGAGATTCCTCAGGAAATTAAAAATAGAGCTTCCCTATGACCCTGCAATTGTACTGCTGGGTATTTACCCCAAAGATACAGATGTAGTGAAAAGAAGGGCCATCTGTACCCCAATGTTTATAGCAGCAATGGCCACGGTTGCCAAACTGTGGAAAGAACCAAGATGCCCTTCGACGGATGAATGGATAAGGAAGATGTGGTCCATATACACTATGGAGTATTATGCCTCCATCAGAAAGGACGAATACCCAACTTTTGTAGCAACATGGACAGGACTGGAAGAGATTATGCTGAGTGAAATAAGTCAAACAGAGAGAGTCTGTTACTGATACTTAAACCAACTTCCTCACCTTGAGATTGGAATTGCTTATAAAGGGTCTGATCTATACCTTGTCCCAAGTCATTTCAATTCTCTTGGAGAACAGAAAGGTAAGGCTTATCTGACTATAAAACTCAGTTTCTTTTCATTAAATAAGGTAACACAGGCATTTCTCTCAAGGTACAATTGATTTCCAGGAGAAAAAAAAAAAAAAAAAACTTCCACAATACACGTTGAATAAGAAATAATGTAAATATATCAAAAAAGCAAAGCAAAACAAATCACACAAACTAACATAAGAAAATGGAGAAAGACAGGCAAAGGGAGTCAATTTGATCTTGCACGTAGGCTCATGGAGTGATATTTTATTTTATTATATTTTTTTCATGGGGTGATATTTTAATTTCAATTTAAACAATAGGCAAGATTTGGACATAAAATTTAGAGAAAAAGTATGGCTGTAGAGAGACTGGGAGAACATTCTACAAGTAGAGTTATATTTTATTAGAAGGAACAGATAAGAGAAGTGTAAATAATATTCAGGGAAGAAGATATACTCTGGAGAGTAAAGTAGACAAAAACAAATGAGTAAGATTGGAATGTGGGCCTTATTTTCTAAGCATTAAGGATATTTTGCAGGCTTTTAAAAATCAGAATGACATGAAAACAGAATATTTGATAATGTGGCTGCAAAAATAAGTGTGAATGGAGATGTGAAGATCTGTTGAGAGAGTAAAATACTCTCAGTTGAAGTTAATGAGGAGGTATCTCATTATAGTTTTGATTTGTATTTCCCTGATGATGAATGATGTTTGCATCTTTCATGTGTCTGTTAGCCATCTGGATGACTTCTTTGGAAAAATGTCTATTTATGTCTTCTGCCCATTTTTTGATTGGATTCTTTATTCTTTGAGTATTGAGTTTGATAAGTTCTTTATCAAATCTATAATTTGCAAATATCTTCTCCCATTCCATAGGTTACCTCTTGGTTGTTGACTGTTTCCTTTGTTGTGCATAAGCTTTTTTATCTTCATGAGGTCTCAATGTTCATTTTTGCTTTTGTTTTCTGTGCTTTTGGAGATGTGTCTAGTGAGAAGTTGCTATGGCTGATATCAAAGAGGTTGCTGTTTGCATTGTCCTCTGGGATTTTGATGGTTTTCTGTCTCACATTTGGGTCTTTCATCCATTTTGTGTCTATTTTTATGTGTGGTTTAAGAAAGTAGTTCAGTTTCATTCTTCCACATGTGGCTGTCCGGTTTTCCCAAAACCATTTATTGAAAAGACTCTCTTTTTTCCATTGTATATTCTTTCCTGCTTTTTGAAGATTAGTTGACCATATAGTTGTGGGTCCATTTCTGGGTTTTCTATTATGTTCCATTGTTCTCTGTGTCTGTTTTTGTGCCAGTACCATACTGTCTTGATGACTACAGCTTTGTAATAGAGCTTGAAGTCTGGAATTGTGATGCCTCCAGCTTTGTTTTTCAAGATTATGTTGGGTTTTTGGAGTCTTTCCTGGTTCCATATAAATTTTAGGATTGTTTGTTCTAATTCTGTGAAAAATGCTGGTTGTATTTTCATAGGGATTGCATTAAATGTGTAGATTATTTTGGGTAGTTTAAACATTTTCACAATATTTTTCTTCCAATCCTTAAGCATGGAATGATTTTCCATTTCTTTGTGTCCTCAATTTCTTTCATGAGCATTCTATAGTTTAAAGAGTATGGTTATTTTACCTCTTTGGTTACGTTTATTTAGGTATCTTATGGGTTTTGGTGCAATTGGATCAATGCCTTGATTTCTCTTTCTGCTGCTTCATTATTGGTATATAGAAATGCAACAGATTTCTGTATATTGACTTTGTATCCTGTGACTTTGCTGAATTTGCATTTTCATTTCTAGCAAATTCCTTGGGTTTTAAGGAAGGCACTTGTTGTCATGAGCACTGGGTGTTATATGTAAGTGATGAATCACTAAATTTTACTCCTGAAATTAATATAACACTATATGTTAACTAACCAGAGTTTAAGTAAAAAATTGAAACATTAAATAAAATAAAAATTAAAAAAAATAAAGTTAATGAGGAAACCTACTAGGGAAACTGAATTTAGAATAAAGAAGAGGAAATGGTTGGATAGGTGGAACTGAAAACCCAAGGGATATTAGGAGTTTAAAGACAGATGAACATTAATGAAAGGAAGGGACTCAAAGTTGTTTTTTTTTGTTTGTTTGTTTTTGTTTTTGTTTTTTTTTTTTTAGCCTATCTAAGTAGATGATGTTAAATAGGAAAGTCAGGAGGAAAAGGAAACCTTGAGTGGTTTGGGTAATATTCAGATAACTTTATTTTGGGAAATGTTAATTCTAAAGAAATCATAATAGCTAAATTTTCCAGCTGGGTCTAAAGAGAGACATTAGTGTGGCCATCAATAATTGGGTCACATACAAAGGAATGTGCCATTATGCAAAGGCCAAAAATGTCATTGTGCTAAGTGGGTCACTATATTTACAGCTTGTAGTGAGATTTGCAATATAATTGTCTATCTATGAACACTTGTAAAAGGAAAGGAATAGTACTTAAAAAAAATGTTTAACAGTTTCTTAGAGCTCTTTCTTTCTTTCAGCAGGACATGGATAATATTTTTTCACCTAAAATAATGGGATTTACTGAGAAGTAGATAAACAACTTCTTTTTCCATGTCCAAAGTCAGAAAGCTAAAATTGACATATAGAGAAAAAAAGAACCTGGACAACACAGTATTATAAACCGTATGTGGAGAGGGCAAAAGTGGATTCAGGGAAGGGAGGCAAATTAATATCCTGGGATGGGAGAAAGGCAAAAATGGAAGCATCCCCATGTATACCTCCCAGTGCATGAGGCATACAGAGAATGAAAAAGACAAAGAACTATAAGAACACAAACACAATTATGAAATTCTATAGCAAGGCTAGCAAACCCTAGAGATTAAGGAAATATCATGCTAGGACACTTATTTAGATGGAGTCAGCAGTCCCTCTTGAAATGAGGATGGGGGCCTCTGAGATTGTGATCAACTCAAGTATCAATTCATGGTATCCATAAGGACTAACCAGCTTCAGAAGATGGAAGACCAAAAGCAAGAGCACAGATAATAAATGGAATAAAACAGTGAGAAACTCTTAGGTTTGCAAGTTATCATCACCCCTTAAGAAGGAGAAATAAGGGGCGCTTGGGTGGCTCAGTGGGTTAAAGCCTCTGCCTTCGGCTCGGGTCATGATCCCAGAGTCCTGGGATCGAGCCCCGCGTCGGGCTCTGCTCAGCAAGGAGCCTGCTTCCTTCTCTCTCTGCCTAATTCTCTGGAATCTCCATCTATCAAATAAATAAAATCTTTAAAAAAAAAAAAAGGAGAAATAATTGTAAAACTCTGCCTTCTTGGAAACATCTGTGAATCATTATGTAATTATGTAATTTAATGATTTATTAAATTTAGTCATTTTTTTAAATTAGTAAGAGGAATTCTTCTTTCAGTTATTCTCCAATAAAGAGTGCAAGGCCCTGTATTGTTTAGTAACTACTATATCCCCAGCACCTAGCACAAGCTCAAACTATAGTAGGTAATAAATATTTTTGAAGTAGGGAATGAGTAGGTTAATGAATGACTGAATTTTGTCCCAAATTTACCATGGCACAGAAATCATGTAAGAGAACCTCTTGGGTTCAAGTGGATCCTAATGAACATCTTGTCTTTGCAATAGCGTCAAAGTAGGAGATAAACCATCCCTGATTATGTTCCACCTCAGCTTCTACCAGTATGGTAAAAGAAAGTCTCTGACAGTTACAGACTCAAGCAATACAACTCTGCAGAAATAATTAGGACAGTGAATTAAAACAGTAGTAGTTTGGAGATAAGTTTTTAAAAATTTGTAATTCAACATTGACCTGTGTACCAGATGGAATGTAAAACTCTGCAACTCATTAAAATACTGCAATCTTCTTTCAATATGTACTAAATAAGTTAATTTAAAATAATTAAACATACTAGTAAATGAATAGATTTATAACCAATGTTAGAAACAATTGCCCCATTCTCCTCACAAGATATGTTTCTTATGATGAACAGAAAAATAATCATCTGTTATCTGCAGCATCTAATCTGAAATTAACTCCAATACACTGTCTAGAAGGTAGTTAGAGGAATAGAGAGTGGTCACATAGATGTGGTTCAGTGATAGTATAGGGTTAATAATAAATTGATAATAGTTTTACATCAATTATTTTGTCCATTCTAACATATTTTGCTAAATCCCTTTATTTTCTTTTTCTCAACTACATGCCCAAAATACATTCCTTAATATTAAGAGAAACTTAATTTTTTTTTATTGAATATTCTATAAGGGCTCTTAATGTACTAGAGTTTTGGCTCTACATTTTGGTTCTTTATACTTAAGCCAGCTGTATAAGGTTCCATTTTTGTACATACAACTACTTTTAGCACAGTAGACTGCCAAGCTTCACTGACTTTTTTTTCATGCTGCATGTGCTATATTTATTATTCTCCTCAGAGTTTTCAAATTTAACAAATTCACAGATGCTTTCTCTGTCTAGGCTCATTTATGTAGATTTTTTAACAGTAAATATGTCTACTGACCCACTCAACACTTCTCTTCTTGCAGCTCTGGTAAATTCTCGGTGTTTTAATCATCTCTTCTTCCACTCAGAAACTTGCCTTAGTGTAATCATTTCATTATGTGATGTTTGAAAACTGTTCTTAACCATGATAGCATGGAGGTTAATAGGACTTAGAATATTGTTTGCACAGAATTTTATGACCTCAACACATCCATTTGTTTTTTATTAAAAGACATTTTAACCCCCTTAATTGAGGAGAGATCAATATAATTTAAGTTTTATGATCAACAGTACTTGGCAGGACACCTTATTGATCTCAGAGACAAATCTGAACACATTCTTGACAATGCTGGAAACCAATATCTTAGCAGTGAAATCGGTTTTTTGGACCATGGCCAACTAAATTTCCACAAAACTGAGTTATTATTTAATAAGAAGAAATAAGCCATATTTTTCATTGGTAATTCTTATATTTTCTGCCATATATGTACTAAGCATTTAAATTTTAAGGAAAGAAATGTAATTAGAAGAAAATTGTGTCAACTATTGTCTTAAAGATACAGAAATAAGAATGGTGTTTAACCATATAAATAGCTTGAGTTTAATATGATGATCTAATACCTTTGTTTCCATCTTTCCACTTCTTAAAATTATAGCATTGACATCTTTCTGTTGACTTGATGCTTAGGACATTAGCAAATGCTTGGAGAACAGAAATATTGCATTTTTAATGTTACCAAATTTGAAAGATTTTATTCTTGTGATCCATGAGTCCATCACATGATAAATTCCATTTTAGTTGTTAATGATGATGTTTCCTTATACTGTAATTTCCATATCTGCATGAATGATGTTTCTTAATCTGTGGTAAAAATAAACACTCTTATTAAATCTATTGTCAATCGATAGTTTAGCACAGTTAATCCCACTCAGTAGTTATGTTGGTGATTATAAATTGACCTGATCTGAAGGCAGTTGATTAACTGACCGAGCCACTAGCTGCCCCTAATGAATCTTAGTAGACATTTAACTAATATTATCTATTTTCCTTTATATTTTAGCATCCAGAAATTGTACCTACAATACCAATCAGAACTGAAACTTCAGACAGAGAATGGACTGCTGAAAAAAAAATCTATAATTATAACTCCTAAGAAAGTACAGGATTAACTTAAATATTATTTTGTCCATGATTTTCAAAATACAAATTTTTATATGAATTTCTCTTTTACTAACATATAAGGATATTTCAAATAGCTTCCAAAGAAAATTAAAATGTTGTCAACCATCTTGTATATTGTTTGCTTATTAGGCCATTGGAATCTATTTTTCAATAATTGGTAAACACATCTTTTAATGTTTTACTATTACCAAGTGAAATCCTATTTACTGTGCCAGAGATTATTAACCTGCTTTAGTCTAAGAATAATTGTGTGTTTTTTTTCCTTAGATTAATTTCTAGAAATAGCTTTTTCCCTCTTGAATACTCATTGGATTCTCATAAAACTATATTATTTTGTGATTTTTAAAATATGCAGAATCCACTGGAACAGCAGACAAGTTATCTAAAGTTATTCTCTTTAGAGATCTTACTTTTCATAAATATTCTTTCAATACATATCAGACCGAAATTCAATCTAGAACACATGAAGTGAAAATATAGAAGAAATATAGCTAGTGAGTATTTAAATAGAAGATTAATGATGGGAGGGGAGAGGTACGCCCCTGGCCAAATGAAATAGTGAAATTTTTTTAATTCAAACTCATAGATGAATGATTCATATAAAATACTGCACATGTAAAAATAGAGAATTTTAGAGGGGTTATCAAATAATAATTTAAGCATAATATGTTGTCATACTTGGCAACTTGGGGGGGGGGAAAGTAGACTATACTTGCCCTAAAAATACTCAACACAGACCATACTAAAAATGATCAACATAGCCATGATGCCAAGTAAAAAGGATGGTTTTATTTTGAACAATTCATTAAAAGTGAAACTACGAGGAAAATATAAAGATTAGTTTAGGGAACAACTAAGTTAAAAACTAGAATTGTTTGGGGCACCTGGGTGGCTCAGTGGGTTAAGCCTCTGCCTTCGGCTCAGGTCATGATCCCAGGGTCACTGCATCGGGCTGCTATGGTAGAAGTCAATAAAGGTACAGTAAAGCACAAAGGATGAGAAGTTAACCTCTCCCTGGCAGGGAAAGAGAATGATGAATATTAATAAAGGAGGCGATATTGAGGGCGCCTGGATGGCTCAGTGGGTTAAGCCTCTGCCTTCAGCTCAGGTCATGATCTCAGGGTTCTGGGATCGAGCCCCTTATCTGGCTCTTTGCTCAGTGGGGAGCCTGCTTCCCCCTCTCTCTCCCTGTCTGCCTCTGTGCCTACTTGTGATCTCTCTGTCAAATAAATAAAATCTTTAAAACAAACAAACAAACAAACAAAACTAGAATTGTTCAGCTGTAAACTGACCGGAACTTTACCAGAATATCTGGTAAAAGAATAGTAAAAGGTAACTCTAAGTCACACTAGACAATCAGAATAGTATTGAACATAGTAGAGGGGCCTGGGAGGGCCAATCAGTTTAGTGTCTGACTCGATTTCAGCTCAGGTCATGATCTCAGGGTCCTGAGATTAAGCCCTGTGTTGGGCTCTGCGCTCAGTGTGGAGTTTGCTTGGGAATGTCTCCCTTTCCCTCTGCTCCTCCTTCTGCTTGCTCTCTCTTTCTCTCTCAAAGAAATCTTTAAAAAAAAAAAAAAAAAGATTTCAGTGTAGTAGATATATACTAATGATGGCAGTATGGCAAAATTGATTTCACAACCACAGAATTTTATTATGATAGTAAAAAACACATAAATCTTTAATTGGATTTTTAATTAATAAACACTATTATTTAAATATACTTTTACACATTAAAAATATTTTACATTTAATAAAATCCCTATCAAATACCAATAACATTTTTCACAGAGCTAGGATAAACAATCCTAAAATTTGTATGGAACCACAATAGACCCCAAATAGCCACAGTAATCTTGAAAAAGTAAAGCAAAGATGGAATCATCACAGTTCCAGACTTAAAGTTATTCTATAAAGCTGTAGTAATAAAAAGAGTATGGTACTGGCACAAAAATAGACACATAGATCAATGAAACAGAATAGAAAACCCAGAAATGAACCCATAGTGATATGGTCAATTAATCTTCAACAAAGCAGGAAGTATTATCCAATGGGAAAAAAAAAAAAAGAGCCTCTTTAACAAATGATATTAGGAAAACTGGACCACAACATACAAAAAAATGAAATTGGACCATTTTCTTGCACTGTACACAAAAAGAAATTAAAGATGGACAAAAGGCCTTAATGTGAGACCAGAAACCATAAAAAGCCTAGAAGAGAATATAGACAATAACTTCTTTGACACCAGCCATAGCAACTTTTTTCTAGATATGTCTCTTGAGGCAAGAGAAATAAAAGCAAAAATAAACTATTGAGATTACATCAAAATAAAATCTTTGCACAGTGAAGGAAATAATCAACAAAGCTAAAAGGCAACCTATGGAGTGGGAGAAGATATTTGCAAATGACACATCTGATAAAGGGTTAGTATCCAAAATCTATAAAGAATTTATCAAACTCAACAACCAAAAAATGAATAATCTGATTAAAAATGGGCAGAAGACATGAATAGATATTTTTCCAAAGAAGGCATACAGATGGCCAGAAGACACGTGAAAAGATGCGCAACATCACTTATCATCGGAAAAATATAAATTAAAACCATGATGAGATACAACCTCACACCTGTCAGAATGGCTAAAATTAACAACACAGGAAACAACAGGTATTGGGGAGGATGCAGAGAAAGGGGAACCCTCTTACATGGCTGGTGGGAATGCATATTGGTACAGCCACTCTGGAAAACAGTATGGAGGTTTCTCAAAAAGTTAAAAATAGAACTACCCTATGATTCGCAATTATGCTACTAGGTACTTATCCAAAGGATATAAAATCATTCAAAGGAGCACATGTACCCCAATGTTTATAGCAGTATTATCAACAATAGCCAATTATGGAAAGAGCCCAAATGTTCATTGACTGTTGCAGAGAGAAAAATGGAGTCTCACACCAAGCAGGAGCCAGTGCTAAGCAGGAGCCTGTGTCAAGGAGCGAAAGTATGGCAGCTAAGAGATATCACTGAGACCAATGTCACCTGACATCCCAGAACTGATAACGAGCAGAATCAGAGGAGGTCTGCAGAGACCCCAAACTGATTAAATCTTTTTAAAAAGGGAGAGGATTTGGGCCACAAAGTGTCAGACTCTTCAGAGTTGACTCCCCTACGTCTGACCAGTTAAAATGGGCAACTGCTGCCGAAGGCTCTGCCCAGTTGATCTCCGAACAGAACCGAGAGCCTTCTGTGCTTGAACATCAGAAGCAGTAAGTGCTGAGAGCTAACATGGACCGGTCCAAGGCCTTATCTCAACTGTGTGCCTACAGACTAACTGTGTTTGGTTCCTTAACTTCTCGTACCCTTCTGTTATCTTGTTTGTTGTGAGGCTTTGTGTGCTATGTAAGAAGCCAAATTTAAACACATGGGGAACTGTCATTGAGTTTGGAATCCTGAACCTGCTTTAGAATTGTGATCTAACTCTGCTTCATGTTTGAATAAATCTGACATTGTGGAAAGACACAAGTTGTGTGTGCACCTTCATAGCATGCTAGTGACAACGAATGGATAAAGAAGATGTGGTATGTACATACAATGGAATATTACTCAGCCATAAAAAGAATGAAATCTTGCCATTTGCAAAGGGGTGGATGGAGCTAGAGAGTATTATCTAAGTGAAATAAGTCAGAGAAAGAGAAATACCATATGTTGCCCTCACGTGTATAATTTAAGAAACAAAAGAAATAAAGGGAAAAAGAGAGAGAGAGGCAAACCAAGAAACAGACTCTTAAATATAGAGGACAAGCTGATGGTTACCAGAAGAAGGCGAGTAGGGAGGTGGGTGAAATAGGTGAATGAGGATAAGGAGTGCACTTGTGATGAGCACTGGGTGGTGTATGGACGTGTTGACTCACTATATTGTATACCTGAAACTAATATAACACTGTATGTTAGCTAACTGGAATATAAATTAAAAACTTAAAGAAATAGTTATTCTTTTAAAAAAAAATATTGATTGAGAGAGAGGGAGGGACGGACAGAGGAGGAGGGAGAGAGAAACTTCAGCAGATGCCTTGCTGATCATGCACTCCAACACAGGGCTCCATCCCACCACCCTGGGATCATGACCTGAGCTGAAATCAAGAGCTGGAGGCCCAAACAACTGTATCACTCAAGGAAATCGTTATTCTTATTGATATAATTAATAACAATTACATCAAAATCCCAAAGCAGTTTACTGTTTACTTATAGCTTCTAGAGAACTTAGAGCAGTGCCAAGTATACAATAATCTATATGTTTTATTAATGCTATGTATTACACTGTTGTATTATATAAATATTTATAAGCTTTCTATATATTATTGCTATTCATTCTCTAAGACTTTTAAGACTTTTTAAAATTTATATAACAAATTGTTGCTGTAGGTGTGAAAGCAACTGGTCTTACTAATGAAAATTTAAAAATCAATTCCTTCAGTTAAAGTTCAGAGAGTTATAGAAAGGGAATAGAGAGTTCAGTTTTATATAACGCATATGCAGAATGTCTAATCTATGTATAATTAGTACAGATTTTTCCACAGTTGTGGACTTCACTCCTGAGAAGTTTTAAAGGACAGTGTCTTTAGGAAGAAAGGATTTTCTATGATTCCAAATGTTTCTGAGGAGCTTTTTTCTGACGTTACTCATGGCGATAGGTGGGGACTGGTCTGACCTCTCCTGCCCACAGAGTCCTATGCCTCCTGGCAGAATTCTTGGTGGTAGAAGGGGATGACTTGTTTCCTTTCCGAAGAACACTAAATGAATAGGCTGTTTTCCTTCGAATTGTACAGATGATAAGTCCTTCAGAATGCCCTTAACAATGGACTTCTTCAGGAATAAACGAATTTCAGAATTTAGTCTGCTCACCCTAGTTGAGGCCTGGTGTGCTCTTACAAAAGAAAATAGACTCCTTAAGAGTGACACAGGTCTGTTCCCAGCCACAAAAAGTGCCACAGAAACCAGAATACCTTTGAGAATACAACCATTGGATTGAGGTGTTTAGATTAGTGGCGGTATTCACCATTAATCCTGTTTGATCTTTAGACTGTCCTCAGTGATTGCAGAAATTATAAAGCATGTGTCAGAATGCTTCTGTTGCAGTGTTACGGACGTATGGACCCTACACATGAGAGCCTGATCTGGAACATTCAGGGCTATTAAATCACCTAAAAGCAGAAAATATCATGAAGACTTCAGTTTTTACAAACCATTTTCTTTTAAAATGGAATTTACTTTCATCAAGCCCATTATTTAAAAAACCTAATTAATGGGTTAGCTGATATTTTTTTAATATAAAATAAACTTCTTTACTATATGTATCAGATAATTGAGCTTGAACAAGTTATTTTTATTTCTGAAGGTCTGTTTTCCCCTTGGTAAAATGGTGACAATAATAATACCTGTCTCACAGAGTTTTTGGAAGATTTAAATGAGACAATACATAGAACAATACATCGTCTGAAACACAGTACATCCTCCGTGAGTGCAATAATGATTATCATCAATTTTCTCGAAGAGTATTTACTAGTAATAACAGTAAAATAATAATTTACATGTACTGAGTGCTAACAATATGCCAGATACTTTTCCAAATACCTTCCAAGTATCTCTATTTCATTTTTAAAAATTCATTCAACAGATAATTATCCAGTGCCTACTTTGTGCAGGTTATGTTCTTGGTACCACATAAAGGAAAGGAGGAGTAAACATAGCAATATCGGGCAGGAATGCTCCTGGCCAAGGGAGCAGAGTGTTCAAATCCCCTGCAGGAGAGCAGCCTCAGCACCGTGGAGGCCAGTGTGGCTGGAGTTGCAGGGTCAAGGCAAGGAAGGTAAAAGGAAGCGAGGGAAGGTTCTACCCAGAATCTCAGAGGGAGCTTGGCCCTGTGGACACCCTGACTTTAGATTTTGAATCTCAGGATCTGTGAGACAATAAATTTCTCTTTCTGTCGACTTGCACTCTGTGGCCCTTTGTTGCAGCAGTCCCAGGGAGCTCACGGCTTCTGCTTCCCAGTCCATGTGCTCTGTGTTTTGGTTCTGCTTTCCTGAGGAAATACAGAAGGTAAACTGGATTTCTCACTACTTCAAGAGTGACTTTTTTACAAGGAAACAGATTTCCTCCCTTAAGCAAAGACGTGGACAACAAAACCTGTCTTGAGTGACATGATGAATTATCAGTTGTAACTACAGCAGCTAAGGCAGGAGTGCATAACTTTTTTTTTTTTTTTAAGCTTATATCTATTGAGTTTTTACTACACATCACATACCATGCTACCTTCATTAACCTATGCTGCTGTCACAACAATTCTATGAGTTAGGTACCATTTATAGTTCCCATTTTTTTCAGACAAAAGGTTGAGTGACTTGTGAGTTTGGGTGGCAGTTTTGAACCTGGGCACTCTGCTCCCTCCCTGCTGTGCAGAACCTACGTTCCCTGTCGCCTTCTGTATCAGAACCACTGGGGTACTGGCTACATTTTTAAATAGATGATGAGGTTCCTTTGGCTATTAACTCCAGATTTCAGAAAGCTTGTTTTTCCAAGCCTTTTGTGTTTGTTTGCTACTGGTCTTTAATTTCTTTGCCTGTAGTTTGCTTTCACTTCTATCAGCTATTTTGATGTCTGTTTAATATCGAATTAGCATTCCAGCAAACTCTCTGCCAGTAATAAATTGGCTAATTTTCTCTTCAACAGTTCAGTACACTGACCATGCACAGCAGCCTGTGTGATTTGCTAAATTGAGTCACTTGTGCTGTTATTTATGTTTACTATAAACTGTTATTTACATGGCAAGCTGTAATCTTGATTTATAATGATAACATTAATTGACTGCATTTGACTGTGCACCTTAACTCTACATAATTTGCCTATAAATTTTCAGAGTTTTGTGTTGTTTAACATGGGAGGCTCATGACCATTTTTGCAAGACTGCCCTATCGATGTTGTTCTCACTAATTGGCTGGAGGTGGTGTAGAGCTTAACCTTACAGGAAGGTTTACGGTTTTCTGCCAAAACAAAATTCCCCTTTATCCCATCTTAGCAATGTTTACCTCTCCTACTGCTTTCTAAATCACAAGGCCATGAGACCACTGGTTTCCACCTGTGACCAGAGAAATTCACCATTCAGTCACAAACATGAGTTCCTATGAAAATCTAACTTAAGCTAACAGACAAGGCAGAGATCAGTGGGAAGTTACAATGGCTTTTCCATAAGCCCTCTGCATCTGTTGGTTTTAAAAGCTGGCATTATGTACCTTTGTCTCCACACCAGTGTTCTGCACCCAGGCTTTGTGTCAGAATCACTTGTGGAATTTTTAAAAGTGTACATGTGGCAAAGAAGTTTTCTTTCTGTTGTCCGGGGCAGGGGGTCAGGTGGTCAGGGGTGGATCCTGGCCAATCTTTTGTAAATCACACCACATCTAATCCATAACTCAATTGAGAAATCTCTCTGTCGATGGTCAGAAGGTAAATGAGGAACAGAAGATGGCGATACCCTTTCAGAACCTGGCCCATTCTGGGAAACTAGTGAGCAGACCATATTTAGAGAGGTTTGAAGTCTGGTATGAACCACTTGGAGTCACTCGTCCTCTCTCGTTATGTTATTTCCATAAGACACACCTTTGTGTTTAACTTCAAATGACTTAGTGAAATAGCTGAGGAGAAGATGAAAACCAGAATGTTGAAGGCAAATGAGAAGCCCCACACTTTCAGGAAGGAAAAGGTTTACCTATTGAGTTGATTGGGTACTATGTCACTTTCTGTCACCTACTGCCTCTCTGGGGCTTCCAAACACCTGGTCACCATAGGGCAATTTCTCCAGTTTGTCCTAATCTGGGGATGACAATAAATAGGTACTTTTATCTCTTCAATATAGACTCTCTACCACTTAAAATGTTTAATATGCCCAGTAATATTTCATACCAATGGCCAATTCATTTGTCCATTATTTTATCTGGTTTTGAATAGAAGATAAAATAATTTTATAGAGTAAAAATAAGCAAAGTGCAAGTCTATCTAATGTTACAATTATTTCAGTTTGATGAAATACACCCTGTGCCGCTTCACCCATAGACAGTGCACTGTTGATAATACCCGTTAACCCAAGTAATGGATTGGAAGAGGCAACCAGGTAAAGATAGTAATTCTCCCCAAATTGATACAGGTTTGATGAAATTTCTGTCAAGATCAGACCAGAGATTTTGGTAGACATAGACAGGTTAATTCTGAAATTTATATGTAACGGCGTGGGACCTAGAAAATAAAAACAATTTGAAAAAGAAGAATAAAGTGGAAGTAATCACTCTACCCAGTTCTACTATTTACTATACAGTAAGCCTAATTAAGACACTGTGGCTGGGCAAATAATACATTATATGTTCATAAAAATATTTTTAAAAAGACACTGTGGTATTGCTGGCAGAATAGATGTATAGAATTTTTCTGATTTAATTCTATCTACAACCACGGAAAGAATATCATGTTCTTTGAATAGCTTTGTTTTGGTGTTTTTGACCTGTGTGGTTTAGGAATGTTGCGGGTATGAAAACATTTAGCTGTTAGGACCAGTTATAGTACTCAATAACCTTCCTTTTTCTTCTAGCATTTCAAATATTTCTAAGTGATTGTTTCAATATGACAGTACCTTTCTACCTATCTGTAATTGTTGCTAAGCTTGTTGGTCTCTGCTGATGTACATATAATTGTAATAAATTATAGAAATGTACTTTTTAAAAATTGTAAGACCAAGTTTGAAATTCATTGACCATATTTAATTTGAAATTGTAATGGAAAATGTGAAAAATGCTATTACATGAAGCCACAAATTTGATTTTCTAAATTTTTCTCTTGGTAAATTCATAAATTTGATAATATTTGCCAATATCTATTTTAATTAATAAAATCCTAGATTTATAAGGTTCAGATGTTTATTTTTGCCACACCCTCTCTATAAAAAGATGAGATCGCTCATCTTAAATCAAAATAATCTGTGAATTCAACCAAGTATGACCATCTCTCCTGTATTATTTCTACTTAGCTTAACTGCTAGAAGTTCGATTTTGTATAAAAGAGCAGTTCTTTTTTTTTTTTTTAAGATTTTATTTATTTATTTGTCAGAGAGAGTGAGTACAGGCAGACAGAGAGGCAGGCAGAGGCAGAGAGAGAAGCAGGCTCCCTGCTGAGCAAGGAGCCCGATGCGGGGCTCCATCCCAGGACTCTGGGATCATGACCTGAGCCGAAGGCAGCCGCTTAACCAACTGAGCCACCCAGGCGTCCCTAAAAGAGCAGTTCTGATTATGTTTTTTAAACCTCTGTTTTCAAAATAGTGATATATGGTTACTTTGCAAGTGAATTACTTGAAAAATTTGTTTAAATGCAAATTTCCGGGACCTATTTCAGACTCACTGAATCCAAGTCTCTGGACATAGGCCCCAGAATCTGTGTTTTTCAAAGTTCTCCATATGATTCTTATCTGCCATACATTTTTTAATCTTACTCCATGAGATGTTTTTTTTTTTTTCCTCTAGACTTCATACAAGGTATTTTCTCCCCATAGATACTATAACACATATTAATGAAATCCTGAATCCTAAAATCAGTTTGGTAATTATTATTGCAATTAAGCCTTTGTTGAAATAGTGGTTCATCTATAACCACTCCATGTACATTTTGACAAAAATCATATTCAGAACATGAGACGAATTAGATATGATTTCATCTACAAATGCCTCTTTACTTTTATCATTCATTTGTATTAATTCTATCCAGACTAATCTGTTTTCCTAAAATAAGAAAAGATGAGAAGCGTCAGACCCAGGAGAAAGCAGTGAAAGAACCAAGATTATTTCGCTTGAAGCACAGTGTTCTTCAAGGCAGATACAATATATCTATGTAAGGAGATACATGTTCTATTCCTTTCTCACCACATATTTCCATTTTCTCTTGTGATCTTCAGCAGTTTTTGTGCAGAGTTATTATTATACAGATACTTAACCAAGGAAGTAGGAGTCTTAGGAGTATAAAGCTTTCATGGCCACTCCATACATCGAGTCTTGTAGATACAAGTACAGATACGTACTAAAATACACGCTTCATAACCAACCTGTTAATCTCAAACTTGGAAGGACAAGATATCAACAAATTGGTGTAAAACTGCAGCAGAAGGTTTCACAGCTATGCTCTGAAACAGTGTAGTTATAGGCGGGACTCTTTTGCAATTGGATGAAGGAGTTTATTATTTAAAGATCACCAATCCTTCCCTCCTTGTGTATGCTATGCCACCACTTCCCACCACTGACCCAGTCCTTTCACAATTGCTCAAGATCTTGATGATTCTTTTTAAACTCGTTTCTTTCAGCTTACTTCTCTGGTTTGTGTGTTCACGGTTTCCCTTCCATTTAAATCATTCCAGCATTCAAATATGCCCTGCTATTCTTCTATATTAAAAAGTTAAAAAAAAAAAAAAAGAAAAAACAAGTAAAATCCCTCTCTGGCAAAGCTTACATCTAACATGATTTTCTTCATGTAAGTTTCTCAAAAAAAGCTGTTTAGAATGACTGTTTTCACTTAATTCAATTTCCTTTCATTCTAAAATGTACTCCAATCTGGTTTCTACTCAAATTGCTACAAGAAAACTGCTCCCTCATCAGTCTTTAATGGCTAATGGATTTAAATGACCCCACATTTTAATCTCTAGCCATGAACCTGCTAACAAGATGCAAATTTATGTATGCACCTACCCATTTGATACATTCACTAGAATGCTTCTCAATGATAAACCTTGGTGTTCAAAAATTTACCTTTTGCTCTTTTCTATCAGATTTTACTTATTTCTTGCTTTACTTTTTTTTTGTATTTAAATAAATGGCACCTCTATCATGCAGATACTCAGAATAGATATTTTTAAAGCATTCCTGTCACTTCTCTCATTCTCTGCTCTCACTCAGTCTGTTCTCATTCTCTGTATTCTCAACTTGGTATACTTGTTTGCATTTCTGCTGGCATCAGTAACTCAAACCACTAACATTTTTCTGGATGGCTGCAAAAGACTCCTGATTGGTGTCCCTGCTCTATTCTTGCCCTCAAATGCATCATTATTCATAAATTTCAAAGTGATATTTTACAACTAGACAGCCATATTATCTCCCTATTAAAAACAAAATTCAATGCCATTCAATTAACTTTTTCCAAGGAAGTAACCTGAGACTATAGGATCTAGGTTTGAATACCTCACCAACTTCATCTCCAGGCATTCTCTCTTTAACTCACTGTGCCTGTAACATTGTCCTCCTTCCAGTTCCTTGAATTTTCTGACTACTTTCCTACTCCAGGCATTCACACATTCTATGCATTCTATGAAATGTCCTTTATTGGCCTGCTTAAAATTTCATCAAAGTCCAGATCTCAGCTTAAATTCTACATCCTCAGACTCATGCCTGAATTCTAACATTTAACCTTATAAAACTGTGCAAGGCACCTGGATGGCCCAGTCAATTAAGCATCTGCCTTCAGCTCAGGTCATGATCTCAGGGTCCCAGGATCGAGCCCAAAGTGGGCTCTCTGCTCAGTGAAGAGCCTGCTTCTCCCTCTCCCTCTGCCTGCCATTCTGCCTGCTTATGCTCTCTCTCTCTCTGTCTCTCTGTCAAATAAATAAATTAATTAAGTAAGTAATAAAATCTTTTCTAAGAACTTACAAAACTGTGCTTGTTTAGGATAGGTGATTTTTCAAAAACAAAACAAAACAAAACTTTGTGCATGTGATGATGCAACTATGACATTCGTTGCATGATATAAAGCCAAATAATATACAACATTTAAGGATTCTGAATTTGTTTTAGCAAATTAATGTAACCTCATTATAAATTGCTTAGAGCTATCCATTTGTAAAATAATGCTACAAATGTGAAAAACGAAAGCACTGAAAAATGATTCCAATTTTAGAAAAGAACATTTTGAATGAGAACATTAACATTTGCAAAGACATTTATTTTAAATTTTTAGCAAGATGACTAAATGGCAATATGTGCTTTTGCTTTTTGTATGAAGGTGTAGTTGGTTGATTTTACGTGTAAGCTGGAGTGTATTGCATACCAAACCAATATGTTGAATCCAATTGCTCTCATTTCTCACTCTTAGCCCAGGATACACTGTAATAGAGTCATGATCTGCCTAATGACACTGTGACTTCTGCTTAATATAAGTTATAAATTTTCATTCTGGCATCTGTGTTAGGTGGTGCACCCTTCTTGGTAAGTGGCAATTCTCAAAGGACAAAATGATTAAAAGGATTTCTCAAGATGGCAAGTTCAAGGTTGGCTTTCATGGGCATCTGATTCCAGTTCACATACTCTGGTTCACTAAGCCATTGTGCCTTTTCTTATAAGGATCACTGAAGTCATATATACTTAAGTCCTGAACTCAAGTGAAACATTGTAAAGACTTTTCTGGGCTTTATATGTTAAGCTTTCTATGTTTTCAAGCTTAAATTATCAACCCTGGTTTTCTCTGTCAGAAGAGGCCAAATGAGTATTCATGAAGCTTCACATTTATTTATTTATTTATTTATTTTTGAGATAACCAGAAGCCTGGTGACAGGGGCTTCTGAAGATTTTTTTTTTTATTAGCTCTTTCTTATTAAAACAAGTGTTCTACTAAACAAAAATTTCAGGCATTTAGCAAAATTTGAAAGCCTAGCTATCTTGAATGTATGAAATTAGGAAGCCAAATTAAAGGCTAAGAATTTATCAAAGTCTGTTAATGATATTTCTCTTCATATCTGAGAAGAAAATAGGGTACATCCTGTGTAATTTGAAAGTATTTACCTTTCATGATCTTTATTTGTTCTTCCTTCTTGGGTTTCTGTGGTTTACCCTCTATCAAGCAGAAAGGGGATAAGAGAGAATGATTGCTTACGAAAGAGCCATGTCTATTAGTTACAAGAATGGTCGGAAATCTGCATGGTTTCTTTCTAGTTTCATTCTACTTTTAGGGATTGATGTATATCTAAGAAAAACATTTTTCTTAATTACAGCAGATTTGATTATGGATTAGCAAAATGATATCCATTATGTAATAGGAATAGAAATGTTATTTGGCCTCCTATAAACCCTCCACTGGTATTTTGAAATTCATCCACAACCAAATGCCCTGCCTATTAATAATGAAGTGTTTTTTTCCTTCTATTGTAACAGCTAGGCTATTTATAGAATTGGTGAAATAAAAAAAAACAAATTTCCACATATTTAGGCTATTTTGTGTATCTATTTTTAATGTTTAAAATTTTTAGTGCTATATAGTTGGCAAATAAAATTGTAAGATATTTAAAGTGTACAATGTGATGATTTTATATACATACACATTGTGAAAAGATTCCTCCATTGAGTTATTTAACACACCATCACTTCATATTCTTACCTTTTTTCTTTATGGTTAGAACATTTAAGTTCTACCTTGTCAGCAAATTTCAACTGTACAATATTTTTCTAATAACTCTTGTGACCATGTTTTACATTAGATTCTCAGACCTTATCTTTTTTTTTTTTTTTTTTTTAGATTCCACATATAAGTGACACACTAGTATTTGTCTTGGTTTTCACTGTCTGGCTTATTTCACTTGGCATTATGCTCTCCAGGTTGTTCCATGTTATTGCATATGGCAGGATTTTCTTCTCTTTTTAAAGCTAAATAATATTCCATATTATATATACAATAGTTTCTTTATTTGTCCATCTATAGGTGCTACTTAGGTCATTACCATACCTTGGTTATTGTAAATAATGCTGCAATGAATATGAGAGTGCAGATATCTCTTTGAAATAATGGTTTTGTTTGCCTTGAATACTTGGGTTATTTTAAAAAGCACTTTCACTTTCTTTATTGAATTTAAAAGTTTGTTTTGGTTATCGCAGATTGATCTCTGAGTCGTATATGACCAAAGCAATTATCTCCATAAACTTGATATTTGGCAGGATAAAATAATGAACTATTTTATCTGCCATGAAGTTCTCACATTTATTATAAACTTGAAGGAAAGTTAGAGCATGCGTGATTAGCAGGAAGCATGACGAGTTGACTAATTTTTTTTATATTTTCATTTTTCTTTCTTTTTTTGTTTCAAATCTAACTAAAGAAATTTGAAGGAAACTAATTTCAACATATTTCTAAGTTTTACTCATCTCCAGAGTTAATCTCTGGAAGTTTTTCTTAAGGAAAAATGCCATAAAATTGCAAGTGCTTCCATTAGCTTTTTATTAAGTAGTCTTAATTGTTTTGTTGACGGCAGGAGAGACAATCAGAGAGAGAATTTTGAAATGTGTTTAGGAGCATGAAGAGTTGCCAACCCTACCTAGAACACTATAAAAAGATTTTATCTGATCTGGACTCAGACTTTGAATAGAAAGTTTAGAGATACTCTTAGGGACCATTAGGTCAATAAAGTGTCCCTAGATGTGCTTGTTTTATATTTTCTTCATCACACTAATCAGCAGTACTACCCCTTCTCCATTTCTATCGCCACAAGGATAACTACTATCAAGTTTATAATAGTTATGTTATTTTTACCACCATAAACAAGTCACAAGTCTGAATATTTTATATTCAGTTTTTTTTTCTCGTTTGTTCCTCTCACGTACCATATAGGTGGGCGTTTTCATTGTATGTGTATTTTGGATACAGTAACATAGAGAACTAACTTTTCCACCAAATTTAGAGATGGGAATCTAACCTAAGTCTGCCAGACATTTAAGTCTGAGCTTTAATCACTAAATTGTGTGATCTACTAAGTTCCAAGGGGTCAGAGTCCCAAAAGGGGGTTGAGGATCCTGATAGCAGAGGCAATAATATGAAATTATGTGTCTTAAATCTTGCTGGGAAGATCAATAGTGACACTTATTAGAAAGCCAGAGTCTCAGGCTGCACTTAAACTTCCCGAATCACAGTCAGCATTTTAACAAAATTCCTAGACGAATTGTAAAGTTTGAGAAGACATGCTCTATCTTTTCAACAGAATATTTTCAAAAACATAGTCAACTTCTTTACCAAAATCTAGAGTCCCTGAATCTATGTGATTTTTCTCAGGGAACTAGCCACTTTTTTCATTCATTGACTCTTTTATTTTTATTTCTTCATTTACTAGACTGTTTTTCTTATTTGTACACTTACTTTGTGGAAGACACTTAAACATTATACAAGATACCAACATAAAAGATTTTGAGGAGATAAATGTGTACAATGGATAGTCATTTAAGTTGTCACTTAATAAATTCTGTAAATGAAAGTAAAGTTTAGATATAAGCACTATTTTTACATTCTGGAGGTCTATCAAAAGAAACAACTTCATAAAGGATTTCCTGTCAACAAATAAATGAAGTATTCTACAACAAAGGTTTCTGGATATACCTACATATTCCCTATGTAGCATTTACTAACTTCTATTCTTAATTTATACACTTGGCCCTAATGAGGAAAGTTTACCATTTTATTATTTCTGAAATACATTTTCAACTTCATGAAAATTGAACTATCATTTAATTTCCTTTATAGTGGCAACTCTCATGTCCTTAACTATTTCTTTTTAGAGATAACTTCTACTTAAAATTGTTTTTCAGATTCCAAAAAATGAAACACTCATAGAAGTCAAAAGTTGACTTTTCATGTCATCTTTCTGTTGGCAAGTAACTCAAGAGTTTGCATAAACAGAGATTTCATGGAGGAAATTGAATTTGATCTTTGATTTGTTATAGGAAAAAAATGAATTTTAAAGGAGGTAAGCAGAAGCATCATGGAAGAAAGATTAAGTTGACAGAGGAAGGATATGTGAAAACCAATTTTTCTATGGCAATGATACATAGATACCTACCCCCAACATGATAGGATATTGTGGGGTGGGCATGCTGTTGTTTTTAAGATATTTTCATAGGAAACTACTATGTGTCCACTTTAATATATTATGATTTTTAAAATTTTACACTACAGTTTATTATATTATGTTAAGTACCCTTCATTTTAAAGTATAACTTCATTTTTCAAACAGTTTTGTTTTTAGTATTTATCTACCTTAATACATTTAGATAAAATTCATTTCAATAATTTATAGCTACCCCATGCCTTATTTATTCCCATGTTAGCAGGCATTTGCCTCATTTACAATTGTTTTTGCTGAAATGGACTGCAATATCCATCTTACCATATATACTAAAGCTTTGTACTTATAAAAACTTGGGAAAATGAATTAAAAGACATGAACTTTACCAGATATTTACTGAATGGCTTTAAAAAACTGTTTTAACAATTTGTAGTCCCACCAGCAATGTATATTTGTTCCTGTAATTTCATACCTTCTCCAACACTTAATTTCATCATTCTTTAAAAAGAAATCCAAACAAAGTCAGAGGTTTGGCACTATCTGACATCAAGACTTTCTATAAAGCTCCAGTAATCAAGACAGTGTCATATTGATGAAAAGAATAGACAAATAGATTGATAGACTAGAGAGCCCAGAAATAGATGCCCCATGTATATATTCAACTGATCATTGATAAAAGAGCAAAGACAATAAAATAGAACAAAGATAGTCTTGTCAACAGATAGTAAAGGAACAACTGGAGATCATATGCAATATGTTTGTACATTATCTATATATAAATGTATAGATATAGACAGTACTGATACCCTTCACAAAACTTAACTCAAAATGGATCATAGACCTAAATGTAAAACACAAAACTATAAAACTCTTAGGAGAAAATACAGAAGAAAATCCAATTGACTTTGGGCATGGTAATAATTTTAGACACAACACAAAAGCCACAATCTATGAAAGAATGGATAACCTAGATTTCATTACAATTACAATTACAAAACTTCTGCTCTATAAAAGACATTAAAATGAGAAGATAAGTCACAGGCTGGGAAATAATATGTGCAAAAGACACATCTGATAAAGGGCTGCTATTCAAAATATACAAAGAACACTTAAATTCATCAATAAGAAAACAGCCTCATCAATAAATCGGTCAAAAGACCTAAATAGACACCTCACCAAAGAAAATAGATAGATAGCAAGTAAGCATATGAAAAGATTCCTAACATCATATGTCTTAAGAGAATTGCAAAGTAAAACAACAAAGAAATACTACTACCCACCTATTACAATGGCAAAAATTCAAAACACTAATAACAAATTAGTGGGAATAAAAAATGGTCTAGCTACTTTGGAAGACTGGCCATTTCTTATAAAACTAAATTTACTCTTAACCGTATCATCCAGCAATCTTGCTCCTTGGTATTTACCCAAATTAAGTTGAAAACTTATGTCCACTCAAAGTCTGCACACAGATGTTTTTAGCAGCTGTCTCATAATTCCAAAGTATGAAGGCAACCAAGATGTCTTCTCATAGGTAAATGGTCAGATAACCTGTGCTACAATCAGACAATGGAACATTATTAAGCACTAAAAAGAAATGAGTTACCAAGTCATGAAAAGACATAGAAGAGCATTAAGTGACTATGTACAAGAAAGCACTCTAAAAAGTTTCCATAACTGTATAATTCCAAATATTTGGCATTCTGGAAAAGGTAAAATTATAAAGACAGTAAAACGATCAGTGGTTCCCAGGGATTGGGAAGAAGGATGAATAGGCAGAAGACAGGATTTTTAGGATGCTGTAACTACTCTGTATGATGCTCTCATGGCAGGTGTATGCAATTATACATTTGTCAAAACCCATGGACTATACAGTACCAAGAGTGAACACTAATATTAAACTACAGACTTAGTGTAGGAATAATGAGTCAATTTAGACTCATCAATTTTAACAAAAGTACCAGTTTGTTAAGGTATGTTGATAGTAGGAGAGACATAGTGGGAGAGACTATGACAGAGGAGGAGCACAGGACATATTAGATTCTATGTAATTCTGCTTAATTTTGCTATGAACCTAAATCTGCTCTAAAAAATTAAAGTTCAGTATAAAAATAAAGATCATTATCACAACTAAATATATGAATGTTTCCTTAACACTGTAAAACATTCAGTGTTCAAATATTCACTTGTCTCATAAAGTTTATATGTCTTTCTCTTTGTAGATTGCTTATTGGATAGAATATAATTAAGTCTCTTTAATAGTACAGGTTCACTTGCTCTTTTTCTCTGCAAAATTTTATTCAGTTACAGTGGGTAATTGAGGCAATCTGGCTCTGTGTCCACCATTTTCCCACATTTTGGAATTTGGTGACTACTTAACAATGGCATTTTTAATAAGATTTTTTTGGTTCTTTTATTTTCTGTGAACAAAAATAAAACTTAGAAGCCTGGTTACATTTACACTGTATGTGCATGAATGTGTGAGTGTGTGTGTGTGTGTGTGTGTGTGTGTAGTTTTTGTTATTTTTTGGGGGGGGTTATTTTTGTTACTTGTTGTATTTGGCATCACTATTATACATGCCGCATTCTGTTTTTCCCTCAGGATGCACATAATAGTTGGTTGTCTCTGTTGATATCATCAGTTATATATGATAACTTCATAACTCCATTAATTCAGACCAAAAAGTACTCTTCTTACTAGAGATCATGTCTTATTTGTATCTTAGGTAGAATACTTCTCTAGAGAGAAGATTCCTTTGTCTAGTTATCCACTGTTTGGTTGCCCAGTAGAATAATTAGTGTGGAAAAGATGGGGTAAATGTGTAATTTTTCCTTTTTTATCAGCTTCAAAATAATGAAAAACATGTTTCAATCATAACCAATTGGTAGATGGTAGTTCTTTTTTGTTTTGTGTTTTGGTCTTATTGTGATCTCTTGGCTTTTAATATATTTTGTATATTTCAATCTATTGCAACTGATACTGATATTCAAGCTTTCCATATTTTGTTCAAGTGGGATCCTTTTCAATTGACTCCTGCATCATTTTGACACAGCACTCAACATCTTTGAAAGATTCTGTACTCTTTGATATGACAATGCAGTGCATGTCATCTTCAGTCTCTCCTGTTTCAGTCTTTTCTGTAAGGAGTTCTCATTACTTCCAGTGAGAGAAAAAAATATATGTATATATATCCATATGAATACTTATGAAATACCTATATATTTCAAGACCAGATTTCTTCATTGCTAATGGTTGGTAATTGTTTCTAAGCTTTTTTTTTTTTTCCTAGAAACATATAGGAAACATGTTTATTTGTTCTTAAAGATATTTTTATTAAAATTTCTCATGAACTCATATTGATGCATCCAATTCAAATTTAGGCCTCCAAAGTTTTTGCTTAATCTCTTTTGCATTATAGATCTCTATATCTTTGCTGACCTCTCAATAACACTGTGACTGTAGAATTAGAAAAAGAAATCATTACTCATTTGTTTTATCTCACATTACACCTATAAATATATCAGTATAAAAGTATAAAAACTAAAAGAAAAGTGATTGCTTAAATGTTTAAGATTTTCTTTTGCAGGTTTTTTGTTTGTTTTTTTTTGTTTTGTTTGTTTGTTTGGTCAAATTACTATGCTTTAAAGTCACTTTTTAAAAATTTCTCTTTCTACCACAAACCAAATACACATTTAGGCTCACATGTTTCTTGTTTCATTTTTTAGAATTTTTAAAAAAAATCTAATTTTAGAGATAAATGTAAAATGTTTGTAGATTTCTAAAGTCACATCTACAAAACAAAGAAGTCTAGGATCTGGGTTTGCCCTTCTATGCTATTTTCTCTCTCCTCTTAGGGGCAACAGTTTTCCCCCTTAATGTTTAACATATTCTATTGTGTATTTATTTTTGTATTTTTAATGTAAGCCTATGCCTCTTTCAGAATTTTGGAATGTAGGAATATTTGTGCATTTCTTCTTGTGGTTGCTTTCATATTCAGCTCTTTTTCATAGTGCCCCTAATCTTTTTGGGGGGGGAGTATGATCTATTGGTTCTTTATTATAAGTAATAACAAATTAGTTACTCAATTCTACTTCCTTCTGTCATCTCTCTTCACCAGCATCTAGTCTGAACCATTCAGTTTAATTCACAGTTAGTAACTATAAGGTCATTAATAAGCACATTCTATTCCCTATTCTCTTAAAGTTTGATAATGCAACTAACATTTGATTTAGCCTCAATTTTGAATCAACATCAACCCCTAAATATTCTCTAACTTTCTTCATTTCCTAGAAATCATAAGTTGGGAATATTTTAAAATATTATTTTCTGAATATACCATATGTTCAACTTTGAATCATATTTATTGAATATATTATCTAATTTTAGTTTCATAGTTTAATGAAATGAAAGGATTAAATGAATTTGTTATAAAGTAATATTTCACTCCTATCCTATTTTCCAACTTCCAGAAGATTTTGAAATTGTTGAAGAACCTAGGGGTTGATTATTTCTTTTGATGTGTCAAAGAAACACAGCTCAAATTCAGGTCAAAATAAGATTCACAACTTATGAGAACTGAGCAACTGTCTAGGTTATGGGAGAATGAATATTCTGGGAACCTGAAGATCTGATGGATACAGAAAGTCATTTACCACTCCTAAAAAATCTTCCTGGTTTCCAGACATGCTTTTTAAGCCCCTGGATAGCCACAATCCTGGATGTAGTCACTACTTATTATTAATAATGTCATACATGTAAACAACAGAAAACATTTACAAAATTTTCTTATATCAAGTGTACTTTAGTTATATTAGGACTTTATATTTGTTTAAATACCTATACATAGGTAGGGGCCCCTGAGTGGCTCAGTTTGTTAAGCATCCAACTTGGTTTCTGCTCTGGTCATGGTCTCATGAGTCATGGGATTGAGACTACATGGGACTCTGAACTCAGTGGGGAGTCTGCTCAAAGAGTTCCTCCCTCTACCCTCCCCCTACTTTCTCTCTGTATCAAATAAATAAATCTTTTAAGAAATACCTATACACGGATCTGTTTTATTTTAATATGTATTTTATGTAGAATAGATTCATTTATTTATTTAACAAATCTTTATTGAACTTCCTTTTGATAAACTAGGCATTACCTTAGATTAACCTGGAAGATTAAACAAGCAACAGAAATTGAAAATATCCCTGAGTTTAAAACAAAATATGTAATATCTTAATGGATTACAATTACTCCATATGCTGCAGAAAACAAGTTTCCATAACCTGAGCCACATTCTTCCTAACTCTGTCAAAAGTAAGCAGGATGCACGTTATTCTTAAAACTGACAAAATAGACAGTGGGGTAGTCAAAATGGAGACGGTTTATTGCTGGCTACTTGGAACTCTAAAGAAAAAATAGCTCTTTCCCTCACCCTATTTCAGTAAGCATATATTATCAATACTGTCAGTTGTGAGGATGCAGCTTGAAACTTAGTTCTGTGAACTTTTTTGGTACCACGTATTCTTCATTCTATCAGCCATGTGAGAAACTATATTTATAGAAACCTATTTTTTTGTGCACCTCTGCTGTACCCTTCACTGGTTTTGGGGCTTGTATTAAAACAAGTCAGATACAGTGCAAGCCTTCCGATATTTTACAGTCTAGTAGAAGACACATGCAAACAGGCACTTCTAAATGCAGAGTGGAATGTGACAAGTGAACCTTCCTTATAGAATATCTAATTATAAAGCAATCAAAGGGATGGGAAGTAAAATTCCAGACACCTGGCTGGGCTTAAGTATTCCTATAATGTAATTTAATTTTATGGCCTGGAATTTACTCTGAAAACTCAAAATATGGGATCATCCTTACTTGGCAATCGTGCATCTGTGAGTTTAATATTGTGTTGGCAAGGAGGAAAATAAGATACCTCATTCCACCTTTAACATTGTTGTATTTCTGGCCAACACTTTAAAGAGGTTATGAAGCCATTGACCTAGAAATCATAATGCAAATGTTGCTCCGGCAATCACAAACGCATACACTAGCTTTGAAGAAGTTTATAATTTGTATAAGTACATTTTTAATATTCTTTACATTTGCAGTGAGTTGCGAATGAGATTTGTTTACAATGCGCAATGGTTTAGAAAGCAGAAAATCTTACTGTTGTCAAATAAGATTTGTAGCATTATAAAAATGCACTTAAACGTTTTAATATATTAGCAAGGATCACAGCATAATTCACAATTTTGCTAAGTTACAAACGCAAATAGGAACTTTGATTTTCCACCTGTATCAGGAGCGAACTGTATATCATTTCATGACTTGGTGAAAAGTTTGAAAATCTATGCCTGTGTTTGTCTAGAATCATTTTTATGGCCAATTAAATCTATTTAAAATTATGCTGAAAAAATGACAAAGATCCTTTCTGGAGGGTGAAATGAAGGTGAAAATAAATTATATATTTTGAAAAATAAGGCTTTCAAAAAGAAACTGGTAAAGCTTTGAAAAAGAAATCAACAACAAAAATAAATGCTGTAGATTTGTATTGGGGGGACTCCAATAATTATAACCCTAACTATGTAATTAGGTAAATTAGTTTACATCTCTTTATATAAATCACATCAAAGCATTTATCTATGCTATTTGTAAGCTTAAGAGCTATCTAAAGCCTCTATTCTATAGATAAAGAACCCTGTCTTATTTTTGTATGCACATAAACATTGATGAGGTCATAAAATGACAAGATTAGAGTGGATCTTATATTCAATCCAATCATCATTTTTGCGAGGTATTATAGGCTTTTTGCCATATGATAAGTATTACACAATTAAGCATATAACACTTTTCTGTGTTTGGTTGCTTTGGGGTCTATTTTGATAGTAAGACAAAGAGTAATTTTTGGAGGGTAAATATGGTAGCATCGATATAGTGGTTTAATAATAGTGCTATAGAACCTAGCACAGACCACACTTGTAATTAAATTTCATCCGCTTCATGAGATAGTCATCAATGTACATGTTTGAAACACAGATTGGGATGTTCTGAGATTTTAAAGCTGTAGATTTACTTCAGGATACAAGGTGGTGCTGTTTCATTTTACAAACAAAAACTACTGTGACCAAAAGCTAGCAAAGCTAGAAGGACATCATCCCCTATAAAGAGAGCAAGAATCCAGAAGAAGCCAATTCTGTACTTCTACATGCCAACTATGATTTTGTTTAATGGAAAAATAGATAAGTTATGTTTATTACACTGCACAATGTAAACACAGAGGCAATAACAATATTCACTCAAGGATGAGTGTTCATTTTTTAGTAGTTAACAGGGTTCTGTGGCCCACAATATTGGCAGGGGCTGCAAAGGCCCTGGTCTTGAGGGAATAAAAATATGTGCTTTACGGAAAATGAGTGAAAAGTTAAGGTTTAGTCCTAGTTCTAACCTTTTTCTGCTGACAGCCATTTTACTGGTTTTGTAAATGAGCATCTAAACTCATCTTTTAATTCCAAATGACCTATGCAGTAAGGAAAACCAAGGGCTCCACTGTCTTCTATTCAAATGCTAATCACCATTTGCCAACTTCTTGCCAATTTATGGTATGAATTTAAATACTACAAAAAATGAGGCTTTTTTTTCATATCAACCTTTCTCTGTATTTGTTATTACTTTACATAGAGAACATAAATGAAAATTTGGGGTCCTTTTTCAATGTCAGATTTCCTTTGTGACATCCATGAAATTAAGTAACCTTCCTGAGCCTGATTTTTTTTTAAAGATTTTTTATTTATTTATTTGACAGAGAGAGATCACAAGTAGGCAGAGAGGCAGGCAGAGAGAGAGGGGAAAGCAGGCTCCCCACTGAGCAGAGAGCCCGATGCGGGGCTCGATCCCAGGACCCTGGGATCATGACCGGAGCCGAGGCAGAAGCTTAACCCACTGAGCCACCCAGGTGCCCCCTGAGCCTGATTTTTAATCCCATTATAAGACACACTAATACTCACGTTTTCAGAGAAGTTCTCGTGGTGTTTGTAATTGAGAGGTTATTCTTTTTGTAAATCCTAGACATATTTGTTTACTGAAAATTGCTAATATAGAGAAATTTGGTTGTTTTACATATGCTGATGCCTTTGGCAGATTTTTGATTGACATCTATAACAATTTTATCAGATACTTCTTTATAACTCAATGTATTGAGTTATAGATTGACATCTATAACAATTTTATCAGATACTTCTTTATAACTCAATGTATTTTATCAGATTTTTTATCATGATACTTCTTTATAACTCAATGTATTTTATCAGATACTTCTTTATAACTCAATGTATTTATCTATTTGGTTGTTTTGTGTATGTTGATATCCTCTGCAGATTTTTGATTGGCATCTATAACAACTTTATTAGACGCTTCTTTATATCTCAATCTATTTACCTTATTAGAGGTTTTGGCTACTAAAAAGGAAAACTAATTCAGAACTCTGCTGAGGACTTGTGAAATATAATTATATCCTTTACTGATTTTTTTCCAGTCTTTTCACCCTGACATATCAGTTATTTAAATGTCAGCATTAATGTTAATTTACTTTTCTTTTTACATTTTTACATTTTCTTTACTAGAAGCTGACTCATATTTTCAAACAATAGGGAAGAAAGAACTGCACTATTCCCTTATTTTGGCATGAAATAGAGTTATTTAAATAATTCTTTATACTCAGCTTTATGGACAGAAAAAATAGTAGACTCATTTATTGATGATATTATATTACATGGTATTATTCTAAGGAGTACAGAAATATCATTAATATAACCTTGAAAAAAGTTCATGCCATCATAATTTAAGTCAATGAGGGCAAAGAAGGCAAGGTAGCTCATTTAAGAAAAAAAAAAACCTCCAATAACAAAAATGTTTAATAGATAGTAACTCACTAGGCTTAACCCTACAAAAGGAGATCATATAACCTCCGACATTTCCCTAAAATTTAATGTCTAGACACTACGACATGAATATTAGAGATTTCTTCTTTTAAAATTGTCTAATACTTTAGGAGGCACTATTGTATAGAATTATAAATAATATCTTTGAATTGCATGAAAGCCTAGATTTGAAATATGGTTACTTACTCTTGTACGGTCTTGGGCAAGTAAGCCACTTTTTGAGTCAATTCCTTATGTGTCTATAAAATGGGGAGAATATTTACTTCCCTCATAGTTAAATCAATGTTTATATGAGATAACTCATATATAGTACTTAACAATAGTAAACACTGAATAAAAATTAGCTACAGTTTCTGTTTTCCAGTGAACAATTTTTTAAAATCTCTTCAAATATCCTCAAAATAATTATTAAACTTTACAAACTTTGTTTCCTGTCATGTATATATGAAAGAGAGAAATGGTTAAAATTAATTCATTGTTTCCCAAGAGTACAGTATGAAAGCAGGAGGGGCAGCACTATAATGTTGCCATTTATAGAGAAACCTGACAAACACTACCTTAGGTAATCAGGGTCAGTATCAGCAGTGAAGTCATTTCATGATATGAATCCTTGATGTGATTTGATGAAATGGCACCTTACCTCTGTGGTCTTCCCCACAGAAACACATAACATCAGTCTAGCCAGGAAACAAACATCAGACAAATCCCAATGGAGGAAGTGTCTGCGAAATTTCGGATGAGTACTCCTCAAAACTCTCAAGACCATCAAAAACAAACCTGAGAAAACATTACAGTCAAGCAGAGATTTAAGGGAGCATGATGACTAATTACATAGAAGTAAAAGCACATGAATCTGAGTCATACTCTAATAAATTCTCTAACTCTAGAGACAGCACTTGGACATCATCACTACAACACTCCTAGTCATCATTAACATTAGGTGATGCCATTTATATAGCTCTGTGTTCTGTGTAGAAATATGGATTAAATAATGGATATATTGAATATTCAAGTTATTTTATTAAGATGGGATGGTAACACATAAATTATATTAGTAAACATTTAATTTTATTTGAATTAAACAGAAGAGAAATAAACATAAAAAAACAAAGGATCTGATGAACTTCAGATAAATGTTTCTTTTTCTTTCTTTCATAGGAGATGTTATTAACAAAAGATCAAGCCAAGGTCAAGGATTTATGAAACACATTATGAGGTTGAATTATTGTTTTTTTTTAATCTACATATTTCAGTTCTTGGTTTACTCTGACTATAAATGATGAGGTAATTAGCTACAGGATTGAACTTATTAATAGACCTAATGACTGCCTAAGACATCTGGATAACTGATCCTTGTTCTTATTCCATAGCCCAGAGTCAAGGAATATACTTACATCGGGCTTTGTAAGCCTTGAAGAGAGTGGCAAATGGACTCTGGGCTGATGTGTATATGAGACCTCACCTTATTATTGTATTTTGTATTATTTAAATTCTAAAACTGGCCTAGAGGAGATGGTCCCTGGCACTTATCAACTCTATTCCAGGCTTAGCTATAAAAGCCTATGTATAGAAGAGCAGGGCTAAATTCCAGGCTTAGCTATAAAAGCCTATGTATAGAAGGGCAGGGCTAAGAGGAGACAGAAAGCATAAGAACTGACTTACACACAATTAGAAAATTATTATTGTCAACCACTTGTGAAGATTTTGGGGTACAGATTTTTGTCATTTCATTGGCTCTAAAACGTCAATTTCTCCTCTGTGTACTCTGATTTTGTTGACCTCAATATTCTTTGGGTAAGTAAACCTTAGGTGTTGATCTAGTAGATTGTGGGCTTGGTCTTTTCATTATTTTGTTCCTACTTCTGACAGTCTAATAGAGAAGAAATACTTTATAAAATTCACACTTTCTTCTTTCTCATGAAGCTGTACAAATTATAATATTATATTTTGTTGTATGGTTTATGGCATTTATCTCCATTTTGTAAACATGATTTTTGGTTCCCCTTGTTAGCATCTTCATTGATTTTATATTTTGGTTCATTTGCTGACTGACTGGGTCTGGTGTTCAGGAACTCATTTTTCACAAAGGGACCATAGATATTCTATTACCCGAGTAATTACATGTTTGATAAAATCTCTCTCTTGCTTTTAAAGCTGACTAATATCTGGTAAGTGTCCACAGTCTTGGGCCTTTTAATCTCTCTCAGAACTTTGTTCACATGGACTTCTCATGTTGAATGTTAGGAATGGAAGTCTCAAGCTTTTTTTTTTTTGTTCCTATAAGGGTTTTTATTTGTCTTCCAGGACAACTAAAAATACTTTCTTCATGCTGGATATTCAGTAATACAATTAGGAGATGAGCCATCACTTATTGTATGATATCAAGCTTTTCCTGGGAAGCGCTGTGCCACTAGCCTGTAGATGGCTTCTTCCTTCGCTTCAGACATTTTTTCTTGAAATACATTATTGAATAATTTCTGATTCTATTTCTTGAGTTCTCTACTTCAGGAGGATAAACCATCCCAATATTGGATTATCTAAATCGTACAACTATTATCTGCTTTCATTGTGATCATTTCAGGATTTATCCCTGCAACAGAATACCTCCTTCATTTTTTCTATTCAGTTCCTCAGTTGTTTTTTTTTAAATAGATAAATCTTTATTTATTTATTTTTTAAGGTTTTATTTATTTGACAGACAGACATCACAAGTAGGCAGAGAGGCAGGCAGAAACAGAGAGGGGGGGAAGCAGGCTCCCTGCTGAACAGAGAGCCCCATGTGGGGCTCGATCCCAGGACCCCAGGATTGTGACCTGAGCCGAAGGCAGAGGCTTTAACCCACTGAGCCACCCAGGTGCCCCCAGTTCCTCAGTTTTTTAATCGTCCCACATCTCTTTCACTCTCTCTCTCTCTCTCTCTCTCTCTTTTTTGGCACTCTACCTTTGTTTTTAGCTTTGTAGTTTTTTAAAAATCTTATTCTCTTTTTTAAAATTCTAATATTTTGTCTTTTTCTAACTTTTTAAAACTGTTTGTTCTACTTATCTCTCCTTTACACTATGCTTTCCTCTACACCAAAATAAAAATTTTCATTTAAGCCAAATAGGGTTTCACTAGATTTAATAATAAAGAAACCCTCAAAATGCAATTACTCAAACCAGGGACAATTTTATTTTCCATTTATCTAATGGCTTGGGGTGGATGTTTGTTTGGTGGATAGCTCTCCATATAAGTATTCATGGACTGGGGCTAACGGAGACCATGGGTCTTCAACACATTGCTCTCAAGTTCATGTTAGTCATTGCCAACCTCAGCATCAGACAAAGGGGAAAACATAAATATCCAGGGCTGGATAGTTTCCCCTAAGCAAGAAAGGCACATATTCCAACAGTAGCAGTCAATCACACCTTCTATTCCTTGGCTTCCATTTTTTCTAGACTGAATAGTTATTTATTTTTATTCTACAGTGTATTTGCATATCGCATACACCATTTCATTTTATTTGAATGATATTTGGAGAATTTTGTTCAGATTTTCTCTTTGAACTGATGTTTTGTTTTTTTTTTTACTTTCCCCTTGACTTTCTTCTGAGACCTATTCAATTTCCTCTCTGAACTAACTTTTGAGGACATATTTTATATTATAACAGCATTTCTTAGTCACTGTGTCTTTAAGCAAGGGAACATGGGAAGGAAATTAGAAACAATACCATGAGGCTGTAATTTTTTTTCCTTTGTCATGTTTTGAGGCTTACAGCATCAGATTGCTCCCGTTATTATTCCTTTTTTGGATAACTGTAAATATTTTTAAAAATTTATTATCAGTATATTTCACTGAGGAAGATTAGTATTTATTAGGCTTTGATAAATTACCATGATCATTACCAGAAGTATTAGTATAACTAATTTTTACTAATTTGTTTTGTATAGACTCTGAGAGTTGAGACTGTTAACTTGTTTGTCATTGTGGTGTAAACAATATATAGAACAGTGTCTGAATAGTGAACTGCCGTTACTGTATATCTCAATCAAGGGGTGATACATGAATAGTCACCAACTTGCAGATACAAGTCTGTATTTGATGTTTTAAGGGAATTAAATGTCCATGTATTAAGTGAAGTATGCCTGAGGCTCCTCTTTCAAATGATAGTTTAAGGAAATTTTCTACCCATCCCCTGACCTTCCAGTGGAAATCAACATCCTCCAGATGAATTTTATTTCCCACATTGGAAGAACAGCTGGAAATAATTTCTACCTTTTGTGGCATGTATTATTTGTTCTAGAAATGTAGATAAAGTCCCTTACAGGGAAATCTATTCTATTTGTTTTATGACTTTGAATTGTCAAACTTCTAAAAGCAAAGAATTATTTTAATAAATGAATGAAGCATTCCTAATTCTAAACACAATGGCGCATTAAATAGGAAAAAAAAACTTATCTAGTTTCCTCTAAAATTTTGATACTATCTGCTTCTATGTATACACTTACCTTTATATATCAAAGTACTAATACAATTCAAAACTATTACCACTACAAACACACACAAGCATCAAAATAAAAGGAGGAAACTTGTAAAAATGGTTTCCTTTGGACTGACAACAAACATGAGATCTTTAATTTAGAAAGTGAGTCTCTGAGAAAGGACCCATAATGAAACTACAGCATAGTTATACATAGAGCAGCAATTCTGTGTCTGGAATACAAGCCCCAAACTTGGATTTATGATTGCCATGTGCAATGTATTCCTTATACACTGTTTTCTTTTTTTTCTTTTTGCTCCGGTTTCATTTTTATAGACTGTCATGTACTATATATGAACTCATTTTTACACTAAACCCTTTGGCAAACTCACCTCAGTATTTAAGGAATTGCCTGTCTATTTGAGAACTTGGCTTAAAACCACAAAGGGGCAAATGGTAGAAAGATGGCAAAAATCTGCTTTCTAGATCAACAGCCAATAAGCAGAAAATAGACATGTACACACAAGTTAGGCTGAGTATCTAAAATAAGTTATGCTTAATTATAAACTATGTAAATCTTTCATTTGCATTGAGCCACAGAGTTTGTCAAGCTTTCCAGTCTGTGAGGCAAGAGAGGTGTGGGGCTGTCCCACACTGAGGAAGGACCGTACCTCAAGACTGAGTCTTCCTTTAGGAATTTTACCCAAGACTTATTGTGCATCCTTGATCATTTGCTCCTTTTTTGAATTTGACTTTTTCAAAGTGACATTATTGGTCTCAGTGGTTTGCTAAATTGGGTTAACTTCTCTCTGAATTCCTTAGGTTATAATCATACATGTGGGTGCTTACATGATAGACACATTCCTATCATCTGAAAACTAGTTTTCATAATAACATAATGCACTTGTTACAAATATAACTTAAAATATGTAAAACTACCTATAAAACCCCTGCACCCTGTAGATATGTTTCTCCCATGGTCTTCTCAACTGATGGCAATAGTTTTTTCTCTCTGATATCACATTTAATTCCTCCACAAATTCTGGTGGCTCCACTTTCAAAATATATCCAGATTCTGAACACTTAGCATCACTCCAATATGGCCACCCCAGGCTAGGTCACCATGAGCTCTTGCCTGGATTATTATCATGTAGTTCCTCTCTGGTGTCCCTGCCCCAGAGACCATATGTAGCCAGCATACTGTTATGTCCTGAAACATAGTTACACCATGTTACTTAGAAGGTCCTCTCACAAAGTAAAGGAATATACACTCCTTTTAGCTGTACATTAAGATCTTTAAAGGCATAGGTCCAGTAAGGAAAAGTTTAGGTATTTATCTAATAACTATACAGATCACCATACAAAACACATGCTCTGTGTTTAAAGCACTGACTAAAGAGGCAGACCAACCTGAATTCAAATTCAATTTCCACCATCAATGATCATCAATTACAACTTAAGAAGTTTAATTGCTATCTTCAAATATCCATATTTTGATACAGAAAAATGGGATTAAAACAATGCTATGCCATTTTATATGACTGTAGTTAATAATGTACAAGATTGTTATTTCAGTCTAACCAGGATAGAGAAACCACTTAAAATATTTATAACAGGGTATTTCATTCTGGGAATTAGTTACAAAAGTGTTGTGGATTTGGGGAAGTCATAAAATGGATTAGCAGATAGTGGGAAACCCAGAGATTAGCAATAGTGGGAAATTACTTCCAACCTTAAATTGGAGGACTAAATGTTGGTACCAGTAAAGATCAAAGTCATTCTTTCAAAGTTGGAACCACAGTGGGCCAGATATAAACTTAAATAGTTAGAAAATACTACTAGCAGAGATGAAAGTGAGAATAACCCAGCTTTTCCCTTCCCACTACACTCCAAAATCCCACCAGTGTCTCCACACCCAATGAAACCAGAAGCCAACCAACAATGATCCTGACCAATGTATCTGAAGAAGTGAACTTCTCTCATAAAGAACAGAACATGGGAAGAGAGAACAGATTAGGAACAATCAGGCCCTAAATTAGCACAGTTTGCCACCAAAGATCTTAAAGTTGGCTGTGTAGTCTAAAGGATACTTAAGTGTTCATGCAAAACAGCAACTTTAATTTGCCATGGCATAGACAGTACATTATCTAGGAGGATAGAGGAAAGTCATTTTTTACGGGATGGGTTCATAGATCTCAAAATTAACACTGACTTAAATGTCAATGTAAATATTTCTAGTGGATTTCTGATATTGGTCTATGCATTTTATTACTTGTGTACCTTATATACCTTATAAATCTTCCTTTTATTTTATTTTTTTTAAGATTTTATTTATTTGACAGACAGAGATCACAAGTAGGCAGAGAGGCAGGCAGAGAGAGAGGAGGAAGCAGGCTCCCCACTGAGCAGAGAACCCGATGCGGGGCTCGATCCCAGGACCCTGGGATCATGACCTGAGCTGAAGGCAGAGGCTTTAACCCACTGAGCCACCCAGGCGCCCCAATCTTCCTTTTATAAAAATAAACCTTCCTAATGAGAATGAAGTATACATATAGTTGTCAATCAAGAGAGACTGTTAGTAATCAAATTTAAAAAAATATTTGCACATTATTTGAGGTAATTTAATTTACAAATATAAAGAAGCCATTGAAATATTTGAGTTTTAGGGGCACTTGGGTGGCTCAGTCATTAAGCATCTGCCTTCGCCTCAGGCAGTGATCCCTGGATCCTGGGATCCAGCCCTGCATTGGGCTCCCTGCTGGGCAGGAAGCCTTCTTTGCCCTCTCCCACTCTCCCTGCTTGTGTTCTCTCTCTTGCTTTTCACTCTCTGTCAAATAAATAAATGTAATATTTAAAAAATAATAAATAAAAAGAAAATACACTTTCATTTCACTTCAATTCTATAAAAAAAATCTGAGCTTTATAAATAAGAAAATAAACAAAGAGCCTAAATCTAGACTGAGAAGTGAAAATAGCAAAGCTGCTCCCTGATATGGATACATTTCACCCTTAGTTTTAATGGTTTTCATTCAGGATCAATGGGGGAAATAAGTCCCACTGGATTTTGAATTCACATTTATTCTGTTCACTAATATATATTTTTATATGTTAATGAGCATCAACTTGAAAGGTTAAATATATCTTCGAAATGTAGTTTTACTAATTACACATTGCCTTGAATCATAGTATTGTTAAATTACCATTCAATAACTTAAAAATTCTAGTAGTTTTTTTTTATTTCATTTTTTTAAAGATTATTTATTTATTTATTTATTTATTTATTTTAGAGAGAGCAGGAGGAGGGGTAGAAGAAGAGAAGGAAGCAGAGCCTGAGAGGGGTTAGATCCCCAGATCTTGACCTGAGCTGAAGGCAGATGCTTAACCAACTGAGTCACACAGGCACCCTCAACTACTGTATTTGAAATGTTTAAAATGTGTAGTTTGGAAGTAAGCTCAACTTTGTAATATTATAATGACCCAGAATTGCAGGTATCTCAGATCAAAAAGGTCAGTGAACCAGCATTCTTTCTTACCATGTTAACACAAAGCTTGAATGACATATGTCCCCAGACAATTCTGAGAGAAAAATATTTCTATTGCATAGAAACTCAGTGTCACTGAAATTAAGAACCAAATGTTTGTATACCTAAAAGAAATTTTTGCTTTGACCTATAATGAGGCAAGATCAAGTGGATCTCCAATGTTTTTGATTGGTTTAGATAACTCAGTAGATATATCCTGCTATTGTAATTAGCAGCTTTGGTTGAAAGCTTACAGAAGGGAAAACACAAAGCTAATGCTCTAGGTTAGAAATTAGGTTAAGAATAAAAGTGGAAATAATAAATGTTTAATTAATACAGATTCAAAGCCCTGGCAGTGATATAAGATCTTTTATTACCAAAGATGAAGCTTTTTAAAAATAAGGCTACACAAAATATATGAATCTTGGTTAGATTTTATTTTGTTAACGTGAGGTTAAATTTCTGAGATTATAGTAGGTATCTTGTTTTCTGTGTTTACATTTGAAATATCAACAGAAATATGGTCGTATTTCTTCCCATAGCAGTTGACTTGAAACCCCTATGTTTTTGTGAAAGAGCTTGCAAACAAATTCTAAAAAACTGTAAAGTGGAAGACAATACTAGGAGGAAAGAATTATCATTGCTCATTTGTTTTCAGTGAATACACCCACATTTGTCTCCTTCAGGATTACATGGAAACAACATTGACAAGTATATAACACTTTCTTTTAACTTAAATTCTGAGCCATGACTGTTGCTGACCTTCTCTTATTTTTCTTTCCTGAAAATTGTAAAACAACATTTGAATTTCTCAGTACACTTAGTATTGCCTAAATGAGAACATATCATTTGGTGAGGTCTGAGGAAAGTTCCAAAACATCAATTAGTTTATAATGTTTAGGTAAATCCTGTCACGTTTTCTTTTCATTTCTTTCTAAACCTGTTCCCATTAGAGTACGTAATGTGGAATGAAATTGCTTATTACAAAGTGCCACTAATTATATGCCATCATAACTGTATTATTTTAAGTTACTGTATTCCTTAGACTTAATGATCTCTAATGTGTTTAAAGTTAATATTTGATGAAAACTTGTTAATATTTAAATAGTTTGCCTGCTTCAATAGGTTCTACTGAGAATGCGAGTATATCATATGATCATCTTTGAATGAATAAAGAGAAAATCTCAGATGATCTTTCCTTAGGTCAGGTGCACTTGACTATTTTCAGGACTTGAGAATTTTCAGTTCACAAATAATGACTGACACGAATTTGACTAAGTTTATAATCTTCATGTTTCCATTTTGAATGTGATTTGTTATTTATTTTGGTTATCATTTAGAGAGATTTCAAAATTTATTATCTGTGCAATTTTTTTAATAGTAGGAAACTACATCTTAGGAGCTTACCAATAAAATATGAGCAACTGATGAATTTTATCTTTGCTTTATCTGGAATCCATTTATTTGTCAAGGTGGTAACTTCATCAGTAACTCATTGGATCATCCATAGTTCTGAGGAAAGAATTACGATTTTAATAGGAAGATGCAAGGGAATTTCAGTTGTTTTGCCTTTAAAAAGTAGAACATTGTGATTTAGGGCAGGTAAGGAGTCCTGGGAGTGAGAAAATTAACTATAGGGCTTGAAGTGTAGTTATGTGGTTCAAGAGAATCCCCTGAACATCATAAAGCCTGAATCTTCCCTGAACTCTGATTTGTTTACACTGCTGCTCTCTCAAATTGTACTTTGTAGTGTCCTGTTAAAAATAAGTTGGCTATCGGGGCACCTGGGTGGCTCAGTTGATTAAGCGATTAAGCGTCTGCCATCAACTCAGGTCATGATCCCAGGGTCCTGGGATGGACCCTACTATCAGCCTGCCTGCTCAGTGGGGAATCTACTACTTTCTCTCCCCTCTCCCTGCTCGTGCTTGTGAGCTCTCACCTCTTTCTCCGAAATAAATAAATAAATAAATAAATAAATAATCTTTTAAAAAAATAAGTTGAATTGTTTAAAAAAATAAGTTGACTATTTTTTAAAATATCAAATGTCAAAATTTCTGAGCTTCATCTCTTACTGCACACAGAGGCAGGGAAAGAAATAGGTAACACTTGCCTAAGAAGTCCTTTTTCTTTTGGACAACTTAAGTTTTCTGAAGGAAAAAGAATAAATAACCTAAGGGGCATCTCTTGTCTCTTTGTAACTAATTGGGGCCTGAAATATGAGAGCAAAAATCTCTGACTTTCAAGTCTCAATTTTCTAGTGTCTCCTTAGAATTGGGGTGCTCTCATAATGAGTAGTGATGCATCAGTAATACCTTTAGATTTTTATATTTCTCAAGAAATTTCACTCAAAAATCCATATCAATATCTTAAATACACATGAAGTGCTTCACAAAAAAAAAGCCTGCTATTTTGAATAGTAATTTTCAAAGTGCTTTTTTGTACATTATTCCATTTGTTACTCAAACTTATAGAACTTCTCATGAATATAGATTAGAAAAGCTGTACTTTAGAGAGAAAGAAATTGAAAAGTCAGAGAAAAGTGGTTTTCCAAAATAAATGAAGTGCTCTTAGAAATGTGTTGTTTTGATTTTGGATTGAAGACACTGTACCAGATACTTCACTAGGCCATGGTGACCAGAAATCCCAATGAAACGGATACTGCTTGCCAATAATAGGAATTCCCTTTTCAGATAATACTTTTGTCACCTGTGGAAACATTAGCTTTCTGCTAAAATTCTATAATTGGGAATGATCTCTCCTTTTCCCATTGCATTCATTCATCATGGAGATTTTTGTCTTCTCTTCTAAGGCATAGGAATTACTCATATACATATTTACCCTAGATTATGAAGTCTGGGATCAGGATTGATTTATGTGTCTTCCGTAGCATCTAACCAAGTGTTTTTCATATGGTAGTGCTTAAAATGTATTTGTTCATTTAATAAAATATGTCACTATAATTTTGAACATCTATAAGAAAGGAAAGTAATGTGAAATTTTGGATAAAACATAGTGCAATATTAGGGAACTATCAGAAATTTAGTAATAATAATTCTCCAATTTCCTCAAAAAGCTATGGAAATAAGTCAATTATCCAAACTGAAAGATATTGGTGGGAGTCTAAGTTAAACTATTACAATAAGAAGCAATGAAAGGGTCTTTATTTAGGGACTTACGTAAGCTCTTATTAAAGGCCAGATGGAAAATTTATTTTTAACTTGTGCAATGGACATTGTGAGATGAGATATTTTGTGGAAGTTAGGCAAATTTATTTGGGCTGTGTAAACAACAGAGAATAGAAAAATTCCCGTAACGTATTCATTGCATTAAGAATTTGGAGTGAAAAATGACTCCATATTACATGCTGAGAGCTTCTTAAGGCAAAACTACATGCTAGCACTAGTTTGAAATCCTCCTAATTTAGGTACTTTTGGTGATGCAAGTTTGGAGTAAAGTAGCATATTGTTACATTTACTTATAGCTTGTAAGAGGCTTTAAAAAATTCAGTACCTTTAAAGTAGAAATACCTTATTGATTCATAAAATAATAAACAGGCAATCTTCGATCCTTGAGGATATGCCTTTCTTTAGCAAAAAGATAAAAGGGCTAGTAGAACTGCTTCTGCCACAGTTATACATATTCCTGAGATTTCTTAATCATAACCTTACGGTTTATACAAATTACATATGTGAAAATATTTCTGAACGTTTCACTTTCGCCCTGGATGACTGCATAATGATTGAGTTACAGCATTGCATAGTCATCTCGTCTCATTTAAATCAAGTAAATCAGAGAAATTATCCACATCTTATGCAAAGTCAAACATACCTCTAAAAGTCTAAAATGATTTCAAGTTTAGCACTACAGATACTCACACAGTGGTAATTCAGAATTTTTTCTAGCCCTTCAAAATAGATTCCTTTGTTCCAGTGATGCTGAATGGTTAGCATATTTGGGAAATTTTCAATAAAATCTAAGAATTTAAAAATACTTAGTATAGTTAGAAACACTATCTTTTATAGAAACCTTATAATATGTTGTAGTTGAGGAGTATTAAACTTTATTGTTTATTTGATGTCAGAAACATGAGTACATCCAAGAGTTCATGTACTTATTACAATCAGAGAGATTAGGATCCTTTAGGTTCCTTTTTGTAGACATGTATCTCTCTCCCTCTCTCTCTCTCACTCTCAGTTTCAGAAGTTCTTAATCCATTTCATTATTCTTATGGCATCATTACAATGGTTCTTAAATAGTCCAAAAAAGAATATTGATAACATTGAGCAACATCTGGTCATAAGCAGATGTATTTTAAGTAACTTGATTCATGCACTGAGAATCAACAGAGAAGGCCAACATGTGATTCATATCTAAAGCCTTTCCTAAATATCTAGTAGAAGTTGACATGAATATTGCCATTTGTATTAAACAAGTGTTTACTATTTTAAACATTATAGTTGACATGCTATTTAAAAAGCATGGTAGAACAAAAGCATTTAAAACCTGTTAGTATTTTATAACTATTTGGCATTAACTCAAGATTGTATTTTTAGTGGTTTAGTACTCATTCTTGTCAGTTATTTCAAAAGATGTTGAATTCATAGTTTACATAGTTTAAACATAATTTAATACATTTGAGTTAATTCTAATCCCTGGCATTAAGCAAAAATCATATACATTGACTTAAATATATATTGCTAATACAGCTATTTACATACACATATATAATAATGATTTCAAATGTTTGAAATGGGTTCTTAATCTGTTAAATTAATTTATTAATATTCAGTTATGAGTATGAAAAACAAAATCTTAAATAAAGCATGAAAAAATCATAGACTTTTGAACTTTCTGTGGAGGGGTTCTTAGTACAAAAAACCAGTACAGATCGACTGGCTCCAATATTAGAAAGATAATCTTTATGTTAAAGTAAAATTGCAAAATATTTATATGCAGAGTGACTTCGCTATAAAAATTATAGTTGCATTCGTTCTTGTTCTTGATATTATTACTTGTAAGTGCCAGGCATCAGATCAAACAATTACCAAATAGAGCAAAGCATATGGGCCTTTGATGATTTGCTGATTTCTGTACTGAGGACCTAAAGTTCTAATGCATGTGAAGTCTCCCCACAAGGAAAATCATATGCAACCTGTATTAGAATCTGTCTGACCTAAAACCACTGCCAAAGATCTTCCACAAAATTAGCAATTGGGGAACTACCAGGGAAGAAGAGTGCTCAGTTCCTAGAACAACCCCTTGTTAATGCCCACTTGTTCCCCCAAGATTGGAGATGCATCCAAGACAGTATTGGTATGTGTGTGGAGGGTGGCTATGTAGGCTATCAGCCAGCATCAGTCTCAACTGGCAGAGGCCCTCTTGATTACCTGTTTTAATAAGGCCTTGTCATGCTTTACTGGTTCTCAAATAGTTTCAAAAATATGTATGAATATCATTAGTGTCTTAACCCACCTATTCAAGACAGGGGTAAGGAAGGAGTACAAAAGGAATATTTGGAAGTTGAAGAAAAGTCCTAACGGTTCTATTCTCCTGTTGCCACATTCAGAAACAAATTACTCACCTCCTTGTTTTAACAAGGAAAGAGCACATTTTACTTAGAAAAGATTTTATTGGTTGAATTAAGACAAAAATGTAAAAATACATAATATTAAAGTAATGTTAAGAATTTTCTTTTTTTTTACTTTAAATGTTATGTGTAATTTCTAGGGAGAAAATATGAAGTGAACTAATTAGGTTTTACTCTGTATTCTATGACCCTTATAATTACTGTTTTTATTTGCTTGCTAAGAATGATGCTTTAACAGATTTTATGATAAAATGCTTATTTTATTTTAAAATAGAAACTGAATGTTGTCAGGATTATTATTTATCAAAGTAGGTAAAAATGAACTGACCCTGAAAAGGCTTATTTTATGAATGTGCATTTGTAATCATTTGGTTTAAAAAGTTCATTTCAGTAAGCAAAGTAGAGAGTTAATGGCTCCCATTTGTAAATAGGTGACATAACTTATTGTAATGCTCAATTATCTCTGGTCCATGAATTGTTCAATTATGCAAGCACTCATCTGCCCAAATAAATACTCATTAAGGTGAGCATCTATGCCAAAAATACAAATTTTCTGCATTTTTACCATGTGTATACAGTAAACTCCAGAGAAATGGATTAACAGCACCAATTAAGAACCAGAGTCTAGATATAGTTTGAAAAATTAGATGCCCATTAAAGAGCTATGAAATGGGTTTGTTTAAAAAAAAAAAAAGAAGAAGAAGAAGAAGAATAAAACTATCTTGTTAGATACACTCCCTGATTGGAGAATAATAAATGAAGCCTCACATTAACACGCAAATCTTTTTTTTTTTTTTTTAAAGGAAAAATGGTCAAGGGTAAAAGAAATAGGAATCTCACTCAAGTCATAAGTTAGAATAATAAATAGCACACACACTCGCCCTAGAAGTTCTTCAAGCTCGGTGAAAAAAAGAAGAGTTCATGCATCTCATTCAAACTTCAAAGCTACTTTCTCCTTTTTATGTTTAAACCAAAGCTTTCAAGAATGGAGGCCAGGTTTCCTTTACAATTTAAAATTCAAAGAGCACCACTTTGAAATTTAATAGAGCAGTGTTTGCTAAAGTAAACATTTTAGTCACAGTGCTGGCAGATGCCTCCGTGCATCCGCAGCCTTTTCTGTAGGTATTAAAGCACCGCTTCAAACTATTGGAATGTCTCTTCCCCAACAGCCATTGAAAAGATAGAGATTTCACGGAGTGCAGCATCCTACTTCTCCCAACAAAATGCACCTTTGGCGTTAAAGCAGTTTGGAGACTTAGAAACTTCTGATGGCACTTTAAAAGTTGTGCTTCAGAAAAATCAAACAGGAACATTGAAAATGAGGATTCCTGATTCCTGTTAAAGGTTTTTTACCACCGCCACCCCCATCCACAGCCACACGGGCCTGGAGAAAAAGGCCCCTGGACGGAAGAGAAAGTGAGTTAGACAAGCATTTATGGTGATCAACACGTGGTGTGAGAAGCCTTTTGTATTATTATAAAATGGGTTACTAACACTGCTCAGTGAAAGACGCTGTTTCTTTTACAATGCATACCAAATCCAATTACGGAGAAAGAACGGGAAAATTCTTTTCTTATTGAGAGCTAAACCAGCTTACTGAACCATGTAATTTTTTCCAGTAAGCCTAGAACATAAACATGTATATGTACTAAAAGGACTTTTCTATGCATTGACTACTACATGTTATCAAACATCTTCTTTATTCTTGAATATTTTCCTGTTGTTGTTTTAAATTTCAATTTGATTTCATTTAGAATCCATTTAGATGGACCAAGAAATTGCAAAATTAATGGTATAACTAAATGAAAATCACAGTGGTCTCGCCAATGCATTAGAAAAATATCATTATTCTAACTTAAATTAGTTTGTCTTTGTCTTTATCTATATATACATAAATTTCCAAATCAATATGTTAATTTATAAAAGTGTTAATAATCAAATTTTTCCAAACAATAATTAGAATCCATTTCTCTTTTTAAGCCAAAATATATTTTCATAATGTTCATAAAAATGTTCTAATTTTTTTTATAATGTCCTATAAAAATGTTTAACGTTTCTATGAAACTATATTTAGAAATACATCTATTGTCATAGTACAAAATCCATATTTTTATTGAGAATTAATAAATAAGAATAGGTGAATCTCTTTCAAATTTAAATTCAATTTTAATAAAAGAAATAAAAATAAGTTTCACGTTAGCTACATAACCCTAACATCTCATTATAAATATATAGTGATCTCTAGAACTGTAAGGAGTTACCCTTACAGTCCATGGTATATTTAAATACATTGTTTTTAATGATTCATATGAAATTTTATCTAAATGAAATTCAAGTAAAATAAGAAAAAAAAGAAAGGAACCATATTTCTAAACAGGCAAGAAGCAAATTCAAATGCATTCTTCTGTTTGTTGTGTTATGAGTTGAATATGTTTCTTCTCTGGCACAATAATGGTAGCATTGCAGTTTTCTGGCAACAAATGGCTGCCGGGGGTCACCAAATGTCTCTGATTTGTTACAGCATTTAATCTTCCACAAAAGCTGTTTACTGCTTCATATACACTGAACGCCAGGAACGTTATCCTTTACATCATGCCTAGCTGCTAATTAATGGATGTATAAATGTCTAACAGCCAAGTCTTACAGCAGAGCCATGAGTGAGTACAGCAGACGTTTTGCACATAACTAAAATAGAATTCTGATAGACCACAAACTCTGATTCCTCCGCATAGCTATTGTTATGCTGTGTATCTAACCAAATTTAAGTGCATTTGAGAAATTTGCTCAAAAGCCATCTGAAACTGAAAATATATTAGCAGGGCTGCAAGGGTTCAGCAGTGCATTCTTAGGTTACAAGGCTACATTTCTTTCTCTCTTGTGTTTCTCTTGAATGTCTGCATTTTGGAAACAAAACAAAGACTCAAGATTCTGAATTTAACACCCAGATTTGACATTATGTCATTATGAGATTTTTGTCACTATAATTCTTTAAATTTTCTTTTCTAAAAAAAATAGAAATTACTTGCAAAATATTTCCTTTGTGTCTTTTTTCTTTATGTGGTCAGGCATCATTTGCTAGAAGACAACAATGCAACAGGATCACCTAGGAAATCTTACTGTATTTTACATATATTGAGCATATATTACATGTCTGGCATCATAGTAAGCTCTTCTACACTCATAATTTCTCATAGTCCTATTAACCATGCTCCCTACTCTAAGAGAAGCATTCACATCTTTAGTAGCTAGATGAGAATAAGTGGGTTGGAAACTGAGAAACTTGTTCTGGGTTTCACAGCCTGCTAAGAGCTGAGCAATCAAAACTGTAAATCAAACTGAATACTGGCTGACACCAAGTCCTTATGCCATTAACTACTATAATATGTTACTCTCCCGTTTGTCTTGGCTTTATGTATATAACAAGTTTTTGTATCACAAGAACATTTCTAGGGAATAAAGAAAAAAATAACTCCAGAATGGCGAAGGCAGGGACAAAATATGATTAAGCCAACAATAAAGAATGACAGAAGAAACCAGTTGAAGGGAATGACTCTTACTTTCCAAAGTAGTTCCAGAAATCTTGATTGCCCTCTTCTTTTAAGAATTATCTTTAAATTCAAACAATGCATCACACAAAATACAAGTTTACTCTATATCCACACATGAAGGGGCAACAAACTCTGATCATGAACATGGACTGAATTTTTACCTTTAACATTTCTTAATTCTTTATCTCTTGGAATGTTCATTCGCTTCTTAGAGATATAGTCTCCTAAGTCTTCAAACAAAGCTTATAAAATTATTATGGAAATCATCTAGCATATATCTGCTGAATAAATGAAAATTAATGGCTTAGAATAAAAAATTTTGATTTCAAGTCTAGCTATGCTATGGATTAGCAATGTAATTTTAAGCAAGTTACTTAAGTGCTCTTTCTTTCTTCTCAACTATAGAAAGGCTTAATAATGCTCATTTTATAGGTTGCTATAAGGACTCAGTGACATAAGGCTTACAAAACATTCCATAAAACAGAAAGAAAGGTCTTTGACCATTTTTTGTTACTTTATCTTTGATTGTCTCCCCCTCGCCATCCCAAATGTCTTCCTGGTCTTCTAAGTTACCACACATCCCACAGCTGGCTTTCCACAAAATGCCCTGTTTCCAAAATAATATATCTTCCAATCTGTTAATAATCATCTGTCCCTTAATACAATGAATGCAACTTAACCATGCAAGGAACTTTTGTCTTTACCTCAAATTTATTTCTATTAAGCAAAACTTCAGCCAAGGGTGAAAATAAGATGAGAACAGAATGAAGAAGACTGAGGGAAGATGGCCACAAGAAAAGTGGGTCTTCTCTGCAAAATAACTAAACACAGCAGCATGTTAGGTCAATATGAAAGAAAAAGCCTCATTCCCTCATGCAGTCCTCATCCATTCTCTGCCTCTCACTATGTATTAAACCAAGAAAAGAAGTCTGACAAATGTCAGTGAAAAAGAATCCCACATCTGAAGATGGCAAGAGCAGCAGCACTTCTAGCTGTAACAACATGTGAATTAGTTTGTGACTGTTGTGAGTGTGTGTGTGTGTGTGTGTGTGTGTGTGTGTGTAGTTTGTGGTATGTTAGAATAGGATTAGCTCAATCTGTGAAAGCTCATTTGCCCAGACAGCAACAGTCTTTTTACATATACATATTTTATAATGGGGTATTTTATTTGAAAGGAGCACCTCTTAAATTTGAGTAAGGACTTGGAAAGTTTTTGAAAAATATGCAGCAAACAACGGCAAACAAATTTACATTTTTAAAATGGGGATTTTAGAATGGATAGCAGTTTAGAAGTTATCTAGCACAAGCCACATCCAGGTAAGGACAAGTAATCTTCCATGACAGGTATGCTTAAAATCTCCAAGAATGGGGAATTTGTTATTCCATGGCACAGTTTGTTCCATGTACAAATTCAGCTGAAATTCATTTATTCTGAGCTAAGTTTTTCCTCCCAAGAATATGAGTTTGATTCCAGTTATCTCTGAAACAACTCAGGGACGAATCCCTCTTTTGTCCATGATAATGTTTCACACGTTCCACGTTCACACGTTTCTTTCTAAGTAGTTCTTTCAACAATTTATCAAGTGGCCATTCCCAAACTATTTTCATATTATTTTACTGATGCTCTAAACACAGTTCTAGTTTATAAATATCCCTGTATTCTGGTGGCACAGAAGCAACATAACATTTAATATTTAGACTCATCACTAGAGAGGTACCATCATGTCCTGTGATGAGCACAAGACCTCTGTGAATGCAGGTTAAAATTGCATTAGCTTCATTACCAGTTAAACAACACTCTTAAGTTGTATTGGTTTTGTCATCAGATAAAAACTTCTGTCATTTTTCACATGAACTGTGACTTGATAGGACTCCCATGTCTAGTTTTTGTGCAACTAGAACAAATAATACTAGAATTTACATGGAACCACAAAGCTATCTTGAAAAAGAACAAAGAAAAAGAAGAACAAAGCTAGAGATATCACAATTCCAGATTTCAAGATGTCCTACAAAGCTATAATAATTAAAACAGTATGCTACTGGCACAAAAATAGACACACAGATCAACAGCACAGAATAGAAATAAAACCACACTCATATGGTCAATTAATCTATGACAAAGGAGCAAGAATATATGATGCAGGAAAACAAAGTCTCTTCAATAAATGGTGCTGGAAAAACTGGACAGCTACATGTAAAGGAATGAAATTGGACCACTTTCTTACAACATATACAAAAATAAATTCAAAATGGATTAAAGACCTAAATATAAGACATGAAGCCATAAAACTCCTAGAAGAAAACATAGGAAATAATCTCTGAGATATTGGACTTAGAAACGTATTTATGAATATGTCTTCTCAGGCAAGGGAAATAAAAGTCAAAATAAACTATTGAGGCTACAGCAAAATAAAAAGGTTTTGCATAGCTAAAGAAACCATCAACAAAATGAAAGGCAATCTACTGAATGGGAGAAGATGTTCGCAAATAGTATATCCAATAAGGAGTTAATATCCAAAATGCATAAAGAACTTATACAACTCAACACCAAAAAACCACAGATAATTGATTAAAAATGGGCAGAGCATCTGAATAGAGATTTTCTCAAAGAAGCCATACAACGGCCAACAGATATATGAAAATATATTCAACATCACTCATCATCAGAGAAATGCAAGTCAAAATGATATAATACTTAAATTAAAAGGCCATTTATTCTTTTAAAAAATACTTCTCTAATAGTCATTTAATCTACAATCATAGTTTTCAAAAGATAATTCTTACTGGATTTGAAATTTTATTTCTGGAATGAATCAATAGCATCATAACTTCATAAATATATCAATAGTAGGATAATTTATGCTCTCCTCTATAGGTCTTATGGTCTTTATTCTTATGGTCTTATGGCCTTTGGTCAACACAGAAAACCACTCCTTTTATTAATATTTAAGTAATATTTCAATTGCTTTTTAGCTCCCTAAAATATAAAAGAAAGCCAAAGAGATGTCACTTAGAATTATAAATTATGATAACTTTACAAAAATTTATAATTCTCACCATTCTTTTTATTTTTTATTTTTTTTATAAACATATAATGTATTTTTATCCCCAGGGGTACAGGTCTGTGAATCACCAGGTTTACATACTTCACAGCACTCACCATAGCACATACCCTCCCCAATGTCCATAACCCCACCCCGCTCTCCTGACCCCCTCCCCCCAGCAACCCTCAGTTTGTTTTGTGAGATTAAGAGTCACTTATGGTTTGTCTCCCTCCCGATCCCATCTTGTTTCATTTATTCTTCTCCTACCCCCCATTACATTTATTCTTCTGTAACCCCCCATGTTACATCTCCACTTCCTCATATCAGATTCTCCCCATTCTTTATCTGCATACCTTGTAGGATTGCACCTTTCCCTTCCCTTGAGGTTAGGACCAGTCATGTAATGGGCTCTGCCTGGTAAATGATAATGGAAATGATATACTTCCTTTCTAGGCAGTAGTTTTTAAGAGCCAATGTGCAATTCACCACATGTTTTTCCCTACATTAGCATCCAGCAGTGATCTAGATTTTGGATACATCAGCCTAGATACCTGAGAAAAGTCCCCAGGCAAACCCTGATGGATATGTGTACAAATAAACCTTTATTATTTTGTGCCATATTGGTTTTGGAATTATTCATTACCTTAGCATGACCTAGCCTATTTTAATACAGACCTAATTATATCCTGAGTATCTTGGGGAAAATGTTCCCTCTTGCCTATTCTCAGCCACTCCTCCTCTAGGTAATTGTCTCTAGTTCTCACCACATTATTCCAGAGATTAGATGTGGTGTAACAGTAGAGTTTTGTAAAGATATTAAGGTCACTCATAAAAATATCTGCTTGTCCATCGTAAATAAGTGGAGCATACTTTTTATTGGAGAGGCTCTTCTAGATCAGTTGTAAACCAAGGTGAGTGTTCAGAGACAGGACTACATATCAACATATTAGATAATATATATTAAGTTAAACCAAAAGGATCCAAACACTGGAGAAATTTAATTTCTCTTTCATCTCAGAATTTCTCTGGTATCAGAATTTAGGCCTGAAGACAAGGGTGGAGACATATTGGCCATGCATTCTCATTGAAGACTCCCTGGTATGCTTTTCATTTTAAATTCTGACGTCTTTTGTATCATGCCAGATGGTGCCTTATGTCAGATGACACATCCCAGGAAAAAGTCATGTGTCAGTCACTCTATCAGTACAGTGCTTTGAGTTGTTTTTCCTATTTTGATGATATCTGTGTATTGACCACCTATGCCGGACCATCTCATTTCTCCTAATCAGGTATAAAATCGCAGGAATAATAAATTTTCCAAGTTGAAAAGTTACTGCACAGAAGAGACCTATGTTTTCTACCCCCTTAAGATGTCATATGCAGATACATTTTTGGTAGGAAGAGTAGTAAAATGTTCATTTTCATGCTTGTTTCTTGTTGATTACATCTGCTTCTACTGTAATTTTAACACGCTTTCTTCACCTCTCTCTTCTGCATATTTGTATAATTCTGAGACTTTCCCCTGTTTGAAGTAAATGTTTGTGTTAGCTTCTGGTTTCCATGTGCTCTCTGGGTCTGGGCAATTTTTTTTGCACATATCTTTAGTTCCAACCTCCTCCTCAATATACTCAGTTCTGGAACAAAGCTGGGATGTTCATTCAAAATACATGAGAACCTACTTTGTGCCAGCCACTGGGCTAGGCTCTGGCATCCTGCTATGAGTAACACAATAACCTTAGTAAGAGATGAACAATTCAACAAATAGTTACATTAAGATTTTGTTATAATTATCATACGGTATTAAAATAATTGGGTCCATTGTTCTGACAGAGCACAGAACTATCAAAGGTATAAGATAGCAACTGAAGATGTGTTCTGTAGGATAGAAAGTACTTGGACTGGTTGCCCAGAGCTTTGATTAGAAAAAAATGTATAGTTGCCATATACATATATGTACATATATGTGTATAATATAAACACACACATATGGTGTGTATATATATACACATATATAGTGCACATTTATTACATTTACATACGCCCACATGTGTGTGTATGCATGTACATATATGCATATATATTCATTTTTAATGGAGTCATAGCCTGGCAAATGTCTAAGTTTCATAATTGCCACTAAGCACTAACCGAAGTTCAGAAGAGAATTAAAAATTTAGGATTATGAGTAGAAAAAATTAGTTTGGACAAATTGATTAATTATCTGTATTTTTCTCTTTCTCATCTCTCCATCCTTCCAGAAACATATTAGTCACCATTCACACAATGCAACATTAATTACTACACTATATCAGGTATTCATGTTTTACCTTTTTTTCTGACAATTTTAGGTGACTTAGTAATTTTGTCCTAATTCAAATGTATATTAATTTCTAAGAATTTGTATAGATAAGTTGTCTTTAAAATAGGGAAAATTTAAATGTAGGATATTTGCAGAAATGTCAGAACAATTTCCTGATGAGTAGCTGGGCTCTGACAAAACAGGGTTTTCTGCACATTGCAGAATCCTAGAGGTGTGTATGAGTTTGAGGTTTGAAATAGAGGCTTTATGTTATCTAACAAATTTATTTCATAAAAATACACAATACAAATATTTACCAAAATAATATTTTTATAATAGTATCATTCTTATAAATATAATGCTTTTAGTACTGGTATCATTTGATATAAAATCTCAAACTCTACTCTCAAAACTCTTAACATACCAAGAAAAAATGCGTATGCTCTAAAAAAGATAAATCATTTAAATTATTCTGTTAATATTATGGCATTATAATTACTAGAATTTACTGTAAAAACTTACTGTATAAGTTAGTATATTCATACTTTGGTAGAATATAGACTATGTGTTCATATCTTTTATTTATAATAATTTAATTATATTAACTTAGCAGACTGATAAATTTTTCCATTCTCTCTCTTCCTTCTCTCAAACACATGTAATTAACATCTGAAAACAGGTGAGAGAATATTCATGGATATTCAGCTTCCGTACCAGAGAAATGAAATACAACTATTTCTCAGTACACTCAAAGGAGTGCATGCTAATAAACTTGTTAGAGAAATACATCTTCAGATGCAAACAACTTTAATTTGCTGAACATACTGAATCTGCTAATATTTTACATTACAGAACCTTGATGAAACTCAGCCAGAGTTTTCCATTTTCATTGGTCTTTCTCATAGTAAAAAAAGATCATTAAAGTTAGGTTTCAGATTTTGTAAATCTTAACGGCTCTCTCAAATAGAGCTCCAATAAACTTACTCAGATTAATCTCCTGTTGTTATTTGATGAATAACAATATGTATTTTTTTATTTCTCTATGATTAATAGAATATTAGCAAACATCATCAATCTTACGCTTTCCAGTATCTGTAAGATAAAGCTACAACGAAATATTATCGCCTTTAAAAATCAATTGTCTCTTTGTCCTGTATGTAGTTACTTTATGCAATTAAATCATAGAAAATTTATTATTAAAGGAAAGTCAGTTCATCAATTATTTTCAGTCTGGGTTATACTCTGTTATTTTGTTTTTTTATGTAGTGATGGTAACTCATTTATTTTTCTTCTTTCTTAGTATAAAAATTCTTATTGTGATTAAGAAGCCTATTGACTACAACTTTCATGTATTCAATATGTCTGTTTTTCTTCCCAGCAGAACACATTTTCACTAAAATTTAAAGACTGATTTTTCTTAAAGTTAGGCTCTGTTAAGAAGAAAAGTATATTTAGGCATTGGGTACTGCTATTTATTTCTTTCACCATAGAATATGCTTTTTAAAAAGATCAAGGGGCGCCTGGGTGGCTCAGTTGGTTAAGCAACTGCCTTCAGCTCAGGTCATGATCCTGGAGTCCTGGGATCGAGTCCCACATCGGGCTCCCTACTCGGCAGGGCATCTGCTACTCCCTCTGACCTCTCTCCTCTCATGCTCTCTCTCTCAAATAAATAAGTAAAATCTTAAAAACAAACAAACAAAAAAAAAACCCAACACATTATTTTAAAAAATAATAACAATAAATAAATAAATAAGATCAAACTTCAGAATACTTCATGTTTCCTAGAATAGATATTTTTCTCCCACCTATTAAGGATGGAAGGTCATTATAAAAATATTTGTTGTTATTGCATACATTTATGTGGATATTCATATTTGACTTCCACATTGCCTTTCTTAAAGTAGGAGGAAAGTGGTCTACTATGACTGATAGGATTGTGGGTTGGAAATGCACAGAAGGAAAATCTAGGGTTGGTTTAAGAGAAACATGTAATAGTAAATTAACTGAAGAAAGCTATCAAGGTATGAGCAAAACCAAATTAGACACCAATTTGTATTCGTTAACTGGGTTCATTTCTTTGCTGCTGTACAATATAGGCAGAAAGTTTAGTGTTTCTGTATTAGTCAAGTTGAGATTGAGATTTTGGAGGTCTCAGTAAAAAGTAACTCAGTATATATAAAGCACTGGAAAAAATAATTTACGCTCAAAGAGAAAAGCAACACATAAAATACTAATATAATATTCACCATTTGCTGATTATCTTCTCTGTGCCAGGCATCAATGGGCATGTTATGTGCCATCTCTAATCTTCTTAACAACCTTGAAATAACCATTAGTTCTATTTTACAGGTGAGAAGAATAAATTTAAAGATGCTAAATAACTGATTATGTGATAGAGTTGATGATGATTAGTAGTTAGGTCTATCTGATTCTAAATAATTTGTTCCTTTGACGATAGGAAGCTGGAGAATTACAGACACCTGCCCAGGCTGAAAACAGCAGCAGCATACGTCTCTATTCACTTACTATCATGACTATACCTCCTGGAATTACTGAAACAATATTAACTTATAACATTCCTCCATTAGTTTCATATATATTTGTTAAATCATGAGTCTCAATTTTAGGTTTACAATATAATGGAAATCAAATGTTACTGACTCACTTTCTTTATTACCTGCTGAATTACATTTTATGGAAACAGATAATAATGCCTCAGGATCCCAGAAGACCTAAGAACACTCCTCTGATTACCAACTAGAGCAGTGTCAAAGTGTCCCACAAAAACCTTCCCTCAGTAAGAGAGTCCCGACATTTTAGCTGGAGAGAGAGCCGCACAGAGTTTACTCTCCTACAACTGGTAGAACCATGTTCAGCCAATGGGATGTAGTAAAACATGATGAATTCAATTTCTATATTATGCTCATTCAAGAAGAGGATTGGCCCTCTTCAGTTCCTGTTTCTCACTAGCTGGAAGGCAATTAAGGTGAGCTATCTCGGACAGCATAGACCTACATAACATTTTAGCAATGTTAGTACAACATCAATATCTTGCTCTGTGGAAAATGGAGTTGGTAATAAGCAAAACACAGGAGTATTCAGTATTCTGAATAAATTCAAAAGTATGCAGAGCTAATGGTTGACCATGAAAATGAATTTCTAAAAGGATGGAGATATCTAGAGCTGAGTGTGTAAAGAAATTACGAAGGGAAGTGTTGGATAGACAGAGTCATCACATAGAATGTTTGGTAGATTTAGAAGGAAGTATGAACCAAATGTAAAACACTAATGGCGATGACATAAAATGATCAATACCAGATATGTGGAAGGGCAAAAAAATTATTTGGCTAAGAATGTAAGCATCTCTTAGAAGTAGGGGTTTTACTAAACACTGGATGTATAACAATACCAAAATGACAATGAAGCACTTAAATCATAACCATTCCATCTACCAATATTATCAGATATATACTGTTGAAAATAACTATCTTTCCCTGATGAGAAAGGAGGTCAAACTGCAACAATATCAAGCCAGGAGAATTTTGCTACGGATATGATTTAAGAGCAAAAGATGAGAAAGAGAAATAATCTGAGTGAAGTATGGAATGTTAGAATAATGGAAATATGCTCTGGTCAGGAAAAAGCAAACAGCAATTTCTTTTAAAAAAAAAGATAATGCTTAAGTTCAAGATGATGATTTATAGACTAAAGGTTGTTATTTGAAGATATACGCTGGAATCTGCAGATTAAGGACATTTCCTCTTATTACTCTATACTGAATTGTCTCCCAAATTCATATATCGAAGTCCTAAACCCCCAATGTAATCATATTTGGAAATGGGACCTTTGGGAGAGAATTAGGTTTAGATGAGGTTTTGAGGTTGGGACCCTCATGACGGGATTATTGCCCTTGCAAGAAGAGACACCTGGGAGCTTCCCCACACCACCATGTGAGGACAAAGCAAGAAGGTAGCCACCCGCAAGCCAGGAGGAGAGCCCTCAGAGACTGGCCATGCTGGCACCTAGATCTTGGACTTCTGGCTTCCAGACATGCAAGAAATAAATTTCTCTTGTTTAAACCATTCAGTCTATGGTATTTTGTTTCAGAAGCCCCAGCAGACTGACACATTTATTGTATACTTTTCTAGGCTATGTGACAAATGATCACAAACTTGGCAGTGTAAAAACAACATGAATTTTTTATCTCACAGTTTCAGTGGGTCAAATGTTTGCAAGGATTAGCTGAGTCCCCTGCTCGGGCTCCTTCCTGGCTGACATTAATGTGTTGGTCAAGGCTATAATCTTATCTAAGCCTCAGGGTATTTTTCCAAGGTCATCTAGGTTGTTGAGAGAACTGAGTTCTGAACTTCCAGTTGTAGGATTAAGGTCCCCACTTGTTGTTGGGGCTACTTTTAGCAGCTAGAGTTTACTCTCAGGTGTTAGCCATGCGGCCTCTCCCAGCATAGCAGCTTACTTCTTCAAAATCAACAGGAATCTCTCTGTAGCCAGCTAAAACAAAATTGTGTGTAACACAATATAATCACAGGAATAACTATCATATTAACTTGGCCTTATAATGCAACCCAATCAGGGAAGCAACTGTGCCATGATTCACAAGTCCCAACCACACTCAAGGAGAGGAGATTATTCAGGGCATGTACACAAGGGGGCCAGGATTTTTAGGATGATTTTAGATTTCTACCTACTGCACTGAGTAAGTAGGCCTCAGTAAATTATGTTGCCAAAGATTAACCCAACGATCTCTGACCTCAGATGCTCTTTCTCAATATGAACTTCCCTAAATAGAAGTGAAGTATATTTCTCCTGTTTTTGAATCTGTGGAGAACTGAGGGACCAGACAACAGCGTTGGCTGAGTTCCCAACTAGCACCCAGGACCAAATGCCAACCATGATAGTAAAGCCATTTTGGACCTTGCCGTTATCTCACTACTGTATGAATTGGTGTGTGAAGTAAAATAATTGAGGGTCAACTCATAGAATTAGTTTTTAAAATTAAAAAAAGTTGGTATTTTAAGCCAGCTGTTCATGTTGTTTTGAATGTTTTGATATGTGGCAGGAGTAACAAAACAGGCAAAAGTAGGTAAGAAGAGGTTGGGTATAAGGGGAAGATAGCCTGATAGGGTAAGAAAGTGAGAATAAACATGTATGAATAACCAGGGTGACCATATAATTTTATTGTGCAAATAGGGATTTTTTTTTTTGAAAGAGAAAAGAAGCAGAATAAATATTCTGTCAGGATGACCAGCAATAAAATGACATACGCTAAATGAAGGGGAAAAGGTGCAATCAGTGAGGCTGGTTTAATTATCTTATGATAAAAAGGAAGTTGACAAATAAATCCATTAGAGCAAGTGGCAGTTTACACATACTGAAAAAAAGAAATATACTGCTGGAGAGGATTTGGAGCTGTTTAAGTGCTGGTTAAAGTTTACCAGAATATTCCAATGCAAGAGCTATCACTAAAACACTAGCTATTAAAGAGTTTGGTAAATCTTTTGAGTCTTCCTAGGAAAGGTTATAACTAAAAACGCAGAAAAACCTATTGCTTTTTTCCTGTACAACAGAGTACCTCAAAATGGACCCCAGAGGACCACTTACAGCAAATCTTCAGCATGTTCCCTTTTCACTAATAGATAAACACCCAGCTGAGCTTACTTTATGAAACTGTTTTTTTCTTTTTTTCAACTTATGGCTATTTTTAACTTCTGTAAAATAAAGTTATAAATGAGAGTTAAAAGCAATGTTCTTGATTTGACCACAGCGACAGTAAATGATATGTATGAATTGGTATGAGTGTTAAAGATTTCAGAGTTTATAAGTAGAGATGGATACTAAGTGGCTTTTAGAGATTTTAAAGAAATTGATAATGTTTATTAGAGATATTCCTGAATAATGCTTTATGCTATTCTAAATATTTCCCCTCTCAACTGGCTTCATAAATTATTTATTAATTATTAGAATTATTGATGCAGTTCATTTGTCAGCTGTCCACCTTGATTATATTTATTGATTATATTTATCTGGTCAAAGGATATAAGTGAACGATTAGAGAGCTGGAGTCTAAAGGATGGGGTTCCAGAATCAGATCTTTTACTATTAATGTTCCCTTCTACTAGCATTTAAAACACAGATATGCGGTCCTATTGTTAGTAAGCTTAATGTTCAAATCGACAAAACAAAAACAAAAACAAAACTGAAGGTTTGGCATCAAAGTTCACTGACTTCCTCAATTCCTGTGAACTTCACAACTGCTGCATTTCAGAAATTCCTGTCAAAGCTCTTGATATCAATGGGAAATGTTTCACTTGGAAATCTTAAATTCTACCGCCAACCCTCTGTCTTCTCTTGTCCTTCCAGGATTTTTATTTCCACACACTCTCAACAATTTATCTTATTGAAACCTACAGTCCTTTGATTTGTCCTTCTTCACTCATGGCATAATCAGAGCCTTATCTCTTTTGATGTGTAATCATAGACTCCTCTCTCTCTACACTCATTTGCCTTTGCCAAGTCTATAAGCAAACTTCAACTTCACCATCTTCACTGAAATTCTTTTTTTCTACAGGAGACTTTCTGGTAAAAAGAGTAAAACATGGCATGGCATTCTTACCACATCAACCCTGTTTTCAATGTCCCTCCAACTTGGGCCATAAATATTACTGAGAAAACTTTTCACATCATGTTTTTTTTCCCAAATTCTTGATGGCTAATGGAAAATTTTATTTTCTTCCTTAAGCCTCCTGATTATTATAGGCACTGACTTAGGAATTTTTTTTAAGCATTTTTGAGACTGATCCAAAATCATAATGATACTTCCCTTTTTTGTTGTTGTTCAGTTAGCCGCTGTATAGTACATCATTAGTTTTTGATGCTGTGTTCAATGATTCATTAGTTGCTTATAACACCCAGTGCTCATCACAACACCTGCCCTCCTCAATACCCATTACAGACTACTTCTCCATCCCCCCGCCGCCTTCCTCTCTGAAACCCTCAGTTTGTTTCCAAGAGTCCATAGTCTATCACGATTCATTTCCCTCTCTGATTTCTCTCTTTTCAGTTATCCCTCCCTTCCCCTATGGTCCTCTGTGCTATTTCTTATGTTCCACATACGAGTGAAACCATATGATAATTGTCTTTACAGATGTAGTGAAAAGAAGGGGCATATCTAAGTTAGCTGAAATTAGTTTCTATCATGCTTAAATAAAAGGTTTTTCAAAAATTTTATTTGGTTGTTTATTTTACTGTTTTAGCTTTACTGAGATGTAATTGACAAAATTGTAAGATATTTGAAGTGTTTAGTATGGTGATTTGATAGATGTATATGTTGTAAAAGAATTTCTCCCATCAAATAAATATTCTTAAATAAAACATATGTGCCTCTTAAGAAAGCCAATATTTGAATATGTGTCATTCAGAGGGAATTAACAAGTTCTATTACAGATAGATATCTTTTCTTTTTTTTTTTAAGATTTTATTTATTTATTTGACAGAGAGATCATAAGCAGGCAGAGAGAGAGGGGGAAGCAGGCTCTCTGCTGAGCAGAGAGCCTGATGTGTGGCTCAATCCCAGGACTCTGAGATCATGACCTGAGCTGAAGGCAGAGGCTTTAACCCACTGAGTCACCCAGGTGCCCCTAACATATCTTTTCAAAGTAGTGTTTTGTTTCTCTGAGTATGTATTCAATAGGGGAATTACTGGATTGTATGGCATATTCCTTCCTTCCTTCCTTCATTCATTCAGAGACGTTCCATGCTATTTCCAACAGTGTTCTCATGAATTTACATTCCTATGAGCAGAGCTCCATGTCCTTGACAACACTTGTTATTGTCTTTTTAAAAAAATTATTGTCTTTTTGATATTAACCATCCTGATTGGTACAAGGTGAATCTCATTGTGGTTTTGATTTGCATTTCCCTGATGATTAGTGATATTGAACATCTATTTTTTCATGTGCCTGTTGGACATCTGTATGTATTCTTTGTCACCATATTTTGTTTTGTTTTCAGCTCCTCTGCCCATTTTTAAAAGTTTGTTTTGTTGGTGTTGAGTTGTATAAATTATCTATATATTTTGGATATTAACCCATTATCAGATATATCACTTGCAAATATCTTCTCACATTCAGTAGGTTGCCTTTTCATTTTATTGGTGGTTTCTTTCGCTGTGCAAAAGCTTTTCATTTTGTTGTAGTCTCAACAGTTTATTTTTGCTTTTGTTTCCCTTGCCTAAGGAGACATAGCCATAAATATCACTGAAGTTGATATCAAAGAGATTACTGCCTATGTTTTCTTCTAGGAGTTTTATGGCTTCAGGTTTCACATATAGGTCTTCAATTTATTTTGAGTTTACTTTTGCATATGGTGTAAGAAAGTGGTCCAGTTTCACTTTTACTTATAGCTGTCCAGTTTTCCCAGCATCATTTATTAAAGAGAGTGTCTTCCCCTCATTGTATATTCTTGCCCCTTTGCTGTTGATTAATCAACCATAAAAGTGTAGGTTTATTTCTGGGCTCTCTATTCTGTTCTATTGATCTACATATCTCTTTTTGTGCTACTAACATACTGTTTTGATTACTACAACTTTGTAGTGTATTTTAAAATCTGGGATTGTGATACCTTCAGCTTTGCACTTTCTTCTCAAGTTTGTTTTATTTATTGGAGGACTTTTGTGGTTCCATACAAATTTTAGAATTATTTGTTCTAGTTCTGTGAATAATGCTATTGGTATTTTTATAGGAATTGCATTGAATCTGTAGATTGCTTTGGGTAGTATGGACATTTTAACAATACTAATTCTTCCCATCCATGAGCATAGAATATTTTTCCTTTTGTGTTTTCTTCAATTTCTTTCAGTCATAGCCTATACTTTTCAGAGCACAGGTGTTTCACCTCCTCAGCAAAACTTATTTAAATTTTAAATAACTTTAAATGAAATTTATTCCTAGGCATTTTTTTTCTTTTTGGTGTAATTGAAAATGGGATTGTTTTCTTAATTTCTCTTCCTGGTACTTCATTATTAGTGTAGAAAAATGCAACAAACATTCAATATAGTTACAGGATACAAAATTAACACACAGAAATCCGTTGGTTTTATTCTTAATCTTAAAGTAAAAGCTTTCAGTTTTTACCAGTAAGTATGATGTAAGCTGTAGGTTTGTATATATGGCTGTTTTTATGTTGAAGCATGTTCCATCTAAGACCACTTTGTTGAGAGTTTTTACTCATGAATGGGTGTTATATTTTTTCAATTGCCTTTTTTGCATCTATTGAGATGACCATACAATTTTTATTTTTCCTCTTCTTGATGTGATGTATCACATTGATTGATTTGTGAATATTGAACCACTCTTGTGTCCTTGGAATAAATCCCACTTGATCGTGGTAAATGAGGTTTTTGTTGCATTGCTAAACTTAGTTTTCTAATATTTTGTTGATGCTTTTTTCATCTATGTTCATCAGGGATATTGGCCCATAGTTTTATTTTTTTTTATAGTGTCTTTATCCAATTTTGGTATCAGAGTAATGCTAGCCTTGTAAAATAAATTTGGAAGTTTTCCTTCATCTTTTTATTTTGTGGATCCTTTGACTAATTTTTATAGATATAATAGATTTTACTACTTTTGTGTTTCAACTCCATACTGGCTTCATAAATGATTAATCTATTACCTTTACTATATGTTTGCTTTTACCAATGAAATTTGTTTTTCATAATTTTCTTACTTCCAGTTATGTCCTTTTCTTTCCACTTAAAGAATTCCCATTAACATTAGTGATGAACTCCTTCAGCTTTTGCCTGGAAAATTCCATTTCTCCTTCAATTCTGAATGATAACCTTGCCAGGTAGAGTGTTCTTGGTTGCAGGATTTTTTCCTTTAAGCACGAATGTATCATGCCACTCTCCTCTGCCTGCAAATTTCCTGCTGAAAAATCAGTTGATAGTCTTATGGGGTTTTACTTGTTTTTTTTTTGTTGTTGTTGTTGTTCTTTTTTTTTTTTTTCCCTGCCGCTTTTCTTGCTGTTTTTAAAATTATTCCTTTATTGTTATTATTTACCATTTTAATTATGTGTCTTGGTGTGGACCTCTTTGAGTTCATCTTCTTAGTGGCTCTCTGTACTTCCTAGACCAGGATGCCTGCCTTTTCCCTCAGATTAAGAAAGTTTTCACCTTTTATTTTCAAGTATGTTTTCTCTTGAACCCTCCCTGTCCACCACTCCTCCAAAGCTTTTCTGGAATCTCTATAATGTGAATGTTATTAAGTTTGAAGATTTTGCAGAATTCCCTTAAGCTTTTCTCATTTCTTTTTTTTTTTTTTTCTTATGTTTGCTGTTCAGCTTAGTTGCTTTCCATTACCCTGTCTTCCAGGTAACTGATCTGTTCTTTATCCCCTAATCTGCTATTGATTCCCTCTGGTATGTTTCAGTTATTATATTCTTCAGCTCTGACCGGTTCTTTTTCTATATTTTTTTCTATCTCTTTGTTGAAGTTCCCAGTGAGTTCATTCACTCTTTCTCAAGGGCAGTGAGTATCTTTATAACCATTACTTTGAACTGTTAACCAGGCATATGCTTATTTTCTTTTCATTTAGTTCTTTTTCCATGGTTTTTTCTTATTCTTTCATGGTGTCTATATGCTCACTTTGTCCAACTCTATATTTGTTTCTATGTGTCAGATGGGTCAGCTATATATCCTGGTCTTAGAAGTAGTGGCCTTGGGTTGAGGAGGTCCTGTGGTGCCTCATAGTGCAATCTCTCCTGGTTACCAGAATCAGGTTCTCCAGGTATTTCTTCTATGTCAGTTTGCATGCTCCCTTCTATAATGGCTAGCCACATTTGCTATGGTCACACTGATGGGTGAGGCTAGCCTTTAATCCAGTTACCTGCTTTACCTACTGTGGGCACACTGGTCATGGTTTTCTGCCCATGTTATTGAGAGGCCAGGCTGCAACTGCTGTTATCCCCTTGGTGGGTGGAACTGGCATTCAGGAAAGCTGCCTATAATTAGCCTCTGCCACAGCTGCAGGTACACTGAAGGGCAATGTCTGCTGCCTTTGCAATAACAAATAAGTCTGGCTGCAGGAACCGTGGGTTGCTGGTGTGTGAGGTTATCTTTCCCACTTCCCAGGGCAGAAGTCACTTTAGAGTGGTACCAGTCCTGGCCAGACTGCTTGTCAGATGTGGTGAGGCAGAAGCTGTTTGTGAGGGGTTCCTGCTAAGGTAGGCAGGTTGGGTACGGTAGGTCTGCCCAGGAACACCAGTGTAGTACGAGCAAGGTAGAGGGAGAGTTTAAGAACTGGCTTTTGTAAACATCCAGCTACCCAGGCTGAGGAGGGGCAAGAAAATTGTGTCTGTCACCACTTGTGTTCCTGAAGAGAGCTCCTACAGATCCCTGATCCTCATGCTCTAAGATTAGTCAGTAAACCTCCTCAAGGAGGAGGTGCTTTCAAATTGCTGCTTTGGGGCTGTATCTCAGACCAATCCATTTGGCATGCTTGCTCTTTAAGGGTGGGGTTCAGTTATCTATCACCCTAAAGGTCTCCTGGAGTTAAGCCTACTGATTTTTAAAACTCCCAGAGTTAAGCCCTGGTGATTTTCCAAACCAGATATTATGGGGATTCGTCATCTCAGTGAAGGTCCCCAAGGCTGGGGGTGCCCAGTGTGGGCTTAATCCCTTTGCTCCCCCATGCTTGCATTGTCCTTCAGTTTGTGGTTAATCACACTGGGAGTTTGGCTCCTGGCCATGTCTCTGCCCCTCCTACCTTTTCAATGCAGCCTTTTTCTAGGACTAGCTGTGAAAGATCTGTTCTGCAGTCTTCAGGTCATTTTCAGAGTTAGTTTGAATCAATGTAGTTGTTGCCCCAGTGTGTCCCTGGGAAAAGGTAAGCTCAGGATTCTCCCATTCCACCATCTTCCCCCTTTCTCAAATTTTTTTTTTCTATTTTAATCTGTATGTAAGATTTATGGTTTTGAGATTTTTCTTTTATGCTTGGAGACCTCTCCCTTTTTAACATAACAGTAAAGGAATTCTTATTCTTTTTAATACTTATCTAAATTATCTTCCATATATATATATATATATATATATATATATATAAAATATTTGATATATTCTAAATAAATGGTGTGATTAAAGGATCAATTTTAACAATATATTACCAAATCCCAATGCCTTTGTTTTTGTTTCTGTTTTTAAGGGAGAGCAAAAGAGCAAGAAGGGGAAGGGCATAGAGAAAGAGAGAGAGAGAGAGAGAATCTTAAGCAAGCTCTATGCCCAGCATGGAGCCCAATGGGGGCCCAACACAAGGCTTGATCTCATGACCCTGAGATCCTGACCGGAGCTGAAATCAAGAGTCAGAAGCCTAATTAACAGCCACCCACGTGCCCCTAACCTAAAGCCATTTTTAAATTGGATAGTCCTTTTCTCACTAATTTGAAATGCCATTGCTCTCATGGATCAAATACTTCTATATATTGGAATTTGTTTCTTGATCTTATTTTGTTCTCTCCTGATCCTGACTCAGTCCCTCACTGAGTCCCTCACTGTCTTAACTGTTACAGAATTTTTGTGTGTTTTGGTATTCAGTAGTACAAACTCCTATTTTTTTCTTATTTTTTTTCAAAATTCCTTTGATGCTTGTACCTTCTTTGTGACAGGGTATTTACGGATTTTGTTTTGCTATCCATCTCATAATTATTGACTTTTATTTGTCAATTGTTTCTCCACTTATATTGCTATGTTTAATTTAATCTCATCAATGATATTTTGAATGAGTATGCTTCCAATGCAGTTCCATACTTGTTTTTTGCTAAGAATTCCAGTGATAGTGCTGGTCCCTTTTTGTTTGTTTGTTTTTGTTTTGGGTTTTTTTTTTTTTTCTTTTTGGAGGAAGGATAACTTTCAGTTTAGGCATTTCCCTAAACACTTAGGTAACAGAAATTCTAAACTCTGATGTTATGAGATAAAATGAATTCCCAAGAAGATTTCTCTCCCTCCTTCCCCTCCTAGTAATTAGGCAGAGACATACATGAATACTTATTATTGTTTGTTTGGTGCTTAAAGACACACTTTGCCTTTTCAGCATTTCTACTGAAATAGTAATCCTTTCAGGGTGAAGCTTTGCATATGAAGTCTCAATTCCAGCTGCCACATCATTGTGTATAAAGGCATCACTCCTTGTGTCACTGCGGGAATTTCTTCTTTCCAATCCCCAAATTGCTGAGATAAGCACCCTCTCACACCCCAAGCAACTATGAATTCTCATTCCATTTTTTGACACATCAAGATTTCTCTTTCTTTTCAGTAAGCTCAACTCCATGTATTATGATACTGTTTCAAGAGAGATTTAGAGTATCATGGTCTGTCATTTCTAGAATTCAAAGGTTTTTTTAAATTTTTTTTTAACTTTTTAAGTTAAAAAATTCATAATATATAATAATTAAACTATCTTTCAAATGGATAGAGGGTTTTTTTCCTATCTGCAATCTAAATATCTCATTTCTTCCATTCAACTACAAACTCTCTGATTCTGTGGTACAATATTATTTATCAAAACTACAGTTGCTGTTAGAGAAATACTTGAAGTGAGTGAATTTCTTTGGGTTTCAATTAGAGCACTTTTTCAGCAACACCAAAGACTTAATAAATAACATGACAAAATCACCATTTACTTTTCAGTTTAGAGGTACACCACGCAAAATCTCAGATACTTCATTGTACTGCTGGACAAGCCACTCTTCATAGACTAGACATCTGCTCAGATACCTAGTGATATCCACTGTTAAAAAATCCCAAATGCTGTGCTTTCTTCAGCAGTATTTCTACTCAGAAGGAATTTGTCCCTCTTTACAGTGTCAAATTTACATACAAAAGAAGAGAAACTTTAATCCACTCCTTAATCCTTCAAAACTGCCCAAGGAAGAAAAAGAAGCCTTTTAAACTAAGATATAATAATTTTCACTCACTCCTGCAATAGAACTAGAACACAAATTAGACATAAAAAATCCCTTTCAACTTTTGAGCACAAATTTAAAGTAAAGTTTTATTCTGAATTTGAAATTTGCCAAGGTCTGTGGCTGAGTTTCAGATACCCACTTCCCTTCTTGGCAGTAGATAATTTGGAAATCAGAAGTCTGCACATTTGAGATATTTCCAGGCTTGGAGTGTCAAAAAGACAAGATGGCATATGGTGAAGTAAAAGGGATTTCTCACATTCAGGAACACATTTCAACTTCCAAAACATAAAAATAAATAAGTGCTTTTTCAAATTCATAAAAGAAATAATGAGAATTTTGCCCAAATATTATAGACATACCAATGTTAAGCAGCAAGATGTTTAAGTCTGTCACTTCCTGCAAGCTTTCCACTAAATGGATAAGTTCAAATTTCAGGACTGTCATATTAACTTTGGCATAAAAATGCTTCCTTCTTTGGCAAAGATGACAGTATTCCCCCTCAAAGAAAAATTATAGTCTAATTAAAGTATACAATTTGATGTTTTTATACCAACGTTTTCCTGGGAAGTTTCTTCAATACTCCACTTGCTAATTTTAAGTTCAATGGATCAGAATTTTGAGGGAATTGATGTGGCGAACACAAGGTCTATGGTCTGCTCGGTTGTCCATTTACCTGCTCAGTTCTTTATTCTCTTTGACTGTTATAAGACAGAAGTTGGTATATTCTAGAGTCTCACTATAGTTCATTTATTTATTGATGTTGTGAGTATGTTGATATATGTTATCACTTCAAGTGTTATAGAAGAAAGTACTTATATCAATCAACTTTGTTATTTTTCTGATAAACTATTAGCAGAAAAAAATAAAAATACTAATTAAAGAAACATTGATCATACTTATAGATTTCCACTATCTACAACATTACCGTGTATTATCAGTTGTTTCATTAATGTGAATACTTAAAAAAATATTTTTCTCTTAACTGCAGAATAACTTATTTGAAAATAGCCCAATAATCAGTTGGGCTGATTTAAGGAGATTAAGTGGAGATTATGTGGAGAAATCCTGCAACTTTAACAAGAAAGTTATGAAGTTGCCCATATGACTCTTTGTTCATTATTTAGATTTATACAAGGGGTATCTTTGTGCGACAGCTTCTTTAGAATATGAGTGCAAGGCTAAACACATTTGGAAAATGACATAAAGTTATCAAAGAAAGTAGCATATTGTAAAAAATTTTATAAAGTATTTTTCCAAACTGTCAGATTATAGAAAGCATTTGAACGTGGGTAGGGTAGGATTTTCTTCAACATTTATTTTAAGGTAATAAGAAATTAACTGTTAACTTTTTAAATGTCTCACTTTTCTAAACTATAAAATATGGAATTTGAGTCTCAAAGTGAGTCCTGATCTTAAGCCTCCAAATTTGTGTGTGAGGGAGAAAAAAGTTGTGGAACAAATGTGTAGGTCTGGATAATAAAGTATTAGTTAGTTAATCTGTCTGAGCTTCACTTCTTATCCACAAAAATCACTTACTATTTCTCTCCTAAGTTAATTTATACAGAGAAGGCACCCTGAGCTTTCTAAGAGAAGTGCAGTATCAAAGTAAGGTGCTTGCTGACACAAATGATAACTTCTTTTAAAATTAATATGGCATATGTGTATGGCATTTGTAGAAATATGGCATTTGTAGAAATCACCTCAAGTCACCATTTCCCTCAGTTTCATCATAGAATAAATATGTCTAACTTACATCTGAGGTGATAATTTGGTCCATCCGCTAGATATAGAGAAAATCAAATCTACATTAATACGTGTAACATTAAGATTTACCAAATACCCACTACTATTTATTCTCCAAGCTTACTGTGCCCCTTCTATGATGATTTTTATGCCTAGCTTTTTTAAGTTTTCACAAGTAACAGACCAGATACATAATATGCTTCACTTTTATACCCAGATTATGTGTTATCAATAGACTTTTCTTCACATGAGCCTACTCTTCCCTGACAGTATCTCAAAAAATAGACTGAGGTGTTTGAAAAGTTGCCCATCCCTGTGAATGCTGAAGGTGTCTCAGTTTCAAGATAACAGCATTATTTAAAACTCTGAGGTTTATACAATGAAAATACCTGGTTCTCCCATGGACTGAGGTATTAGCATTTCAGCAAAAAAAGAGAGGTATAGGAGGTAAGAATTTAAGTCTTTCTGAGAACAGCTTTGAGGATATCTGTATCATGAATCAGCTTAATGTTAATGTAAAAGAACAAACTATTTTAAATATGTAGTGTTTAAAACTCAATAATTCTGTGTGGTATTTTACCAATTTTTTCTTAGAAATGTGGGAATAATAATGAATCTCTAATACAGTTGCATGTATGAATGTCATTAAGTACTATTTGTAAATAAGGTTTTTCATTTAATTTTATAGCTTTGCAAGAAATTAATTCATAAAAATCATTTAAAAATTTTCTTACTCTCTTAGGAAAACAGACATCTTCTGATGATATCCTCATAGAGGAAGCAGAGTTTGCTTGTGTGATTATAACATTAGGATAACTCCTCAAAAGTAGAATTTCTGATTCAGAGATCATGAACCGTTTTCAGACTCTCTCTAGATGTATTTCTTAGGTAATTTCATCCTCCTTATAGCTTTAAATACTATACAAGGAAGACTCTCAACTGTGAAGCTCTAATCCGGGCATTTCTCCTAAACTCTGAAATTATAGGTCCAACTAAATAATGTCTCCAAACATAAAAAGTATTTCAAACTTAAAATGTACAAAAAAGCAAAAAAAATCCTCTTGATTTAACAAAAATTGTCCTCCAAATTTTATCATCATTTTGATCAGTGGCACCTCTGTTCTTTCAGTAGCTGAGTAAAATAAAAAACTTAATCATTTTAGGGTTCTCATATTCCCTGAATATTTACATTCATTGGAGTGGAATATCCTATTTCTGTGAAATGTGTCAAAACACACCTGATTCTTCATATTTGTGCTAATGCAACCATATTTTAGACCGCATCATGTCTTACATGGATTATTCTACCCTTCTTCCTTCTACCTCTTGCATTATCTACATGGGAACCAGAAGGATATGGTTAAAATTTATTTCTTTCATTGAATAAAAGTCTTTTCCATGTCTTCTAAAGCCCTACTTGATCTGGCTTTTCCACATCACTGATCTTCCTCTTTCTCCCAGCCCACTCACTGCCACCCACATTAGTCCCCTTTTTTACTTCAAACATGTCAGCATGCTCCTTCCCTAAGAGCTTTTAAAATACCATTCCATCTATCTGGATTGCTCTTCCCCCATATAGCAATATAGTCCATATCCCCCCTTCTTTCAGGTCTCAGCTCCTGTGATACTCATCTGAGATGACCTCAGTAAACACCATTTGCACATTTGCAACATGGCACTCTTTATCCTAATATTCAATTTTGCTTAGCCCTGTTTTCTTTTTCTTTATAGCTCTTATTACCATCCAGACTATTAGGTTTTTAAATCATTGTTTTTTGTTGTTGTTGTTGTTGTTTGTGTGTTTGTTTTTCACCCACAATGCAATGTCACTTGGAAAAGGCCAGGGTTTTGTCACTTTTGTTTTTACCTATTTCACCACATCTAGGACATTTCTTGGTTGATGATAGGTATTCTTTAAATACTAATTGAACTAATTAAGATTTTGATGCGTATTGGTAAATAGCTCTCTGCAAGTTCGAATCACTTAACTTCATCACTAATGGTGTTTGCAGGTACCTTTTCAATTGGCCTTAACCAACATTTAGAAATGTAGCTCTGTGCTCCAACACACACACACATTCATTTTCATTCTCTATCTCTACAAGGCTAATAGGAATACAGTTAAGGAATAATGTAAGATAAGGGCATTTTCATTGTGAGTAGAGTACTCTGAATAAGTAGGGCCTTGGATAATTAGAGAGTGGCTGAGGACCAAAAGAGGAGAAAGCAGGAAGCGTGCAAAGACAAATACAAAAGAGAAAGGTAGAGGGCAATGGTGTACAACAATAGAAAACAGATTCAGGGAAGCTATTTTAGCCAAGAACTGAGATGGACATTGGGTTTTCACATATGCCCATATCGCTAATTACAATTTTTCACCTTTTCTGAGAATGTGCTCTGAGATCTAGCATGCCAAAAGGAAACTTAACTTTCACTATCTATGTTTGGGAGCAGAGAAAACAGACGACCACAAGTAATACACCATGATTAAGTCTGGGTGGTGAGATAATGGATTATGGTTTTAAGTGAATTGTCTCATTCAATTCTCATAAGAACTATTTGAATTAGCTTCTATTATTAGTTTGTAAGTATCTTGCCCTAGGTCCCAAAGCTAGAGCCTAAATTTCTCAGTTTTAAATTACTCTAAATTCATATAACTTTTTTAAAAAATTTTCAGAATAAAAGTGTTCTCTCTCCTCTTCCCCTTTCTTTCTCTCCATCTCTTTCTATCTCTATTTATCTATCCATCCACACACACATAACTAGATGACTCATGAACTAGTAATTAGAGTGTTCCATAAACCAAGAGTTATGATTAGTCTAATTCTGAGCATGTGAGCTTCATTTAAATAAAATATGATTTGTTTATAATGGATTTTGTGATTGATACCAACTATTCATTGCCCCCTTATATGGTTAGCCTAAATTCATTATGGTAGCCTAAATTCACCATTTTTACCAGTGACTGGTTACCAGTTTGATAGCCTCAAACTATTTGGGCCAATAAGAGACCAGGGGAAAAGTTTCTGCAGGATTCTGGTAAAAATAAGGAAGTAGTTCTCATTCCTACTTGATGAAAATAAAGAAGAATCTTTCCATCTCTATTACTAAAAACTAACATTGGGTAAATGCAACACTACTCTGGCAAAGGAAATATACAAGAGATAAAGATATACAGATAGAGGTAGAGATGAGAGAAAGAAATGAGAGTGAGAGAGTGTGCTTAGAACTGACATTTAAAAATCACTAAAAAAATAGTGTTTATTACTAAAGATTAAACATAGTAAATAAATATCAGAATGATCTACTGGGTTAGAGGATATCTTTTACCCCTACTCAGAATGTTTAGTAAAAAGGACATGGATCCCTGTGGAAGCAACTTCCAACTGAGAACAAAAACCATTACCAACTTCAGCCTTTCATACTAGTTTTTAAACTAAAAGTGTTCAATGATTATTGGGAACTGGGATATTATTATTGCAAGATATTATTGGCAAGTTACCTACTGCTCAATGTTTTTAAGACTCAATAAATAACGTTGGTAGCAATTGCTATAATAAAATGAGATAAATGTCTCATACTCTACATAACTGAGTTGTGACTACTCAGCACATCTTGCAGCATTTAAAATATAAATCATTATTCATCTTTCTAATGATATATACCCTCAATTAATTATCAGTTGATTTTCCTATGTACAAAATTACTACATTGTCAAATAAATTTATACTAAAGGCTCTCAACCTTAGTGACATTTTAGGGCAAAGGTTATTTAGTACTGCATTTATAATGTGTAAATTATGCTTATTATTTATTGTTGAATACATTTTTTTGTTGTTGTTGAATACGCTTTAATCAAAGGAAGAGTTATAAGTCATTTACCTGGTGTCACAATGGGAAAAAAATAGATGTAGGTGGTTTTGGTCAACGCAATCATAGTTTCATTCTTCAAAAGGATATCAAACAAAAAATTAAGTTTAACACAGCATACAAGGATCAGTGGATTCTCCCAATTATCTGATCTCATGTATTTCCCCTCATAAATTCCTTATTTTAAAAAGCAAATTTTATTTATTTATTTATTTATTTATTTATTTATGAATGAGAGTGGGCAAGAGAGAGAAAGAGCATGAGTTGGGGGAGGGGCAAAGTGAGAAGGAGAAGCGAACTCCCCACTGAGCAGAAAGCCTGATGAGCACTCTATCCCAGGACCCTGGGATCAGGACCTGAACCAAAGGCAGATGCTTAACCAACTGAGCCACCTAGGTACTCTCAAAAAAAAGCAAAATCTGAGAAATTTGTTCTTTCTTTGGGTTAATTTTTCTTTCTTCTTTTTCCTTGTTTTTTAAAAGATTTTATTTATTTATTTATTTAAAAGAGCTGAGAGAGAGCATGTGTGTAAGCCGGGATGGGATGGGGTGGAGCAGAGGGTGAGGGACAAGCAGATTCAGCACCTATCTTGGAGTCCAGTGCAGACCTCAATCTCATGACCTAGAAATCATGACCTGAACTGAAACTAAGAGTCAGATGCTTAACTGACTCTGCCACTCAGGCACCCCTCTTATTCTTTTATTACATCTTCTTATAAGCTTTTTCTTTATTCCTAGGCTTACTGGATGCCACTCTTCTATGTCTGTATAGCATCCTGTACCGACTGTTACAATAGATTTGATTATGTTGTCGCATACTTCTGCAGTTGTCTCTCTCTCCCACTAAAATGGCATCTCCTTAGTAACAGAATTCTTTTTTGCTCTTCATCCCCTAACACGTGTCTCAGGACCTAGCATATGGGACAAACTCAATAAATATTTGCTGAATAAATATGTTAACAAATAAAGTTAATGGGACACCAGTAAATTCTCTGAGCCTCAATACTGCAGGAGAACTTAAGTCATTATTTAAATTTTAGTTCCAGAGGGTGCCTGGCTGGCTCAGTCGTTACAGCACGCCCCTCTAATCTCAGGGTTGTATGTTCAAGAGTGTAGAAGAGGGAGAGACAAGAGTGTGGAACCTGAGAAACAATAGCTTCATAACCACTACAAACAATGTTACATTTTGACACATTGTTATTTTTCCACATTAGCCCTTATTTTATTGGCATTTTAATTTGATTTCATTAATTATAAGTTACTTCCTGTAATACTGATAGTATATAGAATGCCAATAAAGTTTATGTGAATTTTCTTTTTGTCTTGGTTAAAAAGTTACCTAACTTTGAACTAAGCAATTCTAGAATTCTAACTTTTGACTAGGTAAGAGTTTTATAATACATTTATGATTCTTTTGCTCTAGTAAATAAAGCCAACATTATTATCTTGTTGCCATTTTTTTTTACCTCCTTTAAGGCAGAGGATAATATCTATAAGCCTGCCATGCCAGACATAGCCCATTAGTCACAGGAAAAATAGACAGCGGCCTGTGGAATGGATCAGCCCAATTTCATCATGACCACTAAAAAACAACACAAAACAAATATCTTATTAGTGATGTGCCAAGAGCTTGATCATTTCAAGTGAAGGATGGCATGTTAATGAATACGTATAAAGGCAGTTCTCAAATGCACATATTTCAAATTAACAGCAATCAGTCAATTACACGCATGATATCGACTTGCTTCACATAATGCCCTTGAGTAGGCTGGAAACATACAAATGAACCTAAGTCAGATTTATGATGGATTTGGAGGAGATTCCTAATTTAAGTCATAGCAAATAGTTTATCTTCCTGATACATAGAACCAAGCATCTTTAATCAAAATAACCATCTTCAAAATAGGCACAAATAATGGCTAAGCAGATATGGAGGGGAAACAAACAGCATCAACAACAAAAACCCTAAACTGAATAAATTGGGAAGGCATTGAACAGGAAAACTTGGCCTTTGACCTGTTATTATATAATGGATTTTCTAAAGTAAGGTAATATATTTTCTGAAGTCCATTATAAAATCGGATTCAAAAAATGCATGGATCATTACTAGCATCGCTGGAATAAGTACAGACATAGGGAGGGACTCATACAACTCAACTGCAAAAAAAAAAAAGAAAAGAACAACTCAAAAAAGTGAAAAGGGCCTAATCAGGTAATTTTCCAAAAACATACCAATGTCCAATAGATATATGAAAAGGTGCTCCACATCACTAATCATCAGAGTAATGCAAATCAAAACCACAATGAGATATCAATTCACAGCCATTAAGAAGTCTATTATTTAATTATTTTTAAAGATTTATTTATTTAGTTGATGGGGGAAGGGGCAGAAGGAGAAAGGGAGAGAGTCTCAAGCAGACTCCACTCTGAGTGTGGAGCCTAACGGGATCCCACCACCCCAAAATCATGAACTGACCTGATACCAAGGGTCGGATGCTTAACTGACTGCACCACCCACATGCCCCAAGAAGTCTATTATTATAAAGATAAGAGATAAATGCTAGTGAGGAGATTGAAAAAAGCAAACCCTTGTACACTGTTGGTGTGATTGCACACTGCCACAGCCATTACCGAAAACAATATGGAGGTTCCTCAGGAAATTAAATATAGAACTACCATATAACCAAGAAATCCCAACATCTATACAGTTTCCATCCCAAGTTTCCATCCTGAGCTCTCAGCCTTGATTGTGCCATTGAATTTGCCATGAATGAATTCAGACTGAAACATGTAGACCATGTTGTTGAGGTCAAGAAAGTGATCACTGATGGCAATGATATCCGCTTTACCAGAGTTAAAAGTGGCCCTGGTGACCAGGCACCCAATACAGTCAAATCCATTTACTCCCACATTATCCATTGTGTCTTGGGGGCTATGGCTGGCGCTACACCAGAAGATGCAGCTGTTGGTCCAAAGAGGAGGAGCAGAGAGCCTAAATACATATGTTCTTAATGCAATCATTTCAATAGAAAAGACCAGTTTCAAACTATGTTTTATTTGGTAATAATGATGGTATTTTAAATATAGTCATGTGCTAATTATAAAAATCCTTTTAAATTCTTCAAAATTTTTGATAAAAGATAAAAACAATACTCTAGGGATCATTATGTTTACCACATATCTGCTTTGGGAATGAGGTCAGGCATAATTAATTAATAAATGATGACTTTAACTGTTATTGTCAAGTAAATTTTAGCAGTTGTGGTTTCACAGGGATGCACTGTGTAAATTTTGTTTTGTAAATCTATTCAGCAAAATAGACATTTAGATTTGTCCACCATTACTTAAAATCTTTGAGATGTTTTGATTATGAAAAACAAAATGGTGAACATTCAGAAAATGAAACATCCAGCTGAGTAAGCAAGTTGTATTTCCTCAGGTGGTATATAATTTTTTATTGGGGACTTTTATTTTTCAGCTGGGTTTATGTATGTCTATCAGTAGAAGAGAGTGAGATTCCTTGAGTCTTAGATTTTTTACTTCTAATGAGACTACAGTGGTATCTTTTTAATAGTATTATTTTGTCATAATTAGCATTTTAATATTAAATAAATATTAATTATCTTTTCTGATTGGGTTCCCACATTTTGTGAGGATTGTGAATTTGGACTTGACCTCACCTCATGATATAGTTCTGTGATTTTGAATCCTCATCTCAATTCTCCCCTCCAAGTATTGGGTCTCAGTAGATAGAAAGCCTCCTAGTAGCTTCTGTAGGTTGAAAGTTGGAGATTTTCCAATCATCTTTTCATTTATTGGACAGTTTTTCAATGAGCTGTATTTTGTATGGAAGCTCAATGGCAGTATGTCACCTCTAATTTGATCCAAAGCTCTGTCTTTTGTCCCCATATACATTAAAGACCTGACCCCAACCACTAGATTTGCATTTGGAATCCTTCACTTGAGATTCCTGATAGATGGCAATTTTTCTACCTTGACGTTTCCTCTGTTTTGGTACTTGGTGGTTTAATTATTTTTTCTTGTGTTTGTTTTTTGAAATTTTGGTTAAGTATTTATTTTATCTGGCATGTATATTTGATATTGTGAGTGTTAACAGTTGAAAATGTGCCTTCTTACCAGCTTAGTCCACTGCACTGAGGAAAGACAGTATACATTGAAGGCACATATAGAGCAGAGGCTGTTGCTGCTAATGAAATGAAAGCTCCCAAAGAGATGAGAAAGCTCTATTCATTCCAAAGGCCCGAGAACAACCAGTACTATTCTTGATAAAATTTGAACACATGCTATTGAATATTTTGCCACTCTAAAGGAAGGAAAAACAAAAGTAACCTAAACACACCTGTACAATTTTCTATTAAAAAAAAAAAAAAAAGGCTTCTGTAGTTCCACTTAAAAGCCATTGAATTCAGTGCACACAGTATTTTGGATGTCAAAAAAAAAAAATCTATCAAGTGCTATACTACAGTTTAGAATATGCAAAAATGCAACATATGTACATCTCATGAACTTTAAGCCATATCAAGGAAATAGATCCAAGCACACAAGCTATACTACTAGGCATGATATGAAAGAAACTGAGCCACAAAGCTGAAACTATCAAGCTGACTGGGTAGTGGTCAAAACTTCTTTGAGAATAGTCTATCTTTGTCAACTCTCTATGTAATGAAATGTCTAAGCTTTATAGTGACCCTCTGATTTTTGTGTCTCCTTAGCTCTCTTTTTTACAGTGATCACAGGAAATGAGGAAAATGAAAGTGAAGTTTATTCAGTGTAATTCCTTAGAAATTACTGCGTTTGGAAAATTGACTGGTTGGGAACACCGACACATAATCAGAATAGTTAACATTTTGCTAAGTGTTCACCCTACAGGCCGTTCCTTAAAAATCATAGTTTTGAATTACTAGTGCCTTTTAAGTAAGCAATCTATTTCCTGTGCCATGTTATAGGGCACATGTAATTGTGTCTTCACTATTCACAGATTAAAAATATATCTTTCCAATCACCCTATCATAAGTATGATTACCAGATTATTTAACCAAAGAGAGTTTCATTTAGTTTAAATAGATAAAAGGACCCTAGAAATACCATGGAGGTACACATTAACTTTTGGTTGCTGTTGTTTTTTAGTTTTTATTTTAATTCCAGTTAGTTAACAGAGTGTTATATTAGTTTCTGGTGTGCCATCTAGTGATTTAACACTTCCATACATACAGATTAACTTTCTCTTAACATGTGAGGATGCTAAAAGCAATGAAAAATTTAAAATATGAAATGGAAAGATTATCTACTTAATATTAATAGAAATAAAAATAGAAAAATTTCTAATCCTAATAAAACTTCAACCTTATTTGAACCCAACTTTTGAAATATAAAGCAGACCATGTATATATTAAGTTGCACAGAGTTTGGCTAATAACCATGAAATTGTCTAGTACTACCCTAACACAATTGGAAGGTACTTAGAACTCTGACACAATGAATAAAACATTGTGCTTGGGTTCAAAGAAAGTACATGCTTATTTAAGTTACTGCTGTAGAAGACTTTAGCTTTATTTTCCTTTTTAACTAAAGTTAAATATTTTCATTAGATGAGCAGTTCCCAGAGAAGGAAAAGGATAAATTAATGGTGATTGGTTGTCGTCTTCTTTTTTGTAACCCCTTAGCTGTGAGTCGAGGGACTAAGTTGTTTTGATTTAATTAGTACAAAGGGGGTATAGTATTTGTAATGTTGACAAGCTTTCCCATAAAGGAATATATTATAATTACCTGACAAATAAAATACTGTGAATACTAAATGTTTCCCTTCATTTGTTGGGAGAAGCAGTCACAATAATAATCTAAAAAGAAAATTGATCTGTGAGTCAGAAAACCTGGATTCCAGAGCTAGGACTAACACATAACCTCACTGAACACTGATGTTTTCTTTTATCTAAAATATGGTGAGTTCAACGATATGATCTTTAAAATATGATCTTTAAATATTGATGTTTATTGCTTTTACAAATGCACCATAGTATTGTTTTGGGACCAGAGACAATAGATTTTGATTTTGATTTTTTTTCTCTTTTTTTTCTCTTTTTATTCCCTTTTATAGCTAAGGATACATTTAAGACAGTCAGTCTACTGGAGGAAAGAAATCAGTGAAACATGGAAATCATGAAACAAAACATGATAATAAGTACTCTACTCTTGACTGAATATCCTACTATCAACAATTGGGTTTTTATTCAGAAATCATTTAATGTAATTTTTCACTCTTCCTTAGAAACTCTCTATCCTTTAGATTTAATATCTCCAGGGGTAAAAAGCAAAATTAACAAAAGCTTTTATCTATTTGTCAGTAAATGCAAAGGAATTGATTAAATGATGTATATAGTAGATACAGAACTCCAACAAACTCTCCCGGGAGAAACCCCTGTTGGTCATAAAAACATTTTTTGCCACTATCAATATTTACCCAACATTTCAAACCATGCCTTCCTTCACCTCTCCATGACTAAAATGAGAGAATATGACTAATTTGTACAGGGAGACTTGAGAAATTATCTAATCTAACTTTCTAATTTAATGGCAGAATAGAAAGTCTTGGGTTGTAAGTCAAAAGAATTTGACAGTAGTTCTATGTCATGGCTCTACCTATTGCCAGCTCAGCAACATTGGTCATCTACTCTTTCCAAATATATTTCATCTTCTGTATAATGGAATCAATAACTCGCTTCCTACCTGATTGGACATTTCTCCCAATCAAAGTGAATAAGAAATATAAAAGGACTCTCATGAGTCCACTTTTATGGTTATCTTCCTTAAAATTCTATAGTCCAAGTTCTCAACCATTATGAGGGCCAGAATTTGGGAAGAAGTTTTAGGGGTGAAGTAACAGAAAGTGAAAATGTATATAAACATGCAAGCTGTCTTTCCTTTATATCAGCTTGATGTGAGCCATCGTTAGTGGTTAGTGGTGGGATTTGTTATACTTGTGACTGTCAACCAATGACTAACTATGTCAGTTAGAAAGAAGCTGGAACTTCTTATAACATTGATTTTCATATCTTTAGGCTCCTGCAGATGAGCTACAGATTGATTTCAACCACAATTCCTTATTTAGTTCTTACACTACAATGATACAATTCCATAGACTTTCATTTTATGAAAGATTAAGGCTACTTCCTAGTAAACAGTGAGCATAAATTTTAGTAAGAAAAACTAAAATTGGTGCATTGTTAGAATTTCCAAAGTTTCTAATTCTGTAGAAATTCTACTTGCCAAGTAGTGTTATGCAATACTGTAAGCTATGCTTTGAAATCCCAAGTTTTCAAGAAAAAACTTTTAAGTATGTCATTAGTGTAGTCTTGAATAAGATAGGATTTTCAGCTGCTGCTCATTTCATTCTGTATCTCTGTGTATAAGCAGCCTGAGTTCACCATTCATTTTAAAATATTTTGTCAAAAAAAGCAAATATATTTATGGTAGTAAAACTACAGAGTTTAAAGTTGAAATAAAATACCATATTTGTGCATGGGTCATGCACATGGGCAGCAGTATACAATTCTAAGTGAAAAATTAGCATGATATATAATGACATACTAGAAGCATGCACCATTACCAAAAAGGTATTCCCACATTAGGAGATGTAATGATATGATTAGTAGTATTAGATATCCAAATTTCTCCACTACTCTTTATGACACTGAGATGTGGAAGTTTTTTTTTTTTTTTTTTTAAGATTTTATTTATTTACTTGACAGAGAGAGACACGGAGAGAGAGGAAACCCAAGCAGAGAGAGTGAGAGAGGGAGAAGCAGGCTCCCCATAGAGCAGGGAGCCCAGAGCTGGGCTTGATCCCAGGACCCTGGGAACATGACCTCAGCCAAAGGCAGACGCTTAAGGACTGAGCCACCCAGGTGCCCCAAGTTGTGGAAATTTCACAGTAAGTGGATTAGGAGAAATTTCAGCACTTGAAGGGCTCTCATATGATAGTCCTATCCATTGGGTCAATTGAATCTGTACCTGGAAGCAAACTCACTTTTAGCTAAAAGGAAGAAACCTAGCTGGTCAGGATGCCCTATCTGGAGAATATGCTGATTGGTGAAAATAACGATCACTCCTCAGTAGCCAAAACAAATTTCTTTATTTCAAGGAGCTTACATTCTAACAGGATATGGAAAATAGACACCAAAAATAAGAAGAAAAATGTGTTATATGTTAGAAGATAGATAAAAAGAAAAACAGAGTAGAAGAGAACAGTGTCCTGCAGGTGGAAATGGAAGAAGAATGCAATATTGCATTGTGAGGTCATGACAGGCTTCCTGGAAAAGATGATAAAGAAGGATTTCAGAAGCAGGGGTCAGGGAGACAGCCTAGGGAATATTTGGAAGATTAGTGTTCTAGTTAAAGGAAACAGAGCAAATGCGAACATTCTTCCTGGGTTTAAGAGAAATTAAGAATTCAGTGTGACTGATGTGGAGTGTGAGAATGTGAGGTAGAGGGAAAACGGTCACAGAAGAGTCAATTAAATTGGACTTTTATGACTTACTTGGGGTAAAATGTTGAGCTATCACAGGGCATGAAGTAGATATTATCTGGCTTACATTTCAAACAGATCATTCTGGTCCCTATACTGAGTTTAGATTGTAGTAGAAAGGCCAGGGGCTGAAAGAAATAAATCAATTATGAAATAATGTGCAATACTGCAGGTGAAATATGAGTGTGACCCAAATGAGTGGTATTAATGGATGCAATGAAAAATGGTTGGATTGTATATATTTTTTCAAGATAGAGCTGGCATGACTGCCTCATAGACTGTGTCATGTAAGAGAAAGACACAAAGTGACATTAAAATGTTTATTTTTAAAAATCATTATTCTCATCATTTGCCATTAACTGGGATGCAAAAATCAGCAAGTGGCTCAGATTTGTCAGGGAAAATCGGGAGTTCGTTTTTCGAGATTTTAAGCTGTTAAAGGTTTATTAGACACTCAAGTAGAGATATTCAGTAACTTGTGGAGTATATAAAAACACTGGCATTTGGACAAAGCCAGTTCTACAATTTGAGGTTGTCAGCATCTCAATGGTATTTTAAAGAACTGGGATTCAGTGAGATCACTCAGAGAACAAGGCAAGGGCCCAGAAGAGAGCCCTGCAGCACTCCAACACTGAGAGATTACTGGGTCAGGAGAGTTCCCAGGGTAGGTGATAGGGGATCAGAGAGAGAAAGGCAGAGGCTGATTTCTAGAACCTGGCACATGTTTTGCTAAAATAGCAGCAGTTTATTGTCATAGATCTATTTAACTACTGCCTGTTGGCCTCCTTGAAGGATATTTATAGATTCTAGTGTTCATTCCTTTTCACGTGTCTTCAGCAGTGAATGTGACAGAGGGGCAGAAATAGGGAAATAGGCCGGTCAGGATGCTAAGAAACAAAACACATACTTTCTTTAGCATTGGTGCAAGTCTGATGGAAGCAAGGGAAGTGGTGGAAAGGGCAAGGACACAGATGCCTAGAAGAGTTCTAATACCTAAAAAGCTGAAGAACAACTGAGTTTTAGGTCTATCAGCAAGAATAAACATCCCATAATTTGCATTCTCTAATAATTTTAGGCATATTATAAGTAATAGAAGGAAAATGAGGAAATGTGAACTTGTTGATTTTCACAGAAAAATCATTGTATTTATCATACATTTGTTGTCAACATGAAAAGTAAAAACACTTTTCCCAATTTAGTATGAACACTCTTCATGAAGCATTTATGGAGTCCTTGAAATGTTGAGATACCATTTAATAAAAATCTAATTCATCTTGTCTAATGCCATTCAATAAAATTGTTATTTGCTAAGGCCATCATTAATTACTCAACTGGAAGAAGTAATTATTTTTAGATATTCTTTTGGCAGCTCAGCAAAAAAGAAAGCAAAAATTGCCTCTGCAGAATAAGCAACTGAAGGTTTCTTTGTAGTAGGCATTTAAAGGTGATTTCTGATCTGTTGCTAAGACATATTCCTCTGGAAAAAGAGCATATGGCACTTTCCCTCACCCTTTGCTTACTTCACAATTCATTCTTAGGAAAATTAGAGGCTCAACAACAGCATAATTCCATTCTTGATGCCTTTTCTTTCTTCTATCCTTTCTCCCTCCCTTCTTCCCTTCCCCTTCCTTCCTTCCTTCCTTCCTTCCTTCCTTCCTTCCTCTCTTCTTTCATTTCCTTTTCTTTCTTTCCTTCCTTCTTAGAACTACATCAAAAATGACACTACTACGATGGGATTTCACCTTTCCCCCACTGATCAAAGGTGTCACTTATTATACAGATCTGAAATGAAAACATTGAGACAACAAATTTATAGGATCCAGGACTTTAAAAAGAAAATATACACATAAACTAAAATGCTTTAGAATATCTTTAGAATATGAAAGTCCCAAATTCCTATGTGGGACTGAGTTTCAATTTATAGCTAACTTTCTTTTCTTTTTATCACAGTACTTGACTTACATAGCACATAATTGCAAATGGAAGTTATGAAGACAATGCCGTATGCATCCCAATATGAACTATTGATCAACCTGCTTTGATACCCTGGCTTACATAGCTCTAGAGGTACATAGAACTAAAAAAAAAAAAAAATACTGGCACCCACATTCTCTGAGGCATGTGAGAAGTCTATATAATTTTCAGAGTGTCATGTTTCCATTTCAATGAAATTAAAAAATAATTCCCTTAATTCTCATCTTAGACCACATTACAATAAATACTTCTAAGTGAGTTCAGTGTTCACAGTCTCTGTGACACCAAACTTATAAAATAATGAATGAATAGGGCACTAATAAGGAAAGGTACTTAACACATATGTTCACATCAAAGAAAAGCCACAGTTTAAATAGAAAAAAGGAGTGGGAGAATCAGTCCATCTCCTGGACCAAAACAGTATATACAGTACCCACTCATCGAAGTCAAAGAAGTTATGATGAAGTAGTCAGCAGAATACATTTTGAGCAGCAATGTTATTTTAGAAGAAGACATCATCCATAGCATTAAATTGTTATTCTAAAGTTTAATTTTGTTGAATTTGTAGATTAAAACATTAATTTATGGATTTTCAAGACTCACAGAAATTATTAATGTAATAATTTTATAATCTTTAGAAAACATTACAATAATTTGTTAAAAGATGACAGAGTGAAACTGGATTCCCAAAGTCCTAAAAATAAATCCAGTAAAATCCACACACAAATACAGATATACAAATAATTAGGATACACAAAACAAAATTCACCAACAGCAGCCAAACAAGAAATGAGTTCAAACTCATTCTATATACTCTAAAAACATGAAAGTCAAAGAAAATACCATACTATTCTGGAAGGCCTTGATGGAGTATTTAACCCTGTTATCCAAATCCCAAATAGTAAAGGGGAACTTGATGCATTTAAAAAAAATCCAATAAATTATTACTGATGTGTGGCAGTTTAGGGAGAATGAATATGTAGATAAGCAGTAGGAAGATTGAGGGAGAGAAAGAGACAGAGACAGAGGGAAAGAATACTGAAGTCTTTTAATATAAAATAGAATCTGAAGATCCAAGCAGAGGTGGGGAAAAACCACCAGGTTTTGCAAGTTCAATAGATCCTTGGTAAAATTAGAAGTGATGTGGTACTTGAATGTGTTGCTCTACCCTTTAGAAATAGGGCACCATCACCCACTAATGAACTGAAACCCTAATATAGTTTTCTGTTGTTTGTTTGTTTGCTTCGGTTTGATCTGGGTTTGTTTTTTTGTTTTTGTTTGTTTTTGCTTTAGAGAGGTATAGAGGAAGAGAGAGCTCGCACACATGCACATATGTGCAAGGGGGAAGGGAATCCTAAGCAGGCTCTCCACCCAGAACAGAACCTGGCACAGGCTCAATCTCACCATGCTGAGATCATGACCTGAGCCAAAACTAAGAGTCAGATGCTTAACTGACTGAGCCACCCAGGCACCCTCCCATACAGTTTTTTTTTTTTTTTTAATCTAGCTAGCAAATATTGCGAGTTCTCTAACATAAAATATTCCAGGTCCTAGTTGTAGTCATAATTGCATGACAACCATGAAAACATATTATGAAAGAAAAGGAAGAGCGGAAGAAAGGAAGGAAGGAAGGAAGGAACAATCTAGCAGGCAAAACACAGAGAAATAAAAAATCACATTTGTTTGTAAACTCGAGTAAGGAAGAAAAAAAATAAGTTTCTCCCACCTTAGAAGAATTTAGCAAAGGCTTAGTTCTGTAAAAAAAGAGTTGAAAGGTACATTAATAAGGAATGAGATTTTTGAGCTATGGAAACAAATTGAACAAATCAACACCATTAACTGAACAAATAAATTAATTAGGGAAAAAACAGGATCGGAAATCTGATAATGAAACTCAACTGCTACAGAAGAGAGTCATGATTATTATTTTGAATGCAAAAGGAAAAAAAAAGACAAAGTTACTGATATTGAAGCAGTAGGAAGATGGAAAGGACAAAAAGAATGTATCAGATCATAAGTATAAGTGTTATTTTTGCAGTCAAATATTCCACAAATTGGATATAAAATTACACCTCCAGATAGAGTAGGAAAAGTCTTGCTATGGAATAAAGAACTGATCTTGAAAATGCAAAAGGTCACGTCATGTTCTATAAAAAATTGATACGAAGTAGTACACATTGAGACATGTTCTAGTTTAGTTATTGAATTTCAAAATGGCTAAACAAATTTTCAAGCACACAGGCAAAGAAACAAGTGATTGAAAAAGGAAAAATGAAGTCTGCCTCAGACTTTCCACAGTGTGAATTAGTATCAGAAGAAAATGAAGCAATATCTACAAAATTTCAAGAAAATATTCAAAGAAAGACCAATTTATAATTCAAGTTCAAAGGTCATTTATATGTATAAAGGTGGGAGACATTTATTACCAAACACAGGGAAAACCCCTATGTCCTTCCTTAAAACCTACTTTCTGTCTCAGTCCAGCAAGCCAGGAGAAGAGTAAAAATGTAAAAATCAGGGATAGAGTTTGGAGTTGGAAAAATTAATAGTAAGTACTGAACTTTCACCCAGATAAAAAACTGGGCTAAACAACTGAGAGCTTTATGCCTACAGAAAAGAATGCAAGTGTTATGGACTTTGATAAATAAAAAAATAAAGATAAACCATTTTAAAGCAGAAAGGTAGAAAGAAATAATCTGAGCACTGATTTGTCATCCTTTCTAATAAGGAAGGATTTTGAGAACATAAGATTGAAATTTAGAGAGAAAAAAATATAATGGCTTCAGCTTTATATTGTCCATTACAATCTTTCCTTCTTAACTTAAAAGGAATATTTTAGGTTTTAGAGTTTGTTTTTTTTTTTTTAAAGAAGGAGGCATTTGTCTTCAAAGAAACTTCAGTTTCTTTCTGACTCCTTTTTATTCTAAAAATTCAAGAAATACTGAAAGTAATATTTTTAATAAAATACATATATATGACCTAATTTTAAGAAAATAAATTTTATTGATCTATACATTATTTTTCACTATAGAAGCATAAAAAGAAACTAGAATGATGCTGTCTTATTTTCTCTCTTGATGAAATTCTAGTGGAATTTTTAAAAATTATTCTTTTGTACTTTGAATTGCTTGACTTAAAAAAATTAGCATGTGTGATTTCATATCTATCCTATAACATCATTACCTATAATGAAAAGAGGTTTAGGTAATACTTATCTTTGTGTAACATGGATTTAGTCTATTCCTCTGGATGGTTAAACTGGTAGGCATTGGCCTGGATAATAAGAGACACGGGACTTTTTTCACAGAATTTTAGGCTCAGAAATCATGGGGTTTGTTATCCTACTTTAGTCTTACCTGGGAAAATGCCTAGTAAGGGGCTTTTTTCAGATTTTTAATATAGGGCAAAAACAGTCAATCCCTGTGTTTGGAAGCCATGGCCAGAAGCATTTTGACACTGTCAAGATGTACAGTCCTCGTATCTTATTTCCTAAAATTCTTCTATATTTATTAAAAATCCATATAGTGGATCAGTAGCAAGGGAAATCTTGGTATATCTCCTGGCTTTATCTCGCTAGTACCAGTACAGAAAGGAGTTACTAATAACCTGATAGAAATCAAGTGGAAAAGGAAGGAAAGCAATATTCATCTTTTAAAAAATATATGTATATGGTAAAATAATGATTTTGAGATTGAAAACCTGCAAAGCAGGAAAAATATTCAAATCCCCTTCATCCTAATGGAAAAATTCACTGACTGACAGTGAGATGTTGTATCTTGTCAGCGACAGCAGTGACCTTTAGACTTGAGGCTGACATCAATATACCACAACAAGCTATCTCTTAGAAGGCAAACACAGATCCATGTGAATTTCAAGAATCTTCAATGAAAATTGCACAAAGTCATTTACTCTATGATCCTTATATTTTGAAATGCCTAGAAATTGCACTTCTAAATACTTCAAATAACTGGCCTCTAATCTTTAAACGCATTTATTTAATTTTTACTTTTTGTTTAGGGTGGAGGGGTGATTTCTAAAGAGTGATGTGAGGACAGTTGCATTCCTAGAACCTTACTGAACCTTTTTTAAATGCCTGCATTATTGTTTCTATTTAAAGTAGCATCTTCCAAAATAAATGGATGAAAAAGGATAGCAGAATTCCTACTTGTGTGACACTGGCATATTTGAAATTCAATTCCCACCTTTCATTCCTTAAAAATATAAATGAATGTATCAGTTAAGATAATAGTTTAATTTTAGAACTCCTATGATATTCTCTTGCCTTGAAGAATTCTCTTTCCCTTCTACCCTTCCTCCCTTTCTTCTCTTTTTAAAATTTGTTCTGCAAACACTTAGTGAGCACTGTGCCCAGGCCTTGTACTCAGCATTGGGAGTACAAAGAGAACAGACACAGTCTATATACCCTTGATGGTGTCAAACCCAGTTCTGGGTAAGTATTGGTTAAGTCAAAGATTATAAGGCTTGGAAGTCTGTGACTGTGTTTTTGAAGTAAAGCAACATCTTTTACAAATGATTGAAAAGAAGTGTTGACATTATATACATATATACACGCACATATATTTTTTTCAGATTTTAGTTTAAACACCTTTAACTAATATAAATTATTTCCATTTTGAGCACCTGCAATGTGTCATGAACATACTGTATTCATTCTCTCCTCCAAGCTTTCAACCTTGTTCCTCTTCTCCAGAATGTACCTTCATTTCCTTCAAAGTGCTTCTCAATCATGAAAACTTCTTTAAATTCAGGTAGTCTCATTAATATTTTCATTTAGAAACAGATCTTGTATAGACGGTTGACACAGTTTAGCAATTAACCTACACTGCACTCCTCACATGTTAGTCTGATGTTCCCCTTACTGGAAGGTAGTTAGCTGGAGCGATCTTTGGGTTCTTACAATACCAAAGAGAGTGGGACCACATAGGAGGATCATAAGAACTACTTTTTACTGAGCTATGTTCTTCCCTTACTATATTCATTAAGAGGTGTTGAGTGTAGAATTTTCACATCAGAAAGAAAAACAAGATACTCAGTTAAATTTGAATTTTAGATAAAGATGAATTTTTTTGTATATAAGCATGTCCCAAATATTGCATGAGACATACATACACTTAAAGAAATTATTTTCTGTTTATCTGAAATTCAAATTCAGCTGTGCATCCTGCATTTTATCTGGCAACCCTTATTGGAAGGGAACATTTTTAAAAATTGAGTTACTGCTTCTGTCAGCAGACTAGAAGCATACTGCATATATATATATATATATATATATATATATATATATAATCATTATATCCAAAAGGGCAAATACAGAGAATCATTTTTATTTATTGGGGGGAGGGACTTTTTTCCATTTTTAGCGCACATATATATGCTTGTGTGAATGTGTTCACATACACATGCACTCATGTGTATGTGTTCATACACACATACGCATGTCTGCACATAGGAAGGGCACCTAGCACTATTTTCAGGTTCTACAGCACAATCATAGAATGATAATAGGATGAAACACCTGATTCACAAAGGCATATGAAAGCCACTCAGATATAATCAGATGCTAGAAGATTATTCCTGAAAGTTTAAGATCCATTATTGTAGAAAAAGACATATAATACTGTTCATAAGCTACATTTCATTTGAAAAGATACCTATTTCAAATTTATTTCAGTATACTCTCTTTTCTTTAATTATGATTTGCCTATTTTGCCAATTCAGGACTAAATATGTGGGCAACATTTTTTTTTTTTTTATTGCATTTGGACTTAGTCAAAAGTGTTGGGCTCAGGGAAACGTTTTCTGCCAAGTTCCTCTAAGTTCATGCCAAGTAATTTTCAATTGGTTTATAAGCCCATGTGTATTTTAAATGAAATGAATACATACATTTTAGATTCTTTTACCCTTAACTCACCCAGATGGCTCAGAAGACATTGAATAAACCTTTGATTCAAGCTATAAGAAATAGATTGCTTGAAGGTTTGGAAGTCAAGAAGCAAGGCACCTCATTTGCAAAGAGTAAGTGGACCCAAATGTTGCAACTCCATGTGTATGATGATCCTGAGAGTTCTACTTTCAAGATTTAGTGCTTGGTTAAACGTTCAAACTCAATAATACTATACTTTACATTTAATATCTACATGTCTTGGATCATATTAACTTCATTAACCTGATATATACTGCATACTACTAGCCTCAAGCTCTTACCACCAAGACATGAAGAATATTGAAAATGGTATTATATTCCTGTTTAATACTATTTTTGTGAATGTGAATTAGCTTCTATAGTACCTTGGAACCCAGTGATGCAGATGTAACTATAAAGCAGAAATAACTACTTACCCCTACTGTGCACATCTGAGTTGGGTTTTTCACAGAGCTTTTCGTATCTAAAATATGACTTACAATATGTAATAATAAAATATTTGGACTTTATTAATTATATTCTAGATATAAAACTTTTTAAAAACTCAGGTGTGCTTAAACTCATCCTTAGCCAAGACAACCTGTCTTTTCCTAGAGTTAGACAAAATATTTTGGGAATGAAGGAGCTTCCACAGTGCCAAGGTTTTGTGGGAGGGGCTAATACTCTTCTGCATCTGGGGAGATGTCCACCATCTGCTGTTGGGTCTTCAGTCCACACAGGTGGCTACTCAAATATTTCTTTTCCTTTTTTTTTTTTTTTAAGTTTTATTTATTTATTTTACAGTGACAGAGAGAAAGGGGGAGAGAGAATGTAAATGTGGGAGGAAGACGAGTGGGGAGGGAGAGAGAGAATTCTCCGGTAGACTGCCCACTAAGCATGAAGCCTGATGTGGGGCTTATCTCAGAAACCTGAGATCACCACCTGAGCAGAAACAAGAGTCACTCAATTGACTGAGCCACCCAGGTGCCCCTGAGATATTTTTTGTTTCTGTCCTCATGCCTCTTTAGTCCTAGTGGAGGTCTATGTTATGTCTACCACACTGCTAATTTTTCCCCTTTTACTTTCTTTCTTGTTTCTCCCTAGACTGGGGAAGGTGCGTGGATGTGTGAGTGTGTGTGTTTCCCATTCATGATAATCTTTGTCCAAAGGTACAATCTAGTGCTCTCTTGATGTGTTATGAAATGCTTTGTCTATGCCAGCAGATTTCTCTTCCTCTAAAGTCCAGGGTTTTTATAAATCAAAGCCAGGAAAAGTACAGACCCACTGGCCTAAACATTTGAATTAGTCTGAGGACTGCATGTAGAGAAAAGAAGTATTACTCTATTTTTTTAAAGATTTTGTTTATTTATTTGAGAGAGTGCACACATGAGCGGGGGCAGGAGCAGAGAGAAAGGAAAAAGCAGACTCCACACTGAGTACAGAGCCAACCAGGGGATCGATCCTAGGACCCCAGGATCATGACTTGAGCCAAAGGTATATTCTTAACCAACTAAGCCCCTCTGATACCCCAAGAACTATTGTTCTAAGAAAAAAAAAAATCTCAGTAACTTTGTCACTTTTAGAAGGAATTTATTCCCATTATTTAGTAATCTATACAACCTATGTAGAGGACACTTTAGCAGTAAAACAGTACTGCAACCATGGACTTAAAACCTATAAGCCCCGGGTCACAGAAGAAAAGATTTGAACCACTGTATTTCCAAAAATGTAAAAAATAATAATAATAATGATAATAATAATAATTAAAAGGCATTAACATAAAATAGAGATGCTTTTAAATTTGGCTAAGACCCAAGGAATGCTGTGGTGTGAGAGGCTGCACTCATGGTGGTGAGTGGGTGAGTGGGGAGAACTGAGCTAGTCACGCTCAAATTTACTCCCTAGGAAGACTTCTAATTTGAGAAGGAAAATAAGTTACCCTAATGCCTGTTAGATACACTGGAAATAATAAACTGGAGAGTAAAATAGAAGTTGTGACACATTCAAGATTAAGAAAAATAGGAAAGTACTTGTTCAAAATATATTACATGGATTTAATGGGCTAAATGACTTGGGGTTCTTTCAGTTAATAGGGATTTAGGACTATTTGTTTTTAGATTCCAGTTGCACCCATTGGTGCAAACTCAAGTACCTTCAGAATCCAGACAGGTGATTCAAGTGTACATAGGGCCGAATTTTAATCCGACAGGATTAATGGGAACCAGAAATGTACTTTTTTTCCTATGAAAAGATTCACCATCCAGAATGAACATAGAACAACTGCAGGCAACATGGGTAACTTTCAGGTCATTGCCAAAGCAACCATACATCTTGAAAATGATTTGGAAAGGGGCACCTAGGTGGCTCAGTCGATAAGCGTCTGCCTTCTGCTCAGGTCGTGATCCTAGAGTCCTGGGATCCAGCCCCACATCCGGCTCCTTGCTCAGTGGGGAGCTTCCTTCTCCCTCTCCCACTCCCCCTGCTTGTGTTTGCTCTCTCACTGTCTCTCTCTTTGTCAAATATTAAAATAAAATTTTTTAAAAAAAGGAAAATGATTTGGAAGAATTGGCAAGTAATTATGAAGTAAATGGATTACGTGTAAATTATAAAATCGAGGCATGAAATGTTAAGAAGGAAATTCCAGAAGTATTAATTTCATTTTTATTCAGAAAACTTGTGCCTTATCTCCCTTTGAGAGTCTGTATCTCTTTCCTTACAGTTCTCCTTTTATCTTGTCAAAATAGGATAGTAACAATAGCCTTGTTGTGAAGCAGGAGGAATCAATAATTTAAAAAAATGTGATTCTTACTGTATGAAACTGGGGATACTGTTAAGTTGGAAAGCTGACTTGAGTAGGTAGAGAACTGTGTTTAAAAATATTTTAATAGGGGCACTTGGGTAGCTCAGTGGGTTAAGCCTCTGCCTTCGGCTCAGGTCATGATCTCAGGGTCCTGGGATCTAGCCCCGCATTGGGCTCTCTGCTCAGCAGAGAGCCTGCTTCCCCCCTCTCTCTGCCTGCCCCTAATCATCCCCCCTCTTTCTGCCTGCCCCTATGCCTACTTGTGATCTCTCTCTCTCTCTGTCAAATAAACAAAATCTTTAAAAATATATATATTTTTTTTAATTTATTTATTTGACAGAGAGATCACAATTAGGCAGAGAGGCAGGCAGAGAGAGAGGGGGTAAAGCAAGCTCCCCGCTGAGCAGAGAGCCCGATGTGGGGCTCAATCCCAGGACCCTGGGATCACAACCTGAGCCGAAGGCAGAGGCCTTAACCCACTGAGCCACCCAGGCATCCCTAAAAAAAAATATTTTAACAGATGGTGAGATACTGAGACACTGACCACTATGGACATACTTGGTTTTCTGACAAATTTGGAAATATGGGTTTCCACAGTCCTCTTCCTCCCATAGTTGTTTCCACCATACAGTAGAAATGTCATTGTACTGTATTGTCTTTCTACCAAATATATTTTCAACTATTTTATTTTGCTGTCTTTTCCACATATCTGTGAAGGAGATATTTATCTCATCTTACACGTGTAAAAAAGTGATATTTAGGAAGTTTAGTTCTTACTAGAAATCAATGAGTCAGGCCAGACTCGACAGAAAATGGTTTCCTGGCTCCTGTTGGGAAATTTCCTTATTTGTTCTAGTCTGAGTTTTGCAAGAAAGCAAGAGCTCTTCATTTAGCTTGATATAATTATTCTGAGTTCTTTCACCCATAGACTAAATGGATCTGTAGTTTACATGCACTTTTACTTACAGTTTATGGTTTTAATTACAGCTTTCCTCACTTCCTTTGACTTTTAACCACTTGTCATTTCTTTGCAAGATTGTTTCTTTCCCATTGGTCATGATGGCAATGTCGTAGATATTTAACTTCAGGTCTGTGCTTTTGCTCCTTTTATGCTAATAATAAATCCCACACTTCTAACATGATACTTAGGGTAGAATTCAGTGGAGTTAATTATATTCCCTTGCATAATGTAATTCTGAACTCCCTGTGATGAAAATAGCATTAGAATTTTCTATAATTTTATGTTTGCTCTTTCATTACTTCTGAGATTTAAACAGATTTAGTTTAGGTGACCTAAAGTTCAAGGTTTTCCTAAGTGAACTGAATGAATTATCTCTGCTTTCCACTTAGCAATGATGTTTATAAACTGACAATGAAATGGGATGACAGTCTCCTAAGGGTAGGGAACCAGGCAAGATGCTTGTCAGCACCGTTACACGTTCGTTGGTTTGTTTTGTATTTTTTCACCGGTTCTTTGTTCATGAAAGTCAAATCACAAAATAATCCTAAAGGATCTTAAGGCCAACCAAGATTGTATTAGCTGTTCTCACATTTCAACTTTTTGATGAGAATACATAAAAAGAAGGAAATACAATTATTTCTTAAGCAAAAATAGCTTTTTTCTTTATATACTACCTGTGCATTCATGTGGAATCATAAATATTGATTTTTGCAAACAGTGATAGAACTTTCTTCTAGGCTTCTCCATCGTTCCATGGCGTAACAGAACAAAGACATCAGAATCAGCTATAGATTTGCATAGCAGATATTCCCCAGACAAACTATCTAAACCCTCTTAGCTTCATGTGAGAAACTGGGACATTAACATCTATCTTACAAGTGTTGTTATGAAGATCAAATGCAATAATGTGCATTAAAGTCCTTCAATAAAATTAGTAGTTATTCTTGATAAGCTTTGTGTTTATATATTGGTGGTAGTTATTTAGACTAATTTAACCAAAATTTGCACAGTCCCAGAATATTCAAGAAGGGAAGTACTTTCAAAGAGTCTAACTTATCTCACATTATTCTCACTCCTGGCCACACTAGGCTGAAGATAGAGTGAGGCTGTGATAGCAACAGACCCCCTCTCTGAGTCTCTGAAACCCGTGCCAGGTAAGTCTTTCCATTCAGGTTCAGGTAGGTCAGCAGAGTTTTGCATGGCCTCCCCAAAGGTCACAATTTACATTTTCTTCTATCACAGCCCTGTCTTGTCTGCCACTACTGGGTGACCTTTCATCACCACTGTGATATCCTCTGTCACTCCTGAGGTTGATCTCCAGACTTTCAAACAATCTGGCTGTTCAGGTGAATTTCTCTTGTTTTTAATGTTGAAGAGGGTGCTTTTATATAGATAGATTCTGAGATGACATAAAATACATTCTCCCCATAGATCCTACCCCACAGAATTATGTTGCTGTCGATTAGTTGGCCATAAAATAGAACTGAATTTTTCTCTTATTTCAATATATTCATTTTTTCTTATTTTCTTAAACTGACATATGGTAATAGAGTTCTTTCATTTCAACTATTTTTATTACAGCTCTTTTTCTCTGCAGGAACCCAGGGACAGGCCAAAAAAACAATCTGACATGCATCATTACTCAAATAAATATTTCCCTTTGTGCCAGCCCTCATAGTCTGTCCATACTTGTGAACCCCAACTGTATTTGTCCTCTAAGTTTCTTCTTTATGGGTCATAATGTCTTAAAAATAAGCAGCCATTAGTTTCCAATCAAAATGCCATCAATGATCTCATGAATAGAAGAATGTTGAGTGGCCTCTTTCATAATCTACCCCCCCACACACACCCACCAAACACATTTTTAGATTTGGATGAATTCTCCAAGGTACAAGGAGTTCTCTTTATGCTGCTGTAGCTACTTAAGGTATGTAAAGATGGCAGTCTTTGTCATATAATTGTGGTCAAAGTTTATCAAAAGTACCAGAGCCCAATTTAGGTTTGCATTGTTGACTAAAGTGATAAGCATACATTATGAGAGACCTGTTATTAGTTCCAGTCAGGTTTTTGCAATTCTTTTTGTGATGTTAGCTTTATGTTATACTCATCTGGTCTTGAATTACAAGTGAATCACATTTCCCAGACTACTAGATTCTTATTCAAAATATTTATCAGCTATCATCAGAAGAGATGGCAGATTAAGCTAATTTTAAATGTACCCTTTTATGTAGGCTGAAAGTATTTTCTACCTTCTGAGGCTTTAATTGGGGAAGTTATTATATTTGGGTGTTCATACTACATCCTTGTAAGGATAGCTGTAGAATTTTAATGGTTGGGTCAGACCTACCTGCAGTCGAAAGGATTTTGTATGGATCCATCATTTGTTATAGAACACCAAAGGGTTTCTGGGGAAGCAAAAGCATTTTCTTCCTAAATAGAATGGAATTGCTAATCTATTCAGGGAAATCTCTTTGCATTAAAGTAGTTATGTTACTTCCTAATCACCCATGAATTACTGAAAACATCTTTCAAAGATTTGAAATGTGGGGTTCTTTACTATCATCTGGTGCACTAATGTTGAAATTAAAGATGAGCTTAGATAAGAGATCTTATTTTCTTTTTAAATAAATGTGCTTTTTCCATTAGATTATTGTCTCTATGGTTGTCCCACTGAGCTGTAAATTATTCCCATTATTTTATCATGTGCTTCATTTCTGTCGTCCTGGTAACAAAGCATAATTGCCTTTTTAATATTTATGTATTTTATTCAAATGATTCTTTTTAACTAAAGGAAAAATGAACTCTAGCAGTTGAAGGGCATGCCAATTCTAATCTCTATAAAACTTCCTTTTCTCTTTTTTTTCTTTTGCCTTTTTCTTATATTAGTTCTACAATATGACCTTCAGTGCAGACATTAACATAATTCTTAAATATCTGTATAAAAATTTTATGTCCAACAGTAAAACTATCCATATTTATTTACTAAATCTAAATGTGATAATCGAATGTTCCAAATTATATTAAATGTCGTTGCTAGTAAGTTGGCCATTCTCATTAAGGCATACAAATTATGATGAAGAAAGCTAATTCCGACCCCTTATTATTATCTATTATCTTGCTACAGTGTTCAAATAATTATCACATTTTTTATAATGGATAGCTCATTTAAGATTGGCTGTTTTAAAGAGGTTTGTCAGTCATTTAACTGGGGCAAAAAAAAAAATTATCAGTTTGCACAAATTTAAAACCAATTACATTAAAACATCACTTTTTCTTGAATAACATTTTATTTCAATATCTAAATATAATTTGGGGAATTATATGTAAATATCCTGGGAATATTATAGTAAGTGGTGATATGGCACATTTTCATCTCATTCTACTGCCGTCATAATTAAAAAAAAACTGCAAGAAATCTTGTACTTAAATTAGAGATAAACAGATTGTGAAAACAGATTTTAGTTTTCAAGAAGGACACTTATATGAGCTAAGACATAAAAAAACTTTCTAAAATGTTATAAGGCAGCATAATCCTAACTTTTGATTACAAACTCAGTATCTATCAATTATAAATGTTTTTGAGTCAAGTAATATTTTTTGAAAAATACTTGCAAACTAAAGCTGCATAGAGGAAAAGAAAAAATAAAATTCTGAAAAATCCTGTCAAGAAAAAAATTAAATAAATTGATATTTACAGTTTCTTCTAAGTTTGGATATGGTCGCCTTTTATGGCTTACACATCAATTTTAGGGGAAACAGTGATAGAGTTATTCCTGTCTTTGATTTGAACTTACCACATTGTACAGAAAGTTTATAAACATTATCCAATATATTATAAAGTTTATGTAATAAAATTTAAGTTTGGCAGTTATTTTTAAGGTGATTTTTGCAAGATTAAATTATTATTTCTTTAAATTACACATTCAATCTTTTACTCTAATCAGGTTATTTATAAATGACTAGAATTTTTAATAGCTTTAAACTAATATGAATTACAAATTCTGTATCAACCCACAAAGTTATGCAGTGTCACTTAAAACATAAGACTGAAATTTTTTTTCTCTAATAGACTATTTTTTTTAGAGTACTTTAGATTTGTAGAAAAGTTGAGAGAAAAGTATAGAGATTTCCCATATATGCCCAACCCTACACTCTCGTACCATCCCTCATTATCAACACCCTCCACCAGAAAGGTATATTTCTTATAGTTGATGAAACTACATTGGCACATTATTATCACCCACAGTCCATAGTTTACAGTAGGGTTTGCTCCTGGTGTTACACATTCTACGGGTTTGGACATATATATCATGACATGTAGCCACCATTATAGTATTTTGGCTGCCCTAAAAATCCTCTGTGCTCTGCCTATCCATCCTGTCTTCCTAATCCCTGGTAACCATTAATCTTTACACTGTCTCTATGGTTTTACCTTTTCCAGAATATCATATAGTTGGAATCAAACAGTATGAAGTCTTTTCAGATTGCCCTCTTTCATTAGGAATTTGCATTTGAATTTCACCCATGTCTTTTCAAGGATTTATAACTCATTTCTTTTTAGCACTGAAAATATTCTATTCTCTGGCACTGAAAATATTCTATTCTCTGAATGTACCAGTTTATTATTCATTCACTACTGAAGGACATCTTGGTTGCTTCCAAGTTTTGGCAATCATTAATAAAGCTGCTACAAATCCCTGTGTGCGGGTTTTATGTTTTAATATAAATTTTCAACTCCTCTGAGAAAATACTGAGGCGTGCAATTTGTGGATTGTATTGTAAGAGTATGTGTAATTTTATAAGAAACTATCAAACTTTTTTTCAAAGGGGCTGTACCATTTTGCATTATAACCAGCAATGAATGAGGGCTCTTGCTCCATATCCAGCATTTGGTGTTGTCAGTGCCCTAGATTTTGGCCATTCTAATAGTTATATAGTGGTATCTCATGGCTTTAATTTCCATCTCATTGAGGATATATACTAGCAACCTCTTTATAAATGCTTATTTGTCATATCTGTATCTTCTTCGGTTAAGTGTCCATTAGGTATTTGGCCAATTTTTTTCAATTGGATTGTTTATTATTTTATTATTGAGTTTTAAGAGACTTTTTTGGTATATTTTGAATAACTCTTTTATCAGACTTTTGTTTTGCAAATACTTTCTTTCAGTCTATAACTTGCCATTTTATTCTTTTGACATTGTCTTTGGCAGAACACAGAATTTCAATTTTAATGAAGTCCAGCTTATTCTTTCTTTCAATTCTTTCTTTCATGGAATCTGTAGTTTGAAAAATGCCTAGGATATAGAAAAGAGATTTGTTTACTAATCTCAGAGCCTATACTAGATGCAGGAGGGATTTTAAAAAGACTTTTGCAGGGGTGCCTGGGTGGCTCAGTGGGTTAAGCCTCTGCCTTCAGCTCAGGGCATGATCTCAGGGTCCTGGGATCGAGCCCCGCATAAGGCTCTCTGCTCAGCAGGGAGCCTGCTTCCCCCTCTCTCTCTCCCTGCCTCTCTGCCTACTTGTGATCTTCCTCTCTGTCAAATAAACAAATAAAATCTTAAAAAAAAAAAAAAAAAAGACTTCTGCAAGAACAAAAGAGCTGGCAAGTGCTATTTCCCTCCCCTACCCCCCAGCATAGATACATGAACATTTGCAAGAACACGTGGAGTGCAAACATTATCCACCTAGCTTCTTAACAGTGCACCCCACCCCTGTGGTCTTCTGAAGACCTCCCCTCCTCCAGCCTGGATGTAGCAGGAGTTTTCCAGGAATGTTGAAGCTCCCCTCTCAAAGCAGACCCATGCAAAACTTGCTAACAGTGCATATTCCATGTACTACCCCCTGCGATTGCCTCAGCAGGAGTACATCCTAAGAGGTGCCAAAAGCATGGCATTGTGCAGGCAGCCCTAACAAAGAACAGTACCACTCCCAAGTGACTGCTGCCCCAGGGAGAGGGGAAAGATAGCAACATACATTTGTCTAAATGCAGCCCCAGCAGTGGGCTAAGAGAAGACATCGAGTCTGACTGCAGGCCCCAACTGCCAATTAAACCTCCCAGTGGATAAAACAGGGAGTGCACCCTGCTGTTTGTGGGAAATGCAGCTCTGACAGATGCTTAGTATGACTCAGCTCAAGTTTAACATGGCCACAGACTGGCTCACTAACAACATAGGGACAAAACCCCTGCCTGCAACAGGCAAAGAGAACCACTGGAGATGATTGGACTGAAGGCAAATGCAGCTTAGTCCCAATAGTAGGATGCATGTAACACACATATGAGATATCCCCTAAAGCACCCAGTTCTGATAAACAGGGGACATTGCACTGTAAGACAATACAGTACCTCTTCTTCATAAGGCCACTAGTTACAGGAACAGGAAATGTAGCTGATTTTCCTAACACACAAAAACAGACACAGAGACTAGGACAAAATGAGGAGACAGAGGAATATGTCCCAAATGAAAAAAGATGACAAAATCAAAGCAAGGGAGCTAAATGAAATAAAGATAAGTAATATGTCTATCAGAGAATATAAATTAATGATCATACAGATTGGTACTCCCTGAACTTGAGAAAAGAGTGGAGAATCACAGTGAGACCCTCAACAAACAGATTAAAAAATAATAATAACAGATATGAAGAACTCAATAGCTGAAATTTAAAATATGCTAGAGAGAATAAATAGTACACTAAGGGAAGCAGAATAACAGGTCAGTGGCCTGGGGGACAGAGTATTGGAAAGCAATCAAGCTTAACAGGAGAAAGAAAAAAAAAAGACTAAAAAAGAATGAAAATAGATTCAAGGAACTCAGGAAACCATCAGGCATAACAATAGGGATTTCATTTGCATTATAGGGATTGCAGAAAAGAGAAACAAAAGAGAGCAGACATTTATTTGAAGAAATAATGTGTGAAAACTTCCCTAATCTGGTGAAGAAAACAGAAATCTGATCCAAGAGGTACAGAGGACACCCAACAAATTCAACCCAGGACCCACACCAAGACACAAGGTAATCAAAATGGCAAAACACAGTGAAAAAGAGAATTTTAAAAGCATCAAGATAAAAGAAAACAGTGACAAACAAGGGAAAATCCATAAAACTATCAGCTAATTTTTCAACAGAAACTTTGAAGGCCAGAAGAAAGAGGCATGGTATATTCAAAGCGCTGAAAGAAAAAAAAACCTGCAACCAAGAATATTCTATTCAGCAAGGTTGTCATTCACAATAGAAGGAGAGAGAAGTTTTCCAGATAAACAAAAACTAAAGGAACTCATGACCACTAAACCAGCCCTACAAGAAATGTTAAAGGGGATTCTTTCAGTGGAATGGAAAGATCATAAGTAGGGGTAAGAAAAGTAGGAAGCACAAAAGTAGTAAAATTAAGTATATATAAAAATTAGTCAAAGGATTCACAAAACAAAAGGATACAAAATATGACACAATTCACCTAAAACCTGGGGAGTGAGGGGAATAAAAATTTGGTACTTTAAGAATGGGTTCAAACCTAAGTGACCATCAACTTAATACAGACTACTATATGAATAAGATGTTATATATGAATATAATGGTAACCACAAATCAAAAATCTGGAATAGATATGCAAAAAAAAAAAAATAAAGAGAAAGGAATCCAATTATATCACATAAAGAAAACTGGCAAACTATGTCAGAAGAGAGTGAAAGAAGAAAGGAGCAGAGAACTATAAATATAACCATAAATAAGTGAAAAAATGGCAATAAGTACATACTTACAAATAATTACATGGAATGTAAATAGACTAAATGCTCCAATCAAAAACTTGGGTGATATTCTCCTCTAAAATAAATAAATAAATCTCTTTGAAAAAATGCGGCACCTGGGTGGCTCAATGAGTTAAACATCCAACTCTTGGTTTTGGCGCATGTCCCATTGATCTCTTGGGTCATGATATTTAGCCCCACATTATGCTCCATTCTCATCAGGGAGTCTGCTTGAAGATTCTCTCCCTCTACTCCCCACCGTGCCTCAAATAAATAAATAAATGTTAAAAAAAAAAAAAAAAAGACTTGCGTGACAGAACAGATACAAAAGCAAAACCATCTATATGCTGTCTATAGAAGACTCATTTCAGAACTAAAGAAACATGCAGGTTGAAAGTGAAGGGGTGGAAAAAACATTTATCATGTAAATGGAAGTGGGGAAAAAAGAAAGCCAGGGTGGTAATACTTATATCACACAAATAGACTTTAAAACAGATAATTACAAGAGACAAATGAGGACACTATATAGTCATAAAGGAAACAGTCCAACAAGAAGATATAACAATTGTAAATATTTATGCAGTCAACATGGAAGCACCCAAATACATAAAGCACCTATCAACAAACATAAAGGAAATAATCAACAGTAATATAATAAAAGGGAGCTGTAATACTCTACTTATATCAATAGGTAGATCATCCAAAGAGAAAAATTAAGGAAACAGTAGCATTGAATGATATATTGGACCTAATATACCTAACACATACATTCAGAACATTCCACCCTAAAATAGCAGAATACACATTCTTTTCAATTGCATGTGGTACATTCTCTGGACCAGATCACATTTTAGGCCACAAAACAAGGCTTAACAATAAAAAAGATCAGTCATAATATGCATCTTTCCTGACTACAACACTATGAAACTAAACATCAACCACAAGAAAAAATCTGGAAAAAAAAATACATGGAGGTTAAATAACATGCTACCAAAAAATGAATGAGTCAACCAAGAAATTAAATAGGAAATCAAAAAATACATGGAGACAAATGAAAATGATAACACAATGGTCCAAAATCTTCGGAATGCAGCAGAAGAAAATTTAAGCAATACAGGCCTACCTCAAGAAGAAAGAAAAATCTCAAATAACAACCTAAATTTATGGAATAAGAAAAAGAACAAACAAAACTCAAACCCAGGAAAGGGAAGGAAATAATAAAGATTAGAACAGAAAGAAATGAAATGGAAACTAAAAAACAAAACAAACAAAAACAGAACACATCAACGAAACCAGGAACTGGTTCTTTGAAAAGATTGACAAAATTGACAAATTAGCTGAAGTCATCAAGAGGAAAAAAAAAAAGAATACTCAAATAAACAAAATCAGAAATGAAAGAGGAAAAATAACAACTAATGTTTCAGGAATACAAAGGATTATAAGAGAATATTATGAAAAATTCTATGCCAACAAATTAGGCCATGTAAAAGAAATAGACAAATTCCTAGATACAAAACACCCTCCAAAAGTAAATCAGAAAGAAATGGAAAATCTGAACAGACTGATTACCAGAATGAAATTGAATCAATAATCAAAAAACTCCCATCAAAAAAAGTCTAGGAGAGATGGCTCCACAGGCAAATACTACCAAACATTTAAAGATTTAATACCTATCCTTCTCAAACTATTCTAAAAAAGAAAAGAAAACTTCCAGGTCTATTCTACAATGTCAGCATTACCCTGATACTAAAACAAGATTAAGATTCTACAAAAGAAGAGAAATAGGCCAATATATCTGATGAGCATAGATGCAAAAATCCTCAAAAACAAAAAAGAGCACATTGAACCAACAATATATTAAAAATCATTCAGGGGGCAGCTGGGTGGCTCAGTGGGTTGAGCCCCTGCCTTTGGCTCAGGTCATGATCTCAGGGTCCTGGGATCGAGCCCTACATCAGGCTCTCTGCTTGGCAGGGAGCCTGCTTCCCCCTCTCTCTCTGCCTGCCTCTTTGTCTACTTGTGATCTGTCTCTCTCTGTCAAATAAATAAACAAAATCTTAAAAAAAAAAAAAATCATTCAGCATGATCAAGTTGGATTTATTCCCAGGATATAAGTGTGGTTCGACATTTGCAAATAGATCAATGCAATACATCACTTCAGCAAGAAGAAGGATAAAACACCACATAACCATTTTAATAGACTTTGCAGAAAAGCAATTGACAAACTACAATACCCATTCATAACAAAGCCCTCAAAAAAGTAGGTTTAGAGAACATGCTTCAACATAATAAAGGCCACGTAAGAAAAACCCACAGCTAACAAACTCAGTGGTGAAAAACTTAAAAGTTTTTCCCCTAAGATCAGAAACAAGACAGAGATGTCCACTGTCACCATTTTTATTCAACATAGTACTGGAATTCCTAGGCACAACCATGAGACTAGAAAAAGAAATAAAAGGCATAAAAATTGGTGAGTGAGAAGTAAGATTTTCACTGTTTGCTAATAACATGACACTATATATAAAAAACCCTAAAAACCCCATCAAAAAACTACTAGATCTCATAAATGAATTCAGTAAAGTCACAGGATACAAAATCAATGTGCAGAAATATGTTGTATTTCTTACAACCAGAAATATTTTTCTGGGTGCCTGGGTGGCTCAGTGGGTTAAAGCCTCTGCCTTCGGCTCAGGTCATGATCCCAGAGTCCTGGGATCGAGCCCACATCAGGCTCTCTGCTCAACAGGGAGCCTGTTTCCTCCTCTCTCTCTCTGCCTGTCTCTCTGCCTACTTGTGATCTCTGTCTGTCAAATAAATAAATAAAATGTTAAAAAAAAAAAAAGGCATGTGTGGGGTGTGTGTGTGTGTGTGTGTGTGTAATATTACTCAGCCTTAAAAAAAGAATGAAATCTTGCCTTTTGCAACACCATGCATTGACCTAGAGGGTAAAATGCTAAGTGATAAGTCAGTCACAAAAAGCAAATACTATATGATCTCACTCATATGTGGAGTTTAAGAAACAAAACTATCAAAGGAAAAAAGAAACAAACTGAAAACCCAGACTCTTAAATATAGAGAACTGATGGTTACCAGAGGGGAGGTAGGTTGGGGTGAATGGGTAAAATAGTTGAAGAGGATTAAGAGTACACTTATCATAATGAGCACTGAATCATAATATATAGAATTGTTGAGTTGCTGTATTGTACACCTGAAACTAATATAACACTGTATGTTAGCTGTATGTTAGCTGTAATGGAATTGTGTATATATATATATATATATATATATATATATATATATATGGTAATCACCAAACCCAAAGTCATCTAGATGTTCTCCTATATTATCTTCTAAGAGTTCTATAATTTTTTATAATTTTTGTTTTTATGTTTTATTTACCCATTTCAAGTTAATTTCCATGAAGAGTATAAGATACATGTCTAGATTTATATTTTGCATGTGAATGTCCAGTTCCAGGACCATTTGTTGAAGAGCCTCTTATCTCCATTGTATTGCCTTCGTTTCTCTATAAATTACAATTCTTCAGAAAAATTTTCTAATATATTCATGTGGCAGAGGTAATGCTATGTGTTCACCAAACTCAAACATAGAACATGTATTTGAGTTCTATTCAAAAGAATGTGGGCAGAAGTTGTGTCTGCTGCTTATAATTTCCCATAATCTTTCATTCCCTGTCTTTGCCAGTTCATGCATTTTAGCAGCCAACCCTCTAGACAGATGGAATCCGGATCCCTGGTTAACATTGGGGAGGGTTGTCTAGGACACCTACCTGACCTGCCTTAGAATATGGTAAGAATGAGACATATGTTTCTATTGTGTTGAATGACTGAAATCATCAAACGTGACAACAAGTAGTACTTACCCTTAATAGTATGGTGCAATGTAATAATTTTTTAAGAATCTCCAAAAACCAAAAATTGTTTTTAGAAAACCACTGTCTCATTGAATTAAAAATGTATTAAATTTTTTTACATTTTAAAATTATAATTTATTTTTCTTATACAAAATTAAATAGTGCTATTTTTAATAGTATTAACTGTATATCTATAAAATAGTATTAAGTGTATATCTATAAAACCTAATGACTATCTAGCACTGATTACTTCTAGATTTTTTAACAATATTCCACTCTATTTTTGACATATAACCTTCAGCTCTATCATTAAGACAGCTTCTTACAGACTCTTATCCCCTGTAAAAACCATTGTCTTGGTAATCAAAGCAAGAATAAAATAGCTCTTTTGCATGGTTAATATATCTTTCACTCCAGTTACTTAAACTTTTATATTAAATTCATGTAGTTATAAGACAAATGATGGTAGAAATATGTGTACAATTAATTAAATATAGAGAATATATTTTTCAGGTTAAGTACATCTTTATCGATTTTCTGCCTCATTGAACTATCAATTACTGGAAGAGTGATGTTGAAGTATCTAATCATAATAGTGGATTTGTCTATCTCCCTTCACAGTGCTATCAGTATTTGTCACACATATTTTGATACTCCGTTTTGATGTAAACATGTGTAGGATTGTTAGAGCTTGGAGAATTGATTCTTTCATCATCATATAACATTCTTTCTTATGGCTGATTGTTTTTCTTATTCTGAAGTCTTCTTCGTCTGAGATTAATATACTTACTCCAGCTTTCTTTTGATAAATGTTAGTATCACATATACTTTTCTCTCCCTTTACTTTTTTTTTTAACATCAACAGGAGAGAGCGAGAGAGAGAGAAAGAGAGTGAGCGAGCAGGAGGGTGTGGGAAGCAGAGGGAATGAGAATCCCAAGCAGTATCTACACCCAGCTCAGAGTCTACACCCCCAGGGCTTGCTTCACAGCCCTGAGCTGAAATCAAGAGCCAGATGCTTAACCAACTGAGCTACTTGGGTGCCCCTTTACTTTTAATCTATCTCAGTCCTTATACTTAAAATGACTTTCTTGAATGCCTGAGTGATTCGCTTGGTTAAATGTCTGCCTTTGGCTCAGGTCATGATCCCAGGGTCCAGCTCAGTAGGGAATATGCTTCTCCTTCTCCCTCTGCCCCTCTCCCTACTCGTTTCTCGCACACCTTTCTCTCTCTCTCTCTCTCAAATAAAATTTTTAAAAATTACAAGAGAAACATAGAACAAGTACAACAAATAGAAACTGTTATAAAAACATAGATATTAATCCAATTATATAAATAATTACTTAAAATATGAATGTATATGTTAACTAAGTGACAGATTGTCAGAGTGGATAACAAAATAAGAGCCAACTATGTTGTCTACAAGAAAGTCATTTTTTTTTTGATACTTTCTTAGGGTTTACATCTTTTTGCTTACATTAAACATCTGTTCTTGCATGTTGTCTACCTTTTTCCATGACAGCCCTTAACATATTAGTAATAGTTATTTTAATTGCCCTCTTAATTCCAATATTAGTATCAGATGTTAGTCTGGTTCTAATGTTTTCCTTTTCTCTTCAGAGTGTTTCTTCTTGCCTTTTGGCATGCTTTGTAAATTTTATTGAAAGATATATCATATTGGGTGATAGGTTTTACATTAATATTGTTATAAATTGGGCTGTGTCTAATATTTTCTGTAATTCTATGTTCTAGAGGCTTCAGTACCTCTATTAACCCTACTTTTGACCCTCAGCTGAGTCCTTCTTAACTAGAGTCTGTGTCTTGCCACCTTTTCTGTTTTAATTCAGTTTTGTTATACTAGAGAGCTATTGATATGATGGTAAGATTTGAAAGAGGGTAAATTTCCTATAATCTTGTGATTTAAACCAACTTTTAGTGGCCCTGGCCTATGAAATTCACAATGTTGCTCCAGTGGTATCACCTTTTATTCGCTTAAGTGATACAGAAAGGGTAAAGGGGGCTAGACTGGCAAGAATAACCTTCTTCAAGTTGAGATAAGGCCCTGGTATGTCTTTACCCTTGCAGAATAGGCTTTTATAGGAAATGTTCAGGGCACATTTCACAATGATTTCTCTCCCGCTTCACCTGCTAGATATAGAACTTTATTGTGCAAAAGGACAAGAAACATATGATCCTCTCAATAGATGCAGAAAAAGCATTTGACAAAGTATAACATCTGTTCTTAATTAAAACTCTTCAGAGCATAGGGATAGAGGGAACATAACTCAATATCATTAAAGCCATATATGGAAAGCCCACGTGAATATCATTCCCAATGGGGAAAAACTGAGAGCTTTCCCCTTAAGGTCAGGAACAGGACAGAGATATCCACCATCACCACTGCTATTCAACATAGGACTAGAAGTCCTAGCCTCAGCAATCAGACAAAAAAATAAATAAAAGGCATTCAAACTGGCAAAGAAGAAGTCAAATTCTCTCTCTTCACAGATGACATGATACTTTATGTGGAAAACTCAAAGACTCCATCCCAAAATTGCTAGAACCCATACAGGAATTCAGCTAAGTGGCAGGATATTAAATCAATGCACAGAAACAAGTTCCACTTCTATGCACTAACAATGAGGCAAAAGAAATAGAAATTAAGGAGTCAGTCCCATTTACCACTACACCGAAAGCCATCAGATACCTAGGAATAAACCTAACCAAAAAGGCAAAGGATCTGTACTCAGAAAACTACAGAACACCCATGCAAGAAATTGAGGAAGACAGAAAGAAATGGAAAAACATTCCATGCTCATGGATTGGAAGAATAAATATTGTTAAAATATCTATGCTACCTAGAGCAACCTACACATTCAATGCAATTCCTATGTGCTGGAACAGATAATCCTAAATTTTTATGGAACCAGAAAACTGCAATGAGATACCACCTTACACCAATCAGAATGGCTAAAATTAAAAGTCAGGAAATGACCAACGGTGTCAAGGATGTGAAGAAAGAGGAACCCTTCTACACTGTTGGTAGGAATGCAAGCTGGTGCAGGCACTCTGGAAAACAGTATGGAGTTCCTCAAAAAGTTGAAAGTAGAGCTACCCTATGACCCAGCAATTGCACTACTGGGTATTTACCCCAAAGATACAAATGTAGTGATCCAAAGGGACACCTGCACTCCAAAATGTTTATAGCAGGAATGTCCACAATAGTCAGACTATGGAAAGAGCCCAGATGTGCATCAATAGAACAATGGATAAAGAAAATATAGATAGATAGATAGATAGATAGATAGATAGATAGATACACACACGCATATACATACAAAGTAATACTGCTCAGGAGTCAAAAAAATGAAATCCTGCCATTTGCAATGACATGGATGGAAATGGAGGGTGTTATGCTAAGTGAAATAAGTCAATTAGAGAAAGACAATTATCATATGATCTGATCTCACTGATATGTGGAATTTAAGAAACGAAACAGAGGATCATAGGGGAAGAGAGGAAAAAGTTTTTAGACTGAGGATATACTTTATTATAGAAGACTTATACTAAGCTAGTTTTGATTTCTTTGGCCCAATAGTTATATTTTTAATTACTCAACATTTCTTTTAAAGATTTTTATTTATTTATTTGTCAGAGAGAGTGAGCACAGGCGGACAGAGTGGCAGGCAGAGGCAGAGGGAGAAGCAGGCTCCCCGCCGAGCAAGGAGCCTGATGCGGGACTTGATCCCAAGACGCTGGGATCATGACCTGAGCCGAAGGCAGCCGCTTAACCAACTGAGCCACCCAGGCGTCCCTCAACAACACTTTTTCTTAAAAACTGAGATTTCACACAGAAATAAAGTTTTGCTCTTTCTCTTCAAAATTGGAAGTGCTGGTAATGCTGAGTTCACAATTATATATGGAAATTATAATTTAAATGCAGTTGTAAATGCTTCCTTTAGACCAGGTATATCCTATTGTATTTATCACATTGAATAAAAACATTTATTTTATTTATGTAAATTTTTCCCAGCCACCCATTTTGGTTTGCCACTCCAATGCAATTCTGACCCAAACTAGTTAGAATGAAGTCAGTTTTCACAGGTTAATAGCATAACCCCCCACAAGACTACTCTTGTATCAGACACCAGCCATGAGCTCTGGATTCCAAGGTGACCTGTACTCTAACTAACACGTTACAAATGAGCAGTTTCCCACTAACCTTTCAGGTTGAAAATTTTGCTAGAATGACTCATAGAACTCAGGTAAGTGCTATACTTATGATTATGATTTTACCATAAAGAAGGCAAATAATAGCCAGCCAAAAGAGACCCAAAGAGATAACTCCGGGAGGAAATGAGAAGCTTCAATATCCTCAGAACATGTTACTTTCACATCTGTGTGTATCACCAATCATGAAGCTCACCTGACATTTGGTGACCAGAGTTTATATTGGGATTTTATTATGTAGGCATGATTTAATAAATCTATCTGGTTGAACTCCATCTCTAGCACCACTTCACTCCCAAAAGGGCAGGCTGATGTCACATGGCTCAAAGCTCCAATCCACTAATCACATGATTGGTATTTCTAGTGTGGTCTGTCCCCAACATGAGTATTCTCATTAACATAAACTATCTTGGAGCCAACCATAAGTCACCTAATTAGCATAAATTCAGGTATGGTCCTAGAGTACTGCCATGAATAACAAAGACTCCTATCACAGGAAATTCCAAGGGTTTAGAGGGGTTTTAGAGCCAATTTCCTTACTATTCAACAGTTACACATACTTTGAGGCAAAATTCTGAGAACACATAACACTATAAGCAAAAAATGTAGTAACTGAGTAAAGACAGAGGTTAGTCTGTCAATAAAGAAGAGTAGAGTCTACTTTACAAGCACTGATAATTATCAGAAGCTAAGTAACCAGTTTAGTTGAGTTGTAAATTTAGCAGTTTCATTAAATTTTGTACTCAAGTAAATAACTTAATTCATAGTACTAAAAATCATAATAGCTAACATTTACAGATTTTTCCAGTGTGTAAACTACTATGCATTTTAAATATTTTATGTCAAACTCTCAGAGTAGTTCTGCAAGATGGGCATTCTTTTTCCAATTTTATAGTTAATGTATTTTTCCCCATGAGGTAAAATAATATTCAAAGACACATGCGAATAAGTGGCAGAATAAGGACTGAATCCACCTATAAGACAATTTTATATATCTGAATATATTTTACAGATATAAATTGATATAACTGCCTAACTTACTCTAAAGTTATAGAATTTTGGCTGAATCTTATTTAAAAGGAAAGCTCCCTAATTTATACAAAGTAATATAAATAATAATATTAACTAAACATTTTTTCTTTAATTCTACGGGAGAGAATTTTTAAATCTCTCATTTGTTTATGTAGGGAAGAAAAAAGTGGGTAATTTCCCCTATGGCCTACCAAATTCTCAACTGGGAGCTTTGGACTCAGGCTTAAATATCACCTTCAGCTAAAGACAAAAGAAAGGTGTGACTGAGGGAGGGCAGTTATGGGGAGGTGACCAGGAAAAGCATAGTAAACAAGGGTAAGTTTTGTTCTGGAGACTAAGTCACTGCCTTCTCCAGGGGTAAGAATCTTTTGTGATTTAAAGTCATTCATCTGTTTCTGGTACAAATAGAGATACACCCTTACAAATATTTTCTTTATAAATTGAAATATTCTGTACAAAAGGGTAATATCTACTGAGATGTCAGAGCTTCTCCTATGTTTCTTGCTGTTTCTCAAAAACAATCACCTCAAAATAAGTCTTATTCCTAGGAGACATATTTTGGGGTGGCCTCTTCTTCCATCCTTTACTTTGTACCTTTATTTGAATTAAGTGTTTAAAATCTGCATACAAGCAAGCCTAGACTAATTATATTGTAATATATTATTGAATAATTTTGATGAGGAAGCCGAAGGCAAGCTGAGGACAAAACACAAGCTGATACTCCTGCCTGACCTGAAGCTAAGGGAAAGAAAACTAAATGGTTATCTTACAGAGATTACAGTCCTGCATGCAGAAGTCTTCCTCAGTTTACAAATGCCTTAGTGATTTACAAGAACAAAAGCATTCTTATCAATTCCAGATTTCCAGAGACCCATAGATTGTATTTCCTGGACCCCTAATATCACCCACCCATCCATACTGACGTGTGAAACAAAGGTAGAAGGGAATGTAAATAAATAGAATTTCCCTATAACTTATAGCCCACTGACAAGTCCTTGAAACAGACAGAGTGACACTTCCCTAGAGACTTAACTTGATACTTTGCTAAGGGCAAAAGGCAATCCTAGCCCGACCCAAAGGATCCTGTAAGTCTACTTTTACAAATAAAAATTCCTTTGTAAACTTCCTTTATCTCTATCCCCCACCCCATCCCCACCAGATACATGTTGGCAGTCATCCTCCAAGTATATGACCTGCTGATACACATTTGAAGGGTCTCACTGAGTAAAGGACAGGTAGGACTAGGTAGGGAGAGATCAGTAGGGGGCTAAAGGGTAAGCTCACAGAAATCCCCAAAATGTTTGACCAACAAATTACCAGACCCTAAAAAGGAAATAAGCCATTAAAGACATTATCACCAGTCCTCACTCAAACCAAGAGGTCCATCACAAGAACTTAAGGCCACAAGCTCCTTGGTCAGTTCTAAATAAAAGACTGTCAGTGGAGGCCCACTTTGGCAATGCTATTGGGACCCATCGCACTCCAGAGAACTTTTTTTCTGTATCCTTGCTTAATAAAACTCTGTTGCTTTACTCACTCTCCTTTGCCCACAAGATTCATTCTTCAACTCTGTGAAACATGAACTTGCTCTGCCACTTCAATTTCATGAACTTATATTTATATTTTCAGTTATGGATGTTGCAAAGTAGAGAATGCTTAACTACCTCCTATAGTCAAAGTGGACTACATTGGAGTAATATGAAAAAGAAATCTTTAATAATGAAGACAAATTAATAAAAATAAAATAACATAAGAAAATTGGTTTGATGTGGCCAAGACATGTAAGAGTTGAGTCTAGATCTTGGCAGAAGATGGATTATGAGGAAAAAAAAAAAAAAAAAGAAGATGGATTATGAGGGTTTGTTTTTTTTTTTAAGATTTTATTTATTTATTTGACAGACAGAGATCACAAGTAGGCAGAGAAGCAGGCAGAGAGAGAGGAGGAAGCAGGCTCCCTGCTGAGCAGAGAGCGGGATGTGGGGCTGGATCCCAGGACCTGAGATCATGACCTGAGCTGAAGGCAAAGGCTTTAACCCACTGAGCCACCCAGGCACCTTGGATTATGAGAGTTTTTATTTCATGCTTTGATATTTGGGTTTTCAATCTAAAGTCAATAGGAAACATTGAAGGGTTTTATGCAGGACAACATCATGGCTTTATATATATATATATATATATATATATATATATATATACACACACACACACACACATATATATAATCAAAATATACATATATTTTAAGATTTTATTAATTTATCTGACATAGAGATACACAGCGAGAGAAGAACATAAGCAGGGGGAGTAAGAGAGGGAGAAGCAGGCCCCCCTCAGAGCAGGGAGCCCAATGTGGGGCTTGATCCCAGGACTGTGGGATCATGCCCTGAGCCAAAGACAGATGCTTAATAACCGAGTCACCCAGGTGCCCCTGTTAGATATATTTTTAAAGTTATTCTTGTAAAATCACAGTTTTAAATAACTTACAGAATATAACTTATGCATAGAAGAGTGCACAATCCATAATTGTACAACTTGATTCAATTTTCACCAAGTGGCCATACATGTAACCATCACCTAGATCAAGATAGGACATGGAATGTGGTTAGCCCCACCAAAAGTTATTTGTAGTGACTCATATTCCTCCTCAAAGAGAAATAATACCTTGTCTTCTAACATTAAGGATTATTTTTCCTATTTTTGAACTATCTATAAATAAAATCATATATTATACACATTTTTATCTGGCTTTTGTCACTCAGGATTATGTTTATAAGATTAATTGACACTATTATGCCAAGCAGTGGTTCCTTTATTTGCAATGCTGTACAGTATTCCAATTACTCCAATGTATGTATCTATTATTTGTTTTTGTTTTTTTAGTTGGGGCAATTATAAATAATGAGACTATTAATTAACATTCCTATATATCTTTTGATGTCCATTTGCATACATTTTTGTGGATTCTAGATCAAGTTATGGAATTCTGGATCTGAGAGTGTGCTTTTGTTTAGGTTTAATATATATTACCAAACATTTCCAAAACTGATTGAGTTTCAGATGTCTGCTCATGATTAGGTAAAGAAATTAAATACCAAGTAAAAATATATCTCAGGCTCCTAGGAGAACAATATAGGAAGAGTATATATGTGTGAGTTATCAGCATTCAGGTGATGGTAAAGCCACAGGAGGCAATGAGACTGCTAGGGGGATAAAATGAATGTCGAGAAGAGAAAGCTACAAGGGAGAAAACTAGGAAATCCTTAACTTCCCAAGTTGGCAGAGAAAGAGGAACCTACAGAATCTAGAAAGAAAAATCAAAAAAAGAGAGTGACCAAAAAGTAGTAATAGACAAATATACATATATTTCAGGCATAACATGGTAAAAAAAAAAAAATACACATTTTGGGGAAGTTCAAGGAAAGGTGATTGGAATGTCTTCATTTGAATTTAGTACCTAGAAGATCATTGGTTAACTAATAAAGACTATGTTAGGAGTCTGGGACCAGATGGACACTAAAGAGGGAATTCCAGGTGAAGTAGAGAATGCATTTAGATTAGCTTTCTTTTGTGGAATACATGGGCATATGACAGAGAGCTCTCTAAGGGAAGATTGTGAAAATAGCTTGGGAAGGTGCATTTCTTGTCTCTTGTCACAAGTTTAGTGGTGCATGATTTCTGGTGGAATTTTATTCCACAAATAGAAAAAATAAGCTGTCTCTGTGTTTTTTGTTTTTTGGTTTTTTTTAATCACACCTGCTGGTCATTGATAACATTTGCAGCCATGAACTATATCACAGTGAAGTAGCCTATTAAACCAAACCAAAAAAAAAAAAGGAAAGAAAAGAAAAGAAAAAAGAAAAAAAATGCCGGCATTTTTCTTTTAATTAGCAATATCCATAAGTTTCTTTAAGATTATCCCCAAGTCGTGCCAGGGCTCCTATTAAATGTGGCACACTGGTCCTGCCACAGCAGCACTGTTCAATAGAGCTTGAAATTAGTGCAAGAGACAGGGATCTTTGACAGCTAGTCTGCTCATGGTCGCCAATTCTGAGCAAAGAGCAGCAGTTATTTTGCTCACAGGAGAAATAACGTTAGTGGATATATTAAAGAAATGTGAAAGCCACTGCTTTGTAGTAATTGGTTCTTTGTGATTCATGCTGGCCTGTTTCAAAAACCTACAAATTGAAGGCTTAAAAGCCATATTTCAGAAAATACTTTTTTTCTTAAATAATGAAAAGAAACTAAATGTCTATTAAAATAACCAACTAGCTTTCAGTTTCAGTTATTGTGTGGTTGTATGTAAGGCATTTAGTACAAGTTTCTCTTATAAAATAGTATACTCAAGCCATTGCTTTCTATAGATTTTTATAAGTTAATTTATATTTAGGCAAATATGTGTATATATATGGTAAATATACGTGTACTTTTGTACACATGTATGTATAAATGTACAATATTGTATATTGTCATATACATTATTACAATGTTATATACATTATATATACACAATAAATGTATAAGCACTTTTTCATGTGTATACATATTTTAAAAGTCTTTTTGTCTGCCTTTTTTTTTTTCCTGAGGTATTGGCATTTAAGTTATGTGATAAACTTTCTTCTTTGAATTTATTCTTATATACTTAAGAGTGTATTATTTATTTATAAGGGAATTGTTATCATGAGATTGTTATCATGACTGATCAAATGTATATACACAGGATTAGCTTTGTGAGTCAAAGGAGATTCTTTTGCTAAACATCACAGAATTAGCTTCTGTGTGGTTAAGGAGCAACTGAAATTAAGCATATTGGTGTTAAATTGAAAAGGCAATCTTGAGGTACCATTATATTTACTCCATTATCATATTAAAAGACAGTCACAACAAAGCTTCTGAATTTAATGTGCAATTTATGCTCTAGTATTGTTGATATGTGTAGTATAATGATATAATAATTTGGGGAAACAATACAGAAAAATGTTTTTAAAAGCTATAAACATGTTTGGTCCTTCAACTTACTAAATCTTTTTCTGGGAATTTACCATAAAAAAAAAAGTAATTCTGGGATCTTAGTGTATCATTACTCTGGCACAGTCAATGTAGCATTAGCTACATTTAAAAAATCCTAGAACAGTGTGGATTAGTCCGCTCAGACTGCCATAACAAAATACCACAGACTATGAGGCTTAAACAACAAACATTAATTTTCCACAGTTCTCAAGACTACGAAGTCCAAGATTAAGATGCCAGCCAATTCAGGTCCTGATGAGAGCTTGTTCTTCCTCGTAGTTGGTTGTCTTCTTACTGTGTCCTCACATGGCAGAGAGCTAATAAGCTCTCATGATTTACAAATACATAATCCTATTGGATTAGAGCTGTCCCTTACAACCTCATTCAACATTACTTCCTTAGAGACCCCATCTCCAAATACTGCCACAACTGGGGTTAGGAATTCAATATATGAATTTGGGAGAGAGGGGAAGCACAAACATTCATTTCCACTGAAGAATCTAATGACTTCACTCAAATAATGAAAGATTTCTAGGTAATCTTTAGGAAGATTGGGTAGAAATGTGGGAAAATGTTTAGAATACATATGGATGAAAAAGACAAAGATTCTATGTAGTATGATGTGAGATTTATTCTAGGAGTATCCATCTGAAAAAGGTTTGAAGGCTAGAATAAAAAAAATGAATATAACTCTTCAAGTGCTTTCTTTAGATATTTTTTTAAGTAAAAGCAGAGGTATCCTGACATATGATGAACTATCATTTTAGATAAAAGAGTAATGGATACTTTTTTCTATGAGGAAATATAGACATATATACTTAATCTTCCTGCCTTATACTATACACAACAATCAATTCCAGTGTAAAAGACAAACTGATAACTGTTAGGAGAAAATATTGAAAATTATCTTTATGGCCTTGAGGGTAGGAAATATTTAATTTTTTTGAAAGATAACCAAAATTGTTTGGGTCAGTTTTAAGCAAATGATTTTAAGCAGTCTTTTCTGATAATAGTTAGCAAGCAGAGCCAATTTCCCTTGAGAACTGTGATAGTTTGTGACATAGTCATGTCATAACCATACACAAGGGACATTCTATTCTCAATATTGGACATGTTTGTGCTGATCAAACAAATCAATGAAATATGTGAAAGCAGATGGGTGAAATAGAACACAGAAAGCTTTTATGTTCTTTAAAATTATTTGATTTGTTACTAGGCAGAGGAAAGGATTTTTTAAGCAAAACATAACAAAGAATAAAAGGAAAGGAAGGATAAATTTTATTACGTTGAACATAAGAACATAACTAATTAGCCATTCTTCCCTAAAGGGAATTAAAAGACAAGTCATACTTGGAACACACACTGGGAAAAGATACTTGCCATTGTCATATTGTTGACGGTGGATTGGTATTCACAACGTATAAAGAACTACTTTAAAGTAATAAAGAAAAAAATAAGCAATTTAATGGAACAAGGAGTGTCCAGTAAGTATATGTCCAGCCTCATTAGTAATAATGAAAATACAAATTAAAGCCAGATTAGCAAGAAAAAGTCTGATAATATTACTAATCAGTTAGATATGAAGCAACCAAACTCTCACGAATGATTACTCCATTAATTTGAAAATGGCTTGACATTATATAATAGAGTTGAAAACGATTAGATCCTCAACTTGGTGATCCATTGCTTAGCGTATACCCTAAAGACACTGTTGCTCAAGGGCTTTTGGAGACTCGGTTATGAGATTGTGAATAGTAGTCCTATTCATAATAGAGGGAAAACATAGAAATGATATAAATACTCATCATCAATAGAAATAATGAATAATCAGTAGATTATCGTATAAAAATTAAAGCTATGCCACAGCGAAAATAAATCTATTTCAATCAAGATGAATGAATCTCAAAAGACATAATGTTTAGTGTTAAAAGCAAGTGATGATAAAATATATAAATTATAATTCTATTTATATAAAGTTCAAGAATAGGTCTAAACAATATGCTAATAAATTTCAGATACAGTAAAATGATAATAAAAGGCAGGCATTTTTAACCAAAAAATTTGGATGAAGTAGAGGGAAAGATTTATGTAGTCATTCGGGGGTACACAAGGCTTGAATATAATATTCAATTTTTTTTATAATACTCAATTTCTTACACTGTGATAGATACTGCTATTTGCATTATTTTCTGTTTCAAAATGTACATATATAATGCATTTGGTACAAACGCTCTTTCAAATAAAATCTTATTAAAAAAAAAAAAGTTTAACATGCAAAGTGGTATATTTAGGACATTTCTTTCCTAGATGGTTCTCTAAAGACATGGTCTTCCCAAAGCATGCAGATTATTTCAATTGGGCCATTTTGATCCTCTTCTTTTGACCTCACTGAATTTATAAGCATTTAATCAGAATTACGCAAATGTTATTTTACTTGTCTTCAATAATAATTGTCTGCACTATCCTCAAGCCAATGTAATATTTGGATAAATATAATGAAGATAAACAAATTTTTTTTTCTATTTTTATTTTTTATTTTTTCTAAGTTTTTTTATCAAAACAAATTATTTTTCATTTAAACTTTCTGATGAAATTTCAGATTCTGAGCCAGCTTTTATATCAAATTTTACCAATTATTGATTGGGAGAACAAACCAGAGATTTTTTTTGAGTGTTTTTTTCTATTTACTCTCTTTCTCCAAGTCCAACTTTACCTAGCTAAATTTGGCATTAATATTTCATTTTTCCCATTAATTTTAGCCAGTAGTAAATTTCACCATTTATTTTTTCTACATTCATAATATCTATTATGAATTATACAATACTAGTTTATATACTTCTTATCTCACTGATGAGAAAATTGTGGATGGTTTTGCAGACAGAGACAGAGAAAGAAATACTCAGAAATTAACTCAAAACCAAGATTCAGGTGAAGAGAAACAGCAACAGAGAGTAAGAGTTTACTGTTGTTAAGAAACATTGACAGCTAACTCTTAAAAACAGGGCAATGTCAAAATGCCCTAAGGGTCATCCTGGATTAGGTTAAATATTCTATTTGACATCCAAACACCACCTCTTAGGTAATTGTTAATTAACTATAATGTTTTTTCTTTTGGAAAAAAATGATATAATTTAATGTTTTAACATTTTTTTATATACTCATTTTTCCTGTAGAAGTTTTGTGGAATTCTGTAATACATTTGTGGGGCAGGGAACAAGAATGGATTGCCTATTATCATCCCAACTCAGAAACTTAAGGTTCAATTTGACTTTCAGAGAATTTTTACCTTGGTCGTAGTTTACTAAAAGAATTTTCCATATTATTAGTTCTGCAACAATGTATGTCTAAATGAAGTCCCAAATTTCAAACAGAACTACTGACAGTTTTTCAGTGTCATATTTCTAGGTGACCACTGAACTTTCTTAGGACAGATCTAAAGTCAAAACTGTTCTCCTAATGTATTAATGGTTTTGGTATTTGCCCAAATTGTTCATTTCTTGACACAGTGATATACCTAAGAGTCAGATAGAAAGAGTTGCTTTGAAGGTCCATATGGTCTCAGCTAGCAGGTGTGAGACACAGGTGATTAATTTGAAAGACAGCTAGCTTATAACCAAGATCTCTCTCTTCTACACCTTCCAGTGACAACATAACTAACTGTCCCTTTTCAAGAATTTTTAAGAATGCCATGCTGGGCACTTGGTGATCAAACAAACTGCACTAGGATCCAAATTACTAGAGACAGCAAATTCCTTTTGGTCAAGGTTTGTGCTGCTGCCGCCCCACCTGTTGCTCATTTTATTGGCTAGCCTGAGTAGTGGGCTCTAAAAGACCATGCCACAGGCAGAGAGAAGACTTGACTGATTAAGGGATGTGAATATGTGCCCCAAATTGTTATTTTACTTGTTATTTCTAAATCAATATAAATTTTAGAGTCTATTTTAATGTATATGATTATACATTAATAATTTATTTTGAAAATATTTTTAATGGAAGTATTTTATAGGTCCACCAAAAAATGATGTTCATTTTTTGAATATAATGATTTGTTCATCAGTATATAAATATTTTAAAATTACATAATTATGTTAGCACCTCTTTTATACTCCCCTAAGTAACTGCATTTGTACAATAAATGGTTACCTCACTTTCATCTTTACTAGCACATTTGTCAATTTATATAATTGTGAAACAACATTTCCACACCAACTATATGCCAGATTTATTTATTTACTTCCTTATTTAATGTTCACCTCAATCTCATTAAGAAGAACTATTATTATTCCTTTTTTATAGATTAGGAAACTGAGGCCTAAAGAGATTTAGTAACAATTCTGCATTTATTTTAATAGCAAAGAAGTGAGAGTGTTAGAATTTGAGTTCAAGAGGTTTACACCTCATGCTCTCAACCACTCTGCTCTCACTCATGTATGTTTTTGTGCAGTCATGACCTCTTTAAGTGCCAGGAAATCTGGGAAAATGTAAAAATAACAGGGTATTCCAAAAGGCATTATTAGTTCTGCAACAATGTATGTCTAAATGAAGTCCCAAATTTCAAACAGAACTACTGACAGTTTTTCAGTGTCATATTTCTAGGTGACCACTGGAATGAAGAAAATGCAATGCAAAATGCATAAGTTACTTTAATGTTGATCAGACCATGGGAGCCAGGGAGGACTGTATACCTATTACACAATGTATTCCTCTTTCTCTTATGTTTAAAGAAGGGTCTATGTAGTGTGTGTGCATGTGTGTGTGTGTGCAGGCATGTGCAGCAGTTAGGAGGTTGTAACGAATGCAAAATTAACAAAATATATTTAGGTATAGAGTACTTCAAATAACCGTGTAAATGTGGAGACATACATTAAAGTACTGTTCATTCTGTAAAAATGTAAAAAGTGGATTTTTTTCAGCTGGGAGAATACAAAAGAACAACTACAGCCACCATCTTATGTATAAAGCTATGGTCCCATATCAGATGGTGATTCTGATCACAAATTTTTAGTGAGGCGATGGTGTTGGTCAAAAGAATCCAGAACTGGTCTTTTACTACTCTGTCTACTTGCCAGAAGAAGCAAAGAAATAAATTATTCAAGAAGAAAAAAAGATGTTTGATATAGCATGAAGGAAACAAAATTAATTCTCAGTAATAATGGCTTAAAAAAAATAGTATGAATTTAAGTTCAGATCCACCTTTTGGAGCTTAGATGTGATAAAAGATTGCAACACAAGGCAGACAGGCCATACTATTGGGATGGGATAACAGGAGCATCCCAACCAAGCTGCTTCCCAAAATCATCCCTCTGGTGCTTAAGGTGACCCTTTGTACTTTGCCCACATTTTGAATTGGAGACTGATCCTTTCTCTTGTACTATGCAACAGCTCCGCTGGCTCCAGAACATCCCTCCAACTCCTACCCACCCAAAGCAAGGCAGTTGAGGTATTTCTCCCGGGGCCAGAGCCTCACTGGGAGCCTGTGGGCCACTATCTGGTCTGTCAGGTTGTTCTGGTTATTAGAAGGCTAACACAAAGTACAGACTGGGTCATATCAAGGCTAGTAATTTTTTTTTTTCTTTTGGAAGATATACATGTCCTTTTAAGTAAATAGTTTCTGGGATGAAAATAGTTTCAAAGAATAACAATATTTGATCTCAACTTAAAAAAAAATCATTACACTTTTATTGAAAGGAAATCACAAGCTTAAAAAACTTCACGAGTAAAAGCACTTCTTACTTTATTATTTTATTTATCTGATTTCTATTTCCATGGAAACAGAATAGAAATTGCAGCTAGAAGTCAGAAGCAGATTAGAAACCCTTCTTTTTAACTTTGTTAGCTCTCCGTCAGAGGTAATAGATGTTGCTAGTGTGTTACGGGTAAAAAACAAACAAAACAAAAACAAAAGTAAATGAACAAAAAACAAAGGGAAGACTTTCACAACTCAATGAACTAGAGTTGGGGTTGTCAAAAACCTAAGGAACACTCTTCAGTAAATGACCATGTACAAAAATATACTTCTTTCTAGTAAAAGTCACTGAATATTTTTGAATAGGTTTTTACCAGAAACAAAAGCATAACATACAAAGCAGATTTTTAATTTATGTAACTGTCAGTAACCAGAAAAATCATTTATTTTTAATTGAAGCCAAATATGTAGAAATTCAGGAAAACATATGAAATAACAAAGAAGATAGGAAAGTTAATCCCAGAGCTGTCTTTGAGTCTACCAAATGCCTAACCCCAGAATGCACACACATAAACTGAATCTTACCTCACTAGGCACATACCTCCTAAGATTAATCCACTGTTCCAGAGTGAGATGGTTTTGATTATGCTGGAATTCTTTGAGTTGAGATTCCATGTAACCAACCAACAAAAGAAAGAATATTTCATTCACAGTCGGAAAAGATAATAGGTTTCTAGAAATATCTGGTAATACCGTCTTATTTTGTTTTTCTGTTTAACAATCATCCATTATACCACTGAAAGGCACCCAAATTCATAATTATTAATAAATAATGAGCATGAGTCTATTGGTGAAAGATGTTTTGGTAACTAAGGTAAGCATATAAAAACCTTAAGGGTCATGTATATTTTGTAAAATTTTGTTTAAAAACTATGTCTCTCAATTAGTTAAGATTTAAATATGTCATAAATCTGCCTCTTAGGAGCTTCAGTAATAAGGCCAGGAGAAAACCTTCATGAAAATTAATTTTAAATAAAAATTTGTCAAACTGTGTTGTAGTATCTAGAATGAAAAAGTAACAATTTTCAAATTAAAGTTATGGTTTGTAAGAATTGTGCTCTCTTCAGCAACACATATACTAAAAATGGTTTGTAAGAATTTTTATATTTCTGTCATTGAGTGGTTGGATTTTCAAGGCATTAACTTGGTCAGTTATGTTTAGAATATAAACATATTTATGTAATTTTGTTAAATAAAACAAAGCATGCTTTTTTCTCATGAGTATTTTTTTTTTTCTTATTCATCATCCATCATTTTTGGGTTATTTAGCCAACTCAGTTTAATCACTAATGGAATAATTATTTTTAAAAGTCAAAATAATGATGATTTTTTTTTAAATTTTCTACACTTCTTTAATTTTCTTCTTTTTTCCTCTGACCTGAGGGTATCATGTATCTGTTTATGTATGTAATTATTTAAGAGTTTTATTCTGCAGCTGGTATGTCTTTTCCATACTTAATTTCATTTCTGTGTTTATCTTAAGGTGTGAAGTTCTAAAGACAGAGAATGTGCCAAAAGAATTCTTTCTCATAACCCTTAGCAGGGGGTCATGTGAATTTATATCCTGAAAATATAGTATTTATTATTATACTTAAATGTATGAGGATATCAGATTTTCAAGTGCTTTTTAGTCTTAGGCCTTCATTTATCTCTCCCTGGATTAGAAAATCTCTCATTTATTTTTTAACCAGATTTTTTGAAATCTCAGAATCCCAAAGCGGAAAGAGAGAGTTACAATAACTAAAATTAAAGAAATTGAGACCCAATCAGATCTATTGACATAGCAAGGGCACTACTAATCCTAGGATATTTTTAAATTGTTAATTAATTGAATGCAGATGATTCCTTCCTTTATATTTCAGTGTGCACATATAATGGACTATAATCACCTGTGCAATTAGAGTGATTGAGTATAAAAGTTAGCATTTGATTACTTCTTTACTAGTGATCTTAAAATGAGACTAAACTGTGGATTATTTGAGTTTCAGCTCGTAAACACTGCCTTCATAATTCAGTAAAAAAAAAACACAAGTGGAATTTAGCCTCGGGAATGACCTCACCTGTTACCTAAATTATGCTATCATCATTTCTATTATAAGTATTAGGAAAATACAGTCAAGGATAACCTTTTAAATATTCCAATGTTTTTTTTTTACATTAAGTGGAATTATACATAATGCACACATTGCTGCTAACAAGATTTGTTAGTTATTTTTACTCTGTAGTTTAGCAGTTCTAAAAATGAGTGCTTTAGACCACGATAAATTTATGTTGTACGTTTGGGGTCACATTCGCTTGAATCTATTTTACTATTCTAGATATCTTACTATCCAACAGTGTATTTTTTCTTCTTTAAGGTTGCTGGTACAAACTTGTATTAGCCATATGATGGCATTCCAGGAATATTACTAGAGATATATATGTATCTATATATACATATGTAGAGATATATATGTAAGTGATGCTCTGGAATGGTATTAGAATTTGTATGGATCAATTTAACTTTATTTTTTTCTTTTAACCCCAAAAAGCATTCTGAGGGGGATAGAAGATTCATTTATAAAGCAGAAGCTTCTAAAGTTTTCAGCACTGAAGTTTTATACTCTGATCTGGTAAACTGGGAAATGTTATGAACATAATAAACCATAGAAATGTGTTTGGAGGAATCCACCAGGCCTGGAAATCTCTAACATTTATCTCTACTCCAGGGTTCTATTCCCATGTCCCCATCCTTTAAAACACAAACACAAAATCCTGGTCTTACCATGATAAATCATTGCAATGGTACATCTACCTGTACTTTGCCTTAATGAATGGCTCATATTCCCAGTCAAAAGAGATGATGGAGAAAGTGAAAAGAGAGTAAGAAAAAGACAGGAAAATCATTTCCATAGCTCTTATGGTCCTTAGATATTATAAGCAGATTTAACTTACTGTTTCTCCCTGGTTGTCTTTGTTAAAGTGGCTTTGTGCTTATACAGCCAAATTAAATTAGGGAAGAATTTACTAATTTTTTTTTCATATATTCAGTTTTGAAAACAGGATTGTGATTCATGTACAAATTCTAACATAAAATTATAGTTCCTTGTATCAGAAAAAACTGGATTATCAGAGTGCAAATGTATGTGAATTATCATATCCATTCTTTCATTCATTCCATAAATATTTATTGATAGGTTATGTGCTACAAAACTGTTCTAAAAAGTGAACCAGACAGGGGTGCCTGAGTGGCTCAGCAAGTTAAAGCCTCTGCTTTCAGCTCTAGTCATGATCCCAGGGTCCTGGAATCAAGCCCCACATGGGGCTCTCTGCTCAGCAGGGAGCCTGCTTCCCCATCCCATCCCCCACTCCCCCCACCTACTTGTGCTCTCTGTCTGGCAAATAAATAAATAAAATATTTTTTAAAAAAAGTGAACCAGACAGACCAGATCATTACCTTCAAAGTACTTATATATTAGTGGAAAAGACTGAAAATAAACACATACCATAAAATTTCCCGTTCTTTTATAGTAATTGCCAACAAAACAATTTAAAAAATAATGAGAAGAGAAAGAAGGGAAGGGGAATGGCAAAAGGAAGCAAGTCTAAAAACACACCAGGTGACAGAGACCTTAAAAAAGTGACAGCAGAAACCATGTAAATATCTGAAGGAAGAATATTCCACACAAATGAAAGAGCACATTGAAAAAACTTTGAAAAACAAACTTCTGTCTGAGGAACCCAGGAGTGGGACTGCTGGATCATCTGGTATTTCTATTTTTAATTTTTTTTTGAGGAATCTCCATCCTGTTTTCCATCGAGGCTATACTATTTGGTATTTTCACCGACAGTGTACAAGTGTTCCAGTGTCTCTATCTTCTCACCAACTCTTATTATCTCTTGTGGCTTTGTTTGTTTTTATAATAGACAGTCTACAGGTTTGAGGTGATCTCTCATTAGGGTTTTGATTTGCATTTATCTGATAATTAGTGATGCTGATCCACTTCCATATACCTGTTCTTCATTTGAATGTCTTCTTTGCAGAAATGTCTATTCAAGTCCTTCAAACCATTTTTAATTGGTTTATTTCTCTTCTATAGAGTTGTAGGAATCCTCTATATATTTTCAAAATTAACTCTTTCAGATACGTGGTTTGCAAATATTTATCCCATTATATAGGTTGTCTTTTTGACTGTTTCCTTTGCTGTGCAAAAGGTTTTAGTTTAATGTAGTATTGTCTATTTTCACCTCTGTTGCCTGTGCTTTTGCTGCTACTACCAGAGTCCAAACAAAAACAAAAACAAAAAACAAACAAACAAACAAAAAAACCCAGCACAGAAATCTTTTGGAGTTGATGGATAAATTTATTATGTTAATGAGGTCACAGGTATATGCATAAGTCAGAAAACTCATCTAAATATATACATTAAATGTAGAATTTTGTATTTTTTTTTACTATTTTATTTATTTGACAGAGAGAAATCACAACTAGGCAGAGAGGCAGGCAGAGAGAGAGGAGGAAGCTGATGCGGGGCTCGATCTCAGGACCCTGAGATCATGACCCGAGCCGAAGGCAGAGGCTTTAACCCACTGAGCCATCCAGGTGCCCCTGGAATTTTGTATGTTAAACATACTTCAATAAAGCTAGAAAAAGAGTCTTAGTATTTCCTATGAGCAAGTCTTCATAAATATTATAAATATAAAGATAATGTAATAATGATAATTTGGGGCATGTTTCTTAAATTTGCTTGTGGATAAAATAGTAGCTATAAGTAGAAGACAATATTAGCGTATGTAACAAATCCCATAATAGTAATAAAAAAAAAACAGTAAGTGATAAGAGTTTGAAGAGACACCTTTTGAGATTTTCAAGAGCAAATTTTACAGAGTTTGCATTTGAATCACAGAAAAAGGGTAGGATTTTCATTGATTTAGCTATTCAGGGAAGGCATTAGATGGAAATCATTGCTTCAGAAAAATTAGAACTGTAGGAAAGCAAAAACAGCTGTAAACCAATGTGGCTGGAGCAGAGGGAGTGCATGTACTGACTGGCAGCTGAGGTTAAGAGATATGGGCTGGGTCATAATTTAAATAGCCTAAAATAGCCTTTGAAATTATTAAATAATATTAAAAAATGGTTTTGAAAAGTAAGTAGCAGCATGGAAAATGCTTATTTTATAATATTGCATAAGAAAAATGGCATTCAAAACTGTATCCATATCATGAACTCAACTATTCAAATATATAAAGTAAATGGAGGACTGTTTTTAGAAATAACAAGTTGTTTTAAAGGGATTAAAAGCTTATTTTTTTCATTTTTTAAAAATTTTATACCCTTTCCATGTCACTAACATCAACTAAAATAATAACATATTACTTATATGATTCTAAGAATGGGATTGAAAAAGAAATGGGATTAAAGAAGAGTAATTAAGAAGACTAAGAATACCCACTAAACACCAAGGATTGTGCTGCGCACTAGCAATACAAAAAGCACTTACATATGGTCTCTACTGTCAAATGACTTACCTTTCAGTGAAAGCGGCAAGCATGTAAGCCAGAGTTACTTCTCCTTGTGATAACAGCTAGGTTTGTAGGAAACCCAGTTTGTTCTGAGAGCACACAGGAGTGGTCACAATTATCTTGTTTTTCTAAATCATTCTGATTTAGTACCTCCAGGTGTGTTCTCTGATTCCTCAGTTCTACGAAGCTCTCAGGTGATGTCAATGGTGCCATCTATGAACAGCACTAGGGCAATGGAAGCAGTTCTGGAGACTGTAACACTTTTGATGAGATTTGAAAAGCTAAAGTAGAATTAGTCAAATAAAAAAGAGGGTCAATTTTGTGTTCTACTATTGCATTTTAGAACTTAAAGTTGTTTTTAAATATAAAAATCCAGGCATAATGAATGCCATCTGTCTCCACAGTAGAAACATCTAGAGATTATCAATAAATATATGACTGAAGAATTGAAGAAGTCCCAATTCTACAATCAAGGTAAACTACCTATCGCCCAGAAATGGCAGGAAGGGTAGGCGATTCTAATTTGCTAAATGAGAATCTTATCAATTTTATTTCACATCTTTAAAGAATACTATGTGATAGAAAAAAGTGTTATTCTCTGGAAAAGTACTTCTCAGTCTTATCAATTACTATAGTCTGGGGTAAATTTAAACAAAAGCAATATCCCAGCCCCACCTTGGATCAATTAAATCTGGCTCTATGATTGGACCCAGTCACCAATAGTCTTAAATACTCCTCAGATGATTCAAATAACCAGGGGTGAGAAGTACTGATGGGGGGGTGGTGAGTCAGAGGTTAGCAGTAGTGAGTAAAAACATGAACCAAGGGAAGGAGAGAGGGCCCCAACATGTGAAGCTGTATAGATCAAGCTCTCAGCTCTATAAAAGACAGATTTTACTGGATAGGTTAAATAAGCAAGGAAGGCTTTATTCAATAGAGATCTCACAATAGAGATCATAAAAATCAAGACTGTTGCAAGAGAGACTGAATTCAATTTTGTTGAAACAAAATATGGGAGGGAGAAGGGGCAAATGGCAGAGAACTAGGAGACCCTGTTTCAACCAGTCCCCTAAAGTGAGATAATTATCTACCAGAACACTCTGAACACCCATGAAATCAGCCTGAGATGTAAGATTATACGCTTCTAGATCTCTGTGGGGTCAGAAGACACCAGTGGAGAGATAAAGCAGAGTGAGAAAGCTTGGACTGACATGGGAGGATAAACCAAAGGGGGAGAGAGCCACCAGAAGTGAGCCCCTAGAAAGTAATGCCCCAATACAAAAGTGCCCTGTGATTGGGGACCAGCATTAACTTGGAGTCTCGTTAAAAATACTCAAAAAGAGCAAAAGATCTTAAGGGGCAGCTGGTGGAATTGGGCAGTCATGGACATGGGCCTAAGCCCAAAGACCCAGGACGGCCACTGCCAGCCACCACCTATGCTAGAGAGAGTGTGGTGGTGGAGCCTCCAGTTTCTGGTCCCAGAGCCCCCCCAGATTGTGCAGCTTGCACCACCACTGGGCTAGGCACATTCCTACCCCCACATGAGGGAGTCTGGTGTGGGTGCCAGCCTGTGTTCTCTAGAACCACAGCCTTTTGAACTCTGCTCAGTGTACAACTGGGGTCTGAACTGCTCTCCCCACCCACACCTGATAGCTCCATGCAGGCACTAGCCAGGGGTCTCTAGGCCCAGCCAAGGGTCTGAACACTCCCGGGCCCGGCTTAAAGGAACTCAGTTAACAATCTCTGGTCAGGATCTCTTGGTGGGTGGTGACCTGCGAAACCATGAGGTCTAGACCCCAGACAGCAGTCCCGGCAAAGACAGCTACCGGAAGCAGGCTCCCTGGACCAATATCAATTGCAGTTTTAGTGGCACAGGGGCTGCAGAGACAAGTGGGCTCTTTGGACGACCCCTCAGATGGTGGCTCAGGACATGCACTGCCTATGGGAGGTTGCACAGCTCAGTGGAGTTTACAGAGAGGAGTCTGTGTGTTCTAGACCACCCAGAGGAGAGCAGACTGAGACTTCTCTCTGGGACAGAGGACCAGGTGCAGTTTGCTTTCCACTACACCTCCAAAAGTGCAAAAAGCCGCCAAAGGACAAAAATCTCCAGAGAACAAAAGCCTAAAAAACCGGTTTCCACAAGCCCAGCCCCTTGATAGGGAGCAGGAGGACTCAACTGCCTGATAAACAATGCGGCAGGCCCCTCCCCCCGAAAGCCAGCCAAAAGAACAAGAGGACAACCACCACAAGGTCCCCATAAACCTGTAAAACCTCAATATCAGGGGGAAAAAAGATATTAAGCTCCCACTATTACCCCAAAACCTGAATGTTTCATAGATACACCTTTTATTTTTAATTCATTCTCACTATTCTTGTTCTATTTAATTTTTTTAACCTTACCATTACAGCTAGAGGTTCAATACAACATATTCCATAAGAATCTTCTAACTTGAACTTTTTTTCATACATATACCTGTGTTTTTCTTTTTCTTTTCTTTTTTTTTAATATACCTATAGATATAATCTTCAAGAAAATCCCTTCCCTAATCAATACTACCCCTATATATAAATGAATTTTAATCTCCTTTATGTATGGAAAGTTGAGTCCTTTAACAAAGATATCAAGATACACCCAGGAAGAATCAAAATAACCTTCCTTGCCAACATCGAGGATTTATAACCACCCTCCTATCTTTTTCTTCTGTCAGTGTTTCTGTGTATTTGTTTGTATTCTAGTATTATATAAATCTTATTCTTGGGGTTCATTTTGGCTGGGTTCTTTTTTTTTTTTCCTTGTCATTTAGTTTTGTCCATCTTTTTGTTTGTCCATTTTTGTTTGTATACCTTATGAAGCTTATCTTTGGGGCCCATTCTGACTGGGTCTTCTCTCTTTCTCTTTCTTTCTCTCTCTCTCTCTCTTTCTCTTTATCTCTCTCTCTTTCTCTCTGTCTCTCTCTCTTTCTCTCTCTCTTTTTCTTTTTTTTCTTTTTAGTGGTGACTTTCAATTGCTCAGAATCATTTCAGGGTGCACCTTGCCTGGATTGCAGTTAATATATTCAGCTACACATCCCCTCAACCACCTCTCACCAAAATGACTAGGATGAGGAATACCCAACAGAGGAAAAATTCAGAGACTGAGCCCTCACCATCAGAACTACTTGATATGGACATAAACAGTATGTCAGAAAGGGAATTCACGATAACAATTATCCAGGCAATGGCTAGGTTGGAGAAAACCATTAGTGACAACATGGAATCTCTAAGGGAAGAAATGAAAGCTGCCCAGGAAGAAGTTAAAAATGTTATCAATGAGATCCAATCTAATCTAAATACTCTAACAGCTAGGGTTACTGAGGCAGAAGACAGAATTAGTGATCTAGAGGACAAACTGATAGAGAAAAAGGATCAGGAGGAGGCATGGAAGAAAGAGCTTAGAAACCATGAAAGCAGAATTAGGAAAATAAATGATGCCATGAAACATTCCAACATCAGAATTATTGGGATCCCTGAGGGGGAGAAGAAAGAAAGAAGACTAGAAGATACAGTTGAACAAATTCTTGATGAAAATGTTCCCAATCTGGGGAATGGAACCAGTGTTCATGTCCTAGAGACAGAAAGATCACCCCCCCAAGATCATATAATCTAAAAAGACCTTGAGATACCTGATTGTTAAACTGATGCATCATAATTTTAGACAGGAGATCTTGAGAGCAGCGAGGGGGAAGAAATTCCTTACATACAGAGGAAGGTCCATCAGAATAATGTCAGACCTGTCCACAGAAACCTGGCAAGCCAGAAAGGGCTGGAAAGACATATTAAGGGCACTAAATGAGAAGAACATGCAGCCAAGAATACTTTATCCAGCAAGGTTGACATTCAAAATAGCTGGGGAGATAAAGAGCTTCCAAGACCAGCAAGGTTTAAAAGAGTATGTTACCACCAAGCTGGCACTACAAGAAATATTAAGGGGGGAGCTCAGGGGGAGGAGTCAAGATGGCGGAGAAGTAGCACGCTGAGATGACATCGGGTAGCAGGAGATTGGCAAGATAGCTTATCTAACCATTGTGAACACCTACAAATCCAACAGGAAATCGAAGAGAAGAAGAGCAACAATTCTAGAAACAGAAAATCGATCACTTTCTGAAAGGTAGGACCTGCAGAGAAGTGAATCCAAAGCAATGGGAAGATAGACCCCGGGGGGAGGAGCCGGCTCCCGGCAAGCGGCAGAGCAAAGGAGCACAAAATTGGGACTTTTAAAACTCTGCTCCACTGGGAGCAGAGCTGGGGGGAAACCCAGGCGGGGTCAGCATAACCCCAGGTCCCGCGGGGCCACAGAAGGACCGGGGGTGTCTGAGTGCTGCAGAGCTCACAGGTATTAGAGTGGGGAAGCCGGCTACAGCAACAAAGCTGAGAAGTGAGCTCTCAGTCCGGGGTTACCTTGTGCCGGTCGCAGGCTGGGTGGGCTCGGAGCGCAGCCAGAGGACACGGAGATGGAAGTGACCGGGCGCTTTCCTCCAGGTTCCAGCAATTGACTGCTTTCCTCAAGGCATGACCGCAGGCCAGGGAGGCGGGGCGGTTGGGCGCTTTTCACTGAGGGTGCACTGAGGAGCGGAATCCCAAGATCTCGGCTCCTTTGGGTGGAGAGATTGGGAGGCCGCCATCTTCATTCCCATCCTCTGGACTCTACGGAAAGCGTTCAGGGAACAAAAGCTCCCGAAAGCAAACCCGAGAGGATTACTTAGCCCAGCCCCTGGCAAGGGCGGTGCAATTCCGCCTGGGACAAAGACACTTGAGAACTACCACAACAGGCCCCTCCCCCAGAAGATCAACAAGAAACCCATCCAAAACCAACTTCACTCACCAAGAACAGCGGAATTCCACAGCAGGAGAAAGCAAATCTTATCTGGACAAAATGACAAGGTGGAAAAACTCACCTCAAAAAAAAAAAAAAGAACAAGAGGCTGTATCAAAGGCAGGAGACCTAATCAATACGGACATTGGTAACATGACAGATCTAGAGTTCAGAATGACGATTCTCAAGGTTCTAGTCGGGCTCAAAAAAGGCATAGAAGATATTAGAGAAACCCTCTCCGGAGAGATAAAAGCCCTTTCTGGAGAAATAAAAGAACTAAAATCTAACCAAGTTGAAATCAAAAAAGCTATTAATGAGGTGCAATCAAAAATGGAAGCTCTCACTGCTAGGATAAATGAGGCAGAAGAAAGATTTAGTGACATAGAAGACCAAATGACAGAGAATAAAGAAGCTGAGCAAAAGAGAGACAAACAAATACTGGACCACGAGGAGAGAATTTGAGAGATAAGTGACACCATAAGATGACACAACATTAGAATAATTGGGATTCCAGAAGAAGAAGAAAGAGAGAGGGGAGCAGAAGGTATATTGGAGACAATTATTGGAGAGAATTTCCCTAATATGGCAAAGGGAACAAACATCAAAATCCAGGAGATGCTAAGAATGCCCCTCAAAATCAATAAAAATAGGTCTACACCTCATCATCTGATAGTAAAATTTACAAGTCTTAGCGACAAAGAGAAAATCCTGAAAGCAGCCCGGGAAAAGTAGTCTGTAACATACAAGGGTAAAAACATTAGATTGGCAGCGGACCTATCCACAGAGACCTGGCAGGCCAGAAAGAACTGGCATGATATATTCAGAGCACTAAATGAGAAAAACATGCAGCCAAGAATACTATATCCGAGTAGGCTATCATTGAAAATAGAAGGAGAAAGAAAAAGCTTCCAGGACAAACAAAAGCTGAAAGAATTTGCAAACACCAAACCAGCTCTACAGGAAATATTGAAAGGGGTCCTCTAAGCAAAGAGAGACCCTAAAAGTAGTAGATCAATAAGAAACAGAGATAATACACAGTAACAGTCACCTTATAGGCAATACAATGGCACTAAATTCATATCTCTCAATAGTTACCCTGAATGTTAATGGGCTAAATGCCCCAATCAAAAGACACAGGGTATCAGAATGGATAAAAAAACAAAATCCATCAATATGCTGCCTACAAGAAACTCATTTTAGACCCGAAGACACCTCCAAATTTAAAGTGAGGGGGTGGAAAACAATGTACCATGCTAATGGACATCAGAAGAAAGCTGGGGTGGCAATCCTTATATAAGATCAATTAGATTTTAAGCCAAAGACTATAATAAGAGATGAGGAAGGACACTATATCATACTCAAAGGGTCTGTCCAACAAGAAGACCTAACAATCTTAAATATCTATGCCCCTAACGTGGGAGCAGCCAACTATATAAACCAATTAATAACAAAATCAAAGAAATACATCAACAGTAATACAATAATAGCAGGGGACTTTAACACTCCCCTCACTGAAATGGACAGATCATCTAAGCAAAAGATCAACAAGGAAATAAAGGCCTTAAATGACACACTGGACCAGATGGACATCACAGATCTATTCAGAACATTCCATCCCAAAGCAACAGAATATACATTCTTCTCTAGTGCACATGGAACATTCTCCAGAATAGATCACATCCTGGGTCATAAATCAAGTCTCAATAGGTACCAAAAGATTGGGATCATTCCCTGCATATTTTCAGACCACAATGCTCTGAAGCTAGAACTCAATCACAAGAGAAAAATTGGAAAGATTGCAAATACATGGAGACTAAACAGCATCCTTCTAAAAAATGAATGGGTCAACCAGGAAATTAAAGAAGAATTGAAAAAAATCATGGAAACAAATGATAATGAAAACACAATGGTACGGGGCACCTGGGTGGCTCAGTGGGTTGAAGCCTCTGCCTTCAGCTCGGGCCAGGATCCCAGGGTCCTGGGATCGAGCCCCATATCAGACTCTCTGCTTGGCGGGGAGCCTGCTTCCCCCTCTCTCTCTCTGCCTGCCTCTTTGCCTACTTGTGATCTCTGTCAAATAAATAAATAAAATCTTTAAAAAAAAAACAAAAACAACGGTTCAAAATCTGTGGGACACAACAAAGGCAGTCCTGAGAGGAAAATATATAGTGGTACAAGCCTTTCTCAAGAAACAAGAAAGGTCTCAAGTACACAACCTAACCCTACACCTAAAGGAGTTGGAGAGAGAACAACAAAGAAAGCCTAAACCCAGGAGGAGAAGAGAAATCATAAAGATCAGAGCAGAAATCAATGAAATAGAAACCAAAAAAACAATAGAACAAATCAACAAAACAAGGAGCTGGTTCTTTGAAAGAATTAATAAGATTGACAAACCCCTGGCCAGACTTATCAAAAAGAAAAGAGAAAGGACCCAAATAAATAAAATCATGAATGAAAGAGGAGAGATCACAACGAACACCAAAGAAATACAAACAATTATAAGAACACACTACGAGCAACTCTATGCCAAAAATTTTGACAATCTGGAAGAAATGGATACATTTCTAGAGACATATAAACTACCACAACTGAACCAGGAAGAAATAGATAACCTGAACAGACCCATAACCAGTAAGGAGATTGAAACAGTCATCAAAAATCTCCAAACAAACAAAAGTCCAGGACCAGATGGCTTCCCAGGGGAATTCTACCAAACATTTAAAGAAGAATTAATTCCTATTCTCCTGAAATTGTCCCAAAAAATAGAAATGGAAGCAAAACTTCCAAACTCATTTTATGAGGCCAGCATCACCTTGATCCCAAAACCAGACAAGGATCCCACCAAAAAAGAGAATTACAGACCAATATCCTTGATGAACACAGATGCAAAAATTCTCACCAAAATACTGGCCAATAGGATCCAACAGTACATTAAAAGGATTATTCACCACGACCAAGTGGGATTTATTCCAGGGCTGCAAGGTTGGTTCAACATCTCCAAATCCATCAATGGGATACAATACATTAATAAAAGAAAGAATAAGAACCATATGATACTCTCAATAGATGCTGAAAAAGCATTTGACAAAGTGCAGCATCTCTTCCTGATTAAAACTCTTCAAAGTGTAGGGATAGAAGGCACATACCTCAATATTATCAAAGCCATCTATGAAAAACCCACTGCAAATATCATTCTCAATGGAGAAAAACTGAAAGCTTTTCCGCTAAGGTCAGGAACACGGCAAGGATGTCCGTTATCACCACTGTTGTTCAACATAGTACTAGAAGTCCTAGCCTCAGCAATCAGACAACAAAAAGAAATTAAAGGCATCCAAATTGGCAAAGAAGAAGTCAAACTACCACTCTTTGCAGATGATATGATACTATATGTGGAAAACCCAAAAGGCTCCACTCCAAAACTGCTAGAACTTATACAGGAATTCAGTAAAGTGTCAGGATATAAAGTCAATGCACAGAAATCAGTCGCATTTCTTTATACTAACAACAAGATAGAAGAAAGAGAAATTGAGGAGTCAGTCCCATTTACAATCACACCCAAAACTATAAGATACCTAGGAACAAATCTAACCAAAGAGGCAAAGAATCTATACTCAGAAAACTATAAAGTACTCATGAAAGAAATTGAGGAAGACACAAAGAAATGGAAAAATATTCCATGCTCATGGATTGGAAGAACAAATATTGTGAAAATGTCTATTCTATCTAAAGCAATCTACACATTTAATGCAATCCCTATCAAAATCCCATCCTTTTTTTTTTTTTTTAAAGAAATAGAACAAATAATCCTAAAATTTATATGGAACCAGAAAAGACCTCGAATAGCCAAAGGAATATTGAAAAAGAAAGCCAAAGTTGGTGGCATCACAATTTCAGACTTCAAGCTCTACTACAAAGCTGTCATCATCAAGACAGTATGGTACTGGCACAAAAACAGACATATAGACCAATGGAACAGAAGAGAGATCCCAGAAATAGACCCTCAACTCTATGGTCAACTAATCTTCGACAAAGCAGGAACGAATATCCAACAGAAAAAAGACAGCCTCTTCAACAAATGGTGCTGGGAAAATTGGACAGCCACATGCAGAAAAATGAAATTGGACTATTTCCTTACACCACACACGAAAATAGACTCAAAATGGATGAAGGACCTCAATGTGAGAAAGGAATCCATCAAAATCCTTGAGGAGAATGCAGGCAGCAACCTCTTTGACCTCAACCGCAGCAACTTCTTCCTAGGAATGTCGCCAAAGGCAACAGAAGCAAGGGCAAAAATGAACTATTGGGATTTCATCAAGATCAAAGGCTTTTGCACAGCAAAGGAAACAGTTAACAAAACCAAAAGACAACTGACAGAATGGGAGAAGATATTTGCCAACGACATATCAGATAAAGGGCTAGTATCCAAAATCTATAAAGAGCTTATCAGACTCAATACCCAAAGAACAAATAATCCAGTCAAGAAATGGGCAGAGGACATGAACAGACATTTCTGCAAAGAAGACATCCAGATGGCCAACAGACACATGAAAAAATGCTCCACATCACTTGGCATCAGGGAAATACAAATCAAAACCACAATGAGATACCACCTCACACCAGTCAGAATGGCTAAAATTAACAAGTCAAGAAATGACAGATGCTGGCGAGGATGCGGAGAGAGGGGAACCCTCCTACACTGCTGGTGGGAATGCAAGCTGGTGCAACCACTCTGGAAAACAGTGTGGAGGTTCCTCAAAAAACTGAAAATAGAGCTACCCTACGACCCAGCAATTGCACTCCTGGGTATATATCCTAAAGATACAAACGTGGTGCTCCGAAGGGGCACGTGCACCCGAATGTTTATAGCAGCAATGTCCACAATAGCCAAACTGTGGAAAGAGCCTAGATGTCCATCAACAGATGAATGGATAAAGAAGAGGTGGTATATATACACAAGGGAATACTATGCAGCCATCAAAAGACATGAAATCTTGCCATTTGCAACAACGTGGATGGAACTAGAGGGTATCATGCTTAGCGAAATAAGTCAATCGGAGAAAGACAACTATCATATGATCTCTTTGATATGAGGAAGTGGAGATGCAAGGCGGGGGGGATTGGGGGGAGGTAGGAAAAGAAAAAATGAAAAGATGGGATTGGGAGGGAGACAAACCATAAAAGACTCAATCTCAAGAAACAGAGGGTTGCTGGGGGGAGGGGGGATGGGAGAGGGTGGTGGGGAAATGGACATTGGGGAGGGTATGTGCTATGATGAGTGCTGTGAAATGTGTAAACCTGGCGATTCACAGACCTGTACCCCTGGGGATAAAAATACATTATATGTTTATTAAAATAAAATAAAAAAATAAATAAATTTTAAAAAAAAGAAATATTAAGGGGGGGTTCCATAAAAGAAGAAAGAACTCAAGAGTGACATAGAACAGAAATTTACAGAGACAATCTATAGAAACAAGGACTTCACAGGCAACATGATGTCAATAAAAACGTATCTTTCAATAATTACTCTCAATGTGAATGGCCTAAGTGCTACTATAAAATGACACAGGGTTGCAGACTGGATAAAATGACAATAACTGTCCATATACTGTCTACAAGAGACCCATTTGGAACCTAAAGATACATCCAGACTGAAAGTGAAGGGATGGAGAAGCACCTTTCATGCCAATGGGCCTCAAAAGAAAGCTGGGGTAGTGATTCTCATATCAGGTAAATTAGATTTTAAACTAAAGTCTGTAGTCAGAGATAAAGAAGGACACTATATCATCTTAAAGGATCTATCCATCAAGAATATCTAATGATTGTAAATATTTATTCCCCCAATATGGAAGCAACCAACTACATAAGCCAACTGTTAATCAAGATGAAGAGTCATATTGATATGAATACATTAATAGTAGGAGATCTTAACATGCCACTCTCAGTAATAGACAGATCATCCAAGCAGAAAATCAATGAAGAAACAAGAGCATTGGGGCACCTGGGTGGCTCAGTGGGTCAAGCTTCTGCCTTCGGCTCAGGTCATGGTCTCAGGGTCCTGGGATCGAGCCCCGCATTTGGCTTTCTGCTCAGCAGGGGGCCTGCTTCCCCTTCCCCCACCCCTGGCCTGTGTCTCTGCTTACTTGTGATCTCTCTCTCTCTGTCAAATAAATAAATACATCTTAAAAAAAAAAGAAACAAACAAACAAACAAGGGCATTGAATGACACAGTGGACCAAATGGACCTTATAGATATCTACAGAACATTCTACCCTAAAACAACAGAATACTCATTCTTCCCAAGGGCACATGGAACTTTCTCCAGAATAGACCACATACTTGGTCACAAATCAGGGCTTAACTGATACCAAAAGATTGAGATTATTCCCCACATATTCTCAGACCATAATGTTTTGAAACTGAAACTCAACCACATGAAAAAGTATGGAAGGAAAAAAGCATTTGATAAGGTACAGCAAATGTTCCTGATTAAGACAATTCAAAGTATAGGGATAGAAGGAACATTCCTCAACTTCATAAAATCTATCTGTGAAAAACCCACAGTGAATATCATCCTCAATGGGGAAAAGCTCACAGCGTTCCCTTTAAAATCAGGAAGACAACAAGGATGTCCACTCTCACCACTGTTGTTCAACATAGTACTAGAAGTCCTAGCAACAGCAATCAGACAGCAAAAAGAAATACAAGGTATTCAAATTGGCAAAGAAGTCAAACTCTCTTTCTTCACAGATGACATGATATCTTATATGGAAAACCCAAAAGACTTCACCCCCAAACTACTAGAACTCATACAGCAATTCAGTGTACAGATACAAAATCAATGTACATAAATCAGTTGCTTTCTTATATACTAACAATGAAAATATAGAAAGGGAAAAGAGAGAATTGACTCCATTTACTATAGCACCAAGAACCATAAGATACCTGGGAATAAACCTAACCAAAGAGGTAAAAGATCTGTACACAAGGAACTACAGAACACTCATGAAAGAAATTGAAGAAGACACAAAAAGATGGAAGACCATTCTATTCTCATGGATCAGAAGGATAAACATTGTTAAAATGTTCTATTGTCTAGAACAATCTATACTTTCAATGTCATCCCAATCAAAATTCCACCAGCATTTTTCAAAGAGCTGGAACAAACAATCCTAAAATTTGTATGGAACCAGAAAAAAACCCTGAATTTCTAAGGAAATGTTGAAAAAGAAAAATAAAACAGCGGGCCTCATGTTGCCTGATTTCAAGCTTTACTTCAAAGCTGTGATCACCAAGACAGCATGGTACTGGCACAAAAACAAACACATAGACCAGTGGAACAGAGTAGAGAGCCCAGATATGGACCCTCAACTTTATGGTCAAATAATCTTCGACAAAACAGGAAAAAATATCCAGTGGAAAAAAGGCAGTCTCTTCAATAAATGGTGCTGGGAAACCTGGACAGCTATGTATAGAAGAGTGAAACTTGATCATTCTCTTACACAATCCACGAAGATAAACTCAAAATGGATAAAAGTCCCAATGTCAGGCAGGAATCTATCAAAATCATAGAGAACATAGGCAGTAAACTCTTCAACATCAGCCACAGCAATATCTTTCAAGACATGTCCCCAAAGGCAAAGGAAACAAGCAGAAATGAACTTCTGGGACTTCATCAAGGTCAAAAGCTTCTGCACGCAAAGCAAACAGTCAACAAAACAAAGAGGCAACCCACGGAATGGGAGAAGACACTCGCAAATGACACTACAGACAAAGGGCTGATATCCAAGATCTGTAAAGAACTCCTCCAACTCAAAACACACAAGACAGACAATCATGTCAAAGAATGGGCAGAAGACATGAACAAACACTTCTCTAAAGAAGACATACAAATGGCTAACAGACACATGAAAAAGAGTTCAACATCATTAACCATCAGGGAGATTCAAATCAAACCACATTGAGATACCACCTTACACCAGTTAGAATGGCCAAAATTAACAAGACAGTAAACAACAAGTGTTGGAGAGGATGTGGAGAAAGGGGAACCCTCTTACACTGTTGGTGGGAATGCAAGTTGGTGCAGCCACTTTGGAGAACAGAGTGGAGATTCCTTAAGAAATTAAAAATGGAGCTACCATATGACCCTGAAATTGCACTACTAGGTATTTACCCCAAAGATATAGATGTAGTGAAAAGAAAGGCTATCTGTATCACAATGTTCATAGCAGCAGTAGCCACAGTCGCCAAACTGTGGAAAGAACCAAGATTCCCTTCAACAGATGAATGGATAAAGAAGATATTATTGTGCCTCCATAAAAAGGATGAATATCCAACTTTTGTATCAACATGGACAGGACTGAAGGAGATTATGCCAAGTGAAATAAGTCAAGCAGAGAGAGTCAATTATCATATGGTTTCACTTACTTGTGGAGCATAAGGAATAACACGGAGGACACTGGGAGATGGAGAGGAGAAGTGAGTTGGGGGAAATCGGAGGAGGAGACAAACCATGAGAGACTGTGGACTCTGAGAAGCAAACTGAGGGTTTTGGAGGGGAGGAGGTTTAGGGGTTGAGTGAGCCTGGTGATGGATATTAAGGAGGGCATGTATTGCATGGAACACTGGGTGTGGTGCATAAACAATGGATTTTGGAACACTGAAAAAAAATTAAATTAAATTAAAAAAAAAGAAACAAAATGTGGAAGTGTTTTTAAGCACTGGGTGAGGTAGTAGAAAAGTACTGGAGGCATTGTGTAGAGGTTGGTCAATGTGATTAGGTTATCTGATTTGCTAGTTGCCATCTGTCAAAGTTAGGCTTCTATCCTTCCACACAGGCTGAGAGATAGGGTCACTAAGTTTCAAGGTGCTTACAGTCAAAGAAATGGCTCCTGGGTTCTTGAGAAAGTTATTCCTCAGTTGTAGAAGATTTACAAATCAGTGGAGCAGAGAACGATTTTACAATGGCAACTTTTTTCAAAAGTAAGTGCTCCAAGAAAAGGAAGGGGCCTATAGTCAGGAAAAAGTCTGTTAAAAGTTTAGTCAGGCTGAGGGGAATGTTAAGGGCATCCTGGTTACCCCTCATGCACTGTAATCAGACAGTGCTTGCCCTTGTCCAGTTCCATGATCACTAAACTTTTGGTTGAAATTTGGCTTCTTGTGGATACTGCTTAGATAGAAAGCACTGTCAGGTCAACTGGGACATTCTAGAATTCCATGCATCAGGTCAGTGTTATTTTCTCAAGGTAAATTATAAATTCTTAACAAAAACAAAAATAGTCTAACCTGATTCTCTAATATCATGACATTTATTGGTTACTCAATGTCCAGCATTCTATTTATTGATGTTTTAGCCTTTCAATGTAAGAAATTTACATTAATAACCTTTCTAAGATGTAGAAACAATAAAATTCTATTAAAGCATCATTTACCAATCAACACATTGTGAACTAGCATGAGCTAGATTAAGTTATCTATAGCATAGTAGTGTACACACATACCTTATGGTAAAGAGACAGAGTTCCATTAGTTATCTTTGGCTAGTCATTTTTTACATGCATTATAAAATGTAATTCAGCTAACACTGAAAAAACACAAACATTTGAGATTGTCATTAGTGTCATCTTTATTTTTTAAGTGAGAGAAATGAGACACATTGTATTAAAACTTGCCCAAGTCATTGAGATTAGGTTAAAGTTGCTCACACTTTCTACACTGCTTGCTAATTTTTTTTTTCCAAAGGTACATTCTATTTTTTCCATCTGCTTTTCCCCTTCAAGCAGCCTTAAAAGATTTTCTTTTTGTCCTACAGAACCAATGCAGCCTGTGTACCTCCAGACTACCTTTCAAATTTCTGTGTTGTTCCTTTATTATTTATAGCATGTTCCCAAGGCACAGTCCATCCTTATTATTATTTTGCCTCATATTTTTGTTACTGTTGATTTTGGCCCCACACGTCTCTACCTTCCCCTTTCTATTAGTCAATTTCTGCTATTTCTTACAACATTATTATCATTTTAACTCTTTATCACTTTATTTTGAAGCCTGGATTTCTATATGTAGTGTACCTATTAGATGTGGGTAGCCAATTCTTCTTTCCTAATAAAAGAAGGGTACTATTTGCAACCATACATTTACTACCTGCATATGGAGCTTTAATTCTCACAGACATCTCCTCTTTGGTACCCAGTATGCAATTTCCCTACCTTTACTTTCATTATGTGCAATCACCAATATAGCTTTACTTTCCAGATGACTTGAGCAACTGGTTTAATTTTCCTCTTCAGATTCTCATTTTCACACTTCCTGTTCTAAATTAGATTTTTGATTGGACCTGGGAAGGATTTTCATTGCAAAAGGTAAAAGGGGCTTTTCAAGGCATTTTTTTGCTTGCTTCCTGAAATTCTGGACTATGGATTCAGGAAGAGAAGTGGTTCAGCTATTAGAATTGAACAAATTTAAACAAACATGCAGTGATGTTTTGACCTTCTGGTTCCTGGTTTGAAGTGGGTATTACGATCAAAGGACTATATTTACCATCTCTCTAAGACTAAGTTCTTATTCCTGTTGATATTAGGATAGGATGCAGTGGTTACACTTCAAGAGAATTATGTTCCCAATTGCAAAGCTTTGGGGAAATGTAACTAAACAATGAGAGATTTTTTCGTTGTTGTTAGTAGGATGGATTTATAGGGAAATTGTTCAAATAAAAATCTAGAACTTAAGACATTGTAAAAAGAAAACTGTATTTTAGAATTAAAGCAAATGAATTAAGTCATCTAGAAATCCTTATGACAATCTGTATTTATAAGTTTAACACACTATCATTTTTATATTGCAGTTATATGACCAAACTGCTTTCAATAAATCAAGACATTTGAGTTTTTTAAGAGTGAGAATGAACTGATTAAACTATCCATATTCTAAACAGACCCTCTTTTAACCCACATGAAACTAAGTAGACAGGGATGGCTCAGGATATTGTCACTGGGGGTAAATGTTGGTGGTGAATATATATAAAGTTAAAGGAGAAAGAAAACTGAATTAATGAGAGGTAGACCTTTAGAAGGAATTAAAATGAGAAGCTGTCCTTTACTTGTTGAAATCAATAATTAGTTCAATAGAGAGCAAAAGATGTAAAATCATTTTCCCAGAGTATCCAGTGCAACCACTTTTTAAGTTAACTGTTAACAAAGCTCTCTTGAGGCATCCACTGAGAGGAAGGCAGTGTTACCACCCATGGATGACACACAATAAAGTGATTTTGTTTGGTTTCTTTGCAAAAGCGGGAGGTTTGTTCAGCACTACTATATAAGCTGCAAATTTATAGTGTTAAATACATATTGCACCCCCCCTTTTTTAACTATTCAGTAGAATGGAGGCTGGTCTTTGAAATCAGATATAACCAGGGTTTCAATGATAGTTTCCTTTAATCATTATTAAGCATCATGTTTATTATGTGAACTAAAAGCTTTAGAGCATGCTGGATGATGAACCGCCCCTGATGGTGGCAGACAAAGCCAGAAGTTCTGAGGAAGGGGAGTATATCACCAAGAGCAGTATTACTGAGTATTACTGAGTATTACTGTCTTTATTACTAAAGACATCATGAGGAAGAAGTATCTGGTTTGAGAGTGATGGTAAGGATGACATTACCTGTGAACCAGATCAGCATGAACATTGAATCTTGCTCTCATAACACACTGTACCTGAGTTTCAACATGAACCATTGATTTTATTCATAGATTGTCAGTGGGTTCTAACAGATATATAAGGAGCCCTGGGTGACTCAGTTGGTTAAGCATCTGCCTTCGACTCAGGTCATGATCCCAGGGTCCTGGGATTGAGCCCCACATTGGGCTCCTTGCTCAGCCAGGAGCCTGTTTCTCCCTCTGCCTGCCACTCCCCTGCTTGTGTGCCCATTCTCTTTCTCTGTCAAATAAGTAAATAAAAAATCTTAAAAAAATAAAATAAATGGCTATATAACACTCAAAAGATTTACACCTGTGGGTGTTGCTGTATTTGTACATCAACATGACTTGGCTGTTAGGAAAATATTTAGCAGAATAAGTGAAATGATTTGTAACTCACTTCAAACATTTTCTTCATGGCCAACACTTTGGATGGAGGAGCAGGGGGTATGAATCTGAATTCCAAACTGAAAAGTTTTTGGAAGAAGCAAAAAGTCCCCAGGAGCCTGGAGGAAAACGGATTAAGATCAGAGGCAGCTGAAAGAATATTAGTGGCCCAGCAGTGTGCACTGCTTCAGGGAAGAGCAAAAGCCTGAGATTGCCAGAGGACCAGACAGCTGATGACTTGGAGAACATGACAGTAAAGCCACATGGATAATCAAAGGGGCTCCTTCCCCAAGCCCTTGGTTTCAACAACAAATTCAGATGCAGCTAACATGTTTGTGAGAGAGAGTGTGTATGTACCATAAGCTAGAAAATAGACTGCTTATTGGGTCATTTTAATCTGCTTTGTGTCACACTTCAAGTTGATAAATAAGCAGTTAAAAATTGCAGGCCTCAGGATCAGTTGATTGAGTGTCTGACTCTTGGTTTTGGCTCAAGTCATGATCTCAGGATTGTGGGATTGAGCCCCACATCGGGCTCTGAGTTTAGCTCAATCTGCTTCTCTCTCTTTCCCTCTGCTCCTCCACCTGTTAACATGCAATTTCCCTACCTTCACTTTCATTATGTGCAATCACACTTGTGCTCTTAATCTCTCTTTCTCAAATAAAAAAAAAAAAATCTTTACAAAACAAAACAAAACAAAACAGGATTTCTACAGATACAAGTAAGATGCTTAAGAATGATTTATCAATGACCAAGTATTTCTTAGGGAGACTTGAACAAAAGTAAGGTTCAAATTGAACATAATAATAAAAAAATAATTTAAAAAATTAATTAAAACTACAATAACAACAAACAAATCAGACAAAAGAGCATGACCTTTAATCTGCTGGGACCATTGAGAGAGATTGTCCTGGTTAAGAAAGGTAGCCTGCGGCACTTTTGACTGCTCTTTACTGAGTAATCTATGTAAACCTCCATCTCATCAGAAGGGAATTTCCAGAAGCATGGATGTTAGTTAGAGAAAGAAGAGGTACATGTGTCTGGGGTGTGATAGAAAATGTGACTATACCTATCTGTCTGAATTTGGCTTTTGCTTCATGTAGATATGGAGTGAAGAAAAAATGAAAAAAGTTTTACTTTTACCTAAAGTTTCTCACCATAGCTTGGTAATAAATGCAGAGAAAAGATAAAATTAGAAGTAACTATTAAAAATTGAAAAGTTGAGAGAGGTCCAAAAAGAAAAAAGGAAGAAAAAAATGGCCATGTGAGCCATGAACAAGCAGAAAGCAGGCATTGGCTTTGTTGGATTTAACAAAGGCTTTAAAACATATTGAAGGTAAAATATATTGAAAATTTCAAAAAATATGAATTTAATGAGTTAACAGATCAATTCAAAGTGATTGGGGGAAAATCAAAGGAGGAGATAAAACATGAGAGACTGTGCTCTCTGAGAGACAAACTGAGGGTTTTGGAGGGGAGAGGACTGGGGCATTGGGTGAGCCTGGTGGTGGGTATTAAGGAGGGCATGTATTACATGGAGCACTGGGTGTGGTGCATAAACAATGAATTTTGGAACACTGAAAAAAAATTTAAATTAAATTAAAAAAAATTAAAAACTGTGTGTGTACCATAAGCTAGAAAATAGGCTGCTTATTGGGTCATTTTAATCTGCTTTGTGTCACACTTCAGGTTAATAAATAAGCAGTTTATTTTATTTAAAAATAAATAACAACATACTTAGAAAAAAAAAAAGAAATGGGGTGGGGCACCTGGGTGACTCAGTTGGTTAAGTGACTGCCTTCAGCTCAGGTCATGATCCTGGAGTCCCGGGATTGAGTCCTGCATCGGGCTCCCAGCTCCACAGGGAGTCTGCTTCTCTCTCTGACCTTCTCCTCACTCATACTCTCTCTCACTATCTCTCAAATAAATAAATAAAATATTTAAAAAAAGAAAGAAATGGGGTCTACAGAAAAGAGTCAAGTGAAAATAATAACTAAAAACTAAAATAACAAATGAAAAATTCACTGTATGGGCTTAGCACTAGCCTAGTGAGAGAAGAAGGAAAGGTCAATAACTGTAAAGACAACCTAGTAGGAAAATAAATCCAATTTGAAAAACAGAGAGAAACAACAATTTAATAGAAAGTGAAAGAGTTGGAGGGACCTATAGAACTACATTAAAAATTTGAAAATATGTATAATTTAGGTCTCAGAATGGGAAGTTAAAAAATGGGGCAGAAAATGTTTAAAGAAATAACAGCCCAAGTTTTCTAATTATGATGAAGATCATCAAATTAGAGACTCAGAATCCTCAATGGACAAAGCCTCTCAATACTGAATTATAGGTCCAATGAAAATAAGGACTTTTTCAGATAAATGAACACTGAAAGGATTTGCTACTTTAAGGTATCTACTATTTCATATAATAAAGGTTTTCTTGGGGCACCTGGATGGCTCAGTGGGTTAAAGCTTCTGCCTTCAGCTCAGGTCATGATCCCAGGGTCCTGGGATCAAGCCCCTCAGCAGGCTCTCTGCTCAGCAGGGAGCCTGCTTCCTCCTCTCTCTCTGCCAGCCTCTCTGCCTACTTGTGATCTCTGTCTGTCAAATAAAAAAATAGAATCTTTAAAAATAAATAAATAAAAAGAAATAAAGGTTTTCTTCAGACTGAAAAAATAAATAATATGAGGTGGAAACTCAGATCTATAGGATTAAAAATGCCAAATAAGTTTGTAAATACAAGTTTATAATTCTATCAAAAATAAGAAATAACAAGTGTTGTCAAAAATGTATGTAAAAGGGAGGATGGTGGAGCTGAGTTTGGAGACTCCAAACAGGGCTGTGTGCCAGAAACAGAAATGCTTGGTCACAGGCTGGGTGACCTTAGAGCAAGGTCAGAGACTAGGGAGATGGGAATGATTGAGTGCTTTTCGCTGAGGGCTCATTGAGGAGTGGGGCACCCAAGCTCTCGGCTCCTCTGGGCCAGAGATTGGGAGGCCGCCATTTTCATTCCCCTCCTCCAGAGCTCTACAGAAAGGAAAGTGTTCAGAGAACAAAAGCTCCCGAGAGTGAACCTGAACAGATTACTTAGCCCAGCCCCTGGCAAGGGCAGTGCAATTCTGCCTTGGGCAAAGACACTTGAGAATCACTACAACAGGTCCCTCCCCCAGAAGATCAGCAAGGACATCCAGCCAAGACCAAGCTCACAGATCAAGGAGAACAGCAGAATTCCAGAGGAGGGTAAAGTAAACCATGGAATTCATGGCTTTCTCTCCATGATTCTTTAGCTTTGCAAAGTTAATTAAATTTTTTTAAAATTTTTTTATTATTCTAATATTTTTTAAAGATTTTATTTTTTTATTTGACAGACAGAGATCACAAGCAGGCAGAGAGAGAGGAGGAAGCAGGCTCCCCGCCGAGCAGGACCCTGAGATCATGACCTGAGATGAAGGCAGAGGCTTTAACCCACTGAGCCACCCAGATGCCCCTTATTCTAATTTTTTTTAACACTTACTTTTCTCCTTTAATGGTTTTTAACTAGTTTATCTTAACAATACTTTTCTTTAAAAAAAAAATCTTTTTGAACCTTCATTATTATAGTCATACTTTATCTTCATTATATTTAACTTTATTTTTTTGTATACATATAGGGTTTTTTTTCTTCTAAAAAATTATGGGATACAACTTCTTCTAGTAGAACAAAATATACCCTAAATCGAGCACAAGGCTTTGTTCTAGTCTCCAGCCTGAGCAAATTCTCTCCACTTTCTTGTTCTTTATTTTCCCAATGAATTTATCTTATCAACTCCTTTTTTAGATTTTTTTAAAATTTTCATCTTTACAGTCATATTCCATCCCTTCATTGTGTTTGCTCTAATTTTTGTATATATATGTAAGTTTTTCTTTCTTAAAAATTTTAGGAGGTAGTTTCTTCTAAGAGACCAAAGTGAACCCAAAATCAAGTGGGTGGCTCTGTTCTATTCACCAGTCTAGTATGTGTGTGTGTGTGTGTATTTGTGTGTGTGTGTGTGTGTTTGTGTATATATATATATATATATATATATATATATATATATTCTTTTTTAAATTTTTTTCAACTTCTTTTTATCCCTTTCTTCTCCCCACGATTTGGGATCTCTTCTGATTTGGTTAACATACATTTTTCTGGGGTCTTTGCCACCCTTTTAGTATTGTATTCCCTTGTTCATATATTCTTATCTGGTTAAAATGACAAGGCAGGAAAAACTCACCACAAAAAAAAAAAAAAGAAGAAGAAGAAGAAGAGACAGTAATGAAGGCTAGGGACCTGATCAATACAGACATTGGTAATATGTCAGATCTAGAGTTCAGAATGATGATTCCCCAAATGCTAGCTGGGCTGAAAAAGGCATGGAAGGTATTAGAGAAACCCTGTCTGGAGAAATAAAAGAACTAATATCTAACCAAGCTGAAATCAAAAAAACTATTAATGAGGTGTAATAAAAAATGGAGGCTTTTACTGCTAGGATAAATGAGGCAGAAGAGAGAATTAGTGATATAGAAATGATGGAGAATAAAGAAAGAATAAAGAAACTGAGCAAAAGAGAGACAAACAACTACCAGACCATGAGGGGAGAATTCGAGAGATAAGTGATACCACAAGAGGAAACAATATTGGGATAATTGGGATTCCAGAAGAAGAAGAAAGAAAGAGGGGGGCAGAAGGTATGTTGGAGCAAATTATTGTAGAGAATTTCCCTAACATGGCAAAGGAAACAAACATCAAAATCCAGGAGGCACAGAGAACCACCCTCAAAATCAATAAGATTAGGTCCAAACTCCGTCGTCTAATAGGAAAACTTAAAAGTCTTAATGAGAAAGAAAAAGTCATGAAAGCAGCCTGGGACAAAAAGAATGTAACATACAATGGTAAAAATATTAGATTGGCAGCAGACTTAACCACAGAGACCTGGCATGATATATTCAGAGCACTAAACAAGAAAAACAGGCAGCCAAGAATACTATATCCAGCTGGGCTCTCATTGAAAATAGAAGAAGAGATAAAAAGTTTCCAGGACAAACAAAAACTAAAACAGTTTATACAAACCAGACCAACTCTACAGGAAATATTGAAAGGGGTCCTCTAACCAAACAGAGAGCCTAAACATAGTGGACCAGGAAGGAACAGAGACAATATACAGTAACAGTCACCTTCCAGGCAATACAATGGCACTAAATTCATATCTCTAAATAGTTACCCTGAATGATAATGGGCTAAATGCCCCAATCAAAAGACACAGGGTATCAGAATGGATAAAAAAATCAAAACCCATCAATATGCTGTCTACAAGAAACTCATTTTAGACCTAAAGACACCTCCAGATTTAAAGTGAGGGGGGTGGAAAACAATGTACCATGCTAATGGACATCAGAAGAAAGCTGGGGTGGCAAGCCTTATATCAGATCAATTAGATTTTAAGCCAAAGAGTATAATAAGAAATTGGGAAGGAAATTATATCATACTCAAAGGGTCTGTCCAACAAGAAGATCTAAGTTTTAAATATCTATGCCCCTAACATGGGAGCAGCCAACTATATAAACCAACTAATAACAGCATCAAAGAAACACATTGGCAATAATACAATAATAGTAGGGGACTTTAACACTCCCCTCACTGAAATGGACAGATCATCCAAGCAAAAGATCAACAAGGAAATAAAGGCCTTAAATGACACATTGGACCAGATGGACATCACAGATATATTCAGAACATTTCATCCCAAAGCAACAGAATACACATTGTTCTCTAGTGCACATGGAACATTCTCCAGAATAGATCACATCCTGGGTCATAAATCAGGTCTCAATCAGTACCAAAAGATTGGGATCATTCCCTGCATATTTTCAGACCACAATGCTCTGAAGCTAGAACTCAATCACAAGAGGAAATTTGGAAAGAACCCAAATACATGGAGGCTAAAGAGCATCCCACTAAAGAATGAATAGGTCAACCAGGAAATTAGAGAATAATTGAAAAAGTTCATGGAAACAAATGATAATGAAAACACAATGGTTCAAATCTGTGGGACACAACAAAGGCAGTCCTAAGAGGAAAATATATAGTGGTACAAGCCTTTCTCAAGAAACAAGAAAGGTCTCAAATACACAACCTAACCCTACACCTAAAGGAGCCTGGAGAAAGAACAACAAAGAAAGCCTAAACCCAGAAGAAGAGAAATAATAAAGATCAGAGTAGAAGTTAATGAAATAGAAACCAAAAGAATAGTAGAACAAATCAACGAAAATAGGAGCTGGTTACTTGAAAGAGTTAATAAGATTGATAACCCCCTGGCCAGACTTATTAAAAAGAAAAGAAAAAGGACCCAAATAAATAAAATCATGAATGAAAGAGGAGAGATCACAACCAACACCAAAGAATTATAAGAACATACTATGATAAACTATACACCAGCATATTTGACAATCTGGAAGAAACAGATGCATTCCTAGAGACATATGAACTACCACAACTGAACCAGGAAGAAATAGAAAACCTGAACAGACCCATAACCAGTAAGGAGATTGAAGCAGTCATCAAAAACCTCCCAACAAACAAGAGCCAGGACCAGATGGCTTCCCAGGGGAATTCTACCAAACATTTAAAGAAGAATTAATTCCCATTCTCCTGAAACTGCTCCAAAAAATGGACATGGAAGGAAAACTTCCAAAGTCATTTTATGAGACCAGCATTACCTTGATCCCAAAACCAGACAAAGATCCCACCAAAAAAGAGAATTACAGACCAATATCCTTGATGATCTCAGATGCAAAAATTTTCACCAAAATACTAACCAATAGGATCCAACAGTACATTAAAACGATTATTCACCATGACCAAGTGGGATTTATTCCAGGGCTACAAGGTTGGTTCAACATCCGCAAATCAATGTGATACAATACATTAATGAAAGAAAGAACAAGAACCATATGATACTCTCAATAGATGCTGAAAAAGCATTTGACAAAGTACAGCATCCTTTCCAGATCAAAACTCTTCACAGTGTAGGGATAGAGGGCACATACCTCAATATCATCAAAGCCATCTATGAAAAACCCACAATGAATATCATTCTCAATGGGGAAAAACTGAAAGCTTCTCCGCTAAGGTCAGGAACACAGCAGGGATGTCCATTAACACCTCTGCTATTCAACATAGTACTAGAAGTCCTAGCCTCAGCAATCAGACAACAAAAAGAAATTAAAGGCATCCAAATCAGCAAAGAAGAAGTCAAACTATCACTCTTTGCAGATGATATGATACTATATGTGGAAAACCCAAAAGATTCCACTCTGAATCTGCTAGAACTTGTACAGGCATTCAGCAAAGTGTCAGGATATAAAATCAATGCACAGAATTCAGATGCATTTCTTTACACTAACAACAAGACAGAAGAAAGAGAAATTAAGGAGTCAGTCCCATTTACAACTGCACCCAAAACCATTAGATACCTAGGAATAAAACTAACCAAAGAGGCAAAGAATCTATACTCAGAAAACTATAAAGTACTCATGAAAGAAATTGAGGAAGACACAAAGAAATGGAAAAATGTTCCATGTTCATGGATTGGAAAAACAAATATTGTGAAAATGTCTACACTACCTAAAGCAATCTACATGTTTCATGCAATCTCTATCAAAATCCCATCCATTTTTTTTCAAAGAAATGGAACAAATAATCCTAAAATTATATGGAACCAGAAAAGACTCAAATAGCCAGAGGAATGTTGAAAAAGAAAGCCAAAGTTGATGGCATCACAATTCTAGACTTCAAGCTCTATTACAAAGCTGTCCTCATCAAGACAGTATGGTACTGGCACAAAAACAGACACATAGATCAATGGAACAGAGTAGAGAGCCCAGAAATAGACCCTCAACTCCATCATCAACTAATCTTTGACAAAGCAGGAAAGAATGTCCAATGGAAAAAAATCTCTTCAACAAATGGTGTTGGGAAAATTGGACAGCCACATGCAGAAAAATGAAACTGGACCATTTCCTTACACCAAATGGATGAAGGACCTCAATGTGAGAAAAGAATCCACCAAAATCCTTGAGGAGAACACAGGCAGCAACCTCTTTGGCCTCAGCTGCAGCAACTTCTTCCTAGAGACATCACCAAAGGCAAGGGAAGCAAGGGGAAAAATGAACTATTGGGACTTCATCAAGATCAAAAGCTTTTGGGCAGCAAAGGAAACAGTCAACAAAACCAAAAGACAACTGACAGAATGGGAGAAGGTATTTCCACAAACATATCAGATAAAGGGCTAGTATCAAAAATCTATAAAGAACTTAGCAAACTCAACACCCAAAGAACAAATAATCCAATCAAGAAATGGGCAGAGGATATGAACAGACATTTCTGCAAAGAAGACATCCAGATGGCCAACAGACACATGAAAAAATGCTCCACATCACTTGGCATCAGGGAAATACAAATCAAAACCACAATGAGATACTACCTCACACCAGACAGAATGGCTAAAATTAACAAGTCAGGAAATGACAGATGCTGGCAAGGATGCAGAGAAAGGGAACCCTGCTACACTGTTGGTGGGAATGCAAGCTGATGCATCCTCTCTGGAAAACAGTATAGAGGTTCCTCAAAAAGTTGAAAATAGAACTACCCTATGACCCAGCAATTGCATTACTGGGCATTTACCATAAAGATACAAATGTAGTGATCCAAAGGGGCACGTGCAACCAAATGTTTATAGCAGCAATGTCTACAATAGCAAAACTATGGAAAGAACCTAGATATCCATCAACAGATGAATGGATAAAGAAGAAGTGGTATATATATATATATATATATATATATAATCAGCCATCAAAAGAAATGAAATCTTGCCTTTTGCAAGTTCCATGTTTTCATGCAAGTTCCATGGTTGGAACTAGAGGATATTATGCTGAGTGAAATAAGTCAATCAGAGAAAGGCAATTATCATATAATCTCCCTGATATGAAGACTTTGAGAGGCAACATGGGGAGTTTGGGGTATAGGGAAGGAAAAAAATGAAACAAGATGGGATCAGGAAGGAGACAAACAATAAGAGACTCAATCTCTCAAAACAAACTGAGGATTGCTTGGGGAAGGGGGGTAAGGAGAGGGTTTTTGGGTTATGGACATTGGGGAGGGTATGTGCTATGGTGAGTGCTGTGAAGTGTGTAAACCTGGTAATTCACAGACCTGTACCCCTGGGGCTAATAATGCATTATATGTTAATAAAAAATAAAAAAAAAATTAAAAATGTAGGGAAAAGGAAAAATTATGCACCGTTAGTAAGAATATAAATTGGTGCAACCACTAGGAAACACAGTATAGAAAGTCCTCAAAAAATTAAAAATTAAAAATAAAACTATCATATGATCCAGAAATTCTACTTCTAAGTATTTATTCAAAGAAAACAAAACCCACTAACTTGAAAAGACATATGCACCCCATGTTCCTTGCAGCCTTATTTACAATAGCTATGATATGGAAACAATCTAAGTGTCCATTGACTGATGAATGGATAAAGAAGTTGTGTTATATATACCCACAATGGAATATCATCATTGGGTGATGGGCATTAAGAGGGCACTTGATGTAATGAGCACTGAGAGTTATATGCAATTGATGAATCACTAAATTCTACCCCTGAAAATAATAATGCACTATATATTAACTACACTGAATTTAAGTAAAATATTAAAAAAAAGAAGAAGAAGAAGGAAATCTTGTCATTTGTGAAAACATGCATGGACCTTGAGGGCATTATGCTAAGTGAAACAAATCAGACAGAGAAAGATAAATACCTTATAATTTCACTTATATGCGGAATCTAAAGCAAAAACCCAAAATAAAAATACCCCCCCCAAAAAAAAGACCTCACATATACAGAGAACAGATTGGTGATTGCAAGAGGTGAGGGAAAAATGGGTGAGTGGGGCCAAAATTTATAAACATCCAGTTACAAAATAAGTCATGGGGATTTTTTTATACAGTAGGGTGACAGTAGATAATAATACTGTATTGCATATTTGAAAATGCTAAGTGAGAAATCTTGAAGATTCCCATCACAAGAAAAAAAATTGTAACTATGTGTGTTGACAGATGTTAACTAGACTTACTGTGGTGATCATTTTATAATATGTGCAAATATCAAATCACCATGTTGTACACTTGAAACTGATATCATGTTGTATGCCAGTTATATCTCAATAGTAAAAATAATAAGAACGTGCTTTTTCCTTCTTCTCCTAGACCCTTAAAGAAGACTGGGTTTTTACAGGAAAAAAAAATTATAAATTTTGTTATTTACATAATTACATAATTTTATGATGGCCAAAATTTATAATTTGTCTGTAACAGCCAGTTTTCTTTCATAGGTAAATACACAGTAAAATAGCAAAATGGAGAGAGCACAGAGTAAACAGAATAATACTTGTTAACTTGTTGCATTTGTAGAACACTATCAATCAGCTTGACCTCACTGACATTACATACAGCTTGCTACACCAACAACAGAAGAGCACACATTCTTTTCAAGTCTACATGGAAGATTTACAATAGTAAACCTGCTAGACCACAAAAATCTTCAAAAACACTAAATCTTATAGAGTATATTCTTGAAAAACAATGAAACTAAATTAAATATCAAGGAAATCCCCAAATATTTGCAAATTAACTAATACATCTTGTAAATATTAAAAAAAAACTTATGAAGGAAATCTTTTAAAATGTATTTTGAGCTGAAAGAAAATGAAGACCCAAAATACCAATATCATGAGATATAGCTAAAGTGGTGCTTATAGTAAAATTTAAAGCCTTATATACTTATACTGGAAAACAATTTTAAGCAGATAAAATGACAATGATCTAAGTTTATGAACTTAAAACTAGAAGTGAAGAGGACATTAAAACCAAAAGTAATTAAAGAAAGAAAAGAGCAGAAATAAATAAAATAGAAACAATAAATTGAGAACAATTAATAAACCCCACACCATTTGTAATGATTAATAAGATTGATAAACCCTAAGGAAGACTGATCATTATTTAAAAAAAAAAAAGAGAGGGGTTCCTGGGTGGCTTAGTCAGTTAAACATCTGCCTTTAGCTCAGGTCATGATCCCAGGATCCTGGGATTGATCCCCACATAGGGCTCCTTGTTCAGTGGGGAGTCTGCTTCTCCCTCTCCCTCTGCTGCTCCCACTGCTTGTGCTCTCTCTTTCTCTCCCTCCATCAAACAAATAAATAAAATCTTTAAAAAAAAAAAAAGAAAAAAACACAAATTTCCAGTATCAGGAATTAAAGAGGGCTATAACCACGAGTATTACATTTAAAGAATAATAAAATAATACTATGAACGGTTTAAATAAATTTGATAATTTCTATGAATTAGACAAAATCCTTGAAAAATAGTTTCTCAAGACTTAATGAATAAGAAATAAATCTGAATGGGTTGGTATCAATTACACTAATTTAATTTACAACCAAAACATTTCCACAGGGACGCCTGGGTGGCTCAGTGGGTTAAAGCCTCTGCCTTTGGCTCAAGTCATGATCCCAGGGTTCTGGGTTCGAGCCCCGCATTGGGTTCTCTGCTCAGCAGGGAGCCTGCTTCCTCCTCTCTCTGCCTGCCTCTTTGCCTACTTGTGATCTCTGTCAAATAAATAAATAAAATCTTTTTAAAAAAATCATTTCCACAGGTAAAATATTAGGCTTAGGTAGTTTGATGAATTTTATCAATAATTTAAGAGAGAAATAATACCAATCTCAAACAAACTCTTTCAAAAAAAGATGAGCAGGGAATGCATCTTGATTCATTTTATGAGGTGACCATAATTCAATCCAAATCTTCATCATTAAAAGATGATATACAATTGAATCTTGAACAACATGGGTTCAAACTGTGTGGGTCCACCTACATGTAGAGTTTTTTTGTTTTTGTTTTAATAAATACAATTCTATAAATGTATTTTCTCTTCCTTCTGATTTTCTTAATAACATTTTCTTTCCTCTAGTTTACTTTATCATATGAATACATTACATAATACATATCATAAAATATGGTTAATAGTCTATGTTATCTGTAAGGCTTCCAGTCAACAGTAGGCTATGAGTAGTTATGTTTTGGGGAAGTCAAAAGTTATACATGGATTTTTTACTGCATTGGAGGGGGATGGGTCCATACCTGAAACTATTGTGCTGTTCAAGAGTCAAATGTATTGTGGTATATTCTATACAACGGGATACGACTCATCGATAAAAAGGAACAAAATTCTATTGTAGGCAACACCATGAATTAATCACAACTAAAAGAAAAACATTTTTCTGATTGAAAAAGTTCATCTTTCTGAGGGTATAGTTACATTTATATAAAATTTTATATCAAAATAATCTAAAATGTTAGAATCGATTCACTAGGTCGATTTACTAGGTCAGGGAGTGGGAATGTTAACTGCAAAAAAAAATGTTAACTGCAAAAAATAATGAAACTTTTTAGGTTTTTAGAAGCCTTGTGTCTTAGATGGGGTGGTAATTTTATCATTGTAAAAATTGGTCAAAAGCTCATCAAGTTTTGCATATGAGTACATTTTCTTAGATGTAAATAAAACATGCTTGCAAATCAAGGAACATACATGTTTGCATCTGTGTGACACACATTCCACACCTCCACACACACTTTGGCTTTGCTCCTAACATACACATATTTTAATTTTACAATTTTATTTTCACTCCAGAAAGCCAGCATTCATTTAATAAATTTTATTAAGGACCACTATGCATTTGGCTCTCTTCCAACTATTCTACTCTTGGCAGTGGGTCAAACAGGAAAAGATCTATTCCCCACACTTTACTAGTGATCTGTACTAGAAACAATCAAAATAAAAGACATGATATAACATCAGCCAATGATGAATTATGAGCAAAAAAGAAACTCGAGTTACAGAGAGAGAGAGTGATGGATGTGCAACTTTAGTGTAGTCAGGAAGGTGTTCTCTGAGAAGACAACATCAGCTCAAAGACCTGAATGTGAGACACAGAGCAAGGTGATATCTGGGGCAAGAGTGTTCCAGGTAAAGGGTAGGGCTTGTCAAAAGTACTACTAAGGCTTTTAGAGTACACGATGTTACAAATATGTTCAAACAAATAATATTCATATCCATTTTCAGGGTCAGTTAATGATGTTGAAATAATTTCAGTTCATTTCAATAGTAAGATCTTAAAGTGTGAAGGTACATCAATACCAATATCAATTTCTTCTGATTCATATGGTTTCTGACCTTGAAGACCTCATTGATTTTTCACGTCATTACATTTGGATTAGGTCAATGTCATATCCATGAGAAATGGAGCATTCCAGCAAAGATATAAAATGTTCCTGATTTTTTGGCTTTTAGAAATGTCCTCATAGAGAGTGCATAATTTTTCTTCTGTGCTTTGTGTAAATACCTACCATTCTTGGATATCTTGCTCTTCAAAGAATTATACAGTACTGTTATTTCTGGTTGCATCAGTCTCCCCCCACCATTACTTGTTAATTCAATTAAAACATTGGTTAAGTGTCTAAAATTTGTCAGTTTCTACACTAGGCACCTTAGTTGTAACAAGCCTTTATGTGCGTGTGTATTTGTACATATACCTACAAATACATATACAAATATATACACATACACATACAAATATATATGCATGCTTATATTTTGTATAAATATGTTACACATATTTATATTTATATATGTATATATTTTATATATATATACCTATATTTGGTACCTATATAAATCTATTTGATACTTATCAAATAATGTATCTATACATGTATACCAAATTTGATAAATATTTCTCAAATATATGTGTGTCTATATGTATCACACCCATATCTATGCATATATATATACCACATATATTTTATATGTAAGGAAACTGAAAGACAGAGATATTCAATAATTTGCCTAAGATCAAAGAAGAGTTATTTCCATGGTCTACCTCCAAAATTTAGATTCATTCTATGCCACAAACATAGACTCTAGTTGGGTACTGAAGACATAGATGAAGGTAGACAGAAGGTAAGTTAGTGTCTGACTAGTGAGACCACCTGACCACTCACTATCTATCTACCCTTTAAAGGAGAAGTTGTAAGTATAATGACAAATGTCTGGAGAGAATTTTGAGGACATTCTGTTTTATATAACATTATTTGGTTTATACACATGCCTTTGGCATGGAGGAATACATTTCTGAGACTGGGGATATTATATGAGGACTTTAGATATCATTTTAGAAAGCTGAAGCTAGAAAGTCTCTGTGAATTGTGCTTGGCCAAAACTCAAATTCTCTAAAGCTCAAATTGATAAATCTTCCAAACATAGCCTGACATATAAACAATTTGCTTTTTCAGTGCTTCTATAAAAAACAGAGAAATATATACATTGGTCTTACATAATTGAACTCCTAAAAATAAGTCAGACTGTGTATGCATTTCAGTAAGGCATTATATAAAAGGAAAATATTTTAGGGTAAGAAATTTAATGTTTTGAAAACGTAAAAAAGAAAATATTTCTTGATTCTCTATAAGTTAGAGCTAATATATTATTCAGAGCTAGGATATATCTAGTGAAAACAGAGGAGATTTTAAAGGACTGGAGAGTTCTTGAACCATGAGATAAAATCCAGTTAGATAGATAAAACCAATAACAAAAGCAGTTATAATGTGATAATTATGTCAGGCCATGTTGCAAATTCTTTACATCAATTCTTTACACCAAATTCTTTACATCAATTATTAACTAATTTGACTCTCTTGATTAATAAATTTCCACACATTTAGAACTTGAAATTAGGTCAGGTAACTTGCCTAAGTTCATAGTAATGGTAAATGGACTTTAAAGCTAGGGCTTTAAATCAATGTGCTATAGGGTATGGCTCTGAATTTTACATGTATGACAAAATGAAGCTTGCCCTTCTTTTGTTTTTGTTTTTAAGATTCTATTTATTTACTTATTTTAGAGAAAGAGAAAGAGCTCAAGGGCAATTTGGGAAGAGGAGCGGAAGGGAGAGAGGAGGAAAGGATCTCAAGGAGACTCTGCACTGAGCCGGGAGCCCTATGTTGGGCTGGATTCCACAACCCTGAGCTGAAAGCAAGAGTCAGATGCCAAATTGACTGAGCCACCCAGGCACCCCAAAGCTTGTCCTAATAATACTGTACTTAATGTCCAAAACCACAAATTGTTCACAATAAATGAAGAACCATGATGTCATAATAATTTTTGCTGAACAGTGATGATATTGATAGTAATTTTGATAGTAATATTGATAGTAATAATTAACCAAAAAATAATTTCATAACTTACAAAATGCAAACCTTGAATTATTTCTCGAGACACTCACAGAGGGGAAATAGAAGCAACGACATGAGAGATCATATATCCCCCAAGTGTCAGAAAATTGGAGTGCAGAGAAATCACTGATGGACAAAGAGAGTCATTGTACATTCTAAACTTCCAGTGAAAGTCCTCATGTGACCCAGGCTATTATTTCTGACCCACGAATGTCTGTGCGATTGCCTGTTATGCATATAGGCTCGTACTTATTTACAGTAAATGTTCACTTTACTTAAAAAATAAAACAAACAAAATACTGTGTTGAGGCTTGTCTCAACCAATAGCTGGCTGAAGACCTGGGATATTACTTAATCAATATGGGCTTCAGTTTCATTATCTATATCAATACCTATTTTATTGGTGTTATAGAATTGTTTGACCGACAGATAGTATGTTGTCACTAACACTGAAGATTTTATGTTCCTGATAGGGTGATGAAGATAGTAAAGGGCAAGTTTGCTGATGTTTCTTCAACTTCGAATCCAGACAGGAACAAAAAGCTTGTAAAACTAGCCTTGTGGCTGTTGCCTATTTGTTTTTCATAAGATCTAAAAACAAACAAAATGCTTGCAATCAGTGGATCTAAAAGGAAGAAAATGAAGGTTTACACACAATATGCCTTGGAGAATCCAGGGACATTCACAGTGCATTTAGTTTGATTGGGAATACCCTTTGACAAGTAAAGCAATAAACATGGTCACTTTCACATGGTTTTCTTTGTTTTTACTTCAAAAGTCCTCTCTAAACTATAAATTATTAAAGGTATTATTTAAAAAGAGAGTGCTATTTACATTTTTAGAAGTACTTATGAGTTTATAACATTGATTTCTTCCTTGTTTTAATTTAAAAAATTTATTCTTGTATAGTATTAATACTTATGTCTTTATAGCATACTCTCTCCTCTTAATTGCATGTTATTTTTTGAGCCATTGGTTTGGATATTCAAAAAGATTTTATAAGGAACAATGATGAGACATTAGAGGAAAATGTTTATCAATTATATCAATTCAAATTATGCCCTCCTTCTCAATGAGTGATCAGAAGACTTCTCTAGGGGCACCTGGGTGGCTCAGCTGGTTAAGTGGCCACCTTCGGCTCAGGTCATGACCCCAGGGTCTTGGGATCGAACGCCACATCGGGCTCCCTGCTCAGCGAGAAGCTTGCTTCTCCCTCTCCCTCTGCCGGCTGCTTTGCTGACTTGTACTCTTTTTCTCTCTCTGTCAAATAAATAAATAAAATCTTTAAAAAAAAAAAAAGAACCCTCTATTGTTTGATACTGTCTCTCCTCATACCATTTATGGGATTACCTTGTAATAAATTCATGTTTATGTTAATGCTTGTGTAGCTTATCCTCATACTTTGCACACCTCATTTACCACTTATTCATTATTTTTTTTTAATTTTATTTATTCATTTATTTTAGATAGAGAGAGTGTCCACAAGCAAGGAGCAGGGGGAGGATCAGAGGGAGAGGGACAAGCAGACTGTGCTGTGCACAGAGTCCCACACAGGATTGTACAACCCTGAGATCATGACCTGAGCTGAAATCAAGAGTCTCACACTTAACCAACAGAGCCACCCAAGTGCCCCTGAGTTTATGATTTAAAGTGGTGTATTACAGGGCACCTGGATGGTTCAGTCAGTTAAGTGTCTGCCTTAGGCTCAGGTCATGATCCTGGGGTCCTGGAATCAAGTCCCACATTGGGCTCCCTGCTCTGCAGGGTCTGCTTCTTCCTCTGCCCCTCCTCCCATTCATTCTCTCCATCTCTCTCTCTCTCTCTCAAATAAGTGCTGTATTACAAATGTTATCAAGTTAGTGCAGGTGATCAAAACTATTCACATTTTTAGCACAACTGTTTAAATTAGCTTCTATTTGGGCAAATTTTCAAAATTCTTTATAATATAAACTTACAATTTCATAGGCATTGTAGCATTTCATATCACAGGAACAAAGTTCTATTTGCTAAGTAAAATAAATTTTTGGAGGAGAATTATTCCATTGAGAAAAAAAAATGGATTTAATATATTTCTTGTATTTCCTACACTGTGAGTTAGTTATCCTGTGAAATTAGTGTGACATTGTGCTCAGCTATTGTCTCACATGGTACATCTGCTCAACCACCCTACAGAAACTGTGCTTGTGAAAGTCGGACGTGCCTGACACACTATTCTGTATTCAAGTGGGACACAAGACTTTACAAGTGATGAAAAGGAAATACTTTAATGATGAAGCCACTACTTTCCTCTACCTGTGGGTGGAAGTAAAACATTTGTTTTGAATCACCAGTAGTCTACTTCACATATGGGCATGTATTTCTGTGTTGTTTCCCCCCCCCCCCAGTTTACTTCTACAAGTTTCGACTGAAATGACAGATTTCATTATGTTGTGTTGCTTCCCCCTGATGCTTCTTGATTGACTCCACTTAAGTGTGAAGTATTTTTAAAAAATACACATCATTGCCTTCTAAGTTTTTGTTTGCTTATCTGTTTACTGCAATAGGCAGTTATGGGTCTTTTGGGGACCATGAAACTCCATGTTTGAGTCTGGCTCTCCTCTCCTTTCTTTAATCATGCTCTGCTGTACATCTTCTGGTTTTTGTTAAATGACACACACTTCTTAAAATTAGACGTTATTGTCAGATTAAAGGAGGAAACTAGCTTTTTCTTCAATATGCTGATGTTTCAAGTGATTACAAAGCATTCTTCAAGTTTAGAATACTACATATTTCCTTTTATACTGAACAGGAATGCTTAACTTCCCAGGGCAGTGTTCCCTTTCAAAGGAAATGCTTTCAATCCTTGAGCCTAGGGAGAAAGTTTAACAGGAGGAATCAAAAACAAATAAATAAATAAATAATTTAAAAATAATAATAATAATAAAGTAAAGGAGGAAAGTGTGTCTATAGACCTTTGGGGAAAGACTTCCAGGCACCACTCACACTAAACTGGAAATGGTGCATGTCATATAGTAGTCACTCAATAAATATTTAATGAATGAGGAAGGCTATAAAACCTTTCTATCACATGAAACAAATATGTGGTCAAAAAACTTCTTATAAAAGTTGTTTTGAAGAAGACCCTAGGAGAGCTTATTTGCAATAAGATCTAAGCCAGCTTCTGAATTTCCAGCATTTGCACAGATTTGTGCACTGTCACTGAGGTAGAGAACTGACTGGGGCCGGGAGAATAGTCAGGGATACCACAGTCTGAATAGCAAATGCGTGTAATTTAAACACTTAACTCTAAATGAGTTTAAACAGATTCTAAAGACATGGTGATTTGCAAATGAGTCTGGGGCAAAAATATGCTACATGACATGTGACCAATTTAGGGACAGCATGGGAACTGGATTTGTAGAATTAGGAGAAAGAAGAGGACATTGGCTACACGAGTAAATTAGTACCTAGTCACATATGGCTTGTTTATGCAAAAGACAGTGATATATGCTAATGACACCACACTCTACTTGTGGCCAACATGGATAAGGATACTCTTTACCTATAACTTTTGTCTACACAAAGCTCCTGGCAGAAACTCCTAACAATCAGCATGGGCCTGTGACTTGAAACCAGTTAGTCATCTCTGACCTACTTATTCAACAAGGAGAATAGTTTGAAGTTAACAGTAAAAAAAAAATTGTAGTTATTTCTATATTCTGTGATTAAGTTTATGATTGTTTTGTGTGGGGGTGTACTTAAATTAGAGGTTCAGTTCACCGGGTATCATTCATTCTGTATCGTTAGTCATAAATTCTATGATTTTAAGTGAAAGATTTTTGTAGCCTACCAAAAATTATTTCAGGAGCTGTAAGCAGAAGTTATTGAATGGGAGTGAATCTGATCAACAATTTAAATCATTATCTTTCTGTACAGGTTGTATTGAAGGTAACAAATAGAATATTTTGTCAATATTAAAGTATTCTTTGATTTCCTCCCTTACCACTTAGATATATTTTATTGAAAACTCCCATCTCCTTAGTTGAGAGGGCCCTTCAGCATCCCTCACTGGAGAGGACAGATAGCTGAGCTCAGAGCAAAGCATTAGCATGAAAACCAAGCTTTGTGGAGAGAGGATTTACTAAATTCTTACTAAATTCTTGTAGATCCCAGTTAATGTGTCACGGGCCAAACCTGGAAGAATAGATGGTATCTTGCAAGGTGAGGGAAGGTATAACTTTCTGCCAGCAAAGCTGAATCTGAGGCTAGACTAAAAGAAGAAAGACATGAAAGGATAAAAGAGCAACACATGCTTTCTGTTCCCAGGCATGGTGAAAAAAAGCATTGTAAATAAATAATACTGTAGGGTTCTTCTTCATTTTTTCCTCTCATATGGGGACTGATCTTGGGGAAAGAGAGGGGTTTTCTTTAAACTCATACTGTTAATATGGCAAAGCCTGAATGAAGGTAGATGGTATTTTGCTGACTCTGTTCCCATTTATGACTCTGGAAGGAAGTGCCCAACATCTTGAGACACAGCCTCGCTGGAGTATCCTTACTGGAACAGTGTGATGAGCTGAAGGGCTTCTATGAATACTCCCTCAGTTGTATGTGATGTACGGCACCCAAAAGTTCTCACATACTTGATGAGGGATAGAGAAGATGGTCTAAGGGACTGATGAGATGCTTCATCAAGTGACAAGGAAAGGTCTAGAGAATTGATACCAAAAGGGAGGATCATACAGATCAATCCTAAGATTCAGTAAACCCAGTCTCAGGATGAATCAGACATACAAAAACAGGCCAGTGTTCCCTAAGAGTTTTCCTGAGATTTGAGAAAGTAATTTTAGTTGTTCAATTTTTTGTAACTTCAGTCATGTACTATATGTATCATATTACCCAGATACCTTTTTTGGGTAATTGTTTAATACCAAAAGAGCATAGGTGATATATATATATAAGTATACATTTATATATATATAAAATAGATGAGATATAACTTTATTGCACAAACATAAAGGAGATAAGTACATGTATAAAAATGGAGAATCATTTGTGCAGTAAAGTGGTAAAGAATATGGGTCTTAGCAATCAAAAAGTAGATACAATGTTTGCAATGTATTGATATTAGCATTATCAATTAAGATATCAATGTAAGGATTTAGTTCCTCCCTGATGAAATTCTACATATTTAAAGAAAATAATTCCCTACAGTTTCTATAAATAAAAGGAGATATGGTCAAAGATAAGAAATTTCAGAAATGAACCTATGTATTAATGAATAGTTTTAAAATCAAGTCTGGGAGACCACTTTGCCCACAAATGTCACAAATGAAAAACTTATGGACTATAACATGTGAGAAACTAGTTCACAACTATTCTCAGTAAATATAACTTATGGAAATTGATTTTAAATTTTAAGAAAAATTGGTTGAAAACGAATCTAACATACACTGGGTATGACATCCTGAAATGTCCTTTTTTTCTTTAAAGATTTATTTATTTTAGAGAGAGAAAGAGAGAATGTACAGGGGGTGGGGCAGAAGGAGAGAACCTTCAAGTATACTCCCTGATGCCTGTAGAGCCCGACACAGTGTTGGACGTGGGGCTCGATGTGGGGCTCAATCCATATCCCATAAGATCATGACCTGAGCCAAAACTAAATGTCTGATGCTTAACTGATTGAGCCACCCATGTGCCCCATTGAAACGTCCTTTTTTGATGGTCTTAGGATAGATATGATTTAGTCTTTAGCACAGCTAAAGATATGAGGGAAAGCTACAGATATTGCAAAATAACTTCTTCCATGATTCTTAAAAATTTTTAAATATAATTCTTTATGGATATTTATTGGATACCTTTTTCACATCCACTCATTCTAACAGGCACACTTATACACAAATCTATTAAACGTGGCTAATGATTATAGGAAAGTCCTCATGGTTAATTTTTTGAATATGGCTTCTTTTTTATCTCACACATGTTCAGTCTAGATATTAAGTCATTGCTTAGTTGTTTTTGATATAGAAGACAATTATTAATTCAAATTCATGAATATATTGTTTTTTTTTTCTTACATCTGAGGGCATTATACAAAATTTGATGTTAATCCTCGACATATGCTTGTATCAAGATATTACATCACTATTTTCTACTGCTATTTGAGCAGAAAAAGAAAACTCATGCACTTTATAAATGCACTAGTCTTTGTGATATCAAATAGTAGTGACTTCTGGTAAGATTTTTAAATAATTAATATAGCCTCTTAGCTGAACAATTTATGCCTTTACCTGCTGTTTTTTTTTTTTCAAGAACCACAAAGCAATATACAGTCCTTTGTAAGCAAACATTCTAAACAATGTAACTCCTTTGTGAAATGGGAAGGTAATAAAACAAGTCTTTACTTCATAAAGAGAGGGAACAAGGCAAATGCAACAAGGAATAAATCAGGAGCGACAGACTCCCGTTTAAAATTTGTGTTTTGGAATATAAAATGCCCAACAATAGATCATAATTAAGTCTTCAAATTCTTTAATGTAGCTCACTTTCAGAATTTAAGATGAGTTTCACTTTTTAGTTAAAAAAAAAATGGACCTCTCAATTCACTTCATTATCACTTTGATGTGCAAAAATTACAGAGGAACTTTCAGGAAGACTTCAAGACTATGCTGTTTTCAAAACAATAATCTCACTCCTACTCTTCCTTGAAATGAGGCTGTCCTGACAGCCTCTGTGGGTGGAGTGAGGAAGCGATGTCTCATGTAGCCATGTAACATTTCAGGTAAAGAGAGGACTTAAAGAAAACATCATGTTCAAGAGAAAAGTAGATCTACACAAAGGAACTGCCATTTTTCAGATATTATATTTTTCAAGTCACCTTTGTTTTTCTACCTACACGCCTCTCCTGAAGCATTGTGCGAGCTTTTCTTTGCCAAAGGCTAAATTGGGTTGCGAGAAAATGGAGACAAAGATTGGCTTCTTGTACTTGCGCCAGTTTGCCTGCATGTCTATGCACGAGAGATGGCAGCTCTGCTGTCAGAAGAGGCAAGTTCTGTGTCTCCATCTCAATCTGGTCACATTCTTTGTCCTTTGGTGTGGGTTAGAGTAACTCAAAATAGGAGAGGCAAGGGTGGGGATAAACCTTTCAATGCATATGCCTGGATTTTTCAAAATGCTGTGACTAGTTTCATTCCTTTAAGAACAATAGTCTGGGCTAACTCTTGCAGAAAATCATTTTGAGGCCTTTGAGATGGAGCACCAATAATATATGGGAGGAAGGATTAGGAAGGATAAAAATCTGCATTTATAAGGTGAATTTTTTCTTTAAGAAAAAGTGGTATTTTCATAATATAAGCACATATTTTTCTGTTCCACTATAACACTCATAAATAATCAGCCAGCTTTTCCTTCATAAAAGATCAGATGAATCTAAAACATTTATTTTCTTAAAAAAAATTCCCTATTTTACAGATGAGGAAATCAAGGGTCGGAGAGGTGAAGTGTCTTTCCAGGGTCACACAGATCATAAATGTTGGAGTAGGGTTTCAAACCCTAGCAGTCTGTCTCCAGATACACAATTAACCACTTCACTGTGCAAGCTAAATAATTAAGAATTCTGGGAGTGACATGAAGCCAAAAGAAAACTGATACATAGCAAATAAAGGTCTTTATGTGGTTAAAGGTTGTGGATTTGAGAAGGAGAAAAGTCACCTTGGGAAGAGTGGCTTTTAGAGTTTACCGTTTTCAAGTCCGGGAAGGCCCAGCTGATGGCCGCCTAGTCCAGGCTGTGGAAAGGGTTGCCACAGAACAGATGTGGGTCTGGACATTGTCTGGGGGTGTTTGATGAATCTCACACATGATTTTTGAATTCACAGTGAGATGAAAACTGGATAAGAATGTGCCTACAGGAGGAGAGTAGGACAGGGTAAGCCATATGGTATGGCCCTAAAAAGGGCCATAAAAGAGGTTTTATTCTAGGAAAGTGAACTCATAATAATTCAGAAGTGACTAAGGGAGATTTTACTTATTTTATGGGAAGTGGATCACAGCCATCAGAAGTAACCTTTAGTTTAAATGGAAAGACAGGATATGCACATGAGGAACCAAATGCTGTTAATCTGTAAATGGCCCTGGGATTTTGACACTAACCGGAACAGATTTCTCTTTGGGAGAAAACCCATGAAAATTGATGTGGAAATTAAAGAAATTGAAACAAAAACAAAAACACCCTTTCCTTTTAAACTTACCCCCTAACACATGTTCTTAGTGGTACAGCCACATAGAGATGATGGAATGACAGTAACCATGCTAACTATAAGCTCACAGGCCTGTCCTTAAATTAATGCTATTTTCCACAGGCCTCCACCTCTGTAATCAAGACACACTTATGGAATTGATTGAAATAAACAGTCACGCTCTGAAATGTGTCCCCAAATTATCGTAAATAGTAAATGTAACCACAAAGTACCAAGGAAATCACCTTGCTCAAGAACTAGATGGTGTTTACAGATAAACCTCTGAAATGCAAAAGATACCCTAAGTTTGGATGAGCGTATCTTCTTTTTAATATTGTATTTAAAAAAAAAGAAAAAGAAAATGCGCAATTTTTTTTTTTTATCTGCTTCAGGGAACTCTCATAGTTTTATTGTCTATATTTTTAGTGGTGCTCCCGAACTGCTCACAGTGCTGGAGTGTCTGGCACTGGGGACAGAAAAGCAATGTACCATGGTCAAGAGGAAGTATCATGACAGTTTCACTTTGAGCAGGCTCTTTGCCCAAAGTCCTAATTCAAGTGATGCTAAAGAGCTCTCTAGAGGTTGTAAAGAAAGGCAATTGCAAATGTGTAGCCCACAAAATCACTTTTATTTGCTTTGAAGTGTACTTACTAAAGGTTTTTCATTCTACTGTTCTTTATTGTTAGGTACCCAGTCTCTACAAAGTGGGTAAAACAACATGCTGCAGTAGTCGGTCAAGGGGCCAATTGCAAAAATGATAGGTAATTTTATTACTTTCTTGAGAAATGTTCTCTAAGTGCAAGAAAACCACTCTATACTGGTAAAAAAAAAAAAAAATCTCGTTTTCTCATTTCTAATAGAAGAATTATAATTTATATGTGGTCCACGATAAATGAATACCACTGTGCTCGTGTTCCTAGGTGGAAGTGTTTAGCACAGTGGAGGTGATGTCAGTTTTGTTCATACTTTAGTTTGCATCTGATTTAACATTGACTTCTTTAGAAGTACCTGCCTTTGGCTCTTTGTCTGTTTCACTTCATAATATAATTTTATTGGGAAAATTATATTAAAGCATTTTAAGATATTCAAGGTAATTTTTCCTATATTCTTACTGTAATTCTCTGGTATATGTTCTACTTCTTGATGACTATGGGTGTGCCCATTTTTATCATAGATAGGCTTTACATTTTAGCAAGATTTTTTTCTCCTTGCACCTATCACTCCCCATTATAGATACCCATTTAATCCCAATATCATTGATTAAGTAAATCATCTTTCCTCCATTGCTTTAAAAAATCACTTTGTTGTGTATTATATTTCTGTAAATATCTAGACTTATTTATGGACTTCCAATTCTTTTTTTCTTACTGGTTTATCTTTTTTAAATTATTTTTAAATATAATAACATAGTTTTTTAATACTGGTGACAACATGGTAATTCTTACTATCTCCTTTATGCTGTTTATATTTATTATAAAATATCTGTAATAAGCACAAAAATAGAGTATAGTAAAACAAAACACATGCATCCACAACTCAGATATATTTTGCCATCTTCTTTTTCATGGCTTCCTTATCTATTCTTTGCAGATTTTTCTTGCATCCTATCTAATTGATTAATCATACTTTCTCTATTGCATTTTCCAATTCATTTTCAAGTTATTTATTCTACTTACATTATTTTAAGAGACTATACAATTGACTTGCAATCTGAAGTTCATCAAGGTCACTCTCCCCTTTGAAACAGATAAGGAACGTTAGAAGACTTCACTTCTGATCTTGGTCTTCTATATTTCATGGGATTTTCTTGTAATATTTTTGTTCCATCTGGTTTTTAATTCTGTGCCCTAAATTAGTCTTTAATTAATATTGAGTAAAACTAAAGTGCTCACTTAGCATCTATCCAAATGTTTTTCAAGTTTATTAAAATGTTTTCCTCCCTTCTGGGTGGCATTTCCTTCTTACTGAAATCTACTGTAGAAGTTGTTAGAGTGATGACCCAGCGATGATAAAATCTCTAGCCTTTGTCTGAAAGGATATCGGCCTCGCCATTACTCTTGAATGCTAGGATAAGTAAGTATGGAGTTTTCTACTTGTTATTATTTTCTTTCAGGCAGACTCTCTCTAGATGCAAGACACTATACTTTCTCCTCCTTGCTGCCACTATCCTCCTTCCTGGTGGCTGCTTCTAGGCTGTTCCTGCCATTATGCTGGTCTTGCTCATGTCTCTCCTTTTCACAAAGGTTTCCCTGGGCCCCCTTGCATTCCCCCTTCCTCATTTTATATGATGTTTTATTATTTATCATTATCTGATATTGCATGAATAGTGTCTGTCTCTTCCATTTGAAAGTCAAAGTCCTGAGAACAAACACTTTACTGCATTCAGAGCTGTATCACCAGTGATAGTACAGTACCTGGCATATGGAAGGTGCCCAAAATATGCTATTCAAAGAATTTATAAAATTTAGGTGGATTTTGTACTACACCTTTAAATTCCTCTAGAATAATAATTATCAGTTCTGGTTGCTCTTTAGGATCAATAGGGATCTTTAAAAAGGTACCGAAATACCACCCTCCCTGAGGACTCAGGTTCATTTGGTCTGGTGTAGTGGCAAAACATTAGAATTTTTTTCTTTTTTAAGATTTTATCTATTTACCTGACAGACAGAGTTCACAAGTAGGCAGAGAGGCAGGCAGAGAGAGAAATGAGGAAGCAGGCTCCCTGCTGAGCAGAGAGCAGAGAGACCCTGAGACCATGACCAGAGCCGAAGGCAGAGGCTTAACCCCTGAGCCACCCAGGCTCCCCAAAACATTAGAATTATTAGAAAGCTACACAGTAAATTCTAATATAGAGTGGAAGACCCCTGAGGACTCCATTTCTCCTTCAGTTTGCTTCTCTCAACAGAGTACAGTACAATTAATTAGATTCCAATTTATCATATTTAAAACACATTTCATTACTGGTTTTGCAGTTTACATCCAGTCATTTGGACTATAGCTTCAGAATAAAATAATAATCATCCCCAATACCAGACTCTGATTTTCCTTTCCCACACACAAATAGACACACTGAGGACCTTCACAGTGTTGTCACTTTTCACTCTGCCCATCCTTTCAAATGTTTTCCTTTTTTTTTTTTCTGATGCTATCTAAAGACTTTTAATTCTATATAAAATACAATAGTGTATATGACAAACAGTTCCGGAGGATTACTTAACCATTTGGTAGCTTCTCCTTGCTTATAGAATTCCATGATTTATTTATTTATTTATTTATTTATTTATTTTTTGAGGAGTGAAGCTTCCAGCTTTAGTGGGTAAGTCCTTGTTAGCCTAAGATAATCACAACTCTAGTCCCCTTTGACATGAATTGTCTTATGGATGGTCATGTCATCAAGTTTTGGCCAATGAGTAATTAGGGGAAGGCAGTTATTATGTTTATAAGATATTTCTTCCTGAAGAAAGGAAAAGATACATAAGGAAAATGACCATTTAAACTTTTTTTTTTTTCCTGCTTCTTCCTGTTCTTTAATAATATGATATCTGGTTCTACAGCAGCCACCCTATGACCGTAAGTTGACAACATGCTAACAATGACAAAATGGTGTAGTAGAAAGGACCAGCAAAAACTAATAGCAAAAGAAATAACACAACCACAGCAAAGGAACCATGGGACCCTAACTTCTAGAGTTCTCATAAGGTGAAAAACAAATGCCCTTTGTTTATTCTACTGTGATTTGGAATTTCTGTTATTTGCACTTTAACACAATCAAACTGGACACAAGTTTCACTTCAGTTTCAAAAATGCTTATTTAACACATTTTTTTTTCAAACTGCCATTCACACAACCAATTTCGATTTAACTCTATGTTGTAAGATACATCACTCATCACTGATGATATTCTTTTTCTTTTCCCTCCTGTTGAGATGAGAGCATTTCTTCCAGGAATGGTGTTGAAATTCCCTTTGAATCTTTGCATATATGTGCAAATAACCTCCCTTCATTTTAACAATACAATATTCTTGGACCCAGTCTTGTTGCTCAGAAATCTATAAATCAATTGCACTGCTTTACGGTTTTTAGTGTTGCAGATACAAAGCCCCATAATAATTTTATTCTCCTTTCCTTGCCCTGTATTTATGTCAGGAGGTGCTTGAGATTTCCTTTATCTTTCAGGAATTTTAAAGGCACATCCAGCAGCCTTTGTGTTTTTGCTAATCCTCAGTGAACACTTTAAACCTGTATATCTCAGTCTATCTATCATCAGATCAGCAAATATGTCCTCTCCAGAAGCTTGTCTCCAGAAATTTCTTCTCTCTTTTTTTGTTTTTTAAATATTTTTATGAGCAATCTCCTCAGTCTATCCTCCAATACTTTCAGTTTCTCTCTTATCATTAGATTTTGCTCAGTGTCATGAGATAACAGATTTGATCTTTTAGGCTACCAATTCAGTTCTAAATTATGTTCATTTTCTTATTAAACTTTTTTATAAAAGTGTCCCAAAAGTCATTTTTTAAGTTAATATCTTAGTGATCTATTTAAATGTAATTTCTATTTAATTACCTTTAATTTTTTTTTAAGTTTTTTTTTTTTTAAAGATCTTATTTATTTACTAGGCAGAGAGTCAGGCAGAGTGAGAGGGGGAAGCAGGGTCTCTGCTCAGCAGGGATGCTGAGGCAGATGCGGGGCTCGATCCCAGGACCCTGAGATCATGACCTGAGCCGAAGGCTGCGGCATAATCCACTGAGCCACCCAGGTGCCCCTAATTACCTTTAATTTTAATCAATACTACTATTAATATAGTAATTACTATATTTAATTACTATTGTTTTTGGTTAAGTTTTACCTTCTTCCCAACACTTATATTTCTTTTTTTTTTTTTTCCCCAACACTTATATTTCAATAAGGTCACATATTCTGGGTTCAAGCTTGGTTTTCTTTTTTCTGAGTTTCTTCTGGTTATTTAGTTAATTATTTTTCCCTACCTGTGCCTGGTTTGACCAGACCAGGCTATAGTGTCATTATCTAGTAATGGCAATAGGAATGATCAATGTCTTGTGGGCCAATGATGAGTAATTTGACAAATCATTTATTTGTTAAAAGGGGGAGGTGTCTCTTCCCCCCAAATTTCAGCAAATGCAAACAGCATCACCCTGTCAACCCAAGGGCCAGGAGAGGGTGGTCATAGTCAATGAAGAACTCATTAGCACAATAGAGTCCAGCTTTTACCAGAGAAAATTTGTAGAATTCCAGAGGCTAGGTAAGCTGCAGAGAGCTTTTAAGTAATGAATTAGTTCATGACTTGTTTATGACATTTAGACTCCCCCATCCTTGCCAAAGAGACATTTGTTTTCTGCTTTATCAAGCCCTTAGGAAACAAGGTCTAAAAGGCACTTTCCAGGATGTATGTCCTTTCATTCCAAAGAGGCATTTAAGAAGGTGTTTGTTGGAAGATGGGGTTAGAAAGTTTCCCAGAATCCCATAGTTTAATATTCTTTCTTCTAAAACCCATTTTAAAGGACTTTGAAATATCATGTTTACACAGATCTTATGTAATTTGCATCATTACTGGGAAGGATAAGTGAACACAGAAAAAAAATTCTTAAAAACATGAACTTCAATTTAAATTCAAAATTTAAGATCAGAATTGTATTGGATATCATTCATATTATTGGGTACCATGTCAAGTATACTTTATGATATATGATTACATTGTGTAAGAAGGGAGCAGAGTTTTTTACCCAAATGTTGCTTTATATGAATCAAATTAAAATGCTCACTTATAAAATATATGAAAAATAAATTATGTCTTTTGAGAATACTAGATCAATTTTACAGGAATCATATATTCAAGTGACTAAAATTTGTTTTCTTATCTAAGAAACCCCAAACCTTCACATATCTATAAACTTTGTCATTTATAATTGAAGCCAGAATATGTAACCTTATTAAAATATAAATGTTGGGGAAAAAAAAAAAAAGAAAGAACTATAAGTGCTGGGAAGAAGGTAAAACTTTATCAAAAACAATAGTAATTAAATATAATAATTACTATATTAATAGTAGTATTGATTAAAATTAATGGTAATTAAATAGTAATTAAATTTAAATAGATCACTAAGATATTATCTTAAACTATAAACCAGGCAAAACTGACAAGCAATATGCAGCATACTGAATTTCCCTAACCTTGTGGTTCTCAAACATTAATGAATATCAGAATCATCTGGAAAGTATATTAAAATACAGATTACTAGGTGCTACCTACAGAGTTCCTGATTCAGTAGTTTTGTGTAGAGCCAGAGAATCTGCATTTTTTTTTAAGATTTTATTTATTTATTTGACACAAAGAGATAACAAGTAGGCAGAGACGCAGGCAGAGAGAGAGGGGGAAGCAGGCTCCCTGCTGAGCAGAGAGCCCGATGCGGGGCTTGATCCCAGGACCCCGAGATCATGACCTGAGCTGAAGGCAGAGGCTTTAACCTGCTGAGCCACCCAGGCGCCCCAGAATCTGCATTTTAAATAAATTTCCAGGTGATGCTAATTCTGCTGGTCCAGGACCACATTTGGGGAAGCACTGTTGTCAGAAAAGGTATCTCTGATTCACTTTGAAAAGGCATTTAAATCCTTGAGAAAGCAATGGATGGCACTTTCAATTGCTCACATTATGTGCTACTACTTTGTCTCTTATTTTTTGTTTTTAACTTCTTTGTTGTTGTTTTTTTTTTTAACCTTTTTAAGGGAAGAAGAGCAGCATGATTTCTCTGCTCTGTTTCCTTCTTAAGGTTTCAAACAGGAAATGCAGGCTGGCAGATTCTTGAATAGTTACAGGGTGAATGGTCAGCCTTGAAGACCTATGGCAGTGAACTGCAGTGCCAAAGATACACCATAAAGCTGTATCACCCTTACCCATGACAGTCTGTGATGAGTGATCTGCAGAATAGATAAAAGCAGAGTTGCTGCTGTGTGGCACTCACTCTTATTACTGTAAATGATATCATGTGTTTGCATTTACTTTAAAGTTGATCAAATGTAAGAGGAGACAGTGTTGACAGACGCTGAGAAAGTATTAACCTCTCCTTTTATCTTTCTTGCTTATGTGTATCTTGTACCATAAGACTTCTTAGATGGTTTTATTAGCTGATAGATGAAATGTTGTACAAAATATCCACATAAAGAATTCCATTGTTCGAAAGAATCATCTGTAATTCTATAAATGATTATAGTCAAACTGCTTGGTTCATGTATGGTAACACCAGACACTTTAATTAAATAAAATGGTTTTGTATGGAAGTTCATTGTTAAAAGAAAATTAATTTGTTCTGAATGAAAACTGAATTTATGTTAACTAATTGGCTCCAGCCATATATACAGCTAGTTTATGTTACATGTGATTTTCAAGAAATTTAACTCAGCTAATGTGTGTGAATTGAGATCACAGTTTTTCTTAAAACTTGGCATTAAAACTATTATCAAAGATTATCTTATTCACTGTTTTCTATATATTTATTAAACTAAATGGGCATCATATAAAGCAAGTGTTTATAGCTTTCCTTCAATCAGATCAAAGGATTCTGTTTTATCCTAAAAAGTTAGTTTAGGATCCCTTGGGAATGTATAAAGACACTCTCTATAATACTGAACATATTTATCAGGGTATAAACTTTATTTTATATTGAATTAAATGGGAAAACATTCTACAACTATAAACTGTTGCATTTGAATTTTTTTCATGTCACTATTACCTTGCAATTCCATTCTGAAGCCAGAAATAGGTAAGGCAGGAGAGGTTGGTGACTTGGCCTCTTTTGTAAAACAAAGCTAAAGAGAATTCCTAATTATCTTGAGAATATTTTATTTTCCCATTCCTTTTTCACCCGTTTGGTATCAGGTGAGGCTGGTGGGTGTGCCTTGGGAGCCATTGTTGAAGAAGAGAAGCTACCCTCTCACAGGAATTGAGGGGAACCATATGAAAAAAACGGAAAGACAGAAAGAATGGGGCAGATGCTAGAGGTACGATTAGCTAGTAAAAACTTCTGACATGGTCAAGCCAAAACAAGGAAACAAACAAGAAAAGAACACAAACAAAACCATATCAAGGGTTAAATCCACCACCAAATTTATCATGGAAAGCCAAGACAATACAATACCAAAGAAAACAGAAGGTATCTATGGAGTCCACCATCTCAAGGTCCCCATACCTCTATTTTTCAGAAAACAGACAAAAAGAAGAAGAGTTATAGAGCAATTATCCCAAATAAAATGTTTAAATTAGCTAAATGGACCAAGATTTA